>NC_053036.3:528864744-530190161 GCF_002575655.3 Aegilops tauschii subsp. strangulata
ATGTTAATAAGTGTATAGGGTTTAGGGTTATAGTTGATTAGTGTTATGCACATGCCCGCTTAATTTATACATGCAAACGTATGCGCATGCAGGTACCACTGGATCTTGTTAGACATTAAAGTTGAAGAAGAAAAAGTTAAAGTACTGGACTCACAACTTAAAAAAGAAAGTGACTATAGCATCGTGAAGGGGATAGTCAACAGGTAATTTCAGTCATTATTAACTATATCTCGGCCTATTTAGTTCGTCATTTCCTGATATGAACTATTTAAAAACCCCTTTATTAATTTTCTTTGCCGGCGGGCAGGGCTTGGGCAAAGTTCATCAAGGTGACTCCAGGAAAATGACGAGAAAAGCTATTTTGGTATCGACCCGAGGTAAGTAATTAAGTAGTACTAGCTAGCTAGCTACCATCTCTTTAATTCTTGTTTCAATGCCATTAATTAATTATCATGCTTGATTAATTATTATCTGATTAAATTCAATTCTCGTAAAGGCCCTGAAGCAGGCGCCGGGGAGTGAACTATGTGCATTCTACGTTTGCGAGAACATTCGCATGATGGCGTCCGAAAGGAGCAGATCTGATAGACAGGACTGGGTACGTTTGTCAGAAACTATTCACAAATTTTTACACCATTATCGATATCTAGTCACACAACTAATACACAAGCATATTGATCTCCTTCTTAACAGTTCATAGAGGTGCGTGAGCAGCTCCTACCAACGGAGCGCATACTAGCACTTCAAGAGGAAATAGCGGGATTTTTGCTCGACCAGGTCATAGATCCCAAAGGAGAATACTATTACCCGCTACCGCCCCCATGAACCACTTGTCATCGTGCTCCGAAGGCACCAAGGCAAAATGTAGGAGAAATTGTATATATATATACACACACACACATGTGTATGTGTGAATAATTAATGATGGTTGTGAGACATTCGATTATATATATATATGATCGGTTCTACGAGAAAATCTATTTATATATATGCATAACGTGTACAATATGTAGTATCGTAAAATACCAGCAAACAAAAAAGAATTAAATGGAAAACACAAAATTAATGAAAAATATAAAAATTGAAACCAAAACCCCCTCAAACATTTAGTACCGGTTGGTGCTACCAACCGGTACTAATGGTCTACCAGCACCCGGGCCTGGCTCGTGCCACGTGGTGGCACTTTAGCGCCGGTTCGTGCCGAACCGGTAGTAAAGGGAGGGGGGCCTTTAGTCTCCACTCTTTAGTGCCGGTTGCAGAACCGGCACTAAAGGCCCTTACGAACCGGCGCTAAAGCCCGGTTCTGCACTAGTGGATAATGTGGCAGTACAGCTCTGAAGTTGGAGTGGTGGCAGTTGGTGGCGGCGGCCTCTGAGAGCGCGCCGGACCAGTGTGTGCCCCATACCCGGCAAGTGGCTTGGTTGGGGTATCAGGTCTTAGATGTTAGTCTTGGCTGCGAGGTATGTGGTATTAGGCCCGGACTATCAACATCGCTTCATCAATTGGATCGGAGCAGCGACAGATGTTGCCTAGACGGTGGATTCAGACTTATTGTTGTATTTACTTTATAAGATTTTGTGTGAATAATTAATAGAATGACTGCATGCATCGCCCAGATGCAGAGGCCGGGGGCCGTCCTCCTTTTCTAAAAAAACAAAAAACAAAAGAAACTAGTGCATCTTTCAATGCAGTGTCCCTTGTTCATGGAAAAGGGACATTGAATATGGAAACTCGTAGATTTGCTCGTAGTGCCGTTAGCGATGATTGTGCACTCTGTTTATGGAAACACATGGCGATCTCTCTCCCTCCCCAATTGCCTGATCGCTCTAGTGCACCCCGCTTACCTGCAGTGGATGCACTGAACCAGAAACCCCTCCGAGGCCCAAGGCGATTCTCCCTGAGCACTCGTGGAACTCACACGGCCAGTGCTCCTACCAACTGAACAAACACCAGTTCGTGCATCGAACCTCAGTTTAAAGCCGCCACTCGTACACACGCGACTCACGTGGCTTCCAGCAGAGAATGTGCCGCCGCCCGTACACGGAGGCGGGCAGCCCGATGGTCTTTGGAATCTGGCATCAGGACCGCAAACAGTCACACACGTACTAGTACTGATGGTCCAGGTCGATCAAAGGCATCCAACCGACCCGACCGAGATGTATTTCCCGACCCCAAGACCCGACCGAGATGTATTTCCCGACCCCAAACAGTACAGACAGCATCACACATAACACGACGTGCAAATCGCATTCGGCCCCTCCTCCAGCCGTGGGAGCACCGGCACTCCAGCAGTAAGTTTACAGGGGGGCCGCGCGAATGCGACCAATGGCGTTATGCAGCCGAACAGTCGGCACGTACAGTTTTCTGATGAACCGTGACAAGCGACCCTCACTTGTGTGCTACACACACACACACACACACACACACACATTTGTTTCTTTCTGATTTTTGCCTAGGCCGGTCCGTGCCTTACGGGCTAGGCGATTTATCAGTTATATATATACTCAGTGCTGGTGAGACTGGTGGTGCTATCCGATGATCTCACTCATCTTGCCTTTGTTGGCTGGTTGCATCCCTGCTTTCGCCCTTGTTTATGGTGATTTGAAAGAACATCCTTATAATACCACCTCGCCATGCAAGTTGCAGCCACAATCTCATTGCGGGTACACATGTAGAGCAGCATATTTCCTCTTCTTTATGCGCATGGAACCAACGTCCCGTCGCCTAAAGGAAAGGGAAGGGAGAAAAGGATCGTCGACAGACAGAGAAAGAGCGAAGGCGTGGCTGTAGGTCGACCCCTACGTGACAAAATTTTCTCTTGTCGTGCTACCCGTCAGTCGGCCAGTAGACGGACTAGTAGTAGTAGTGTTGTTAGTACACAACGCCCCTGAGGCTTGAGCTAGCTTAGCTGTGCCTGTGCGTAATCATGCCTACCTGGACCCGGGCCTGGACCATGGCCCGTAGATCAGAGCCCGGCAAGCGTTGCAGCAGGGCAGGATCCCCCATATCACCCCAAGTACTATGTTGTTCCCTCGTGGATCATCTTTTCATGAAGTTGCATCCCCTCTTTCATCATCTTTCACACGGGCCCTTTTCCTCTTTCACTTCAGTCCGCACAATCTGAAGTTCTGATCACCTGGCGCGGCAGCCATTGGCCGCGCAATCCGATGGACGCTAGCGCCTGCACGTAGGCCTTCGCTGTTTGCTCCACGACCCACTGTCCATTGGCCCCCGTAATTATTCACCTTGTCTCTGTAGTTGCCGCCCGCCCGGCCATATATCAAACCCTCAGCTCAGGCGGTGGGTGGCAAGTTCCTGTCCCGTCTCTCCGCACTATTATCACATAGGTGCACAAGTATCTCCTCCCAAACATGCCTGTCGTCGACGGTAATAAGATGGATCGATCGACCTGCCCGCGTACGCAGAACACTCCCATCCACCCACTTGATCGTTTCACTCTCTGCCCCCTCCCTCTCCAGGTTGCTGTATGAGCCCCCGTCGACAATCTGTCGGTAAAAAGGACCCCTAACTTACCACGATTCGACGGCGACGGCCTAATTGTCTCTCTGTTAATTTCTTTCCATTCATCGATGGAGATGTTTCGGTTTACCATGAGCTATCAAGTACATAGAGCTGATACAGCATAGTCTTCTCGCGTGTTATACGTACGATCGGGTCGTCTCATGATTATGAATAACGCCAACCACGCGCAGCTCGCGCGTAGTCCACTTGGTGGCTTCGTACCGCATGGATGCGACGGCCATGCATTACGCGCGCATGCGCACGGCGAAGTGGAGACGTTGAGTCGCTCGACTGCGACCTGCCCCCCTGCGGCGGACGTATCTGTACGAGGCGTAGCAAATATTCTACATGCCGCCGAACACCTGTCCGGCTAATCACATTGTTTTCATGCATGGTGACTAGTACTAGTGTGCGTGTTTTGGTGAAAATTAAGGAACCTGCCCTCGGATAACATACTTATACCACGGCCTGCAAATTACAAACTTCGTCGTTTAGTCCACTAGCTTATCCGCGCGCGCGTGTGTGTATACGGATACTGATCCGAAAAGGTCAATCATTTGAGGACTTCACTAACCCGACGAGTGTCCGGTTGTTAATTAACTCGAAGTTAACTACGACTTGATCTGGCTGTCCTACACGTACGAACTCAGCTGCCAGACGTGATTGTGGTACGTACTATCCAGTCCAGTCCGAGGCTCCAGCTGTAGATGTTAATTGGCAATCAAGAGCGTTCCGACCTGACGTGCATGTAAAGTAGTTTTCGTTTGACTTTGCGCGGGAACGCAAAACAAACACACATCATCGTCGGAAAACGATCGCATCGGAAAGGGAGACGGCGATGCATGCCCGTCTGCATGAGCAGCTCACACTGCTCCTCCGATCGACGTCCAACTGTGCGGCCCCTACAGAATCCACCCATCGACGATCGTATTCGATCGCTAGCTAGCTATAGCCATAGCTAGGTCACCGCGGCGTGTCTTTTCGGTGGCGGCCGAATATTAAACTCGAGGGAGATGTTGGTCGCCGGTGGCCATCGGCGTGACAATCACCCCCGGCCCGGGTGAAACAGCGTCCGTGCATGGGAGACAAATTTTTATTCAGGTGATGGCGCGCTTTGGCGTCGACATGGCAACAGCCGTCGACGACCACGACCGGCGATAAATTTAGACTCCAACAGTTGGCATTATTTTCCGTGTGCAGCACTTCACGGAATCGGCTGGGTGAAAACGTGAGTGCCCGAAGAAGAAGCGGGCAAAAAGGGTGGACACGCCATGGGAACTTAGTTGGCGTGATGGCGATGCGCCGAGGAAATAATGGACGCGCGCAGACCCTGACATCAACGCATAGTACATCTTTAGTTGGAAGTTGGAGTCTTAAGCCTCACTATATAACCATTTTGCGAATATTGGTACATTGGTAGTTCGGACGAGGACACGTACTAGTACCAGTCTCCTGTTACGATACGTCGTTAGCAACTTTTTCCTTTTGGGAAACATCGTTAGCAACTTAACGCATGGACGTGGGGCGCTGGGGCAGGCTTGGGCGCAAAGGAAAAATGAGAGAACGGAACGGACGGTTGTAAGACGACGATAATGATAAGATGATCTGGTCCCCCGTGATGAGATGGATACATACAGTTAGGTAGGAGAAACACGGACCGAATGGAGTACTATGACAAGAGCGCAAGCTTTCTACTCTGGTACTCCGGATGGATAAGGTGGTTGGCTACGTCGACGACTGCGGCGCCGAAAATAAATATCTGATCAAGCGGCCAGTTATATTACTTCTTCCGTAAACTAATATAAAAACGTCCCTTGAACTCTTGATCCAGCAGAGGGTCGAGGGAGAGTTCCGCCAGCACGATGGCATGGTGACGGTAATGGTGATGTGATCCGTGCAGGGCTTCGCCTAAGCACTACGACGCTGTGACCGGATGAGTAAACTGTGGAGAGGGCACCGCATACGGCTAAGAGAACAATTGATGTGTCTTGGGATGCCCCTGCCCCCGTATATAAAGGACGAGGGGAGGAGGCCGGCCACTAGGGGCGCACCATGGAGGGGGAGTCCTACTAGGGGGGAGTAGATTACAAATCCTATGGTCCAAACTCATACGCAGAGGTTCAAGCAGGGGGCACGCGCGGACGAACAAGAGCAATATTTACTCGGCCACCCGTTGCGTGTCACGTGCATGGATTCCTTCGGTATGCTACGTACGTACGACCCCGGGCCATGGATGGGCGCGTAGCCATTGGTGGTACTCCTGCCTGCCAGTGCCAGCCATCCTGCGCGCGGGCAAGGCAAAGGCATGCACCGCGGGATGACAGCCAGGTGGGCAGCTTTCCGCTCTGACGACGCGCGGCCTGGGGCCATATCAGTTGTGCAGTTGGCCGGGCGGCAGCGACGTACGTTGCTCCCTGGCCACCCATCACTCCCGGCCGCCATTAATATCCGCCCCGTCGTGCGCCACTCCATGGCCTCGCCCGTACGGCGCGACGTAGCCCGTACCGGCTGTGTACCCTTTGGCCTCATTCGCCAGCCTGGCCTGCCCGCATAGATGCAGCGGCTGGCCGGCCGGCTCGCGGCGACTGCAGCTGCAGCTGCAGGCAAAGCTGTTCCTAGTTTTACCATCTCATCGCCACCCAGCCCAGGCCAGAGTAACTTGACCGGGGCACGCATACCGTCCGGTGTAGTGCGACTGGTCCACGCATCTGGTGCGATGGGGAAGAGCACGTCCAATGTTTGCTTGGCAGGCATCCTCGGCCCGACGTGAGCAGGGCGAGGTAGTACGTACCAATGGGGGAGCAGGGCAGGCGGCATAGTGATGGGAACGGCAGCCTGGTTCATGCTGTGGTTTTCAATCCACACTATGCGATATAATGAGTGCTTTGACCGCTATGTGCGTGGCGGCAATGCCATCCGTCTTCAATAATTGGCACAACTTGGTCTGGAGCAGTGAACACCAAGATTTGTATTGCGACTACTCGTGTCCAGGCCATCGAGGGTCTTCTCACGTACTCTATCCGGTGTGAAAAATGTTTGTACGGACGTCACGCGCGCATTTCTACTGTTTTAGTTGTGCACTTCACTCTACTACTCTACTGGCCAGTACTCCTACTGTACATAGGCATTGGGTGCAGGAGAAGAGGAGGAGGCAGTGGTCGCACGACTGTGCACCAACCGATCCAGCAGGCAATAAAAGAGGCGACTGGGCAACGGCGCTCTGTCGACCATATCCACACACCGATCCTCCTCCTCCACGGTTGGTCAAAGTCCCCCGGCTCCCAAGATTCTGAAGGGAGACGTCGACGCTCAAAAGAGAAGGAGGCGCGTGCGGCCATGCAGCTGTAGCTTGAGGCTCTCTCCGGCTGTCTTCACATCCGGCTCCATCAGGCTGTCTTCACATCACAGGAGACGCGTACTACCAGCATGTAGCTGTTCCCATGGAGCGGGCCGTACTTGGTGGCTACGAGTACTGTTGAGCTCACTGCCGCTCGACTTGACAGCCTGTGAGCGTCGATCATCTGGTCTGCTCCTGCGCTCGCTTGCCAGCTGCACCTCATTACCGCACCCACGACGAGCCTGTCGTGACATGGGACACCTGCCGACCTCCTACCACTTCGCGTAGGGGGCCGCCAGATTACTGTATTGCGACACCGTACGGCGTCCTGGAGAAATGTGCTTCACCCGGAGCCAGCACGTGTGTTTGGAAGGGTTGTCCAAGGAAGAAAAAACACGTACGAGTATGTGGAATGGTAGTACCCGGAGCAAGAGTAGAAAATAACAGAATATTTGAAGGTGCATGCAGAACTTTGTTAAACTTATCGTCATTCCAAGTCAGGGACGCTCAGAGCGTCTACACCCGCGCTCCTCAACCCTCCTTCGTATCGAAGGAAGACCCAATCACTGACCAATAAAAAAGACGATCCAGGCGAACTTTCGTACCGACTCTAAACGTCCAAACTGACCGGCATTCCTTACGTTTTGTCCAAATCTTACACGGATATACGGTGCGCCCAGACCCAACAGGCAGGACCCACCACAATCCCCCCTATCCTACTGGACCAGCCAATTTCCTCTCCTCTCTTCACTCTCGTCCGTGCCAGTCTCCCCAAGCTTTGTCGTCGTACCAAGCCCTCAACACCGTCAACATCGCCACAACACTCAAATCCCTCCACTCTTGCCACCACGCCACAGACACGATCGTCGGCCGACCGCCGCCACGGTATGTTTGGCTCCTCTCGAACAACATCTTGCCCTCTATGTGTTCAACACATTGACCGGCCAATTTTTTATATTTTTTGTAGGCAATACGATGGATTTGGATGGTTCGTTGGATGACGAGTATGTACCCATGAAGCTTGATGAATTAATTCAAAAGGAGTTATTTGATTTGTTAGGTTTAGACGAAGAAGCTGAGATGATGATGAGCATGAAGATCCAACATCAATTGGACCGAGAGATGGAGCACATTCTGAACTTCAAGAGTTTGACCAAAGGAACAACTGTCGTTTTGTGCTAAGCAGAAATGCACGTCCGCTATGAGGATGCTTGCACTTGGTAGCGCCACAGATGTTGTTGCTGAGATGGTCCGGATGGGAGGGGGGAGGACATGCCAAAAGACCACTGTGAAGTTTGCCCGCGCCGTGGTGGAGGTGTTTGGAGCAGAGTATCTGGGAGAACCGAATATGCAGGATACAGAAAAGTTGCTGGCTATTGAAGAGACAAGAGGTTTTCTAGGTATGCTCGGTTCAATTGATTGCACGCATTGGTGATGAAAGAGCTGCCCTAAAGGTTTGCGCAAGATGTACCAAGGCCACACCAATGAGGCCACCATCATATTGAAAGCAGTGGCATCACATGACTTTTGGATTTGACATGCTTTCTTTGAAATGCCTCGTTCTTGCAACGACATGAATGTGCTTCTATGATCTCTTGTATCCAGGAGACTTTGTAATGGGGAATCTGAACTGTTCCGGAGGGTGTTACTCACATACAATATGCAGATGACACAATTATTATGGTTGAACTGAATGATGCTTGTGTTGGGGAACGTAGCATGCAATTTCAAAAAATTTCCTACGCTCATGCAAGATCTATCTAGGAGATGCATAGCAACGAGAGGGGGAGAGTGTGTCCACGTACCCTCGTAGACCGAAAGCGGAAGCGTTAGGTTAACGCGGTTGATGTAGTCGAACGTCTTCACGATCCAACCGATCTTAGTACCGAACGTACGACACCTCCGAGTTCAGCACACGTTCAGCTCGATGACGTCCCTTGAACTCTTGATCCAGCAGAGGGTCGAGGGAGAGTTCCGCCAGCACGATGGCATGGTGACGGTAATGGTGATGTGATCCGTGCAGGGCTTCGCCTAAGCACTACGACGCTGTGACCGGATGAGTAAACTGTGGAGGGGGGCACCGCACACGGCTAAGAGAACAATTGATGTGTCTTGGGGTGCCCCTGCCCCCGTATATAAAGGAGGAGGGGAGGAGGCCGGCCACTAGGGGCGCACCATGGAGGGGGGAGTCCTACTAGGACTTCGCTCCTAGTAGGATTCGCCCCCCCTCTTTTTTCCTTCCTACGGAGAGGGGGAAAGGGGAAAGAGGTGGAGAGGGAGAAGGAAAGGGGGGCCGCGCCCCCCACCCCTTGTCCAATTCGGATTGGCTTGGGGGGCACCTCCTATGGCGTGCCTCCTCCTCTCCACTATGGCCCATGAGGCCCATTAACTTTCCCGGGGGGTTCCGGTAACCTTCCGGTACTCCGAAAAATCCCCGAACCTCTTCGGAACCATTCCGGTGTCCGTACATAACCTTCCAATATATCAATCTTTACCTCTCGACCATTTCGAGACTCCTCGTCATGCACGTGATCTCATCCGGGACTCCGAACAAACTTCAGTCACCAAAATACATAACTCATAATACAAATCATCATCGAACGCGAAGCGTGCGGACCCTACGGGTTCGAGAACTATGCAGACATGACCGAGACACGTCTCCGGTAATAACCAATAGCGGAACCTGGATGCTCATATTGGCTCCCACATATTCTACGAAGATCTTTATCGGTCAAACCGCATAACAACATACGTTGTTCCCTTTGTCATCGGTATGTTACTTGCCCGAGATTCGATCGTCGGTATCATCATACCTAGTTCAATCTCATTACCGGCAAGTCTCTTTACTCGTTCCATAACACATCACCCGCAACTAACTCATTAGTCACATTGCTTGCAAGGCTTATAGTGATGTGCATTACCGAGAGGGCCCAGAGACACCTCCCCGATACACGGAGTGACAAATCCTAATCTCGATCTATGCCAACCCAACAAACACCTTCGGATACACCTGTAGAGCATCTTTATAATCACCAAGTTACGTTGATAGCACACAAGGTGTTCCTCCGGTATTCAGGAGTTGCATGATCTCATAGTCAGAGGAACATGTATAAGTCATGAAGAAAGAAATAGCAATAAAACTCAACGATCATAATGCTAAGCTAACGGATGGGTCTTGTCCATCACATCATTCTCTAATGATGTGATCCCGTTCATCAAATGACAACACATGTCTATGGTCAGGAAACATAACCATCTTTGATTAACGAGCTAGTCAAGTAGAGGCATACTAGGGACACTCTGTTTGTCTATGTATTCACACATGTACCAAGTTTCCGGTTAATACAATTCTAGCATGAATAATAAACGTTTATCATGATATAAGGAAATATAAATAACAACTTTATTATTGCCTCTAGAGCATATTTCCTTCAGCTTGCCTTGCTCATCTTAAAGTCATTCTGTTTTGTTTTGAAGCCTTATCCGGGCTTAAGATCAATTTCTCTAAAAGCGAGGTCATTGCCACTTGTGTTGATGATGCGGAAGCTCTGCGAGTTTCCCAGCTTCTGAACTGTTCCCTGGGTTCCTTCCCCTTTAAATATTTGGGCCTTCCGATTTCCCCGGATAAATTATGTGCTAAAGATTTCGCCCCTATGGTGACTAAGGTGGGTAACAGGGTAATGCCTTGGAGGGGAAGGTACAATACTAATGCTGGTAAAGTTGCTGGGATCCTCCCTCCCAATGTTTATCATGGGATTCTATCTTCTCTCTGCTGGGATCCTGATACGTCACCGTCGTATCTAATTTTCCTAATGCTTTTCCTCTTGTTTTAGACTCTAATTTGCATGATTTGAATAAAACTAACCCGGACTGACGCTGTTTTTAGCAGAAGTACCATCCTGTTGTTTTTGTGCAGAAATAAAAGTTCTCGGATTGGAACGAAACTTTGCAAGGATTTTTTATTCAATAGAAGAGAATTTCTGAAGCCAAGAACCATCGAAGGGGGGCACCTTGGTGGGCACAACCCACCAGGGCGCGCTCCCTCCAAGCGTGCCCAGGTGGGTTGTCCCCACCTGGTGGCCTCGCAGACCCTGAAACCGACGCTATAAAATCACATATTTCCATAAAAAAGAAGAGAGGAAGAATTATCGCATTTCACGAGACGAAGCTGCCGCCACCTCCTTTTCTTCATCGGGAGGCCAGATCTGGAGTCCTTTGGGGCTCCGGAGAGGGGGATCTTCGATCTTCGTCATCACCAACCCTTCTCCATCGCCAATTCCATGATGCTCCCCACCGGGAGTGAGTAATTCCTTCGTAGGCTCGCTGGTCGGTGAGGAGTTGGATGAGATTCATCATGCAATTGAGTTAGTTTTGTTAGGGCTTGATCCCTAGTATCCATTATGTTCTTAGATTGATGTTGCTATGACTTTGCCATGCTTAATGCTTGTCACTTTGGGCCCGGGTGCCATGATTTCAGATCTGAACCATTTATGTTATCACCATTATATCTATGTTCTAGATCCGATCTTGCAAGTTATAGTCACCTACTACGTGTTATGATCCGGCAACCCCGGAGTGACAATAGTCGGGACACTTCCCGGTGATGACCGTAGTTTGAGGAGTTCATGTATTCACCGTGTGTTAATGCTTTGTTCCGGTTCTCTATTAAAAGGAGGCCTTAATATCCCTTAGTTTTCAATAGCACCCCGCTACCATGGGAGGGTAGGACAAAAGATGTCATGCAAGTTCTTTCCATAAGCACGTATGACTATTTACGGAATACATGACTATATTATATTTATGAACTGGAGCTAGTGCCGTATCGCCCTAGGTTGTAACTGTCACATGATGAATATCATACAACAAATCGCCAATCCAATGCCTACGATTTTCCTACATATTGATTTTGCTAAGTTACTATTGCTGATATTACTATTGTCACTACTACAAAACTAGTACTATCACTGTTACCATTATAGTTGCTGCTACCACTACTATCAAAGCTATCATATTACTGTGCTACTGATCACTTTGCTGCAGATAATTAATCTCCAGGTGTGATTGAATTGACGACTCAGTTGCTAATAATTGCAAATATTCTTTGACTTCCCTTGTGTCGAATCTATAAATTTGGGTTGAATACTCTACCTTCGAATTTTTTTGCGATCCCCTATACTTGTGGGTTATCAAGACCTTTTTCTGGCGCCGTTGCCGGAGAGCATAGCTATATTTGTTGAGTCACTTGGGATTATTATCAAATTGTCACTATGAAGAATCTGAAGGATGCCAAGACTAAGATTTTTTGCTCTAAGGCGAGGGGAGGTAAGGTACTGCCATCTAGCTCCGCACTTGATTCACCTTCTGTTATAAGTAAACCTGCAACACCACTACATGCTATTAATCCAGATATGTCGCAAGTTATTGATGATGCTACTTCTGCTATGAATGATATTTATGATGATGCTAGTACCTTGCTTGATGATAATGTGCTACTAGGTGAATTTCTTGATTAACAACTTGCTACAACTAAAGCTTTTGAGAATGTTGAAACTAAAAATCTTGAAACACCTATTAGAACTAGCCCTCCTAGATATGAACTGCCAAATGTACCAGAAGGTTATGTTATGGATGAGCAGGCAACTAGGGATATTCTTGCTTGTAAGGATAGAGATGATCTAGAAAAATTATTATGCAAGTATAAAGAAAAGACTTTGAATGCTAAAATGAAATGTGATCCTCAGTTTGCGACTTCACCTATCTTTGTTGACGATAAGGATTATGAATTCTTTGTCGACCCAGAGTTGATTACTTTGGTTGAATCTGATCCTTCCCATGGTTATGAAACTGAAACTATTGTGGCACATCTTACTAAGTTGAATGACATAGCCACCCTTTTTGCTCATGATGAGAAAATTCGTTATTATTATATTCTCAAATTATTTCCGTTCTCATTAAAGGGTGATGCTAAAGCTTGGTACAATACTCTTGCTCCTGATTGTGTGCATAGTCCCCAGGGCATGATTTATTACTTCTCTGAAAAATATTTCTCCGCTCATAAGAAACAAGCAGCCTTACAGGAAATATTTAACTTTGTGCAAATTGAAGAAAAGAGTCTCCCACAAGCTTGGGGGAGGCTTCTCCAATTGCTTAATGCTTTGCCGAATCATCCTCTTAAGAAAAATGAAATACTAGATATCCACTACTGTAGGATGCTGCTAACGCGACACTACGATCAGAGACCCTTTCACGAAACTGTGTGCGATGCATCAATCACAAACGGGGATGTAACCGTTAAAAAAGGTGCAAAACGTTTGCAATGGAGGATGCATCAAACACGGTTCAGATTTTAGTTGCGTGTGTGATCTAGGGCATACGGTTCAGTCCAACGAACTGTTTGCGATGAGGCAGAACAAAAGAAACGGGTAGCCTGATGAAGGCATGTGCGATATAGAGCATACGGTTCACTCGGATGAACTGTTTGTGATTAGGCAACACAAAAGAAACGGGCAGCCAGGTGAAGGTGTGTGCGATATACATCATACGGTTCACTCGGATGAACTGTTTGTAATTAGGCAACACAAAAGAAACGGTCAGCCAGATCAAGGTGTGTGTGATTGAGGTCATACGCTTCAGAAGGATTAACTGTTTGCGATTAGGCAACAGAACAGAAACGGATAAGCTAGATCAAAGTGTCTGCGATTGATGGCATACACTTCACATGGATGAATTATTTGTGATTAGCCACAACAAACTGAAACAGTTAGATAGATCAATGTGTGTGCGCTAGACGGGCACACCCATTCTAATTAAAAGAAGCGTGCGTAATGGTAATAACGAGCGCGCACGGTTGTTGGAACAAGACGTGTGCTGACATTGCATATTGCGGTGCACCCTATGGTGCAAACACCACGTACGCGGCCGAGAAGGCGTACGTGCCCACGTTACGCCTTCCGGGAATAGTGCCGCACTTATAACCGTCAGTAAAGTTTGAGCATGCATCCCGTCACAATTTTTTTAGAAGAACAGGGAGGCCGCGTCCCGTCACATTCCAAATTGCAAACATGTTCACACCGATCAAAACCTAAGCGGTTTCCCACTTAGGAGCGTATTATTACGCGGTTATAAATACTACTACTCCAAGATGACTGCACATTCCTCCTCAACTCCTCATCCACAAAAAGTCAAAAACAAACAAGTCATTCATCATCGTTCCCTTGCGTCCGCCATGGCTAGCGTGAGTTCTGGGTCGAGAGATTGCCACCAGGGAGAGGCGAGCCTGGAAGCGGGAGCACGAGAGATGTCCCGCCTTGCCGCGAAAGCAGCCAACATGTCCCGTCGCACGGCCGTAGCAGCAGAGAGGTCCCGCTGCGCCGCCGAAGCAGCACGGAGGACCCGCCGCGCCGTCGATGCAGCAGACTGGTCCGGCCGCGCCGCGGAAGCAGAAGAGATGTCCCGCCCCGCTGCGAATGTAGCAGAGATGTCCTCCCTTGCCACGACGGCCTGGGAAAATGCCTCGCGGGCAGGCAAGGACTCTTACAGGTGCATGCGTGCCCTCGTCCTTAGGCAGATGGATCAGATCTCCAGGTGGGAGAGGTTGCAGGATGACCTGAAAGCCTCGTTTGAACAGTCTACCGACGTCATCCGGCAACTAAATGAGAGCAATGCGAAGCTCCGGGCTGACCGCGACCTGCCGAGGGCGAAGATCGTCGGAAGTGCGGAGCAGCAGGAGCAGACCACTGCCTTGTTGAAGAGGACCGGCGTCATCGTCGAGAAACTTATGGATCAGAATGCCATGCTGCGCATCGAGCGCAGAAGGCTGGTGGAGGAATCCGTGGATGCTCTCAAGCAGCATCTTGAGGACAAGAAAGAGCTCGTCGCCGCTCGCCGCGGAGACTAGTTCCCACGGCCTGCAGTAAAGCATCAAGAAAGTAGAGATCAGCGAGCCAGATCGTTGTCTTCCTTCTTCTTTTGCCCTTGTGTATTTCAGGCGTTGCCGCATGTGGCTTTTTTTAAATATGTTTCTAAATATGTAAGACAATTATTATCCACTGTCATCGTCCTTATATTCATCATGCTTTCTATAAGTCGCAGTCGATGCTATATAGGTCCGTCGGATCTTACATCAAGATCCGTGCAAAAATTTCTTTTCAAATTTTCATTTATCTCCCTTAAATCTCAGTCCAGTGAGACATATAGCCACGCCGTAGAACAGGTGCTTGGGTTCTATTAATGGAGACGTTGGGAGGGAGGTGCGCGGTGGGTAGCGGTCGAAGGGCTCTCCTCCCGATGAGCATGCGCAGGGGTCTGATCGGACGCCTCCCGTACTCAAATAGCTACCCCGCACGGCACGTCCTAGCCAATAAAAAAGGGGACGCGTGGCCGCACATAATTGGTAATGCGAACGCCCACGGTTTCAATAATACTCGTGTTTCCAATTTGTAACATGACAACACTTGTTCCAAAATGACATTGTTGATTGTTAATCTGTGGGCCTTCGCAAATCGGACAGAAAAATTACCACAGCATGTTGGTGCCATGTCCTGAGACCATGCCAAGTTTCATGATTTTCACGCGTGTTTTGGAATTACAGGAATTAA
This sequence comes from Aegilops tauschii subsp. strangulata, assembly GCF_002575655.3. Classification (NCBI taxonomy): domain Eukaryota; kingdom Viridiplantae; phylum Streptophyta; class Magnoliopsida; order Poales; family Poaceae; genus Aegilops; species Aegilops tauschii. The sequence goes on from NC_053036.3 coordinate 528,880,201, forward strand.
AAAACCAAGTTCCTCAATCTTTCCGGCCGAGCCACGACGCCCAGATGTTTAAATTTCACTCCCGTATCTTGCCTGGAACCTAGAAATTCACCCAAGGACACACATGTGATTTTTCAAATAACTTTGGTGCACTGGAGCATGTGCTTGTAGTTCAAATTTGAATTATGCACATTAAATGCCCAAAAACTCAATTAATGTATAAAAAGGCCAAACGTACCCAGAATAATTCCAAAATTTAGCACGGTACTTCTATTTGGTCTAATCTGGCTGTATAAAAAATTAAGGCTGGAGAAGGCAGTGTACGTATGTCGTTTTGCACACGTAGGTGACATGTTCCCTCTCGGAACCACGAGCCTTCTTGAGGGAAGCTCTGGTTTGCAAGAAGCTTACACCAAAGCTTGTCCCAATTCGGCCAAAAAAATTACCGCAGCATGTTGGTGCCATGTCATGACACCATGCCAAGTTTCATGATTTTCAGGCATGTTTTGGAATTACAGGGATTAAAAAACCAAGTTTCTCAATCTTTCCGGCCGAGCCACGACGCCCAAATGTTTGAATTTCACTCCCATCTCTTGCATGGGACCTAAAAATTCACCCAAGGACACACATGTGATTTTTCAAACAACTTTGATGCAGTGGAGCATGTGCTTGTAGTTCAAATTTGAATTATGCATATTAAATGCCCAGAAACTCAATTAACGTATAAAAAAGGCGAAACGAGTGCGGAATAATTCCAAAATTTAGCACGGTACTTCTATTTGGTCTAATCTGGCTGTGTAAAAGAACTAAGGCGGGAGAAGGCAGTGTACGTATGTCATTTCGCACACGGAGGTGACACGTTCCCTCTCGGAACCACGAGCCTTCTTGAGGGAAGCTCCGGTTTGCAAGAAGCTTACACCAAAGCTTGTCCCAATTCGGCCAAAAAAATTACCGCAGCATGTTGGTGCCATGTCATGAGACCATGCCAAATTTCATGAGTTTCAGGCGTGTTTTGGAATTACAGGAATTAAAAAACCAAGTTTCTCAATCTTTCTGGCCGAGCCACGACGCCCAGATGTTTGAATTTCACTCCAATCTCTTGCATGGGACCTAGAAATTCACCCAAGGACACACATGTGATTTTTCAAACAACTTTGGTGCACTAGAGCCTGTGCTTTTAGTTCAAATTTGAATTATGCACATTAAAGGCCCAGAAACACAATTAATGTATAAAAAAGGTGAAACGAGCCCGGAATAATTCCAAAATTTAGCACGATACTTCTATTTGGTCTAATCTGGCTGTGTAAAAAAATTAAGGCGGGAGAAGGCAGTGTACATATGTCGTTTCGCACACGGAGGTGACACGTTCCCTCTCAGAACCACGAGCCTTCTTGAGGGAAGCTCCGGTTTGCAAGAAGCTAACACCAAAGCTTGTCCCAATTCGGCCAAAAAATTACCGCAGCATGTTGGTGCCATGTCATGAGACCATGTCAAGTTTCATGATTTTCAGCCGTGTTTTGGAATTACAGGAATTAAAAAACCAAGTTTCTCAATCTTTTCGGCCGAGACATGACGCCTATATGTTTGAATTTCACTCCCATCTCTTGCATGGACCTAGAAATTCACCCAAGGACACACATGTGATTTTTCAAACAACTTTGGTGCACTGGAGCACGTGCTTGTAGTTGAAATTTGAATTATACACATTAAATACCCAGAAACTCAATTAATGTATAAAAAGGCCAAACGAACACGGAATAATTCCAAAATTTAGCACAATACTTCTATTTGGTCTAATCTGCCTGTGTAAAAAAATTAACACGGGAGAAGGCAGTGTACGTATGTCGTTTCGCACACGGAGGTGACACGTTCCCTCTCGGAACCAGGAGCCTTCTTGAGGGAAGCTCCGGTTTGCAAGAAGCCTACACCAAAGCTTGTCCCAATTCGGCCAAAAAAATTACCGCAGCATGTTGGTGCCATGTCATGAGACCATGCCAAGTTTCATGATTTTCAGGCGTGTTTTGGAATTACAGGAATTAAAAAACCAAGTTTCTCAATCTTTCCGGCCGAGCCACGACACCCAGATGTTTGAATTTCATTCCCATCTCTTGCATGGGACCTAGAAATTCACCCAAGGACACACATGTGATTTTTAAACAACTTTGGTGCAATGGAGCACATGCTTGTAGTTCAAATTTGAATTATGCACACTAAATGCCCAGAAACTCAATTAATGTATAAAAAAGGCCAAACGAACATGGAATAATTCTAAAATTTAGCACGATACTTCTATTTGGTCTAATCTGCCTGTGTACAAAAATTAAGGCGGGGGAAGGCAGTGTACGTTTGTCGTTTCGTAGACGGAGGTGACACGTTCCCTCTCGAAACCAGGAGCCTTCTTGAGGGAAGCTCCGGTTTGCAAGAAACTTACACCAAAGCTTGTCCCAATTCGGCCAAAAAATTTGCTGCAGCATGTTGGTGCCATGTTATGACACCATGCCAAGTTTCATGATTTTTAGCCGTGTTTTGGATTTACAGGAATTAAAAAACCAAGTTTCTCAATCATTCCGGCCGAGCCACAACACCCAGATGTTTGAATTTTATTCCCATTTCTTGCATGGTACCTATAAATTCACCCAAAGACACGCATGTGATTTTTCAGCAAACTTTGGTGCATTGGAGCATGTGCTTGTAGTTCAAATTTGAATTATGCACATTAAATGCCTAGAAACTCAATTAATGCATAAAAATGCCAAACTAACCCGGAATAATTCCAAATTTAAACACGACACTCATGTACTAGTTGCATGTTCACTGTACGTAAATGTTCTAGCAATTCAAACACCATCCTTTCCCTCCGTAACACCATTTTGTCTTTCAAAACATAATGAAAAAATAAGGTATACCACAAACAGTTTACTAGAAAGAATCATGTGGGATGCGATATAAAATATCTTGACGCACCGTCTTGTCTGGCTCATGCAGGAAGCTTCGTCGTCTACAGTCCACTGCCCCCGCTTGAACCACACTTGCGCGCCAGTTTCTCGCGGCACCGAGCGAAATTTTTTGGCCACCGCGGAAATATCTATCTCCCCGCCCCTCCCTCCTACCAAAAGCCAAATTTCCACTGTTCCTCCTTGTTTTCCAAGTTCAAACCTTCACTGCTGCTTACTGGCAGCTCAGCCTCCTCGCCGGCGACCCTTCTTCTTGCAGCGCCGCCTCCTTGCCGGCTACCCTTCTTCTTGCAGCGCCGCCTCCTCGCCGGCGACCCTTCTTCTTGCAGCGCCGCCTCCTCGTCGGCGGCCCTTCTTCTTGCTGCGCGGCCTCCTCGCCGCCGACCCTTCTTCTTGCTGCGCGGCCTCGTCGATATGGTCAGGTAATCCACACCCCACCCACACCATCCTCCTCCTTTCCCGTCCCACATGCCCCGACTGACGGAGCGACACCTTCCACCGAAATCACTGCCCCCCTCCTCCAATTAAGCGCCGCCCACAGCCATTTTACATGCAGTATAACGTGGAGCTGAGTAGCATGCGGCCGCACGCGCGAACGAGGTCGCTATGGCTGACATGCGTGTCGACCGCCAGATCTTGGAGGACCTCGTCTTCGAGGCCACCGTCGACACCGCCGCGCGGTTGTCTACTTTAAAATATAGTTCATGATGTTTTCTCGAGGCCATCGCCAGTGCCTTCTAGTGATTTGTCCTCTGTAATGTTAATATGCAATCTGATGTTCAGTTAACAGTTTGGTCCTCTGAAATGTAATGTTCAGTTAACACTTTGGTCCAACAATTACTACATTCCGTAGTACTGTTCTCAAGCATTCTTTGTTTTGTTAACTGTCTTATCTTTTAGTACATGTTTCTATTCTGCAATGTCGTGCTCAGTTAACTATTTTGGTTCATTTGGTCTGCTGTCCATTTAACTGTTTGGTTCAGTTCTGCAATTTGATTTTCATTTGCCGTGGGTACAATTTTGTATTGTTATGCATGTGACACCAATCGAATTTGGTTGTACTCAATACATATTCTACTGATAGTATGGCAACTCTCAGTTAACCTGATCAAGATCTTCCTTATGTGTGTTGCAGGGAAACAATGGGAGACACTGCGGTTTACCATCGAGGTTTGTTCAAGCATGGTCCTTTGGCTAATAGCACATTATTGTGTAGTTGCAGGAATCATTCTAATATCTAGGTTTCTTACAATTTGGTCTTGCACATGTAGGTCCTGCTGTCAGAGGCTTAGACCCACTAATCGACCCATTTTGCATATGGGGAAATGAGATGTCCATGAATATCAGTCAAGTCAAGAAACTCAGAAAGATTGTTAGGATGAAGAAACTTGCGACGAATAACAGCAAGATCTTTGTTTGCACAATGAAGAAGACATGAGTCAACTATAGGATGGTACCAACTATTTTACCTTGTTTTTACCCCTTGCGCTATTTCAAAATTTACAACAGCGATTTATGCATTGCTTTGTTTTCAGTACTTTTCAAAGCAGTTCAACGATGATTACCTCTCAAACCACCTGCATGGTCAAGAGGCGAGGAAGGTATTCATTCAACACCCACGGTACAATATTGAAGTCTTGCTGAAGAGGACGAAGGTTGGGCGGGCAATTATCCATAGCCACTGGCCTAAAATTGCAAGGACATTCAAAATCACTGAAGGCTCAATATTTGCCTTCCGCTTCTGCAGTTTCCCAGATGAGATTCATCTATCTATTTACCGTGTATGATGCTACTTTCCAAAGGTTTTTGATGCTGCATGTGAAACTTGGTGCTGTTGTGTAATGGCGTAACTGAGTGCCGAAGCTATCTGATGTAATTTGATTATGAAATCCTGGTTGCTTTTATACGGATATGAAATATCTGGCGTGTTTTAGAAGAAATATCAGTTTGATTAGTACATGGATTATCAATAATAGGCTAATTACCCTGCTTATTGGGGTTTTCTATTGCAAACGGTTACTCAGACAACACCGTGGGCAATGAACTCAAACAACCCGCACGGTTTCTAGAAAGTAGGCGTGTTCGATCAACTAACAATCACACGCGGCTTCCGGCAGCGAACCGTTTGCGTTAGGCCACCTTGCACAAACGTTTCCACACAAAGAACTGTGTGGGATGTACATACCTACGGAAATGATTTTCTGGGATTCACCGTGTGGGATGTACATACCTACGGAAATGATTTATGGGATTCACCGTGCGGGATGTACATACCTACGGAAATGATTTCTGGTATTCACCATGTGGGATGTACATACCTACGGAAATGATTTCTGGGATACACCGTGTGGGATGTACATACCTACGGAAATGATTTCTGGGATTCACCGTGTGGGATGTACATACCTACGGAAATGATTGGGTTTCCTTGCCTCGCCCGATCACACACGGCCCCAGCCTAGGTCCCACGAGGGCCTATCCCTGATGATTTCTGGGTCGTGTGGGAAGGACCGCCCTATCGCCCACACTCACTTGGCGACGGTTCCAAATGCCATCGCGGAAAGGGGTTTTAAACCATTTGTTTAGGACGTCGATGTACCAGTGATCTTCTATAATGGACTAACCGATGCTTCTAGGGATTTCGTAGATAGTTGTGCTGGTTGTGTTTTCAGGGAACGAACTATTGGGCAAGCTGAAGAATTATTTAATAACATATTAAAAAATTATGATTATTGGACTCTTCCTGAACTATTAGTTACTATTGCTATTGCTACTGTTACACTTGCTACAAAATCATTGCTATCACTGTTACCGTTACTGTTACTATTACTACTACTACTGTCAAAATTATCATACTACTGTGTTACAGATAATATTGCTGCAGATAACTAATCTCCAGGTGTGGTTGAACTGACAACTCAGATGCTAATACTTGCAAATATTTTTTGTCTCCCCTTGTGTCGAATATATAAACTTGGGTTGAATACTCTACCCTCGAAAACTATTGCGATCCCCTATACTTGTGGGTTATCAGAGTGGGTAATCTACTCTCTCTATGGCTTTCCCCGTTTTGTTTTCTTACTGTTCGGTTCCGGATATCTCCATCGCAGAGCTCTCCGTTAATAATTGGGATTTGGCCTTCCGTTGCTCGCTGTCTTTCGCAGAGTTGGATGATTGGCACCGTCTTGTTGCCCTCATCCCCGTGCTCTCGGAGAGAGAGGACACGGTTGTTGGGGAACGTAGTAATTTCAAAAAAAATCCTACGCACACGCAAGATCATGGTGATGCATAGCAACGAGAGGGGAGAGTGTTGTCCAGGTACCCTCGTAGACTGTAAGCGGAAGCGTTATGACAACGCGGTTGATGTAGTCATACGTCTTCACGATTTACCGATCCTAGCACTAAAGGTACGACACCTCCGCGATCTGCAAACATTCGGCTCGGTGACGTCCCATGAACTCACGATCCAGTAGAGTGTCGAGGGAGAGCTTCGTCAGCACGACGGCGTGATGACGGTGATGATGAAGCTACCGGCGCAGGGCTTCGCCTAAGCACTACGACGATATGACCGAGGTGGATTATGGTGGAGGAGGGCACCGCACACGGCTAAGAGATCAATGATCAACTTGTGTGTCTATGGGGTGCCCCCTCCCCCGTATATAAAGGAGTGGAGGAGGGGGAGGGCCGGCCCTCCTATGGAGCGCCCCATGGGAAGTCCTACTCCCACCGGGAGTAGGATCCCCCCTTCCCTAGTTGGACTAGGAGTGGAAGGAAGGGGGAGAGAGGGGGAAGGAAAGGGGGGCGCCGCCCCCCTTCCTAGTCCAATTCAGACCAGAGGGGGAGGGGGCGCGCGGCCTGCCCTGGCTGACCCTCTCTCTCTCCACTAAGGCCCATTAGGGCGCATATACTCCCCGCAACTAACTCATTAGTCACAGTGCTTGCAAGGCTTATAGTGATGTGCATTACCGAGAGGGCCCAGAGATACCTCTCCGATACACGGAGTGACAAATCCTAATCTCGATCTATGCCAACCCAACAAACACCTTCGGAGACACCTGTAGAGCATCTTTATAATCACCCAGTTACATTGTGACGTTTGATAGCACACAAGGTGTTCCTCCGGTATTCGGGAGTTGCATAATCTCATAGTCAGAGGAACATGTATAAGTCATGAAGAAAGAAATAGCAATAAAATTCAACGATCATAATGCTAAGCTAACGGATGGGTCTTGTCCATCACACCATTCTCTAATGATGTGATCCCGTTCATCAAATGACAACACACGTCTATGGTCAGGAAACATAACCATCTTTGATTAACGAGCTAGTCAAGTAGAGACATACTAGGGACACTCTGTTTTGTCTATGTATTCACACATGTCTAAGTTTCCGGTTAATACAATTCTAGCATGAATAATAAACATTTATCATGACATAAGGAAATATAAATAACAACTTTATTATTTCCTCTAGGGCATATTTCCTTCAGTCTCCCACTTGCACTAGAGTCAATAATCTAGTTCACATCATCATGTGATTTCACACCATTAGTTCACAGCTTTATGTGATTAGTTCACATCTCCATGTGACTAATACCCAAAAGGTTTACTAGAGTCAATAATCTAGTTGACGTCGCTATGTGATTAACACGCAAAGAGTGATCATGTTTTGCTTGTAAGAGAAGTTTAGTCAACGGTCTGCCATATTCAGAGCCATATGTATTTTGCAAATTTTCTATGTCTACAATGCTCTGCACGGAGCTACTCTAGCTAATCGCTCCCATTTTCAATATGTATCTAGATCGAGATTTAGAGTCATCCAGATCGGTGTCAAAGCTTGCATCGACGTAACTAGTTACGACGAACTCTTTGTCACCTCCATAACCGAGAAACATTTCCTTATTCCACTAAGGATAATTTTGACCGTTGTTTCGTGGTCCACTCCTGGATTACTATTGTACCCTCTTGCCAAACTCATGGTGAGGTACACAATAGTCTGGTACACATCATAGCATACTTTATGGAACCTATGACTAAGGCATGGGGAATGACTTTTCATTCTCTTTCTATTTTCTGCCGTGGTCGGGTTTTGAGTCTTTACTTAACTTCACACCTTGCAACACAAACAAGAACTCCTTCTTTGACTGTTCCATTTTGAACTACTTCAAAAACTTGTCAAGGTATGTACTCATTGAAAAAAAATTATCAAGCGTCTTGATCTATCTCTATAGATCTTGATGCTCAATATGTAAGCAGCTTTACCGAGGTCTTTCTTTGATAAACTCCTTTCAAACACTCCTTTATGCTTTCTAGAAAATTCTACATTATTTCCGATCAACAATATGTCATTCACATATACTTATCAGAAATTCTGTAGTGCTCCCACTCACTTTCTTGTAAATACAGGCTTCACCGCTAGTATGTATAAAACTATATATGCTTTGATCAACTCATCAAAGCGTATATTCCAACTCCGAGATGCTTGCACCAGTCCATAGATGGATCGCTGGAGCGTGCACATTTTGTTAGCACCTTTAGGTTTGACAAAACCTTCTTGTTGTATCATATACAACTCTTCTTGAAGAAATCCATTAAGGAATGTAGTTTTGACATCCATTTTCTAGATTTCATAAAATGTGGCAATTGCTAACATGATTTGGACAGACTTTAAGCATCGCTACGAGTGAGAAAATCTCATCGTAGTCAACACCTTGAACTTGTGGAAAACCTTTTTTCGACAATTCGAGCTTTGTAGATAGTAACACTACTATCAGCGTCCGTCTTCCTCTTGAAGATCCATTTATTCACAATGGCTTGCCGATCATCGGGCAAGTCAATCAAAGTCCAAACTTTGTTCTCATACATGGATCCCATCTCAGATTTCGTGGCCTCAAGCCATTTCGCGGAATCTGGGCTCATCATTGCTTCCTCATAGTTCGTAGGTTCGTCATGGTCTAGTAACATGACTTCCAGAACAGGATTACCGTACCACTTTGGTGCGGAACGTATTCTGGTTGACCTATGAGGTTCCGTAGTGACTTGATCTGAAGTTTCATGATCGTCATCATTAACTTCCTCACTAATCAGTGTAGGCATCACTGAAACTGATTTCTGTGATGAACTACTTTCCAATTCGGGAGAAGGTACAATTACCATATCAAGTTCTACTTTCCTCCCACTCACTTCTTTCGAGAGAAACTCCTTCTCTAGAAAGGATCCATTCTTAGCAACGAATATCTTGCCTTAGGATCTGTGATAGAAGGTGTACCCAACAGTTACTTTTGGGTATCCTATGAAGACGCACTTCTCCGATTTTGGGTTTGAGCTTATCAGGATGAAACCTTCTCACATAAGCATCGCAACCCCAAACTTTAAGAAACGACAACTTAGGTTTCTTGCTAAACCACAGTTCATACGGTGTCATCTCAACGGATTTAGATGGTGCCCTTTTTAACGTGAATGCAGCTGTCTCTAATGCATAACCCCAAAACGATAGTGGTAAATCGGTAAGAGACATCATAGATTGCACCATATCTAATAAATTACGGTTATGACGTTCGAACACACCATTACGCTGTGGTGTTCCAGGTGGCGTGAGTTGCGAAACTATTCCACATTGTTTCAAATGAAGACCAAACTCGTAACTCAAATATTCATCTCCGTGATCAGATCGTAGAAACCTTTTCTTGTTACGATGATTTTGCACTTCACTCTGAAATTCTTTGAACCTTTCAAATGTTTCAGACTTATGTTTCATCAAGTAGATAAATCATTTATGAAGGTCAGAAAATAACGATACCCGCCGCGAGCCTCAACACTCATCGGACCGCATACATCAGTATGTATTATTTCCAATAAGTCAGTTGCTCGCTCCATTGTTCTAGAGAACGGAGTCTTAGTCATCTTGCCCATGAGGCATGGTTCACAAGCATCATGTGATTCCAAAAGCCCATCCGCGTGGAGTTTCTTCATGCGCTTTACACCAATATGACCTAAACGGCAGTGCCACAAATAAGTTGCACTATCATTATTAACTTTGAATCTTTTGGTTTCAATATTATGAATATGTGTATCACTACGATTGGGATTCAATAAACCATTTATATTGAGTGTATGACCATAGAAGGTTTTATTCATTTAAATAGAACAACAATTATTCTTTGACTTAAATGAATAACCGTATTGCAATAAACATGATCCAATCATATTCATGCTCAACACAAACACCAAATAACATTTATTTTTAGGTTCAACACTAATCCCGAAGGTAAAGGGAGTGTGCAATGGTGATCTTATCAACCTTGGAATCACTTCCAACACACATCATCACCTCACCCTTAACTAGTCTCTGTTTATTTTGCAACTCCCGTTTTGAGTTACTACTCTTAGCAACTGAACCAGTATCAAATACCAAGGGGTTGCTATAAACACTAGTAAAGTACACATCAATAACATGTATATCAAATATACCTTTGTTCACTTTTCCATACTTCTTAGCCGCCAAGTATTTAGGGCAGTTCCACTTCCAGTGACCATTTCCTTTGCAGTAGAAGCACTCAGTTTCAGGCTTGGGTCTAGCTTTGGTCTTCTTCACGTGAGTGACAACTTGTTTGTCATTCTTCTTGAAGTTCCTTTTCTATCCCTTTGCCCTTTTCTTGAAACTAGTGGTCTTGTTAACCATCAACCCTTGATGCTTTTCTTGATTTCTACCTTCGCCCATTTTAGCATCGCGAAGAGCTTGGGAATTGTTTTCGTTATCCCTTGCATAATATAGTTCATCACGAAGTTCTAGTAACTTGGTGATAGTGACTAGAGAACTTTGTCAATTACTATCTTATCTGGAAGATTAACTCCCACTTGATTCAAGCAATTGTAGTACCCAGACAATCTGAGCACATGCTCACTGGTTGAGCTATTCTCCTCCATCTTGTAGGCAAAGTACTGTCAGAGGTCTCATACCTCTTGACACGGGCATGAGTATGAAATACCAATTTCAACTCTTGGAACATCTTATATGCTCCGTGGCGTTCAAAACATTTTTCAAGTCCCGGTTCTAAGCTGTAAAGCATGGTGCACTAAACTATCAAGTAGTCATCACACCGAGCTTTGCCAAACGTTCATAACGTCTGCATCTGCTCCTGCAATAGGTCCGTCACCTAGCGGTGCATCAAGGACATAATTCTTCTGTACAGCAATGAGGATAATCCTTAGATCACGGACCTAGTCCGCATCATTGCTACTATCATCTTTCAACATAGTTTTTCTCTAGGAACATATCAAAAATAAACGGGGAGCTATATCGCGAGCTATTGATCTACAACATAGTTATGCAAATACTACCAAGACTAAGTTCATGATAAATTAAAGTTCAATTAATCATATTACTTAAGAACTCCCACTTAGATAGACATCCCTCTAATCATCTAAGTGATCACGTGATCCATATCAACCAAACCATGTCCGATCATCATGTGAGATAGAGTAGTTTTCAATGGTGAACATCACTATGTTGATCATATCTACTATATGATTCACGCTCGACCTTTCGGTCTCAGTGTTCCGGGGCCATATCTGCATATGCTAGGCTCGTCAAGTTTAACTTGAGTATTCTGCGTGTGCAAAACTAGCTTGCACCCGTTGTATGTGAACGTAGAGCTTATCACACCCGATCATCATGTGGTGTCTCAGCACGAAGAACTGTCGCAACGGTGCATACTCAGGGAGAACACTTATAGCTTGAAATTTTAGTAAGGGATCATCTTATAAAGCTACCGCCGAACTAATCAAAATAAGATGTATAAAAGATAAACATCACATGCAATCGAAATATGTGACATGATATGGCCATCATCATCTTGTGCCTTTGATCTCCATCTGCAAAGTACTGTTATGATCTCCATTGTCACCGGCATGACACCATGATCTCCATCATCTTGATCTTTATCAATGTGTCGTCACATGGTCGTCTCGCCAACTATTGTTTTTGCAATATTGCCATCACATAGCGATAAAGTAAAGCAATCATATGGTGCTTGCATCTTATGCAATAAAAAGACAACCATAAGGCTCCTGCCAGTTGCCGATAACTTGAACAAAACATGATCATCTCATACAACAATTTATTTCTCATCACGTCTTGACCATATCACATCACAACATGCCCTGCAAAAACAAGTTAGACGTCCTCTACTTTTTTGTTGCAAGTTTTACGTGGCTGCTACAGGCTGAGCAAGAATCGGTCTTACCTACGCATCAAAACCACAATGATTTTCGTCAAGTATGTGCTGTTTTAACCTTCAACAAGGACCGGGCGTAGCCACACTTGATTCAACTAAAGTTGGAGAAACTGACACCCGCCAGCCACCTGTGTGCGAAGCACGTCGGTAGAACTAGTCTCGCGTAAGCGTACACGTAATGTCGGTCCGGGCCGCTTCATCCAACAATACCGCCGAATCAAAGTATGACATGCTGGTAAGCAGTATGACTATTATCGCCCACAACTCACTTCTGTTCTACTCGTGCATATAATGTCTATGCATAGACCTGGCTCGGATGCCACTGTTGGGGAACGTAATAATTTCAAAAAAAATCCTACGCACACGCAAGATCATGGTGATGCATAGCAACGAGAGGGGAGGGTGTTATCCACGTACCCTCATAGACCGTAAGCGGAAGCGTTATGACAACGCGGTTGATGTAGTCGTACGTCTTCACGATCCTAGCACCGAAGGTACGGCAGCTCCGCGATCTGCACACATTCGGCTCAGTGACATCCCATGAACTCACGATCCAGTAGAGTGTCGAGGGAGAGTTTCGTCAGCACGATGCTACCTCTTGAGCACTGCGTTGGTTTTCCCTTGAAGAGGAAAGGGTGATGCAGCAAAGTAGCGTAAGTATTTCCCTCAGTTTTTGAGAACCAAGGTATCAATCCAGTAGGAGGCCACGCACGAGTCCCTCGCACCTACACAAACAAATAAATCCTCGCAACCAACGCGATAAGGGGTTGTCAATCCCTACACGGTCACTTACGAGTGTGAGATCTGATGGATATGATAAGATAATATTTTTGGTATTTTTGTGATAAAGATGCAAAGTAAAGAAAGTAAAATAAAAACGGCTATGGAAATAGCTTGTTGTTGGGAGTTTAATATGATGGAAAATAGACCCGGGGGCCATAGGTTTCACTAGTGGCTTCTCTCAAGAGCATAAGTATTTTACGGTGGGTGAACAAATTACTGTTGAGCAATTGACAGAATTGAGCATAATTATGAGAAAATCTAGGTATGATCATGTATATAGGCATCACGTCCGAGACAAGTACACCGACTCCTGCCTGCATCTACTACTATTACTCCACACATCGACCGCTATCCAGCATGCATCTAGAGTATTAAGTTCATAAGAACAGAGTAATGCTTTAAGCAAGATGACATGATGTAGAGGGATAAACTCATGCAATATGATGTAAACCCCATCTTGTTATCCTCGATGGCAACAATACAATACGTGCCTTGCTGCCCCTACTGTCACTGGGAAAGGACACCGCAAGATTGAACCCAAAGCTAAGCACTTCTCCCATTGCAAGAAAGATCAATCTAGTAGGCCAAACCAAACTGATAATTCGAAGAGACTTGCAAAGATAACCAATCATACATAAAAGAATTCAGAAGATTCAAATATTGTTCATAGATAAACTTGATCATAAACCCACAATTCATCGATCTCAACAAACACACCGCAAAAGAAGATTACATCGAATAGATCTCCACAAGAGAGGGGGAGAACATTGTATTGAGATCCAAAAAGAGAGAAGAAGCCATCTAGCTAATAACTATGGACCCGAAGGTCTGAGGTAAACTACTCACACTTCATCGGAGAGGCTATGGTGTTGATGTAGAAGCCCTCCGTGATCGATGCCCCCTCCGGCGGAGCTCCGGAACAGGCCCCAAGATGGGATCTCACGGGTACAGAAGGTTGCGGTGGTGGAATTAGGTTTTTAGCTCCATATCTGGTAGTTTGGGGGTACGTAGGTATATATAGGAGGAAGAAGTACATCGGTGGAGCAACGTGGGGCCCACGAGGGTGGAGGGCGCGCCCAGGGGGGTAGGCGCGCCCCTACCTCGTGGCTTCCTGGTAGCTTTCTTGACGTAGGGTCCAAGTCCTCTGGATCATGTTCGTTCCGAAAATCACGTTCCCGAAGGTTTCATTCCGTTTGGACTCCGTTTGATATTCTTTTTCTGCGAAACTCTGAAATAGGCAAAAAAGAGCAATTCTGGGCTGGGCATCCGGTTAATAGGTTAGTCCCAAAAATAATATAAAAGTGTATATAAAGCCCAATAATGTCCAAAACAGAATATAATATAGCATGGAACAATCAAAAATTATAGATACGTTGGAGACGTATCAAGCATCCCCAAGCTTAATTCCTGCTCGTCCTCGAGTAGGTCAATGATAAAAACAGAATTTTTGATGTGGAATGCTACTTGGCATAATTTCAATGTAATTCTTCTTAATTGTGGTATGAATATTCAGATCCGAAAGATTCAAGATAAAAGTTCAATATTGACATAAAAATAATAATACTTCAAGCATACTAACTAAGCAATTATGTCCTCCCAAAATAACATGGCCAAAGAAAGTTCATCCCTACAAAATCATATAGTTTAGTCATGCTCCATTTTCGTCACACAAGAATGCTCTCATCATGCACAACCCCGATGACAAGCCAAGCAATTGTTTCATACTTTAGTAATCTCAAACTTTTTCAACTTTCACGCAATACATGAGCGTCAGCCATGGATATAGGACTATGGGTGGAATAGAATATAATGATGGGGGTTATGTGGAGAAGAAAAAAAAGGAGAAAGTCTCACATCAACGAGGCTAATCAATGAGGTATGGAGATGCCCATCGATTGATGTTAATGCAAGGAGTAGGGATTGCCATGCAACAGATGCATTAGAGTTATAAATATATGAAAGCTCAACAAAAGAAACTAAGTGGGTGTGCATCCAACTTGCTTGCTCACGAAGACCTAGGGCACTTGAGGAGGCCCATTGTTGGAATATACAAGCCAAGTTCTATAATTAAAAATTCCCACTAGTATATGAAAGTGACAAAACAAGAGACTTTCTATCATGAAGATTATGGTGCTACTTTGGAGCACAAGTGTGGTAAAAGGATAGTAACATTGTCCCTTCTCTCTTTTTCTCTCATTTTTTGGGGCCTTCTTCCTTTTTTATGGCCTTTCTATTTTTTTATTCCTCACTTGGGACAATGCTATAGAAAATGATGATCATCACACTTCTATTTATTTACAACTCAATGATTACAACTCGATACTAGAACAAAGTATGACTCTATATGAATGCCTCCGGCGGTGTACCGGGATATGCAATGAACCAAGAGTGACATGTATGAAAATTATGAATATTGGCTTTGCCACAAATACTATGTCAACTACATGATCATGCAAAGCAATATGACAATGATGAACGTGTCATGATAAACGGAACGGTGGAAAGTTGCATGGCAATATATCTCGGGGTGGCTGTTTTGAGGAAGATATAAGGAGGTTTATGTGTGAAAGAGCGTATCATGTCACGGGTTTTGGATGCACCGGCAAAGTTTGCACCAACTCTCAATGTGAGAAAGGGCAATGCACGGTACCGAAGAGGCTAGCAATGATGGAAAGGTGAGAGTGCGTATAATCCATGGACTCAACATTAGTCATAAAGAACTCACATACTTATTGCAAAAATCTACAAGTCATCAAAAACCAAGCACTACGCGCATGCTCCTAGGGGGATAGATTGGTAGGAAAAGACCATCGCTCGTCCCTGACCGCCACTCATAAGGAGGACAATCAAAGAACACCTCATGTTTCAAATTTGTTACATAATGTTTACCATACGTGCATGCTACGGGACTTGCAAACTTCAACACAAGTATTTCTCAAATTCACAACTACTCAACTAGCACAACTTTGATATCACTACCTCCATGTCTCAAAACAATCATCAAGCATCAAACTTCTCTTAGTATTCAACACACTCATAAGAAAGTTTTTACTAGTCTTGAATACCTGGCATATTAGGATTATTTAAGCAAATTACCATGCTATTTAAGACTCTCAAAATAATCTAAGTGAAGCATGAGAGATCAATAGTTTCTATAAAACAAATCCACCACCGTGCTCTAAAAGATATAAGTGAAGTACTAGAGCAAAAACTATATAACTCAAAAGATATAAGTGAAGCACATAGAGTATTCTAATAATTTCCAAATCATGTGTCTCTCTCTCAAAAGGCGTGTACAGCAAAGATGATTGTGGTAAACTAAAAAGCAAAGACTCAAATCATACAAGACGCTCCAAGCAAAACACATATCATGTGGTGAATAAAAATATAGCTCCAAGTAAAGTTACCGATGGAAGTAGACGAAAGAGGGGATGCCTTCCGGGGCATCCCCAAGCTTTGGCTTTTAGGTGTCCTTAGATTATCTTGGGGGTGCCATGGGCATACCCAAGCTTAGGCTCTTGCCACTCCTTGTTCCATAATCCATCAAATATTTTACCCAAAACTTGAAAACTTCACAACACAAAACTTAGCAGAAAATCTCGTGAGATCCGTTAGCGAAAGAAAACAAAACACCACTTCAAGGTACTGTAATGAACTCATTATTTATTTATATTGGTGTTAAACCTACTGTATTCCAACTTCTCTATGGTTTATAAACTATTTTACTAGCCATAGATTCATCAAAATAAGCAAACAAAACAGGAAAAACAGAATCTGTCAAAAACAGAACAGTCTCTAGTAATCTGTAACTAACGCAAACTTCTGGAACTCCAAAAATTCAACAAAAAAAGGACGACCTATACAATTTGTTTATTGATCATAAGAAATTGGAATCAATATTTTATCACGTTCTGGTAATTTTTAAAAATTATTTTCATGAACAGAAAGTTTCTGGAATTTACAGCAAGATCAAATAACTATCATCCAAGAAGATCCTATAGGTTTAGCTTGGAACAAACACTAATTAAAATATAAAAACACATCTAACCAGAGGCTAGAACAAATATTTATTCCTAAACATAAGCAAAAAGCAAAAAACTAAAAATAAAATTGGGTTGCCTCCCAACAAGCGCTATCGTTTAACGCCCTTAGCTAGGCATAATAGCAAGGATAGATCTAGGTATTGCCATCTTTGGTAGGCAAATCTTTAATAAGACATCTACCACCCTTAGGAGTTTCTTTCTTTTTATTTATTATCAAACTTCTAGGCATAAAATCGAAAAATTCATTTGTAGCAAATGGTTCCTTAATGATAGCAAAAAGATTGGGATGAATAATTATAGATTTGAGATCCGCAGTTTCCTTACTAGAGGATTCACCCTTGTTTTTAGGAAAATACATAAGCTTGGCAATTTTAGTTGGAGGACTCAGAGTATTCTTTACGGAAGAAAAAGCGGTTCCCAAGTTGGTAATGATACCCTCAAGTTTATCGATTCTATTGGAATCTTGATTTATTCTTTCATTAACTATGGGTTCCTTCTCCTTAATATTTTTCAAAGTGACTCCTACTTTAGATCCATATTGGGTAATTTGGTTGGGGATCTTTCTATCCAGATTTTCAATTAACTCTACGGTAGCAACTTTATTTTCAATAATTTCAAGTCTTTGCATTACATGCTCCAAAGTCAACATAGTTCCATTAACCAAAAGAGGTGGTGAGCCAAACAAATCTATCATAGCATTATAAGAATCAAAAGTATGGCTTCCCAAGAAATTCCCTCCGGTAATGGTATCAAGGATATATCTGTACCAAGGAGTAGCGCCTACATAAAAATTGCGAAGAAGAACGGAACTAGATTGCTTCCTGGTAGATTTATTTTGAGCATTGCAAATTCTATACCAAGCATCTTTTAGATTTTCTCCCTCCCTTTGCTTAAAATTTAGAACTTCATTCTCGGGAGACAACGGAGAAGAGAGAGGACTAGTCATAACGACAAGCAAACGGAAAAGAGGCAAAAGGAAAAGAGAGGGCGAATAAAACAGCAAGGGTGAAGTGGGGGAGAGAAAAACGAGAGGCAAATGGCAAATATGTAATGCGGGAGATAAGGGTTTGTGATGGGTACTTGGTATGTTGACTTTTGCGTAGACTCCCCAGCAACGGCGCCAGAAATGGCTCGTTGTCGGGAGTCCAAATCTTGACTTGACCTTGCGTAAGCCTCCGCGGCAACGGCGCCAGAAATCCTTCTTGCTACCTCTTGAGCATTGCATTGGTTTTCCCTCGAAGAGGAAAGGGTGATGCAGCAAAGTAGCGTAAGTATTTCCCTCAGTTTTTGAGAACCAAGGTATCAATCCAGTAGGAGGCCACACACGAGTCCCTCACACCTACACAAACAAATAAATCCTCGCAGCCAACACGATAAGGGGTTGTCAATCCCTACACGGTCACTTACGAGAGTGAGATCTGATAGATATGATAAGATAATATTTTTGGTATTTTTGTGATAAAGATGCAAAGTAAAGAAAGTAAAATAAAAATGGCAATGGAAATAGCTTGTTGTTGGGAGTGTAATATGATGGAAAATAGACCCCGGGGCCATAGGTTTCACTAGTGGCTTCTCTCAAGAGCATAAGTATTTTACGGTGGGCGAACAAATTACTGTTGAGCAATTGACAGAATTTAGCATAGTTATGAGAATATCTAGGTATGATCATGTATATAGGCATCACGTCCGAGACAAGTAGACCGACTCCTGCCTGCATCTACTACTATTACTCCACACATCGACCGCTATCCAGCATGCATCTAGAGTATTAAGTTCATAAGAACAGAGTAATGCTTTAAGCAAGATGACATGATGTAGAGGCATAAACTCATGCAATATGATGTAAACCCCATCTTGTTATCCTCGATGGCAACAATACTATACGTGCCTTGCTGCCCCTACTGTCACTGGGAAAGGACACCGCAAGATTGAACCCAAAGCTAAGCACTTCTCCCATTGCAAGAAAGATCAATCTAGTAGGCCAAACCAAACTGATAATTCGAAGAGACTTGCAAAGATAACCAATCATACATAAAAGAATTCAGAAGATTCAAATATTGTTCATAGATAAACTTGATCATAAACCCACAATTCATCGGTCTCAACAAACACACCGCAAAAGAAGATTACATCGAATAGATCTCCACAAGAGAGGGGGAGAACATTGTATCGAGATCCAAAAAGAGAGAAGAAGCCATCTAGCTAATAACTATGGACCCGAAGGTCTGAGGTAAACTACTCACACTTCATCGGAGAGGCTATGGTGTTGATGTAGAAGCCCTCCGTGATCGATGCCCCCTCCGGCGGAGCTCCGGAACAGGCCCCAAGATGGGATCTCATGGGTACAGAAGGTTGCGGCGGTG
Organism: Aegilops tauschii subsp. strangulata; assembly: GCF_002575655.3. Taxonomy (NCBI): domain Eukaryota; kingdom Viridiplantae; phylum Streptophyta; class Magnoliopsida; order Poales; family Poaceae; genus Aegilops; species Aegilops tauschii. The sequence goes on from NC_053036.3 coordinate 528,899,558, forward strand.
GAATTAGGTTTTTGGCTCCGTATTTGGTAGTTTGGGGGTACGTAGGTATATATAGGAGGAAGAAGTACGTCGGTGGAGCAACGTGGGGCCCACGAGGGTGGAGGGTGCGCCCAGGGGGGTAGGCGCCCCCTACCTCGTGGCTTCCTAGTAGCTTTCTTGACGTAGGGTCCAAGTCCTCTGGATCATGTTCGTTCCAAAAATCACGTTCCCGAAGGTTTCATTACGTTTGGAGTCCGTTTGATATTCTTTTTCTGCGAAACTCTGAAATAGGCAAAAAATAACAATTCTTGGCTGGGCCTCCGGTTAATAGGTTAGTCCCAAAAATAATATAAAAGTGTATAGTAAAGCCCAATAATGTCCAAAACAGAATATAATATAGCATGGAACAATCAAAAATTATAGATAGGTTGGAGACGTATCACACAACGGCGTGATGACGGTAATGATGAAGCTACTAGCGCAGGGCTTCGCCTAAGCACTACGACGATATGACCGAGGTGGATTATGGAGGAGGGGGGCACGACACACGGCTAAGAGATTGTGTCTATGGGGTGCCCCCCTCCCCCGTATATAAAGGAGTGGAGGGGGGAGGGCCGGCCCTCCTATGGCGCGCCCCATGGGGAGTCCTACTCCCACCGGGAGTAGGATTCCCCCCTTCCCTAGTTGGACTAGGAGTGGAAGGGGAAGAGAGGGGGAAGGAAAGGGGGCGCCGCCCCCCCTTCCTAGTCCAATTTTCGGACCAGAGGAGGAGGGGGCGTGCGGTCTGCCCTGGCTGCCCCTCTCTCTCACCACTAAGGCCCATTAGGGCCCATATACTCCCCGGGGGGTTCCGGTAACCCCCCGGTACTCCGGTATATGCCCGAACTCTCTCGAAACCTTTCCGATGTCCAAACATAGTCATCCGATATATCGATCTTTATGTCTCGACCATTTTGAGACTCCTCGTCATGTCCGTGATCATATCCGGGACTCCGAACTACCTTCGGTACATCAAAACACATAAACTCATAATACCGATCGTCACCGAACGTTAAGCGTGCGGACCCTACGGGTTCGAGAACTATGCAGACATGACCGAGACAAGTCTACGGTAATAACCAATAGCGGAACCTGGATGCTCATATTGGCTCCCACATATTCTACGAAGATCTTTATCGGTCAAACCGCATAACAACATACGTTGTTCCCTTTGTCATCGGTATGTTACTTGCCCGAGATTCGATCGTCGGTATCATCATACCTAGTTCAATCTCATTACCGGCAAGTCTCTTTACTCGTTCCATAACACATCACCCGCAACTAACTCATTAGACACATTGCTTGCAAGGCTTATAGTGATGTGCATTACCGAGAGGGCCCAGAGACACCTCTCCGATACACGGAGTGACACATCCTAATCTCGATCTATGCCAACCCAACAAACACCTTCGGATACACCTGTAGAGCATCTTTATAATCACCCAATTACGTTGTGACGTTTGATAGCACACAAGGTGTTCCTCCGGTATTCAAGAGTTGCATGATCTCATAGTCAGAGGAACATGTATAAGTCATGAAGAAAGAAATAGCAATAAAACTCAACGATCATAATGCTAAGCTAACGGATGGGTCTTGTCCATCACATCATTCTCTAATGATGTGATCCCGTTCATCAAATGACAACACATGTCTATGGTCAGGAAACATAACCATCTTTGATTAACGAGCTAGTCAAGTAGAGGCATACTAGGGATGCTCTGTTTTGTCTATGTATTCACACATGTACTAAGTTTCCGGTTAATACAATTATAGCATGAATAATAAACATTTATCATGATATAAGTAAATATAAATAACAACTTTATTATTCCCTGTAGGTCATATTTCCTTCAACGGTGGTCTGGCCCCTTGGTGTGTCTTGGCTTTTTTCTGTTAAGTCTTTATACTCCAAGTTTATTGATGACACCCCCTCTAATAGGTTTAGACCTATCTGGCATGCCCGCATTCCCCCCAAGGTGAAGATCCTTCTATGGCAAGCCTTCAGAGGTCGCCTGCCTGCGGCTGATCAAATTCGCAAGCGCAATGGCCCGGGCTCTGACAGATGTGCGCTGTGGGGAGACATGGAGGACACGAACCACATTTTTTTTCCATTGTGTCTTGGCCAAGTTGATCTGGTGTGGCTTTAGATCTTAGCTTCAGGTATCTTGGCATCCTTCATCTTTTGCTGATCTTAGGGCTCTCTCTAGTGTCCTGGTTGGGGTCACCAAACAGTTGTTTTGGGTCGGCCTAGCGGCGGTGTGCTGGTCCTTGTGGACGACTAGGAACAAGTTTACTATCGAACATGTTTTTCCTGCTAAACCTGTTGTGCTTATTTAAATCGTGCATGTTCCTGGAGTAGTGGAGATCATTGACTAAGACGGAAGACCGCGATGCTTTCGACCTCTTATCTTCCAAATTCGGGCTTCGGCGTCTTCTATCTCGCGGCAGGAGCCAGGTGGCTAGGTGTCTTGGGCGACCTTTTAGACCTCTGGAATGTCTTCGTTTGAGTCTCTGTTCGTTCTAGTAGTTCCGGCCTGTGTGTCGTGGTTGTGGCCTGTGCACCCTGTAATCCGTACTTTATTTGGCCCTGGTTCTGGCCGGCTGTCTGTCTAACTGTCTGCAGTTTGGTTGCTATGTACGCTGCCTGGTGGCTTTATTTATAAAGTCGGGCTGATGCCTTTCCTCTATAATGTAATGGGGAATCACTGCCATTCAACTTCATTGTCAACGGTCATGAGTAAAACATGAGGTACTACCTTGTCGATGGTATCTATCTTCAGTGGGCGGCGTTTGTGAAGACCATATCTGATCTCCACGGCAAAAAAAGTCACTTTGCAACGATGCAATAAATAGCTAGGAAGGGTGTGGAGAGGGCATTCAGAGTGCTCCAAACTCGCTGGGGAATTGTTTGTGGAGTTGCAGTGATGTAGGAATCATAGACTTTGTGGCAGTTGATGACATGTTGCGTCATTTTGCACAATATAATTGTCGAGGATGAAGGTGAAGGGGCAGTCCCAACCCATGATTTTGACAAGCCTGGAGAACTGATACGTCTCCAACGTATCTATAATTTTTTATTGTTCCATGCTATATTATATTCTGTTTTGGACATTATTGGGCTTTATTATACACTTTTATATTATTTTTGGGACTAACCTATTAACCGGAGGCCCAGCCCAGAATTGCTGTTTTTTGCCTATTTCAGAGTTTCGCAGAAAAAGAATATCAAACGAGTCCAAACGGAATGAAACCTTCGGGAACGTGATTTTCGGAATGAACGTGATCCAGAGGACTTGGACCCTATGTCAAGACATCAACCAGGAAGGCACGAGGTAGGGGGCGCGCCCTCCACCCTCGTGGGGCCCATGTTGCTCCACCGACGTACTTCTTCCTCCTATGTTGACCTACGTACCCCCAAACTACCAGATACGGAGCCAAAAACCTAATTCCACCGCCGCAACCTTATGTACCTGTGAGATCCCATCATGGGGCCTTTTCCGGAGCTCCGCCGGAGGGGGCATCGATCACGGAGGGCTTCTACATCAACACCATAGCCTCTCCGATGATGTGTGAGTAGTTTACCTCAGACCTTCGGGTCCATAGTTATTAGCTAGATGGCTTCTTCTCTCTCTTTGGATCTCAATACAATGTTCTTCCCCTCTCTTGTGGAGATCTATTCGATGTAATCTTCTTTTGCGGTGTGTTTGTTGAGATCGATGAATTGTGGGTTTATGATCAAGTTTATCTATGAACAATATTTGAATCTTCTCTGAATTCTTTTATGTATGATTGGTTATCTTTGCAAGTCTCTTCGAATCATCAGTTTGGTTTGGCCTACTAGATTGATCTTTCTTGCAATGGGAGAAGTGCTTAGCTTTGGGTTCAATCTTGCGGTGTCCTTTCCCAGTGACAGTAGGGGCAGCAAGGCACGTATTGTATTGTTGCCATCGAGGATAACAAGATGGGGTTTATATGATATTGCATGAGTTTATCCCTCTACATCATGTCATATTACTTAAAGTGTTACTCTGTTCTTTTGAACTTAATACTCTAGATGCATGCTGGATAGCGGTCGATGTGTGGAGTAATAGTAGTAGATGCAGGCAGGAGTCGGTCTACTTGTCGGGGATGTGATGCCTATATACATGATCATACCTAGATATTCTCATAACTATGCTCAATTCTGTCAATTGCTCAACAGTAATTTGTTTACCCACCGTAATACTTATGCTCTCGAGAGAAGCCACTAGTGAAACCTATGGCCCCCGGGTCTATTTTCCATCATATTAATCTTCCAACACTTAGCTATTTTTATTGCCTTTTATTTTACTTTGCATCTTTATAATAAAAATACCAAAAATATTATCTTACCATATCTATCAGATCTCACTTTCGTAAGTGACCGTGAAGGGATTGACAACCCCATTTATTGCGTTGGTTGCGAGGATTTTATTTTTTTGTGTAGGTGCGAGGGACTCGTGCGTGGCCTCCTACTAGATTGATACCTTGGTTCTCAAAAACAGAGGGAAATACTTACACCGCTTTACTGCATCACCCTTTCCTCTTCAAGGGAAAACCAACGCAGTGCTCAAGAGGTAGCAAGAAGGATTTCTGGCGCCATTGCCGGGGAGTCTACGCAAAAGTCAACATACCAAGTACCTATCACAAACCCTTATCTCCCGCATTACATTATTTGCCATTTGCCTCTCGTTTTCCTCTCCCCCACTTCACCCTTGCCGTTTTATTCGCCCTCTCTTTTCCGTTCGCCTCTTTTTCACGTGCTTCTTGTTTGCTCGTGTGTTGGATTGCTTGCTTGTCACGATGGCTCAAGATAGTACCAAATTGTGTGACTTTACCAATACCAACAACAATGATTTCCTTAGAACTCTGATTGCTCCTCTTACCGATACTGAATCTTGTGAAATTAATGTTGCTTTCTTGAATCTTGTCATGAAAGATCAATTCGTCGGCCTTCCTTGTGAAGATGCCGCTACTCATCTAAATAGCTTCGTTGATTTGTGTGATATGCAAAAGAAGAAAGATGTGGACAATGATATTGTTAAATTGAAGCTATTTCCTTTTTCGCTTAGGGATCGTGCTAAAGCTTGGTTTTCGTCTTTGCCTAAAAATAGTATTGATTCTTGGAATAAGTGCAAAGATGCTTTTATCTCTAAGTATTTTCCTCCCGCTAAGATCATCTCTCTTAGAAATGATATCATGAATTTTAAGCAACTTGATCATGAACATGTTGCACAAGCTTGGGAGAGGATGAAATTAATGATACGTAATCGCCCTACACATGGTTTGAATTTGTGGATGATTATACAAAATTTTTATGCCGGATTGAATTTTGCTTCTAGAAATCTTTTAGATTCGGCCGCGGGAGACACTTTTATGGAAATCACTTTAGGAGAAGCTACTAAAATCCTAGGTAATATTATTGTTAATTATTCTCAATGGCACACTGAAAGATCTACTAGAAGAAAGTGCATGCGATAGAAGAAATTAATGTTTTGAGTGGAAAGATGAATGAACTTATGAAATTATTTGCTAATAAAAGTGTTTCTGATCCTAACGATATGCCTTTGTCTACTTTGATTGAGAATAATAATGAATCTATGGATATGAATTTTGTTGGTAGGAATAATTTTGGTAACAACGCGTATAGAGGAAACTTTAATCCTAGGCCGTATCCTAGTAATTCCTCTAATAATTATGGTAATTCCTACAACAATTCTTATGGAAATTTTAATAAGATGCCCTCTGAATTTGAGACTAGTGTTAAGGAGTTTATGAATTCGCAAAAGAATTTCAATGCTTTGCTTGAAGAAAAATTGCTTAAAGTTGATGAATTAGCTAGGAACGTTGATAGAATTTCTCTTGATGTTGATTCTTTGAAACTTAGATCTATTACACCTAAGCATGATATCAATGAGTCTCTCAAGGCCATGAGAATTTCCATTGATGAGTGCAAAGAAAGAACCGCTAGGATGCGTGCTAAGAAATATTGTTTTGTGAAAGCGTGTTCTTCTAGTTTCTATGAAAACAAAGATGAAGATCTAAAAGTTATTGATGTGTCCCCTATTAAATCTTTGTTTTGCAATATGAATCTTGATAATGATGGGACTGAATATGATCCACCTTTACCTAGAAGGCGTTCCAAAAATTCGGAGTTTTTAGATCTCGATGTAAAAATTGGTAAAGTTGGATTGGAGAGATCAAAACTCTAGATATTAATGAACCCACTATTTTGGATTTCAAGGATTTTAATTATGATAATTGCTCTTTGATAGATTGTATTTCCTTGTTGCAATCCGTGCTAAATTCTCCACATGCTTATAGTCAAAATAAAGCCTTTACCAAACATATCGTAGATGCTTTGATGCAATCTTATGAAGAAAACTTGAGTTGGAAGTTTCTATCCCTAGAAAACTTTATGATGAGTGGGAACCTACTATTAAAATTAAAATCAAAAATCATGAATGCTATGCTTTGTGTGATCTGGGTGCTAGTGTTTCCACGATTCCAAAGACTTTGTGTGATTTGCTAGGTTTCCGTGATTTTGATGATTGCTCTTTAAACTTGCACCTTGCGGATTCCACCATTAAGAAACCTATGGGAATAATTAATGATGTTTTTATTGTTGCAAATAGGAATTATGTGTCCGTAGATTTTATTGTTCTTGATATAGATTGCAATCCTTCATGTCCTATTATTCTTGGTAGACCTTTCCTTAGAACGATTGGTGCAATTATTGATATGAAGGAAGGGAATATTAGATTTCAATTTCCGTTAAGAAAAGGCATGGAACACTTCCCTAGAAAGAAAATAAAATTACCTTATGAATCTATTATGAGATACACTTATGGATTGCCTACCAAAGATGGCAATACCTAGATCTATCCTTGCTATTATGCCTAGCTAGGGGCGTTAAACGATAGCGCTTGTTGGGAGGCAACCCAATTTATTTTTTAGTTTTTTGCTTTTCGCTTCTGTTTAGGAATAAATATTTTATCTAGCCTCTGGTTAGATTTGTTTTTATGATTTAATTAGTTTTAGTGCCAAGCTTAACCTATAGGATCTTCTTGGATGATAGTTATTTGATCTTGCTGAAAATTCCAGAAACTTTCTGTTCACGAAAATAATTGTTAAAAATCAACAGAACGTGATAAAATATTGATTCCAATTGCTTCTGATCAATTAATAAATTTTCTAGGTCTTCCTATTTTGGCTGAATTTTTGGAGTTCCAGAAGTTTGCGTTATTTACAGATTACTACAGACTGTTTTGTTTTCGACAGATTCGGTTTTTCCTATGTTGTTTGCTTATTTTGATAAATCTATGGCTAATAAAATAGTTTATAAACCATAGAGAAGTTGGAATACAGTAGGTTTAACACCAATATAAATAAATAATGAGTTCATTAGAGTAACTTGAAGTGGTGTTTTGTTTTCTTTCGCTAACGGAGCTCACGACATTTTCTGTTAAGTTTTGTGTTGTGAAGTTTTCAAGTTTTGGGTGAAAGATTTGATGGATTATGGAACAAGGAGTGGCAAGAGCCTAAGCTTGGGTATGCCCATGGCACCCCAAGATAATCTAAGTACACCTAAAATCCAAAGCTTGGGGATGCCCCGGAAGGCATCCCCTCTTTCGTCTACTTCCATCAGTAACTTTACTTGGAGCTATAATTTTATTCACCACATGATATGTGTTTTGCTTGGAGCGTATTGTATTATTTGAGTCTTTGTTTTTTAGTTTACCACAATCATCCTTGATGTACACACCTTTTGAGAGAGACACACATGATTCGGAAATTATTAGAATACTCTACGTGCTTCACTTATATTTTTTGAGCTATATATTTTTGCTCTAGTGCTTCACTTATATCTTTTAGAGCACGGCGGTGGATTTGTTTTATAGAAACTATTGATCTCTCATGCTTCACTTATATTATTTTGAGAGTCTTAAAATAGCATGGCAATTTGCTTTAATTATAATATCATGATAAATTTGATGCTTGATAATTGTTTTGAGATATAAAGGTGGTAATATCATGGTTGTGCTAGTTGAGTAATTGTGGAATTGAAAAATACTTGTGTTGGAGTTTGTGATTCCCGTAGCATGCATGTATGGTGAACCGTTATGCAACGAAGTCGGAGCATGAGGTATTTATTGATTGTCATCCTTTGTGTGGCGATCGGGATCACGCGATGGTCAACTCCTACCAACCCTTCCCCTAGGAGCATGCGTAGTAGTACTTTGCTTTGAGGGCTAATAAATTTTTGCAATAAGTATATGAGTTCTTTATGACTAATGTGAGTCCATGGATTATACGCACACTTACCTTTCCGCAATTTTCTAGCCTCTTCGGTACCGTGCATTGCCCTTTCTCACCTTGAGAGTTGGTGCAAACTTCGCCGATGCATCCAAACCCCGTGATATGATACACTCTATCACACATAAACCTCCTTATATCTTCCTCAAAACAGCCACCATACCTACCTATTATGGCATTTCCATAGCCATTCCGAGATATATTGCCATGCAACTTTCCATCGTTTCGTTTATGATGAAACGCTCCATCATTGTCATATTGCCTTGCATGATCATGTAGTTGACATTGTATTTCTGGCAAAGCCAACATTCATAATTCTTTCATAGATGTCGCTCTTAATTCATTATCCCGGTATACCGCCGGAGGCATTTACATAGAGTCATATTTTGTTCTAAGTATTGAGTTGTAAGTAAATAAAAGTGTGATGATCATCATTATTAGAGCATTGTCCCAAGTGAGAAAAGGATGATGGAGACTATGATTCCCCCACAAGTCGCGATGAGACTCCGGACTAAAAAAAAGAGGCCATAAAAAAGAAGAGAAAAGGCCCAAATAAAAAAAATATGAGAGAAAAAGAGAGAAGGGACAATGTTACTATCCTTTTACCACACTTGTGCTTCAAAGTAGCACCGTGATCTTCATGATAGAGAGTCTCTCATTTTGTCGCTTTCATATACTAGTGGGAAATTTCATTATAGAACTTGGCTTGTATATTCCAATGATGGGCTTCCTCAAAATGCCCGAGGTCTTCGTGAGCAAGCAAGTTGGATGCACACCCACTTAGTTTCTTTTGTTTGAGCTTTCATACACTTATAGCTCTAGTGCATCCTTTGGATGGCAATCCCTACTCCTTGCATTGACATCAATTGATGGGCATCTCCATAGCCCGTTGATTAGCCTCGTTGATGTGAGACTTTCTCCTTTTTAGTCTTCCCACATAACCCCTACCATTATACCTTATTCCACCATAGTGCTATATCCATGGCTTGCGCTCATGTATTGCGTAAGAGTTGAAAAGGCTGAAGCGCGTTAAAAAGTATGAACCAATTGCTTGGCTAAAACCGGGGTTGTACATGATATGGATATTTTGTGTGGGGAAGATGGAGCATAGCTGGACTATATGATTTTGTAGGGATAACTTGCTTTGGCTATGTTATTTTGATAAGACATAATTGCTTGGTTAGCATGCTTGAAGTATTATTATTTTTATGTCAACATTAAACTTTTATCTTGAATCATATTAAATCTGAACATTCGTGCCACAATAAGAAGAATTACATTGAAATTATGCTAAGTAGCATTCCACATCAAAAATCTATTTTTATCATTTACCTACTCGAGGACGAGCAGGAATTAAGATTGGGGATGCTTGATACGTCTCCAACGTATCTATAATTTTTGATTGTTCCATGCTATATTATATTCTGTTTTGAACATTATTGGGCTTTATTATACACTTTTATATTATTTTTGGGACTAACCTATTAACCGGAGGCCCAGCCAGAATTGTTGTTTTTTGCCTATTTCAGAGTTTCGCAGAAAAAGAATATCAAACGGAGTCCAAACGGAATGAAACCTTCGGGAACGTGATTTTCGGAACGAACGTGACCCTACGTCAAGACATCAACCAGGAAGGCACGAGGTAGGGGGCGCGCCTACACCCTGGGCGCGCCCTCCACCCTCGTGGGGCCCACGTTGCTCCACCGACGTACTTCTTCCTCCTATATATACCTACGTACCCCCAAACTACCAGATACGGAGCCAAAAACCTAATTCCACTGCCGCAACCTTCTGTACCCGTGAGATCCCATCTTGGGGCCTTTTCCGGAGCTCCGCCGGAGGGGGCATCGATCACGGAGGGCTTCTACATCAACACCATAGCCTCTCCGATGATGTGTGAGTAGTTTACCTCAGACCTTCGGGTCCATAGTTATTAGCTAGATGGCTTCTTCTCTCTCTTTGGATCTCAATACAATGTTCTCCTCCTCTCTTGTGGAGATCTATTCGATGTAATCTTCTTTTGCGGTGTGTTTGTTGAGATCGATGAATTGTGGGTTTATGATCAAGTTTATCTATGAACAATATTTGAATCTTCTCTGAATTCTTTTATGTATGATTGGTTATCTTTGCAAGTCTCTTCGAATTATCAGTTTGGTTTGGCCTACTAGATTGATCTTTCTTGCAATGGGAGAAGTGCTTAGCTTTGGGTTCAATCTTGCGGTGTCCTTTCCCAGTGACAGTAGGGCAGCAAGGCACGTATTGTATTGTTGCTATCGAGGATAACAAGATGGGGTTTATATCATATTGCATGAGTTTATCCCTCTACATCATGTCATCTTACTTAAAGTGTTACTCTGTTCTTTTGAACTTAATACTCTAGATGCATGCTGGATAGCGGTCGATGTGTGGAGTAATAGTAGTAGATGCAGGCAGGAGTCGGTCTACTTGTCGCGGACGTGATGCCTATATACATGATCATACCTAGATATTCTCATAACTATGCTCAATTCTGTCAATTGCTCAGCAGTAATTTGTTTACCCACTATAATACTTATGCTCTCGAGAGAAGCCACTAGTGAAACCTATGGCCCCCGGGTCTATTTTCCATCATATTAATCTTCCAACACTTAGCTATTTTTATTGCCTTTTATTTTACTTTGCATCTTTATAATAAAAATACCAAAAATATTATCTTATCATATCTATCAGATCTCACTTTCGTAAGTGACCGTGAAGGGATTGACAACGCCTTTATTGCATTGGTTGCGAGGATTTTATTTGTTTGCGTAGTTGCGAGGGACTCGTGCGTGGCCTCCTACTGGATTGATACCTTGGTTCTCAAAAACTGAGGGAAATACTTACGCTGCTTTACTGCATCACCCTTTCCTCTTCAAGGGAAAACCAACGCAGTGCTCAAGAGGTAGCAAGAACAAGCAGTCCACATCCCGGAGCAACAAGATGCAAATCAACTTATCAATTTTCTGCAGATGCATCATAATCTTTGAGGTCTTCGGGTGCACAGGTAGATACTTAATGATCTTGTGGAGCATACGTGGACCTGCAATGGCAACCAATAAACCGTGCGCTTAAAATAAATTTAATGTTCGAACTATGTATTTTCGCTGCCAACAATTGTTGTTTACGTACAATATTCACTAGTATGATGAACTTGCATGGATTTGCATGAATTAAAGGGTTTCAATTTGAGGAGTGTGGCTGTCTGACAAGCAATATGAGGGGTCTTCTGACGTCCGCGGTCGGGCCCTGGCGTGTCCGTGGATGTTTAGGGGGGGGCGGATTTGCCAAGTCCGGATGTAGATGCTCTCACAACCCATTTTATAACCATTGTACCGGTGACTATTCACCCCACCACCACTGGGTCGTCGACGGGGCCAATGACGTCCCCTATTTTCCAATGCAAAAGGCGAGGGAGCATGATGTTCTTGCAACCCTAGTGTAGAGGGCAGAAGAACAAGGGTTTATTAAAGGTGTTCTTCCAAGTTCGTATGATGAGGGTCTGAGTATATTGCAATACGCGGACGGTACTATATTCTGTTTTAAAGATAACCTTGAGGGGACTAGAAATATCATAGTCATTCTATATGTTTTCGAGCACATGATTGGGTTTGAAATTAACTTTCTAAAAAGTGAAAAAAATTGGTGAGGCATGGGACAAAAAGAATGTCTATGATCGTATTTTTACATGTGCAACTCGGGACTTCCCCTTCAGATATTTATATATTTCCTTCCATTTAAAAAACACTTTAATGTTGGCTGGAAGCCAACTGAGGAGAAAATTTGAAAAAGGGGGCAGCTTCCTGGCAAGGGGTTTGCTTGATATGGATGGTAGGCTTACACTGACATAAACTTCTTTGAGTAGCGTCCCCAATCATATGCTTTTTTTTCGTCTTCTTTCGTCCTCGAGTTCTTTGGCCAGATAAGGACGCGTTCGTAAATTCCATTTAGTTAACTGGCTTGGTGTTTGTCAAGCCATATATCAAGAAAAATCTTTGAATAAGAAAACCTTGTCTCAATGTGAACCTCCTCCAGCAAATTCTCATTTCCAGAATGGTTTAATGATTATTAAAAATAATCTTTACCAACTTAAACACAACGGATAGAATAGTTGGTGAAGACCGATGGTGCAGATTCCCGTAGGTAGGTTTCAACCTCCCAACCCCGACAATTTTCTCCTCAAACTATGATCAAAAGGATGTTCCCTGTATCGATATCCATACATACGAGATCTACACTTCACAAGGGCTTCGCCATGCAAAATGGAACCATGTTTGAGAACTAGGGGTGTGGTGGACCAGCCTTTCGGCCTGGAGCAATTCGCATGGACAGAGAGACAAAGTTAGCACTTTGCTCAGATGCGTTTGAGGGGCTGCCCCCTCACAAATTTACAGGGGAAAGGGAAGGAGGCCAACTTGGAGTGCTCCCTCCCTAGGTGGAACGCCACAAGGGGTGGGCTGCTTCACAAATCCTAGGTCGCATCTAGGAGGCTTGGCCTCCAAGCCAAAGGGGAGCACCCCACTCATGGGCCAATAGGACCATGTTGCTTCCCCCTACTTGGGCCTACCCAAAAGGGGTAGCCCATCGTGCCTTGCATATATTTTCGGGAGGCGGAACCCTCCTTGACCTTCTGGTGATTTTCCGGTCTCCTGGGACTTTCCCGGTTTTCTGAAACTTCTTTGGTGTTCTCCGAAACACTTCCGGTTCTCTATTCAAAACATTTTTGATCTTCCCAAAACTTTTCCAGTGAGTTTCTCTCAAGCTCCTAACACTTCTGGTACTCAACAAACTGGTGAACCTTATGCTTCTGATCCCGTAGGTTCGGTAAACTGTAGACATGACCCGAAAGTCCTTCCGGTCAATAATCAATAGCGGGATCTGGGCATCCATTTTGACTCCTACACTTATACGAATAAATTATTTTGTTTTCGCACATCATTCATTTTGCTTCATGATACTTAACAAAACCTGAGGCGAGACTTTGGGTATCCGTGTGAAGCAACAACTTGATTACTATACCAAGTTATCCTCGTTACAGGTTTTGTTCCTTTTTCTGATTTACGTATTCCAGCATCCCCATGATCAATCATGCTTTTTCTGGTAAGACGATGATGGATACCAAAATACCGAGAGGGCCCGAAGAATATCTCTTCATCGTTGGAGGCGCAAATCTCAATCTTGAGCTATCAAGTCCCTCGGCATACTTTTTCCGATGCACATGAAAGTTGTTGTTATAATCACCATATTACGGAGAACGTTTGACGAACCACAAACTACACCGTCCGACATGAAGGTACTCAATACTATTATGGTCTAAGTAACCGAGCATACGTTAACAATTGCATGTATATACTTAAAACACTATGACGATGTGATCTTGATGTTTATCATTTAGTTGGGTGTATCCAGCATAGTTCTGCCAACAATGTGCTCCCATTGTTATCGACGTCCTTGTTACTTGAAAATTGCCCTATGATAAGGAAAATGGGCGCATCATGCAACACATGAGCTAGTCCTAGGGGCGAGACTAGGGAACTACTTGGTGTTTATGTTTTCACACGTGCAACTGGGTTTTTCTGTGAATCTCATATTCAACAACAAATGTAGTTATAGCATGGAACGTAAACATTAATTACGAACATGGAAAAAATAACATTGTTATTGCCTCTAGGGCATATTTCCTTCAATAGGTGGCTATGGTTTGGTCGCTCGCGGGGGGCTTCATGGTGGCGTAGGGGAATGGGGCTCCTTCGGCTAACATTGGCCATGGCACTAGTTCATGCCTCCCGCCTGCTTACTCTCTTTGGGAAAGACGACAAGAGGGAGCCGGTGAGGTGGGCTGAGCCTGCTGAAGAGTTAGGTGAGGCCGAGTGGCGTTATGCTTAGCGGTTCTCGCTTTTAGAATATGGTTGGGCCGGCTAGGTTTCGGTTTAAAAGGCTTTTCCCTTTTTCTTTTTATAGAATTAGGGAATATGATAGATATGGAATTATTTGGAGGGCCAAATAATTTTCAAATGAGATGAAATTCTTATGGTGGTCTTTCTGACATTCAAAGCTACACTAAAATTTCCAAAAAATTGATAAGGATTTGAATTTAAATCAGGGAAATGATATAACGGTGGTTTGAACTAGAGGTATGAGAAAGAAGTGTGCTAAATTTCCAAAAATTTACGATAGCTCTAATATGACAAAAGAACACCATGTGCCAAGTTTGGGAGTGAGTCTTGAGGGTAGTAGCAATATTAATTCAGGGTTGCAATAATAAAAATGATGTGGGATTAACATGAACATGTTAAATTAATGATATTCATTGGTGGCATGATGTCATGATGATACAGAAGAACAAACGTGCAAAGTGGTTAGGATATTACTCTGTGGCGACTTCGTCACTCTCAAGATGATGTAACGGCTCCGTCTCTCGGAGGCGCTCATAGGGAAGTGATCTACACGCTCTTATATTTGTTTACGAAGGAAGTATTTAAGATCCAGCTCAGTCTTGTTTTCCGGCCAAAATACGTATCAATTACTTGCCTCACTAATCTTAATGCATTTGATCTTTGCATCATCGGCGCAACTGGTCGTCTAGTGTACTTAACCTAAAACAATACCCATGTGAAACGGTACTATCAGGAGCTAGAGTACAACACAGCAGAATATTTGAAGGTACAGGAAAAACTTTATTATTGCCTTTTTTATAACCGTTTTATTGTATTATTGCTCTTTTCCCTTTTTTCTTGGCGAGCAGAGAGAGCCTTCTTCTTCTTTTTCAGGCGAGGAGTGAAAGCAACAACGTGAAACGCAAAACAATCGAGAATGCAAAAGGAGCGATTTGTGGGAGAAAAGGAAAAAGAAAAAGAAAAGGGAAGAAAAGGAAGGAAAGTTTTTTCGGACCTGCCTGTGCGTAACGTGCCCAATACTCCAAGGTAACAGGCCGGGACTAGCGTCGAGCGCGGACTTTATTCCGCCCTTTTCCGCTGTGGCATGTGATTTTCTCATCACTATTGCTTGGGGCGCAGAACAGTCGAGTAGAGAAGCATCAATCCATGTTGCTGCGGCCTTGTTATCTCGTGCCGCCACGCCTGACGGAATATTCCTCGCAGTCCACACATCCCAATCTACCTCTTCTAATACCGGCAGAATGCAATGTATATACTCCTGTATAATCATTTATTAGCTAGAAAAAAGGAGTATATGCGTTGTATATTTGTACCTGAACTCTGCTTGAATCTGGAAAGTACGGGTCGTGTACGCGAGCGAGACAGCAACAGACTTGCCCTTGACTCAAGCGTGGTGGCTGCGAGAATCCGACAGGCCCTGAGGCTGACCGCCCAGTTCATGATCGCCTCGAGAGCCGCCAAGGTTACGTGCACACCTACCACTGTGCGCCCGTGCATGGATTCGCCGCGGCGAAAGCCCTCTGGTTCTGCAGAGGGAGGCGGGAATTATTTACGTTTTCGTCAAATCAAATCACGGTTGTTTGTTCACACGCCACCCCTTAATTAGCTGCGGCGTGCTAATCAAACTCAAAGTACTCCCTTAATTTCCGAGTAACTGCTAAGTTAGGTGCCACTTTGGTCCTGGCCTCGGCGCAAGGACGTTTATATAGGACTAGAGCAAAAGGGTCACGCTATCAATCACTTTTTTTTCTGGCTGTTGAAAAGAAAAGAGGTCACGCCACGATGTCATCAATCCCTGAGGCCTCATCGTCTCATGCATGCCTGAGGCGGCAAAACAAAAGGTGATGGGATTAAAGAAAGAAAGGCGCAGCCGTAGGACAAGCTCGCTAGCTGGCTGGCTGGCCGTGTTGTACTGGTACTTGGCCTCTACGATCTCATCAAGTTAAGTCAAGCTAACCCCTGGGACAAGCTGTCCCGTCAGTTAGCTAGCCCGGTGCACGGGAGGGTGCTGTCCTGGCGCACGGGACGGGTCCTCCCCTTTTGCACCGAGGACGCCCGGCCGGCCGGCCGGCTGGCAAGTGGCAGGCGCCGCGCGCGGCCACATGCCCACATTGGCGCCTGCAGTGCACTGCATTTACGTGCCTTTGGTCCGTCGCCCTGGCCTGCCCTGCGCATGCTGCCCGCTGCCACCGCTCCTGCGCGGCATGGCATGGCGCCGCGGATAAGCGAAGCCCCTGGAGCTAGCGAGCTGCTACAGTGCGCGCCACGCGCACGCGGAGACGGCACGGGCACGGGCACGGGCACGGGGCAGCGCCCTCCGCTGGCTCTCGGTCCCGGTGCCGGTTTTGGACGGGCTCGTACGTGCGCGGGCGGCGCTGCCCTCGAGGCTTTTGCCTCGCTCGGAGCCGGAGCCGGAGCGCGACGGCGGCGCGCGGGGATCCGTAGCCCCACCGCGGGCCGGGCCGGGGTCGCGGGGGTTTGACGAGAACGGACATCAATAACTTTCTTTTTTTCTCTCTTCTTACAGTAACCCGGGAACCCGTTTTTTCACGCGGCAACCATCGCTTTCCCTCCCGGTGGCACAGCGCGCCGCAGCTTTCAAGCCATTGTAGACTTGTCGTACCACCGCCACTGCAGCGCCGCGCCAAGCAAAATCAATCAATGGTTTTCGGTGCTCGTAGGCCTGTGGAGCTGCGTGCGTTGCATGGCCTTGACGAGGACGAATCCTACCGTTGCGTGGGCCGCTAGCGATGAGGACCGGAGAGTAAAATGGAATTGCTTAAATGTCGCTCTCCCCTTGTCAAGTCAGGAAAAGTATGCATAAATATCGCTGTCAATTTGGTTCATATCTCGCGAGATCGCCCTTTTACCGCTAAACAAACAAAATAAAACATAAAGGGTAAGGTAAGATAAGATGCTTGTTAATTATACATATTCTTGTCCCCCAAATCAAGCAAGGCCGGGAGGAAAAGAAACTAACTTTATACAGTCTCGCATCCTAATTTTGGTAAAGGAAAAGTAAAAACGCAGCAAGAGGAGGCAGAGGGAACCGGAAACAGAACTTGGAAAAGAAGAAAGGAAAAACACAGCAGAGCAGCACCGGACGGACGGAGGAAGACGACGACGTCCTAGATAGATAGTAATAAGAAGATTGACGGAACGAGGTGCATTTCCATGTCTCTGATCGGTCCAATCCCGAAGTAGTAAGAGCCATGTGTGAAGCGACTGGAACGGTGGGAACCTTCTGCTGCAGCGACGATGATCAGTACTCCCACAGGAGTGGCTCCTCGAGGCGGAACACGCCGGCGCCGACGATGTCCTCGTCGACCACCCAGGACGACGCGCACGGGAGGCCCGCCGAGGCCTCATATCTCAGGTCCAGGAGCAGGTCGGGAAGGTCGAACAGGGCGTCTTCTGGGTCCGGGACCGGTTCGGCGTGCGGCGGAGGCGGAGGCGGCGGCGAGGCGGCGCTGGCGTCGGAGCCGCTGTCGGGGCTCTTGGCATTGGCACTGGCGCCGCAGGGGAAGTCGGCGGAGGCGGCGAGTATGGCGGCCGCCTGGACGTCCTTGGGCGCGGCGCTGGCCGGGCGGGGCAGCAGGTGCGCCAGGTCCGGGAAGTTGAGGTGGGCGGCGCGGCCCTTGATGGCGAGCGTGGCCACGTCGTGGGCGCGCGCGGCCATCTCCGCGGTGGCGAAGGTGCCGAGCCAGATGCGCGACTTCTTGCGGGGCTCCCTGATCTCGGACACCCACTTGCCCCAGCTCCGCATGCGCACGCCGTGGTAGGTCGGGTGCCGGCTGTCCTTGCGCGGCCGCTTGTTCGCGGCGAGAGACGAAGACGACGACGATGAAGACGAGGAGGAGGTGGCCGTTGGGGAGGTCGGGGAGCCGGGCTCGGCGATGTCGTCCATGGCCGCGGCGGTGGTGGTGGAGGAGTAGGTAGGCAGGGCAGGGCAGGGGTGAGCAGGGGAGAGTGGTCGAGTGCCGAGTGGAGGTTGGAGGGGAATAGCGGGGTTTTATGGTGCGGCCGCGCAGGTGGCGACGTGGCGCGGTCGAGAAAATTGCGAGGAAAAACAATCGGAAGTGCTGAAATTTGAACCCATGGGTAAGGAAAGATCTCTCGCCCGGCTGGAGAGCACAGGGTTTTCTTGGACAAGACAGCTTACTTCACGCGCCTCTGGGATTATTCTCTTCGAGAAGCGTTCATTGAACCGGATCACCCAGGGGGGCGGGCTGGCTGGACTTATTATTTACACCCGGCCCATGAAAACTATGTGGTACTTTAATGTCTCAAAAAAATATGTATGTGAAATGCGATGAGTTCAGTCCAGCTCAGTGTGGATGAGATTCATGTACTACGGGTATCAAATATTATTGCCAATATAAGAGTATCAAATGCCTGCAAGGTGTTTAATTCCGAACCCCACCGCGTTTCAAAATAATAATAATTCCGAACCCCTAGAAAAGGTGTTTAATTCCTTGAACCTAGTATCCATTTGTTCACTGGACTTGTGAGTGAAATGTTTCATTTTACAATCACAAACGCTTTGCACATTGCGTGGTAGCAAAGCTCAAAGATGTTCCAAGTGGAAGACCACTGTGTCCATAAATCTCATTTTACATAGTCAAATGTTACTAATTTATTACAACGTCTCTGCCTAAAAAAAGCAAATGATTTTACTCGCTTAAATCTCTTTTTACAAAGACAACAACTTCCCGAAATCTCCCGAAAGAACAGAAAAACTATGATCGAATATATGCAAAATCAATTTTTTATATGCACCCCAAAGCGGCCCAACTGTTTCACAAAACCTCACATAAATGACCCGACGACAGGCTTTGCCTACAAAATTCGATCTTTTGCAATTTAACATTTGTTGATCAGTTGTGTTGGGAGACAGTTCGGTGTTGCCTCTAAGACCCTGACTCGCAAAAGTACACACAAACGACTTATCGACAAACTGGCATGACCATGGTTTTGTATTATTCGATTAACATTTGCCGACAAAACATGTTCGAGGACAGTTCGTCGTTGGAATTAGGTGGCTTGCCGCTTTGCTCAAAAGATGGTTGGGAGTGATAAATACTACCTTATAAAGTGATAGTTGCGGTATATCACTTGGGCGGGATAAAAACTTTCCAGCCATGTACCTTATCCTTGTACTAAACTTAAAAGTGTCGACCTTCCAATGTAACCCCGTATAAACGAGTATGACGCATCTGTATTATGATGTGCGATTCTTTGTGGAATGTTTTATTATTTAACCAAACTTCATATATACCTAAATAACCAAACACTGTTTAATGTGAAGAGCAATGCCACCCCATAAGCCCATTGAAAGTGTGTCTAACCCCCTAATGATGTTTGGTATGATGACACACGATTATAGGGACTAATGTATTTGCTAATTGCATTATGAGGTTTGAAAGGATCGAGAGGTCAACTAGAGGGGGGGGGGGTGAACATGAGATTACAGATTTTAAGCGTAGCTTCCAAATTTCAAATCAATGCGGATAAATTAGATTTTCTAGATAGGTAACTAGGTGAACACAACCTATATCACTATATGACAAGCAAGCTCAAGGCAAGGTATGCTAGGCAACAATCTAATTAGCAAACCAACAAGAATACAAAGCAAGTAAAGGTATTGTAAATTATTTAACTACAAGTGAGTCGAGGACGCGGATTTTATCCCGAAGATCACACTCTTTGGGGAGTTCTAATATCCGTTTGAGCGGTATTGAAGCCAAAGCCCTCGAACATCGCCAATTGTCTCACCATATCGTCCCTTTGAGTCACCCCTATGCATGAGCCTCAAATCTCTCAGGGTTGATCTTGAAGGCGACAACCACGCCTTTACAAACTTCCCGGAGCAAACCACAAGCAAGGAAGCTTCCGGGGAACCTCCACCATCTAGGAGCCCAAGCTCAAAGAGTAACAAGTGTCGATGAAGGAATCAAGCGGGGAACACGATTGGTTTGGTGGAAATTTGGATCGGGTCTTGCTCTCTCTCTATCACCAAAGAATCAACAAGTTTGGGTGAAGGAATAGTGAGTATTAAGGGGCTGTTTGGATTGTGACTATGTTTGCCTTATATTGCCACATTATTCTTGCCACACTTGACTAACTTGAGTTGCTAAAATTGTTAGCCACACTTTGGCTTGCCTAAGGGAATCTTGCCACACTTTTTGTGTCTATGATATGTGGGGTTCACTGCTCATAAAAAAATTCTTGCCTTAGGTGTTGCTAGAACCAAACACCCACCTAACTTGGTCAAACTTGCATAAGGTGAGGTGTGGCAAAGTGTGGCTAGAAACCAAACAACCCCTAGTTAACCCACACATGGTGTCCACAAACTTAACCCGGACACCATGGGATCGACCCCGAGACCTCTAGGTCACGGTGTAAGGTGGCTAGTGACACACGTTTGATGGTGAAAGTGCATGTCGTCCTAGTTTGTGCTTTTGGTAATTAGCGACGATCTGTAAGGACTAATGTTTTCCATTGAGATGTATTTGAAGGAAATTTCCATGGTCAATGCATGAAGAATATTGGATGAATTGATGAAAGCCATCAAGATGAAGATATGCATTGAGTATTGGTGATGAACAACAATTTCTATGGAAGAGCAATTGGATCAAGATATATATGATTATAAGTTCCATATGTGATGCTTGAAGGAGATTGGATGGATTTTGAATGAATGCCATCAACATCAAGATATGCATCAAGATCATTGAGTTGTGGTGATGAATATCTTATGATTAAGAAGAAGCAAAGAGATGGACTTTGGGCCTCAAGATTAGGTTCTATGATTGGAGCAAGTGTAATCAATATGAATTCCATGTGATGTACAAGATGTGATCAAGTTGGAGTTCAATGGAGGAACTCGAAGATTGTCATGCTTGGATTTATGAGTTGGGCTATGAAGGGTCAGATCTTGAGAGGATGATTAAAGAAAGAATTCTCTATATGGCTTTAATATGAGATCATGCTGAGCTCATATGTTGATTCATGATTGGACAAGTCTTGAAGCAAGTAATTGATGAAATTATTGTGCCTCTCAAGAGATTGTAATGGAGCATGAACAATAAGAAGTGGTGACCAATATGATACTCATCTAGAAACTCGATGTGGTCATAAGAGAATTGATATAATTGCGATCATGTCTTGAATCAACGAAGTGAAGTAAAGAGTTGAATGTGGACTTCATGATATCAAGATAGATCATTGCATAAATGTAAATTTTGACCAACATAAAGATTGAATATCGAATGCCATATGGTTAAAAGACAAGCGCAAATGATGTACCACATGGGATCTTGTGGTATGGTAAGAAATTGTGCATTGTGCTTTGTGAACTAACCCATACTACCTGCTTTCTATGTCTGTGTGGGTTAGCTTATTCTCATGGCGTGCATCAAAATACATATTTTAAGTAGCCTGTGTGAGGATGACATAAAGTGAAGATTGTAATCAAGGTTAATAAGGGCAAGTTCAAGATAAGCATTTCAAGGGAACACAAGCGTGAAGCTTGCGGATGATCATGTGATTGGCATGTGAAGCTTGTAGGATATGGGCATGATTTATGCATGTGAAGATAGTATACAAGGCAATGCTTTCCATAGGTGAAAGGATCAATATGGTCGACTAGAGGGGGTGAATAGGCGACTAACAATTTTAGCTTCTTTTAACAAATTGAGGCTTGACAAGAAAGTAGGTTTTCTAGATAGGTAACCAGGTGTACAACCTATATGCCAAGCTCAATCACAACACAAGCAAGCACAAGATAGAAACACACTAAGCTTGCACAAAGTAAAGGTAAGAAGCAACCGCAACTGGAGACGATGTAGACAAGCATGTGTTATCAAAGTTCCCTCCTTTTGGGGGAGGTACGTCTCCGCTGGAGCGGTGTGGAGGCCCAATGCTCTCCAAGGAGCCACTAGGGCAACCGTATTCTCCTCATGCCCTCGCACAATGCAAGGTGTCGTGAATCCACTAGTGGTGCCCTTGAAAGGCGGCAACCGAACCTTAACAAACAAGGTTGGGGCTCTCTCCACAACTTAATTCGAGCCTGCCACCACCACCACGAAGCTTCACCACAATGGATGTGGCTTCGAGGTGACCTCTTCCGTCTAGGGTGGCCCAAAACCCAAGAGTAACAAGATCCACAAGTGAAAGTATGGGGGAATCAAATTTCCTTTGGTGGAAGTGTAGATCTAGGTCTCCCGCCTCAAACCCTAGCAAAACAACAAATTTGGTTGGCAAGAGAAGGAGATTGGGCAAGAAATATCGAAGGGCATTAATGGAGGAGAGAGAGAGAGGCCAGAGGTAAGAAGGAGGTGGAAGAACCACCTCCTTAAATAGGGTCCTCCAAATCCAACTATTATGCGCATTTTTATACAGGGCCGGTGAGGGAGTCCTGGACTAAGGGGTCCTCGGGCCGTCGACTCGAGGATATGGGCCGGACTAATGGGCCATTATGGGGCAAAGCCGGAGTGCGGACCAGTGATCGGACAGGAGATCTTCGGAATCATGGTGTGCCCTCCAAGTCAGGATTAGCGTGATCTTTCCTTCGTTGTAACCGATTGCTTGTAACCCTAACCCTACTGGTGTCTATATAAACCAGAGGGTTTAGTGGCTTTAGAGAGAGAGCTACATTCATCACCTCATACCTTAGGGTTTAGCTCGCTTTATCTCCAGGTAGATCTACTCTATAACCATAGCATACATCAAATACAATCAAGCAGGTTGTAGGGTTTTACCTCTTCGAGAGGGCCTGAACGTGGGTAAATACCGTGTTCATCGTCCCTTGTTCCCCATCCATCCTAGATCGATGGCTCGGGACCCCCTACCCGAGATCCGCCGGTTTTGACACCGACATTGGTGCTTTCATTGAGAGTTCCGCTACGGATCACCAAAGGATCGATGGCTGAGCCATTCGAAAGAAACCCCACTAGCGCCGGGGACGTCTTCGCCCCCAGCCAGATTTTTATGGTCGGTAGCGTTACTTTCCGTGCTAACCTCACCGGACGCTTAAACCCGGTTGAAAACCTTACCACTGACCGCGAAGCTAGCCACCGAAAGCTAGATTTTGGGGTGTGCCCTCGGCAAGATCCCGCCTTCGAAAGGCCCACTGAGCCCGACACCTTGACCTCGGATTTGGCGGACGTAAAAGAAACCAACGTAGCCAAGGATCTGGCCCTGAAGCCGGATCCCGTCGAAGTATCCGAAGAACGTCCCGCCGAACACTCGAGAGGCATGCCCTCGGCGGGAACCTCGTCGGTAGACGACCTTCTAGATCGATTCCTGGCTATGGGAATCTCCATCAACAGGCCTAGCACCTACGACCAGATCGGGCTTAAACCTGACAACAGAGAGATCCATACCCCGCCCATCACTCACCTCGTCGCTACCGTTGAAGAGGGGGCGGAGAGATCGCGATCTCCGAGGCTTATGACAGTATACACCCGGATCTCTAGCCCGGATACAGACACCCGTCAAGATAAGTGTCCGGACTTGGCCCGCGATACGGGATCCGACCTCGAGCCGACCCAACCATGATACATCTCCAACGTATCTGTAATATAAGAAGTATTCATGCCATGTTTACAACAATTTTATATGGTTTTGGTATGATTTTATTAGAACTAACCCGGACTAACACTGTTTTCAGCAGAACTACCGTGGTGTCGTTTTTTGTGCAGAAATAGAAGTTCTCGGAATGAGCTGAAAATTTACGGTGATTTTTTTTGGACCAAAAGAGACCCCCGGAGCACCGGAGCCAGGCCAAGAACTGGACGATGAGTCCACAAGCCTAGTGAAGGAAATATGCCCTAGAGGCAATAATAAAGTTGTTATTTATATTTCCTTATATCATGATAAATGGTTATTATTCATGCTAGAATTGTATTAATCAGAAACTTAGTACATGTGTGAATACATAGACAAACAGAGTGTCACTAGTATGCCTCTACTTGACTAGCTCGTTAATAAAAAATGGTTAATTTTCCTAACCATGGACAAAGAGTTGTCATTTCATAAATGGGATCACATCATTAGAGAATGATGTGATTGACTTGACCCATCCGTTAGCTTAGCACTTTGATCGTTTAGTTTATTGCTATTGCTTTCTCCATAACTTATACATGTTCCTATGACTATGAGATTATGCAACTCCCGAATACCGGAGGAACACTTAGTGTGCTATCAAATGTCACAACGTAACTGGGTGACTATAAAGATGCTCTACAGGTGTCTCCAATGGTGTTTGTTGAGTTGGCATAGATCGAGATTAGGATTTGTCACTCCGATTGTCGAAGAGGTATCTCTGGGCCCTCTCGGTAATGCACATCACTATAAGCCTTGCAAGCGATGTGACTAATGAGTTAGTTACGGGATTATGCATTACATAACGAGTAAAGAGACTTGCCGGTAACGAGATTGAACTAGGTATTGAGATACCGACGATTGAATCTCGGGCAAGTAACATACCGATGACAAAGGGAACAATGTATGTTGTTATGCGGTTTGACTGATAAAGATCTTCGTAGAATATGTAGGAACCAATATGAGCATCCAGGTTTCGCTATTGGTCATTGACCGGAGAAGTGTCTCGGTCATGTCTACATAGTTCTCGAACCCGTAGGGTCCGCACGCTTAACGTTCGGTGATGATCGGTCTTATGAGTTTATGTGTTTTGAAGTACCGAAGGTAGTTCGGAGTCCCGGATATGATCACAGACATGACGAGGAGTCTCGAAATGGTCGAGACATAAAGATCAATATATTGGATGACTATGTTTGGACATCGGAATGGTTCCGGATGAGTTCGGGCATTTACCGGAGTACCGGGGGGTTACCGGAACCCCCCGGGGAGTGTATGGGCCTCATTGGGCCTTAGTGGGAGAGAGGAGGAGGCGGCCAGGTGGAGGGCGCGCCCCCAAGCCCAATCCGAATTGGGTGGGGGGCCGGCCCCCCTTTCCTTCTCCCCCTCTCCTCCTTCCTTCCTCTCCTACTCCAACTAGGGAAGTGGGGGAATCCTACTCCCGGTGGGAGTAGGACTCCCCTAGAGCGCGCCATAGAGAGGGCCGGCCCTCCCTCCTCCACTCCTTTATATACGGGGGAGGGGGCACCCCATAGACACACAAGTTGATTGTTTAGCCTTGTGCGGTGCCCCCTCCACCATATTCCACCTCGGTCATATCGTTGTAGTGCTTAGGCGAAGCCCTGCGCCGGTAACTTCATCATCACCGTCATCATGCCATCGTGCTGACGAAACTCTCCCTCGACCTCAGCTGGATCTAGAGTTCGTGGGACGTCACCGAGCTGAACGTGTGCAGATCGCGGAGGTGCCGTATCTTCGGTGCTAGGATCGGTCGGATCGTGAAGACGTACGACTACATCAACCGCGTTGTCATAACGCTTCCGCTTACGGTCTACGAGGGTACATGGACAACACTCTCCCCTCTCGTTGCTGTGCATCACCTAGATAGATCTTGCGTGTGCGTAGGATTTTTTTTGAAAATACTGTGTTCCCAACAGTGGTATCAGAGCCATGTCTATGCGTAGATGTTATATGCACGAGTAGAACACAAAGAGTTGTGGGCGATAATAGTCATACTACTTACCAGCATGTCATACTTTGATTCGGCGGTATTGTTGGATGAAGCGGCTAAGACCGACATTATACGTACGCTTACACGAGACTGGTTCTACCGACGTGCTTCGCACACAGGTGGCTAGTGGGTGTCTGTTTCTCCAACTTTATTTGAATCGAGTGTGACTACGCCCGGTCCTTGTTGAAGGTTAAAACAACACACTTGACGAAAAATCTTTGTGGTTTTGATGCGTAGGTAAGAACGATTCCTGCTAAGCCCGTAGCAGCCACGTAAAACTTGCAACAACAAAGTAGAGGACGTCTAACTTGTTTTTGCAGGGCATGTTGTGATGTGATATGGTCAAGACATGATGCTAAATTTTATTGTATGAGATGATCATGTTTTGTAACAGAGTTATCGACAACTGGCAGGAGCCATATGGTTGTCGCTTTATTGTATGCAATGCAATCGCCGTGTAATTGTTTTTACTTTATCACTAAGCGGTAGCGATAGTCGTAGAAGCAATAGTTGGCGAGACAACAACGATGCTACGATGGAGATCAAGGTGTCGCGCCGGTGATGGTGATCATGACGGTGCTTTGGAGATGGAGATGAAAGGCGCAAGATGATGATGGCCATATCATATCACTTATATTGATTGCATGTGATGTTTATCCTTTATGCATCTTATTTTGCCTAGTTCGGCACTAGCGTTATAAGATGATCTCTCACTAAATTTCAAGGTATAAGTGTTCTCCCTGAGTATGCACCGTTGCTACAGTTCGTCGTGCCGAGACACCACGTGATGATCGGGTGTGATAAGCTCTACGTTCACATACAACGGGTGCAAGCCAGTTTTGCACATGCAGAATACTCGGGTTAAACTTGACGAGCCTAGCATATGCAGATATGGCCTCGGAACACTGAGACCAAAAGGTCGAGCATGAACCATATAGTAGATATGATCAACATAGTGATGTTCACCATTGAAAACTACTCCATCTCACGTGATGATCGGACATGGTTTAGTTGATATGGATCACATGATCACTTAGATGATTAGAGGGATGTCTATCTAAGTAGGAGTTCTTAAGTAATATGATTAATTAAACTCTAATTTATCATGAACTTAGTACCTGACAATATTTTGCATGTCTATGTTGTTGTAGATAGATGGCCCGTGCTGTTGTTCCTTTGAATTTTAATGTGTTCCTAGAGAAAGCTAAGTTGAAAGATGATGGTAGCAATTACACGGACTGGGCCCGTAACTTGAGGATTATCCTCATTGCTGCATAGAAGAATTACGTCCTGGAAGCACCGCTAGGTGACAAACCTGCTGCAGGAGCAATGCCAGATGTTATGAACGTCTGGCAGAGCAAAGCTGGTGACTACTCAATAGTTCAGTGTGCCATGCTTTGCGGCTTAGAACCGTGACTTCAACGACGTTTTGAACGTCATGGAGCATATGAGATGTTCCAGGAGTTGAAGTTAATATTTCAAGCAAATGCCCGGATTGAGTGATATGAAGTCTCCAATAAGTTCTACAGCTGCAAGATGGACGAGAATAGTTCTGTCAGTGAACATATACTCAGAATGTCTGGGTACCACAACCACTTGACTCAACTGGGAGTTAATCTTCCTGATGATAGTTTCATTGACAGAGTTCTTCAATCACTGCCACCAAGCTACAAGAGCTTCATGATGAACTATAATATGCAAAGGATGGATAAGACGATTCCCGAGCTCTTCGCAATGCTAAAGGCTGCGAAGGTAGAAATCAAGAAGGAGCATCAAGTGTTGATGGTCAACAAGACCACCTGTTGAGGATATAACCATTAGAGTCACCCGCCCAGGAGGGGCCGGGTTACGTCATAATGGTCATCACGCGAAGCCCAGCACCGAACTTGAAGACGGCGGGTCAACAATGGGCTTAAGACCCGGAGATGGCTTAAGGCCCGTAGTGTTAACCGCCGTTAGGGTGAAACTTGTAGTGTAAGGCAAGAATAGTTAAGAGTCCGGGCCGGATACTGTTATGAGCCGGCCGGGGCTCTGAGAGCTGCTGGGCGTCAACCTCTCTATATAAAGGGACGACCCGGCGGCGGTTTAGGGACAAGTAAGACAAAATCGATAACCAGGCGGGACGGTTTAGCTCCTGGTCATCGAAACCCTAATCAATACCACCTCAACTGGACGTAGGCTTTTACCTTCACCGTAAGGGGCCGAACCAGTATAACCCTCGTGTTCCTTGTCCCGTTTAACCCCTTTAAGCTTCCTAGCTGCGATGGCTCCACGACTAAGTCCTTGCACGAGGACATCTGCCGTGACAATTCCACGACACCACCAGTTTCAAGAAAAAGGGTAAAGGGAAGAAGGGAAACTTCAAGAAGAACAACAAGCAAGTTGCTGCTCAAGTGAAGAAGCCCAAGTCTTGACCTAAGCCTGAGACTGAGTGCTTCTACTGCAAAGGGACTGGTCACTGGAAGCGGAACACCCCAAGTATTTGGCGGAGAAGAAGGATGGCACAGTGAAAGGTATATTTGATATACATGTTATTGATGTGTACCTTACTAATGCTCGCAGTAGCGCCTGAGTATTTGATACTGGTTATGTTGCTAATATTTGGAACTCGAAACAGGGGCTACGGATTAAGCGAAGATTGGCTAAGGACGAGGTGACGATGCACGTGGGAAATGGTTCCAAAGTCGATGTGATCGTCGGCACGCTACCTCTACATCTACCTTCGGGATTAGTTTTAGACCTGAATAATTGTTATTTGGTGCCAGCGTTAAGCATGAACATTATATCTGGATCTTGTTTGATGCGAGATGGTTATTCATTTAAATCAAAGAATAATGGTTGTTCTATTTATATGAATAATATCTTTTATGGTCATGCACCCTTGATGAGTGGTCTATTTTTACTAAGTCTTGATAGTAGTGATACACATGTTCATAGTATTGAAGCCAAAAGATATAAGTTTAGTAATGATAGTGCAACTTATTTGTGGCACTGCCGTTTAGGTCATATTGGTGTAAAGCGCATGAAGAAACTCCATGCTGATGGGCTTTTGGAATCACTTGATGCTTGCGAACCATGCCTCATGGGCAAGATGACTAAGACTCCGTTCTCCGGAACAATGGAGCGAGCAACAGACTTGTTTCAAATAATACATACTGATGTATGCGGTCCGATGAGTGTTGATGCTCGCGGCGGGTATCGTTATTTTCTTACCTTCACAGATGATTTGAGCAGATATGGGTATATCTACTTGATGAAACATTTGAAAAGTTCAAAGAATTTCAGAGTGAAGTGGAAAATCATTGTAACAAAGAAAATAAAGTTTCTGCGATCTGATCGTGGAGGAGAATATTTGAGTTACGAGTTTGGTCTTCATTTGAAACAATGCGGAATAGTTTCGCAACTCACGCCACCCGAAACACCACAGCGTAATCGTGTGTCCGAACGTTGTAATCGTACTTTACTTGATATGGTGTGATCTATGATGTCTCTCACTGATTTACCGCTATCATTTTGGGGTTATGCTTTAGAGACGGCTGCATTCACGTTAAATAGGGCACCATCTAAATCCATTGAGACGACACCTTATGAACTATGGTTTGGCAAGAAACCCAAGTTGTTGTTTCTTAAAGTTTGGGGCTGCGATGCTTATGTGAAAAAGCTTCAACATGATAAGCTCGAACCCAAATCGGAGAAATGTGTCTTCATAGGATACCCAAAGGAGACTGTTGGGTACACCTTCTATCACAGATCCGAAGGCAAGATATTCATTGCTAAGAATGGATCCTTTCTAGAGAAGGAGTTTCTCTCGAAAGATGTGAGTGGGAGGAAAGTAGAACTTGATGAGGTAATTGTACCTGCTCCCTTATTGGAAAGTAGTTCATCACAGAAATCAGTTCGAGTGATTCCTACACCAATTAGTGAGGAAGCTAATGATGATCATCATGAAACTTCAGATCAAGTTACTACCGAACCTCGTAGGTCAACTAGAGTAAGATCCGCACCATAGTGGTACGGTAATCCTGTTATGGAAGTCATGTTACTTGACCATGACGAACCTACAAACTATGAGGAAGCGATGATGAGCCCAGATTCCGCAAAATAGCTTGAGGCCATGAAATCTGAGATGGGATTCATGTATGAGAACAAAGTGTGGACTTTGGTTGACTTGCCCGATGATCGGCAAGCCATAGAGAATAAATGGATCTTCAAGAAGAAGACTGACGCTGATGGTAATGTTACTGTCTACAAAGCTCGACTTGTTGCGAAAGGTTTTCGACATGTTCAAGGAGTTGACTACGATGAGACCTTCTCAACCGTAACGATGCTTAAGTCCGTCCGAATCATGTTAGCAATTGCCGCATTTTATGATTATGAAATTTGGCAAATGGATGTCAAAACTGCATTCCTTAATGGATATCTTAAAGAAGAGTTGTATATGATGCAACCAGAAGGTTTTTTCGATCCAAAAGGTGCTAACAAAGTGTGCAAGCTCCAGCGATCCATTTATGGACTGGTGCAAGCCTCTCGGAGTTGGAATATACGCTTTGATAGTATGATCAAAGCATATGGTTTTATACAGACTTTTGGAGAAGCCTGTATTTACAAGAAAGTGAGTGGGAGCTCTGTAGCATTTCTGATATTATATGTGGATGGCATATTGTTGATCGGAAATGATACTGAATTTCTGAATATCATAAAAGGATACTTGAACAAGAATTTTTCAATGAAAGACCTCGGAGAAGCTGCTTATATATTGGGCATCAAGATCTATAGAGATAGATCAAGACGCTTAATTGGACTTTCACAAAGCACGTACCTTGATAAAGTTTTGAAGAAGTTCAAAATGGATCAAGCAAAGAAGGGGTTCTTGCCTGTGTTACAAGGTGTGAAATTGAGTCAGACTCAATTCCCGACCACTACAGACGATAGAGAGAAAATGAAGGTCATTACCTATGCTTCAGCCATAGGTTCTATCATGTATGCAATGCTATGTATCAGACCTGATGTGTGCCCTACTATTAGTTTAGCAGGGAGGTACCAATCTAATCCAAGAGTGGATCACTGGACAGCGGTCAAGAGCATCCTGAAATACCTGAAAAGGACTGAGGATATGTTTCTCATTTATGGTGGTGACAAAGAGCTCGTCGTAAATGGTTACGTCGATGCAAGCTTTGGCACTGATCCGGATGACTCTAAGTCACAAACCAGATACGTATTTTTATTAAATGGTGGAGCTGTCAGTTGGTGCAGTTACAAGCAGAGCGTCGTGGCGGGATCTACGTGTGAAGCGGAGTACATAGCTGCTTCGGAAGCAGCAAATGAAGGAGTCTGGATGAAGGAGTTCATATCCGATCTAGGTGTCATACCTAGTGCATCGGGTCCAATGAAAATCTTTTGTGACAATACTGGTGCAATTGCCTTGGCAAAGGAATCCAGATTCGGCGGACGTAAAAGAAACCAACGTAGCCCAGGATCTGGCCCTAAAGCCGGATCCCATCGAAGTATCCGAAGAACGTCCCGCCGAACACTCGAGAGGCATTCCCTCGGCAGGAACCTCGTAGGTAGATGACCTTCTAGATTGATTCCTGGCTATGGGAATCTCCATCAATAGTCCTACCACCTACGACCAGATCGGGATTAAACCCGACAACAGAGAGATCCATACCCAGCCCATCACTCACCTCGTCGTTACCGTCGAAGAGGGGGCGGAGAGATCGTGATCTCCGAGGCTTATGACAGTATACACCCAGATCTCTAGCCCGGATATGGACACCCGTCAAGATAAGAGTTCGGACTCGGCCCGCGATACGGGATCCGACTTCGAGCCAACCCAACCATGATACATCTCCAACGTATCTGTAATTTATGAAGTATTCATGCCATGTTTACAACAATTTTATATGGTTTTGGTATGATTTTATTAGAACTAACCCGGACTAACACTGTTTTCAGCAGAACTACCGTGGTGTCGTTTTTTGTGCAGAAATAGAAGTTCTCGGAATGAGCTGAAAATTTACGGTGATTTTTTATGGACCAAAAGAGACCCCCGGAGCACCGGTGCCAGGCCAAGAAGTGAAAGATGAGTCCACAAGCCTAGTGAAGGAAATATGCCCTAGAGGCAATAATAAAGTTGTTATTTATATTTCCTTATATCATGATAAATGTTTATTATTCATGCTAGAATTGTATTAACCGGAAACTTAGTACATGTGTGAATACATAGACAAACAGAGTGTCACTAGTATGCCTCTACTTGACTAGCTCGTTGATAAAAAATGGTTAAGTTTCCTAACCATGGATAAAGAGTTGTCATTTGATAAACGGGATCACATCATTAGAGAATGATGTGATTGACTTGACCCATCCGTTAGCTTAGCACTTTGATTGTTTAGTTTATTGCTATTGCTTTCTCCATAACTTATACATGTTCCTTTGACTATGAGATTATGCAACTCCCGAATACCGGAGGAACACTTAGTGTGCTATCAAACGTCACAACGTAACTGGGTGACTATAAAGATGCTCTACAGGTGTCTCCAATGGTGTTTGTTGTGTTGGCATAGATCGATATTATGATTTTTCACTCCGATTGTCGGAGAGGTATTTCTGGGCCCTCTCGGTAATGCACATCACTATAAGACTTGCAAGCAATGTGACTAATGAGTTAGTTACGGGATTATGCATTACAGAACGAGTAAAGAGACTTGCCGGTAACGAGATTGAACTAGGTATTGAGATACCGATGATCGAATCTCGGGCAAGTAACATACCGATGACAAAGGGAACAACGTATGTTGTTATGCGGTTTGACCGATAAAGATCTTCGTAGAATATGTAGGAACCAATATGAGCATCCAGGTTCCGCTATTGGTTATTGACCGGAGATGAGTCTCGGTCATGTCTACATAGTTCTCAAACCAGTAGGGTCCGCACGCTTAACGTTCGGTGATGATCGGGATTATGAGTTTATGTGTTTTGATGTACCGAAGGTAGTTCGGAGTCCCGCATATGATAACGGACATGACGAGGAGTCTCGAAATGGTCGAGACATAAAGATCGATATATTGGATGACTATGTTTGGACATCGGAATGGTTCCGGATGAGTTCAGGCATTTACCAGAGTACCGGGGGGTTACCGGATCCCCCCGGGGAGTGTATGGGCCTTATTGGGCCTTAGTGGGAGAGATGAGGAGGCGACCAGGTGGAGGGCGCGCCCCCAAGCCCAATCCGAATTGGGTGGGGGGCCGGCCCCCCTTTCCTTCTCCCTCTCTTCTCCTTGCTTCCTCTCCTACTCCAATTAGGGAAGGGGGGGAATCCTACTCCCGGTGGGAGTAGGACTCCCCTAGGGCGCGCCATAGAGAGGGCCGGCCCTCCCCTCCTCCACTCCTTTATATACGGGGGAGGGGGGCACCCCATAGACACACAAGTTGATTGTTTAGCCATGTGCGATGCCCCCCTCCACCATATTCCACCTCGGTCATATCGTTGTAGTGCTTAGGCGAAGCCCTGCGCTAGTAACTTCATCATCACTGTCATCACGCCGTCGTGCTGACCAAACTCTCCCTCGACCTCAGCTGGATCTAGAGTTCGTGGGACATCACCGGGCTGAACGTGTGCAGATCGCGGAGGTGCCGTATCTTCGGTGCTAGGATCGGTCGGATCATGAAGACGTACGACTGAAGGAAATATGCCCTAGAGGCAATAATAAAGTATTATATATTTCCTTATATCATGATAAATGTTTATTATTCATGCTAGAATTGTATTAACCGGAAACATAATACTATTGGGAATCGTAGCATAATTTTAAAATTTTGCTACGTCCACCAAGATGCATCTATGGAGTATACTAGCAACGAAGGGAAGGGAGTGTATCTACATACCCTTGTAGATCGCAAGCGGAAGCGTTCCAATGAACGTGGATGACGGAGTCGTACTCGCCGTGATCCAAATCACCGATGACCGAGTGCCGAACGGACGGCACCTCCGCGTTCAACACACGTATGGTGCAGCGACGTCTGCTCCTTCTTGATCCAGCAAGGGGGAAGGAGAGGTTGATGGAGATCCAGCAGCACGACGGCGTGGTGGTGGATGTAGCGGGTCTCGGCAGGGCTTCGCTAAGCTTCTGTGAGAGAGAGAGAGGTGTTGCAGGGGAGGAGGGAGGCGCCCAAGGCTGTTGTGTGCTGCCCTCCCTCCCCCCCTTTATATAGGCCCCCTGGGGGGGGCGCCGGCCCCAAGAGATGAGATCTCAAGGGGGGGCGGCGGCCACAAGGGGGGAAGGGGTTGCCTTGCCCCCCAAGGCAAGGGGGAACTCCCCCTAGGTTTCCCAACCCTAGGCGCATGGGGGGAGGCCCAAGGGGGGCGCCCCAGCCCACTAAGGGCTGGTTCCCTTCCACTTTCAGCCCACGGGGCCCTCCGGGATAGGTGGCCCCACCCGGTGGACCCCCGGGACCGTTCCGGTGGTCCCGGTACAATACCGGTAACCCCCGAAACTTTCCCGGTGGCCGAAACTGGACTTCCTATATATAATTCTTCACCTCCGGACCATTCCGGAACCTCTCGTGACGTCCGGGATCTCATCCGGGACTCCGAACAACTTTCGGGTTTCCGCATACATATATTTCTACAACCCTAGCGTCACCGAACCTTAAGTGTGTAGACCCTACGGGTTCGGGAGACATGCAGACATGACTGAGACGCCTCTCCGGTCAATAACCAACAGCGGGATCTGGATACCCATGTTGGCTCCCACATGTTCCACGATGATCTCATCGGATGAACCACGGTGTCGAGGATTCAATCAATCCCGTATGCAATTCCCTTTGTCAATCGGTATGTTACTTGCCCGAGATTCGATCGTCGGTATCCCAATACCTTGTTCAATCTCGTTACCGGCAAGTCTCTTTACTCGTACCGCAATGCATGATCCTGTGACTAACGCCTTAGTCACATTGAGCTCATTATGATGATGCATTACCGAGTGGGCCCAGAGATACCTCTCCGTCACACGGAGTGACAAATCCCAGTCTTGATCCGTGCCAACCCAACAGACACTTTCGGAGATACCCGTAGTGCACCTTTATAGTTACCCAGTTACGTTGTGACGTTTGGCACACCCAAAGCACTCCTACGGTATCCGGGAGTTGCACGATCTCATGGTCTAGGGAAAAGATACTTGACATTGGAAAAGCTCTAGCAAACGAAACTACACGATCTTTTATGCTATGCTTAGGATTGGGTCTTGTCCATCACATCATTCTCCTAATGATGTGATCCCGTTATCAATGACATCCAATGTCCATAGTCAGGAAACCATGACTATCTGTTGATCAACGAGCTAGTCAACTAGAGGCTTACTAGGGACATGTTGTGGTCTATGTATTCACACATGTATTACGATTTCCGGACAATACAATTATAGCATGAATAATAGACAATTACCATGAACAAAGAAATATAATAATAACCATTTATTATTGCCTCTAGGGCATATTTCTAACAGTCTCCCACTTGCACTAGAGTCAATAATCTAGTTACATTGTGATGAATCGAACACCCATTGTGTCCTGGTGTTGATCATGTTTTGCCCTAGGGAGAGGTTTAGTCAACGGATCTGCTACATTCAGGTCCGTATGTACTTTACAAATATCTATGTCTCCATTTGAACACTTTCACGAATGGAGTTGAAGCGACGCTTGATATGCCTGGTCTTCCTGTGAAACTTGGGCTCCTTCGCAAGGGCAATAGCTCCAGTGTTGTCACAGAAGAGAGTCATCGGGCCCGACGCATTGGGAATCACCCCTAGGTCGGTAATGAACTCCTTCATCCAGACTGCTTCCTGTGCTGCCTCCGAGGCTGCCATGTACTCCGCTTCACATGTAGATCCCGCCACGACGCTTTGCTTGCAACTGCACCAGCTTACTGCTCCTCCATTCAAAATATACACGTATCCGGTTTGTGACTTTGAGTCATCCAGATCTGTGTCGAAGCTAGCGTCGACGTAACCCTTTACGACGAGCTCTTCGTCACCTCCATAAACGAGAAACATATCCTTAGTCCGCTTCAGGTACTTAGGATATTCTTGACCGCTGTCCAGTGTTCCTTGCCGGGATTACTTTGGTACCTTCCTACCAAACTTACGGCAAGGTTTACATCAGGTCTGGTACACAGCATGGCATACATAATAGACCCTATGGCCGAGGCATAGGGGATGACACTCATCTCTTCTATATCTTCTGCCGTGGTCGGGCATTGAGCCGTGCTCAATTGCACACCTTGCAATACAGGCAAGAACCCCTTCTTGGACTGATCCATATTGAACTTCTTCAATATCTTGTCAAGGTATGTACTTTGTGAAAGACCAATGAGGCGTCTTGATCTATCTCTATAGATCTTGATGCCTAATATATAAGCAGCTTCTCCAAGGTCCTTCATTGAAAAACACTTATTCAAATAGGCCTTTATACTTTCCAAGAATTCTATATCATTTCCCATCAATAGTATGTCATCCACATATAATATGAGAAATGCTACAGAGCTCCCACTCACTTTCTTGTAAACACAGGCTTCTCCATAAGTCTGTGTAAACCCAAACGCTTTGATCATCTCATCAAAGCGAATGTTCCAACTCCGAGATGCTTGCACCAGCCCATAGATTGAGTGTTGGAGCTTGCATACTTTGTTAGCATTCTTAGGATCGACAAAACCTTCCGGCTGCATCATATACAACTCTTCCTTAAGGAAGCCGTTAAGGAATGCCGTTTTGACGTCCATCTGCCATATCTCATAATCATAGTATGCGGCAATTGCTAACATGATTCAGACGGACTTCAGCTTCGCTACGGGTGAGAAAGTCTCATCGTAGTCAACCCCTTGAACTTGTCGATAACCCTTAGTGACAAGTCGAGCTTTGTAGATGGTCACATTACCATCCGCGTCCGTCTTCTTCTTAAAGATCCATTTATTTTCTATGGCTCACCGATCATCGGGCAAGTCAGTCAAAGTCCATACTTCGTTTTCATACATGGATCCTATCTCGGATTTCATGGCTTCTAGCCATTTGTCGGAATCCGGGCCCGCCATCGCTTCTTCATAGTTCGAAGGTTCACCGTTGTCTAACAACATGATTTCCAGGACAGGGTTGCCGTACCACTCTGGTGCGGAACGTGTCCTTGTGGACCTACGAAGTTCAGTAACTTGATCCGAAGCTTCATGATCATCATCATTAACTTCCTCCCTAGTCGGTGTAGGCACCACAGGAACATTTTCCCGCGCTGCGCTACTTTCCGGTTCGGAAGGGGTGACTATCACCTCATCAAGTTCCACTTTCCTCCCACTCAATTCTTTCGAGAGAAACTCCTTCTCCAGAAAGGACCCGTTCTTGGCAACGAAGATCTTGCCTTCGGATCTGAGGTAGAAGGTATACCCAATAGTTTCCTTAGGGTATCCTATGAAGACGCATTTTTCCGATTTGGGTTCGAGCTTTTCAGGTTGAAGTTTCTTGACATAAGCATCGCACCCCCAAACTTTTAGAAACGACAGCTTAGGTTTCTTCCCAAACCATAATTCATACGGTGTCGTCTCAACGGATTTTGACGGAGCCCTATTTAAAGTGAATGCGGCAGTCTCTAAAGCATAACCCCAAAATGAGAGCGGTAAATCGGTAAGAGACATCATAGATCGCACCATATCCAATAGAGTGCGATTACGACGTTCGGACACACCATTTCTCTGAGGTGTTCCAGGCGGCGTGAGTTGTGAAACTATTCCACATTTCCTTAAGTGTGTACCAAATTCGTGACTTAAATATTCTCCTCCACGATCTGATCGTAAGAATTTTATTTTTCTGTCACGTTGATTCTCAACCTCACTCTGAAATTCCTTGAACTTTTCAAAGGTTTGAGACTTGTGTTTCATTAGGTAGACATACCCATATCTACTTAAATCATCAGTGAGAGTGAGAACATAACGATATCCTCCGCGAGCCTCAACACTCATTTTACCGCACACATCGGTATGTATGATTTCCAATAAGTTGGTTGCTCGCTCCATTGTTCCGGAGAACGGAGTCTTGGTCATCTTACCCATGAGGCATGGTTCGCACGTGTCAAATGATTCGTAATCAAGAGACTCCAAAAGTCCATCTGCATGGAGCTTCTTCATGCGCTTGACACCAATGTGACCAAGGCGGCAGTGCCACAAGTATGTGGGACTATCGTTATCAACTTTACATCTTTTGGTATTCACACTATGAACATGTGTAACATCACGTTCGAGATTCATCAAAAATAAACCATTGACCAGCGGGGCATGACCATAAAACATATCTCTCAAATAAATAGAACAACCATTATTCTCAGATTTAAATGAGTAGCCATCTCGAATTAAACGAGATCCAGATACAATGTTCATGCTCAAAGCTGGCACTAAATAACAATTATTGAGGTTTAAAACTAATCCCGTGGGTAGATGCAGAGGTAGCGTGCCAACGGCGATCACATCGACCTTGGAACCATTCCCGACGTGCATCGTCACCTCGTCCTTTGCCAGTCTCCGTTTATTCCGTAGTTCCTGCTTTGAGTTACAAATATGAGCAACCGCACCGGTATCAAATACCCAGGAGCTACTACGAGTACTGGTAAGGTACACATCAATTACTTGTATATCACATATACCTTGGGTGTTGCCGGCCTTCTTCTTGTCCGCTAAATATTTGGGGCAGTTCCGCTTCCAGTGACCACTTCCCTTGCAATAAAAGCACTCAGTCTCGGGCTTGGGTCCATTCTTTGACTTCTTCCCGGTAACTGGCTTACCGGGCGCGGCAACTCCCTTGCCGTCCTTCTTGAAGTTCTTCTTACCCTTGCCCTTCTTGAACTTAGTGGTTTTATTCACCATCAACACTTGATGTTCTTTTCTGATCTCTACCTCAGCTGATTTCAGCATTGAATATACCTCGGGAATGGTCTTTTCCATCCCCTGCATATTGTAGTTCATCACAAAGCTCTTGTAGCTTGGTGGAAGCGACTGGAGGATTCTGTCAATGACCGCGTCATCCGGGAGATTAACTCCCAGCTGAGACAAGCGGTTGTGCAACCCAGACATTCTGAGTATGTGCTCACTAACAGAACTGTTCTCCTCCATTTTACAGCTGAAGAACTTGTCGGAGACATCATATCTCTCGACCCGGGCATGAGCTTGAAAAACCAGTTTCAGCTCCTCGAACATCTCATATGCTCCATGTTTCTCAAAACGCTTTTGGAGACCCGGTTCTAAGCTGTAAAGCATGCCGCATTGAACGAGGGAGTAATCATCAGCACGCTGCTGCCAAGCGTTCATAACGTCTTGGTTCTCAGGGATTGGTGCTTCACCTAGCGGTGCTTCTAAGACATAATCTTTCTTGGCTGCTATGAGGATGATCCTCAGGTTCCGGACCCAGTCCGTATAGTTGCTGCCATCATCTTTCAGCTTGGTTTTCTCTAGGAACGTGTTGAAATTGAGGACAACGTGGGCCATTTGATCTACAATACATAGTGTAAAGATTTTAGACTAAGTTCTTGATAATTAAGTTCATATAATCAAATTATTTAATGAACTCCCACTCAGATAGACATCCCTCTAGTCATCTAAGTGAAACATGATCCGAATTCAACTAGGCCGTGTCCGATCATCACGTGAGACGGACTAGTCAAGATCGGTGAACATCTCCATGTTGATTGTATCCTCTATACGACTCATGCTCGACCTTTCGGTCCTCCGTGTTCCGAGGCCATGTCTGTACATGCTAGGCTCGTCAAGTCAACCTAAGTGTATTGCGTGTGTTCCGAGGCCATGTCTGTACATGCTAGGCTCGTCAACACCCGTTGTATTCGAACGTTAGAATCTATCACACCCGATCATCATGTGGTGCTTCGAAACAACGAACCTTCGCAATGGTGCACAGTTAGGGTGAACACTTTCTTGAAATTATTATAAGGGATCATCTTACTTACTACCGTCGTTCTAAGCAAATAAGATGCAAAAACATGATAAACATCACATGCAATCAAATAGTGACATGATATGGCCAATATCATTATGCTCCTTTGATCTCCATCTTCGGGGCACCATGATCATCTTCGTCACCGGCATGACACCATGATCTCCATCATCATGATCTCCATCATTGTGTCTTCATGAAGTCGTCACACCAACGATTACTTCTACTTCTATGGCTAACGTGTTTAGCAACGAAGTAAAGTAAATTACATGGCGTTATTCAATGACACGCAGGTCATACAAAATAATAAAGACAACTCCTATGGCTCCTGCCGGTTGTCATACTCATCGACATGCAAGTCGTGATTCCTATTACAAGAATATGATCAATCTCATACATCACATATATCATTCATCACATCTTCTGGCCATATCACATCACATAGCACTTGCTGCAAAAACAAGTTAGACGTCCTCTAATTGTTGTTGCAAGTTTTTACGTGGTTTGTAGGTTTCTAGTAAGAACGTTTTCTTACCTACGTATGACCACAACGTGATTTGCCAATTTCTATTTGCCCTTCATAAGGACCCTTTTCATCGAATCCGTTCCGACTAAAGTAGGAGAGACAGACACCCGCTAGCCACCTTATGCAACTAGTGCATGTCAGTCGGTGGAACCTG
Organism: Aegilops tauschii subsp. strangulata; assembly: GCF_002575655.3. NCBI lineage: Eukaryota > Viridiplantae > Streptophyta > Magnoliopsida > Poales > Poaceae > Aegilops > Aegilops tauschii. Next base: position 528,940,095 of record NC_053036.3, read on the forward strand.
TCTCACGTAAGCGTACGTGTAAGGTCGGTCCGGGCCGCTTCATCCTACAATGCCGCCGAAACAAGAAACGACTAGTAGCGGCAAGAAGAATTGGCAAACTCAACGCCCACAACTGCTTTGTGTTCTACTCGTGCATAGTAAGTACGCATAGGCCTGGCTCTGATACCACTGTTGGGAATCGTAGCATAATTTTAAAATTTTCCTACGTTCACCAAGATGCATCTATGGAGTATACTAGCAACGAAGGGAAGGGAGTGTATCTACATACCCTTGTAGATCGCAAGCGGAAGCGTTCCAATGAACGTGGATGACGGAGTCGTACTCGCCGTGATCCAAATCACCGATGACCGAGTGCCGAACGGACGGCACCTCCGCGTTCAACACACGTGCGGTGCAGCGACGTCTCCTCCTTCTTGATCCAGCAAGGGGGAAGGAGAGGTTGATGGAGATCCAGCAGCACGACGGCGTGGTGGTGGATGTAGCGGGTCTCGGCAGGGCTTCGCTAAGCTTCTCCGAGAGAGAGAGAGGTGTTGCAGGGGAGGAGGGAGGCGCCCAAGGCTGTTGTGTGCTGCCCTCCCTCCCCCCTTTATATAGGCCCCCTGGGGGGGGGCGCCGGCCCCAAGAGATGAGATCTTAAGGGGGGCGGCGGCCACAAGGGGGGAAGGGGTTGCCTTGCCCCCCAAGGCAAGGGGGAACTCCCCCTAGGTTTCCCAACCCTAGGCGCATGGGGGGAGGCCCAAGGGGGGCGCCCCAGCGCACTAAGGGCTGGTTCCCTTCCACTTTCAGCCCACGGGGCCCTCCGGGATAGGTGGCCCCACCCGGTGGACCCCCGGGACCCTTCCGGTGGTCCCGGTACAATACCGGTAACCCCCGAAACTTTCCCGGTGGCCGAAACTGGACTTCCTATATATAATTCTTCACCTCCAGACCATTCCGGAACCTCTCGTGACGTCCGGGATCTCATCCGGGACTCCAAACAACTTTCGGGTTTCCGCATACATATATCTCTACAACCCTAGCGTCACCGAACCTTAAGTGTGTAGACCCTACGGGTTCGGGAGACATGCAGACATGACTGAGACGCCTCTCCGGTCAATAACCAACAGCGGGATCTGGATACCCATGTTGGCTCCCACATGTTCCACGATGATCTCATCGGATGAACCACGGTGTCGAGGATTCAATCAATCCCACATGCAATTCCCTTTGTCAATCGGTATGTTACTTGCCCGAGATTCGATCGTCGGTATCCCAATACCTTGTTCAATCTCGTTACCGGCAAGTCTCTTTACTCGTACCGCAATGCATGATCCCGTGACTAATGCCTTAGTCACATTGAGCTCATTATGATGATGCATTACCGAGTGGGCCCAGAGATACCTCTCCGTCACACGGAGTGACAAATCCCAGTCTCGATCCGTGCCAACCCAACAGACACTTTCGGAGATACCCGTAGTGCACCTTTATAGTCACCCAGTTATGTTGTGACGTTTGGCACACCCAAAGCACTCCTACGGTATCCGGGAGTTGCACGATCTCATGGTCTAGGGAAAAGATACTTGACATTGGAAAAGCTCTAGCAAACGAAACTACACGATCTTTTATGCTATGCTTAGGATTGGGTCTTGTCCATCACATCATTCTCCTATGATGTGATCCCGTTATCAATGACATCCAATGTCCATAGTCAGGAAACCATGACTATCTGTTGATCAACGAGCTAGTCAACTAGAGGCTTACTAGGGACACGTTGTGGTCTATGTATTCACACATGTATTACGATTTCCGGACAATACAATTATAGCATGAATAATAGACAATTACCATGAACAAAGAAATATAATAATAACCATTTATTATTGCCTCTAGGGCATATTTCCAACAAATACATGTGTGAATACATAGACAAACAGAGTGTCACTAGTATGCCTCTACTTGACTAGCTCGTTAATCAAAGATGGTTATGTTTCCTAGCCATAGACATGAGTTGTCATTTGATTAACGGGATCACCTCATTAGGAGAATGACGTGATTGACTTGACCCATTCCGTTAGCTTAGCACCCGATCGTTTAGTATGTTGCTATTGCTTTCTTCATGACTTATACATGTTCCTATGACTATGAGATTATGCAACTCCCGTTTACCGGAGGAACACTTTGTGTGCTACCAAACGTCACAATGTAAATGGGTGATTATAAAGGTGCTCTACAGGTGTCTCCAAAGGTACTTGTTGGGTTGGCGTATTTTGAGATTAGGATTTGTCACTCCGATTGTCGGAGAGGTATCTCTGGGCCCACTCGGTAATGCACATCACTATAAAGCCTTGCAAGCATTGTGACTAATGAGTTAGTTGCGGGATGATGTATTACGGAACGAGTAAAGAGACTTGACGGTAACGAGATTGAACTAGGTATCGAGATACCGACGATCGAATCTTGGGCAAGTAACTTACCGATGACAAAGGGAACAACGTATGTTGTTATGCTGTCTGACCGATAAAGATCTTCGTAGAATATGTGGGAGCCAATATGGGCATCCAGGTCCCGCTATTGGTTATTGACCGGAGAGGTGTCTCGGTCATGTCTACATAGTTGTCGAACCCGTAGGGTGCGCACGCTTAACGTTACGATGACAGTTTTATTATGAGTTTATGTATGTTGATGTACCGAAGGAGTTCGGAGTCCCGGATGAGATCGGGGACATGAAGAGGAGTTTCGAAATGGTCGAGACGTAAAGATCGATATATTGGACGACTATATTCGGACTTCGGAAAGGTTCCGAGTGATTTGGGTATTTTTCGGAGTACCGGAGAGTTACGGGAATTCGTATTGGGCCTTGATGGGCCATACGGGAAAGGAGAGAAAGACCCCAAAGGGTGGCCGCACCCATCCGCATGGGCTAGTCCGAATTGGACTAGGGAAGGGGGGCGCCCCCTTCCTTCTTTCTCCTTCCCCCTTCCCTTCTCCTACTCCCACAAGGAAAGGAGGAGTCCTACTCCCGGTGGGAGTAGGACTCCCCCCTTGGGCGCGCCACCTCCCCTTGGCCGGCCCTCTCCTCCTTGCTCCTTTATATACGGGGGCAGGGGGCACCCCAAGGACACACTTGATATACAATATTTTAGCCGTGTGCGGTGCCCCCCTCCACCATATTACACCTCGATAATACCGCTGCGGAGCTTAGGCGAAGCCCTGCGTCGGTGGAACATCATCATCGTCACCACGCCGTCGTGCTGACGAAACTCTCCCTCAACACTCGGCTGGATCAGAGTTCGAGGGACGTCATCGAGCTGAACGTGTGTAGAACTCGGAGGTGCCGTGCGTTCGGTACTTGATCGGTCGGATCGTGAAGACGTATGACTACATCAACCGCGTTGTAATAACGCTTCCGCTGTCGGTCTACGAGGGTACGTGGACAACACTCTTCCCTCTTGTTGCTATGCATCACCATGATCTTGCGTGTGCGTAGGAATTTTTTTGAAATTACTACGTTCCCCAACAACGACTACATCAACCGCGTTGTCATAACGCTTCCGCTTACGGTCTACGAGGGTACGTGGACAACACTCTCTCCTCTCGTTGCTATGCATCACCTAGATTGATCTTGCGTGTGCGTAGGATTTTTTTTGAAATTACTGCGTTCCCAACACCTAGGGGGGGGGCTCCCTACCCCCCTAGGCGCGCTCCCCTGGCTTGTGGACCCCTCGAGCATACCCCTGACGTGAGACCGACGCCAAAAATTCTTATAAATACCCAAACCTCTGAAAAGAACCCTAGATCGGAAGTTCCACCGCCGCAAGCCTCTGTATGCATGAAAAACCTCTCGGGACCCCATTTCGGCACCTTGCCAGAGGGGGAAATCATCACGGGAGGCCATCTTCATCAGCCCGGTGGTCTCCATGACGAGGAGGGAGTAGTTCACCCTCGGGGCTGAGGGTTTGTACCAATAGCTATGTGTTTTATCTCTCTCTCGTGTTCTTGATTTGGAACGATCTTGATGTACCGCGAGCTTTGTTACTGTAGTTGGATCATATGGTGTTTCTCCCACTCTACCTTCTTGTGATGAATTGAGTTTTACCTTTGAGGTTTCACTATTATCGGATTCAATACTATTATGGATTTGAGAACACTTGATGTATGTCTTGCGTGGGATACCCGTGGTGACAATGCGGTGTTCTATTGATTCACTTGATGTATGTTTTGGCACTCAACTCGCGGATTCCCGAGGTGACATTGGGGTAATCTATGCATAGGGGTTGATGCTCGTCTTCGTCCTTGTTTCTCCGGTAGAAATCTTGGGGCACTCTTTGAAGTTCTTTGTGTTGGATTGAATATTACGAATCTTAAGTTGTTTGATGCATATCGTATAATTGACCCACGGATACTTGAGGTGACATTGGAGTATTAGGTGACATTAGGGTTTATTGATGTGTATCATATGGTGTTATTTTACTACGAACTCTAGGGCTGTTTGTGAGAGTTATAGGAATGGCTCAATGGATTGATCGGAAAGAATAACTTTGAGGTGGTTTCGTACCCTACAAGCAATTTCATCTTATGTTCTCCGCGATAGGAACTTTGGAGTGAGTCTTTGTCGCACGTTGAGGGATTGCCATATGATTTAATTATGTTATCATTGTTGAGAGACTTTGCACTAGTGAAAGTATGAAGCCTAGGCCTTGTTTTCAATCATTGCAATACCGTTTTTGCTCTCTTTTGTTACTAGTTACCTTGCTGTTTTTATTTATTCATATTATAAAAATATATTTCTACCATCCATATTACACTTGTATCACCATCTCTTCGCCGAACTAGTGCACCTATACAATTTACCATTGTATTGCGTGTGTTGGGGACACAAGAGACTCTTTGCTATTTGGTTGTAGGGTTGTTTGAGAGAGACAATCTTCATCCTACGCCTCCCACGGATTGATAAACCTTAGGTCATCCACTTGAGGGAAATTTGCTACTGTCCTACAAAACTCCTCGCTTGGAGGCCCAACACGAGTCTACAAGAAAAAGGTTGCGTAGTAGACATCAAGCTCTTTTCTGGCGTCGTTGCCGGGGAGGTGACTGCTTGAAGGTATATCTTTAGATCTTGCAATTGAATCTTTTAGTTTCTTGTTTTATCACTAGTTTAGTTTATAAAAGAAAACTAAAAAATGGAATTGAGGTTGCCTCATATTATTCTTCTTTATAATGTCTTTCGTGAAAATGATGGCAAGGAAAATTGTGCTCAATTGATAGAAGAAGAAATCAATAAAATGTTTGGCATAAAATATTTGAATGATGAGCATGATTGCAATGTTGTTAGTATGAATTCTTTGAATATCCATGACGCTAATGATATGCAAAGCCATAAGCTTGGGGATGCTATGTTTGATGAAGATGATATTTTTCGTCCCCCAAGTTTTGTTGAGCAAATTTATTATGATGATAGCATGCCTCCTATTTATGATGACTATATTGATGAAAGTGGGTTTGGAAGAGTGTCAACTTTATGTAGTAGTGATCCTACTATTTTGGAGGGTGTTGAATCTTATTGTAATAATTATAAAAGTGGATTTGGAGAGGTCATGACTTTATTTATTGACGAATCCACTATTTTGGAAGAGGTTTCAACTGACTATGATAAAAAGTTCCTGTCTATGATGATTGTTGTGATGACATGTATGCTATAAAGAGTAATGATACATGAAACTTGTCGTGTTCAATTTGATTATGTCAATCAAGTATCTCATGATAGTTATTTTGTTGAGTTTGCTGCCACTACTATTCATGAGAATAAATTTGCTTATGTGGAGAGTAATAAAATTTGTATGCTTATGGATCATGAAAAGAATGCTTTATGTGATGGTTATATTATTGAATTCATTCATGATGCTACTGAACATTATTATGAGAGAGGAACATATGCTTTCACATACCTCAATAATATCAAGTTTCCTCTCTATGTGTTGAATGTTTTGAAGTCATGCTTGTTTTGCCTTCCTATGCTAGTTGATTCTTGTTCCCATAAAATGTTTGCTCACAAAATCCCTATGCATAGGAAGTGGGTTAGACTTCAATGTGCTAGTCATATGCTTCATGATGCTTTCTTTGTGTTACTGTTCTTATCTTTTATGTGAGCATCATTGAAATTATCAATGCCTAGCTAAAACACTTTAAAGAAAAGCGCTTGTTGGGAGACAACCCAATATTTTTCTTTCCTGTTTTCCAATAAATTTATCATCTAGCCTCTAGTTAGATGTGTTTTCATGTTTTAGTTTAGTGTTTGTGCCAAGTAAGACCTTTGGGATGATTTGGAAGATTGTTGATTTGATCTTGCTGAAAATCAGAAACTTTTGCGCCCAGTAAAACAATTTTCGAAAATCACAGAAGCGTGCTTTTGTTCTTAATTTTTTACACAAGATTTATATACAAATTTCCCAGGCTGTGCTAATTTTTCAGAATTTTTGGATTAACAGAAGTATACGAAGGTTCCTGATTACTACAGACTGTTCTGTTTTAGACAGATTTTGTTTTCGTTGTGTTATTTGCTTATTTTGATGAATCTATGGGTAGTATCGGGGGGGGTATGAACCATGGAGAAGTTGGAATACAGTAGATATTACACCAATATAAAATTAGAATGAGTTCACAACAGTACCTAAAAGTGGCTATTTGCTTTGTTTCACTAACACATCTCAAGATGTTCCGTTAAGTTTTGTGTGATTGTAGTTTTCAAGTTTTGGGTGAGATATCAATATGAGGAGAATAAGGAGTGACAAGACCCTAAGCTTGGGGATGCCCAAGGCACCCCAAGGTAATATTCAAGGAAGATCCAAGCAACTAAGCTTGGGGATGCCCCGGAAGGCATCCTGTCTTTCGTCTCCAACATTATCGGTAACCTTACTTGGAGCTATATTTTTATTCGTCACATGATATGTGTTTTGCTTGGAGCGTCATTTTATGTGTTATTTATAATAAGGTTTTGTATCTTCTAGTTCAATAAAAAGGTCAACTATAGCCTTTACCTTGCTTATTTTGCAAGTCTATATGTTGCTGTTTTGAAAACATAAAGTTTTCTGTCATTGTCTGAATTATTCTGGAAAGTTAGAACAGGATAAAATCTTGAAATTTTTACACCTTGAGCAATAACAAATTTTCTACAGTGTGGTAATGTTTCAGAATTTTTTGAGTTAGGGAAGTATGATTCCTCTTGCATTCTTTACAGACTGTTCTATTTAGACAGATTGCTGTTATGTTTGCATTGTTTGCATATGTTTCCTTGTTTAATGATTCTATTTGAGGATAGGAGTGTTAAATATGCAGAGGAATTTAGTAGGCAATATCAAATAAGAATTTTAATGATTTGCTACAGTAGAGAATGATAAGGTTATTGCATTGATTTATAATAACTTATCCCACGAGTTCTTGTTGAGTTTTGTGTGGATGAAGTTTTTGAGATTTAGGGAAACCATGATATGAGAAGAATTAAGGAGACACAAAAGCTCAAGCTTGGGGATGCCCAAGGCATCCCTAGTTAATATTTCAAGAAGTCTCAAGCATCTAAGGTTGGGGATGCCCCGGTTGGCATCCCACCTTTCTTCTTCAACAATGATCGGTCAGTTTTGGTTGAGCCTAAGTTTTTGCTTCTTCACATGATATGTGCTATCCTTGGAATGTCATTTTATTTTGTTTTGCTTGCTGTTTGAATAAAATACTTAAGATCAAAATTTTCTTTATGAGAGAGAGTCTTCACATAGCTACTTAATTATTCGACTACTCATTGATCTTCACTTATATCTTTTTTGGAGTAGTTTGTCATTTACTCGTGTGCTTCACTTATATCCTATGAGTAAATGGTTGAATGAATTGAATATCATAAATCTGAAATTATATATGTTTCATATGCTTATCCCATGGGGAGTAATGACTTCACATATAAGAAGTATAGGTGGCAAATTTATTGAAAGTAAGCAAACACAACATTGGACACTTGAACAAATCATGAAAGAATATTGAAGGAAGAGAGATTTCACATATAAATATACTATCTTGGACATCTTCTATGATTGTGAGCCCCATTAATTATTTTCAAACTTTAGCAAATTTGTTGAAGTTGGGCAAGGAAGACAACGTAATGAGTTATGTTTGGGTATATTTGTATAGAAGTTATATTGTTATGGATCCTCCAACACGTGGTGCTTGCTTAGGATCTTTTGCTAGCCAAAATTCATACTAAGTAGAGATAGTACTTGTGCATCCAAAAACCCTTAAACCCAGTTTCTTGCCATGAGAGTCCACTATATCTACCTATGGATTGAATAAGATCCTTCAAGTAAGTTGTCATCGGTGCAAAAAGCAATAAAAAATGCTCCTAAATATGTATGATCTTTTATTGTAAGGGAAAATAAGCTTTGTAGGAACTTGTGATGGTGATGAAATAAAAGTGCTGGACTGCATAATAAAGGTTGCTATCACAAGGGCAATATAAAGTGACGTTCCTTTGCATTAAGAGCTTGCACATCCAAAAATAAAAAGCGCATGACAACCTCTGCTTCCCTCTGCGAAGGGCCTATCTTTTACTTTATGAATTTATTTTTATGCAAGAGTCAATAGTATGCTTTCTCATCCCAACCTCAATTATTCTTTAGTTGGCAAGCATCATGTGGTGGGGAAAGATCTAAGCATATATGGCCATTCAAATATATTTGATCATGAATTATTATTGTTGACCATTATCTATATGATAAATAAGTTGGGAGGCGAAACATTAAGCCCCTATCTTTCTCTGTGTTCGATGGATCCTATTTGTTCTAAAAATATGCTTTGAGTGGTAGCAATCATAGAAGACTATATAATAGTTGAGTATGTGGAATTTGCTAAATCAAAGCTCTTACATAGACCCTTCCTGAAAATAATATGAATTGCAATTGTTTCATGACTAAGAACATAGTTTGTTAGTTTTCAAGAAAGTTTATGGTCTATGCTTTAACATGTGAATAGCTTGCTACTTGATCATGAGAAGTTTTATGAGATGAGCTACTATTTATGATCTATAATGATGCTAGAAATAGGGTCCTCCAAATCCAACTGTTATGCGCGTTTTTTTACACAAGGCCGGTGATACGTCTCCAACGTATCTACTTTTCCTAACGCTTTTCCTCTTGTTTTGGACTCTAATTTGCATGATTTGATTGAAACTAACCCCGGACTGACGCTGTTTTCAGCAGAACTACCATGGTGTTGTTTTTGTGCAGAAATAAAAGTTCTCGGAACGAAACAAAACTTTGCGAGGATTTTTTATATCAATAAAGAGAATTTCTAGAGCCAAGAACCACCGGAGGGGGGCACCTGGGTGGGCACAACCCACCAGGGCGCGCCCCCTCCAGACGCGCCCAGTTGGGTTGTCCCCACCTGGTGGCCCCGCAGACCCTGAAACCGATGCTATAAAATCCTATTTTCCAGAAAAAAAACCAGGGAGAAAGAATTATCGCAATACATGAGACGGAGCCGCCGTCACCTCTTGTTCTTCATCGGGAGGCCAGATCTGGAGTCCGTTTGGGGCTCCGGAGAGGGGGATCTTCAATCTTCGTCATCACCAACCCTTCTCCATCGCCAATGCCATGATGCTCCCCACCGGGAGTAAATAATTCCTTCGTAGGCTCGCTGGTCGGTGATGAGTTGGATAAGATTCATCATGTAATCTAGTTAGTTTTGTTCGGGCTTGATCCCCAGTATCCACTATGTTCTGAGATTGATGTTGCTATGACTTTGCCATGCTTAATGCTTGTCACTTTGGGCCCGGGTGCCATGGTTTCAGATCTGAACCGTTTATGTTATCACCATTATATCTGTGTTCTAGATCCGATCTTGCAAGTTATAGTCACCTACTACGTGTTATGATCCGGCAACCCTGGAGTGACAATAGTCGGGACCACTCCCGGTGATGACCGTAGTTTGAGGAGTTCATGTATTCATCGTGTGTTAGTGCTTTGTTCCGATTCTCTATTAAAAGGAGGCCTTAATATCCCTTAGTTTCCAATTGGACCCCGCTGCCACGGGAGGGTAGGACAAAAGATGTCATGCAAGTTCTTTCCATAAGCACGTATGACTATTTACGGAGTACATGCCTACATTATATTTATGAACTGGAGCTAGTGCTATATCGCCCTAGGTTATGACCGTCACATGATGAATATCATCCAACAAATTACCGATCCAATGCCTACGAATTTCTCTTATATTTTTCTTGCCAAGTTAGTACTGCTATCGTTAGTGTTGCACTTGCTACAAAATCACTGCTATCACCGTTACCGTTACTATTGCTGCTGCTACTATTATCGAGCTATCATACTATTTTGCTACTGATCACTTTGCTGCAGATAAGTAATCTCTAGGTGTGGTTGAATTGACAAGTCAGCTGCTAATACTTACAAATATTCTTTGGCTCCCCTTGTGTCGAATCTATAAATTTGGGTTGAATACTCTACCCTCGAAAACTGTTGCGATCCCCTATACTTGTGGATTATCAAGACCTTTTTCTGGCACCGTTGCCAGGGAACATAGCTATATTTGTTGAGTCACTTGGGATTATTATCAATTTATCACTATGAAGAATTTGAAGGATGCTTAGACTACAATTTTTTCCTCTAAGACGAGGGGAGGTAAGGAACTGCCATCTATCTCTGCTTTAGATTCACCTTCTGTTATAAGTAAACTTGCAACACCACCACATGCTATTAATCTTGATATGTCGCAAGTTATTGATGATGCTCCTTCTGCTATGAATGATACTTATGATGATGCTGGTACCTTGCTTGATGATGATGATGTGCCACTAGGTGAATTTCCTGATGAACAAATTGCTAGAGTAAGAACATGATATTGTTGAAACTGATGATGAGCTTGAAACTGAAAATCTTGAAACACCTACTAGAACTAGCCTTCCTAGATATGAATTGCCAAACGTACCGGAAGGTTATGTTATGAATGAGGAGACAACTAGAGATATTCTTGCTTGTAAGGATAGAGATGATTTAGAGAAATTATTATGTAAGTATAAATAGAGATCTCTGAATGCTAAAATGAAATGTGATCCTAAGTTTGCTACTTCACCTAACTTTGTAGGTGATAAGTATTATGAATTCTCTGTTGACCCAGAGTTAATTACTTTGGTTGAATCTGATCCTTTCCATGGTTATGAAACTAAAACTGTTGTGGCTCATCTTACTAAGTTGAATGACATAGCCACCCTTTTTGCTCATGATGAGAAAACTCGTTATTACTATATTCTCAAATTATTTCCGTTCTCATTAAAGGGTGATGCTAAAGTTGGTACAATACTCTTGCTCCTGGTTGTGTGCGTAGTCCCCAGGATATGATTTATTACTTCTCTAAAAAATATTTTCCTGCTCATAAGAAACAAGCTGCCTTGCAGGAAATATTTAATTTTGTGCAAATTGAAGAAGAGAGTCTCCCACAAGCTTGGGGGAGGCTTCTCCAATTGCTTAATGCTTTGCCTGATCATCCTCTTAAGAAAAATTAAATACTTGATATCTTCTATAATGGACTAACCGATGCTTTTAGGGATTTCCTAGATAGTTGTGCTGGTTGTGTTTTCAGGGAACGAACTATTGGGCAAGCTAAAGAATTATTGAATAACGTATTGAAAAACTATGATGATTGGACTCTTCCCGAACCACCGCTTAAACCCACTCCAAAGGAGAGGGGTATATTATATCTCAGTCATGAAGATATGCAAGAGGCAAAGAAATCTATGAAGGAAAAAGGTATTAAAGCCGAGGATGTCAAAAATTTACCTCCTATTGAAGAAATTATGGGCTTGATACACCACCACCACCTAAGGTGGTAGAGGTAAATTCTCTAATGAAATTCCATGATAATGATAATCCTCACAATATGCACCCTAGCCAATTCCTTTATGAGTTTGAAAACTACATTAGAAGACAAGATCATTTCAATGCAAATGTTATGAAACAACTGAAATATAATTCTGATATGATTGCTCGCTTGAGTGACTTGTTATTTAGAATCTCAAATGATGTTAGAGGTGTGGGAAAGCATGCTTCTATGGTTCAAATCCAGTTAGAACAACTTGCTAAATTTCAAAGAGAATTGCTTCATGAAATGAATAACAACATACATGACTTTGCTGTTAGAGTAGCAACTAGAGGATGTAAATTGACTCAAGAACCACTATATCCTGAAGGACACCCAAAAAGAATTGAACAAGACTCTCAAAGAGCTAACACCGATGCACGTAGTCCTTCTAAAAAGAAAAAGAAGAAGAGAAATGATAGGACTTTGCATGCTTCTAGTGAACCTGAAGTAGAAAAACCTCCTGATAATGATAATGAAATTTCTACCTCTGATGCTGAAACTCAGCCTGGTAATGAACACTCACCTTCTAATAATGAAAAAGATAATGATGAGGTTCATGAAAATACCCAAACAAATAATAAGGAACCAAAAAATGATGTTGAGATAGAACCTGCAGTTGATCTTGATAACCCACAACCCAAGAATACACGATATGATTAAAGAGACTTTGTGGATAGAAAACATGGTAAAGAAAGAGAACCGTGGGTTCAAAAACCTATGCCCTTTCCACCTAAGTCAACTAAAAAGAAAGATGATGAAGAATTTGAACGCTTTGCTAAAATGCTGAGGCCAGTCTTTTTGCGTACTCGCTTGACTGATATCTTAAAGATGCCTCCTTATGCAAAGTACATGAAAGACATCATCACCAATAAGAGAAAAATACCGTAAGCTGAAATATCCACCATGCTTGCTAATTATACTTTTAAGGATGGAGTACCTAAAAAACTTGGAGATCCGGGAATACCAACTATACCTTGCTCCATCAAAAGAAATTATGTTAAAACTGCTTTGTGTGATTTGGGAGCTGGGGTTAGTGTTATGCCTTTCTCTTTATATAAAAGACTTGATTTGAATAAACTCACACCTACTGAAATATCTTTGCAAATGGCTGACAAATCAACTGCCATACCTATCGGTATCTGTGAGGATGTGCCCGTTGTTGTTGCTAATGTTACTATTTTGACTGACTTTGTAATACTTGAGATGCCCGAGGACGACAACATGTCGATTATCCTTTGCAGGCCCTTCTTGAACACTGCAGGGGCTGTTTGCAATAAAAGCAAGGTCACTTTTCATATCAATGGTAATGAGCATACGGTGCACTTTCCGAAGAAATAATTCCAAGTGAATGGTATTAATGTTAATGAAAAATCTCCTACAATCACTATTGGAAGTTTTCAACTACCTCTACCCACTGTTAAAAAGAAATATGAAATGCTTATTGTTGGGGACATTCATATCCCCATTGAGGTAACTTAGTGATTTACGAAATTTCTTCGGTTTCATGCTAATCGAAAGTGGTTGTTAATAAGACTTGATCAATCCTATTAATGAATCATTTTTAGAGGTATGAAGTTGATGAATTTAGTGAGAACTACATTCTGTCCCTACCTTTTGTTCTCTGCTTTTATTAGTTAAATAAAATAAAATGCCATGTTTTGTCTGTTTTCTGAATTTCCCATGCAGTAAAAAATGACCCAAAAATAAAAGTTCTCAGAATGCTCTGAAATTTTAATACGATATTTTTCTGAATATTTAAGAATTTATGGTGCAAATAACATTAGAGGGAGGTGCACCAGGTGGGCACAACCCACCTGGGCGCGCCCTGCTGGGTTGTGGTCCCCATGTGGCCCCCCTCACTTATCTCTTCATCCCACATCATCACCTACCTCCAGAAAAAATCATCATTGCTCTCTCTCTCTCTCTCTCTCTCTCTCTCTCTCTCGTGTTCTTGCTCTCAAACCCGCGGATTTCGATCTCTTTGCTCGAAGCTCCGTTTCCAAGACTGTTTCGAGGGATTGTTGCTTGGTATGTGATTCCTCCTTTTGTCCAATTAGTTTTTGATTTAGTGGTTTATATTTTGAATAATTAGCTACTCTTGGTGTTGTTGTAGATGAGCTTGTATGTTGAATTCTTAGAGTTTTAAGTAGTTTGAATGCTTGCTATGGCCTCTATGCATCTCTATGAGTAGTTGCTACCAATCTTGTAAAGTTTTGTTGTGAAAATTTTGTGGACTAAAATTTTCAGAAATTTTGTCCATAGGAAAAACATGAGTATCTTTAGGAAGTTTGCTTCCAAGAAGAACTCCAAGGGATTTATTGGGGAGTCATCTGACAGTGATCTCCATACCCGGAGAATAGCGGAAGTACGGCCGTGCGAATGGCCGCATACCCCGTTCATGGAAGGGGCCGGAATCAATCAAGAGTTTGCACAATATGCTGCTAATGCCGGCCTCACCGACTTCATCGCAGCTGAATGTGAACAGTATCATCTCCTCACAAATTCCTTTGTGCAAAGTTTTAATTTTCTTCCTAGGAATAATCCCCCTGAGGTGTAGTTTAAGTTATATGCTGAACTCCATCAGATACCACTTACTGAATTTTGTGAAATATGCTTGCTTCCTTCTAATGGTGGTTTGGTAGAGCCTAGACCTGCAGAGTTTGAAAACTTTTATCGTACCCTGACAGTGGGTGATGAGAGAGGGGTGTCGAGTATCACCGCAGCTGGCTTGCATTTTCCCGCTATTCATTATGTTGCTCTTTTCATTGCAAAATGTTTGCTTGCTAGAGGGAAGGTGGGTGCACTCAGTGCCCCAGACCTTGCTGTTTTACATCGTGCATGTCGGTGTCAAAACCGGCGGATCTCGGGTAGGGGGTCCTGAATTGTGCGTCTAGGATCGATGGTAACAGGAGACGGGGGACACGATGTTTACCCAGGTTCGGGCCCTCTCTATGGAGGTAATACCCTACTTCCTGCTTGATTGCTCTTGATGAATATGAGTGTTACAAGAGTTGATATACCACGAGATCATAATGGCTAAACCCTATAAGTCTAGCCTGTATGACTATGATAATGTGTATATCCTCTATTCAGACTACTCCCTCCGGTTTATATAGACACCGGAGAGATCTAGGGTTTACATAGAGTCGGTTACATAGGAAGGAATCTTCATAGTTGATCGCCAAGCTTGCCTTCCACGCCAAGGAGAGTCCAATCCGGACACGGGTACAGTCTTTGGCCTTCATGTCTTCACAGCCCATCAGTCCGACCCATAGATAACAGGCCGGACGCCCGAGGACCCCTTAGTCCAGGACTCCCTCAGTAGCCCTTGAACCTGGCTTCAATGACGAGGAGTCCGGCGCGCAGATTGTCTTCGGCATTGCAAGGCGGGTTCCCTCCTTTACGAACTCCAAGATTGTCTTCGGATGCGATGATAGTATCCGGACGTGTATACACAATTGCAGAGGATATAATATTTTACGAGTCCCATCTGCTGACGACTCTCACTACAAAAAAATACACTTCCGTGATGATACGTGTTTGTCACAGTAGGTCGTGTTTTCTGTCATGCATGTACATCGATGACAAATTTATGACAGAATCATGATAGTCATACCTGTGCTGTCGTAGAAGTGTTCCATGACATTGCCAAAATTATCATCACGGAAGTGTCCACTTCCATGACGATAAATCGCGCGTCACAGAAGTGCTTTCGTCAAGGTTGACCGACACGTGGCATCCACCGTAACGGAACGCCGTTAAGCTATCGGGTCGGGTTTTCGATCCGATAACCCGTTAACAGCCCCGACCAATGGGGATTTTCCACGTGTAAAATCATCATTGGCTGGAGGAAACATGTGTCGGCTCATCGTTCGGACATATGTCATCCACTCATTGGACAGAAGGCGCCTATGATACGTTGACACGTGGCACGGCCCAACAGAGGCCCATTCTTGTGAAAAGGCCGACCCGTTTGACTTGGTCAAAAGGTGGCGGGCCGACCCATGGAAAGCCTGTTAACGGCCTGTTCGCATATAGCCCATTTACAGCCCGCTAACCCAAGGCCGTTATGCCCTATCCGAATTAGGCCCAGTAGCGTCATCTGGGCCATCCAATATGATTCCAGCCCATTTTCACTTCTGGCGCATGTATGGCCCATGACATCTTTCGGCCCATATGAGGCCCTATGTAACTCTTGGCCTATTAACGGCCCGTGGTGAAACTGGCCCGTAATGAACAGTGTATCACTTTACACCCATTAACGGCCCGTGGTGAAACTGGCCCGTAATGAACAGTGTATCACTTTATACCCATTAACGACCCGTTATTCCGTTGGGCCGTTTCTAGCCCATGTTATCTTTCGGCCTTCTCAGAGCCCATTTATTCTTGGGCTCATTTCCAGCATTCGTTTACTTACGGCCCATTACTGTCATTTTCTGCTTGTGGGCCAAATTCATCTCGTGGTTACAGTCGGCCCGTTTGTGGTCCGTTAATACGTTGGGCCGTTTTCATAGCGTCATCAAATACGGCCTATTAACGATGGCCCGTTATGGTCGGCCCATGAACGGACGATTCCAACTCTAGCCCGTTTACGGTCATAATGCGGTCTGTTTGGCCCATGTTTGGCCAATCGATCATACGGCCCGTATAAGGCCCATTGATGATATGGCCCGTAGAAGGCCCATTGTTTCTATGGCCCGTAGAAGGCCCACTATTTCTACGGCCAGTAGGAGGCCCAGTGTCACTACAGTAAATATTAGCCCATGGTTATTGTGGCCTAGTTTTAAAAAATAGGTTATTGCAGCCACTAGCTAACCGCGGAAAAAGAACTGCAATGACTACAAGCAAACAAATAAACAAGACAACAATGAAATAAATAAGCAAGCAACTAACGCTAGGCTATCACGGCTATTACACATATTACATCCACTGGGCATCAAAGTTCGCCACCTGTGCAAATATAGGGAACAAAGCAGCATATCATATACACTGGTTGTCAAAGTTAGCGACCAGCGCAAATAAACGCCGCAGCAAAACAAATCCAGAACTGAAACCACTTCAGAAGATCTCAAGAAACAATATCCTGGGTACCCATAATGCTGGCAAGATGCTTAGCAAGCTTATTAACTTTCTCTTGTTTGGCGCTTAAATCCTCCAGCGCTTGCTGTTGCACCAGAAAATATGCATCTGAATTCTGCAGGGACTTCCTCAGTCCTCCAGCTTCCTGTCGTAGCACATCTGATCGATGTCTTTCAACTTGAAGTTGAGACTCAAGAAGACGAACTGATTCAGGCAGCGAGTTCGAAGAGCTTGTGCCAGCAGTAGTGGCCAGTAACTCGAACACTACATCAAGACAGGACTTTTGGGTTCCCTCACTGTCGTCAAGATAGTTTTTATCAGCTTTCCTGGAGACCAACAGGGATGTCTCACTATCTTGAACTTTATCTGCATTACTTCCTTTAGAATTGGATAACGCGGTACTGTTCTCCAATATTTTGTCCGCATTCTAAAAGAGAAACAAGCAGACACATCACATGTTTACCATGTTGTATATGAAACTCATTTTGGTAAATGAGTTCAGTAGTAAAGTGGACATGATAACAGGATGAAACAAACATATATCTATGTACCATGGTCACTTTATGGTCTATATCAATCTAGTTTTTGTTGCCAAATCAAGATAGAGACACAGTTCAAATAATATTTGTTCAAGACAAAGCAGAATAGACAGAATATAAGTGTGGGTAACTATAGAGCAATAACAACACTTGTAATGTGCATGACATGAGAACATAACTGTTTATTCGATTGAAACTGAAATCAACATAGAGCAGGTTACAACAGCAAACCAGTTAAAGAAACAGGTTTAAAACATACCTGTTGCACCATTGGAGTTTCAATTCCATCCTGCAAAATTGAAAATAGTTGGTATGAGTAAATACAGTAATGCAAGAGCAAAGGAGTATGAACCATAGCTACAGAACCTGACCTGAGAACAAATCTTCTTCTCCTTTAAGCGTTGAGTTGGGATTCGGAGTGGTGGTCCTCGTGCTTTGGGAACTGCAGTTCCCATACTAACTGCTCGTGTTTGGGTGCTCTGTGGTGGAGACGGTGCTGTGTCAACTGGAACTGGGTTACTATCTGCCGGGGTTGGGGTTAGAAGGGGTGTAGCTGGTTCTCTGTCCAACTGGGTAGGGGTACAATCTGCGAGAGTCTGGGTTATGTGTGGTGGATCTGGTCCTTGGGCAAGTACAACCGTGGTTCTATCTGCATCAACTGGTAGCACTATCTTTTCTGAAGACCGTGTTGTTACTCCCTTAGATACTGCCATCACGCTCTCCAATTCAAATGGCTGATAAACAAGAAAAGTAATTGAAAGTATAGGCATTGTATGATAGACAGGTGCAATGGATAGTGGGGAATAAAAGAGGGCATGAAATAATTCATATTTATGTTGTCTAACCAAACAGGATAGCATGATACAATTTCACATATATGATGGCTAACTAAACAGGATAGCATGACACAATTTCACAATATGATGGCTAACTAAAAAAGATGGAATGACATAGTTCAAAATATGAGACTATGTAAACAGGATGACATGACATAACTATATAATGTGTTTATTAAATAGGTTGGCATGCCATAATTCACATACATTCACGGATAGAATGCCATAATTCAAAATATGATGACTGTAAACACTAAACAGGATGAGATGATATAACTATATGATGTCTTTATTAAATGGGTTGCCATGCCATAATTCAGATAGATGATGTGTATGTACTATGTAAACATGATGGCATGATATAATTCAAATATATGATTTATATAGTAAGCAAGTAAGCATATGACAATCCATATATGATGTAAAAACTAAGCAATGCAAGACAACATGCATGACATGGGTAATATAACCCTGCCAAGTTTGAGCATAGACCTCAGGGGGGAAATAGGACTGGTCATCAGTCTCTGAATCCTCCTCTGAGGAGCTCTCTATAACCAGCAAGATGTCTGCTTCAGCAGGTAGCATTGTCTGCTCTGCATACCTTGTTTGCACTCCAGATACTTCCATCACCGCTTCAAATGGCTGATGCACAGGAAGAGTAGTTGAATATACAAATGTTGTCGACAAATGGAACACGTAATACAAAAAATGATAGCATGATATAATTCACATACATGATGATTGGCTAAACAGCATGGCATTGCATAATTCACATATATAATGCCTTTGCAACAAGATAGCATTGTATAATTCACATATATAATGTCTTGCAACAAGATGGCAATGCATAATTCACATATATGGTAATTAGACACTGAACATGTGGCATTCACACAAAGCATGTCTAAACTAATCAAATGACATAGCAATGCGAGACACCATACGCACGATATGAGCAACATAACCCTGCCAAGTTAGAGCATACACCTGGGGGGGGAGTAGGACTGCTCATCTGTCTCTGAATCCTCCTCTGAGGAGCTATCCGTAACCAGCGAGATATGCGCTTCGTCAGATAGCATAGTCTGCTCTGAAGACCTTGTTTTCACTCCAGAATTTGCCATCACCGTGTCAAATGGCTGATGCACACGAAGAGCAATTGAATGTACTAACATTGTTGACAAATGTAATATGTACGAAAAAAAGGATGGCCTGATATAATTTACATATAAGATGACTGGCTAAGCAGGATGGCATTGCAAAATTCACATATATGATGCCTGGCTAAACAAGATGGCGTTGCATAATTCACATAAACGATGAATAAACTAAACAGATGGCATTCACACAAAGGATGTCTAAACTAAGCAGATGACATATTTGATGTATAAAGTAAGCAATGCAAGACACCATATGCATGATATAACCAACATCAGCATGCCAAGTTAGAGCGAAGACCTCAGGGGGTAAATAGGAGTTGTCTTCTCCTTCTGAATCCCCCTCAGAACAGATATCTTCCTCTCGATTACAATCCGAAATGCGTGGAGGGGGGCTGCCTTTGCTCCTACCATGGAGCGACGTCAGCATGAAATTTTATTGCCACGCAAGGCTCGTCTCTTTTGCTCTACATGTTCAGTTCCATTGTTTACAATAACTATCAAGCATAGGAATAAAACATAGTGAGATTATGTAAGGAGTGCATGCAGAAATCCAGAGTGATGGTAGCAACCTGTGGATAGGCCCAAAACCAATAATTGCAGGCAGATAATGGCTTCAGTTAAAAAATACAGATAATGGCTTCAGTTAAAAAATACAGATAATGTCTTCTTTACTGTTTGTTTCCCACCCAACATGAAACTCATAGTAGACACCGGAGATTAACCAGATAGTAGATAGATACTATTGACAGCGGCCCCGATATGTACCCCACAACCATTTAAAAACTCAAGTTTGACCATTAGTTTGGAGCTGACTCAGAGTCTAATCGGTGAACAGGACGATAAAGTAGCTTGTAATATTAAGCGATGCATAACGTAAGCAGACACGAAAGAGTGCGACCTCTCTTGCGGACCCGTGTAGTCCTCGAGGTCATCTGCTCGGTTGATGATGGTAATGCAGTTTTCATGGCTGCCAGCAGCGGGGAAGAAGATCTGAGGCGGCGAAAGATAGTCTGGAGGCCGGATCCCTGCTGTGCTGAACCCTTCTGTCGTTGGAGCAGCTGAGCTGGGGTGGACGACGGCGCAATAGGAGCGGGACAAACCACGCAATGTTTTCTTTGACAACTATCTGTAAGAGAAGTAATTCTGTAAGGGCTCGTTTGAATTGGAGGATTCCAACAATGCAAGGATAGGAAATAGACAGGAATATGATAGGAATGCACGTGCAAAACAGAGAATTTAAAAACACAGGATTTCTGCCAATCTGGGTGTTTGATTCACAACAATTGGAAGATCACAGGATGCAAAGAAGCATGGTGAGATTAAGTCAAACCACAAGAAAATGTACGGTTATAATGCTATTATGCTACTATCTCTTAGTCTTGTGCTTCATGAATAGGAATTTGAAAAGGAGGACAAGCGAAAATTAAAATTCCTACGTTTTTTCTTTCAAGGAGACACTAAAGGAACAAATCCGTGTGCCCAGTGGACAATATATATAACATGTAGAGTAAAAAAGAGATGCAACAAGTGTACAACCTCTTTGGCGAAGCCATGTCGATCTCAGCGTGATTGGGTTGGCCGGTGAGGATGCTCCAGCTGACTTTGCTGTCGGAGGAGGGGAAGAAGATCTTAGGCATCTGGAGATGGAGCCCGAGGTACTGCTCCGCTGTGATGGAGGGTTTCGTCGTTGGAGCAGCTCCGATGAGTTGTACAACACCGAGGCTGAAGCAGGACAAGAGAGACAACGAACAACGTTAAGCTGAGTGGAATTCTAATAACATCTCCAATACATGACGTAAAATACATAACCACAAAGTGCTAGATGTAAAATACATCAGCCGCTCATCTCTGAACTTAACTGTCGAAACTGAACTTAACTGTCGAAACTGAACTTAACTATTGAAACTGAATTTTGCTGTCGAAACTGAACGCACTAGCAAGGTGAGGCTACATGTCGGTCGACTGACTTTTTCATCTTTGGCCAGTCGATTTTGCAGCCGTTGGATACGAAATCAAGGGCCTGCGGTTCATCTTCAACCTCCACCCCCCTGAGCCGCCAGCCACCACCGGCCAAACAGCAGTGCCCCGCCGCCCGCGGCCGGCGGTGCGCCGCCCCGCCCGCTCCGAAAACACTCCCCACCACCGGTCCGCCGCCGCCCCGGCCATCCCTCTAGGCCCCCTCGTGCCGAGCTTTTTCTCCGGCGATCCCCACGCCACTGCCCCGCCAACGCCCCGCCACCGCCGGCGACCACCGCCCCCATCCTGAACCCTAAGATAGATAGTGGGGTACCTCTCCGGCGAGCCCCCCTCCCCGCTGCGGCTGGTTCTTCCTTCACCCCGGCGAGCCCCCCACCCCCTGAAAATCGACTGACCCAAAAGTCGATTCAGTCGACTGAAGTGTAGATAAATCGGAGCAGCATCACAAGCAAGAGCAAGAGCGAGAGCAGCAGCGCGAGCAAGAGCAATAGCAAGAGCAGACCAGGCAGGGGACCAAGAGCAAGAGCAGAGCAGCAGCGCGAGCGAGAGCTAAAGCAGCAGCAGATCCTACTGATGTGGACGTCGCCGCCGAGGGAGCGACTCCGTGGAGGAAGTGGCCGGCGACGCCGCCGTGGATGGAGCCGCGCCGTGTCGGCTCGGGACCGAGCGCCGGCAGCACCGTGAGATCGAATCAAGAAGAAAATGCGGCGATTAGTGTACAACCTCTTTGGTGGCGCAGATTAGGCCGCAGCTTCATCCGAGGAAACGGTGATGATGATGCTCTTTCGGTGGTGCAGGTGAAGACGGCGGTGTGGGAATGGAGGTGGCGTGAAAGACGAGGGGAACATCGGGGCAGCTCCTTGGAGGTGGAGGACGGGGTGGCTGAACAGCGGGACGATGAGATCGACAACGGATCCTCATCTGGTACGGTGGATGAGGGACTCGAGGTGTTGCTGTGGACGACGTCGTCGGGGAAGAGGCTCCGGCTGGGTGGCGGACGGAGCAGGGTGTGGGGTTTCGTTGCGGGTTTTCGCGGCCTCAGTGTACGAATGGGTGGGCGGATGGGATGGCAGTGGGGAACCATGGCTTAGAGACGCGCTTGTCCAAAATGTGGGGTAAGTTACGAAAGTACCCCCACCGATTTGAGGCGGTTCTTTCGGTTCAGGGGTAGCACGGGCATTTCGCGTGTCGGGATTTCACAGGAGGTGGCAGTTTTCGCGCGCGTTGTAATTTCGGAATAGCGAGGCGCAGGTTGAGATGGAGGGAGTTGTCGGAGCACAACGAGACAAAGATATATCTTAAATATTTCGGGCTAACAAGGCGCGGGTTGAAATTTCCGGACAAGCCTAACGTGTACTGTACCAAATCAATGCGCACTACAAATGTCATTCAAAACTTTGAATTCATGTTATGTTCAATTAAAATATTTCGCTACGTGTATAATGCATGCAACCTACTACTCAAATGAACGTTTTAGTGCATTCCAAATGTATATACTACCGCTTCAATATGAACTAAATTTGAATTCGTTTCTCTATTTGAATAAGATCTACAGTAATGATTGTTGTGAAGTCAAAGCATTTGAATTCGTTTCTCTGTTTTAATAAGATCTTCAATCATCATTATTGTCAAGTTAAACCATCGTTTGTGTATTATCTTCACAGCACACCACATGATTAGTCTCGAGTTACATATGAACTATGTGTACTATATGAACTTGAACTAGATTTTTTGAATCCACTTTATTTTGATTTCAAATCACATTACATTTCTAGCTCTAGCTAGATCTTCATAATCTAAACCATGTCTCATATGTATAATGTGTTTATCACATTATGTATGGTGCCCCACCCCCTACGCCTACAAGTATTTAGATGTGAGTTGCAAACACCACACATTACCACAAATTCAAATAAAATGTGAGAATGTTCGATATATAGTATTGTTTAGATTGTTCGATATTTAGTTGTAAGCTGCAAACGCCACACATTATCACAAATTCAAATAAAATGTGAGATTGTTTGATGTATAGTATGGTTTAGATTGTTCGGCATTTAGCTGTGAGTTGCAAACGCCATGCATTATCACATTATGGTATAACATGTGCACAGCACGTGTATCACCGCTATATTCATGCATGCAATTTTTAAAACACTATGATCTCCTATTCAAATATATGAATCCGCTTTCATATCAAATTATGATCTTTGTTAGTCTCTTACACCCACATAATCCTCTAACCTTTGTAGCTACCACTAACTTTCTCTCGTGCATGCACACGCCCTCCTCGCCTTCCCCCTCCCTCGGCATTCTATCCACCGGGCACATTCATTTTTTTCTTTAGGTCGTTTTCCCAGAGTCTCCACAACTCCTTTCCGACACACACCGATCGATAAACCTCTCCAGCGATGCCTGCGTACAACATACACACACACACCTTCAATCTCCTCCTTTATGTGTCCTTGCCTCGTGTCTCTCATACGGTCAGACACACATGTAAACTCTCGCCCCTCTTTTCATCGATCTCACAACCGCACACTCCTCCCCCTATCTAGCTAGTAGTTGGGCCTCTCGCACCACCTCCTAGCTCCATTCTCTCTGTCTATCCGTCTCGCTGGGCCTTATTTGCCTCTAACAAATGGACGTACACCGACCGATCTCTCGCTATACATATAGCTAGCTAGGTCCTTATAACTCATTTTTACCCACACGTCAATCGATCTACCTCATTAGTTATGTCTCTCCCTTCCTCCGACAAACAACAATTGATCTACCGATCTAGTTAGGTTTGCTTACCAAACACATGGTTCCCCTTCATCATCCATGGATGCGTCCCGACAGATCTATCAGGCACAGGAACACACCGAAACACATCCCCACTCTTACTGATAACATTGCAGTTCCACCCTCAGTTTGTCTAGTAGGCCTCTCCCACCATCTTCGAGAAGCAACTCCATCACCCATCCAGCACTCTACCCCTCTCCCTCCCTCTCCCTCCCTCTCTCTCTCCTCTCTCTCTCTGTCCCATCATATTTCCCGTCCTTCAGTTATGTATGGATGTCGACCGATCTCCCTCAAGACATAGCTGGGTCTCTCCTTCTCTACACATATATGAGTCGTTCTACCTCTATAGTTAGGCCTCTGCCTACCCCTCCCCCCAACCCCCTCCCCCCCACACACACCGATACATCGAGCACTCTAGTCATGTCTCCCTGCCACACACAAACTTGACATGTGCCCTCTAACATTCCAGTAGGCCAGTCGCCCTATATCTTTGACTTGCACACACACACAATTTCAATGGCTCTCTTCATCGATCTCGCACCCACCCACTTGATCCTCTCTTCGACTCTATCGATAGCTATGACTCCTCCCTCTCTTCTCGTGGACTGCCCGACCCTCTATGTATGATATGGATAGGCCTCCATTTCACACACATTGCATGCAAAATTTTGTTTGAGATGTCATCGACACATATTCCCACAAATAATTCAGGAAATCAACCCCCACCCCACCCCCACCCCAAAACAAAAAACACTCACGAACGCAGTTTGTATCTCTCACACACACCCACGTAGGTGGGGGACAAGCACGAAGAGAAGAGGTGCATGCACGACGCACGTACTCCCGTCTCTTTCCCAACCACACCCGCGCGGTACACGGTGGAGCTCATTTCTGTACGAAAAAGGCAGCCCACGTGGTAATTTGGCACGTGTACTGGTTGTCCACTTGGTGGAGGGAGGATCGTCTACCACGGGTGAACAAACAAATTGCGACTTGACGTGTTATGTTAAAAAAGAGGCAAACCATGTGGGGCCTACCTTAGAGGCAAGGCTCTATACACTGGAGTACTTTTGATGTGTCCCGTCAACTCGCAGAACGAGGAGAAGCTTGCTTAGCACGCCGTCTCCCCCGCCCACGGGCGCGGTGGCTCGCAGGATGAGGTGAAGCTTGCTCCGCCTTACGCCCGCTCCCTCGCCCATGCGCGCGGTGGCTCGCAGGACGAGGAGAAAATTTACTACTCCCTCCGTTTACTCCTCGTCCCTACTACCTTGGTTATAGAGATTATATCATATTGTTTGGAATATATATGTCCTTTAGTAGATTTCAATATGAACTACTAGTACATACTCCAAACACTGATGTATATAGACGTATTTTAGAGTGTAGATTCACTCATTTTGCTCCGTATGTAGCACTCTCCCTCGCCCCTCGACCCTCGCCCACGTGGTGGATGTGCAGAAATTCATTCGCTCTCATACAGCCAGAACGATATATACTGCACCACCATTATTGCGCGACTTCCCGAAGAGGGGAAGAGCTAATCGCAAGGTTAATATTTTGGAGATGCCAAGCGCAAGGTTATAGGAGAACGAGTAGTAGGTGCCGCGTCATTTATAAATAAAGTTTTTTTCTTCAGTGGCACGTACGCAATATGATAGGTTCATATGGAGAGAAAAGGAAACCGCTCCACTATATACATAGTCAGGACGGGCCAGCCTACACGGTTGCTTGCTGGGGTTGCTCTCTTTACACTCTCTCACACAAAATGACTCTGGCCACATCTCTAACATCCCGGCGGATCATGTCCGCTTGGGGAAGGGGTGGATGCTTAGTGTAGATGCGGTGGCCGTCGCCGACGGCGAAAACCCACTGTCGGCACGTCCCGATCAGGGGTCCCCGCCGTTCTCTCTCACAAAGCCGGTGAGGTTGCCTTCGTCCCTTGCTCACTGCCGCGACGTGGGCAGTTGCCGCCTCCCGCCGCCCTCCTCAAGGTTGTGCTACGTCCCTCAGGTACAACTCCTTTTACAGCCGGCTTGCACCACTGCTCCAACTGCCCACATCACTCCCTGTGGATATTTCTCTACTTCTTTGCCCCGCACATACCTCTACTGGCTTCTACGCACTGTATTTGTGATGAGTTTATGTCTCATCAACTAGTCCCAGTAATCTTATTCTAGTCACGCTTCTTCAATTTCTATGCCACAGGGATGCTCATCTCGATTTTGGTGAAACTGCACAAAATGATCCAATGGACAAAAGGTTGCAAAATTCATTTATTAGGAAGCTCGAACGTTGCCAGCAAATTGATGCCTGGTCAGGGTTCACGGTTCAAGGGCTAGGGACTGCATAGATCGTTTTTTTCTTTAGCTGCCTCTGTTCCAAAATAAGTGTCAACTTTAGTAGTAGTACAACTTTGTACTAAAGTTTGCACAAAGTTGAGACACTTATTTTGGAACGGAGGGAGTACATATTTGCTATGATCTGTCAATCATTGAGATGCAATAGCATGCATGTTAGTCTCCTTTGTATTTGATGAAATGTTGCAACGGGCAACCTTGGACGCAAGATACATGTAATAGAAGCTGGAAGCTTCATAGCATTGTACAAATTTATCTCGCTGATAAATTACAGTACGTACTATACTAGTACTTCCTCCGTTCCTAAATACAAGTCTTTGTAGAGATTTCACCATGAACTACATGCGGATGTATATAGATGCATTTTAAGTGTAGATTCATTCATTTTGTTCCGTATGTAGTGGAATCTCTACTAAGGCTTATCTACTAGTAATAGCTAGCCCCCACTACTAGGTATTTTCTATCCTCTCCTTGAGCCAGATCATCAAAATTGATGTAGCCGTTAGATGAAGTAAATCAGTCCATAATAGCCGTCTGATCTAGACGTTGAGAGGCTCCGCACTGAGCCACATGCAAGCATGCAGAAATACCGTGGCACATGCATGTGAGTGGGTTTTAAATCACATCAACATGTCTGCATGCAAGCATGCACCGGTAGCATGCATGTAAGTGAGCTTTTAAGTCCCATTAACATGTCAAAAAGAAAAATATAATCCCATTATGCAGTAGGAGTTGGCTGATCTTTTTTCCTTACGTGGGATGATCTAAATGATGATGGGAGTTTATTTAGTTTGGCTACCACATTTGTCATGCGGTTATAGAGTTTTTTTAGTTCTATGAAATCGATAATTTTGTGCAGAGAGATATACCGCTGTTCCGTGGCAACGCGCGGGGACTCATCTAGTAATATTTAGGAACGGAGGGAGTACTATGTAAAGAGTTAGGTGTCGCACGGTGATAGTGTAAGGTGGGCCATGTAATCACCGAGCCTGCGTGTTTTCACTGCTCTTGCACGCCTCCGCTGTAAGAATGGAGAAAATTGTAATCTAGTAGTAGTACCTCCTTTCGCCGAAAGCGTGGGACATCCAGCAGTCCTACCACCTCAGTAATAAAGACCAATGAGCCGTCAAATCACATAGACCCAGCAGTAAGTTGGACGGACGAAACAACCATCACTCTTGCGCAAGTGAGAGGTCACGTCCGCTCTGCCTGGGCATGAATGCGGCACCGATTCTTTGGAGTGGCGCTGACCGTTTCGGGCGGGAAGCGCGCGCGGGCGATGGAGGGGCTTTGGGTGGGCCAGGCTGGTCAGGAGCGGGCGTGGCAGCTGTCCGCATGTCCCTACTGGACACGCCCAATAATGAGAGGATGCACCGACTCTCGCGGCTAAAATCACACACTACACAACATCTCTCTGTAGGAGTAGGTCAATCTGTCGCTCTCTCTAACACACACATGCTGTTAAACACACACACACACACACACACACACACACACACGCACACGCACGCACCTTGGTCCCGTTGCACCTTCTAACGTGACTTATTACACCTAGACGGAGGGAGTAGTAGGTATACGAGATACGGTGGCACACTGACTTAAGTCGAATACAAGTGCCCAAAATTTGTGTGCATGTTATAATAAGGATTCACTTAAAATAGTACGTGAGCGAACAGAGGGATCAATTGGACAGTGTTCCCGAGCAGCAGCGAGATGTGTGAGGTAAGATACACCGCCGGCGCTTTTAATTTTTCTTATTAATTTGTTTGTTTCACCCTCTGACTGGTGGGACCCAATGTACTATGTGGAGAGAGGTAAGGTGACTAAGGCTGCATTATTTCTGCACCACTGTGGATAGTCTTACCACCAAAGCCACATGACACGATTATGATTGAAATCCCAATGACTCCCACACACACAAAAAACACGGCATGCTTGTCACACGAATGCAGGAATGTATAAAAGGTTATTTCCCTCTCGTTGAACATAACGGGAGGGTTGTGTAGCTGGTTAGCCTGTTCGCTCATCAAACTTGAGGTCTCGGGTTCGATAACTACACTTGAGCATAATTTGTGCCAGGAGGATTCTTTGACTGGTCAAAATGTTTTCTAGGGTTTGCACGCTTCACACTCTCTCTCCAGTATATATATACACGCTGGAGCCTCAACGCTTGTAGGCTCTCTTCACACTCTCTCGCCCTCTCCCGCTGGAGCCTCAGCGCTTGTAGTTGCTCTCTTCACACTCTCTCGCCCTCTCTAGATCTAAACAAGACTTCGTTGGCCTCTCTCTCCCCTCACTGCTGCTCAAAGAGCCGGCAGGATCCGTCCGCCGGGAAGGGAAGGAGGCTTAACGCTGTCGCCGTCAGCGAGGGACTACCGGCGCAGCTGTTCACTTTCCACCCAACGGCGGAGCGGGAGGGCCTCCGACCCCTTCTTCTTCGCTGCCGTCCCGTCGCCCACCGAACCACGCCCCAAGAACCTTAAGGTATAATTTACTTACTCCACATACATTGCTCTAGCTGCATGTATACCATGAATCTAGGACGTGGTTCAAAGAGGAAAGGAGTGGGGGAAAGTAGTGGGAAAAGTTGTACATAGCATGAATCTAGGACGTGGTTCAAAGAGGAAATGAAGGGGGAAAGTTGTATAGCATGAATCTAGGACATGGTTCAAAGAGGAAAGGAATGGGGGAAAGTAGTGGGGAAAGTTGTATCGCATAAATCTAGGACGTGGTCCAAAGAGGAAAGGAAGGGGCGAAAGTACTAGTTCAAAAAGGAAAGGAAGGGACAAGGCTGTAGAGTTTGAGCAGGACTAGATTTGCTGCGCTCACATTGGGAAAGGTGTCTAAAGATAACAAAACTGGGACCAACACAAATATGCTCCTTGGTTGTTTGTTCTTTGTTGCAACAGACTGTGCATGACCACAGTACATCGGTAGATGCACATGGTGCTGGTGCGTCCACTGTCCCGTGCAACTCATTACCTGTTGTTAATCTAAGGCCCTGTTTGGTTAAAAACTCCCTAGTCCCTACCTGCTTGGTTCCAGGGACTAAACATGGACTAGAGGTTATTAAATGACATGCTAAAAGACCATGTTACCCCTAGTAATGAACTAATAGAGACAAGGTGCGATGCGTGGCAGGGGCAACTGTTGGAAAAAGTCCCAAAAAGACTCCCTCGGGGTCTTCTTTCTTTAGTCCCAAATGCCCACTTTTAGTCCCTAAAAGTCCCTCCTGTTTGGTTAGATGGGACTGACACGGAGTTTTTTTAGTCCCTACACCAAATTGTCCCTGTAAACAAACACCCTCTAATAATGCTGCTGGAAAATTGATGCAATGCCACAGTTAAAAGCAAATTACATGTTTAACGAATTTTATTGTTAATATAATCTCTATGTTAATATTAATCAATGCCACCGTTTGAGAAATGCTACTGTCTTGCTTTCTTTCCCATTTAGATAAGGTAGATGCTTCTTTTTGTTGGCTTCTGTGTCATCCACCGTTATTGACCACTAATTGTTTCCTTTGCACCTCTGTGTAAACAGGGTTATCTACTTCACCTCGTTGCCATTGTGACCTTTTGTTGCACTGCACAAAACACTTTTGTTTTAAGAGTGTTTTGTGCAGTTCAACCAAAATGTCACACCGACAACATTGCTTGATTGCTTGATCTTAGTGGAACTGCACAAGAGGAGATCTTACTTCCTATCCGTTAAGGCGAATTTGGTTCAGATCTTCTTCTCGTGTGTTGTTTGAATTCCGCATCATGAGAGGTCAGTACTAGCCTTCTTTCACATGATTCTGAAGTGTGCTTTCATATGTTGTGCTACTTGTACGATAATGTTGCTTGATTTTAGTGAACTGCACAAATGGAGACAAGACTTCCAATCTGTATGTGCACCGTAATATCCCATTGAGGTAAGATAAGGATATTTCACAAGGAGCAGTTGAAGGATGGTTACATTACTCCCCACAAGACCAAACTAACTTCAGCTCAGAAGGACTGACAAATCTCCATTTTTTTGCTGTGATGCGCGAGTACAATGTTGTTCTAGGATTCTTTCTGGTGAGTTCCATTTTTCTAAAAGTGTGCTCTACATGGACCA
Organism: Aegilops tauschii subsp. strangulata; assembly: GCF_002575655.3. Classification (NCBI taxonomy): domain Eukaryota; kingdom Viridiplantae; phylum Streptophyta; class Magnoliopsida; order Poales; family Poaceae; genus Aegilops; species Aegilops tauschii. The sequence continues at coordinate 528,970,814 of NC_053036.3, forward strand.
TGTATGTGCCTGTTGAAACTGTCAATTCATAGTACAGTTTGCTTTATACTAATCACTTTTTTGTATTTGTGCAAACAGGGGTGCTCAGCTTGATTTCAATGGGAACTGCGCAAAATATTCTTGAATACATCGAATCATTCATTTCCACCACAAGAAAGGAGGTGCCGATAAGTTCAAGGCGTTGCAACATATAAGGGCGAAATCATACAAGCTACGCGCGAATTTGGTTGATTTTGGTGGAACTGCACAAAAAGAACAGCTGGTTTATTTAGCACGAGGTGCATGTCAATGTCCGAACTGATGGCAAACCCTGCCCATTCCACAATCGTAGGCATTTGATATTTTGGAATGGGACAACCTTGTCAAATTTTGCTCATTGATTTTAGCAAGACATGCGTTTGATATTTTCGAATGGGACGCCCTTTGCTGTCAGCAGTGTCGATCAATTTTTTCTTTATTCTTTAGTTGTGAAGTAAATATTGCCTCTGACATGTGAGTAGCTGAGATGCATAATCATCGATTGTTTTGAATGTTCTCTACGAATTGCCAGGCATGTGTGTTTGATTGCAATGTACAGAAACGCTAAAAAGCTGCTCAAACTCTTTGTACTCCTTCTGTTCCTTTTTACTTCGCACATTGTGAAAGTGCATACTTTTTTGTATAAGATTGGTCAAAGTAGAGATACTTTGACTGCAGAAAAAACTTGTATGCAGAGTAGAAAGGACCGGAGGGAGTACATGTGAAACTGCTGCAAACGAGGTGATCACCCTGGGAATAATGCTAGTACGTATTGTTTTGCATGTTCATCCAATGCCAGTGATACAGGAATTCGAACTAATCGAAATAAATTCATTCATACACGGTCGGATTTCATATAAACATGCCAGATTTCATTACATCTCATACATTCTTCAACTAAAAAGGGGTGCGCTGGAGGTATAATTAATTAACCGAAGCTACCCACCCGTGTCCCGATGAGCCGAACAGAAGCTTCAGTGACTTAACTGCAGGTGCAGTTGCGTAACTGACATGTGGCCTGTTGGGCCCACGTGTCAGTCAGCCAACTGCACCAGCAGTTAAGTAGAAGCGGCGTTCTTCTCCAGCGCAGCTCTCCGACTCCACGTAGCCGCCAAGAAGCTAACCGGCCGTCAATGGTCAACCCTCCTAGCTTGGCTTCAACCGGAGGGTAGCAGCGGTGGCCTTACTTGGACCCGAGCGGCGGCGACCTACCGTGCTCTACTCTTGCTCGTTTTCTGTGTGGCGCGACCTCGTTGGCAGCGGGGCGGGGCCTCAGCGGAGCCGACGATGTCCTCTGTCTCGTTGCCGGCGGGCGGCACCTTAGCGGAGCGGTGGAAATCCTCCCCCACGTTGCTGGCAGGGTGGGGCCTCGGCTGAGCCAGCGATGTCCTCTGCCTCGTTGTTGGCGGGGCGGGGCCTCGGTGGAGCCGGCGGTGTCCTCTGCCTCGTTGTTGGCGCCGCGGGGCCTCGGCGGAGCAGGGCCTCGTCGACGCCAGCGGAGCGGGGACTCGTCAGAGCCGGCATTGTCCTCTGCCTCGTCCTCGGTCTTGCCAAACAGCGCGTCGCCCGCTTCATCGCCCTCTTTGCTAGCCTCTTTGTAGGCGGCCGCAGCCTCCGCCACTCGCATGCGGTACCGCCAACGCTCGAGGCGGCCCTTGCGGGCGGAGCGGTACGAGATTTGCAACGCCTCCTGCTCCGCCCGCTCCGCGGCGATCTGCTCGTCCGCCTGCAGGTGCTCCTGGAGGAGATGGTGGTTGTAGGCGGCGTCAGCCTGCGCCTCCCGGAACTGCTCCTCACGCATCTGCCTCACCCTGTCCATATATTGGGATCGGGCCTCGCCGATTGTCATGGTGCAATGCACCGGTGAGGATGGCGCGGAGGAGGGGGTTGGCCGGATCGTCGACTACCATGTTCTCCATTGGGACGTCGTCGTCCTCCGGCTGCCTGCCGGCCAGCCGGTTGGCAGCAATGGCTGCCATCTCCTTCTGGTCCGTCGCCCGCCCGTCCCGAAGAGCGCTGGAGCGCGAGGAAGCCATGGTGGGCAGTAGTGGTGTGGACAGGAGAAAGGGAACGGATGCGGATGACTGCGGCTATGGCCGGCGCAACAATTTATATAGCAATGGTGGGCAGGCGGAGGGACGGACGTGTGGCGCCGGAGTAGCCGCCTCGGCAACCGCGTATCATTAATGTGGGCGGCAGATGGACGGACGGATGGCACTTGTGTTGTTTGAAGGCGGTGCAATCGCCCGCACCGGGAAGCGGGGCGGGTGGCGCTGACTGTTTCGGGCGGAAAGCGCGCGCATGCGAGGAGATGACTTTACTTGGAGAGGATGACAATGGGGACCCACCAGGTCCATAGCCTCACGTACGCAAGTGCCTCCTTATATATATATATATAAGTATAATTTATTTTGCTTCCTCCTGATTTCCTGACATCACGGTCCCACACCATTGTCAACCTATGTAGTAGTCAATAAACGAGAGAATTGCACAAGAAGCGGCCGACAGCTGGGACCAAGCAGCTCGAGCAGTATTTGTGTTTTTGAGGTGTGAGCACTTCAGAGTTTTTCGATGTTTAGCCCAGATATTAATTTTTCTCCTCTGAACAACAACGAAAACATCGCTGCAGGTATTAACTGGGCGGGCTGTGGCCCGTCTAGCCCAGGACAGATATCCAGCCCAGATATTAATTTTTTTCAAGCTGAAAATGGCTAGCCTAGCTATACTTTTTTTAGGAATACCCAGGCAAGGTCAAGTTGTTATTCTCCGCCCCGCTGGGCTGCAAATCTTTCCTAGGAGGGATGCATTAGGCTTAACAAGAAAATGGGCTTTAAGAAATAATAAATGGGATGTAATTATAAAAACTGGGGAGTAACTATAAAAAAATGCACCAAACACGTGATTACTTTATAAAATATTATTTTTGGATATTGAAAATGTGAATTTCATTAATTGTTGCAAGTGCAATGTTTCGTTGGATTTTTACGTAATATAAATTTATATTGAAATTGTATTTAATCTGACTAGAAATTTCGGGATAAAAATATTTCGGATCCCATCAAAATGTGGGAAATTTTATTGAATTCTGTTTTGAACGGTTGGTTGAAATGGGTTGTACTTTTAACAAACTGTAAATGGGATGTAGTAAATTCCATTAGAATTCAAAAATGGGCTACACATTCTTACAAATCTCAAATGGGCTATAAGTTCTCTGCCACACACTTCTGGCCTTACTAAGTTGACGCGTCCCCTAAAAAAACAGAGTTGACGCGTATGCAAGGCATTGTCAACTTATAGTCAACACACGGTTCTAGCAGCAGTGGCCGTTGGATGTCCATCCAACGGATGCCGTGTTTCTTCTTCAATCTCGGATATTCTAGCTTCACCCGCCCAAAAAATGATTCCTCCCCCTGACATCTGGGGCGCACCGTTTCGGAAGCTGACATGTGGGCCTACTAAGCTGATCTGCATGCATTCAAAAAAAAAGTTGACGTACCAAGGGCTTTGTCAACTTAGTCAATATAAACGATTCTAGCTGCAGTGACCATACGATGTCCATCCAACGGCCGTCGTGCTTCTTCAACCTCTGGTCTTCTTGCTCCAGCCGCCCAAAGCAGCGCCGGTCGTGCCGCCTGCTCCTGCCTCGTGTGGCCGGCTGTGCTGTCGCGGAGGCCTCACCGCCCCCTACTACTCCCACCGCTGGCCAGGCCATCCCTGCACTCACCCACACCCCCTATTATTCTGCGGCGACGACAGCCTCACACCGCAGCCGAACCAGTGAACGCTCGTACTCCTCTCCGCGTGGGCATCCACTGCCGCGTCTTGCCCGGCTCCGCGTCGTCCCCTTCCGAGGCCTCGCCGTCGTCCACCGCCGTGGTGCTCTCGGCGCGGCGTGGTCAATGTGGTCAACGACCGACTTCCATCGGAAGAGCACTGTACGTGGAGAGGCTGACAGCAGGGTCCACGGCAGCCGCAAGGAAGTGCCTCCTTATTACGCGGAAAATAATTATTCCTCCACCTGACCGCGGGGACCCACCGGACGGGCCACCAGTATTTTGCGAAAAAAATCATTTCCCCCTGACTGCTGGGACCCGCCGGACGGGCCACCGTATTTCGCGAAAAAAACGTTCCCCCCGCTGTCAGCTCGGACCCATCGGAAGTGCCTCCTTATTACGCACAAAAAATGAATACTCACCCGGCTAGCTGGGACCCACCTTGGTGGAAGGCTGACTTGTGGGCCTACTAAGTTGACGGGGACGAAGGCTTTGTCAACTTAGTCAATATGAATGATTCTAGCTCCAGTGACCGTACGATGTCCATCCAACGGCCGTAGTGCTTCTTCAACCTCTGGTCTTCTTGCTCCAGCCGCCCAAAGCAGCGCTGGTCGTGCCGCATGCTCCTGCCTACCGTGGTCGGCTATGCTGCTGTAGAGGCCTCACAGCCCCCTACTATTCCCACCGCTGGCCAGGCCCTGCAGCGACGGCAGCCTCACACCGCAGCCGAACCAGTGAACCCTCGTACTCCTCTCCGTGCGGGCTTCCACTACCGTGTCTTCCCCGGCTCCGCGTCGTCCCCTTCCTAGGCCTCGCCGTCGTCCACCGCCGTGGTGCTCTCCGCGCGGCGTGGTCAAGGAACGACTTCCATCGGAAGAGTACTGTACGTGGAGAGGCTGACAGCTGGGTCCACGGCCACAGCCCAGTTTTTTTTTTGATTTGCCAAGTAAGTCGCTTTGTCAGGCCTGTTGGGCTGCAAATCTTTCAAGACGAGGAGAGCTTTCATTCGGCTGGCCGAGAAAATGTCCCACCAGTAATGAGAAATGGGCTGTACATTTTTAAAACACATCAAACCGGCAATTAGTTTCAAATATCTTTTTTTCCATTTCAAGATTTAAATTACATTAATTTTTATGCGTGGAGAATTTGTTGGATTTTATATTGATATACATTTATTTTTAAAATCAGTTTGAATGTGAGTCGAAATTCGGGATTAAAAATAGTTCGGACCGCACCGAAATATGAAAAATTTCATATAATTTTTTAACCGTGGCCATAATATGGGCTGTAATGCTAACAAAAAGAATATGGGCTCCAAAAAAACCTTAAGAATTAGCAAATGGGCTGTAAATTATTAGAAATAATGGCAGATGGGCTGTATGCTGTTTTCCACAGATTTGAGGCTTTCCTAAAAAAAGGTTGACGCACAAGCACTGACTGTTGGATGTCCATCCAACGGCCGTCGTGCTTCTTCAATCTCTGCTCTTCCTGCTCCAGCCGCTCAAACAAGCGCCGGCGGGACTGCCTGCTCCCTCCTCCCCGGGGCCGGCTGTGCTGCCGCGCAGGCCTCACCGCCCCACCGTACTCCCATCACTGGCCTAGCCATCCCTCTACTCACCCACACTTGCTGTTATTCTCCGGCGACGGCAGACGAACCAGTAAACCCTCGTACAGTCGTACTCCCCTCCGCGTGGGAAACAACTGCCGAGTCTTCCCTGCCTCCGTGTCGTTCCCTTCCTAGGCCTCGCCGTCGTCCACCGCCGTGGTGCTCTCGGCGCGGCGTGGTCAATGTGGTCAACGACCGACTTCCATTGGAAGAGTACTGTGCGTGGAGACGCTGACAGCTGGGTCCACGACCGCAGCAAGGAAGTGCCTCCTTATTACGCGCAAAATAATTATTCCTCCACCTGACAGCGGGGACCCATCGGACGGGCCACCATATTTCGCGAAAAAAACGTTTCCCCCCTGACTGCTGGGACCCACCAGCTACACCTTTGCACGCAAGGAAGTGCGTCCGGGCAAAAAAAAAACAAAACGATTCGCCCCCTGACTACTGGGACCCACCAGCTACGTCTTCGCACGCAAGGAAGTGCCTGATAGTCGGGACCCACCTGGTCGAAGCGTATGTAGCGTTGTCATTCTGGTCGCGAACGTGTATGTACATATATACTGGTGGATGTAGAGGCACGCACGTGTCGTAGTAGAGGCGCGCACGTAACATGTACACGTACGTACAACGGCCAGGGTGCAAGAAAGAAAATACGGCCACGTATGTGCACATACGGGCGGGGTCTCCAACGCCTACTCGCGCATACATACGGCGAGGGATCGTTGACATGGCTGGGTCGGAATGGAGAAACAGCATTGTCGTCGTGTTCGTGGGGAGGCCACGGAATGCGTCGTGTTCATGGGGAGGCAATGGAATGCGTCGTCTTCATTGGGAGGCAACGGAACGCGTGGGAGCCAACCGGCTGGGTCGGAACGGAATGCGTGGTCGTGTTCATTGGGAGGGCTTGGACGGAACATGCAATGGAAACGAGGCCTGGCGTACCGCACAACGGAGGAAACGGACCTCCTACGTTCGGAACGGGGTCCTGTTGATCGGGAGGGGTGTGGCGTACCACAAAACGGAGGAAACGGACCTCCTACGGTTGAAACGGGGGTCATGTTGATCGGGAGGGGTGTGGTGTACCGCAAAACGGACGAAACTGTCCTCCTACGGTCGAAACGGGGGTCCTGTTCATCGGAAGGGGTGTGGTGTACCGCAAAACGGACGAAACGGACCTCCTACGGTCGAAACGGGGGTCCTGTTCATCAGGAGGGGTGTGGCGTACCGCAAAACGGGACTCGACGGGATACTGTTCATCTCCACCGTCGACCTCCTCCAACCTCCACGGGCTACCGTCGACCTCCTCCAGCCTCCACGGGCTCCTGTTCATCCAGCCTCCACCGCGCGCTACTCCACCGGCTACTGTTCAACCACCCCTCCACGGGCACCCTCCACCGTCTACTGTTCATCTAGCCCTCCACACCACGGGGTCCTGTTCAACCACCCCTCCACGGGCACCCCTCCACCGTCTACTGTTCATCCAGCCCTCCACCACACCACGGGGTCCTGTTCATCCAGAGGCAATGCCACCGCTCACTGTTCATCCAAACCCCCCCCGCAACACTCACTGTTTATCCCAGAGGCAGCATCGATCGGCTTCAGTTTGCAGCAGTAGCGAAGGAATCGCTCGATCGGGTTCAGTTAACAGCCATCGATCGATCGCTCGGGTTCAGTAACGCGTAGCCTGCAGTGCAATCGCTCGGGTTAAGTTAGAGCCAACGCCTCGCACACACGCGCGTACGTGTACGAGAGAAACACACATCGCTCGGCCCCCGACCTCCCACCGTAACCGGGAACTCCCCGAAATTTTCCTCGCCCTCGCTTCTACCACGGTTTCTTCCGTCATGGACGGCCCAAAGAATGTCATGCATGTCGGAGTAAATGGCCACGGGTAGCCTAACCGACTGCCCCTGGTTCTTCTAAAAAATTATCAGGCCTTTGGGCCTTCAAGCACTCCAAGCATTGGGCCGCCTTCCCTGGTCGGCTACCTCTGAAGCCGACTCCCGGAAGGCGACCCAGCCTTGGCAACCTCTCCCCAGGACAACTACGGGGTGGCCGACTCCAAGAAGCCGGCCAAGATGAACGCCGACTCCAAGAAGCCGGCCGAGACCACAACCACTAAAGCTACACCCACATAACGGTGACAAGACGGGGTGTGGCCACAGTGCGGCCCACTACCCCCGAGGCCCGAGGCAGGCATGGCCACAGGAGGCCGTACGGGATGACCGTCTCCTGTTCGGCTCGGCACTGTAGCCATGTCAGCCTCAACGTCATCCACGACCAACTCCTGTACGGCCCGCGGGCGGCGGGCCCCTTCTGCCAGAGAGAGGCGCAAAGGCGGCCCGGCCTCCCCCAATCGGATAGGGGTGTAGCCGGCCCCCAGGAGCCGGCTACTCCCTTCCTCGAAGCAGGAGCCCCATTAAGGAGACAAGATGACGTAAGGCTACAGTGAGAGTCCCCGAGGCGTCCCACTGTAGCCACGCTTACCTCGACAAAGCCCTCGTCATCAGAGGCAAGGCTACAGTAAGCAGCCGCCGACAAGACCCTAGGCGGTGGGGCCGGCCTGTCGACCAAGAAGCCGGCAGCCGGCGGGACCCACCAGTCGGCGGGACCCAACAGCCGGCGGAGAAGCCGGCAAGCGTAGACACTAACGGCTGGGAACGGTGCCCAGCCGGATTACCATTGTACCCCCGGGGGGTAGGCCTATATAAACCCCCCGGAGCACCCATGCAAGGGGTGAGCTTCTGAACACAGCACACACACCATAGAGATAGAGAGAAGCAAGAGCTAGCCTTGTTCTTCTTCTCCCTTGAACCCAACAGCTCTAGGAGCGATTGTAGCTACCTTTCCTTGATCTAGTGATCATGCGGAGACCCCGCAGGGCAGGACTAGGGGTGTTATCTCCTCGGAGAGCCCCGAACCTGGGTAAGATCCGCCGGCGTGCATGTCCTCGCCTCATCCCGTTTCCAGGCACCGGCGATGTCTTATTGGCACCCACAATGATAAGCCATCCATTGGCATATGTCGCACCAACCACCCGACATTTGGCGCCCACCGTGGGGCCAGGTGCACCGTCGTCCGGAGACCGGTTCTGGACGGGAACCCTCTTCCTCCCCCGCGAGCGCAGCCAGCCTGCTGCGCCCGATGGCGTTTGCCTCGACGCGCTGCAAGGCGTCGACGACGCCTGCGCTGCGAGCTGCCTCGCCGATCTGCTCGGCGAGACTCGCATCTCCGACGAGCCTGCGTCCAACGCAGGCACGGACTACCCCGAGAGCCGCCTCGTCAGCCTCCTCGACCAGCTTCACGTCTCCAGCGAGCCTGCTGCAGATGTGGAGTCGGTCGGCTCCACCGACCCGATGCTTGTCGACTCCGACACAGCATCGCTTGACGCCTACCCCTCCGACGTGGTGGTCTTCGACGACCCTCTCTCTCGAGCTGACAGTGGCAGCAGCGCTGTCACCGAAGTGCTGGTCATCAGCCATGTCGCCAACTCGGGCGAAAACGCCCACGACGCCCTGCAAGCGGCGATGCACGACCTCTCCGTCCCCATCCCGGCCGATGCCGACGCCGAGACCCTGGAGGCACGCCGCCTCGCCCTCATCGCGGAGGGCCAGAAGATAGCCTCCATGAGACGCCTCACCGAGGCCCACCAGCGCGAAGTCGACCGCGCCGCCTTCGGTACGCCGCCGCCTAGCGGCCCGAGCCGAGCCGGCTTCGTCCAGAAGCGCGGCGCGGCCGTCGCCAGCATGCTGGGGGCAGATCGCCCCGTCTACGCCACCCCGCTCGAGAATCTGCGAGCCGCTCAGGCGGCTGCAGAAGAGCTCAATGGGCTGGGAGCCGATGAGCTCCCCTACATGACAAGACGGATCCAGCAGCTGATCGACGCGGCTGCAGAACGGCACGAAGCCGGCGCTCGTGCTGATAGTCATCCCCCGCGCCGAGAGCACGCCGCAACGTCTCGCTCGCCGACTGCGAGCGGCGCACGCCAGAAGAAAGACAAGGAGCTGGCTGCCAGCCGCAGCCGGACTCGCATCACCATCGAGCGCGACGCGGAGGGCTGCCCTCGAGCAGTAGAGCACCAAGGAAATCTGCCTCCTCCCCCGCCTCGAAGAGAAAGACGCCTCACTCCGCCGCCTATCACACACCCGACTCTTGGCGACCGACTTGGCCGCCGAGAAGGAGGCGGCGAGAACGACGCCCGCCACAGGATCGACCGCCTTGCTCGATCCTTGGCGTTAGAAGAAGAAGACGATGTCGGCCCGCCATGCTTTGGCCCCCGCATCCGCGACGAGCCCTTCCCCAAAGGGTTCTCGCTCCCCAGAGACACGGCCAAGTACAACGGCTCAGTGAAGCCGGAGGATTAGCTCATTGACTACTCCACGGCCGTCAGCATAGGCAATGGAAATCGGCGCGTCGCCGTGAAGTACGTCCCCCTCATGCTGCAAGGCACGGCGCGCACGTGGCTCAATAACCTCAAGCCCTACAGCATCAACAGTTGGCTGGACTTCACAGAAGTCTTCGTCCGCAACTTCACCAGCACCTACAAGCGGCCTCCCAAGCCTCGCCAGCTCTCCCTCTGCGTCCAAGGGCCCAACGAGTCAACCCGCGACTACCTCACGCGCTGGGCCGAGCTCCGCAACTCCTGCGAGGGGGTGCACGAGGTCCAGGCCATCGAGTACTTCACCGCCGGGTACCGAGACTGCACCCTCCTCAAGCACCGACTCCTCTGCGATGAGCCGGCTACCCTCGACGAGTTGCTGGTCACCGCGGACAAATACGCCACGGCCGACTCCTCAATGAAGACCGAGCTGCGAGTAGACGCCTCTGGGAAGGTGATTGCTCCAGCTCCCAAGACGCCGGCTGGCGACCCCAATCGGCGCCCTTACCAGAACGATCACAAGCGCAAGGCCCCCATGCCGACTTCCTCCAGCCGGCAGGTGGACACAGTTGAGGACGAGCAGCCCGAAGAATGGCCCACTCCCAAGAAGAAGGGAGGCAGGCCGGCTTGGCAGCCGTCTTTCTCCTACGAGCAAGCTCTCGACGCCCCCTGCAAGTTCCACAGCGGCGTGAAGCCGTCCAACCACACAACCCGAAAATGCCATTGGCTCACCCGCATCACCAAGGGCGAGGGGATGTTGCCGCCTCCGCCTCCCGGTCCGCCGCCTCCAGCCCCCCAGCAACCGGCGGCCCGGCCGGCAGTCGGCGCCATCCAAGACGAATTCCCCGAAGAGCACGCCGCCTACGTCGTCTTCACCAGTCAAGCCGACGACAAGCGCAGCCGACGCCGACAACATCAAGAAGTGAATGCAGTCGCCACTAGCGCCCCCGAGTTCATGCACTGGTCAGAGAAGCCAATCAGCTGGAGCCAGGCCGACCACCCAGAGGTGATGCCCTCTCCTGGCTCCTATGCAATGGTCTTGGACGTCACCCTCGCAACGGAGAGGCGAGCTGCCAGATTTTCCCGCGTCCTGATAGACGGCGGAAGCAGTATCAACATACTGTACCGCGATACCATGGAAAAACTGAACATCAAAGCGAACCAGCTCATGCCGAGCCGCACCGTCTTCCATGGTATCGTCCCCGGCCTGTCTTGCTCCCCAATCGGCAAGATCAAAATGGATGTTCTCTTCGGAGACAAAGATCATTTCCGCCGAGAAGCAATATGGTTCGAGGTAGTGGATTTGGAGAGCCCCTATCATGCACTGCTTGGCTGACCTGCTCTGGCCAAGTTCGTGGCTGTGCCCCACTACGCCTACCTAAAGATGAAGATGCCGAGCTCGAAGGGGATCATCACGGTAGCCGGCGACTACAAGAAGTCCATCGAGTGCGCCATGGCCAGTAGCCGGCTGGCCGAGTCCCTCGTGGTGGCAGAAGAGAAGAAGATGTTGGAACGGGTTGTGGCCATGGCCGGCAAGCAGCCGGCCTTGTCCCCCAACCCCAAGGATTGTGATGCGCAGGGCTCCTTCCAGCCTGCCAAAGAGACGTAGAAGATACCTCTGGACCCAGAGAACCCGGAGAGGTTCGCTGTCATTGGAGCGAACTTGGACAGTAAATAGGAAGGCGAGCTCGTCGACTTCCTCCGTGAGAATCGAGACATTTTTGCATGGTCCCCAAAGGACATGCCGGGTGTCCCGAAGGATTTCGCCGAGCACAAATTACATGTCCGAGCTGATGCGAAGCCGGTCAAGCAACCCCTCCGCCGACTGTCAGAAGAGAAGCGAAGAATTGTGGGACAAGAGATAGCCCGGCTCCTTGCCGCTGGCTTTATCATGGAAGTGTTCTTTCCAGAATGGCTTGCCAACCCAGTTCTGGTTTTGAAGAAGAATAACAAGTGGCGTATGTGTATAGACTACACCAGTCTGAACAAGGCCTGCCCAAAGGATCCGTTTGCTCTGCCACGGATTGACCAAGTGATAGACTCCACAGCCGGATGCGAGCTGTTAAGTTTTTTGGATGCGTACTCAGGGTACCATCAGATCAAGTTGGACCTAGCTGATCGCCTGAAGACTGCCTTCATCACACCCTTTGGAGCTTTCTGCTACCTGACTATGACATTCGGCTTGAGAAATGCCGGTGCCACTTTTCAGCGTTGCATGCAGAAATGCCTCTTGAAACAACTCGGCAGAAATGCCCACGTCTATGTAGACGACATTGTGGTGAAGACAGAGAAGCGCGGCACCCTGCTGGAAGACCTGAAAGAAACATTCGCCAACTTGCGCCGATTCCAAATCAAGCTCAACCCCGAGAAGTGCGTGTTCGGAGTGCCAGCCGGCCAGCTGCTAGGCTCCCTGGTCTCCGAACGCGGCATCGAATGCAACCCCGTCAAGATCAAGGCCATCGAGAGGATGGAGATTCCCACCAAGCTGCGAGATGTGCAGAAGTTCACCGGCTGCTTAGCCTCCCTGAACCGTTTTATTAGCCGACTAGGAGAGAAGGCTCTCCCCTTGTACCGACTCATGAAGAAGTCCACTCACTTCGAGTGGAACGACCAAGCCTTCCATGAGTTGAAGAAAATGCTGACCACTCCGCCTGTCCTGGCTGCGCCGACTGAAAAGGAGCCCATGCTCCTCTACATCGCCGCGACTAGCCGAGTCGTCAGCACTGTTGTTGTGGTCCAGCGCCCGGAAGAAGGCCGAGCCTAGCTAGTCCAGAGGCCGGTGTACTATCTCAGCGAAGTGTTGTCCAGCTCAAAGTAGAACTACCCGCACTACCAGAAAATGTGCTATGGGGTATACTTCGCCGCCAAGAAACTAAAGACCTACTTCCAAGAGCACCCCATCATGGTCGTGTGCACTGCCCCGCTCGCCGAGATCATAGGCAGCCGGGATGCATCCGGCCGGGTGGCCAAATGGGCCATTGCGCTGGCGCCCTACACGATCTTCTACCAACCCCGCACCGCCATCAAGTCCCAAGCACTGGCCGACTTCCTCGTCGACTGGGCTGAGACCCAGTACTTACCGCCGGCTCCCGACTCTACCCATTGGCGGATGCACTTTGACGGGTCCAAGATGCGCACCGGCTTGGGAGCCGGCATCGTCCTCACCTCTCCCAAAGGCGACAAGCTCAAGTACACGCTGCAGATCCACTTCGCCGCCTCCAACAACATGGCCGAGTACGAGGCGCTCGTACATGGGCTCCGGCTAGCCAAAGAGCTTGGCATACGCCGGATCCTGTGCTACGGCGACTCAGATTTGGTGGTCCAGCAATCGTCTGGCGACTGGGACGCCAAGGACGCGAACATGGCGAGCTATCGATTCCTCGTCCAGCAGATCAACGGATACTTCGAAGGGTGCGAGTTCCTTAACGTGCCAATGGCCGACAACGACCAAGCAGATGCCCTAGCACGGATCGGCTCCACCCGACAAGCCATACCGACTGGCGTCTCCCTCCAGCGCCTCCTCAAGCCGTCCATCAAGCCGTCTCCAGATTCGGATTCCATCTTCGTACCGCCTGCACCAGATACAGCCGGATCCGACTGGAGAAACCCCGCAGGCGGCACGGGGACTTCGACAACTGGCCCGGGGACTGCCGTAGTCGCACCCGGCCCGGGGACTTCAGAACCCGGCCCGGGGACTGCAGCAGTCGGCCCGGGGACTGCAACGACACAAGAAGCGGTGGCCGACTCACCCAACCCACCCACCCGAGTCATGGTGGCTACATTAACAGAAGAAGAAGTCACAGTTCCGTCATGGGCCCAGCCCATCCTCAAGTTCCTAGTCAGCAGAGAGTTGCCGGCTGATGAGATCTCAGCGAGACTGGTGCAATGACGAGCCGCAGCATACACAATAATCAATAGAGAGCTTGTGAAGCGCAGCGTCACTGGAGTCTTCCAGCGTTGTGTCGAGCCAGAAAAACAAGTGGCAATCCTCAAAGACATCCACCAAGGCGAATGCGGCCACCACGCAGCCTCAAGATCCCTTGTGGCCAAGGCTTTCCGCCATGGTTTCTTCTGGCCGACTGCCTTGGAGGATGCTAAAGAAATAGTCAAGAGCTGCAGAGGATGCCAAGTTTTTAGTTCCAAGCAACACCTGCCGGCTTCTGCACTCAAGACCATTCCCCTCACCTGGCCTTTTGCCGTCTGGGGACTGGACATGGTGGGCCCTTTCAAGACAGCCCACGGCGGCTTGACGCATCTACTTGTCGCTGTCTACAAGTTCACAAAGTGGATCGAAGCAAAGCCGATTAAGAAGCTGAACGGGCCGACTGCCGTGACATTCATCACTGACATCACTACTCGGTACGGCGTGCCACACAGCATCATCACCGACAACGGCATGAACTTCGCCAAAGGAGCACTGGCATGTTTCTGCGCGATGCAGGGCATCCGACTGGACCTAGCGTCCGTTGCCCACCCGCTGTCAAACGGCCAGGTCGAGCGAGCAAATGGACTCATCCTCTCCGGCATCAAGCCCCGACTAGTTGTACCACTGGAGTGATCGGCCGGCTGCTGGCTCGATGAGCTGCCGGCTGTCCTCTGGAGTTTGCGCACTACACCCAACAAGTCAACCGGCTTCACTCCATTCTTCCTCGTGTATGGTGCCGGGGCTGTCATCCCAACAGACATCGAGTTCGACTCGCCTTGGATCAGCATGTACACGGAGGAGGAGGCCAAGGAAGCAAGAGAAGACGACGTCGACCTACTGGAAGAAGGCCGGCTGTTAGCACTCAGCCGGTCCGCCATCTACCAGCAAGGGCTACGCCGCTACTACAACCGCAAGGTCAAGCCAAGATCTTTCCAAGAGGGCGACCTTGTGCTCCGGCTGATCCAGCGAACAGCCGGCCAGCATAAGCTCTCGGCCCCTTGGGAAGGCCCCTTCGTCGTCAACAAGGCACTCGGCAACGACTCCTACTACTTGATCGACGCACAAAAACCAAGAGCACGCAAGAGAGACGACTCTGGCAAGGAGTCGGAGCGACCATGGAACGCAAACCTCCTAAGACGATTTTACAGTTGAAAGCAGTATGTATCATGCTACCCCTTTTGTGTTAAGTACAAACCAACAGGCCCCCCGAACAGTACTCGGGGACTGCCTTTGTTTATCTATGAATGACAAGCGTCATATCCATGAATGTATTATTACATTTGATTTCTTGTCTGGCACCGGGTTCGACTAGTCGGCCCGGGGACTGGCCGCCTTTAGCTATATTAAAAGTTCTACCTGAAGTCAGAAAAGTAGTGTGCCGGCTCCCGAGTCCTCTCTTGTTGAAAGTCACAGCTCGAAGAACCGACTGCCCGACTAGCAAGAGGCAAGGCAGAAAGGATGCCCACACGAAAAGCGGCTAAGGACCAACGAACTTATATAGCAAAAGGACGGCCTCCAAACACGCCTGCCGGCTGTCAGAACAGCCGGCTGGCCGGCTTCCTAAACACTTAGCTTTAGTCCAGCAAAGCTAGAGTACTCCCCCCCCAATCGGCCAAGCACTCCTCCAGCTACAGATTGCAGAGCAACTGTTGGACTGGGGAGACGGCAACCAAGGGAGGGCGGCAAAGGTAAAAGCGGAAGGATAAAAAGCAAAGTACAAGGAAAGGCCAAATGCATGCATAAGTTATACATATAAGAAGCCCCCAACAGGCTGGCAACAGACATAAGTTCGAATACACCCAGTGGGTGGAATTGTGCAGACTTAACCATACATTGTTCCAAAAGTAACAAGACAGGAAAACAAAAGATGGCAGACTAGGGCGCGACGCGGAAGCCGAGCTGGTCGGTGGAGACGGCCTTGCCGGCTGAAGGAGTGGCCGCCTAGCGGGTCTCGGCTTGGCCACCACAAGTGGCAGGCGACGCACTCGCACGCGACGTAGTGCTGGAGGCGCGGTCAGGCTGAGGCTGGTCGGCTGCTCCACCAGCCGGCTCGGCGTCTTCACCTTCCTCCTCCTCCTCTTCGCCCTCGTCGCTGGAGTCAATCTCCTCCGCCGAGTCTTCACCGTTCGCCGGGTTCAGCCCGAACCACTCCTCCGGCTCGGCGACACCGTTGTCGTCTACCTCGGGGGCGAAGACACTGGTATCGGTGTAGTCGGCAATCGCCGAAGCCCGCCGGATGATAGCCGGCGGCGCCGGCTCCAGCTCCGTGTCGGCTTGCTGCCGCCAGGTAGCCAGTTGATCCAGGCTCAGGACGGGATACCAGGCCTTGACGAACTCCAGCGCCCGCCTGGCGCCGGAGCGAGCCGCCGAGGCCTTCCAAGCTTCGAAGCGGCCGACAGCCACCTCCAGCCAGTCGGCAGTCCGATTGGGGGTGCGAGGAACCACTTGGCCGGGCCATAGGGCGGCCAAGACTTGCGCCCCGGCACGCTGAAGACGGCAGAGCAGTCGGTGAGCTGGCTGGATGCGGGCCTGGATCGCCAAGAGCTGCTCCTCCAGCGAACGGCCGGCGGTTGGCGAGATCTCAAAGCCAGCCTGCCTTCGCGCTTGGCGACGAGCCTCGATGGTCTGGTTGGCGGCAGTAGAATAGCCAGGGAAATATTCTGCGCAAGAAAGAAGAAGAAAAGGAGAAAAGAGCACCAAATCAGAAAAAGAGCCAAAGTGGCAGATGGCAAGAAAGGACGAAGAGGTAGGCGGCTTACCGTCAACCAGATCTTTGATCTGGCCATAGCCAGAGATCAGAGTCTGCCTGGCCTCAGCCCAGCCAGCCGCCTCCGTCTCGTACTCGGCCTGGAGAGCGGCTTCGCGGTCCTGCACAACCTTCAGTGCCGCCTTGTGGCCTTCCTCCTGGTCGGCCAACTTCTTGGCCAGGCGGTCGTGTTCCTGCACCAAGGCGGCGAGCTCGGCATCCTTGGCACGAAGGGCAGTCTGAGACTCCCCCAGCTGTGCCCTCAGACTGGCGTTGGCCGCTGCAGAAACGGTAGAAAAAGAAAGAACAGTAAGAGGAAGTCGTCAAGGAAGATCCGACCCGACTGCCCAGCAGTCGGCCCGAATCTCGGGGACTACAGCCAGTGGGTGCGCTGACGCGCCCCCACATGAGATAAAGAACAAAGCACGTACCTCGGCTCTCAGTAAGGTGGGCGGTCTTCTGGGTCAGCTCCCGAGCCTGGGAGTTGAAGGCGGCCGCATGAAGATTGTGGTAGTCCTGCAAGAGAGACAGAAGTTCGAAGTAAGAGCAATAATAGCAAAGACAAATGCACCAAGAAGTTCCAAGCTGCCTGCTCAGCAGCCGACTCGGAACTCGGGGACTACACCCAGTGGGTGTGCTGACGCGCCCCCACAGAAGAAATCAAAGTCAAGAAGAAGCAAGATGGGAAGACTAACCCGGATGGCCGCCCGCATTGCGAGGCTCGTCGGTGAACTGCCTCAGCGCCGCAGCTTGGCCCTGGAGCCGGGTCCGGACGTCCTGCGCGGCCACGTTCATCACGGCCGTCCCTCCGCCTGGCGTCCACCCCGAGGTAGCGCTGGCCGCCTCCGCATCCTGGGCTGACGAGCAGGAGCCCACGGCCGGCTGCGGCTCTGACGCGGCTTTCTGTGGCTCCGACGCAGCCTTCCCCGCGCGCCGGCTCGGCGGCATCCGGACCGCCATCTCAGTCCTCGCGGCCGGCTCACCCCCCGCCGACTGCGCAGGCGGCTGATCAGGCCGGCCACCTTGAGCCGCCCCAGTTGGCGGGGTGGGCACCGGCGCCCTCTCCAGGATGATGACGTCGTCGTCTCTCCCCAGCCCTGGCTGGTCGCCGCTGGCTCCCCCTGGCGAGGGCTCCACGTCCCCAGGCGCCATGACGCGCAGCGGGGTGACCATCAAAACCTCCCCCGCCGCCGCCGCGGCCGCAGCCTCTGCTTGGGCCCTGGCTGCGGCATCGGCGAGCGCCTTCGCCGCCTCCTCCTCCCGTGCCGCCCGGGCGGCGGCCGCCTTCCGTGCCTCCGCCTCCCGCGCCTCCTGTTCCTCCCGCGCCTCCCGCGCGTTCCATTCCGTCGCCGCCTGAAGCTCGGCGCGGTGGTCCACACGGTGGGTGGTGCTCCCAGACCCCCTCGGTGACTCGACGACGGAGGCAGCAGCCGCCCGCTCAAGCGACAACGGAGCTCTGATCATTGGAGAAAAAGACAAGGGCTCAGGAACCACCAGAGAAAAGAAAGAAAAAAGAGTATACGAAAGAAAGTGAACTTACGCCGACACGGTCTGCGGTTGCTTCACCGTCTTGCGGAAGCGAGCCGCCTTCGCGGCCGCCACCTCCCGCCTGGTGGCTGCCGCCCCGCCCCTGGGTTTCTTCGTCCGGCTGCCGAACAAACCCTGGGCGGCGCGACGCTTTTGACCTCCGCCCCGAGCAGGCGGTGCAGCGGAGGAACCCGCGCCGCGTCCAGATGCCGGCTGGCGGCACGGGGCGACTTCGGCCTCATCGTCGTCCGGCCAGTTGTCGAAGGTGACTCCGAGCCCGGAGCCGTCTGTTTCGCCGCCGGCTTGGCCACCGCCCGGCTCGATGTTGTCGTCCATACCGGCCGCCCCCAAGTTGGGGTCCTCCAGATCATGATCGGTCCGGTCGGGGACGAATCGACGCTCCGCGTCTAACCCGCCGGCCGGCCGAAGAAGAGGGCTCCGTCGAAAAACAAACCGACTAAGTTAGAGTCGGCCAAGAGGAACTCGGCAACAAAAGCAAAGAGAAAGAAAAAGAGACAAGGAGAACATACCGTAGGCGGCGGATTGGCTCGGCTATATGGCTCCTTGCCGAACTGCCACTCTTCGGTGAGTTTGCAGTTCGCAAGGTAGTTCACCATATAGGCGACCTCCTCGCGCGGCATCTCCTTGCTGCACATTCGGCTCGGATCTAGCTGGCCGCTCATCTGACAGATCAGATGAGGCCGGCTCTGGAGCGGAAGAACCCGGCGCGTGACGAATGCGGCCAGCAGGTCGGGCCCCGTCAAGCCCTCCGACTGGGTCAGCTCTCGCACTCGGGCGACGGCGGCGGACCCGGCCGGCATCAGAGTCACGGCCCGGAAGGACCATTGGGGCCGCCTGCCCGCTGGTGGGCCGGCTACGTAAGCCGGCAGGTTGATGTAGTCGCCCCGCGGGGCGATGTTCCGCACGTAGAAGTACGACTTTTGCCACTTCTTCACCGATTGGATCAGCGTGATGACGGGGAAGGGGTTGTCGGCGACGGACCTCCGCGACGCGATGAAGGCGCCAGTCTGAGCCGGCACGCCCTGCATGCGCATGCCCACCTTGGACTGGAAGAACTCCCCCCAGAGCTCGAGGGTAGGGAGGACGCCAAGGTAGCCCTCGCATAGGGTGACGAAGGCTGATAGCAGCACCACCGCGTTTGGGGTGAGGTGGAGCGGCTGGAGCTGGTAGAAATCGAGCCAGGAGCGGAAGAAGGCGCTCACTGGCAGGCTGATACCGCACAAGAAGTGCGAGCGGAAGACCACCCGCTCGCCCTCCCGCAGCTCCGGCGTAATTTCCCTCGCCGGTGCGAGGCGGACCTCCACCTTGTCCGCGCCGGGCAGCCGCCGCGTCTGGCGGAGGACCTCGACGTGATCTTCGTGGACATTGGAGCCGTCCCAATCCCCGCCATACTCCTCCATGGCGGGTGGCATGGTGAGAACAAGTGCGGCGACGGAGGAGCGAGTAGTGGAAGAGCGCGGCGGCGAGGCGCTGTCGTGAGAAACGGCGAGCGAAGAAGATAGTGGAACTAGGAGGAGCGTGCGAGGGCCTGCCGCCCTCCACCTCCCCCTACTTATAGCTCCGCGAGGCGAGGCCGGGGAGGCCGGACGTGGGGGAGACATGGGATTAACTGCACCCATTCCCCCCACGCCCTGCGATTATTGCGCCCTAAAGGCGAGCCAAAACTGCCGCGAGGAGACGTGCGGGCGGTTTCGGGATGCAAAGAATCCGCGCCTGGGCCCGGGCGCGGACGTGGCGGGCCCCCGCCCTGCGGCGACGTCCCGTCGGGCGCATGGGCTGGCAGGCTTTCTGGCCAAGGGAGGCCACGTGGTTCGCAGACGGCAAGTGGCCGGCCCGCGGCCCGGTGCACACACTAGCGAGCTCCCGCCCTCCGACTCCGGAGTTTTCGACCAAGGCGGCACGCCTAACCAAAGCCGGCTCCCAGCTGCCGGCTTGTCAAGATAGGAAGCTGATCGAGCTTCTCAACCCCTACTCCACCTCGAAGCCCAATCAGCTTCGGGGAATACTGTCGGAGTAAATGGCCACGGGTAGCCTAACCGACTGCCCCTGGTTCTTCTAAAAAATTATCAGGCCTTTGGGCCTTCAAGCACTCCAAGCATTGGGCCGCCTTCCCTGGCCGGCTACCTCTGAAGCCGACTCCCGGAAGCCGACCCAACCTCGACAACCTCTCCCCAGGACAACTACGGGGTGGCCGACTCCAAGAAGCCGGCCAAGATGAACGCCGACTCCAAGAAGCCGGCCGAGACCACAACCACTAATGCTACACCCACATAACAGTGACAAGACGGGGTGTGGCCACAGTGCGGCCCACTACCCCCGAGGCCCGAGGCAGGCATGGCCACAGGAGGCCGTACGGGATGACCGTCTCCTGTTCGGCTCGGCACTGTAGCCATGTCAGCCTCAACGTCATCCACGACCGACTCCTGTACGGCCCGCGGGCGGCGGGCCCCTTCTGCCAGAGAGAGGCGCAAAGGCGGCCCGGCCTCCCCCAGTCGGACAGGGGTGTAGCCGGCCCCCAGGAGCCGGCTACTCCCTTCCTCGAAGCAGGAGCCCCATTAAGGAGACAAGACGAGGTAAGGCTACAGTGAGAGTCCCCGAGGCGGCCCACCGTAGCCACGCTTACCTCGACAAAGCCCTCGTCATCAGAGGCAAGGCTACAGTAAGCAGCCGCCGACAAGACCCTAGGCGGTGGGGCCGGCCTGTCGACCAAGAAGCCGGCAGCCGGCGGGACCCACCAGTCGGCGGGACCCAACAGCCGACGGAGAAGCCGGCAAGCGTAGACACTGACGGCTGGGACCGGTGCCCAGCCGGATTACCATTGTACCCCCGGGGGTAGGCCTATATAAACCCCCCGGAGCACCCATGCAAGGGGTGAGCTTCTAAACACAGCACACACACCATAGAGATAGAGAGAAGCAAGAGCTAGCCTTGTTCTTCTTCTCCCTTGAACCCAACAGCTCTAGGAGCGATTGTAGCTACCTTTCCTTGATCTAGTGATCATGCGGAGACCACGCAGGGCAGGACTAGGGGTGTTATCTCCTCGGAGAGCCCCGAACCTGGGTAAGATCCGCCGGCGTGCATGTCCTCGCGTCATCCCGTTTCCAGGCACCGGCGATGTCTTATTGGCACCCACAATGATAAGCCATCCATTGGCATATGTCGCACCAACCACCCGACAATGCAGCTGCGTCTCTGGCCCGCCCAGGACGAAAAGCCCATTTTCTGTCATGATATTTTGTCATAGAAGTAGGAGCCCACCACATCTATGATGATACCGGGTTTTGTCACAATTATCGTCATAGAAGTGTCATATGTATGACAGAATTTTTTTTCGTTCGGCCCAAAATGTCACGGATGTGTCTTTTTTTTGTAGTGTCTTTGGGGTAGTATGACATCACGCCAGCATGGCCTTTATTTTTGGGTCGTTTGGCTGGCCCATCGTCCCACGTCTTGAGGCGTGGTTTCATTGGCATGTCTTACCCAAGCGGAGATCGTGTCTCCCTTTTTTAAGGGATTCTTATCAACCCGAACATGGGCAACCCAACCGTCACCTGGGTACAACTCCGTGGGAATAGGTAAGTTTTGAGACCCAGGCGGAGACGCTTGATATTTGCGGCCTTTATATAGGGGCACTGGCCCGTCTTTTTTCTTTACGCTTGCTTCTTCCTCGGCCCTTGCTTCCCCGAGTTCCAACACCCGGATTTAGGCCACCGCCAGCTCCAATCATGTCTGGATCCAGCCGCCAAGGCCGGTGGGTGGCTTCTTCCGTCACGGAGACTGACATCGTAAAGCTTCGGGCGGCGAGGTATCTGACCGCAGAGATTCTCCATCGGCTTCCCGCCGAGGGGCAGGTTATTTCCACCCCCAGATCCAGTGAGAGGGTCGTATTCGTGCCCCACTTCCTCCGTGGGTTAGGGTTTGCGCTTAATCCCTTTGTCCGAGGGCTCATGTTCTATTACGGGCTGGACTTTCACGATCTGGCCCCAGACTCTATTCTTCTTATCTCGACGTTTATCGTCATGTGTGAAGCCTTCCTCCGGACCCCTCCGCAGTTCGGTTTGTGGCTCAAGACTTTCAATGTGGAGCCGCGAATGATATAGGAGGAGCAGGCAGAGTGCGGCGGCGTCGTAGTGAGTAAGCTCGCCAGCGCTGTTTGGCTGAAAGGATCCTTTGCTAAGTCTTCTGATCTGTGGCAACAGGAGTGGTTCTATGTCACCGAGCCCCGTGGCTCCAAGTGGGCAGCTGCGCCTGCATTTCGATCCTTCCCCAACTCAGCTCGTGTCGTGGATTAATAAGGGGTTGGACTGGGGATCAACGGACGAGGTGCGGATTTTGCAAAGTCGCATCCGAAACCTCGTCGAGAGAGGTGTTGACATCGCCAACGTCGTTCAAGTAATGCTGATCCGTCGGACCCTGTCGTGCCAGCGAGGGCCACTCCGCATGTGGGAGTTCAATCCGGAAGGGCCGCGGGCTCTTCATCACTTCTTCGGCACTATGCACGAAGGAATGTGGAAGTTATTCTTCGGGAAACGAAGGCAATGGCCGGACACCATTGAAGATGTCGGCCTAGACTGTAACCATTCGGATACCCCGGTAAGTATCCATTTGCCGAATACCTTCTAACCAGATACCTAGTGGCCAGATAGCAACGGTATCATCCTTTTGCAGGGCTGGATAAAGAAGGTGGAACAGATTAGGTGTCCGGCTCCCCTTCCCGAAGACTCAGCTACTCCTGTGCTAATGAGGATGCTGGCCTCGGCGTCGTTCCAGGCGCGGAGGGTAAAGAGGAGAGTGAGAAGGCCCAAGAGGACCTTGGTTCACGAGGTAAGTCAGATACTGAGTCCGGAGAGATAGACCTTTCCTCGCCTGAAGACAGAGGCGAAAAAGGATCCATTATCCCTTCTCCTAGCAGGAGAAAAAGGGCCGCCTCCGAAAATTGGGAGGGGCGGTCTTACAAAAAGGGCAAGATGCCACCATCGAGCGGCTTAGGTTTGGAAAGCGATGCCGTTGAACAGCTTCAACAAGGGGACAAGCCCTTGGTCGAACCGTAAGTGAATCCGGAGTACTTTGATAGCATCCGCTCTTTTGCCGTTAACTGAAGATACATGTAACGTGTTCATGCGTTTTTACACGTCGGCGCAAAGTTTTTCTGGGCAATCCTCCTCCTCGGGAAGTCTCCTTCCAGAGATGATGGAGAGCGAGACGCCTCCTCGAACCTCCTCGCCCGATAAGGCAGATGACTCAGAAGTGTCCTCGCGGAGGGTCCCTCTTAATCAGGGGACAAAAGGGGCCGTGCCCGAAGGTGGATCTCCGACCGTCCGGGATTCTGGGGCTGGCAATACAGGCCCCGGGCTGTCCGGCTCACAGCCGACAATGACTCCGGAGACGGGTGAACAGATTCCTTTAGAGGACGGGGTTGCTCCTAGAGCGGCTTCCGGAGACCAGGAAGCTCCGGATATATTACGGGGCATGCTACAAAAAGCATCTGTCTCTGGGGAGCAGCGTACCTTGATGGGTACGGTGATTGAGAAGATTTCGTCCGCGAAAAGCGGATTAGACGAAGCTTTCACGAGCCTGCTGAAGGGTTTCGATGTTTGTGACATAATTTTGCCAATGGTATTTTATTGACAGAACGCGCCGGTTGTATATGCATTAGCGCCTGAGTCTCAGATTGCCTTCCAAAGGAAGCGATCGGAGGATCAAAAAGATGTGCTCAGGTACTAACCTTGATTTAACTTGGAATATAGGCTGTCTCTTCTCCTGCGGCTACCCGAAATACGGAAGTGGCCGAACTGCAACGAAAGCTGGATATTGCGGAGGATGACATTGCGCTGATCAACAGGCGTCTTGACGACTCACAAGGTATATATTTCGAGCATTCCTTACACCAAAGTGCTTGTAATTGAAGCGTGGCTCTAAAAAGAGTTTATATGGAATGTGTATGAATGCAGATGGTGCTGCCGCCGTGGAGGCCCTTCGTGCGGAGCTTGCTCGGGCCAAGGAGCAGGCCCGATCTAGTAATGCTGCTGCCGAAAAGGCATCGGCTGAGTTGAAAGCCGAACAAGCTACACGGTGCCAAGACAAGGAGAAGATGTCCACCATGGCGCATGAATTAGAGAATGCGGCTAGTCGCTGTAAACTTCTTGAGAAGGAAAATGAAGCCAAAACGGCTGAACTTGACAAGGCCTTACGAGAGGCGAGAGAAGCGCGGTCTGAATCCAGAGCGGCCCATGAGGAAATTCGGCAGGCAAGGGAGATTGCGGCTGGAAAGCCCTTTCTGCTGCAGGTTAAGTTCGGCGACCCGAACTGTGCCCAGCTTAACCAATTGTGGAGTTCTCCGAACGAGTTCTTGGACTTGCCGAAGAGTTCTTCCGATGCGGTGCAGTATTATCAAGCGCAAGATGGGCATGCAACGGAGAAGCTTTTTTGGTCGCAGTTTGGCGCATCGAGGCACCCCCTGTTTCTTAATGAATAGATGTCCTAGTGGGCCGACCTTCATAGGATATCCGGCGCTGCCATGAAGGATGGCATAGTCCGATTGTGGCCACCGAGCCTGTTCCGAAGAGTTATTTCGGTTTGGTGCAAAGGCTTGTTGACGCGGTGCCGCGTATCGACGCTGTGAAGCGGTCAACGTGCATTGAGGGTGCACGGATGGCATTTGCCTGAGTCAAGACGTTCTGGGGGAAGATGAAAGACATCGATGTTGCGACGAAGAGTCCACCCAAGGGTAAGGACCGTCAGGAACCGGAGCATTAGTACGAGGACCTCCTAGAGGGCGCCCGCTTGATAGAGGGTCAATGCTCGAAAGACATAATGTTCGAGTAAGGTGTATGATAATTGTAAAAGACAACTTTATAATTAGTCTTTTTTTATGTTTTTGCTTGAAAGCGTGAATTCCTCCTGTGCGGCCGTTTTAATATAATCTGAAAGTTTTCCAGTCGTCGGCTTCAGCCCCCTCGTAGGAAGTACGGGGGTGTTCGGAAAAGCATTTAATCACTCTTTGTCCAACGTCTTGTTCCATGAAGGAGGTGATAATGCGGCGAACCAGGCAATCGGACTATAAGGCGTTAACACTCTCACTTAGCCATAGGAGTTTTATGGTGGGACTACGACATAGCCCCTGGTTAGTATGCGGCGTGTGGTGCCCTGTATAGTTGATCTGGAAAAGATCCTTCGTGTAACACGGAGAATCACTAAGGATTCCAAGAAGTCGTCAAGTGGTTGACCAGCTCTCGCCGCATCATGACAGTCAGTTTTCGGCTTTCTCTACTGAGGTGCTCATCCGGTTTAGACCAGGGCACAATCGCAGTAGTTCTCCCTTTACTACCCTAGCCGATAGAGCGGAATGTAGGGTAGCAAGCACAGGAGCCGGGCAACCCAACTATGGACCCAAGACAATGATTCGGAGCTGATGCATATAAGGCCAAACTTGCGACGCCGAAGTACGCTGTAGAGTTGTTCGGGCTTTTGTTGGCAACTCATTTGTTCCCATACCGAGCCCCTGGCAGGTTATGCCGAGGTGCCTCTGTAAAGTAGCCGTTAAGGCCGTACTCATTGTTGAAAGAGTATGAATGATTAGGTCGGATAAAGTTTACTGGGAGCGGAGCAATATGCCGATGATAAATTCATATATAGAAACCACTAACCCGGCTATTTGACATGCTCGAGATCGGGGATGGAGGTGAAAGGGCATAGTACAGGCTCGAAATATAGAGTGCGGTCTACAAAAAGTGATTTTGGACCTCCTGTCGCACGTCTGCGCCGCCCGTCCTCGGGGAGGGGGATCCTTAATGGAAGTAGCCCCTTAGGTGAGTGTACGGATCCGAACTCCGATAGAGCCCGTTGTAGATGCTATCCTGTTCGTCACCTATTTTTTTGAAGAGATAATAAAGAAAGGAAGACAGAAAACAGATAAAAAACGTTACGGGAGTGCTCGCAGGGTTGTCTGTATTGTGCTTCTGTCGACGCCCATGGTATCTTGAGTGCGTAGTGATGTACGCGCAGAGCGAATCTTGCTGGAATAAAAGGTGGGCGGCGGAAGCCGAACTGCTGTTTCCGTTTCGGGAGTGGTCGAACTTCAGGGGGAAACTTCTTTTGGTCCCTGGTAGTTGGCTGGTGGGCTGCTCCGTCGTTTTTAGCGCCTAGCGGCCTCCTCCATTTGTGTTCGGCGCTGAGCTTGCCTGCCTGCTTGAAAACCCAACAGTTCCTGTTGGTATGATTAGCTGGCTTATCAGGGTGGCCATGAATCTGGCAAGGTCTGTCCAATATCCTGTCAAGGGTGGATTGCCCGTCTTGGTTTGCCTTTAGTGGCTGTTCCGTTGACCGGTTTTCGGATTGTTGAATCCGGCGTTGACCGTTATGTCGTGTGATATATCATTGTTATTGCAACTATTATGTTTGGTTCGTCGTGGCTTGCCGTTGCCTTCACGGATTTCGGAGGTGCCCGGGTCGCTGGCATTGTTGCTTTTACGAGCGAGCCAGTTGTCTTCTCCCGCGCAAAAGCGAGTCATGAGAGCTGTGACTGCTGTCATGGATTTGGGTCCTTCCTGGCCGAGGTGACGCACTAGCCATTCATCCCGGACGCTATGTTTGAAAGCCGCAAGGGCTTCCACGTCCGGACAGTCGATAATTTGGTTCTTTTTGACTAAGAACCTAGTCCAGAGCTCCCTGGCATATTCGCCGGGCTGCTAGACAATATGTCTTAAGTCATCAGCGTCTGCTGGCCAGACATTTGTTCCTTGGAAGTTGTCTCGAAAGGCGTCTTCCAAATCTTCCCAGTTGCCAATAGAATTTTCTGGCAAACTGTTTAGCCAGTACCGCGCTGGCCCTTTAAGCTTGAGAGGTAGGTATTTGATGGCATGAAGGTCGTCTCCGCGAGCCATGTGAATATGGAGGAGGTAATCCTCAATCCATATTGCGGGACCTGTTGTTCCATCGTATGATTCGATGTTAATGGGTTTAAACCCGTCTGGATATTCATGCTCTATTACCTCATCAGTGAGGTAGAGAGGGTGTGCGGCTCCTCTATGTTGGGCCACACTATGAAGCACCTCCGGCGGACTCCGTTTACGGTTCTCGGACCGGGCATGGGTGGCTCTGTTGTGTCCGAATAGGTAACCCTCATCGCCAGTCGGTGCATGTCCCTGCGATCTGTATGTCGATTTTGTGTGTCCTGTTCTACCCTCCAGGTCTTGTTGGATGTCACGAGTATTCCCCCGAGCTGTTTTGTTCTTGTGTTGACGGCCAGATGGGTTGGTATGGTGCTCTGCTTGTGCTACTGCTTTATCCGAACCGAATTGTGGACGGCATACCACGTCGTTCGATGGTGTTGTGGGCTCCAATGCCCTGCCATCGTATTGAGGTGGCCACCTATATTTGGGGTGGCATTTGTTTGGGCTGCTAAGGCCATATTCATCGGTGGCCAGGACCTCGGTCCATCTTTCATTGAGCAAATCTTGGCTCGCTTGAAGCTGCAGCTGCTTCTTCCTTAGGCTCCTTGCTGTGGCAATGAGCCGACCTTTAAAGCGCTCCTGCTCGAGAGGTTTCTCAGGCACGATAAAATCCTCGTTGCCAAGGCTCTCCTCATCCTCGGAGAGGGGGAGGTAATTACTATCCTCCGAGTCTCCATATGTGACCTGTCCGTCAAGGCTGTCTTGCCCGCTTTCCTGTTCCTCCTGTTCGGATTCTACCTCAACAGGGTCTTCATTGTCCGGAGTGTTATCTTCTCTGGTGCTAGAAGTGTTTTCTGTTGGGCGATGTGACTTAGGGGGGCGCCGTGGGCGCCGGTGTTCGGACTGTGTACCAGGAGGTTTATCCTCGACTGGATTCTCCTTGTCATCGTTGAGGGCGTCGTCAGGTGTGTCTATCATACACACGTCATACCAGGAAGTGGCCATCCCATGTCTAGCTAGTAGTAAGCTCTGGCTCTGCCCCGTACCGTCGATGTTTTCGGAGTGGGGGTCAGGCGTGTTGGTTGGGTCTTCAACAGTGGTTATGAAGTGGGTATCGGGTGGGAAGCAAAATTCTCCATCGTCCGCCGTAAGTTCGAACCGAACACAGTTTGACGACGAGTCATTCGCCAGGGATAGGTTTTTTAATGAGTTTACTAGGTCGCCCATGGGTGAGTGTTGAAAGATATCTGCGGCGCTGAACTCAAAAATTGATAACCGATCAAGCTCGGTGTTCGCGGGTGCGCGCGGTTCAGGACTCGCAGCCGAATACGAGTCCGGCGTTCCGTTATCACAGATGTTGCATGAGGCTGAGTCTGTGTGCGGCTCCAATGCCGCAGGCTATGTGGCCTCGGATGGCACAATCTGCTCCGGCCTTACGGTCGTTGCAGCAATAGGAACCATCTCCTGGATGCGATCTGATGACAGATCTAAGTCATGTTCATCTGGGCGAGCGATCGCCGCGGTCTCGAATCCGGTGAAGATCAAGTCTCCACGGATGTCTGCGACGTAATTCAATCTTCCGAATCTGACCTGATGGCCAGGGGCATAGCTGTCGATCTGCTCCAGATGGCCAAGGGAGTTGGCCCGCAGTACGAAGCCGCCGAATACGAAGGTCTGTCCGGGGAGGAAGGTTCCTCCCTGGACAGCGTCATTATCGACGATTGAAGGGGCCATGGAACCTTTCGTCGACAGCATAATGGAACTCTCAATGAAAGCACCAATGTCGGTGTCAAAACCGGCGGATCTCGGGTAGGGGGTCCTGAACTATGCGTCTAGGATCGATGGTAACAGGAGACGGGGGACACGATGTTTACCCAGGTTCGGGCCCTCTCTATGGAGGTAATACCCTACTTCCTGCTTGATTGATCTTGACGAATATGAGTGTTACAATAGTTGATCTACCACGAGATCATAATGGCTAAACCCTAGAAGTCTAGCCTGTATGACTATGATAATGTGTATATCCTCTATTCGGACTACTCCCTCCGGTTTATATAGACATCGGAGAGATCTAGGGTTTACATAGAGTCGGTTACATAGGAAGGAATCTTCATAGTTGATCGCCAAGCTTGCCTTCCACGCCAAGCAGAGTCCAGTCCGGACACGGGTACAGTCTTCGGCCTTCTTGTCTTCATAGCCCATCAGTCCGGCCCATAGATAACAGGCCGGACGCCCGAGGACCCCTTAGTCCAGGACTCCCTCAGTGCATTTGAAGGCGACAACACTTACACCTTGGGAGCTATTGTGGCACGTCGCCTTCACATTAATAAATCCAAGGGTAAAATTCATGGTGTTATTTACGCTACTCGCTTGGCTGCTCACTTTAACGTTTAGATACGTCTGCATGATAATCCTTTGCCCAAGGTTTATCGAGATCGCTTTGCTATGGAGTACCACCAGTTTATTGCTGTCGATTATCCTAACTTCGCTATTCCATATAACCTGGTTTTCAGTGTGAGAACTCGTGATATTATTCCATTGCCCGCACCTTCTTTGTTTGATCCTATTGCCAGGGGTGGATACAGGGTTATGCCTGCAGACATCATCGCCTACCGGAACAACCAGGCCGTAGCAGAGGAGGAGCCTCAGCACAGGGATCCACAGGTTCCTCCTCCTCAATAGTTCAACACGGGACCTCATGGTTTCTTCGACTACTCATTGATTACCAAGATTAGGCCAAAAGCCTAAGCTTGGGGGAGTACGTATTTCCACGGACATAACATTCATGTTCACACATTTCATTTGTCGGTGTCCACACTTTTTCATTGTATTATCCATGTTAAATTTATCTCGTTTTCTTCTTGTGTGTTTGGAAAACTTTGAGAAAATCCAAAAATATTTCCTGATCCTTTTTGATTTTTCTTTCTAGAGTAGTTAGTTGTAACACTAAAAAGAAAATCCACAAAGATTTCCTTGTTCTTCTTTTGCTTGTTGGGAGCTTTCCGGTGTAAATAATTTTTCTCGTTTTTGTTTTTCCCTTTTATTTGTTTTCTTTCAGGAAGACCAAAAACTCTAAAAATATTTCAGTGTGTTCCTCTGAATTTCTTTTCTTTTTATTGAGTCATACCGAGGAGAAGACCACGATGAAAATGTTGAGTGGCTCTCATATGCATTATTGTTGATCTAACAAAGAGACCATTTTACCTTGTCTTCTCCTGTTGAATAAAATGTTTTCAGATTCCATCTTAGTCCATGACACTCTTGCACTATTATTATTTTCATATCATTCGGTCGTGCAAGTGAAAGGCAATAATGACGATATTTGATGAACTGGCCGTGGCAGAGAGAAACGAGTATGAACTTGACTTGTTCTGTTTTAGTAAATATGTTTAACCTATTATCCATGATTCAACCCATTATGATTAAACATGTTTGTAATGACAATTAGAGATTATAGTTTCTCATGCCATGCATAAGTAGCTAGGAGTGGCTAATGATTTATCTTAGATGTCAACATTGCGCTAAAATGATTGTGATGTAGTATGATGATATGGTATCCTCCTCTGAATGTTCGAGTGGCTTGACTTGGCACATGTTCATGCATGTAGTTGAATCAAAACCAACATAGCGTCTATGATATTTATGTTCATGGCGTTCATATCCTACTCATGCTAGTGTCCAATGTTACTTATGCATAATGCATGTTCATGACCGTTGTTGCTCTCTAGCTGGCCGCTTCTCAATCTAATTGCTAGCCTTCGCCTGTACTAAGTGGGAATTCTGCTTGTACATCCAAAACCTGAAACCCAAGTAATTCCAGATGAGTCCACCATACCTACCTATATGCGGTATTACCCTGCCGTCCTAAGTAAATTTGCATGTGCGATCTCTAAAAACTTCAAATAATTATCCTTTTTGTGTGCCTGGATCATTCATGGAACGACAGGAGGTGGTCGGTATCTTCCATGATTAGCGGGTTATTCTCAGGTTGAGTGTTCATTCACTCGCCATTACACGAGAAAAAGGGGGTAATAGGGATTCCCAGTCCCAAACTGCAAAAAGAAAAGAGCTTACAAATAATCAAACAAAAACTCCAAACGGAGTCATAACATTTACTTTATCATTTGGGAACCGCCACTAGCGTGTTTAGCATCGAAGATGTTGATAACTGATGGTCGTGAAGTAAACAAGAAGGGTGCATGTCTCAAAATTTCATTTACTTCTGTTTTAAAAACTCGAGCTCTGGCACCTTTGCAAATCACTGCTTCCCTCTGCGAAGGGACTATCTATTTACTTTATGTTGTGTCATCACCTTCTAAAATAAGCGCCAGAACCTGAGAGCACTGCTGTCATGCTGATGCATTGTGTGTAGCTAATATTGGGTGCATCATGACTGGATCTTTTCAACCATGAATTAAAACGTTTAGTCGCTGCTTGGACTTTGGAGGTGCTCTGCATTTATGTTTTGCGGTCTCAGAAGGGGCTAGCGAGATACCACTATTTTCATATTATATCATGGTTGTTTTGATAACGTGTTGCCGTTTGAGATATCTTATTATTGCTCGCTAGTTGACTATGTCATTGATATGAGTTAATATAATTTTTAAGAGTTATTGTCGACATGGTTAGTTAGAATCTTGGCTGAAAACCTGGGTGCTGTTTAAGCTTATTTATGCAAACAACAACAAAAGAGTTCGTAAAAGTTTTTCTTTCTCACTTTCAGTTTATCAACAGAATTGCTTGAGGACAAACAAAGGTTTAAGCTTGGGGGAGTTGATACGTCTCCAACATATCTACTTTTCCTAACGCTTTTCCTCTTGTTTTGGACTCTAATTTGCATGATTTGAATGAAACTAACCCCGGACTGACGCTGTTTTCACCAGAACTACCATGGTGTTGTTTTTGTGCGGAAATGAAAGTTCTCGGAACGGAACAAAACTTTGCGAGGATTTTTTATATCAATAAAGATAATTTCTGGAGCCAAGAACCACCGGAGGGGGGCACCTGGGTTGGCACAACCCACCAGGGCGCGCCCCCTCCAGGCGCGCCCAGGTGGGTTGTCCCCACCTGTTGGCCCCGCAGACCCTGAAACCGACGATATAAAATCCTATTTTTCAAGAAAAAAATCAGGGAGAAAGAATTATCGCAATCCACGAGATGGAGCCGCCGTCACCTTCTGTTCTTCATCGGGAGGCCAGATCTGGAGTCCGTTTGGGGCTCCGGAGAGGGGGCTCTTCGATCTTTGTGATCACCAACCCTTCTCCATCGCCAATTCCATGATGCTCCCCACCGGGAGTGAGTAATTCCTTTGTAGGCTCGTTGGTCGGTGAGGAGTTGGATGAGATTCATCATGTAATCTAGTTAGTTTTGTTAGGGCTTGATCCCTAGTATCCACTATGTTCTGAGATTGATGTTGCTATGACTTTGCCATGCTTAATGCTTGTCACTTTGGGCCCGGGTGGCATGATTTTAGATCTGAACCGTTTATGTTATCACCATTATGTCTATGTTCTAGATCCGATCTTGCAAGTTATAGTCACCTACTATGTGTTATGATCCTACAACCCCGGAGTGACAATAGTCGGGACCACAACCGGTGATGACCGTAGTTTGAGGAGTTCATGTATTCGCCGCGTGTTCATGCTTTGTTCCGGTTCTCTATTAAAAGGAGGCCTTAATATCCCTTAGTTTCCAATTGGACCCCGCTTCCATGGGAGGGTAGGACAAAATTTGTCATGCAAGTTATTTCCATAAGCACGTATGACCATTTGCGGAATACATGCCTACATTATATTTATGAACTGGAGCTAGTGCTGTATCGCCCTAGGTTATGATGGTCACATGATGAATATCATCCAACAAATTACCGATCCAATGCCTACGAATTTCTCTTATATTGTTCTTTCCAAGTTACTAGTGCTATCATTACTGTTGCACTTGCTACAAAATCACTGCTATCACTGTTACCGTGACTATTGCTGCTGCTACTATTATCAAGCTATCATACTACTTTGCTACTGATCACTTTGCTGGAGATAATTAATCTCCAGGTGTGTTTGAATTGACAACTCAGCTGCTAATACTGACAAATATTCTTTGGCTCCCCTTGTGTCGAATCTATAAATTTGGGTTGAATAATCTTCCCTCGAAAACTGTTTCGATCCCCTATAATTGTGGGTTATCAGCCGGTGAGGGAGTCCTAGACTAAGGGGTCCTCGGGCCGTCGACCCGAGGATATGGGCTGGACTAATGGGCATTATGGGGCCAAGTCTTGGTGGGGACCAGTGACCGGACAGGAGATCTTTGGAATCGTGGTGTGCCCTCCAAGTCAGGATTAGCGTGATCTTTCCTTTGTTGTAACCGATCGCTTGTAACCCTAACCCTACTGGTGTCTATATAAACCAGAGCATTTAGGCGCTTTAGAGAGAGAGCTACACCTCATACCTTAGGGTTTAGCTCGCTTAATCTCGAGGTAGATCTACTATGTAACCAAACCATACATCAAATACAATCAAGCAGGACGTAGGGTTTTACCTCTTCGAGAGGGCCCGAACCTGGGTAAATACCATGTTCATCGTCCTTTGTTCCCCATCGATCCTAGATCCACGGATAGGGACCCCCTACCCGAGATCCGCCGGTTTTGAGACCGACATTGGTGCTTTCATTGAGAGGTTCTCCACGGATCGCCGAAGGATCGATGGCTGAGCCATTCAAAAGAAACCCCACCAGCGCCGAGGACGTCTCCGCCCCCGGCCAGATTTTTATGTTCGGTAGCGTTACTTTCCGCGCTGACCTCACCGGACACTTAAACCCGGTTGAAAACCTTACCGCCGATTGCGAAGCTAGCCACCAGAAGCTAGATTTTTGGGTGTGCCCTCGGCAAGATCCCGCCTCCGAAAAGTCCACCGAGCCCGACGCCTTGTCCTCGGATTTGGCGGACGTAAAAGAAACCAGCGTATTCCAGGATCTGGCCCTAAAGCTGGATCCCATTGAAGTATCCGAAGAACGTCCCGCTGAACACTCGAGAGGCATGCCCCGGAGGGAACCTCGTTGGTAGACGACCTTCTGGATCGATTCCTGGCTATGGGAATGTCCATCAGCAGGCCTACCACCTACGACCAGATCGGGCTTAAACCCGACAACAACGAGATCGATACCCCGGCCATCACTCACCTCGTCGCTACCGTCGAAGAGGGGGCGGAGAGATCGCGATCTCTGAGGCTTATGACAGTATACACCCGGATCTCTAGCCCGGATACGGACACCCGTCAAGATAAGAGTACGGACTCAGCCCGCGATACGGGATTCGACCTCGAGCCGACCCAACCATGATACGTCTCCAACGTATCTGTAATTTATGAAGTATTCATGCCATGTTTACAACAATTTTATATGGTTTTGGTATGATTTTATTAGAACTAACCCGAACTAACGTTGTTTTCAGCCGAACTACCATGGTGTCGTTTTTTGTGTAGAACTCTGCGCTTGGAGGCCCAACACGAGTCTACAAGAAGAAGGTTGTGTAGTAGACATCAAACCACATGCGGACATTCATCCGGACACCGGGCTATTAGATCCGGACATGGCCTGGGCGCGGCTCGCCGCTACCGACGCCGTGGACTCAAAAAGGACGGATGCAACCAAAAATTTCCCACCCACCTCCCATGCCGAATACTGTAAGGATGCTGAAAGACCGGACGTATGGGATCTGATTTACGGCAAGCAGCAGCCCGGAGAAATGGTCCATCATTACTGGGCCAGATTCCTCCTGGTAAAAAACAAGATAAACAACTGTCATGGCGAAGAAATAATTGAAGCCTTTCGACTCAATTGTCGGGACGAAGTGATCTTAAATGCCCTCGCCCGCCGCCGGGTGCAAAATTTCGGCAAACTATCACACATGATACCCAAATATTGTGCCATGGAAAGCACCTGGAGGTTACAGCAGATGCGCAGGGAATCAATTATTGGCTCCAGGCCCAGCAAGGCCCGAGAAAAATGGGTGCATGCATCAGTTTCCCGCGAACACAATCCCGTCCGAAGAAGAAATAAACCCAGAACGGTTCTGGATGAATTGCTGGATAAACCATGACCTATACACTCGGCCCTGCTTAACGCAAATCTGACTCACAGACTTCCAGCTTGCTCGGTGGTAATGCGGGTGGCCAAAAGTGGCGATCACACCCTCGGCCTTACACCCCCCAATAGGAAATCAACAACGCCACCTCACGACGACGTGCTGACAGTCTACGGGACTTTCTCTTCCAACAGTAAAAGGAAAAAGGCTCTTCGAGAGCTCGGCCAAGTCTACCAAGTGATGGCCTCACAGCCATGGGCGGACGTACCTATCACCTTCGATCAGAAGGATGAGCCAATATCCCGCCGCGCCCACACGCCCGCAACACTAGTACTCAACCCCATAATCGACGGCTTCAGGCTAACTAAAGTACTGATGGACGGGGGCAGCGGCCTAAATCTCATCTAAGAAGACACGCTCGACAAAATGCAGCTCAACTGGCCCCGCATCGCGCACAGTCATACCACATTCCGAGGAATTATACCCGGCAAGGAGGCGCGTTGCTCCGGACGCATAACCTTGGACATAGTATTTGATACCCCCGATAACTACAGATCCGAACCCTTGTTGTTTCACGTCGTGCCTTTCCGCAACGGATACCACGCCCTCTTGGGATGCGAGGCATTTGCACGATTTCAAGCGGTACCACACTATGGATACATGAAGCTCAAAATGGCAGGGCCCAATGGCGTGATCTTGCTCGCCAGCGATCCGAACACAGCCCTGCGAGTGGAAAATAAGACCGCATCACTTGCCCTCGGAACACTATATGATGCTCTAGCAGCCGAAGAGTTGACAACGCTCCGCACTACAGTCAAAAGGGACGACGTGGTCCTCAATAAAAGGCCAAAATCCACGTCATTCAAACCAGCTGACGATATAGTAAAATTCCATGTACACCCGACGGACCCGAATAAAGCGGCATCCATCGGAGCGTAGCTGGATCCTGCAGTTGATGAAGTGTTGCGTGCGTTTTTATGTGAAAACTGGGACATATTTGCCTGGCATCCTACCGATATGCCGGGCATCCCACGAAGGCTGGCGGTGCACAGCCTAAATATCATCAAAGGCTTCAAGTCAGTCAAACAGACAGTACGCCGATTCTCCGAACCCAAACGACAGGCTATGGGTGAGGAGTTGGCAAAACTACTAGAGGCCGGATTCATCCGTGAAATAAAGCACCCGAGTGGCTAGCAAATCTGGTCATGTTACCCAAGAAGGACAAGTCATGGTGGCTCTGAGTCGACTTCAAGGACCTAAACAAGGCCTGTCCCAAGGATCCCTTCCCTCCTACCTCGCATAGACCAGATCATCGATGCCACTCCGGATATGATTCGCTATGCTTTCTCGACGCATACTTCGGATATCACCAGATAAATATGAAGGAGTTCGACCAAGCTGCAACCGCGTTCATCACCCCCTGCGGACCATTCTGCTTCAACACGATGCCTTTCGGGGCTAAAGAATGCAAGAGGCATGCTACTTCTTGAGCTTGCGTTGGTTTTTCCATTGAAGAGGAAAGGTTGATGCAGCAAAGTAGAGATAAGTATTTCCCTCTGTTTGAGAACCACGGTATCAATCCAGTAGGAGGTACAAGAAAGTCTCCAATCTATGCACATGCACAAACAATCAAACACTTGCACCCAACACGATAAAGGGGTTGTCAATCCTTTCATGGTCACTTGCAAGGATGAGATCTGATAGAGATAGATATAAAGGATTACAAAAGTGTAAAACAAAATTAAATTAAATAATACTCAACAAGGTATTTTTGGGTTTTTTTGGTTTATAGATATGAAAATATATGATGCAAAATAGACTCGGGGGCCGTAGGTTTCACTAGAGGCTTCTCTCTTGAAAGAAAACTTACGGTGAGTGAACAAATTACTGTCGAGCAATTGATAGAAAAGCGCAAAGTTATGACGATATCCAAGGCAATGATTATGAATATATGCATCACGTCTGTGTCAAGTAGACCGAAACGATTCTGCATCTACTACTATTACTCCACACATCGACCACTATACAACATGCATCTAGAGTATTAAGTTCATAAGAACGGAGTAACGCTTTAAGTAAGATGACATGATGTAGAGGGATAAACTCAAGCAATATGATATAAACCCATCTTTTTATCCTTGACGGCAACAATACAATACATGCCTCGCTACCCCTTCTGTTACTGGGTCAGGACACCGCAAGATTGAACCCAAAACTAAGCACCTCTCCCATTGTAAGAAAAACCAATCTAGTTGGCCAAACCAAACCGATAATTCGAAGAGAAATACAAAGATATTTAATCATGCATATAAGAATTCAGAGAAGATTCAAATAATATTCATAGATAATTTGATAATAAATCCACAATTCATCGAATCTCGACAAACACACCGCAAAAGAATATTACGTCGGATAGATCTCCAAGAACATCGAGGAGAACATTGTATTGAAGATCAAAGAGAGAGAAGAAGCCATCTAGCTACTAGCTATGGACCCGTAGGTCTGTGGTAAACTACTCACGCTTCATCAGAAGGGCAATAGGGTTGATGTAGAAGCCCTCCGTGGTCGAATCCCCCTCTGGTAGGGTGCCGGAAAAGGTCCCAAGATGGGATCTCACGAGGTCAGAGGCTTGCGGCGGCGGAAAAGTATTTTTGGTGGATGCTTCCGGTAGTTTGGGAATATTTCTGAATTTATAGGCCAAAGATTAGGGTTGGAGGACTCCCTTGGGGACCACAAGCTAGGGGGCGCCGCCCTAGGGCGTGCCCTAGGGCGCGCCCCTGAGGCTTGACGTCGCCTCGGGACTCCTCTAACTTCATCTCCAAGTCCTACGGGTGTCTTCTGGTCCACGAAAAATCATCGCGAAAGTTTTATTCCGTTTGGACTCTGTTTGATATTCCTTTCTGAAAAAGCCAAAAACAAGGAAAAAACAGCAACTGGCACTGGGCACCAGGTTAATAGGTTAGTCCCAAAAAATGATATAAAATAGCATATTAATGCATATAAAACATCCAAAACAGATAATATAATAGCATGGAACAAGCAAAAATTATAGATACGTTGGAGACGTATCAAGCCACATACCAACACATGATTCAAACATGCCTGGAAAAGCAAATTGGCAAAATGGTCGAGGCATACGTGGACGACGTGGTCATTAAAACCAAGAAAGTCGATCAGCTCGTGGACGATCTCCGCTTGACCTTTGAAAACTTACGGACCGACGACATCCGGCTCAACCCGGATAAATGTGTGTTCGGAGTCCCCGCCATCAAGTTGCTCGGATTCATTGTCTCCCATCGGGGAATAGAGGCCAATCCAGCTAAAATCAGGGCCCTGTCCCAGCTTGCAATACCAACGGAGCTGAAACATGTACATAAGCTGGTAGGATGCATGGCAGCCCTAAGTTGTTTCATCTCCCGCCTCGGCGAGAAGGCACTGCCTCTCTATAGGCTACTTAAGAAAACAAAAAACTTAGAGTGGACTGACGAGGCGACCGCTGCTCTAGAAGAAATCAAAACACTCCTGGCAAGCAACCCCATCCTGACCTCACCAGGTGTCGGCGAACCTATGCTGCTTTACATCTCAGCTACCAACCAGGTGGTGAGTGCGGCACTCATCGTAGAACGGGAATCAAAGGGACACAAGTTCCAGGTCCAAAAGCCAGTCTACTATGTACCAGAGGTCCTCACACCATGCAAGTCTCGATATCCTTACTATCAAAAGATAGCATACACGGTCTTTATGGCATCCCGGAAACTGCGACACTACTTTCAAGAGTGTTCGGTGACTGTAGTATCTGAGGTACCCCTCAAAGACATAATCAACAACAGGGACACCACAGGCCGTATTGCAAAATGGGCTATAGAGCTCCTTCCCTTTGACATCGTATACAAACCACGCCGACCTATTAAATCTCATGTGTTGGTTGATTTTTTGTCCAAATGGACAGAAGCCGAACTCCCCAAGGAGTATAGTACATATGCACACTGGACAATGTACTCTGACGGCTCCAAGATGCTGGCCGGACTGTGGGCTGGGGTAATCCTAACATCCCCCACAGGTGATAGTATCCGATACATTTTACAGATTATATACACGGACTCAAATTACACAGCCGAATACGAGGCACTGTTGCACAGTCTTCGGATGGCAACATCGATGGGTGTTCGGCGGCTGGAGGTGTGAGGAGATTCGAATCTTGCCATCTCACAGGTCAACGGCGAATTTGTCACCAAAGATCCAAAAATGGTGGCATATAGAAACACCGTCCTCAGGATATCAGCCCGATTTGAGGGTCTAGAATTCCAACATGTCTCTAGAGATAGTAACCATGCCACAGATGTTCTTGCCCGCATGGGTGCCAAGTGAGACCCAGTACCTAAACATACCTTCCTGGAAAGGATATTCAAGCCATCCATAGTATGGCAGGACAGGGACAATGGCACCTCAACAAATGAGCCTGACCAGATCGCCCCACCGGAAATCAAACCAGATGATCATATCATCGGAGGCTCCGCACTTGAGGAAACACCTTCGGCCCATGAGATCATGGCCATAATATCCCCTTGGACCGAACCACTGCTAGCCTACCTCTTGTGACAAGACCTCCCTGATGATCAGACTGAGGCGCGATGCATAGTACGACGCTCCAAAGCGTACAAGGTCCACGAGGGTGAGCTCTATAAATGGAGCACTCGGGGGTCCTTCAGAGGTGCATCTCCGAAGAGGAGGGGCAACAGCTCCTCACCGAGATACATGCCGGCATGGGTGGCCACCATGCAGCAGCTCAGGCCCTGGTCAGCAAAGCCTTTCGAGCAGGGTTCTTCTGGCCCACAGCTTGCAAAGACGCACGTAGCCTGGTCCAACATTGCGTTGGGTGCCAGCTGTTTGCCAAATAAAGCCACATGCCTCCAACAGCTCTTTGGACTATACCCATAACATGGCCATTCGCTGTCTGGGGGCTTGACATGGTCGGACCACTTAAAGGGGGGGACCAAGAAAAAGAAATACCTACTAGTCATGGTGGATAAATTCACTAAGTGGATCAAAGCAAGGCCGGTAACCTTGGCGGAATCCGGACCTGTTGTTGACTTCATATCTAGTGTTGTACACCATTATGGTGTCCCCCACAGCATAATCACCAATAATGCGTCTAATTTTACCACCCAAGAGGTCAAAGATTGGTGTGCTAAGATGGGCATAAAACTCGGCTACGCTTCGGTATACCACCCGCAAACTAACGGGCGGGTGGAACGAGCAAACAGATTAATTATGAGTGGCATAAAACCTCACTTAATCCGCTCCCTCGAGGAATCAGATTGCC
This sequence comes from Aegilops tauschii subsp. strangulata, assembly GCF_002575655.3. Lineage (NCBI taxonomy): Eukaryota > Viridiplantae > Streptophyta > Magnoliopsida > Poales > Poaceae > Aegilops > Aegilops tauschii. The sequence continues at coordinate 529,011,102 of NC_053036.3, forward strand.
ACTTGGTAGAGGAGCTGGACTCCATGCTATGGGGGCTACACACTACTCGTAATCGATCGACAGGATACACCCTGTTCTTTATGGTGTACGGTGCCGAAGCAGTCCTCCCATGTGACTTGATCCATGGTGCACCCAGGGTACATATGCACGAAGAGAAGGAAGCCGAGCTAGATCGGCAAGACGACCTCGACGCACTAGAAGGAGAGCGTGATGTCGCTCGGGCACGCCTTCGCAAACAATCAGCAACAAGCACGGCGTTACCAAAATCGAGAAGTTCGGGCATAGACATACAATGTGGGAGAAGTCGTCCTGCGCCTCCTGGAGAAGCAGAAGCACAAGCTTTCACCTAAGTGGGAGGGTCCCTTTATCATACATGAAGTACTCGCAGGGGGGGCATATCGCCTTCGCCGACTATCGGATCAGGGCCTTGAACCGAACCCATGAAATGCCGCTCAACTTCGGCGTTTCTACGCATAACCCTGCTTCTTCATCAACACTCCCCCCCTTTGTCTTCGTCTTTTTCTCTTTGTTTTACCTTTTGGGACTTTAGCTACCCCGACCGAGAGTTTGGATAAACCGTAACATGGCAGGTCACCATTGTACACATCTTCGGATGTACTACCCAGCTTTACCTGGGGGCTCCTCCTAAATGCGGTCAATTATAATATACTTCTCTCAACCTTATTTTTGTTGTTTGAATTGATCTCCTTCCCGTATTTTTCAAGCCATTATATGCACCTATTGGACTTAAGTCCTTTGCTACGCTGGGTTTCCTGGCTCATGTGTTTACCCCTACATTCCCGATTGTTCAGCTAGGGAGTAAAGGGGGCACCTCTGCGATTGCTATTCCCGGGTAATTTGGATACGTACCTCAGACGGGTGAAGCCGAAAGATAGCGTTCTTACAGAAAAAATGGGTCGGCCTCCAGGGAAGTGAAAATAAATAGGCACTACCCGCCATCTAACTATTCCTGGTTCCTAAAAACCACGAACATCCGTGTGTCACCGGCTTCCGAACTCGCGGCTTATGGTCAACATACCTTACCCGATGAAAGGAACCCTTGGAGGAACTATTTTCTTTGGAAGATGTTCCTTACGTTACACAGTAACATTACTCGCCGCACGCATTTTGTTTGTTTGTACCAAATGGCCGGATTGCCTGGTTACCAGAATTATCCCCTGTTCGTCACGGCATATAGTACGGAACACTCCCCGATCACTGGTGAGGGAGGCGGAAGCCGGTGGCCGGTTAAGACAACGTTTGTCCACGGTTTGAGAATTGCGCGTTGTAAAGTACATGGATACATAGAATCACACACCCTACTCTTTATCAATGCCATCTATCAAACTATCCAAGGCACAATCCTTCTGGGAGTACCTAGCAGCAGGCATCACCTGGTCATATACTAAGCTAAGTGGTATTTCTTGCCCATCCGGCCCTATGGGTCCGACCCGAGCCATATGTTCGTGGTCAAGTTTGGTAAACCGGGTCTTCAACATTGGTCAGGCCTTGTGCACCCCTTCCGACCAGGTCGACATCTTCCACAATTCAAAACGTTTGCCTCGCCCCCTTAAAGCGTCTAGCCAGCTCAGCCTTGCTCTCGGGTGGTAGTTCCAGTGGCCATAACGCCTTCACCATGCTCTTCATGGCCTTCCGAGCTCTCTCATGCGCCTTGGTCAATTCCTTCAAAAGGTTCCCACTAAAGGAACCCATCTCTTCTTCAGGCCGCCCTATCAGGAGAACTATCAAACAGGGGTAGCGCGCGTGTCAAAATATTGTGATTACCCACATACGCGTGACATAATATTCGTGACTTACCGAGTATAACACCTTTTAGCTTCTGGTAGTTCTCCAAGGCCTACGCCAACTGAGACATTAATTTCTCGATTTCCTCGGCTTTCCGCCGGTCTTCCTCCTTGAGCTCATTCTTCTCTTCTTAACTTCGTGTCAGCACTCGCTTGCCAGCCTCTAGTTCCCTCCGCATTTGATTCATCGCTTTGGCGTCTGCAGGGACAGTGCGACATCAGTATACTCGAAGCGTCAGGCTATTTTTAGCACTCTAAAGCCGTTCCACTTACCAAGATTTTAGTTGGTTGCTCTTTTAGCCGCTTCTAGTTCGGCCTTAACGTCGGCTAATTGTGTCCGGCTCAGCTTGAGGTCTTCGGACAACTTGTTGTTCTGCTCCCTCATAGTCTATGTTGGGGATATAACTATTGGATATGACCCGCCCAGGAGGGGCCGGGTCACGCCCCTGGCAGCTTAGAGATGAAGAAGCCTGGTAAGGCCCAACAAGATGTGAAGATGGCGGTTCATGAAGCAAGCTTATTGAAGGCCCAAGATCCAGAGGCGACTTGAGGCCCAAAGGGATGAGCCGCCATATGTTTAACTTATAGTGTAAAGAAAGCTAAGTAGAAACCAAGCCGATCACGTTTGTGTGAGCCGGCCGGGACTCTGTAAGCCACCGGGCATCAACCTGTATATAAAGGGGTGACCCGGTGGCGGGTTAACTCAAGCAACAACTCATCGAGAACTAGGTCAAGCATATTCGCTCCCTGGTAATTGAAACCCAAGCAATACAACCTAAAGAAGGAGTAGGCTTTTACCTCATTGAGATGGGCTGAACCTGGGTAAACTCTCTGTGTCCTTTGTCCCATTTAACCCCTTCAAGCTAACCTAGTTGCGATGGCTCCACACCTAAGTCCTTTTACTAGGGCATTTGCCGTGTTAAGTCCACGACATTTGGCACCCACCGTGGGGCCAGTGCACGGTGGTTTCGAGTTCTTGAAGGGCAGCTTCGCAGGGATGAAGGGGTACGCCGTTGGCCGCATGACTAAAAGCCGCCGCGACAAGCTCTACATCGACGACGCTGGCTGTGGCCCCGAGGCCGGCTCAATCGAGTACAGGTACCGGGTCCCCTTCAACGGAATCCACGTCTTCATCTTCAAGATCAGTGAGTTGGAGCCTAAGCAAATACCTGCACCGACATCATCGAGACGGCTCGGCGAGCACGACCCACCAAGTGTCAAGCTGCTGTGAAGCATGCTTTTGTGGGTTTTACTCACGGAGTGGATCTTGAGGAGGGATATGTGTCCGGCGGAGAGACAACCATCTATTCTGGTGATGGGTCCTCAACCGGGCAGACCAATTCCATATATCAATTGCAAGATGGTGGGCTTGGGGGCCGTTCCGATGGCGACAGTATTCCGGACCCCTATGAGCTGCCAAACATGGTTGCGATCTTCATGGCCGGAACACAACCGATGCTCAATTCGACAACTGCTGCGGCGATGACCTCCAGTTCAATGGCTGCGGCGACGGCCGGGGCAAGCAGCTCTGTGCGCCCGCCGGCTCAGGTGTTATCTGATCTCTTGAAGGTTTGGCGACCTTATTGACTGCAGAGGTGACACCAAAGAATCAAGCACATCACAAGGTGGATGTTGCGAAACTGCGAGATGAAATAGCTTAAGCCAAGGAGGAATTTAATGCTGAGAATGCTAGGATGGTGACAGAATGAGCCGCTTTAGACGCTGCGTCACAACGGATTCAGGCAGAGTCGTTCCGGCTCACCTTGGACCAGAATGCTTCAAACGCCATCAGGAGGAGGAGGCACCAGACCCGTCTACCCATAGAGTTTGAGGCTAGGAACCTTTTTAATACACCATGGACAGGAACCAGTGACCCGCCCGGGGTAAACCGAGTTGTTGAGGCGCCCATGACTGGACAGACGGTTCAACCATGTGCTGCAGACCCGTCTCGTTTGAATTTGATCCCGCCTCAGCAAGTTCCGACACCACCGGGTCATTACTCTAACCCTCTGGATAATATGATTGTTGCAGCTATGCGATTGGTGGCTCTCCCCGTTGAAGGTGAGTCACCAGCCGCGATGGAGATACGGAGGGCCGGTGAGTTTCTTCAGACAGCGGTGGCTCAACAGGCGGCTTACTGTATAGTCGTGATCGGATTCATTCATCCCCTCGTCAAAGCCGGAGTAATAGAAGGCATATTGATTCGCCAGTGGATTCAAGCAGTGAGCGGCACCGTAACTAGCCCAGTAGGCATGACCTGCCGCGTGCTGATAACAATGCCTAGGCTTTGGTGGATCAGGGAAGGGCACGTCGGGAGGCTGAGCTAGCGGCTCATCAGCAATTCCCGGTTTACCCATTGGTGTCTGTGGACGCAGGGATGCCCTCGAGAACCCTTGGTGTGCCTTGCTTAGTGTCGGCTCTACGTAATGAGCGCCTGCCCAAGGATTTTAAGGGCCCCCGCAAGGTGCCTAACTACACAGCAGATCAGCCCCCAGAGGCTTGTATTGAGAGCTATGAGCTAGCCATGGAGATGTCAGATGTTAATGTCGCTGTGTGCGCTAAGTATTTCACCATGATGTTGGATGGGCCGGCTCATACCTGGTTAAAGGGGTTGCCCCCTAACTCCATTCGATCGTGGGCTGAATTGAAGACACACTTTATTCAGAATTTCAAGGACACATGCAAGCAGCCACTGTCGATTCTTGACTTAGACACTTGCGTCCAGGAAGAGGGCGAATCAACCGCCCGATGGGTGCGCCAGATTTTGGCTGTTATCCACTCATCGGATAGTATCAATGCCGGTTTCCTTCCCCTTAAACAGAAGCTGGGGCGGCTTAAGCGCCACTGCAATGATATGGGAGAGCTCATGGAGGCTCTAATCATATACGCCGACTCTGATAATATCAAGGACCCTGAGTCCGATGAGGAGAAGGCTGCCAAGGGGAAGAAGAGTGGCAATGCAAGGGGACAACAACATAATACGACGGGTCAAGGTAATAATGGTAAGCGCAAGCAGATGGACGGTGGTTCAGACTTTGTGGCCAATACCAGCACGCAAAGTAACAATCAGCGTCGTAAGGGGAAATCGTTAACGCCCCGGTTTGGCAGGCCAAAGTTCAATCTTGAGGCGATTATGAATCAGCCTTGCCCAAAGCACGGTACGCAGGAGAACCCGACAAATCATCTGTGGAAGGACTGCTTCATCATGAGGGAGTATAGAAATGACGGCTTTTTCGAGAACAATAATGGTCCGCATGGCGGATCAGGATCCGGTTCTCACGGGCCTGGCTTTGGAGGTGGCGGCTCAAACTCTGGTTTTCAGGGTCAAGGCAATCGAGGCGGTTTTAATCAGAAATCTAATTAAGGGAATAAACAACAGCAGTCCGGCTATCAGAACAATCCAAAGCAACTGAATAGTGGGCAATATCATGTGTTTACCACGAGTTTGTGCAAATGAGATCAGAAAATTCATAAGCGGGCAGTGAACTCAGTTGAGCCGGTGGTCCCTCGATACTTGTGGTGGTCTGAGCAGCCTATCGTATGGGTCCGTGAGGATCACCCTCCCAGGGTTGACAATCCGGATAAATTGGATTTGGTGGTTGCTCCACAGGTGAGAGGATACAAGTTTACAAAGGTGCTTATGGATAGAGGCAGTAGTATCAATATCTTTTACTATGATACTTTTCACCGGATGAGTTTGACTGACAAAGATCTTAAGTCATCTTCTACTGTTTTCATGGGGTGGTGCCTCGTAAGTCGGCGTATCCGGTGGGTAAGATAGCATTGGAAGTGACTTTTGGTGATTGTCGGCGTTCTGGGAATGGGGGTCCCCAGACTTTCCTGCCTGCGGCCCACAGCATGGCTCCACCAGCGGCCCTGTACGACCCATCTTCATCAGCAAACACTCAAGACCCCCGCGAGGGGCCAAGCCTCGCGAGGCGGATGACACAAGACCACCTCAGGGGCGGCCTCACCAGGCTGGCTCACGAGGAGCGGAGAGATCAAGGCAAGGGGCACCTCACGAGGTTCCTATGACGCAAGCCATGACGACCGGAGCCAGGCGCGCGCCAGGTGGGCGCCAGCGCGCGCAGCGTCCTCGTTTCCTCTTTGGTGCTAAAGAGGCAAGCGCTGGCGAGGAGTCCCGAGGCATCAGGAAAAGGTTTCCATATCGGTGCAACAAGACCAAGACCAGCAGGACGGCAGGACGGAGGTCACCGTGGAGCCCAAGACGGCGTCACCACCAGAGCCTTTGGCAGGCGAAGACTACTTTTGTCAGGATAGCTTGTACTAGTTGTCCACCTTCAAACTTGGCCGTTGTGGGATCCCTTCCCGCTCAATATTTGGGAAGAGGACCAGGGCCTCTATAAATAGGACTAGCCACCACCATAGGAGGGGATGAATCAACTCGTCCCCATCAGCAAAGCCTAGGACAGTAGACCGAAACCTTGGCTGGAAAACCAAGCCCAAGAACACCTCTCCTCCTGAGGCTATTCTTCCCGTGTACCTGTTCATTCTCAGCCCAAGAGGCAATCCACCACACCACACTAGAGTAGGGTATTACACCACAACGGTGGCCCGAACCAGTATAAATCTCTGTGTCTCTCGTTCTTCGAGTTCGTCGAGATAGGCCTTGAGATCGTGGCTAGAGCGAGCTAGAGAGAGAGAGGGAGATCTTCGCACGCACCCCAGTGTTGGAACCTCAAGGGTTTTGCCGGAACCCGAAATCCGACATTTGGCGCGCCAGGTAGGGGTGCGCCGAAGCTTCGCTCCCCTGACGGCTTGGCATCTCCGACCAGCTCTTATGGACGGCGCTGCTTCTCCGACTGGATTGACGGGCGCACGCAGCGGCACCATGGGGCTCTGGGCCCTCGCCCCCGCCCTGCGGCAGGTGTGGTGGCCACGCAAGTTCAAGCCGGAGATGCCGCCCCGCTACGACGGCACGGCGGATCCGGCGGCCTTCCTGCTGGCGTACAAGGAGGCTGTTCTGGAAGCCGGGGGCGATGACAAGGTCATGGCCAATTGGTTCCCCATGGCCCTCGCTGGCATGCCGCGAGCTTGGCTTCTCCATCTGCCAGCATCTTCTGTGGCCTGCTGGGAGGAGCTGCGCGACCTCTTCATCGCGCACTTCGGGGGACTGGAGCCCCTGCCATCGCGGCCCTCCTCGGCGGCTCCCGGGCGCCGCCTTCAGGTGGCCACATCAAGCAATTCTTCCTCCAAGTGGGCGTCTCCCGTGCGCAGCCAGGAGCTCCTCCAGGATGGGCGGCGCCCAAGGCCGACCTCACCTTCAACATGGAGGATCATCCGGCGATCACCGCGGGCTCGGGCGCTCTCCCAATGCTTTGCACGCCCACCATCTGCCATGTGGCGGTTACCAAAACCCTCATCGAAGGCGGGGCCAGACTCAACATGCTCTCAGTGGAAGCCTTCAGCTTGATCCATGTGCCGTGCGAACGGCTCTGCCCTACCAAGCCTTTCTCCGGGGTTGGTAGCGGCTCCACCAGACCCTAGGGCAGATCCGCCTCCCCATGACCTTCGGCACCCGCGACAACTACCGCACCGAGCCTATCGACTTTGATGTCGCCCGCATCAGCCTCCCGTACAACGCCATCCTCGGGTACCTGTCCCTGGCTCAGCTCCTGGCGGCTACCCATCCAGCCAACAACCTCATGAAGATGCCAGGGAGCAACGGCGTCCTTACCATGGCTGGTGACACCAAGGAGGCCCTGATGGCCCTCCAACTTGCCTTCAGGGCCGCAGCAGCGGCACGCCCGGCCGACGGAGCCGCCCCGGGGGCTAAGGGGGCTGCGCCGGAGAAAAAGAAGCAGTTGTTCACCCAGGATCAAGCCAAAATGAAGCAAGTGCCAGTCGAGGAGGATGGATCCTCGGGAGCCACCTTCACCATCGGCGCCAACCTCGACCGGGACGAGGAGGAAGCATTGATGAAGTTCCTGCGCGCAAACAAGGACGTGTTCGCCTGGGAACCCAAGCAGCTGGCAGGGGTCCCAAGAGGCGTGATCGAGCATCACTTAAGGGTGTGCCCCAATGTGCGCCCTGTGGAGCAGAAGGCACGGCGACAATCCAGAGAGAAGCAGTCCTTCATCGTGCAAGAAACTCGCCAGCTAGAAGCAGTGGGTGTGATCCGCGAGGTCCGGTACCCGGAATGGCTGGCAAACCCCGTCGTCGTGCCGAAGAAAGGAGGGAAAGAGCGCATGTGTGTCGACTTCACCAACCTCAACAAGGCCTGCCCCCAAGATCCGTTCCCACTTCCATGCATCGACCAGAGCGTTGACTCCACCGCCGAGTGCGATCTTCTATGCTTCCTGGGCGTTCTCAGGCTATCACCAGATCAAGATAGCGGTAGAAGATGTGGAGAAGACGGCCTTCCTAACCCTGTGTGGGTGTACTGCTACACTTGCATGCCGTTCGGGCTGCGCAACGCAGGCGCGACCTTCCAACGGCTGATGCACATCGCCCTGGGTTAGCAGCCCGGGAGGAACGCTGAGGCCTACGTCGACGACATTGTGGTAAAGTCTCGGGAGGCTAGAACTTTGATTCAAGACTTGGAGGAGACTTTCGCGAGCTTGCGCCAGGTGGACTTGCGGCTCAACCCGGAGTAGTGCGTGTTTGGTGTCCCTTCCGGCAAGCCGCTAGGCTTCCTTGTGTCCCTTAGGGGGATCGAGGCCAACCCAGAGAAGGTCAAAGTGATAGAAGACATGAGCCTGCCGCAAACCCTGAAGGAAATGCAGAAGCTCGCGGGCTGCGTGACCTCGTTGGGGCGCTTCATCTCCAATATGGGGGAGCGCGCCTTGCCATTCTTCAAGCTGATGAAGAAGAAGGGCCCGTTCGAATGGACCCCCGAGGCCGACCTTGCATTTCAAGACCTCAAGAGATACTTGACCAGCCCACCAGTGATGGTAGCGCCTCGTCCCCTCGAGCCCTTGGTGCTCTACCTATCTGCCACACCCCACTCCGCCAGCGCGGCGCTGGTGGCCCTGAGAGAAGAGCTCCATGTCAAGGGCCTACCAAGCGGAACCACCAAACCGGACAAGGCAGCACAACACCAAGGCGATGCTCCCGAGGCAGCGGCTGCCCCGGCAAGTCGTCAAGCTCCTGAAGCCGGAGATCCACAGGAAGCACCTCAGCCCCAGGGAGCCAAGGACTCCACCAGCACTCCCACCCTCGTCAAGCACCCGGTGTACTTCGTCTGCACGGTGCTACGAGATGCGAGGGCACGATACCCCATGCCTCAGAAGCTCTTGCTCGCGCTCCTGGTGGCCTCGCGTAAGCTGCACCACTAGTTCCAGGGTCACCCCATCAAGGTCGTCTCGGCTTACCCACTGGAGAGAGTGCTCAGGAGCCCTAATGCTGCGGGAAGAGTCACCGAATGGAACATTGAGCTACAAGCGTTTGACCTGGAGTTCAGCACAACCAGGGTCATCAAGGGAGCTGCGCTCGCCGACTTCGTGGCAGAATGGACTGACACCCCGGAGCTCGGACCAGGCGAGGACCGATCCCTCTTGCCAGGAAGTGAAGCGTCAGATGGCTGGGTCATGTACTTCGACAACGCGTTCGCACGCCAGTGCGCGAGGGCTGGAGCTGTGCTCATCTCGCCCACTTAGGACAAGCTTTACTACGCCGTGCAGTTCTGCTTCCAGCTTGGCGAGAAGGTCTCCAACAACATCACGGAATATGAGGGCCTCATCACCGGCCTTAAGGTTGCGGTGGCCCTGGGGGTGAAACGCCTCACCATCAGGGGCGACTCGCAGCTCCTCGTCAACTTCTCCAACAAGGTGTACGAGCCGAAGGACGAGCACGTGGAGGCATACTTCGCGGAAGTACGCAAAATAGAGAAGCAGTTCCTGGGCCTGGAGCTACAGCACGTGCCTCGTGGCACCAACAAGGAGGCCGACGACATCGCCAAGAGGGCATCCAGGCGCCTGCCCCAGGAGCCCGGCGTCTTTGAGGAACGACTCTTTGAGCCTTCGGCAGCACCTCCGCCTGCGGAACCGGCGCCACTTCAGGAGGAACTCCCCCAGCCACCAGCCTCGGGGGCCCCCGCCTGCGGCCCAACCTCGGGAGCGCGCTTGCTCCTAGCGCTCGAGCCTCAGGAGGGGTGCTGGACCGAGTAGTTCAAGGCATACTTGGTGCAAGGAGCGCTACTAGAGAAGGAAGGGGACGCCGAGCGCATAGCCCGGCAAGCTATGGCGTACTGCATTGAGGACGGTGAGCTTTCCAGGAAACGAACAAATGATGTTTCTTTGCTGTGCATCTTCAGGAAGCAGTGGAATGAGCTGCTAGCTGACATACACACTGGGGACTGCGGGCATCACTCGTCGTCATTAACCCTCGTTGGCAAGGCATTCCGCAGTGGGTTCTACTGGCCTATGGCGCTCAACGACCCGACCGGGCTGGTGAAGTCCTGCGAGGCCTGCCAATTCCACGCAAAGCAGATCCATCAGCCGGTTCAGGGCCTCCAGACCATCCCGCTCTCGTGGCCATTCGCAGTCTGGGGGCTGGATATCTTAGGCCCCTTCCCCCGAGCGCATGGGGGCTACCACTACCTCTACGTCGCCATCGACAAGTTCACCAAGTGGGCAGAGGTGGAAGCTGACCGCACCATCCCTGCCGGATCCGCGGTCAAGTTCACCAAGGGCCGCGTGAGCCGGTTCGGGGTCCCTAACCGCATCATCACCGACAATGGCTCACAGTTCACTAGCAATCTCTTATAAACGTATTGTGCTAACCTTGGAATGCAGATCTGCTACGCTTCCGTGGCGCACCCCAGGAGCAATGGCCCAGCCGAACGCACCAACGCGGAAGTCCTGAGGGGCCTCAAGACGAGGACCTTCAAGAAGAAGCTTGAGGCCTGCAGTAGGGGCTGGCACGACGAGCTCCAGTCCGTGCTGTGGTCCATCCGCACCACCGCCACCAAGCCGACAGGCGAGACCCCGTTCTTCCTCGTCTACGGAGCAGAAGCGGTTCTCCCACACGAGGTCAGGCATCGCTCCATGCGGGTCCTGGCGTTTGATGAAATGCAGCAGGACGCCATGCGGGGGATGGACCTTGTGCTGGGGGAGGAACACCGCCGTGAAGCCCCGCTCCGAGCCGCAAGATACCAGCAGGCGCTGCGGCGGTACCACTGCCGCAGCGTCCGCTCCAGGACGCTCGAGGTGGGTGATCTCGTCCTGAGGCGGGTGCTCTACAGGGAAGGGTTGCACAAGCTCTCACCCATGTGGGAGGGCCTGTTTCGGGTCGCCCACGTCTCCAGGCCTGGCGCCGCGCGCCTGGAGACGCAGGACGGGATCCCTATCCAGAACGCCTGGAACATCCAGCACCTCCGGAAGTTCTACCCATGAAGCAAGCCCAACGCCAGTGAAGCAAGGCCCAGTGCATATGATGGTCTCCGCTCGTGACACTCTCACGTAATAATGAGTGGGGTTGTACACGCCCTGGAGTCTCAGGAGTGCCGCCCTCGGGCCTCGGGGGCTCCCTCCCATGTCCTAGTGGCAGCAGTTAGCTCCGCGCTGGTGAGAAGACAAGAAGACTAGACTAGGTGCCGGACACGGCTTTTCATTTGCTTTCCGCAGTTGGCTTGCTCCTCTTTAATGAAAATTTTCTTTCTGGTGGTCCTATCCGGCTTGGTTCCGTCGCCTTTTGGCTCCTTTTTCTGCCCTCGGTTACTCGTTTTGGCCCGTACTCTCCCTTGCATGCCTCGCGAAGGGGCTGGATAGGTGTCTCGTGAGCGTTTTCCCTGTTCTTCGCGAGGCACCCTCGCTCGAGCTCGCAAGCTAGCGCACCTCTCTCAATCCGTGCCCCTCGGGTACCGCGATGCGAAGCGCTGGGTCGTGGCCGGCTACGCCTGCGACCAGGGCTCGGAAGGGCTCGAAGAATAAGAGTTTCTTAATGCAGTCCCTAGACGCCTCCCAAGCCATGGAGGCCTCGCTAGGTACTGGGAAATGCGCGCCTCACGAGGCGGAAACTACTACTGCGAGCGTGTCAAGCTAATTTATTCCTACGCGCCTACGTAAAACGTTGATGCGGCAACATGACACAGGAATGATAAACATAGCATAGCAATTTGGAAATCATGGTTCGTTGCACGCCCCTGCGGGGCCCCATACTTGTCTCTCTCTTAATGCAGGAAGAAAAGGAAGAACAAAACAAAAGTGGCGCGCGCTCCCACGACAGTTCACGAGGATGGGCCGAGGGCGCTCTCCGGGATCCATGGCGCTCTCCTGGGCTCATCCAGACTCCTCCTCGTGCTTCACTGGGGCGCGGCAACGAGACGACACACTGCCTCCCTCTAAGCAGGCGTGGCGGCGTGGCGGCTAGTCGTAGGTGCCGCTGCTGGGGCTATCGTCGGAGGTAGAGCCGCCGTAGCTGGACAAACTGCGGCCGGCACCAAGGGCGAGCTCGCCCTCATCCTCGTCACGGCCGTTGCCAAGGCCGAGCACCTCGTCGCCATCGTTGTCCTCGGGGCAGCAGCCGACGCGGCGACCATCTTCCCCAAACACCCTCACGAAGAGGGTCGCATTGCCGTCGTACTTGAAGTGGAGGGTGCACCGCCTGCCCAGGCCGTGCGCCTGGGCAAACATCTGCCAGCCGCGGGCCAGGGCTGTGTTGCCTGCGACGGAGACAACCACTGCAACCCAAGAAGCCTTGCTGCAGCAGCCGTCAGCCTGCAGCCAGAGCCCGCCTGGACTCTTGGCCGGCAGCTCACCGGTGAAGAAGCGCGGGAGCTGAAGCCAGGTGCCGGCCGGGTTCTCCGACCACACGACGACCTCCGGTAGCACTTCCGCCGAGTGGAAGCGCCGCCGGGGAGGCCGCGCGACCATGGCGCGCCTCCCTTAATCGACGGGGCTGCCACAACATGGGCGACTCCCACCACATGAAGAGGCGCCGCCGCGGCCGCGAGGGGCCACGGCAGGGGTCGTGGTGTGCTTGCGGGGCGGCCGCGCCCCCTCTTGGGAGGCAGTGAGCTGGGCCCCTCCTGGCGGGCCTTCCCATTCTCTGCGGCCGAGAACCTCTTCGGGGGCGCCATGGGTGTCGCTACTAGCAATGAAGCAAGGAGGAAGAAGAAGCGAGCGGGATGGAGGAAGAGATGGGCAACGGGGGGCTCCGCCCCTCTCCCCATTTATAGCCAGAGGGAGGCCAACCGTCGACCTCCACGACCGCAGGTAATGATAACCCTTTTTGCATGCAGCATGGACTCATCGATTCGGGCAGTTGCCGAGGCAGCGTGGGGAAGTAGAGACGCCCATGTCCAACCAGTCGCCACGCGTCAATCAAGGCCGCAGGCTATTGGGGCCCGCGGCGCTCCGCACTTGCCCCTTGGCTTCACCTCGATGCCAAGTTCGGGGGCTACTGTCGGTGTTCTGGGAACGGGGGTCCCCAGACTTGCCTGCCTGCGGCCCACGGCGTGGCTCCACTAGCGGCCTTGTACGACCCATCTTCACCAGTAAACACTCAAGACCCTCGCGAGGGGCCAAGCCTCGTGAGGCGGACGACACAAGAACTCCTCAGGGGCGGCCTCACCAGGCTGGCTCACGACGAGCAGAGAGATCAAGGCAAGGGGCACCTCACGAGGTTCCTGTGACACAAGCCATGACGACCGGAGCCAGGCGGGCGCCAGCGTGCGCAGCGTCCTCGTTTCCTCTTTGGTGCTAAAGAGGCAAGCGTAGGCGAGGAGTCCCGAGGCATCAGGCAAAGGTTTCCATATCGGTGCAGCAAGACCAAGACCAGCAGGACGGCAGGACAGAGGTCACCGTGGAGCCCAAGACGGCGTCATCACCAGAGCCTTTGGCAGGCGAAGACTACTTTTGTTAGGATAGCTTGTACTAGTTGTCCCCCTTCAAACTTGGCCGTTGTGGGATCCCTTCCCGCTCAATATTTGGGAAGAGGACCAGGGCCTCTATAAATAGGACTAGCCACCACCATAGGAGGGGATCAATCAACTTATCCCCATCAGCAAAGCCCAGTACAGCAGACCGAAACCTTGGCTGGCAAACCAAGCCCAAGAACACCTCTCCTCCTGAGGCTGTTCTTCCCGTGTACCTGTTCATTCTCAGCCCAAGAGGCAATCCACCACACCACACTGGAGTAGGGTATTACACCACAACGGTGGCCCGAACCAGTATAAATCTCTGTGTCTCTTGTTCTTCGAGTTCGTCGAGTTAGGCCTTGAGATCGTGGCGAGAGCGAGCTAGAGAGAGAGGGAGATCTTCGCGTGCACCCCAGTGTTCGAACCTCAAGGGTTTTGCCAGAACCCGAAATCCGACAGTGATGAGCATGATTACAGAGCTGAAACATTGACTTTTGAGGTGGTCAAGATCAAGAGCCCTTATCACGCCCTGTTTGGACGGCCAGCTTATGATAAATTGATGGCGCGGCCTTGTTATGTTAATCTGCAGCTTAAAATGCCAGGTCGTAAGGGTACCATCACGGTGCATGGCAACAGGAAGATAGCTTTGGAGTGTGAAGAGGGCGACGCTGCTTATGCTGAGTCTGTTTGTGCAACTTAGGAGTTGAAGTTTTACAAAGATAATGTTGACCCGGCAGATATGACCCCCTTGAAAAAGCCAACCACAGAGCATGACCCTTTGTTGATGTTTAAGTCGGCCGATGACACTAAACAGGTTGATTTTGTTCCTGGCGACTCATCCAAATAGTTCAGTATCAGTGCTAATATGGATCCGAAATAGGAAAGCACGCTCATCGACTTCATTTGTGAGAACCGGGACATCTTTGCATGGAAGCCTTCAGACATGCCAGGTGTACCGAGGGAACTTGCTGAGCAGACTCTTAATATTGATCCAAAGTTTAAACCGATCAACTAATTCCTTCATTGCTTTAATGAGGAGAGGTGCAAGGCCATCGGTGAAGAAGTGTCCCGGCACTTGGCGGACGGATTTATTATTGGAGTTTTTCATCCTGAATGGTTGGCTAACCCGGTGCTGGTACTTAAGAAAAACGGCACTTGGCAAATGTGTGTGGATAACATAGACCTTAACAAGGCATGTCCAGCTGATCCTTTTGCCCTCCCTTGTATTGATCAGATCATTGATGCTACGGCCAGTTGTGAGCATTTGAGCTTTCTAGATGCTTATTCTCGATATCATCAGATCAAGATGGCAGTTAAGGACCCGGAGAAGACAACTTTTATCACTCCTTTTGGAGCCTTCTGCTACGTCTCTATGCCTTTTGGGCTCAAGAGTGCCCAGGCAACTTATCAGCGTTGTGTTTAGAATTTCCTCCACAACCAGATTGGACGCAATGTTCATGCTTATGTGGATGAAATGGTTGTGAAATCCAGGAAGAAGGAAACCTTGTTAGAGAATTTGAAGGAGACCTTTGATAACCTCCGGGTTTACAAAATGATGCTTAACCTGTCCAAGTGTGTCCTTGGTGTGCCAGCCGGCAAGCTGTTGGGTTTTTTGGTTTTTGAGAGAGGCATTGAAGCTAACCCAGAGAAAATCAAGGCTATCACTTCTTTGGCTAACCCGACATGTATCAATGACGTCCAGCGTTTGGCGGGTCGTATTGCGGCTTTGAGTTGGTTTATAAGCCGCGTGGGAGAGAAGGCTATGCCTTTATACCAGATGAAGAAGAAAACAGACCATTTTGTATGGAGTAATGCTGATGATCAGGCTTTTGAGGCACTGAAAAAGCAGTTGGCTGAGCCGCCAATCCTTGCAGCTCCCATTGATAAGGAGCTCTTGCTCTTATATGTGGCTGCTAACAACAGAGCCGTCAGTGTAGCGGTTGTTGTGGAAAGAAAGGATCAGGCAAGGAATATCCGGTTCAGAGGCCGGTTTACTATGTTAGTGAGGTACTCGTTGAATCTAAGCAGAGATACCCACATTGGCAGAATCTGGTTTATGGAGTGTTCATGGCTAGTCGCAAGCTGAAGCAGTACTTTCTTGGCCATCCCATCACTGTGGCCAGTTCGGCTCCCCTAGGGGATATCATTCAAAACAGAGAAGCCACGGGCCGGGTGGCCATGCGGGCCATTGAGCTTGGACCCCATGGTTCGAAATATATGCCTCGGACAGCTATCAAGTCTGAAGCCCTTGTGGATATTATCAATGACTGGACAAAGCTGCAGATGCCTGAGGAGAAGCCTGATAACACGTATTGGACTATTCATTTCGATGGGTCCAGGCAATTGGAAGGCTCGGGGGCTGGAGTTATTTTGACTTCCCCACGAGGTGATAAGTTTTGCTATGTTTTAAGGTTGATGTTCCCTTGTACTAACAATGCAGCTGAGTACGAGGCCTTGCTCCATGGTCTTCGGATGGCTAAAGAGATGAATCTAAGCCAGGTGAGGTGCTTTGGCGACTCAGATTTGGTGGCTCAGCAAGTTTCAGGGACTTGGGATTCCAAAGACCCGCTCATGGCGGCTTATCGCCGTGTAGTTGATGCTATTGCTGGTCATTTCAAGGGTTATCAAGTGGAACATGTTGATCGCAGGAAAAATGAGGCGACTGATGCTTTAAGCCAGCTGGGGTCTCAGCATAAGCCGGTACCACCTAATATTTTCCTTGATATTTTGAACAACCCTTCAGTTAAATTGCCTACGGAAGAGGGCCTTGCTATCCCTGACCCGGAGGCACAGTTGGTGGCGGCTCTTCACGTTATTCCTGATTGGACAGTTCCATATTTGACTTACATGACCCGGGGTGAGTTACCTGAAGATGAAACTTTGGCCAGGCAGATAACCCGGCGGTCTAAGTCGATGACTATTGTCAATGGCGAGTTGCACCGATGCAGTGTTACAGGGGTGATTCAACGTTGTATTTCTCCTGAGAAGGGCCGTGACATTTTATGAGAGATTCATGAAGGAGATTGTGGCCATCATGCCGGCTCTAAGTGTCTCGTGGCAAGGCTTTTCGTCATGGGTTTTATTAGCTGACGGCTCATGCTGATGCAGAAGATCTGTTAGCAAGTGCGACGGCTGCCAGAAGTTTTCCAGACGAGCTCACGTGTCGGGTCAAGAATTGAGGATGATTCCAATTACTTGTCCGTTTGTAGTATGGGGGCTGGATATGGTTGGGCCTTTTAAACGATCTAAGGAAAAAAATACTCACCTCTTGGTGGCAGTTGACAAGTTTACAAAGTGGGTTGAGGCAGAGCCGGTCAGCAAATGTGACGCGGCAACGGTGGTTCAGTTCATCAAAAAGGTGATTTTCCGTTTTGGCTACCCTCACAGCATCATAACTGATAGTGGCACTACTCTGTCCAAGGGTGCTATGAAAGAATTCTGTCAACAACAACATATTCGTCTTGATGTTTCATCAGTGGCTCACCCCCAGTCCAATGGTCAAGCTAAAAGAGCCAATCAAGAAATCTTGAGAGGCATAAAACCCCGGCTTATGGTCCCTTTGCAGGCGACGCTGGGTTGTTGGGTTGAGGAGTTGCCCTCAGTACTATGGAGTATCAATACTACCCCCAACAGATCTACGGGTTACACGCCTTTCTTCATGGTTTACGGAGCAGAGGCGGTTCTTCCCAGTGACATACGTTACGACTCGCCCCGTGTGTCGGCTTATGTTCAAGCTGATAATGAAAAAGCACGTCAAGATGCTCTTGATTTGTTGGATGAAGAACGTGACCTTGCGGCGGCTCGTTCAGCAATCTACCAACAAGATTTACGTCTTTAGCATAGTCGCCGGGTTAAAACCCGGACCTTTCAAGAAGGTGACTTGGTGCTCCAGCTCATCCAGGATCAAACAGATATGCACAAATTATCCCCACCTTGGGAAGGGCCTTTTGTGGTCAGCAAAAATCTGAACAGCGGGTCATACTACCTCATTGATGTTCGAGACTACAAGGACTCACGCACGTCAGAGGAGGAGACCTGCCGGCCATGGAACATTGCCCATCTTCGGCCTTATTACACCTGAGCCACCAGCTCTTGTGTTGTACATACTTTTACCAATGTATATATTATGATTAGTATAATAAAGCCGGCATCCCTGATAATTCAGGGCCTCTGTTGTTTCATGTCTGAGTTTCTGAGTCTTTATTGTCAATTCATAAGATCACTTGGGGGTTTCCTGCTCACTGAGCATATCTATGACTACCCTTTGATCCGGCTTATACGCCTAGTTGCAAACAACTTGGGGGCTTTCTGCCCAGGTTTAAAGGTTACCAAAGAGAACTTGCTACAAGGTGCAGTTCAAACATAGGTAATCTGCCTTTACGGCTTATGATAGGTCACTTGGGGGCTTCCTGTTCAATCAACATAGCTATATTTACCCTTTTGATCAGCTTGGACGCCAGGTGTATTCACCTAAACTCCGGATTATCCTGCCTTTGTATGTAGGACACTCCGCCCAGGTAAGCCTGGAATGACCCGCCATACTCTTGACAGTCAATCTTATAAAATCCCTGAACTTGTCCAAGTTAAAACAACGGTTGGTCATGTGAGGCCCGGTTTACAGGTTTGAATAAAGGATTAATTCAGTGGTTGCGCGACCCTTTGAACAGCACTTGATATTGAGGTTTGGCAGCCTATGAAAGCCTTGTTTTTCTGGTTTGTTATTTTATTTGAACATTGTTTGGGTTCATATTTTTCTACCCTATTGACATATGGTTTAAAACGATTCAAGCCATGTAGCCTTAATCCTTATGGCTCATATTTGAGCGTATCTGGAGGTTTAATAACCATGCATGGCTTTCGACGACAAGTCACCAGTATGATGTGATTGTGCACTTGGATTTCTGTGCTCTAAGTTTTTTGGGCTATTACCGTTGCTACATATGGCGCTGTAAGCCGGCAATATGAACAAATCTCACTTGGAGGTATGTTATTTACTTGGCATATGAATATATGCGGTTTTAATAACCCGGCCTGGTTATGGACTATACAGTCACCAACAAAATTTTATATGGGGCATTATGACACGCACTGGGGTAAACCGCCAGGGCACATGTTATCTGCTTGTGTGCAGGGACAATGATCATATGACTTGCATGATTGATAACATTATGAGCATAAGCAACATTTCTTCAACATTAGATCGGCGGTTCAAAGTATCATGCAAATAAACATGCACGATGGCATGGCAGATCATTGTTTTTACTACCCCATTACACAGCTTTCCAAGCCCAAATGATTAACTATTTTTTCAAGAAGAGCCGGGAGGCAGTCTTGGAGCCACCTTACGACTCAGTTGCCTTGTTCTGGCTGGGTTGAAGCTTCCAGTTTATCCAGCGCCGGTTCTTCCTCTTCCTCCACTGGCTGGAAATCATGTGATGTCCAAATCATGCCAGTTATGACTCTGAATACAACCCCGTCATCTATGAGCGTGGATGGATAAATATCAAGAGCGAAAGTGTGCTTACGTGTTGGAGGAATAAGATCCATCACGGGATAAACCGACGCTTTCAATTTTCCATTTTGGATGGTGTAAGCCGCCTCATACTTGGAGATCTCAGATTTCTCAGCCAGCTTCCTTGCAAAAGGTCGCATCTCCCTTATAATTTTGGTGAAGTCCTCTACAGTGAAGGGAGACCCATCTTCTTTTAAGCTTGGGCAGCCAGTAGCTAACTCCTCAGGGTCAAGCTCTGCCTGCCATGCTTTGGCCCGGCTTAGGGCAGTGATGCCGCCAGCTCTGGCGGCTGACCACTTTATCTCCTCTGCCCTCTGGGGTACGACTGACAGCTTGCCCAGTGTTTCTCTGATAAGGGAAGGTGGCTGCTTAGTATAAGAGACGGTAGCTATGGCTCTTTGTGCCCGAGTGTATAATTGCTCCACAAGAGTGTAGACGGCTCTCAGCTTCATGCGCATGTTTGAGCCAAAGTGGGAGATCTTGGAGCCTGCATTAGCAAAGATATTGTTAAACCGGCTACTGGTTTGTTACACATTGGTGGTGAAAGATTGGAATACAACATTTCTTACCAAAGATGGCGGTTGGCATGCAATTGATTTGATGTGTTAAGCCGGATAACTCATCAGTCACCGGCTTAAGAGCGGCCTCAACATCTTCTGATCTTTTCAATAGAGCTGCCTTCTCGGTGTCCTAGCTGGTTCTCTCAGCGCTGAAATGTCTTTTCAACCTTTCGATCTCTTCTAAGGTGGTTTTTAGCTCTGATTTGGCTTTTGAAGTCTCTGATTGTTGGGACTGGATGTTTTGCCGCAGATCCGCCACTTGAGATTCTTTCATATTTAATTGAGCCTGCAAGATAAGGCGAGTCAGCATCAATATATGGTTATGCTAATTACTTCATTTGAAGTCCCAAGCATAATACAAGTATTTTACTTGGCACTTGGGGGCTAATGCACATTGCTCTTTTGAAGACAATTCTATGATGACCCGACTAAATTTCTACGGCTATAGCCGGTTCATGGGGGCTACATATTTGGATTTTGTTCATAAATATGGCGATAAGTCCTGACTTAGCCATTCTGATTAAGCCGGCCCTTGGGGTCTACATGTGTGAAATTGAGCAATACAATTTGAAGTCCCGGCTTAACTTTCCAGTTTCAGCCGACCCTTGGGGGCTACATGTGTGAAATTGAGCACTATCATTTGAAGTCCCGGCTTAACTTTCTAGTTTAAGCTAGCCCTTGGGGACTACTCGTTTTGATTCAACAGTTACAAATTGTTATGACATGTCTACAAGAACAACAAAGATATTTAAGTCTACGGCATATTCAAGTTTTTCATATTCAATAGACTTGGCGGCTGGCAGATATATACTTATATGAGAAGGTTTTGTTAGTGCTTACATCAAAGCGCTACTTCATGAGGTAAACCAAGCCGGCTTCAAAGTTACGGCTGGTGTGAAGGCGGTTCAGATAACCTGCATGAATCTCATGGGCATTGAATTGAGAATAGCTCTCCAGGTCCAATTTCCACTTGCCTTTGTCAGCAGCTGAGAGGTCTTCTTTATTGCCGTGCTTGGATAAGACGGTGGGATTGCCTGGTGCTGTGTAAGGCGTCCCTGTAACTATTACATCTATGGTTTCTTGAGCCAGCTGAGCGGGACTGGGCGGCTTAGGAGGAGCCGGATTAACATCCATGGAGTCCATGGTGACATGGTGCTCTTCTGGTGGCGGATCATCAAGGGCTGTTTCAGAGGTTTGGTGCAAAGATTCAAATATTGTCTGATTCTCTGGGTCAACAACCTTGGGGTCTTCGGCTGGTTTATTCACCTTCAGCTTCTTGCTAGGTTTGGCTATAGCACTGAAAATAAGACACATGATGGGATTAGTATATCAATTGAGTAAAGTGTTAAAGCAAGCAAGTTTAATGGTCTTACCCAGGTACGGTCTTGAAAAGAGGGACCTGAGTTCGAGTAGAGTCACCAGATGAGGAGTGAGAGGTTCCCTGATAGTTTAAATCAGAAGGGTTAAGAGGTTGTCGAATAAGACCCGCCTTTGGAAAAGATAAGTCGAAAATTTGCGAAACCTCTGCTCGGCGCTTGCGAGGAGCCGGCGTGTTGGGTAAGCCGGAGGAGAGAATCCCACCGCCACTGTTCCGGGTTGTGCGGTGAACTTCATGCTGCTGCTTCTTCAATATAAAGTTGGGATCCAAGTAATCTAAAGGGTGAGAAAACATTACTTTCCGGTTCGCTTGACGAACTTTCTGTCTTGGCAGAGGTTATGAATAGGAGGAAAGGATAGTTACCTCTTCACCATCTGCGTGGCTACCTTCCGCATCATCCTGATAGTAATGAATGTCAATAAGATGAACAAAGAATGAGCCAAGAGAGTAAAGTTCTACCTCTGACTCATCATCTAGAGTAAAAAGATCAGTTGCATCTGCCTTGTTTTTGGCAGGCCTCTTGGTCACCTTGTTTTTGTTTCTGACCTTCTTGGCTGGCTTATCTTGGAGTTTTTTGTTCCAAAAGGGGGAGTCAGCCTGGAAAAAGTTCAAAGAAGTATGGGAAGGCAGATTGACAGATAGTGAGTAAATGAAAGTTGTTCAAAAAATACTTACAGCTGGTGGCTTGTTGAGGGTGCAGAAGGGGTTCAGCCCCACTTCGCTGCAAGTATCTAGACTCTCATTGAGCAGAGTCTTTGTCATATCATTGATTTATTTATCATCCAAACGGATTGGAGAGTAACGCAGCAGATCTTTAACATCGCCGGTATATTCGCACATTAAGCCAGACCGGCGGCTTAAAGGCAAGATTCTCCATGCGACCCAGTAACGAGCCAGATCAACTCCAGTCAAACCATTGGCCATCAGGGCTCTTATCTTGGAAAATATGGGCATATATTTGGCCCGTTCTTTTGTGCTGATTCGCTCTGGGAGAGGGTGTCCGTTGCTAAGCTGGCTTTCATGGTAACCCGACAGAGGATTTTCACCTTCTAGAGATGTATCTTTGCAATAGAACCAAGTCTGATTCTAGTCTTTAGGATGACTGGGGAGTGCGGCGGCAGGAAAGTTGGCTTCTTTACGCCTATGAATTGAAATGCCCCCTAGTTCTAGGCTGGGTCCATCGTAAACTCAGTATGGCGGTTCAGGTAGTAAAATTCCCTGAACAATTCGACAAGGGGCTCCTGTTGAAGATACACTTCGCAAAACAATTGAAAATTGCAGATGTTTGAAATAGAATTGGGCCTGATATCTTGAGGATGAAGCTTGAAGAAAAGAAGCACATCACGAAAGAATTTTGAGCCGGGTGGGGTAAACCCCCGGAGCATATGGTCAGTAAAGACAATGACTTCGCCTTCTTTGGGTCAGGAGTGGTTTCTGTGCCTGGGACTCTCCAATGGATCACGTTCTTTGCGGCTAAGATGCCTACTTGAACGTGCTCGTTCAGCGTTTGCTTAGTAACCCGGGAGGCGACCCAGTTGCATGAGGTAACCGATTTGGTCATTTTGTTGATGAAAGCCTAAAAAGAAAGATATTGTTGGTTTAAGGTTATGCTGTTAAGCCGGCCAGTGATTAAAAAGTAAGTACATTATGCAAGGCCAGTTCATAGGTAGAAGAATAAGTGCCATAAAGATTAACAAGGTTAAACCGGAAGACAGTGCCGGGTTATACGGATTGTGAACATATACTGGCGGCTTAACAAGGGGGCTAATGCTATATGGCGGGTTACGGCTTATCGTATAAGCCGCCCGCACGTTTTTAGCGCGACAGATCTATACTGAATTTTGGCTAAGTGATGGACAAATAGGTTCCACAGATTGGTGCTATGATTTTGGATCTGCAGCAGTTCTGAAAAGAAACTAAATTTTAAACCTAAGGTTGCGGCAGCGGAAAAACTCATCTGCTTTGGTGGAATCTTATATGGAAAAATTATATTGTGTGATTGGAAAGGGATGCAAGACTAATACAGCGTGACTTTAGTACCATGTTCAGATCAAACTACATAGTCTAGAGAGGAAAATGAGGAACGACGAAGAACACCGATGAACGGTGAAAACCCTAATGCAGATCTGCTACAGGGAAAGGTGGATACTTACTGACGCTGATGAAGAACGGAGATGCACCGCAGTTTCTGGTCCGTTCAGGTCGATGCAGCGGCCAGAGTTGAGGACGCTGGAGGAAGACGGCGGCAGCAGAGCTCGGGTGCGCGGAGGCATCGCGAGAAGGAAGATGAAGATGAGGGGGCAAGGTAAAAAGTGAAAAGGACCTCCTGCCCCTATTTATAAGGAAGTGGATAGATGGCATGTGCGGGAATCGAGAAGACCAAAAAATGATTATGTGGCTATGTGGACGCCTCGATTTTTGGGAGGTTCATTAAGATAAAGATCTGTTGAGATATCCTGGGCTTTGTGCAAAGTTAATGCACAATGATGTCATGGCGGGTTAACACGATGCTGAGACGTGACATCATGGCGGGTTACAATGAATTGATGAAGAATTGACGATGGAAAATTCTGCTAAATCATGTAAAGATTGATGTGAACAAGTTCAAATCAACCTGGGGCCTAATGTTGGGGATATAACTATTGGATATGACCCACCCAGGAGGGGTCGGGTAACGCCACTGGCGGCTTAGAGATGAAGAAACCTGGTAAGGCCCAAGAAGATGTGAAGATGGCGGTTCATGAAGGAAGCTTATTCAAGGCCCAAGACCCAGAGGCGACTTGAGGCTCAACGGGATGAGCCGCCATATGTTTAACTTATACTGTAAGGAAATCTTAGTAGAAAGCGAGCCGGTCACGTGTGTGTGAGCTGGCCGGGACTCTGTAAGCCGCCGGGCATCAACCTGTATATAAAGGGGTGACCCGGCGGCGGGTTAACTCAAGCAACAACTCATCGGGAACTAGGTCAAGTGTATTCGCTCCCTGGTAATCGAAACCCAAGCAATACAAGCTAAAGAAGGAGTAGGCTTTTACCTCGTTGAGAGGGGCCAAACCTGGGTAAACTCTCTGTGTCCTTTGTCCCGTTTAACCCCTTCAAGCTAACCTAGTTGCGATGGCTCCACACCTAAGTCCTGTTAAGTCCACGACAGTCTGCATACTCAAGACAATATAAAAATCCTTAACTCGGCCGTCCCGCACAAATTAAGGCTTGGCGGCTGCTAAGTTAGGAACTATAAAACGCTTTTAAGTTGTCTCGCACCTACATTCTGGAAGAAAAGAGACAGGCAATCCCTTCAAGCCAGGTTCGGGCCGCTCCAAGGTATGCATCCAGTGAATTAAAAGCGTTAAACTCCTGATCGGTAAAAGCAGTGTGGCACAAGGATTCTCTCCGGCGGCGGTGATTCATTACACTCTCAACCTCGGAGTTGGTAACCAAAACATCATCGGGGTCCTCTGGATGTGCACCAGTGGCTCTTCTCCTGCAAAGTTAAGCAAACGTCAGGCAAAGGATATTAAAGACGACCCCTCTCGTCATCCCAAAGCATGTTACCTCTGAGCCAAGGGGGCGGTCAATTCTGCTCCAGCAGAGGCCTTCCTCTTGAGCGCCTCGTTAGGGGCCAGAGCTGGCGTATGCCGTGCTCCTCCCACAGTTGTTCTCCATGTAGTTCGACGGCCCTTGGGAGTTGAAGTTAGAGTGTGTGCACTACTGCAGGATGCTACTAACGCGACACTACGATTAGAGACGCTTTGATGAAACTGTGTGCGATGCATTAATCACAAACGGGGATGTAAAAAAACCATCAAAAAAGGTGCAAAACGTTTGCGATGAATGATACATCAAACATTGTTCAGATTTTAGTTGCGTGTGCGATCCAGGGCACACGGTTGACCCGTTCAAACTGTTTGCGAGGAGGCAAAACAATAGAAACGGGCAGCCAAATCAATGTGTGTGCGATATACGACATACAGTTCGCTCCGATGAACTATTTGCTATTGGGGAGTGCAACAGAAACAGTTAGCCAGATCAAGGTGTGTGTGATATAGGGCATACGGCTCACTCGGACGAACTGTTTTCAATTAGCGAACACAACAGAAACGGTTCAACTTAACAAGATGTGTGTGATACGGGGCAAACAGCCGACTCAACAGTGAGCAACCACGTGGTCAACGTTCTGCCATCAATAAATTTTGACCTTGTTGAGGGAGTCCTGGATTATTGGGTCCTCGGGGAGCCGGCCTATGTGAGATGGGGCGGACAGATGGGCCGTGAAGATACAAGACAGAAGGCCTTCTCTCGTGTCCGGATGGGACTCTCCTTTGCGTGGATGGCAAGCTTGGCATCCGGATGTCTAGTTTCCTTCCTCCGTCAACCGACTTTGTACAACCCTAGTCCCCTCCAGTGCTTATATAAACCGGAGGGTTTAGTCCATAGATGCTATCACAAATCATACATGCTAGATATCTAGGGTTTAGCCATTACGATCTCGAGGTAGATCAACTCTTGTAACCCCTATACTCATCAAAGTCAATCAAGCAGGAAGTAGGGTATTACCTCCATTATGAGGGCCTGAACCTGGGTAAACATTGTGTCCCCCACCTCCTATTACCTTCGATCCTTAGACGCATAGTTCAGGATCCCCTACCCAAGATCTGCCGGTTTTGACACCGACATTGGTGCTTTCATTGAGAGTTCCACTATGCCGTCGACAGAAGGTTCGATGGCTCGATCAATCATCCATAACGATGCTGTTTCAGGGGAGACTTTCCTCCCCGGTCAAATTTTCGTGTTCGGCGGCTTCTCACTGCGTGCCAACTCAATTGTCCACCTCGAACAAATCGACATCCACGATCCTGGTCATCAGATCAGTTTTGGAAATCTGAGCTATGTCGCTGATATCCGAGGAGAATTGATCTTCCAAGGATTCGCGGCCTCGACCACAGCTCTGGCCTTTGATCCGGAGCATGTCACCAGGTCCGAAGACGGGAGTTTAGAGCCCGTCGGACTCTCTGTAGCTATAGAGCTCGCCACCGGAGATCCGGAGGGGACTGCGTGACCAGCAGGCCCGGAGTTAAACCAGGTTCCCTCTATCATCGTAAAGCCAGACTCACCTCCGGATACCAGCTCCGAACTCTCGAGGTCCGCGTCACTTGAGCTCGGCCAGGAGACCTCTGCCCCTCCCAGCTCCACGGACTCTCGCTCCCCCGTCCAAACCTCGCTCTTAAACGAGGCTCTGGACTTAATGCGATCCCTCGCCATTACAGAGGAATCACGTTCGAATTGCATCCAGCCTGGACTAGGGGCTGAGAGCAGGGAATTTTACGTCCCACCCACCACCCACTTCATAGCCACTGTCGAGGACTTAACCGACATGCTGGACTACGCCTCCGAAGACATTGACGGTACGAATGACGATGCCAGAGACGAACAAGGCCAAGACCTGCCGTTTACCGGACCTTGGACGGCCTCCTCCTCATATGACATGTATACGGTGGACACACCCAAAGAAGATGACGGCGATGGCAGAAAGGATCCGGACGAGGACGAGCCCGACGAGGCATCACCAAAGCATCGACGTCAGCGGTGCCGTTCAAAATCGCGCCACAAAATAGACAGTAATACCGGCACCGAAGACAATAACACTCCGGATAATGCCAAAGACCTCGAAGCCCCCATCGAACAAACATCCGAACATGATGATTGGGAGGAGGGGAAAGTCGACCCCGACGATCCGGTCAGAAATGACTCAGAGGATAGTAAGTATCTACCACTCTCCGAGGATGATGTAAGCCTCGGTGATGAAGACTTTATCGTGCCAGAGGAACCCCTCGAGCAAGAGCGCTTTAAGCACCATCTAATCGCCACTGCGAGAAGCCTAAAAAAGAAGCGGCAGAAACTCCAAGCCGAACAGGATACGCTCAACGACAAATGGACCAAAGTCCTGGCAGCCGAAGAATACGGCCTCGAATGCCCAACAAAGAGCTACACGAAGCGCAAGATGCTACCCCAATTTGACGATGAGGCCCTGGAGCCTATACCACCAACGCGTAACGCTGCTGACAAACCTGACCGACCACCACATGGACGGGACAGAGCGGCAACTCAAGCCGAACACCAGCCCGCACCACCCCGCCTTAGAGGCAGGGAGACAACGGCCCTAGGATATACCTACGACCTACGACAGGACCTGGACAATAGAGCCGGTCAGACCAGATCTATCTATGTATCAAGGGGGTGCACACCAACCCGAGAGGACGGCCATCAGGCCTGGCGCGACAAGCACAACCTCACCCGGGCCGAAAACCGCATACGGACTTCATCCGAACTGCGTCGTGACGTCGCCCGATACAGAGGCGCCGCACACTCCTTGTGCTTCACCGATGAGGTAATGGAGCACCAATTCCTAGAAGGGTTTAAACCCGTGAACATTGAATCATACGATGGAACAACAGATCCAATAGTATGAATTAAAGATTTTCTCCTCCACATTCACATGGCTCGCGGTGACGATCTTCATGCCATCAAGTACCTCCCCCTAAAAGTCAAGGGACCAGCTCGGCACTGGCTAAACAGCCTCCCAGAAAACTCAATTGGTAGCTGGGAATATTTGGAAGACACCTTTGGAGACAACTTCCAAGGCACTTATGTCCGGCCTCCAGATGCCGATGACCTTAGTCACATAGTCCAGCAGCCCGGAGAGTCAGCCCGGAAGCTCTGGACCAGGTTCTTCATTAAAAAGAACCAAATTGTCGATTGTCCGGAAGCCGAAGCCCTTGTTGCCTTCAAGCACAGTGTCCGGGACGAATGGCTCGCACGACACCTCGGCCAAGAAAAACCGAAGTCCATGGCAGCCCTTACCGCACTCATGACCCGCTTTTGCGCGGGAGAAGATAGCTAGCTAGCTCGTAGAAGCAATAGCACCAGCGACCCTGGAACCTTTGAAGTAAGAGATGGCAACAGTAGGCCAAGACGCAACTAAAACAAGCGTCAAAACAAAAATGACGATGCCGAGGATACGGCAGCCAACGCCAAATTCAGTGGCCCTAACTTCGGTCAGCGGAAAAAGCCATTCAAAGGAAACAAAGACGGTCCATCCAGCTTGGACATGATACTCGATCGGCCTTGCCAGATCCATGGCACGTCTGACAAGCCTACCAATCACACCAACCGAAATTGTTGGGTCTTTAAACAGGCTAGTAGGATAAACACTGGCAACGAGGGGAAAGGGGCGCCAAGCGAGGACGACGAAGAGCCTCGTCCACCGAGCACACGGGGACAGAAGAAATTCCCCCCCAAGGTAAAAACGGTGAATATGATATATGTCACTCACATCCCTAAGCGGGAGCGCAAGCGCGCTTTAAGGGACGTCTACGCCCTAGGGTCGGTCGCCCCAAAATTCAACCCATGGTCGGCTTGTTCGATCACCTTTGATCGAAAGGATCCCCCGACCAGTATCCATCATGAAGGTTCGACAGCTTTGGTCCTCGATCCAATTATCGATGGATTCCATCTCACGCGAGTCCTGATGGACGGCGGCATCAGCCTTAACCTGCTATATCAAGACATCATCCGCAAAATGGGAATTGATCCATCAAGAATCGAGCCCACTAAAACCACCTTCAAAGGAGTAATACCTGGTGTAGAGGCCCGCTGTACGGGCTCAATAACATTGGAAGTGGTCTTCGGTTCGCTGGACAACTTCCGAAGCGAAGACTTGATCTTCGACATCGTCCCCTTCCGCAGTGGCTATCACGCACTGCTCGGACGGACGGCTTTCGCTCGTTTCAATGCGGTCGCGCACTACGCTTATCTAAAGCTCAAGATGCCCGGACCACGTGGTGTCATAAAAGTCAATGGAAACATGGAACGCTCCCTTCATACTGAGGAGCACATCGCGGACCTCGCAGCCAAAGTATAGAGCGGCCCTACCAAGGCGCACACCTCATCAGCCATCAAGCCACTCGACGATGTTAAACGAGTCCGGTCCGTTCTGCATGCTCACAGCTCTGTAACTCCAGAGCAAGACTAGCAATTTCTCCTCCGTTGATTACCAGGCACATCCGGGAAGTTTGTACCGTGTGTGCATAATTATGCACTCAAAATACCTTGGGCATCAACGGAGGCACAATACAGACAGGTCTATAGTATGGTTTGACCCTATACGACCTTGACCTTTTTCTTTTGTCATTTTTTCTCTTTTACTACAGGTGCATTAAAACCTATCTACTCTACGAACTTACAAGGACTCTCTTCGAGCCCGGTTTCCTACAGATAACCGAATGACATTCCTCTCAAGGAATCTCTCTCCCCAAGGCGAAAGCGGCGCAGACGTGCGGTGGGATGTCCAAAGGATTTTCTAGACCAAATTTCATTCAAGGACCTGTATAGAGCTTTTCCCCTTGTTCTTAAAACCCTGGCATGTAAAATGGCCTTGATGATCGTGGTACCCTCTGTAAGATCACGTTTTGATGTATCAATCAGATTCTAATAAAGACAGTTTTGGTCCAACCTTATACGGTATGGGCTTATTTCACAAACTGTACTCCGTCTCCACAGTTGTTTCAATTATACACCTCGACACAAATTGCCAGGGGCTCTATGTGGCCACATAGGCGTTGCCAAACAAAAGTCTGAATAACTTTATTGTACACTTTGGCGTCCCGAATATAGCATTATATGCATCGGCTCTGAATCATGTCTTTGGTCAATAGTTGGGTTGCCCGGCTCCTGTGTTTGCTACCTTACGTTCCGTTTGTTCAGCTAGGGTAGCAAAGGGAGAACTACTGCGATTGTGTTTCTGGTTCGCCCGGTCAAGAACCTCAGTAGAGAAAGCCGAAAACTGAATGTCATGATGCGGCGAGAGATGGTCAGCCATTCGGTGACTTACTAAATCTCTAGCGATTTTTTCCGTATTACACGAAGGGCTGGTCTTCTTCCAGTCACGTACGTAACGCATCCACACCCGGGTAGCCGCGTACGTACCAGGGGCTATCTCATAGCCCCGCCATCAAACTCCTATGGCTAAGTCAGAGTGATAAAGCCACATAGTCCGATTGCCTGGTTCGTCGCACTGACACCTCCTTTACGGACCAAGACGTGGGGTCAAGTGTGGTCATGTGCTATTCCGAACACCCCTGTAGTATCTACGTGGGGGCTGAAGCCGACGACTGGTAAACTCTCAGAAATATAAACGGCCGCACAGGAGGAAAAACCTTTCAGATAAAAGCATCAATATATTACAAAGACTTAGTTCATAGTAATACGTCTGGACAGCCCGGATACATTCATTCGAACATAATATCCTTCGAGCATTGACCCTTTATCAAGCCGGCACCCTCTAGGACGTCTTCGAAATAGCGCTCCGGCTTGCGGTGGCCCTTGCCTCCGGGCGGGCCCTCAACTGCTATGACGGCGGCCTTCATCTTCGCCCAGTGCATCTTAACGCGGGCGAAGGACATCCGCGCACCTTCTATGCACACTGACCGCTTGACTGGGTCAATCCGGGGCAGTGCATCGACAAGTCGCTGCACCAGGCCGAAATAACTGCTCGGTGTCGGTTCAATATCCGGCGTATCTCGTAGTAGGGGTCCTAAGCTAGGCGTCTTGGAGCGATGGTAACATGGACATGGGATTTTACCCAGCTTCGGGCTCTCTCGAGGAGATAATACCCTACATGCTGCTGATACGTCTCCAACGTATCTATACTTTTTGATTGTTCCATGCTATTATACTATCCATCTAGGATGTTTTATATGCATTTATATGATTTTTGGGACTAACCTATTAACCCAGAGCCCATTGCCAGTTTCTGTTTTTTCCTTGTTTTTGAGTATCGCAGAAAAGGAAAACCAAACGGAGTCCAATTGACCAGAAATTTGATGGAGATTATTTTTGGACCAGAAGAAGCCCACAGAGCAATGGAGATGGACTAGAAGAGTCCCGGGCTACCCACGAGGGTAGGGCGCGCGCCCCCTGCCTCGTGGACAGCCCGGAGACCCCCCTGACTTGTTCCCGACGCCAATACCTCTCATATATACCCAAACTTCCAGAAAGAAACCTAGATCGGGAGTTCCGCCGCCGCAAGCCTCTGTAGCCACCGAAAACCAACCTAGACCCGTTCCGGCACCCTGCCGAAGGGGGGAATCCCTCTCCGGTGGCCATCTTCACCATCCCGGCGCTCTCCATGACGAAGAGGGAGTAGTTCACCCTCGGAGCTGAGGGTATGTACCAGTAGCTATGTGTTTGATCTCTCTCTCTCTCGTGTTCTTGATTTGGCACAATCTTGACATACCGCGAGCTTTGCTATTATAGTTGGATCTTATGATGTTTCTCCCCCTCTACTCTCTTGTAATGGGTTGAGTTTTCCCTTTGAAGTTATCTTATCGGATTGAGTCTTTAAGGATTTGAGAACACTTGATGTATGTCTTGCATGTGCTCATCTGTGGTGACAATGGGATATTCACATGATTCACATCATGTATGTTTTGGTGATCAACTTGCGGGTTCAGTGACCTTGTGAACTTATGCATAGGGGTTGGCACACGTTTTCGTCTTGACTCTCCGGTAGAAACTTTGGGGCACTCTTTCAAGTTCTTTGTGTTGGTTGAATAGATCAATCTGAGATTGTGTGATGCATATCGTATAATCATACCCACGGATACTTGAGGTGAGATTGGAGTATCGAGGTGACATTAGGGTTTTGGTTGATTTGTGTCTTAAGGTGTTATTCTAGTACGAACTCAATGATAGATCGAACAGAAAGAATAGCTTCGTGTTATTTTACTACGGACTCTTGAATAGATTGACCAGAATGGATAACTTTGAGGTGGTATCGTACCCTACAATAATCTCATCGTTTGTTCTCCACTATTTGTGACATTGGAGTGACTCTTTGTTGCATGTTGAGGGATAGTTATATGATCCGGTTATGTTATTATTGTTGAGAGAACTTGCACTAGTGAAAGTATGAACCCTAGGCCTTGTTTCCTAGCATTGCAATACCGTTTACGCTCACTTTTATCATTAGTTACCTTGTCCTTTTTACAATTTCAGATTAAAAAACCCTATATCTACCATCCATATTGCACTTGTATCACCATCTCTTCGCCGAACTAGTGTACCTATACAATTTACCATTGTATTGGGTGTGTTGGGGACACAAGAGACTCTTTGTTATTTGGTTGCAGGGTTGTTTGAGAGAGACCGTCTTCATCCTACACCTCCCACAGATTGATAAACCTTAGGTCTCCACTTGAGGGAAATTTGCTACTGTCCTACAAACCTCTGCACTTGGAGGCCCAACAACGTCTACAAGGAGAAGGTTGCGTAGTAGACATCAGCTGCCTTTGATTGTTTTCATATAGGTGTAGTACAGAGTACATGTATCTACCACGAGATAGTAGTAATGAATATGAGATTGTCCATTGACTAGCCTGGCCTCGGTTTATATATGCATCGTAGGACTAGGGTTTAGAGGAGTCCTTGTCTTGGGCGCCAAGTCTTGTGGAATCCTCCTTGTATGCGGCATGGGCTGTCCGAGCCGGCCCAATAGTGAACCGCCATGGGGGTCCTCGGCCCGATCCAGCTGGCCGGGAGACGACGTGGTGAGTACCGCCTAGTCCAGGACACCGTCAGTAGCCCCTTGAACCGGTCTTCAAGTTGGGGACGCTCCTCGATTCTTCTGAACTGTTCTTCATCTTCAGTCATCGGTCTTGAAAACTGGTTCAACAAATCTTCCCATCTTTGATCTTGAGGACCGCAAAGTTTACACGTCGGGTATCTGAAGAGCCCCTATAAGTACTCAGCCATTATCAATGCCTTGTTATTTTTAACACCACACCTCGGGTTTGAAGTTGTTCCCGTGCGGCGGTGTCCTCTTGCATCCGAGCTCCAACGCCGGACTGCATTCGAGGTATCTTTTGCAGCCGAGCAACGCCGGGCTGTATCCGAGGTGTCATAGATCACCCTGGTTCAAAAAGGTTGAAGGAGTTTAGCCCAGCTTAATGCCGGAAATGCCCTCTATAGAGCCAGCCGCTTGCATCCGAGCTTTATGCCGGACTTCTTCCGAGGTGACGCACCATCTCGGGCTTGGGCTGATTGTTTGCGGATTTTATTTCCGATTGATGCAATTTATCTACTGACAAGATATGTAGCCAGTAGCCCTCAAGGCGTGTGTCGGTCTAAAACATGAGATGCACCTGAAGGAAAACATGAAACCGCTGATCCCAGTAGCCATTGAGACCCATGTCAATTCAAGAAATCGGCCTAAGGATCAAATCCTAACTCGGTAGCGTACGTAGGAATAAAAATGCAGTGTAATACATTAGAGATAATAATCGGCGGACGGGCCCCTGAGAGAGGGTCGTGAGAAGTCGCTGTGAGATATTAGCTTGATGTCGGATAAGTCCCAGATGGTACTTATTGTTGTCCGAGGACGCGCTTTCCTATAGTTCAGTCAAGCCGAACACTAAGCACTTTGAATTTTCTGCACTGAATAGGTAATGAAGTAGCCCCCGAGACACTGGTCGAGTGGCAACACCAGATCAGGGGATCGATGTACCCCTTTAATATTTGTAAATGTTAAGCACGAAGCCCAGTAGCCCCCGAGCCTTAATGTGGGCACGGGTGGCCGAATTAAGGATCGATGTCTAGAGTAAAATCACAAAGTATGTGTTTCTATGTATCCAAGTACTTTACATCATTAATGCTCGGATCCGCACTATACAAAACTTTGTTGACCGACCATCGGCTTCAACCTCCTCGTCTAGTAGACGGGGAGTGTTTATCCCACTTTATAAAGCCTTTATGAGGGCAAAAATTTACGACAAACAAGGCAATCCGGCCATACGGTTTTATGAACAAAGGTACGCGGAGAGATATGTTACATTATTATTATTGGAAGAAACATCTTCCAAAGAAAATAGTTCCGCCATCGGTTCCTTTCTTTGGGTTGTCATGCTGACCATGATGAAACCTCACCTCCGATCAATGTGGGAGGAAAATACTGAGGATATAATTCAGGGAAAGTTCCCGAACTCTAAGGTCTGAATGTTCCAAAATTTTCACTTCCGTCGTTGCCGACCAATTATATCCGTTAAGATTGCTAGCTTTCGGCTTCACCCGGTCTGAGGTACTACCCGAATGACCCGGTAGTAACAATCACAGAGGTTCTCCCTTTACCGCCTAGCCGGACAATCGGGAACGTAGGGGTAAGCACAGGAGCCAGGCAACCCAGCTTGGCCAAAATCTTAAGTCAAATTGATGCACATGTATGGCTTTATAACGATGATTGCGGAAGGCAGCCCTCGTATATTAAATACAAACGCCGATGATATGTTTATTTTGACTCCGTTGCGACCGTTTATCAGTTGAAAGTGGCCCATCGTCAGCTTCCACCCCCTTGTAGATGCTATGCAGGGTGTTGTCGCAATAACAAAACAACCCTTAGCCGACGTCTCGGTGCCCGAAGGCGGTTGTGTTAGCGGAAACGAGGCAATCAGATATGCGGGCTTTATAACTTTCACTTAGTCATAGGAGCTTAAAGTTGGGAGGGTAGTTAATAGCCCCTGGTTAGTATTCGGTGACATTCGAGGTCAAGCCGAAAACACTTCGGCCAATGTTATGAATGGACCGACATTTAACACGGGGTGACCTCTATCGATTGTTATAGTTTAATACAGTCATCGGATCGCTGACCAGTTTACGCTTATTGTGACAGTCAGTTTTCGGCTTTCTCCACTGAGGCGCTTAACCATGTGAGCTAGAAGCGCAATCGAAGTGGTTCTCCCTTTCCACACCTAGCCGAACAAAGCGGAATGTAGGAGGCAAGCACAGGAGCCAGGCAACCCAACTATTGACCGAAGACATAATTCGAAACCGGTGTATATATAGCACTTTCAGAGAATTTTTTTGTCGAATCTCTAAAGGTGTCCGGCGTTGCACCGCGAGACTAATGTTGGAAACACACAAATAGTTTAAAAGTGACACAGGCTTGGAAAACCAAAAAACTCCAGTAAAAACTGGACGCCCGAACTAGATCAAGTGTTCGGTGCCAAATCGAAAATTGGTCTTAGAAAATAAAGGTGCTTCTGTCGTGCTTTAACATGGCACATCCTATCTCAAGACTTCAAGCGGGTCAGCCTACGGCTTCAACTTCCTATCCCGAAGGCGGAGTACTTCTCGTTAGGCCAGTTTAGCAAACTAAACTCTAGCGGCTTTGAGAGAGAAATTAGGCTCCTCGGCTATTGACCACACGCTCGCGTCGAAAAAAGGAGTGATAGAAAAAGACTTTGCAACGACTAAGAAGAAGAACACTTATTATAAAACAGCTCATACTAATTTAAGAGCCCCCAAGTGACTTGGGTAAAATAATTTTATTTATAATGATTGTGTGTACCGAAGTACTAATATCATATATGTGTTCACCCAAACTTTAAACGCGTCTTAACCGACCGTCGGCTTTTCCCTCTTCGGTCAAGGGCCAAAAACTGTTATGTACTCCACCTGTCAAGAATATCGATGGTGTTTCCGATAACTAGGCAATCAGGCCATAAGGATGTAACAGACAAAGCGCGCTCGGGGGACTTATGCTATATTACTGACGAAGTGTAAGAAGCATCTTCGAAGAAAATAGTACCCCCAGCGATACCTTTCTTCGGTTGCTCATTGTTACTATGAGACTTTTGCAATAGAATTTTTGTACTCATAAGTTCCGTTGTGTGCCGACCATGATTGAAAACAATAAGAGTGCTAGCTTTTGGCTTCACCCAGTCTGAGGTCCAAGCTCGGATGACCCGATCGTGACAATCGCGGAGGTGCTCCCTTTACTCCCTAGCCGAACAATCGGGAATGTAGGGGTAAACACAGGAGCAAGGCAACCCAGCTTGCGGAACACTTAAGTCAACATGGTGCATATTGTGCCATAATACACGAACAAGGAACGAAGCCATACAAGTATAATCATATGCAAGAGGAAAGGCTTCATAAAGGAAGCCCCCAAGTAAACGGGGTATTTGAATTTGTGTGTCACAAACAAAGTTTTGACAAGGAAGTTTTTCATGAACAAATTTTTTCCAAAAAGGTATAATGCTTGGTCGAACCGAAAAAGATTAAAAACTGAAAGTTTATGAGCATGAAAGCGACTTAGCTGGTTAATGTGCTCGGTGTTGATGACGCGATTGGGGTTTGTGGCGGGACGAAGACGCCCATTGATCTGTGACGGATCCGACAAGGTTCGCAGTCCTCGGCATGGCCGAGGTCCCAGCCCCCAAGCCTGAGGTGTCCGAGCAAGGAGTTCGGCACTCCGGAGTATTGACACGGCTCAACCGACGTGGTAAGGGGAAGCCCCCACGCTAGTCGATCTGTTCGGAATGGTGGACGTCAGTTTGATGAAGCGACGATGCTGTGCGGCCGATGTGGCGAGATGAAGTTCTCGGTCCAATTAACATGGCGAAGCTGTGATCGGCGGATGCCGAAGTCTCACGCAGGTCGGCTGGTGATGCCGAAGTGACTGCGTAACGCAGTCAAAATCAATTACCTGCACACATAAATAGTGCAAGCAAAAACACAATAATAATTGAAAGAAAGAATTGCATAATTAATATATGCGAAGCAAATCATGAGGTAAGTTTGGCCTGTGCGCCGGGGTTGGTTCGACGGAGTGACAGCATGGTGCGGTGACAGCATAATGTAGTGTGAATTCGACTGGTAGGCCGAGCTGCGGATGCGGCGCCAGTCTGACTACAGATGAAGCCGGCTAGATGGGGACCGGCCGGACCAGCGCGTCGAGCCGCCGACCGGTGGACCAAGTTGTAAACCGGTCGCAAAATATCTACACAGAAAAAACTATGCAAACGGGGAGAGAGAATATTCTGTGTGTATTTACAGTACAGGTAACTAGAAAGATAAACCTGATGTTCCTGTTTTGGGTAGCACGGCATAATGTGCCACTATTAATGTTACTGCGTACATAAAGCAGTGTAGGATGGAAATAAAAAATCCCTTTGTGTAATTTATCTATGCAAAATAAATACGTTAAAAAAATGGCCTATATGTTGGGGTCGTCTTGGTCGAGCGAAGATGTCAACGCAGGTCGTCGCTCGTGGAATGACAATGTAGGCGCAATGTGGCTTTCGTCGAACCATGGTTGCCGTGCTAGTGACAACATCTCGGATCACCTCGAAGTGGCATTCACAAGCAAAAAAATTTGCACGCACAAAACAATGCTGACCGACAGAAAAATTATCCGGGAACAGGTACATATTTTTTTGTAGGACCAGTAAATGAAACAGTGGCACCTAATAGTTTTTTTTTTGTAGCTGTCATGGCGGCCAAAG
Organism: Aegilops tauschii subsp. strangulata; assembly: GCF_002575655.3. Classification (NCBI taxonomy): domain Eukaryota; kingdom Viridiplantae; phylum Streptophyta; class Magnoliopsida; order Poales; family Poaceae; genus Aegilops; species Aegilops tauschii. The sequence goes on from NC_053036.3 coordinate 529,048,509, forward strand.
CAGAAACAATTTCCAATAGAGCGAACAGGTAGCATCTCGTGTAAAGGCGCCGTCAGTCGGTTCGATCCTAGATAACTTGCGAAACTGGAATAGTGCAAATCGGAAGTGTTGAATTTCTCGTATTAAATTGTACGAGACAAATAGCTGGAATAATTCCGCCTGAGTGCGGATGTACATGTTTGCATCCATAAAACCAATTGATGTGTCACGACTAGTACTCCAGTTGATTACTCCACGGCAAAGTGCATAGAAAAGGATCAGTAGTAAAAAAGTGTAAACAGCCCAATTAAATATTAAAGAAAAGACACTACAAAAAAAGACACATCCGTGACATTTTGGGCCGAACGATTTTTTTTCTGTCATACATATGAGACTTCTATGATGATAATTGTGACAAAACACTGTATTATCATAGATGTGGTGGGGTCCTACTTCTATGACAAAAAATCATGACAGAAAATGGGCTTTTCGTCCTGGGCGGGCCGGAGACGCAGCTGCATGACATTCTTTGGGCCGTCCATGACGGAAAAAACCGTGGTAGAAGCGAGGGCGAGGAAAATATCGGGGTGTTCCCGGTTACGGTGGGTGGTCGGGGCCGAGCGATGCGCGTTTCTCTCGTACACGCACGCGCGTGGGTGCGAGGCATTGGGCTCTAACTGAACCCGAGCGATTGCACTGCAGGCTACGCGTTACTGAACCCGAGTGATCGATTGATGGCTGTTAACTGAACCCGATCGAGCGATTCCTTCGCTACTGCTGCTAACTGAAGCCGATCGATGCTGCCTCTGTATGAACAATGAGCATTGCTGGGGGGGGGGGGTTTGGATGAACAGTTCCCGATGGGGTGGATGAACAGGACCCCGTGGTGTTGCCTCTGGATGCACATGACCCCGATCGATGGAGCCGGTTGGGGCTGGATGAACTGGACCCCGTGGAGGGCAGGATGAACAGGACCACCCCGTGGAGGGCTGGATGAACAGTAGACGGTGGAGGGCTGGATGAACAGTAGCCCATGGAGGGGTGGTTGAATAGGAGCCCGTGGAGAGGGCAGGTTGAACAGTAGCCAGTGGAGTAGCGCGCGGTGGAGGTTGGATGAACAGGAGCCCGTGGAAGAACAGTCGCAGGTGGAGGCTGGAAAAGGTCGACGGTGGATGAACAGTAGCCCATGGAGGCTGGAGGGGGTCGACGGTGGAGATGAACAGTATCCCGTGGAGTCCCGTTTTGCGGTACGCCACACCCCTCCCGATGAACATGACCCCCATTTCGACCGTAGCGCTCCAACACAAGTCTGTTTCCTTCGTTTTATGGTACGCCACACACCTCCCGATCAACAGGACCCCCGTTTTGACCGTAGGAGGTCCGTTTCCTCCGTTTTGCGGTACGCCAGACCCCTCCCGATGAACATGATCCCGTTTCGAACGTGGCTGGTCAAACACAAGGCCGTTTCCTCCGTTCTACAGTACGCCAGGCCTCGTTTCCATCAGCTGTTCCGTCCAAGCCCTCCCGATGAACACGATGACACATTCCGTTCCGACCCAGCCGGTTGGCTCCCCATGAAGACGACGACGACGCTGTTTCTCTGTTCCGACCCAGCCATGTACACGAGCCCTGGCCGTACGTACTCGCGAGTAGGCGTTCGAGACCCCGCCCATATGTACGTACATGGCCGTATTTACTTTCTTGCACCTTGGCTGCTGTACGTACGTGTACATGCTACGTGCGCGCCTCTGCTACGACACGTGCACGCCTCTACATCGACCAGTATGTACGTACACGTTCGCGACCAGAATGACAACGCTAAATATGCTTCGATTAGGTGGGTCCCGACTGTCAGGCACTTCCTTGCGTGCGAAGATGTAGCTGGTGGGTCCCAGCAGTCAGGGGGGCGAATCGATTTTTTGCCCGGACGCACTTCCTTGCATGCGAAGATGTAGCTGGTGGGTCCCAGCAGTTAAGGGGAAATGTTTTTTTCACGAAATAAGGTGGCCCGTTCGGAGGGTCCCCGCAGTCAGGTGGAGGAATTATTATTTTGCGCGTAATAAGGAGGCACTTCCTTGCTGCGGCCGTGGACCCAGCTGTCAGCCTCTCCACGTAGAGTACTCTTCCGATGGAAGTCATTCCTTAACCACGTTGACCACGCCGCGCCGAGAGCACCACGGCGGTGGACGACGGCGAAGCCTAGGAAGGGGACGACGCGGAGCCGGGGAAGACGCGGCAGTGGAAGCCCGCGCGGAGAGGAGTACGAGGGTTCACTGGTTCGGCTGCGGTGTGAGGCTGCCGTCGCCGCAGGGCCTGGCCAGCGGTGGGAATAGTAGGGGGCGGTGAGGCCTCCACGGCAGCAGAGCTGGCCGCGGGAGGCAGGAGCATGCGGTACGACCGGTGCTGCTTTGGGCGGCTGGAGCAAAGAATACCAGAGGTTGAAGAAGCACTACGGCTGTTGGATGGACATCGTACGGTCACTGGAGCTAGAATCGTTCATATTGACTAAGTTGACAAAGCACTCCGTCCCCGTCAACTTAGTAGGCCCAAAAGTCAGCCACCCACCAAGGTGGGTCCCAACTAGCAGGGGGAGTATTCATTTTTGTGTGTGTAATAAGGAGGCACTTCCGGTGGGTCCGAGCTGACAGCGAGGGGAACGTTTTTTCGCGAAATACGGTGGCCCGTCCGGTGGGTCCCAGCAGTCAGGGGGAAATGTTTTTTCGCCAAATACAGTGGCCCGTCCGGTGGGTCCCTACTGTCAGGTGGAGGAATAATTATTTTCCGCGTAATAAGGAGGCACTTCCTTGCGGCTGCAGTGGACCCAGCTGTCAGCCTCTCCACGTACAATACTATTCCGATGGAAGTCGTTCCTTCAAAAGGTTGACCACGCCGCGCCGAGAGCACCAGGGCAATGGACGACGGCGAGGCCTAGGAAGGGGATGACGCGGAACCGGGGAAGACGCGGCTGTGGATGCCCACGCGTAGAGGAGTACGAAGGTTCACTGGTTCGCTGCGGTGTGAGGCTGTCGTCGCCACAGAATAATAGGGGGTGTGCGTGAGTAGAGGGATGGCCTGGCCAGCGGTAGGAGTAGTAGGAGGCGGTGAGGCCTCCGCCGCATCGCAACCGGCCATGGGAGGCAGGAGCACGAGGCACGACGGCTCTGGTTTGGGCGGTTGGATCATGAAGACCAGAGGTTGAAGAAGCACTACGGCCATTGGATGGACATCGTACGGTCACTGGAGCTAGAATCGTGCATATTGACTAAGTTGACAAAGCCCTCCATCCCCGTCAACTTAGTAGGCCCACAAGTCAGCCTGCCACTATACTAGGACCCAGCTAGTAGGGGGAGTATTCATTTTTTGTGCGTAATAAGGAGGCACTTCCTTGCGTGCGAAGATATAGCTGGTGGGTCCAAGCTATCAGCGGCGGTAACATTTTTTCGCGAAATACTGAGGCCCTTTTGATGGGTCCCAGATGTCAGGTGGAGGAATCATTATATTGCGCGTAATAACGAGGCATTTCCTTGCGTGCGGCCATGGACCCGGCTATCAGCCTCTCCACGTACAGTCCACTTCAGATGCATGTCGGTCGTTAACCACGTTGACTAGGCAGCGCCGAGAGCACCAGGGCGGTGGACGACAGCGAGGCCTAGGAAGGGAACGACACGGAGGCAGGGAAGACTCGGCAGTTGTTTCCCACGCGGAGGGGAGTACGACTGTACGAGGGTTTACTGGTTCGTCTGCCGTCGCCGGAGAATAACAGCAGGTGTGGGTGAGTAGAGGGATGGCTAGGCTAGCGATGGGAGTACGGTGGGGCGGTGAGGCCTGCGCGGCAGCAGAGCCGGCCGCGGGGAGGAGGGGGCAGGCAGTCCCGCCGACGCTTGTTTGAGTGGCTGGAGCAGGAAGAGCAGAGATTGAAGAAGCACGACGGCCGTTGGATGGACATCCAACAATCACTGCTTGCGCGTCAACCTTTTTTTAGGAAAGCCTTAAATCTGTGGAAAACATCATACAACCCATCTGCCATTATTTCTAATAATTTACAGCCCATTTGCTAATTCTTAAGGTTTTTTTGGAGCCCATATTCTTTTTGTTAGCATTACAACCCATATTGTGGCCACGGTTAAAAAATTATACGAAATTTTGCATATTTCAATGCGGTCTGAACTGTTTTTAATCCCGAAATTTCGAGTCACATTCAAACTGATTTAAAAATAAATGTATATCAATATAAAATCCAACAAATTATACACGCATAAAAATCAATGCAATTTAAAATCTCGAAATGAAAAAAAAGAAATTTGAAACTAATTGCCGGTTTGGTGTGTTTTAAAAATGTACAGCCCATTTCTCATTACTAATAGGCCATTTTCTCGGCCAGCCGAATGAAGCTCTCCTTGTCTTGAAAGATTTGCAGCCTAACAAGCCTGACAAAGCGACTTACTTGGCAAATCACAAAAAAACTGGGCTGTGGCCGTGGACCCAGCTGCAGCCATGGACCCAGCTGTCAACCTCTCCACGTACAGTACTCTTCCGATGGAAGTCGGTCGTAGACCACATTGACCACGCCGCGCCGAGAGCACCAAGGCGGTGGACGACGGCGAGGCCTAGGAAGGGGTCGAGTGGAGCCGGGAAAGACGTGGCAGTGGATGCCCACGCGGAGAGGAGTACGAGGGTTCACTGGTTCGGCTGCGGTGTGAGGCTGCCGTCGCCGCAGAATAACAGGGGCTCTGGGTGAGTAGAGGGATGCCCTGACCAGCGGTGGGAGTAGTAGGGGCGGTGAGGCCTCCGTGGCATCACAGCCGGCCACGGGAGGCAGGACAAGCGGCACGACCGGCGCTGGTTTGGGCGGCTGGAGCAAGAAGACCAGAGGTTGAAGAAGCACTACTGCCGTTGGATGAACATCGTACGGTAACTGGAGCTAGAATTGTTCATATTGACTAAGTTGACAAAGCCTTCCGTCCCCGTCAACTTGGTAGGCCCACAAGTCAGCCTCCCACGATGCTGGGTTCCAGCTGGCAGGGGGAGTATTCATTTTTTGTGCGTAATAAGGAGGCACTTCCTTCCGTGCGAAGATAGCTGGTGGGTCCGACCTGTCAGCGGGGGGCACTTTTTTTCGTGAAATACAGAGGCCCTTCCGGTGGGTCCCAGATGTCAGGTGGAGGAATCAAAGACTTGAGAATGCGTACAGAACAAGCTTGTGTACCAGTAAAGAGACGTTGCTGAGTTTTAGAAAAAAGACAGACGTGCTCCTGTAGCTGGTTCGAATCCAAACCTAGACTATGACTATATATGGTGCTATGCTACTCTGCAAGTAATGAAACTGACATATCCAACGTTCGCTTCTCCTCTTCTCTACTTACTCTGCCTAGCATCAGAAGCTCTGGCCGCAGCAACCATGTCCGCTGGCTGCTCGTCCACCTGCTCTTCAACATGCAACAACCAAATATGTGTCAAGTCGCCACCCGTACCATCGCTTGTGGGTCTCATCACACCCCCGCCAGCACGCGCACTGCAGCCGGTTGCTCATCGCAACCCGCTGCCGTTGGTGTGGTGCCACTGCTGCAAATCATGCAGAGTCATCCATCGCGTCTCAACCACAATCCTCATCGCAACCCGCTGCCGTTGGTGTGGTGCCACTGCTGCAAATCATGCAGAGTCATCCATCGCGTCTCAACCACAATCCTCAACCCTGGCCGAGTCTTCTACAAATGCCCGAATCATGGGGTAACAATATGTTTAAGTGTTGTTCTGCTGCTTTCAGTTGCTGATTTTTTTATTAGTTTGGTCGATGATCTTCCAATTTGATTCGTGCAGAAAAGGGAAGATTCGTGTGATTTGTATTTCTGGGAAGTTGCTGATGTGGGGGAGTGCAACTACGCTGATTATTTGGTTAGCCAAGGAATCCCAATACCAGTAGGTTGGGGTGTTGGACAAGTAACTGAAGGAACGACAGAAGAGGAAGATGCAGAGCAGAAGGTTAAAGATGCAGTTCCTCTGATCATGGCCAAGCAACAGCTGCTGAACGGCCTTGACAGCAATGAGGAGATGAAAGAGCTTGTGAAGATAATGGGCAAAATCGATATGTTCTGTAGGATGATTGTCTCTTTATTTGCAGTGTATGTAGCACTCGTCATGTATTCAGTGGCTATGACATGAGCACTTTGCTGAAACTAGTAATGAATGAAACCTGTGTAGTAGGCTGGGCGTAGTGTTGTGAACATCTAATGATTTCTATTAACGGAAATCAGGGGGTATCCCCTTTTGCTCATAAATAAATAAATAGTAGAGGCCCTTTTGTTAATAAATAAATAAATTAGCAGAGGCCCTGTCGGGTCAGCTTTGTTCTCATTCGAAGACGTCGAGCAAATTGCAGTCCAACATCAAACTATGTCATCAAATTCAAGTTTCACAGCCAAGTATGAGTACAACTAAACAACAATGTCATCATGTTTTAGTCGTCATACAATCACCAAACACAAACACTACTAGGAAAAGGGCTATAGCTAATACGGACATTAATGGCGCACCAGATACAGGTGCGCCATTAGTGTCCTCATTACTAATGGCGCACTAGACACACGGTGCGCCATTACTAGCAAATTTGATTTTTCCAAAACTATTAATGGCGCACCAGGGCACAGTGCGCCATTACTAGTTTTAACTAGTAATGGCGCACCACACGCTCCATGCGCCACTACTAACAATTTTTTTACTTTTTTTTCAAAACTAGTAATGGTGCACCGGGGTACAGTGCGCCACCTAGTAATGGCGCATCCCAGACACGGTGCGCCACTACTAACAATTATATATATATATATGTGTGTGTGTGTGTGTGTGTGTGTTTTTTTTGCAAAACTAGTAATGGCGCACCACATAACAGGTGCGCCATTAGTAACCAGGGTTACTAATGGCGCGTATTTATGTGGTGCACCATTGGTAACCTGAGACCAGCTAGATATTTTGGACAGCCACCTACCACACTCACTTTCCCCACTTCATTCTCTCCACCTCCTCCTCCAAGCTTGTCTCGGCTGCCTCCTCCTCCTCACCTCATTTGCACCATAGATTCACCCAAATTAAGTGGTTAAATTACCTTTTTTTGATAGGTAAGTAAGGGAAAGCTTACTTTATGTTGTAGATCTACTTTTTTCTCCCTCCAACAACATGCACATGCACTTTTTATGGCCTAGCTAGATCTACGTATGTTTGTGGTGTTGCATATATGTTTGTGTTTGCAGGTACCGATATTTGAAATGCGATAGTTGCCAATATTTTGCCAGAATGTTGATTCATTTCCATTTCGGCGAGAATTTGGCACTATGCATTATTTTTGGTCCTATTTTTAGGCAAAGTCATGCCAAATTTTTTCTTGGTTCTAAAATATCGTTTTGCTCTACCCCGGAGGCGACCATGGTCCGCACGATGACCGAAAGCATCGTGAATAGGTTTTTGAGCTCCGCGAAGGCCGAGATTATTCAAAAGAACGAGACGGAGATAAGATGCCTGTGTCGAAGATGCAAGCTGAAGAGCCTTATTGCGGACCCGGATTCCGAACAGGTGCGGGACCACCTGCTCTTGCGTGGCTTCATGGATGGCTATCGGTGGCAAGGTGATGAAGATGACTATGAAGTCATCCATGGGGGCCGGGCAAGAAATGAGGAAGGGCAGCAAGACAACCACCACGGCGAGGGCGGGCGGGAAGACGAAGAATCTCCAGGACATGATCACGACGGTGATGCTGTACACAGTCATCACGTAGAATATGATGGACATGATGATGAGGAAGATCAAGACGAAGGGCGTGATCATGAAGATGAAGATGCCGGAGCGGACGACGATGGACCATCGATGGGCTGGGTGAAGGACCCTCATATTCAAGAGCTGCTTCTCAAGCAGACGGATAACGCAAGAGCTGCAGGCCGAGAGAAAGCCAAGCTGGATCAACTGGAGATAGACGCGGTTACTCCATTGTATGAAGGATGCGTGCCCGAGGATACCCACCTGAAAGTAACGCTCATGGCTCTAGAGATGAAGGTAAAACATAAAATGACCGACGCATGCTTCGACGAGAACAAGTCATTCTGGCACGAACGTCTTCCCAAGGGGAACAAGTGCCCGACCAGTTTCGAGGAGGCGAAGAAAATCGTGTGTCCTCTGGATTTACCGCACGTGAAATACCATGTGTGCATGAACAATTGCATTATTTATCGGGACGAGCACGGGGAGTCTACCATATGTCCGGTGTGCGGCGTCACTCGATACAAGAAGAGGAAGATAGCTCCTCGAAAAGTGGTGTGGTTCTTTCCGATCACTCCTCGTCTGCAGCGGTATTTCGCGGACCCTAAGCTAGCAAAGCTGCGTTTGCACACGGATAGGGAGGAGAAGAAGCGAGAAGATGACGGAAATGATCCGAAGATAAATAAAAAAGACAAGATGATGAGTCACCCTAAGGATGCGAGCAAGTGGCAAGCGTTGAACTTCGAACACCCAGAATTTGGGACGATCCAAGGAACATCGTGCTAGGCGCGAGTGAGGGAGTCCTGGATTAGGGGGTCCTCGGACAGCCGGACTCTATCCTTTGGCCGGACTGTTGGACTATGAAGATACAAGATTGAAGACTTCGACCCGTGTCCGGATGGGACTCTCCTTGGCGTGGAAGGCAAGCTTGGCAATACGGATATGTAGATCTCCTCCCTTGTAACCGACTCTGTGTAACCCTAGCCCCCTCCGGTGTCTATATAAACCGGAGGGTTTAGTCCGTAGGACAACAACAATCATACCATAGGCTAGCTTCTAGGGTTTAGCCTCTACGATCTCGTGGTAGATCAACTCTTGTAATACTCATATCATCAAGATCAATCAAGCAGGAAGTAGGGTATTACCTCCATCGAGAGGGCCCGAACCTAGGTAAACATCGTATCCCCCGCCTCCTGTTACCATCCGCCTTAGACACACAGTTTGGGACCCCCTACCCGAGATCCGCCGGTTTTGACACCGACATTGGTGCTTTCATTGAGAGTTCCACTGTGTCGTCGCGATAAAGGCTTGATGGCTCCTTCGATCATCGACAACGATGCGATCCAGGGTGAGGTTTTCCTCCCCGGACAAATCTTCGTGTTCGCCGGCTTCGTACTACGGGCCAACTCGCTTGGCCATCTGAAGCAGATCGAAAGCTACGCCCCTGGCCATGAGGTCAGGTTTGGAAACTTGAACTATACTGCCGACATCCGCGGAGACTTGATCTTCGACGGATTCGAGCCCATGTCAGGTGCGCCACACAATCACGATGAGCCTGATTTAGCTCTGCCGTCGGACAGTGTTCGGGAGATCACACCTGCAACTACTTCGCCCCTCAGTCCGAAACAAATTGCGCCATCCGAGGACGGGTGGATCGACCCCGCCACGGAGGCCGCACGCTCAGTGGCGATAGAGCTGAATACTGACTTCACCTCTTATGAGACCCGTGTGGCCGGACATTTGGATTCGTCCCCGGCCACGGGCTCCGAACCGCCTGCGTCCGTGCCTATCGAATCTGATTGGGCACCGATCATGGAGTTTTCCTCCGCGGATATCTTTCAGCACTCACCACTGGGCGACGTGCTAAACTCATTGAGGTCTCTCTCCTTGTCAGGAGACCCTTGGCAGAACTATGTCCGGCTAGAATCGGAAGCGGACGACGAAGAAATTCGTTCCCCACCAACCACCCACTTAATAGCCACTGTCGACGATTTAACCGACATGCTCGATTTCGACTCCGAAGACATCGACGGTATGGACGATGATGCAGGAGAGGAACAGGAACCACCATCCACAGGGCGCTGGATAGCCACTACATCACACGATATATATATATATGGTGGATACACCCAAAGAAGACAACAACAAGGAACGGAAGGATGCAGCAAAGGATAGCTCCCTCGAGAAGTAACCAAAGCGACGGCGTAGGCGCCGCTCCAAATCCCGCCTCGGCAAGAACGGCGATAACAGCGCAAGAAAAATTACACCCCAGTCGACTCCAGAGGAAATGACGACCACACAGACCCAGCAACAGAGCAGGATGAACCAGCGGACGGTGAACACAGTACGGAGCCGCTGTTCGATCACGGCGACGCCGAGGATAAAGCTCATCAACCTATCTCCGGAGAGGAAAACAGTCCGGACGACGATGCACACATCATCCCGGAAGGGCACTTGGAACAAGAGAACCTCCGCAGAAGGCTTTTTGCCACCACGAGGAGTTTGCAGAAGCAGAAGCAAAGGCTTAAGGACGCACATAATACGCTCAACAGTAGTTGGAACAAAGTGCTCGACACTGAAGAAAAGTATGGTGGTAGTCACCACACAAAGAGCTATCCAAAGCGCAAGCTGTTGCCTGAGTTCGATGATGAGGCCTTAGAGCCCACACAGCCGAAAAATAAAACGGCTGACTGGTCGGATCGACCACCTCGTGGCCGCGATAGGGTGGCTACCGAGGCCGCACATAAGTCAGCACATGACCCACGCAAGGGCTTGCATTAAAAGGCCGGCGTGACCAGATCCATCTACGGATCTAGGAAGCACGCTCCAGCGCGTAATCAATACCGAACACTACAACCGTCAGAACGCCATGACACATCCAAATACAGGGGTGCCACGCACCCCCTATGTTTCACCGATGAGGTGCTGGATCACGAATTTCCATAGGGATTCAAACCCGTGAACATAGAGGCATACGATGGAACGACAGACCCTGTGGTCTGGATTGAAGACTTCATCCTTCATATCCATATGGCTCGCGGAGACGATCTCCACGCCATCAAGTACTTGCCCCTCAAGCTGAAAGGACCAGCTCGGCACTGGCTGAAGAGCCTGCCCAAAAATTCAATTGGAAGCTGGGAGGAGCTTGAGGATGCTTTTAGGGCTAACTTTTGTCCGACCTCCGGATGCAGATGATTTAAGTCATATAATTCAACAGCCCGGAGAGTCAGCCCGAAAGCTTCGGAATAGATTTCTCACTAAGAAGAACCAAATCGTCGACTGTCCGGACGCCGAAGCCTTAGCAGCTTTCAAACACAGCGTCCGAGACGAATGGCTCGCCAGACACCTCGGCCAAGAAAAACCAACGACAATGGCAGCCTTAACAAGCCTCATGACCCGCTTTTGTGCGGGCGAAGGCAGCTGGCTGGCCCATAGTATCACCAGCGACCCAGGCACATCTGAAGTCAGGGATGGTAATGGAAAACCACGACGCTGTAAAAGCAAGCGTCGAAATAACGAAGACAGCCCAGACAACACGGCGGTAAACGCTGGATTTAGGGGCTCTCGACCCGGTCAGCGGAAAAAGCCTTTCAAAGGTAGAGATGGACCGTCCAGCCTAAACAAGATTCTAGACAAATTATGTCAGATTCATGGCACCTCCGATAAACCTGCAAATCACACCCACAGAGAATGCTGGGTCTTCAAGCTGGCCGGCAAGTTAAACGCCGAACACAAGGGGAGGGAAACACCAAGTGAAGACGAGGATGAGCCTCGTCAGCAAAACACTGGGGGACACAAAAAGTTCCCACCAGAGGTCAAAACAGTGAACACGATTCACGTGACGAAGAGGAGGAGCAAACACGCACTCAGAAACATATGCGCCGTAGAGCCCGTCACCCCTAAGTTCAACCCTTGGTCGGCCTGCCCGATCACTTTTGATCGTAGGGATCACCCGACTAGTATCCGAAACGGAGGATTGGCCGCCTTGGTGCTAGACCCAATAATCAACGGATACCATCTCACCCGAGTCCTCATGGAGGGCGGCAGTAGTCTTAATCTGATATATCAGGACACCGTCCCCAAAATGGGGATAGACCCAACGAGAATTAGCCAAAGCAATACTACCTTTAAAGGAGTAATACCAGGCCTAGAGGCCCTCTGTACGGGCTCTCTAGTACTCGAGGTTGTATTCGGCTCTCCCGACAACTTCCGAAGTGAAAAGTTAACCTTCGACATCACTCCATTCCGAAGCGGCTATCAAGCACTACTCGGAAGAACAGCTTTCCCTCGTTTTAATGCAGTACCGCATTACACTTCTTTTAAGCTTAAGATGCCTGATCCACGTGGCATCATCACAGTTAGCGGAAATGTTGAGCGTTCCTTACGTGCGGAAGAACGTGTGGCGGCTCTAGCAGCCGAACACTAAACGACCTCTCCAACCAAAATAAATGATCGGTTGTCAAGACCGTGGACACGGCTAGACGAGTCCGGCGCATCACTAGCTTTAACAGATTAGATAAACCTGAGATTGGTTTGATGGATATAACCCCATAGGCAGTACCAGGGGCTTCCCGCATGTAAAAAGGACTACAGTTCGGCTCAACCTTACTTATCTTGAATTTTAATGGTTTATTGAGAATAACCAATTTTTCGCATGACAACTTTCACCTAAGTTCTCTCTCTTTTACAGATGATAATCGTGCTACACCCTTCCAGGATACGGCACAACGGAGACACAGGCGCAGACGTGCAGCAGGGCCCCGCTCAAAGGTTTCTTTTTAGATTAAGACCCTGTGTAAACCTTTCTTGCTGTCTCTTGTTGCTTCACATCCTCCGGATACTCAGTATAACCGCGAGGGATGCTGACGTTATTGGCATTTCGCCACGTCAGAATAAATGCACGTACCTGGACACTTAGGGTTCATTATCAAGGGCGTTACTCAGCCCGGTATATGTTGTAAAGACCGAATACCTCAGGGAGTGTTCGGCGTCGCGAGTTTAGCCTTATATGCATCTGCTCCGAATCATGCCTTTGGTCAAATGTTGGGTTTGCCCGGCTCCCGCGTTTTTCTACCTTATGTTCCGCTCTATCGGCTAAGGTGGCACCGGGAGAACTACTGCAATTGTGCCCTGGTTCATCCGGACGAGCACCTCAGTATAGAAAGCCGAAAACTGACTGTCATGATAAAGCGCGAGACTGGTCAACCACTCGATGACTTATCGGAATCTTCGGGATTCCTCCGCATTAACGAACGACCGGTTTTCCCGGTCATGTACGTACGCGCACCGTATTCGGATAGCCGCGGAAATACCAGGGGCTATATAGTAGCCCCACTGTCAAACTCCTATGGTTAAGTGAAAGTGTTAAAGAAATATAGTCTGATTGCCTTGTTTGCCGCGCTACCACCTTCTTAATGGACCAAGACGTTGGATCAAGTGTGAAGACGCGCTTTTGCAAACACCCCCGCATTATATGCGTGGGGGCTGAAGCCGACGACTGCAAACTTTCAGGATATATACATATACATAAATGACCGCACAGGAGGCATAATAATACTTTCAGGCAAAAGTACAAACACAACCTTTATAATTCAAATAACATTGTTCTTACAATGGGGATACATTTTACTAGAACATGATACTCTTCGAGCACTGAGCCTCTATTAAACGAGCGCCCTCTAAGACTTCTTGAAAATAGTGCTCGGCCGATACCCGGCCTGCGGCCGAACTCTGGGTTGCAATAGCGGTGGCCTCCATCTCTGCCCAGTATGTCTTGACACGGGCAAGAGCCATCCGCGCACCCTCTATGCACGCCGACCTCTTCACAGCGTCTATATGTGGCACAACACCAAGGAATCGTTGCACTAAGACAAAATAACTATTCGGCCTTGGTCCTCCCGGCCAAAGATGATCCACGACAGACGTCATGGCAAGCCCAGACAACCTATGGAGCACGGCCCACTCGGCCATTTGCTCATTTAACAACAGCGGACGCGCCGGAGCATTGAACTGCGACCAGGACAACTTTTCCACTTCGTGATCTTTTTGATCTTCGAAAAACTTGGTCGCATCAGCAGCACTTGCTGCCAAATCCACGTACGCGTCCCCAGAACTCCATAATTGATCCAGAAGGGTATACTTAGGATCTCCGAACTTCGTCCGGAACAAAAAGGGCTTCCCAGCCGCGGTATCTCTGGCTTGACGTAGCTCCTGCTTCGCCGCTCTAATTTTAGAGCGGGCTTCCTTTGCTGCTACCATGGCCTTCTCTAGGTCCGCCGTCTTTGTCTGGCTTTCCTTTTCAAGAAGCTCATAATGGTCGGTGGCATCTTTCAGCTCAACAGCCATCTTGGCTATTTTCTCTTTGCTCTGGCAATGCGCAGCCTGTTCGGCTCTTAACTCTTCGTCCGCCTTTAGGGCGGCCGCATCACTCCTCCTGGCTTGTTCCTTGACTCAGGAAAGTTCCGCCCAAAGGGTCTCCACGGCGGCAGCTCCATCTGCAGTTACAGTATATTATAGATACTAGCATCATGCTCCTCTTAATATATGTTGACCACTGGAGAATACATACCCTGTGCCTCGTCAAGCCGCTTGTTGACAAGCACGATGTCGGCTTCTGCCGCATCAAGTTGCCGCTTCAGTTCGGAAACTCACCAGTCCGGCTAGCCACCGGACCCTCAGCCGCCTGCACATGAAAGCGGCCTGATCATTACCTGGGACAATGATCCTCTTTTTGCCGCCTTTTTCGACAGCAACCAGAGTCTCAGGGGCTACTATCTGCATAGGGCACATCTAGCGTGTGCGGTACCGTCAAAAATACACATATTACTTTGCGTACCTCAAAGCCTCTTAGCAGGCTTGTAAAAGCTTCATGCAACCCGCTTTCGGCGGATGAAATCCTCTCAACCACTGTGCCCATTAGCGAATGATGCGCGTCTGAGATAGCCGCTTGCTCCAGAAGATTCATCAGTGCGTCTGGCCGCACACCAGATAGTCCCAGACTCTTTCTGTTGCTCTCCTTAGGAGCCAAATACTCCCGACTTCGGGTGGCCGAAGGGTTACCTTCTGGCCTTGGCGGATCAGGAGAAATCCTCCCTGACGACACCTCAGGGTCGTCCGCTTCACGAGGCGGGGAGGCACGGGGAGGCGTTTCGCCCTCCATCATCTCTGGAAGAAGATCCCCCGAAGACAAACTCTGCTGAGAAGGGCTACGATCCGAACTACAAGACATACGTCTCGGTTATTGTCCTCGGAAATAAAGTAGGATATATTTACTATAAAGTGCCTTTGTTTACTTACAGCTCAGTGGAGGGCTGGCCCCCTTGTGGGCACTGTGCGGTAAGGATGCCCTCCGGGGCAGGGCCCCCTGATAAAGGTTTCTTCCCTCGTTTGGAAACCATTGTTTCCAAGTCGTCAGAAGCGACCCTCTTCCTTCCTTGGGGAGAGGGAATTTTAGATTCTTCTCCCCGGTTATCCTCCTTCGCGGAGGCACTGATTCCCCCGGTTTGGATGAATAATGAGTGAGGCTCGCTTTCGGCTTCTTCGTTCCTCCCTTTATCTTCCCCTGACGGCACTTGATAAGGCGCAAGTTCAAGCATCCTGGCTAGTACAGGATCTGGTGAGCCTTCGGGAAGGGGGGCCGGACACCTGATCATCTTCTCCTTTTTTATCCAGTCCTGGTCAAAAGGCGGCTTTTCAGAATGATGTTGTGATAAATTAAAAGACAACATGTTCGGCCGCGGAATTACTCACTTGGGTGTCTGGACGATTGCAGCTTAGACCCGCATCCTCGGTGGTGTCCGGACACTTCATTTGAGATCCGAAGAACAATTTGTACATCTCTTCGAGCGTTACGCTGAAGAAGTGCTGAATAGTTCGCAGTCCTTCCGGATTGAACTCCCACATACGGAGAGATCGATGTTTGCAAGGCAGGACTCGACGAACTAGCATGACTTGCATTACCTTGACAAGGCTGACATCTCTCTCGAGGAGATCTCGGATGCGACTCTGCAATATCGGCACATCATTTACTGGCGCCCAGTCCAGCCCCTTGTTGATCCATGACGCTAGTTGTGGTGGGGGCCCGAGCGGAAGGCAGGGGCGGTTACCCACTTAGTACCGCGGGGAGCTGTGATGTAAAACCACTCCCGTTGCCATAAGCTGGACACCTCCGGGAAGGAACCCTTGGGCCATGAAACATTAGCGCCTTTGCTTATTACAGCACCTCCGCACTCTGCGTGTCGCCCCTCAATCATATTCGGCTTCACATTGAAGGTCTTGAGCCATAAGCCGAAGTGTGGGGTGATGCGGAGAAAGGCCTCACAAACGACGATGAACGACGAGATGTGAAGGACGGAATCCGGGGCCAGATCATGGAAATCAAGCCCGTAATAGAACATGAGCCCCCTAACAAAGGGATCTAGACTAAAGCCTAGCCCTCGGAGGAACTGGGAGACGAATACGACGCTCTCACCGGGTTCGGGAGTGGGAATGACCTACCCTCGAGTAGGCAGCCTGTGCGAGATTTCGGCAGTTAGATACCTGGCTTCTCTTAGCTTCTTGATGTCCTCCTCTGTGACAGAGGAGGGCATCCACCGACCTTGAAGGTTGGATCCGGACATGACTGAAGGTCCGAAGCGCCTAGCCTGAGCCTTGGGTGTTGGAACTCAAGGTGGGGGAAGGGCTCGATTGAGCGCGAGAAGAAAAGGACAGGCCTTGGCCCCTTTATAAAGAGGGTGGATATCAAGCGTCCTCCGCGTGGCCGTTTGGAACTTGCCTAAAATCGAGGAGTCATACCAGCAGGCACGATTGGGTTACCCACGCCCGTATTGATGAGAATCCCGTAAAAAGAGGGACACGATCTCTGCTTCGACAGGACGTGCCAATAAAACCGCCTCGCAACACATGCAGTGGCAGGCTCGGAAAAACGGTTCGTCATGACCAGACCATGGCAGAACGTCACGTTATGAAAATCTGTCAGCAGATTAGATTTGTGGAAATATTATTCTCTCTGCGGTGGTATGTGGAATTTATTTTGCAGAGCTGGACACTATCCTCGTGTTCAAAATCTTCTATGGAGTATTTGGAGGAGGAACCCGCCTTGGAATGCCGAAGACAATCTGCGTGTCGGACTCATCGTCATTGAAGCCTGGTTCAGGGGCTACTGAGGGAGTCCTGGATTAGGGGGTCCTCGGAGAGCCGGACTATATCCTTTGGCTGGACTGTTGGACTATGAAGATACAAGATTGAAGACTTCGACCCGTGTCCGAATGGGACTCTCCTTGGCGTGGAAGGCAAGCTTGCAATACGGATATGTAGATCTCCTCCCTTGTACCGACTCTGTGTAACCCTAGCCCCCTCCGGAGTCTATATAAACCGGAGGGTTTAGTCCGTAGGACAACAACAATCATACCATAGGCTAGCTTCTAGGGTTTAGCCTCTACGATCTCGTGGTAGATCAACTCTTGTAATACTCATATCATCAAGACCAATCAAGCAGGAAGTAGGGTATTACCTCCATCGAGAGGGCCCGAACCTGGGTAAACATCGTGTCCCCCGCCTCCTGTTACCAGCCGCCTTAGACGCACAGTTGGGGACCCCCTACCCGAGATCCGCCGGTTTTGACACCGACAGCGAGCACCGATGGAGTCAATCCGTTTGGCAGCCAGAGAAGCACACATAGCACCTGGCCTGTGTTTGTGTGGATGTACAACCTTCCCCCTGGTTGTGCATGAAGAGGAAGTACATTCACATGAGTATGCTAATTGAAGGGCCGAAACAACCAGGGAACGACATCAATCTGTATCTGGGGCTGCTGAAAGAGGAGCTAGACACGATGTGGAAAACGCCAGCCAATACGTGGGACGCCGCAGAGAAAGAATATTTCCCTTTGAGAGCTGCACTGCTCATGACGGTGCACGACTATCTCGGTTACGGATATCTCGCGGGGCAGGTGGTCCACGGATTTTCTGGATGCGTCAGGTGCATGGATGACACAACGTATCGCCAGCTAGATAGAGATCCCGGGTCTTCGAAAACCGTGTTCATGGCACATCGAAGGTGGCTTCGCGATGATGACTCATGGAGAAAACGCAAGGATCTGTTCGATGGTGAAACCGAACCCTGAAGACGCCCGTGTACGAGGAGCGGCGAGGAAATAGATGAGCTGTTGAAAAATTGGAAAGAGTGCCTAGAGCCGGGAATGAAGCGAAAGGTGCCAGAGCCGTTGCTGAAGGTATGGAAAACGAGGTCTGTTTTCTAGGACTTGCCGTACTGGAAGATCCACCGTGTGCCTCACAGCCTTGATGTCATGCATATCACGAAGAACGTGTGCGAGAGTCTGCTTGGTACCCTGCTCAACATGCCAGAGAGGACCAAAGATGGGCCGAAAGCAAGGCCAGACTTGAAATCAATGGGCATCAGGGAGGAGCTTCACGCTAATGATGATGATGACGAGGCGAAGCAGGACACGGAAAGTCATCGCAAAGGCAAAAAGGCCAAGAAGACCGTAAATGACTACCCTCCCGCGTGCTTCACTCTAAGTCAGGAGGAGATCGAGCAATTTTTCACCTGCCTCGTAGGAGTAAAACTTCCTTACAGTTACGCAGGAAAGATAAGCAGATACCTAGACTCGGCGAAGCACAAGTTCAGCGGGATGAAGTCTCACGACTGTCACGTGCTGATGATGCAGATACTTCCAGTTGCAATCCGTGGGATCATGGACGCGCACGTCCGTGAAACACTATTTGGCCTATGCAACTTTTTCGACGTCATCTCTCGGTAGTCGGTTGGCCCAACATAGAATTCTCCTTCCCTTTTCTTGATAGGGTATATTATTAGAAGATACCCATATATATCAGTCAACCTAGGGTGCCTCGACATCGATAAACCCTAAATGATGAAAACTTAGCTTTTAGGATGCCTCGGTGTCGACAAACCCTAAATGATGAGACCATGATCTTGTTCCTTGACAATAACCAACTTTTTGACCAAACTTTTTCCCTATTTAGAGCGAAACATGGCCCACAATGATGAGGCCGGCGGTTCGGGCAAGGCATTCTGGGAGCTGTCCCAGGAGATGGAGGAAGAACCTCACCGCTATGAGGACGCCGCGGAAGACACCGATCCTGACTACACAACCCCTAGTGGCATCGGGGATGACACCACTGATGGTGCTGCCGAGGATGCCACCACTGATGATGGCGGCACGGATAGATGGCAGTCAACCGAAGAGGCAACGGAAGGACCGGCGCCCGAACGTGCTCGTCACCGTCAAGGAGGAATTTACTGAAGTGTCCTCTGAGGGGCATCCAACGGCGCCCAAAGAAATAGTCAAGGGGTACGCGGGATAGCTCGGGTGCATTCTCCGGAGCACCGTCTCGATCAACACCGAGAACCTAAGTCATCATGACCGAGGGAATTTTCGCAACCTCCTCTTCACGAAGCTACACGAACGATACAAGTTCCCCGGTGACTTCGCAAACACACGCCTCTCAGGGAATAAAGTGAACAGTGCTGCCCTCACGAAGATGAGCACGGCCCTGGCTACTTGGAGAGCCTCGGTGAAGAGCATGATTGAAAAAGGTGATAGTTATGAGAAGATCAAGGAGAAAAATCCTTCGATCAGCGAAGATGACTACCGGGAGTTCAAGATCAAGTGCGAGAGCAACGCATCTGCGGAATCAAGTCTGTGGGGGAAAGATATGCGGGACTTGAACTTAGGGGTCCACAAACTCGGTCCCGGCGGTTACAGAGTGGCGGAACCTATATGGGACAAGGAGGACGCGGAGTGTGCCCAGCAAGGCCTACCGCCCCTCTTCGAGAAATACCGTGACAAGCAGACCAGGAACTATGTCAGGGCCCGGTACAAGATTGACCCGGTAACCAAGGAGCTTACAACGGATCCGAAGACCAAGGCGCTTGAGCGTGTTCTGGTAAGGAATACAGCCCCGCGTAATTAGCTCCATATGGTTGCATTCTAATTAATGAAGCCAAATTTCTAAATGGTTCACGTTCCTTCCGCAAGACACTGAAAGCAGTAGCGCGGGGTCGTCTCAGAGCTCCCCTTTCGACACCCCTTTAAATAGGGCGTTGAACGTAATGAAAAACAAGGATAAGCTCAGTAAGCCGTCGTCAGCTGGTCGTGTGGCCGGCAAAGGCTTGTCCACGAAATGGTCGGAGTACTATACCGCTGGGCGAAAAGAGAGAAAGACCAACTCGGAAAGCCAACAGCGCGAGGTTCAACAACTCAAGGCAAAGTGGCGCAGATTCCGGAGATGGTCGAAGAGCAAGTGCGAGACCAACTGGGAGCGACGATCACCGCCATTATACCTACCTTGGTTACTGGGCTGCAGGCATGGATGGCGGGCGGCTAACAGGGGCCGCCCCCGATTCCCAGCTTCACGAGCAGCAACTCGCGCAACGCGCCGGCGGCGCCATTGGTGTCTCCGGTGGAGGCGGCATTGGTGTCTCCCGCGGCGGCGCCGGCATTGCAGCTTAATGCACCCGGGTGTGGGAAGAATAAGCTGGCCGGCACCTTGGCAGCAAGCGGCCCCTCCATCAATTGCACGCCCGCTGTTGGCGGTGCCTCGACATTAGCCGAGCTCAACGCCATCACGGTAACTAATTAAGCCTCTCGGCCGATGACTTCATCTCCTTGCCTTTGACTGGGCATCCCTGACGCCCTACATATTTTCGCAGGGTGCCGCCGACATTCCGTGCACTCTCCTGCACTTCGTGAACGACGAGTTGGTCGATGTCGCCAAGGGCAGAATCGTTCAACCGGGCAGCCGCGTGTTCCACGGTAATCAGATGCCACCCACCGTTTATAAGGTTCAACTGGTTCGGGTGCTGCCGGGATTCGACGACATATTACCTCCGTATCGACCCCATGGGGCCAACGAAGATGATGTGATGACCCTCAGCGCCTGCATAAGCTGGCCCATGCTTTGGCCAAAGAGCCAGATTCGTTTGGGGGCGGGGGACACCACCCTACAGACAACACCGCCAGTCGTGTCGGGGCCAAGCCATGGCAAGACCCCCACAACGCTACCGGACATGCATATGGCACAGGATCTGGACGACGACGACGGTACATTTAACAACGTCGATAAGTACTTCAACGAACATGGGTACGGTGACGAATTCTTGGGGCCTCCTTCTCAAGAACCCAACCCTGCAAAAGATGATCTAGCTGGTACCGCGGAGAAACCCAATTGCAGCAGGCGTTGTCTGGCGTTCAGTTCTCAGGAGACGCCTCCAGCTACCGCCTTCACCGAGCCTCAGATAGCCGAGGTGCGAAATATTATCAGCCCCAACACACTCAAGAAGGCGGTCTCTGAGCAGAACTCGATCCCAATACAGCAGAAGAAGAAGGGACGGAAAAGAAAGACTAACAAGGGTGCGAGCCAGCCGGCACCAAGTACGATCCGTGCTCAGGACGGGCCACCTTCTCCTAAGGATATCTCGAGGAGGGTGCATGTGGCGGGTAGGCCGATGCTACCGACTAATCTTCTGAATGCTGCAACCGGTGCTACGCGGAGTCTGCATGACAGTGTTCTTTCTTTGGAGAAGCGGCGTCTCTCCGAGAATGATGTGGCATACCCGGTTTTCGTGGCCAAGGTGCCAGAGGGCAAGGGCTTTGTGGATAGCGCCATCGGGGGTACGATCGTCCTGCGGTTTGATGACATCTTCGCTATGTTTAACCTTCATCCGCTGCACTACACCTTCGTTCGGCTATTTTCGCTGAGTATGGAGATGCGGATCATTAGAGACAAGACCCCGGACATCGTGATAGTCGACCCCTTCTACATGCGTGCCAAGATCCTGGGCAACGCTGGGGACCGGCAAGTCGCGAGTTCATACCTCGAAGGCGTCATTCTGGCAAACCCAGATAAGGATAACTTCCTCGTGCCTTACTTTCCCGAGTAAGTCATCCCCTCACCGCCCCGTAACATATGATTTCTTAGATTTCGATCGTTCTTTTTTTCTAACATTTCGTGTTTTGTGCAGTGACACACATTGCACACTCATCCTCTTAAGCCCGAAATATTCCATGGCCACATATTTCGATTCGGACCGTCAGTCGAAGAAAGACTACACAAATATCAAGAAAGTTCTTGATGATGTTCTCCCCGGCTACGCCAGATCTGGAGGCACCTTCAGCAGGCCAGTTCGTAGGTACGGCAAGCACGTGTTCACCCACAATACGACATTCCCCTCCGTCAAGCAGCCGCCTGGCGGTCAGAAGGATGCCTACTATGCCCTCCGTCACATGCGGGCGATCGTACGGGACCATAATCACCTTCTGCTACCAAATAATCTCAAAGATTAGGCCGCACGCTTGTCGGCAATCCAGGACGCGGACATGAGACAAGAATTCTTTCGCATCCAGTCAGAGTTTGCGGAAATCATCCATCAAGATGTCCTTCGTACCTCGGGGCAGTTCTACCTCAGATATCAACCGTCCAACAGTGAGATAGAAATAACGCTACAAATGCAGGCTGACAACGCCCGCGATTTCATGACCATCATGACAGACGGCGGCTTCATCCACGCTTCGCTCCCTGATTCGAGTCGAAAGTAGTGATGCTATGTAGTTCTAAAATATCGATTAGCTCATGTTGTAATTAAACTTTAATGAACTTGTATGTCTCTTTGGTTTGGACAGTCGCTCAACTTATATGTAATCGATGCTATTTATTAATAGGACTATGAATCGTGCTATTAATGTCCTGCTTTTCTCTTCCGATCCTTTTGTTGCATACTTATATATTGCTTATGTATTGTCTATGAATTGCTACTAACGTTTTGTTTGGCTAGTGCATAGAGATGCCGTCGTATGTCGTGTACAAGGGTAAGGTTCCCGGAGTCTACGACGAGTGGGAGGCGTGTCGGAGGTAGGTTCACCGTTTCAGCGGTAACACTTACAAAGGGTACACCACTAGGGCGGAGGCAGAAGCTAGATACGCGCGCTATCTAGCGGGAGAGAGGAGGGAGCGGAGGAGGAACCGGATGCAGACCAGTTTCATCGCGATGATGCTAATCGTGATGACCGCACCTCTCTCCTATGTGATGGTAGTTTAGATGATCGATATCGACTTGTAATGTGAAGACAAACTCGCTACTCGCGGTCTCGAGACTTGTAATGTTCTAACTTTGTTCGGTCTTTTGAATTCGGAGACTAATATGATGAATTCTATTCGGAGACTAATCTTCTATTGTATTCGATAAATCTGTTGTTTATATGTTGTGTTGTATATATTCTGTGCAGTAATATATTTTCTAACCTGTGCAAATATCATAAAAGAAAAAATTCCTAATATTCATACTAGTGGCGCACCACACAACACTTTAGTGGCGCACTGCAATAAACACACTAGTGGCGCACTATCTAGTAGTGCGCCATTGGTGACCCAGAGCACAAGGTAAATATGGCCCCCTGGGAGGCATAGTAATGGCACACCGTTTGACATACTAATGGCGCACTCCCTGGTGCGCCACTACTATTTGGTATACTAATGGCGCACCAGGGGTCTGCCATTAGTATTAGTTACTAATGGCGTGATGATAGTGGCGCACCTGTAGTGTGCCATTAATGGCCAAAACAGGTGCGCCACTAATTAGCCTTTTCCTAGTAGTGAAATCAGCATACATAACAAGTGACGTTCTCACAGGAAAATACTAAACAACATGTTCATCAGGTTTCAGTTGTCATAGCAAACACAATTTCACATAGTAGATAAAAAAGTCTTCTGACAGGCAAATACGACAAAAGCAATTTAATCATCATCCGCAGCAGCAGCGTCAACATCTTCACCATGTGTATCAGTCTGAATTGTAATTCCCCACGGTGTCATCTTCTTCTTCGTCCTCAACGTCCTCGAACGTTGGCTTCTTCTTGATCAACTCTTGTATGTCCATAGCACGATAGGCAATCTTTTTGCCAGCGTCATTGACGTGATGGTTCTCAAAGATATTAGGAACATCTGTGTTATCTTGTACATCAGGAGCAGTGTAAGCATCATCTTGTTGTGCAACTTCATTAAACGAATTCCTCTGCTCAAACCTTTGCAATACTCTCCAGTCATCGCTACGTGCAAATGTGTCTTCCAAGAAAAATATCTGTGTTGCTTGATTTGCCAAAATAAAAGGCTCGTTGGTCTGGTACGCTGCCTTGACATTGATGGATTTGAAATAATCATCAGCCTTGGGTTTTGCGATCCTGGAAAATAGGTTATACACCCGACACCATTACAGAACCACACACCTATGATCCTCGAAACTGAAGATATACTGCAACTGAACAATGTCTGTTATGTTAGCATACATTTCAGTTGTCTCTTTGTCATACGTATCCGTGCTCATGATGGCCCTGTTTTGTGTCTTCCTGCCTTCGTCTCGTGGAAGGGTGTTGTAGCGCACATCTCCAACAACGCAAGATTCAGAATGTCTTACCTGAGTATCAGGACCCATTGCTAGTGAGTAAAGGGCATCATCAACTACTTGCCTATCCTCCTGCATCTTCTTAATCTATGGTTAGAAAATAGACAAGCTGATCATCTTATGTACTCAATATATTAAAAAAACTGACAGTGCAATTCAAAAGCTTACATGGCTCTTGAACCATTTCGCAAATCCTGCCATAACCAGTTTGTCAATGTTTCTTATATTTTGCAGCAGTAACTCCTTTTTGTAGATGCTGCACAACATAGTGATCGCGTCAAACATCTATATATATAAGAATGTGCTGCAAGTTTAGTAGATTACGATGTATAAGCTGCAGTACTTCACACTTACTTGATATAAGGTAGTATCTCAGGACAGTTATTCAACACATACCAAACCAGTTTGTCCAAATCTTTAGGTTTGTCCTCTTGTCGACTCTTCCTTGTAACTCGAACAGAATAATCGAAAACATTGAGCTCGGGATTGTCTTCATCCACCTCTTTGCTAAGCTGATTAGTTGTTTCAATGTATTTTGAGCAGAATGTCAACGCTTCTGTAGCAATGTAGGCCTCTGCAATGGAACTCTCGGGTCTAGCTCTGTTCCTAACATAGCCCTTGAAAGTGCCTAGCCGCCTTTCAATAGGGTACATCCAGCCATACTGTACTGGACCTCTAAGTAGTGCCTCATCAGGTAGATGAACAGCCAAATGCACCATCACATCAAAGAAGGCTGGAGGATATATCTTCTCAAGGTCGCATAGGATAGTTGGTATCTTGTCTCTAAGACACTCCAAAGCATCTATCGTGATATTTCTACTGCAGAGTTCCCTCAAGAATTGTCCCAACTCTCCAACTGCTCTGTATAAGTCAGGGCGGCCCAATCCTCTAAGGATAGCAGGTAAAAACCTTTGAAGTAGGACGTGGCAGTCATGAATTTTCAACCCTTGTACCTTGTTTCCATCTGCACTGACTCTCCTTTCAGGGTTGGAAGCAAATCCATGTGGGAATCTCACACGTGACAGGACCTCGCAGAATTCTTTTCTTTTTACCTTGTCCAAGACGTACACAGCTGGTGCCATATCCCGTGGTTTACCTTCATCTTGCACCTGCAAATCCTGTATGATACCCAGGTGTGTCAAATCAATCCTAGATTTTAAGGTATCTTTCGTCTTGCCTTCAATATTAAGAAGTGTGCCGATAATGCTGTCACATATATTTTTCTCGATGTGCATCACATCAAGATTATGCCGCAGATCCAAATCATTCCAATACTCCAAGTCCCACAAAGTGGACCTGCAGGTAAATAATAATCTCTCTTCTGCCCTACCACGCTTCCTTTTCCCGCTACCATTATCAGGATGGTTTCCTGGTGTAATATGCCTGACCTTCTCTAATTCCACTTGCAACTCATCGACGGTGAGCCTCTTTGGCACATCACGGATTTCATGCTTTGCATTGAACACATGTCTTCGGTATTTTCTAGGACGCGGCTTGTCCTTGGCAAGGAAAGGCGGTGTCCAATGTAACAGTTCTTGCTAAGTATTGCGTATGACAGCGGATTCCTGTCACAGCGAACACATGCATTGTAACCATGTGTCGTTCGCCCTGACATAGTGCCCATAGCCGGATAATCATGGATGCACCAAATTATAACAGCACGCAAAAAGAAATCAGCTGGTGGGCTGCTATATAGGTCTCAAGTGAGAACACCCCTCCATAGCTGTTGAAGTTCCTCCACAAGAGTTTCCATGAACAAATCAAAATCCTTTCCAGGACTTTTAGGACCTGGGATGAGCGAGGCCATCATGTAGTTTGATTCTTTGGTGCAGACATTTGGAGGCATGTTGTAAGGGATAACAAGCACTGGCCACATGCTATATGTGGCGCTCTGGTGGCCAAATGGGTTAAATCCATCTGAAGCTAAGCCAAGTCTAATGTTTCTTGGGTTAGCAGCAAACTTTTCGTGCTTCTGATTGAAGCTTTTCCACTCACTACCATGTGATGGATGGCTCATTACATTCTGATCTCTGTACTCCTGGTTCCTAGAATGCCATAGTACACCCTCTCTTGTTTCAGCATCATGAAACAACCTCTGCAATCTTGGCATAATTGGAAAATGTCTCAGAACATTATGAGGAATCCTCTTCACAGCATCGCCATCTTTCCATATTGATGATTTGCATTTCGGGCATTCACTTAAGTTGGCATAATCCTTCCGGAACAGAACACAATTATTCTTACAAACATGGATCATATCATATCCAATTCCAACTACACGAAGGATATTCTTCATTTTACTGTAGGTGTGTGGCAGCTCAGACGCATCTGGGAAAGCTTTGCGGAAAGCAGCCAACATCGCATCGAATGATTTGTTGGTCATTCGCTCAGATGTCTTCACCTGAAGAAAGGTGACCATAGCTGAGAATACTGACAGCTTATTGCCTGGGGTGACAGCCACGTTGCATTTTTCCAACATGCGGGCCCACCATTTTTCTTCTGCAGGTGAAAGTTCACGGAATGCACGAGAATTTCGTAGCATTGTTTCAATGTTGGTCAAACTCACTGGCTCCGCCACCACCTCCTCCTCCTCCTCTTCCACCTGAGCATCAGGCAGATCAAGATGGTCTGCTGCTTCCATGTAGTCAATAACATTGACGTTCACAGCTTCACCATGATGAATCCACCTAGTATATGTGACCGACATCCCATACAAGTGTAGATGATTTTGCACAGTTGACTGGGGTCTTCTAACTGAATTCATACACCTGCTACACGGGCAGAGCACATCTGATTTCGGACTACCGTACTCAGCTCTGATAAAGTTCATGAAGTTTTCAATCCCCTCGACATATGTAGCGGAGAATCTTCGAGCAGAAGTTATCCAAGTCCTGTCCATTTGTTAGACATACAAATTAGTTCTTCTACTAGATATTACCTAGGTCGACATATGCTTTTTTATGAAGTCCATAAGAAAATACCTAGGTCGATGTCTAAAGCTATGGCAAGATATTTGGACGAGCAGATCTAAGTAATGAAATATATGTAAAGCTAATTCAGCAAACAGATTTGAGTGCTAAATTATGGCAGGCTGTTTTAGCAGTCAATGAGGCCGAGCACACAGCCATCGAACTATCAAAGGCCATCGCAGCAACAAAGATCGAGTATAAATTGGTGTAGAGCTATTTCACCTAACAGATTGGCAACTAGACCATGGCAATCTACGTCACAATAAATATATGGCGGGATATTTTAGCAACTAATCGGCCTTGGCAATCCATCTCAGCTAAGCGGATTGCGTGCAGAACAGGGCAAGGAAGCTTCTTAAGCAGAGCATATTGACTGTAAACTACTTTGGCAAACAGTGAGATTAACAGCGTCTTTCAGCTAACATTCAGTGCTACACCGACATGCACGGGGCCTCAGTCTAGAATGCGTGTACCATGGGAGAAGCTAACCGCCGTGCATCTCCACACGAACGTCGCCAGCGGTGGCGGCGCTAAACGCCGTGCGCCTCCACAAGAACGTCGCCAACGGTGGCGACGCGACTAGAGGACGGCAGTCTACGAGAGCGTACTATGGGAGCGAGAGGATCGCCGTGCGTCCCCTCGACGAACTGCGGCACCGACGTATCGGCGTGGCGGGGAGGGCGGCTTTGGCGGAGCGAATGGAGTGGAGGGGGACGGGAGGGAGGGGGTTTGGGGAATATTATTGGCTAGTTGGCCGAAGGGCGGTTGAATCTAGGATTTGGGGCGAATTTTTGGGTGGGGGAGGATTTTCGCGCGGTGGGTGGGGTGAGTTTGGCGCATGGTCGGTTTCTCCAAGTGCAGTCCCACGTGTCGGTGAAGAGGCAAGCGGAAGCGCGTTTCGTTTGCGTGAGCCGTGTGTAGGACCGAACGTGTGTGCGGTGCAATGCGACCGCGACATGGGTCCTGTGAGTGTACCGCCTTTTTTACTTTTAAACTAGGTGCTTCGCCCCCTAAAAAAAACTTGTTGCTTCGCGCGATCCATCGATACTACTACTAGTAATCCAGTAATCCCGACTAAAACGGCGCGGCCGGGTCTTTTCCCGCGCGATATGCTGGGAGGTTGGCTTAGTTGGGTTTTTTAGGACGAGTAATGCTACACCTACGTAGTCCCAGTTACGTAATTAACATAATGTGAAACATGTGAGCTGTCGATTGTAGATTGGGGGGAGGGAGGGGCCCACCACCAATGAAAATCAGGGGAGGAGAGACAGAGGCAATTTACGTTAATCCTTTCGTAGGTTCCCGTAGATGTGAAATGCGTGAATGTGCATTTGCAGATAAGGCCTTCCCTCGTTCATCCTTTTCTCCCACAAGATCTTGATCTTCCATGCAACGCTAGGGAATCTTGCTAGTACTCCTACAATATACTATATTATTGTGAAAGTTCATATACACCGGCCGAGATTAATGCAAACACGGCAGATTTTCATTACATTTCGAACTTTTATAGGACAGAAAAATAAAAGAAACCCGACCCTAAACCTAGTCTACTGCGGCGACCGACGTCCTCCATCTGCGATCTCCATGTACGGGGGTGGGGTTCAAGACCCGTGAAGTGAAGGTGCGGTCTCTGGCGAGGGCAAGTAGAACACGGGAGATGGACCGGCCAGTTGGCACACCATGCCCTGCCACCTCCCATGCCCTACTCATCCTCGGAGGAGTCCCCGACCTCAGCGGTGCCGAAGGTTGGACGGTGGCAAGTAGGACGCGTGGCGGACGGTGCTCCCGTCGTCGGCCGCCAGCGTGGCCACCGCTTGTGCGGCGACTTGAGTGAGGGCGGCGTCCTCGAGCTCCATCCCCGAAGACAAGCTCTCCCGCAGAGCGTTCGCGCTTGCTGTCATGGCGGATGTGGTGCTAGGTAGGAGAACGATGCGCTATGGTGTGGAGGTTAGCTGGGCGTTGCCCCTTTAAGTAGCGCATTCCGATGAGGCCAAGCGTCCTGGTGCATCATTAAGTCGCCGGAGTTGGTTCCTCGGGCACCGAGCCTCTTAACGACGGCATACGGAAGGACGACATGAATGCGGGCAGCTGGCGTCGGCTGGGAACGCACGGCGCGACGGCGCGAGGGACGAGGGTTTTTTATGTGCCAGGGTAGTCAGCTGCGGTCGTGGCAATGTTGGAGATGCCCTTTGCTCACATACGATCGACGCATGTCATTGAAAAAGCAAGACGACCCGGCATGGTCTCAGGTCCTGAGGATGCAGTTGGCCGCGCTACACCACTCTGCGGACGTGTCCCGGTGCCCCGTACATCCTCGACGAGCCGGGTGTTGGGATGTGTTTGGATTGTGGCCAAAGTGCACCTTACCAAAGTTTTGGTCATGACCCAAAGATTGGTCTTTGTTTGGATGGTTGCCATTTTTTTGGCATGCCAATGAACTCTAGCCAACTCTAGTTCATTTTTCTTGCCGGTGTCGGCCAAATCATGGACAACCAAAACCTCAACCAAAATTTTGGCTACCAAATGCTTTGATGGGGCAACCTTGGGCACAAACCAAACATACTGTTGGTCGTGCCATAGCACTAACGCCACCCTCGGCACACTGAAACCGACCGTGTCAAGCAACGACGAGCGTGTCGCTCACCGCGGTCGCCGTGTCCAGAGGCGGTGCTGGAGCTGCGCCACGTTGTTGGCCCCCACGACCCACATGAACGGCTACCGGTGGCGAGGAGGTTGTGGGCCAGCTCCTTCATTGGACTAGTTTGCGCTACGTCATCTCGACAGGTGTGCCCCACATGTCGGTTTCCCTGTTTTCTCGGCCATATTCGAGCATCAGTGCTCCGCGTTGCGCATTAGGCCTTTCACTATGTACACTCAAAACCGATTGACCGGTCATCACCGGAACCACTATTCACATCAGAACCTTCGCTGCTCGGCCTATGCCAGCCACTGCCCTAAAACCACACCTAATCTCCAACCCCTTCCCCCACCTTTCGATCCCCTAGCCCGCATCAAGCGTCCCCTAGTTCGCCGGAAAGCCATGGTGCGCCGCAAGATCACGTACTGCAAGATGCTGACGCTGGAGCGCCGCGCAGAAATCACGACGGCGGTCGGCGCCAGAGACCTTCGTTCCCAAGCTCGCTTTGCGGCGGGCCAATCCCCGAATAATCTGGAGCAAAGCTACGAGGAGGAGGAAGCCGATCCAATGTTCATGGCGGACGTCGCGGCGTAGAAGGCCCCCGATGGGTATGAGACGATGGACGTCGACTTCATGCCGGCGTCCGAGGCCCCCATAGTGCAGGCGGACCAGCGGTTCAACCTGGAGATACTAAAGGAGGACCGGGAGGCAGAGGCTGAACTTGACGCGGAGCGCGCGCATGCCGCTGCCATCGAGGCTCTCCTGCAAGCGGAACCAGATGTCGCGGATGTGAACCGGGCGGCGGAGGCTCAACTTGAGGCGGAGCATGCGGATGCCCCTGCCATCGACGCCCTCCTGCAGGCGGAACCGGACGTCCTGGACTTGAACCGGGCGGCAGAGGCTCAACTCGATGCGGAGCGCGCGGATGCCGCTCTCATCGAGGCCCTCCTGCACTGTAACATCCCAAATTTTCAATTTGGAATGTTATACATTAGATCAGCATTGCATAGCATATTTTATTGCATTTTGGCAAATCCTCGAAATCCTAAGCAACTCAAGGACCCTAGGAGAGAGTTGGGGATTTTCCCGGTTTTCATATTTTATTTTTTATCAAATAATGAAACGAGGATTTTTGGTTTTAATTATTTTTCTCTTCGAAAAATATTTCGTATTAAAATAAATGAGAGGAGAAAATATGACTTCTCCAAAATAATTGAAATATTGATGGAAAAATATTAAAATCAATTATTGGACTTTATTCGGATTTTATTTGCAATTTTAATTGCATTAGAAAAATTGCACGTTTTCAAAACTGTATTTTTGGGCCAAGAAAATGTTCATCCCATTCTAATTATTTTAATTAGACGGTGAAAATTTGTTTTGGCATTTTTGGATTTTTATTTATTTTTCTACGATATTTTTAGGTTCGGCGAAATTATTTAAAAAAAACTCGCGAAGCGCGCCGACTGGGCCGAAACCCAGCCGACGGCCTAGCCCAGCCCCGCGCCTCGTCTCCCTCCTGGAGACCGAGACGGAGACCGCCTCCACCCCGAGTCCCGCTTGTCGCCGCCGGCCCTTGCCCCTCCCCCAAGGCAGCACCCCCCTCCTTAAATACTCCCCCCCGCCGCCCCTCTCCTCACCCCGCCCCGACCCGAAGCCGCCCCGCCGCCGAGGGGACCCGCCGGAGCAGGAGCCCGACGCCGCCGCCTCGGGAAGCCCTGTACGCCGCCGCCCTCGTCGCCCCTCGCCGCCCCCGACGACGCCCGAGCCCGCCGCCCTCTCCCGAACCCGCCGGAGCCCCGTCCCGACCCCGCCGGAGTTCCGCCGGACCGAGGTACCGAGCCGCCGCCGCCGTGCCGTTTTTTTTAAACAGTTCGGTTTATTTTTTTCGAAACCATAGATTTTTTTAATAGATCGGTTTATTTTTTCTTCGGTTTAGTTAGTTAGTGAACGTTCACCGATCCGTTCGTTTTAACGAATGTTTTCGTCGGTTAGTCACAGTTAACGAACGTACGTTCGTTTAACTGTTCGTCAGTTTTCTTTTTCGTCGGATTTTCCGCGATTTCCCAGATCGCGATTTCTGATCAGATTTTCGTTCTGGCTTATCTTTTAGCTCGTTTATCGGAATCAGGCGATTCAAGCGCCTAGAGTTTCGTCTCGAAATTCTCTTTCCGTTTGACCTATACAAACAAGTTTTTGCTACTGTAAAATTTCACTTAGATCCAGATTAGTAAACAAAGCTTGTTTCTTTCGCCGTTTGACTTTCGTTGCTTCGTTTGATTCGATTGTTTTTGCAAACCGGAGTTCTTAAGTTGAACTTGCTGGTTAGATCTTTATTTGAGTTTTACCTGTGCATTAGATGAGTGCTTATTGTATGCTTGTTTGTTTGCGATAGAGTACCCGGAGTGCGCCGCTTGCTACTTCGAATCTCTAAGTTTCACGGATCGTCAGCAAGGCAAGTAACACTTTGATCATACCTCTTTTACTACCCAGTTTTATTGCATTAGACCAATCCTCAAACATTGCATGATTAGGATCTAATTAAATTGTGGGTATTCGGAAGTAGATGAGGTAGTACCTATTGCCCTGTTTATTATCAAACTTTGGGAGTTACTTCTACGTTTGCTCATATTGCTATGCTATGCTAGTAGACGTGGATTGGGTTTGAGTGTTAGCATGACAGATGTGAGATTGTTAATTAATGGTTAACCTTAAGGTGGAAACTGAAACTCACATCTGGGTGGATTGAGGTACCTGGGTATTCCAGGATTGCCTGTTTTCTTTTGGACCGCCACCCAGGTTCAAAGGGATCGTGAGATTATTCATGCTAGAAACTTCCGTGTCAAGCCGCAAGCTATTATGGGCTCTAGCATAGTTGAGTAGGTTGTGTGAGCTCTTGAAGAGGTAGACTAGCAGATGTAGGGGGTGTAGGTGGTACTGTCTACCCGGAGTAGAGAGTTAACGCTTCTAAAAGACTGTGTCTCGGTCATCCGTTTCTCAAACACCATGAAGTGCGAGAATCCCAACGGAGGAGATCGAGTCTTGTGGGGAAAAGTGCACAAACCTCTGTAGAGTGTATAAACTAATCATGGTTAGCCGTGTCCCCGGTTATGGACATCTTGAGTATCTAGTACTTGGATTATCATGTGAATCTCATCATGTTACTTTAATTAATTTTGTTGGGTTAATGATGATACTTAATTGGGATTGAGGATGCTGTCAACCATTCTCAATGTTTAACAACCACCATGATAGTTAAATAAAATTTATTCCTTTGCAGTAGGGAAAAATTGGCTTTTTGCAAAACTGTAACCATAGAGCCTTCTACCAGCCATATATGCATGTAGTATAGCATTATTATGTTCATTACTCTCTATGAGTTACATTGCCAGCATATTCCATGTGCTGACCCATTTTCGGGCTGCAAAGTTTCATGTTGCAGACTTTTCAGACGACGAGTAAGGTGCCTTAGGTCGTGGTCTTATACTCAGTGATGCCGTTGGAGTTGATGGACTCACTTATCTTCTAAGTCTTCCGCTGTTATCGTATTAGATGGCCTTAAGCCATATTTGTCATACTTATTTCTCTCTTGAGATACTTGTTGTAATAAGTGTGTGATTGCTACTCTGTTATAAATCCTCCATTTGTACTGTGCGTGTCAGCATTACTGATCCAGGGATGACACTGGTGCACGGTAGATCAGACTGTTTGAGGTCTAATCGCTACAAAGGTGGTATCAGAGCCAGGCTGACTGTAGGACACGACCACTAAGCTTAAACCCTAGAACACTACTCTCTTCTCATTTCTGACTCCTCTCCACTTTCTACTCTTTTAGGAATGGCGGATGCAAGGAACAAGTTCCTGCAACCGGATGAAGATACACCTTTTGGAGGACACTTGAAGGAAGTCACTATGTACCTGAACATCGGAATACCAAGCTTCACCAGGACTTACAAAGCCACACTACCAGAAGAGGAGCGCTGGAAGATTCAAGTTCAAGTTCCAGGAAGGACATTTACGCCAGTCACTGAGCCTATAGAGTTTTCCTTTGATGCACCAACCTGGAGTTTAGGGAAGAGCATGGCAGCCCACATCTCTATGGGACGCATTGGAGAAGTCTACCATAGGGAGCTTAGGGATACTATTTATCAGATTTGTGGACGCCGAGATGAGCAATGGGAGATGATCAGCACCAAGAAGGATGGATCAATTGCAGCTTTCATCCAGGAGCAAAACCAACACATTCGTCGCCAGGAGAACCAGATGTGCGCAGACATGTTAGATCTGAAGAAGGAATTGACCAAGATCACGGAGTTGGAGGAAGAACTCAAGTCTACGCGCGATGGATATGAGGAGGAGATCGCCACGTTGTTGGAGAAGAATGACGACCTGATAAAGAAGATTGGAGTATTCATGGGAGACCCAGCACCAGGAGGAGATGATGATGATTGCACTTACCCGTATAACTACATCATCATCGACGACACCGACTCGGACCCCAGTGAAGATGACTTTGTTGATGAAGCTGGAGCAGATATCATGGAGTCTTCGACCGATCAAAATTTCTAGTAGACCCCCATAATCAGTAGTAGTATTTCCCCCATGTATATAGTATAGTCCGAGCACTTTGTAACGATAGTTAGATCGATTGTATGCCTTGTTTGATTGAGTGATATTGTTTGTGTTTGTCTCATGTGCATATGGGTAGTGTTTTCTCTCTAGACCTCATTCTATTCTAAATTCTCATCTTTTCTAAACCTATCAGATGCCTCCGAGACGCGACACCGGATTTGTTTTCCCACCGGAGATCACTCAGTTGATTCAGTAGCAGAATGCCCTGATGCAAGTGTTAGTACAGAACCAAGGCAACAACAACAACCCACCACCACCACCTGTTGATCACTTAGCCCGTTTCTTGAGGCTAAATCCGCCGGTGTTTTCCAGCAGCACCGAGCCGATTGTTGCAGATGATTGGCTCCGCAAAGTTGGAAGGGAGTTGACCACTGCAGGATGCACAGATGCGGAGAGAGTGCGTTTTGCCGCACATCAGCTTGATGGACCCGCAGCATCATGGTGGGAGAATTACACAGCCACACACCCTATTGACACTATCACATGGGACCAGTTTCAGCAAGCTTTCCGTACTGCCCATGTTTCAGCAGGAGCTATGGCCATGAAGAAGCGTGAGTTTCGCAACCTACGCCAAGGAGGACGCACCGTAGGCTAGTATGTGGAGGACTTTAGTAAGTTAGCACGTTATGCTCCAGATGGCGTTGCTACAGATGCAGCCAGGCAGGAGAAGTTTCTCGAAGGACTGAATGATGAGTTGAGCATGCAGTTGATGGTAGCAACCTTTAACAACTACCAGGAGTTGGTAGATAGAGGTCTCATGATTGAAGGGAAGCAGCAGCAGATTGAAAACCGTAAAAGGAAGTATGGACAAGGGAAGTACAATTCTGGAGCTCAGCAGAAGCCACGTTTTACCTCGAAATCGGGAGGACCATTTCAGCATACCCATGGAGGAGGTTCGCACAACCATAATGGCCCCAAGAATGGTAATGGGAATGGAGGAAGCAACGGCCAGAACCGTACCAACCCTTCAACCCCAGCTAAGAGAGACCTAAGCCAAGTCACTTGCTTTAAGTGCCAGAAGAGTGGACATTATGCCAATGAATGTCCTGAAGCCCAGAATGGAAATGGCAATGGAAGCTCTGGGAAGAAGCCGAACCCTTTCAAAAAAGGGCATCTGAACCACGTTAGCGTGGAGGAGGTGGAAGCTCAGCCAGATGTAATAATAGGTAAGTTTTTGGTTAAGTCATTTACTGCACTCGTTCTTTTTGATACTGGTGCATCGCATTCATACATATCAAGGGGATTTGTGGATAAGTATAAACTGCCAACCCAAGCCCTTAGGTCACCCATGTTAGTAACCTCGCCAGGAGCAGAGTATATGGCTAGTTTATGGTGTGATCGGTTACCATTAAGGATTGGTAACTACGTGTTTCCCTCGGACCTAATAGTACTGGAATCGCAAGGATTGGATGTGATATTAGGCATGGATTGGTTATCGAAGTATGGAGGGAACATTGAGTGCGCCAGTAAGTCGATTTTGCTTACCACCCGATAAGGAAGAAGGATTAAGTATGTATCCCGGCATATGCCGAAGAGGACTCAGGTGAATTCCTTATCAGGAGTTGTACAGGAGGAAGTACCAGTGGTGAAGGATTACCCGAATGTATTTCCAGAAGAGTTGCCAGGCATGCCACCGGATAGAGACATTGAGTTTTTGATTGAGCTCTTGCCAGGCACAGGGCCAATATCTAAGAGACCGTACAGAATGCCCGCAAAAGATTTGGAGGAGATTAAGAAGCAGATTAAGGAGTTACTGGATAAAGGCTATATTCGCCCAAGTTCTTCACCTTGGGGATCACCCATACTTCTAGTGGAGAAGAAAGATGGATCGTTGAGGATGGTTGTTGATTATCGTGGATTGAATGAAGTGACCATCAAAAATAAGTACCCACTACTGATGATCAATGATCTGTTTGACCGATTACAAGGAGCTAAGATATTTTCCAAGATCGATCTACGATCAGGATACCATCAGTTGAAGATTCGAGAGCAGGATATACCTAAGACGGCTTTTACCACCAGGTATGGGCTATATGAGTATACCGTTATGTCATTTGGTTTGACTAACGCACCTGCCTATTTCATGAACCTGATGAACAAAGTGTTTATGGAGTTTTTGGATAAGTTCGTCATAGTGTTCATTGATGACATTTTAGTCTACTCCAAGAATGAAGAGGAGCATAAGGAACACTTGCGTTTGGTACTTGAGAAGCTCAGAGAACATCAGTTATACGCCAAGTTCAGCAAATGTGAGTTTTGGTTGAAGGAAGTTGGATTCCTCGGACATGTTATATCCGGAGAAGGAATAGCAGTAGACCCCGCCAAAGTCGACACTGTGACAAACTGGGAATGACCCGCATCAGTTGGAGAGATCCGGAGTTTTCTTGGACTTGCAGGATACTACCGGGGGTTCATTGAGAATTTCTCGAGGATTGCTAAGCCCATGACAGAGCTGTTAAAGAAGGACACCAAGTTCAATTGGACTGAGGAATGTGAAGCTAGCTTCCAAGAGTTGAAGAAACGTTTGGTTACATCACCAGTGCTGATTTTGCCAGATCAACGCAAGGATTATGAAGTATATTGCGACGCTTCATGTCGAGGACTTGGAGCAGTGCTAATGAAGAAGGGAATAGTTGTTTCATATGCTTCACGACAACTTAAACCCCATGAGAATAATTATGCCACCCATGATTTGGAGTTAGCAGCCGTAGTACATGCGTTGAAGACATGGAGACATTTTCTCATCGGAAATCACTGTGAGGTATACACGGATCACAAGAGTTTGAAGTACATTTTCACACAGAAGGAGTTGAATCTCAGGCAAAGGAGATGGTTGGAGCTCATTAAGGATTATGATATGAGATTGCATTATCACCCAGGGAAGGCTAACGTAGTAGTTGATGCGTTGAGCTGCAAGAGCCATGTTAACACCCTCATGACCGGAGAGTTACCGAAATTATTAGCCGAGGATCTTCGCGAGCTATGTTTGGAGATAGTTCCAAGAGGCTATTTAGCAACGTTGGAGATTCAGTCTACCTTGATGGAAAAGATTAGGGAAGCTCAGAAGACAGACAAGGAGATTGTAGAAATAAAGAAAAGGATGAGTAAAGGAAAAGCCAAGGGATTTCGTGAGGATGAGCATGATACCTTATGGTTTGAGGACCGCGTTTATGTGCCCAATGATCCGGAGATCAGGAAGTTGATCTTGCAAGAGGCCATGATTCACCGTATTCGATTCACCCAGGAAATACCAAGATGTATTTGGATTTGAAGGATACTTTCTGGTGGACCGGAATGAAGAAGGATATTGCGGAGTATGTAGCAGTTTGTGATGTATTGCAGAGAGTGAAGGCAGAGCATCAGAAGCCAGCAGGATTGCTACAGCCATTGCTGATACCCGAATGGAAATGGGATAAACTAGGCATGGATTTTATCACGGGACTGCCCAGGACTCGTTCAGGCTATGACTCAATATGGGTTGTAGTCGATCGTTTGACGAAAGTAGCTCATTTCATCCCAGTGAAGACCACTTACACCAGTGCTAAGTTGGCAAAGATATACATGACAAGGATCGTATGTCTGCATGGAGTTCCGAGGACCATTGTATCAGATAGAGGAACCCAGTTTACTTCGAAGTTTTGGAATCAGTTACATGAAACTTTGGGTACCAGGCTAGAGTTCAGTACAGCCTTTCACCCACAGACAGACGGACAGACCGAGAGAGTCAATCAGATTTTGGAGGACATGTTGAGAGCGTGTGCGCTAGATTATGGATCTAGTAGGGACGACAATTTGCCGTATGTAGAATTCTCTTACAACAACAGTTATCAAACCAGTTTGAAGATGGCCCCTTTCGAAGCTTTATACGGAAGGAGGTGTAGAACACCATTGTTATGGGACGTAGTTGGAGACCGCCAGTTGTTTGGACCAGACTTGATTAAGGAATCAGAACAGAAAGTGAAGTTGATTCGCGATAGGCTCAAGGTACCGCAGTCCAGGCAGAAGAGTTATGCGGATTCTAAACGCAAGGAGACAGTTTACGAAGTCGGAGACAGAGTTTACCTACGAGTATCACCACTTCGAGGAGTGAAGCGCTTTGGAGTTAAAGGAAAGTTAGCGCCACGTTTTGTAGGACCATACAAAGTTTTGGAGCGTATGGGAGAAGTTGCCTACAAGCTGGAATTGCCTGAAGGATTGTCAGGAGTTCATGATTTATTTCACGTTTCCTAGTTGAAGAAGTGCCACGCAAATATGGCTGAGATACCACTGAGAGATACGGTGCCTTTGGAAGCGATTCAGTTGGATAGTGACTTGACCTATGAGGAGAAACCAGTTAAGATTCTGGAGTATGCCAGCCGAGTCACCCGTAGCAAGGTTATCAAGTTTTGGAAAGTTCAGTGGAGTCGCCATACCGAGGACGAAGCCACCTGGGAGCGAGAGGAAGATCTACGGAAGGACCACTCTCACCTATTTTCTAGCCAACCCGAATCTCGAGGGCGAGATTCATCTTAAGGGGGTAGGTTTGTAACATCCCAAATTTTCAATTTGGAATGTTATACATTAGATCATCATTGCATAGCATATTTTATTGCATTTCGGCAAATCCTCGAAATCCTAAGCAACTCAAGGACCCTAGGAGAGAGTTGGGGATTTTCCCGGTTTTCATATTTGATTTTTATCAAATAATGAAACGAGGACTTTTGGTTTTAATTATTTTTCTCTCCGAAAAATATTTTGTATTAAAATAAATGAGAGGAGAAAATATGAATTCTCCAAAATAATTGAAATATTGGAGGAAAAAATATTAAAATCAAATATTGGATTTTATTCGGATTTTATTTGCAATTTTAATTGCATTAGAAAAATTGCACGTTTTCAAACCTGTATTTTTGGGCCAAGAAAATGTTCATCCCGTTCTAATTATTTTAATTAGATGGTGAAAATTTGTTTTGGCATTTTTTGATTTTTATTTATTTTTCTATGATTTTTTTTAGGTTCGGCAAATCATTTAAAAAAAACTCGCGAAGTGCGCCGACTGGGCCGAAACCCAGCCGACGGCCCAGCCCAGCCCCGCGCCTCGTCTCCCTCCTGGAGACCGAGACGGAGACCGCCGCCGCCCCGAGTCCCGCTCGTCGCCGCCGCCCCTTGCCCCTCCCCCAAGGCAGCACCCCCCCTCCTTAAATACTCTCCCCGCCGCCCCTCTCCTCACCCCGCCCCGACCCGAAGCCGCCCACGCCGCCGAGAGGACCCGCCGAAGCAGGAGCCCGATGCCGCCGCCTCGGGAAGCCCCGTACGCCGCCGCCCTCGTCGCCCCTCGCCGCCCCCGACGACGCCCGAGCCCGCCGCCCTCGCCGCCCCCTCCCAAACCCGCCGGAGCCCCGTCCCGACCCCGCCGGAGTTCCGCCGGTCTGAGGTAGCCGAGACGCCGCCGCCGTGCCGGTTTTTTTAAAACCATTCGGTTTATTTTTTTCGAAACCCTAGATTTTTTCTATAGATCGGTTTATGTTTTTTCTTCGGTTTAGTTAGTTAGTGAACGTTCACCGATCCGTTCGTTTTAACGAATGTGTTCATCGGTTAGTCGCTGTTAACGAACGTCCGTTCGTTTAACTGTTCGTCAGTTTTCTTTTTCGTCGGATTTTCCGCGATTTCCCAGATCGCGATTTTTGATCAGATTTTCGTTCAGGTTTATCTTTTAGCTCGTTTATCGGAATCAGGCGATTCAAGCGCCTAGAGTTTCGTCTCGAAATTCTCTTTCCGTTTAACCTATTCAAACAAGTTTTTGCTGCTGTAAAATTTTACTTAGATCCAGATTAGTAAACGAAGCTTGTTTCTTTCGCCGTTTGACTTTCGTTGCTTCGTTTGATTCGATTCTTTTTGCAAACCGGAGTTCTTAAGTTGAACTTTCTGGTTAGATCTTTATTTGAGTTTTACCTGTGCATTAGATGAGTGCTTATTGTATGCTTGTTTGTTTGCGATAGAGTACCCGGAGTGCGCCGCTTGCTACTTCGAATCTCTAAGTTTCACGGATCATCAGCAAGGCAAGTAACACTTTGATCATACCTCTTTTACTACGCAGTTTTATTGCATTAGACCAATCCTCAAACATTGCATGATTAGGATATAATTAAATTGTGGGTATTGGGAAGTAGATGTGGTAGTACCTATTGCCCTGTTTATTATCAAACTTTGGGAGTTACTTCTACGTTTGCTCATATTGCTATGCTATGCTAGTAGACGTGGATTGGGTTTGAGTGTTACCATGACAGATGTGAGATTGTTAATTAATGGTTAACCTTAAGGTGGCAACTGAAACTCACATCTGGGTGGATTGAGGTACCTGGGTATTCCAGGATTGCCTTTTTTTTTGGACCGCCACCCAGGTTCAAAGGGATCATGAGATTATTCATGCTAGAAACTTCCGTGTGCAGCCGCAAGCTATTATGGGCTCTAGCATAGTTGAGTAGGTTGTGTGAGCTCTTGAAGAGGTAGACTAGCAGATGTAGGG
The DNA here is from genome assembly GCF_002575655.3 of Aegilops tauschii subsp. strangulata. Taxonomy (NCBI): domain Eukaryota; kingdom Viridiplantae; phylum Streptophyta; class Magnoliopsida; order Poales; family Poaceae; genus Aegilops; species Aegilops tauschii. The sequence continues at coordinate 529,089,412 of NC_053036.3, forward strand.
GATGTAGGTGGTACTGTCTGCCCAGAGTAGAGAGTTAACGCTTCTGAAAGACTGTGTCTCGGTCATCCGTTTCTCAAACACCATGAAGTGCGAGAATCCCAACGGAGGAGATCGAGTCTTGTGGGGAAAAGTGCACAAACCTCTGCAGAGTGTATAAACTAATCATGGTTAGCCGTGTCCCCGGTTATGGACATCTTGAGTATCTAGTACTTGGATTATCATGTGAATCTCATCATGTTACTTTAATTAATTTTGTTGGGTTAATGATGATACTTAATTGGGATTGAGGATGCTGTCAACCATTCTCAATGTTTAACAACCACCATGATAGTTAAATAAAATTTATTCCTTTGCAGTAGGGAAAAATTAGCTTTTTGCAAAACTATAACCATAGAGCCTTCTACCAGCCATATATGCATGTAGTATAGCATTATTATGTTCATTACTCTCTATGTGTTACATTGCTAGCATATTCCATGTGCTGGCCCGTTTTCGGGCTGCAAAGTTTCATGTTGTAGACTTTTCAGACGACGAGTAAGGTGCCTTAGGTCGTGGTCTTATACTCAGTGATGCCGTTGGAGTTGATGGACTCACTTATCTTCCAAGTCTTCCGCTGTTATCGTATTAGATGGCCTTAAGCCATATTTGTCATACTTAATTCTCTCTTGAGATACTCGTTGTAATAAGTGTGTGATTGCTACTCTGTTATAAATCCTCCATTTGTACTGTGCGTGTCAGCATTACTGATCCAGGGATGACACTGGTGCACGGTAGATCAGACTATTTGAGGTATGATCGCTACACACGCGGAATCGGATGTCCTGGACTTGAACCGGGCGGCTAAGGCTCGACTCGAAGCGGAGCGCGCGGATGCCGCTGCCATCAAGGCCCTCCTGCAGGCGGAACCGGACGTCCTTGACTTGAACCGGGCGGTGCTCTCGTCCGTGCAGAGCGTCCGCACGCTCCGCTTGAACGAGTAGCTGGAGGCCGAGGACAACCACGGTGCGGAGACACACGTCGGCAGCTACGGCTGGTTCGCGCCGGCAGCCAAAGTCGACGAGGCCGTCTCGTTCCGCGAGCAGTGATAGTTTTTCTTTATGTTGTTGTTTTTATGGATCTTTTGCTGTGTAAAAACATATATTGTTATGCAAGTCGCCTGACTTGGGTCAGTCTACCATTTCAGGCGGTTGGATGAATATCCTACGTCTCCTAACCCTTCTTCCCCACCTCTTCTTCTTCCCCAACAGACCACCGCACGGGCCGTACGGATACATCCCAACATGCGGTTGGATAAACATACTCTATGAACGAAAATTATGTGTCAGCGGTAGGATGGCTGAGTTTGGTTTGTTCACATGCGACAGCACGTGTCAGTGAGGGTGCGTTCCCTTGGTTGGGTTTGCGGCGTGCAGGAAAGAATGTGCATGTGAGGGTGCGGTGCGACCGCGGCGTGCAGGAGCGACCGTGTGAGGGTGCGGTGCGACTGCGACAGCCGTGCGCAAGTGTACCTCCTTTTCATTTTGAAAACTTTAGGCAAGCTTGGCAAAAATGTGTGGCGAAGTATGGCAATGCAAGGCCTAGACCCAAACAGGATAAGTACGCAGTACTACGTACTAGGAGTACTAGTGTTTAAAAAGAAAGGCGGGGTTTTCCTTCGCGGGATTAATCGATACAAATCCTCGTTTCACGTGTCAATTAATGCGTATTTTTTTCTCAAACCCAAAGAGCTAACCATCTCACTCCTCATCGCTTGATTAATGCAGTGCCATGCAAACCAACCTTCTTACTTCCACATGCATGCAGGGGATATTAATGTCCTTGGTTGCTTGTACGAGGCAAACCCCATCAATTTTGCCTCGATTAGTGTTAGTGGCCTTTTGCAAATTGTAATTTTGATATACTGGCCTTGTGTACAAAAAAATGGAGGTAGTAACTATATTTGACTTCCTTCCCCATTGCGGTGACGTCGACGATATCTCGAACGTTGTGGTTTGGCGAAGTGCGTTCGACGGAGAACACCATTGAGGGAGACCACGGTAAGTCATTCACAAGTGCCGCCTGCAAGCCGAGACAACCACTTTATTTGCATCCAGGAAGTCCGTTGAACCAAAGGACGCGTAAATGTACTAGTACTACTCATACACAATAGCGTCGTCCGTCCAGCTTAGTGCGGTGAGATGGTTTCTCGAAGAAGACGATGGAGAAGCGGAGTCAACGAAGAGTGAAATGATGGTTGCTTCATCCGTGCTTTGTGATTTGATGCCTCACTGCTTTCTGATTTGTCATAGAAGGGACAGGGGAGTAGACTCTGCCCTCTATACTGTACATGCGTCCAAGCACGGGAGAAAGAGGAGAGACGTTGCATTTTTCTATTCCTTCAATCAATCAATTAGGGAGCTTCGGTTCCATCCTTTTGGCTTGGGCAACACCGTCCACAATGGTTCCCACGGTGCCAAAAGCTATTTTCACATTTGGCCACACATTGTGGATGCCCTTAACCGTACCACTTGGTTTTGCTCCTGTGTGCTATCTATACAAATCTCAATTATATTGATCTAAAAAATTATAGAATCAAGATTAGTAAAAAGGAGGTGATTTTGCCGCGCGGATGGCGGGGGAGGTTTCTTATTTTTAGAGGATGTTGTCCTGCAGGTTTGCTAACATGCGGTCCGACATGTCAGTGCTTCACCAAGCCGATCCGCTTCCCACATGAGGCAGAACAACGGCAGAAGCAACACGTGGTTAACTTGAAGAAGATGAGGGAGAAGCAGATTCAGCAACGAGTGAAATGATGGTTGCTTCGTCCCTCCAACTTCTTTTTTTAGCATTATTACTTCGCCCCTCCAACTTAACTGCAGGAAAGGTGCAGCTTTGTGATTTGACGCCTCATTGCTCATTACTACGTCGGTGCCATGACTGGGTGCTTCACCCCGGCTGCTCTGCACTGTATTCCGGTATGGCACGTGGACCCGGTAGCTTGATGCCCCACATGTTGGCGAAAGGGACTAGAAGATTTCTGAAAGCGAGTGCTCCACTCTTACGACGGAGGAGTACACAACATGACGGCCCAGTGAACTGCCACTTGTACTGTATATAGTACTATAGTTTTGTTGTTTCGCATGATCCATCGATACAAACCCGATTAAACAGGAAAGGGAGGGATTTTTCCTGCGCGGTATATGATACTGGCCATACATTTCAAAGGCAATTTTAATGTATGCAAACTGAATAATTAAGTAACAATATGATATCTAGTAAAACTAAACACATATATCATCTATTGTGTTAGAGCGTAGTAGTAGTGCTGTATTGCATAGTTGTTAGATGTAACATGCGAGAACGTGTAGAGATGTAGTTTTGAAGGGCCTGCAAAGAGAAAAGCGTAATACGTTCACCGAACTTCAGAATAAGCTGATTACGGTCACTATATACGTTTTGCGGTGATTATACGGTCACTTGCTCATGGTTCAGCATCGGATTGCACTCTGTTGACCGGCCAAATAGTCTCCGTGGCACCATGTTGACTAGCTAAATTGACCACGTTCCTAGTGGGTCCCACTTGTCAGTTCGCATAGGGAAATGGTCAGATAAACACAAATTTACGCAGGCGCGACAAGACTCCACCCTGTGCGCGGGAATCACCTGGTTGTGTATGTGTCTGTCACGGCCTGATGTGTGCGCATGCATGTGTAGGTTGAGCACTTGAGCGTGAGAGTGTGTGTTGGTCGTGTGGTGTACTGGTGTGTGCATGCATGCGTACGTGTGTGCGTGTGAGTGTTGCGTGCGTGCGTGGGTGCATGTGTTCGTGTGAGTGTTGCGTGCATGCAGTTTCTGTGCATGCGTGCGTGTGTGTATAATCACCACACCAGCTCCTGTGTGTTAAAACAGACGGTTCAGCATACCAATACAAGGCCACCTTGTCCGCTGTGCCCGCGGTCATGACTTCGAACCACCGTCCAATATTTTTTTGTCGTTTGTTTTCATTCTTACTAGCAAGATGCCCATGCATTGCACGTAACATCAAGATGCATTTGTATGACTAGTTTATCTTGTGAGAGAAAAGGATGAACGAGGGAAGGCCTTATTTGCAAATGTGGAGAGGTCTGTGGGTACCTTTTTGCAAAATTGTCATAGTTTCTTTCCTATCCGTCAGATATAAATCGGATGGCCTATATTGCAGGATGGCAGGCACACCATCATCACCAACTCTGTTTTTTATAAGTGTATTTTATCCCTACTCTTATAAAAAGCATAGTCGGTGATGATCGTGTGCCTGCCATCCTGCAATATAGGCCGTCCGATCTATATCTGACGGATAGGAAGGAAACTATGGCAATTTTGCAAAAAGATACCCACACCCCTCTCCACACTTGCAAATAAGGCCTTCCCTTGTTCATCCTTTTCTCCCACAAGATAAACTACTCATACAAATGCATCTTGATGTTCCGTGCAACGCATGGGCATCTTGCAAGTATTTTATAAGAGTGTAGACGTAGAGTAGATACAAGCCGACAGGTGGGCCCGATGGTAGTGAGATAATGTGATGCAACACTAGAGGTGCCACGTGGAGCGTTTAACTGGTCAACTAGTCGTGTCTTGAGCAAATACAGAGTTGTACGGTGAGCCCGTGACTGTATAATAACCACAAAACATAAACGGTGACCGTAATGAGTGGATTCTGAAGTCCAATGTACGTATCATGCTTTCGCTTCAAATACAATGATCGTCACTATGTAAAATCGCGAGAGAGAGAGATGAAACATGCGTGAATGTGCTGGGGGCTCACTTTTAGAGGACCCGGAGATAGTTTGTGTGCGTACGTGAAAGGGGCGTAGAGGGGGGTATGCGATGGAGAGAGAGATGCTCTTCGTTTCTCTTTATTATGACTAACTTTATATATAGTATAAAAATATACAAATTCACAGTGCGGAATAAATATCATTGTGGGCACCATGCAATGCAAGCGTTCATACTCCTCCATATAACTTTGTAATGTTGTATATATGTAGAAATTCTAAAATGTTTTTTTGGCCACACTTTATTCAAAAGGAATGTTGTATGCGAAATAAATGTGAAGAGAGGGCTTTTTAGATCAATGGGGTACGTGATGTAACATGTGTGAATGTGTAGTTGATGCATTTGGCAGGGCCTAGAGAGGTATGTGTGTGTATTACGTATTCGAGAGAGGCATGGATAGAGGAGCCGGCAGGGGGGCGTGGGAGAGATAGCATGAGAAATGAGAATGGTCTAGAGAGAGACGAATATGACATCACGGCGAGAGATTCCCTAGAGTGTGTATATGCAAAGGGGGAGTGGATAGAGGCACCAGGAGAATATATTTTTTTGTGGTGTCTGTGTTGGTATGTGTGGGTGTGAGAAGATAACGAGACGTGGGGGCAGAGGGTGTGTCACCGCGTGAGGTCCGGTGGGTCGAGCTGAGGCCCTTCGTCCGGTTCCGTCCTGCGCCACATTGGTCGGCCCGTGACGCATTTAGGGAGACCCATGGATGACTAGTCGTACAAGACAAAGATAGCATAATTGTGAAGGACTCTATGTCCACTGACAAAGCCGGCTAGGATTTGTAACCCTAGGTTCTCGGACTAAGGTAACCCCTTTATCTCTGATATTACTATTCATCCAACCTAACTTCAAGGGGCATCCTTGATACATCTCCAACGTATCTATAATTTTTGATTGTTCCATGCTATATTATATTCTGTTTTGGACATTATTGGGCTTTATTATACACTTTTATATATCTTTTGGGACTAACCTATTAACCGGAGGCCCAGCCCAGAATTGTTTTTTTTTGTCCGTTTCAGTGTTTCGCAGAAAAAGAATATCAAACGGAGTCCAAACAGAATGAAACCTTCGCGAATGTGATTTTCGGAACGAATGTGATCCAGAGGACTTGGAGTCTACGCAAAGCAATGACGAGGAAGGCACGAGGTAGGGGGGCGCGCCTACGCCCCCCTAGGCGCGCCCTCCACCCTCGTGGGCCCCTCATTGCTCCACCGATGTACTTTTTCCTCCTATATATACCTACGTACCCCCAAACTACCAGATATGGATCCAAAAACCTAATTCCACCGCCGCAACTTTCTGTACCCGAGAGATCCCATCTCGGGGAGCTCCGCCGGAGGGGGCATTGATCACGGAGGGCCTCTACATCATCTCTAAGGCCTCTCCGATGAAGTGTGAGTAGTTTACCTCAGACCTTCGGGTCCATAGTTATAAGCTAGATGGCTTCTTCTCTCTTTTTGGATCTCAATACAATGTTCTCCCCCTCTCTTGTGGAGATCTATTCGATGTAATCTTCTTTTGCGGTGTGTTTTTCGAGATCCGATGAATTGTGGATTTATGATCAAGATTATCTATGAGCAATATTTGAATCTCATCTGAATTCTTTTATGTATGATTGGTTATCTTTGCAAGTCTCTTCGAATTATCAGTTTGGTTTGGCCTACTAGATTGATCTTTCTTGCAATGGGAGAAGTGCTTAGCTTTGGGTTCAATCTTGCGGTGTCCTTTCCCAGTGACAGTAGGGGCAGCAAGGCACGTATTGTATTGTTGCCATCGAGGATAAAAAGATGGGGTTTATATCATATTGAATGAGTTTATCCCTCTACATCATGTCATCTTTCTTAATGCGTTACTCTGTTCTTCATGAACTTAATACTCTAGATGCATGCTGGATAGCGGTCGATATGTGGAGTAATAGTAGTAGATGCAGGCAGGAGTCGGTCTACTTGTCTCGGGCGTGATGCCTATATACATGATCATACCTAGATATTCTCATAACTATGCTCAATTCTATCAATTGCTCGACAGTAATTTGTTTACCCATCGCAAATACTTATGCTATCTTGAGAGAAGCCACTAGTGAAACCTATGGCCCCCGGGTCTATTCTCCATCATATTAATCTTCCAACACTTTGCTATTTCTATTTCCGTTTATTTACTTTGCATCTTTATCACAAAAATACCAAAAATATTATCTTATCATCTCGATCAGATCTCTCTCTCGTAAGTGACCGTGAAGGGATTGACAACCCCTTTATCGCGTTGGTTGTGAGGTTCTTGTTTGTTTGTGCAGGTGCGAGGGACTCGTGCGTGGCCTCCTACTGGATTGATACCTTGGTTCTCAAAAACTGAGGGAAATACTTACGCTGCTTTACTGCATCACCCTTTCCTCTTCAAGGGAAAACCAACGCAGTGCTCAAGAGGTAGCAAGAAGGATTTCTGGCGCCGTTGCCGGGGAGTCTACGCAAAAGTCAAGCCATACCAAGTACCCATCACAAACTCATCTCCCTCGCATTACATTATTTGCCATTTGCCTCTCGTTTTCCTCTCCCCCACTTCACCCTTGCCGTTTTATTCGCCCTCTCCTTTCCGTTTGCCTCTTTTTGGTTTGCTCGTCGTTATGGCTAGTCCTTTATCTTCTCCGTTGTCTCCCGACAATGAAGTTCTTAATTTTAAGCAAAGGGAGGGAGAAAATCTAAAAGATGCTTGGTATAGAATTTGCAATGCTCAAAATAGATGTACCAGGAAGCAATCTACTTTTGTTATTCTTTGCAATTTTTACGTAGGTGCTACCCCTTGGTACAGATATATCCTTGACACCATTACCGGAGGGAATTTCTTGGGTAGCCATACTTTTGATTCTTATAATGCTATGATAGATTTGTTTGGCTCACCACCTCTTTTGGTTAATGGTACTATGTTAACTTTGGAGCATGGAATGCAAAGACTTGAAATTACTGAAAATAAAGTTGCTACCGTAGAGTTAATTAAAAGTTTGGATAAAAAGATCCACAACCAAATCACCCAATATGGATCTAAAGTAGGAGTCACTTTGAAAAATATTAAAGAGAAGGAACCCATAGTTAATGAAAGAATAAATCAGGATTCCACTAGAATCGATAAACTAGAAGGTATCATTACCAATTTGGGAACAGATTTTTCTTCCGTAAAGAACACTCCAAGTCCTCCAACTAAAATTGCCAAGCTTATGCATGTTCCTAAAAATAAGGGTGAATCCTCTAGTAAGGAAGCTGCGGATCTCAAATCTATAAGTATTCATCCCAATCTTTTTGCTATCAATAAGGAACCATTTGCTACAAATGATTTTCTCGGTTATGTGCCTAGATGTTTGATAATTAATAAAAATAAATAAAATCCTAAGAATTATAGATGTTTTATTGAAGAATTGCCTACCAAAGATGGCAACACTTAGATCTATCCTTGCTTTTATGCCTAGCTAGGGGCGTTAAACGATAGCGCTTGTTGGGAGGCAACCCAATTTTATTTTAGTTTTCTGCTTTTTGCTTCTGTTTAGGAACAAATAATTTGTCTAGCCTCTGGTTATATTCGTTTTTGTGTTTTAATTAGCGTTTGTGCCAAGTAAAACCGTTAGGATAACCTACGGTAATAGTTATTCGATTCTGCTGCAGAAAACAGAAACTTTGCGCGCACGAGATTAGTTTTCATAAATCACAGGAACGTGCTTTTTAGTTGATTATTTTTGCTGTAGATCAATAAACAAATTAGCTAGAACTTCCTAATTTGGTTGAATTTTTCACGTTCCAGAAGTTTGCATTAGTTACAGATTACTACAGACTGTTCTGTTTTTGACAGATTCTGTTTTTCGTGTGTTGTTTGCTTATTTTGATGATTCTATGGCTAGTAAAATTGTTTATGAACCATAGGGAAGTTGGAATACAGTAAGTTTAACACCAATATAAATAAAGAATGATTTCATTACAATACCTTGAAGTGGTGTTTTGTTTTCTTTCGCTAACGGAGCTTATGAGATTTTCTGTTGAGTTTTGTGTTGTGAAGTTTTCAAGTTTTGGGTAAAAGATTTGATGGATTATGGAACAAGGAGTGGCAAGATCCAAAGCTTGGGGATGCCCATGGCACCCCAAGATAATCTAAGGACACGTAAAAGCCAAAGCTTGGGGATGCCCCGGAATGCATCCCCTCTTTCGTCTACTTCCATCGGTAACTTTACTTGGAGCTATATTTTTATTCACCACATGATATGTGTTTTGCTTGGAGCGTCTTGTATTATTTGAGTCTTTGCTTTTTAGTTTACCACAACCATCCTTGCTGTACACACCTTTTAAGAGAGACACACATGATTCGGAATTTATTAGAATACTCTATGTGCTTCACTTATATCTTTTGAGCAATATAATTTTTACTCTAGTGCTTCACTTAAATCTTTTAGAGCACGGTGGTGAATTTGTTTTATAGAAACTGTTGCTCTCTCATGCTTCACTTATATTATTTGAGAGTCCTACAAAACAGCATGGTAATTTGCCTTAATCACGAAATTAATCCTATTATGCAAAGTATCCAATTCTAGTAAAAAATTCTCTTATGAGTGCGTTGAATACTAAGAAAAGTTAGATGCTTGATGATTGTTTTGAGATATGGAGGTAGTAATATTAGAGTCATGCTAGTTGAGAAATTATGAATTTGAAAAATACTTGTGTTGAAGTTTGTGATTCCCGTAGCATGCACGTATAGTGAACCGTTATGTGATGAAGTTGGAGCACGATATATTTATTGATTGTCTTCCTTATGTGTGGAGGTCGGGATCGCGCGATGGTTAACTCCTACCAACCCTTCCCCTAGGAGCATGCGTGTAGTACTTTGTTTTGATGACTTATAGATTTTTGCAATAAGTACGTGAGTTCTTTATGACTAATGTTGAGTCCATGGATTATACGCACTCTCACCCTTCCACCATTGCTAGCCTTTCTAGTACCGCGCAACTTTCGCCGGTGCAATACACCCACCATATACCTTCCTCAAAACAGCCACCGTACCTACCTATTATGGCATTTTCATAGCCATTCCGAGATATATTGCCATGCAACTTTCGCTATTCCATTTATTATGACACGCTCCATCATTGTCATATTGCTTAGCATGATCATATAGTTGACATCGTATTTGTGGCAAAGCCACCGTTCATAATTCTTTCATACATATCACTCATGATTCATTTCACATCCCGGTACACTTCCGGAGGCATATACATAGAGTCATATTTTGTTCTCAGTATCGAGTTGTAACTCTTGAGTTGTAAGTAAATAAAAGTGTGATGATCATCATTATTAGAGCATTGTCCCATGTGAGGAAAGGATGATGGAGACTACGATTCCCCCACAAGTCGGGATGAGACTCCGGACTAAAAAGAGGCCAAAGAAAAAAAGAGAAAATGGCCCAAAGAAAAAAAATAGAGAAAAAGAGAGAAGGGACAATGTTACTATCCTTTTACCACACTTGTGCTTCGAAGTAGCACCAAGATCTTCATGATAGAAAGTCTCTCATTTTGTCACTTTCATTTACTAGTGGGAATTTTTCATTATAGAACTTGGCTTGTATATTCCAATGATGGGCTTCCTCAAATTTCCCTAGGTCTTCGTGAGCAAGCAAGTTGGATGCACGCCCTCTTAGTTTCTTTTTGAGCTTTCATACACTTATAGCTCTAGTGCATCCATTGCATGGCAATCCCTACTCACTCACATTGATATCTATTGATGGGCATCTCCATATCACATTGATACGCCTAGTTGATGTGAGACTATCTTCTCCTTTTTTGTCTTCTCCACAACCACCATATTCTATTCCACATATAGTGTTATGTCCATGGCTCACGCTCATGTATTGCGTGAAAGTTGAAAAAGTTTGAAAATTCTAAAGTATGAAACAATTGCTTGGCTGAAACCGGGGTTGTGCATGATCTAACTATTTTGTGTGATGAAGATAGAGCATAGGCAGACTATATGATTTTGCGGGGATAACTTTCTTTAGCCATGTTATCTTGAGAAGACATGATTTCTTAGTTAGTATGCTTGAAGTATTATTACTTTTATGTCAATATGAAACTTTTATCTTGAATCTTTCGGATCTAAATATTCATACCACAATTAAGAATGTTACATTAAAAACCATGCCAAGTAGCATTCCACATCAAAAATTCTGTTTTTATCATTTACCTACTCGAGGACGAGCAGGAATTAAGCTTGGGGATGATTGATACGTCTCCAACGTATCTATAATTTTTTATTGTTCCATGCTATATTATATTCTGTTTTGGACATTATTGGGCTTTATTATACACTTTTATATATCTTTTGGGACTAACCTTTAAACCGGAGGCCGAGCCCAGAATTGTTGTTTTTTGTCTGTTTCAGTGTTTCGCAGAAAAAGAATATCAAACGGAGTCCAAACGGAATGAAACCTTCGGGAACGTGATTTCCGGAACGAACGTGATCCAGAGGACTTGGAGTCTACGCAAAGCAACGAACGAGGAAGGCACGAGGTAGGGGGCGCGCCTACCCGCCCCCCCAGGCGCGCCCTCCACCCTTGTGGGCACCTCGTTGCTCCACTGATGTACTTTTTCCTCCTATATATACCTACGTACCCCCAAACTACCAGATACGGAGCCAAAAACCTAATTCCACCGTCGCAACTTTCTGTACCCGAGAGATCCCATCTCGGGGAACTCCGCCGGAGGGGGCATTGATCATGGAGGGCCTCTACATCATCTGCAAGGCCTCTCCGATGAAGTGTGAGTAGTTTACCTCAGACCTTCGGGTCCATAGTTATTAGCTAGATGGCTTCTTCTCTCTTTTTGGATCTCAATACAATGTTCTCCCCCTCTCTTGTGGAGATCTATTCGATGCAATCTTCTTTTGCAGTGTGTTTGTCGAGATCCGATGAATTGTGGGTTTATGATCAAGATTATCTATGAACAATATTTGAATCTCATCTGAATTCTTTTATGTATGATTGGTTATCTTTGCAAGTCTCTTCGAATTATCAGTTTGGTTTGGCCTACTAGATTGATCTTTCTTGCAATGGGAGAAGTGCTTAGCTTTGGGTTCAATCTTGCAGTGTCCTTTCCCAGTGACAGTAGGGGCAGCAAGGCATGTATTGTATTGTTGCCATCGAGGATAAAAAGATGGGGTTTATATCATATTGCATGAGTTTATCCCTCTACATCATGTCATCATTCTTAATGCGTTACTCTGTTCTTCATGAACTTAATACTCTAGATGCATGCTGGATAGCGGTCGATGTGTGGAGTAATATTAGTAGATGCAGGCAGGAGTCGGTCTACTTGTCTCAGATGTGATGCCTATATACATGATCATACCTAGATATTCTCATAACTATGCCAAACTTACTCTGTAAAAGAAAGGGCTTACCAGCCGCTATCTGTCCGGCCTGTCGGATCTCCTCGCGAGCCGCCCGGGATTCGTACCGCGCCTCTTTGGCCTCCTGAAGGGCCTTGGCGAGTTTGGCCGCCTTGGCTTTATTCTCCTCCTCAAGGGACTCGCACTTGGGGGCGGCATCCTTGAGCTTTTGCTCTACTTCAGATACCCGCTCCTTGAACTGGCGTCGGGTGGCCTGTTCAGCCTTCAAATTTGCAGCCGCTTTATCAACGGCCGCATTGCTCACCCTTGCCTGCTCCTTGGCCCGGGCAAGATCACCCCTGAGGGTCTCGACCTCGGCAGCGCCATCTGCAATTATGCACATAGCAACGCATAAGCTTCAACTTAGCGTTCGCACATTAATATAGGAATGAATGAGTGGCCTGGGCCTCATCAAGCCGCTTGTTAACAAGGACAATGTCCTCATCGGCCATCTTCAGTTTTCGCTTCAGTTCAGAAACCTCAGTGGCCTGGGCGGTTCCCGCTAACAGTAAAGCCTTTTTTCAAACAAATAAGTAGGTTATTTCCTGCGGATGTCAATAGATCCTCTGTTCGCCCTTCTTCATAGGCCAAACAGAGTCTCAGGGGCTGCTATCTATATACAGGCATATTTTTTCATATGAAAAGCGGCTAAAGACATTACATCGCATACCTCGAAGCCTAATAATAGGCTCGCAAAGGCTTCGTTTAGCCCACTTTTAGCGGACTAAATCTTCTCAACCACCATACCTATCAAGGTACGGTGCTCCTACAAGACGGACGCACTTTGCAGCGCGCCCATCAGAGTGTTCGGCGCCTCCGGATTCGTGGAGGTCGCCGCATGAATACGCGCTCCCCCTCCCTTGAAGGGGGCCGCTTGTTCTACTCCGAAGCCATCTCTGGAGCGGTATTCGGCTAGGGGCTGAACAATCCAGGGCCCCCATTGCCAGTCTCCATGGGGGTCGCGCCCCCCATGCCATCGGCAGCCGAGGTGTTACCCTCTGGAGCCGTCTCAGTGGTCCCCCGCACCTCTCCGCGGTCCGGAGAAATGCTTTGGGATGACACCTCGATGTCATCCAACCTAGGTGGCGGGGAAGCCCACGAAGGCGTCTCGCTCTCCATCATCTCCAGCGGCAAATCCCCCGACGAGGAGGATTGTTGAGGGAGGTCGCGGGCCGGACTGCAAAACGTGATTTAATATTATTCTCACAATTCATAAAGGATTGGATGTATGTAAAGCATCCTTAGGTACTTACGATTCGGCAAGGGGCTTGGCCCGGGGGCGGTGCTTGGGGATTGCTTCGGCGTCCGAATCCGAGTCATCCGGGATGGATATCTTTTCCCTCTTGGACGCCCCCGCCTCCGGACCTACGGAGGCCGCCCTCTCTTTCCCTTTGAGAGGAGGGTTATCTTCTTTGTCCTCCCCCTCTTCCTCGTCTTCGTCTCCCTCGTGAGAGGAGGGAGCCTCGGTCCCTCCGGATATAGCGTCTGAAGTACCCTCATGGTGGAGGCCGCTTTCAGCCTCCTTGCCCTTCTTCTTCTTGCCCTTCTTCACCGGCACCTAGTACGGCGCCGGGACCAGCATCCTCATTAAGAGAGGATTAGCTGGATCTTCAGGGAGGGGAGCCGGACACCTGATCCGCTCCGCCTTCTTGGTCCAGCCCTGTTTAAAGGGTGGAATTCTCAGTGTACCCCCCTTGGATTGATAAACCAAGCTATGTGCGGAAATTTAACCCTTACCGGGGTGGCCGGATGGTTGCAGTCGAGACCGATGTCCTCGGACGTCTCCGGCCATGAATTTTGTGATTTGAAGAGCAGTTTCCAGATCTCCTTGTGCGTCATGCCGAAGGATTGTTGCAGAGTCCGTGGCCCTTCCGGATGAAAGTCCCACATACGGAGAGGCCGTCGCTGGCAGGGAAGGGTTCGGCGGACAAGCATTACCTGGATCACGTTGGTAAGGCGGGTGTCCTTTTCTATGACGCTTTTGACGTGTTTTTGGAGCGTCAACACCTTGTCGGATGATCCCCAGTCTAGACCCTTGTTGATCCACGATGCGAGCCGCAGCGGGGGTCCAGATCTGAATGCAGGAGCGACTGCCCACTTGTTGTCGCGGGGTTCGGTGATGTAGAACCACTCCTGCTGCCATGTCTTGACGGTCTCCACAAAGGCCCCTTGAGGCCAGGTAGCGTTGGGAAGCTTGCTCACCATGGCGCCGCCGCAATCCGCGTGCTCTCCGTCGACCACCTTTGGCTTCACGTTGAAGACCTTGAGCCATAGGCCGAAGTGTGGGGGGTGCGGAGAAATGCTTCGCACATGACGATGAATGCCGAGATGTGGAGGAAGGAGTTCGGAGCTAGATCGTGAAAATCTAACCCGTAATAGAACATCAGACCACGAACAAAGGGGTGAAGGGGAAACCCTAACCCGCGGATTAAGTGAGGGATGAACACAACCCTTTCGCCGGGCTCTGGAGTACGGATGACTTGCCCCTTGGTTGGGAGCCTGTGTGTGATTTCCGCGGTCAAGTACCTCGCCTCCCGGAGTTCCTTGATATCCTTCTTCGTCATGGAGGAGGCCACCCACTTTCCTTGAGAGCCGGATCCGGACATGGCTGGAGTGCTTGGTGACAATGGAAACAATCAGAACTTGGGCGCTGGAGCTCGAGGATGGGAGGGCCGAGGAAGAAGAAGGCGTGGGGTAAAGACGGGTCGTTATCCCCTTATAAAGGCGATGGATATCAGGCGCCCCCTCACAAGCCTGAAAATTCGCCTATTCCCAAGGGGTCGTGCGAACGGCACGGTTGGAATACCTAAACCCGTATTGATGAGAATCCCACCATATGGGGACACGATCTCTGCTTTGACAAGACGTGTCAATGGCCGCGCCTCAAAACATGAAGCGGGAGGCCACAAAACGGTTCAGAATAATAATCAGGCCAGAACATAATATCTCGCCGAATAAGTTGCCAGTGGATATGACTTACTTTGTTTTAAGTATTTTTGCCCCTGCGGTTTAGGGTTGTAATTATTATACAGAGCCGGATATAGTTATTTTGTTCAGCCACTTTCGAGTATTCAGAGGAGGAACCCGCCTTGCAATGCCGAAGACAATCTGCGCGCTGGACATATCGTCATTGAAGCCTGGTTCAGGGGCTACTGAGGGAGTCCTAGATTATGGGGTCCTCGGGGAGCCGGCCTATGTGACATGGGCCGGACTGATGGGCCGTGAAGATACAAGACAGAAGGCCTTCTCCCGTGTCCGGATGGGGCTCTCCTTTGCGTGGATGGCAAGCTTGGCGTCCGGATGTGTAGTTTCCTTCCTCTGTCAACCGACTCTGTACAACCCTAGTCCCCTCCAGTGCTTATATAAACCGGAGGGTTTAGTCTGTAGACGCTATCACAAATCATACAGGCTAGACATCTAGGGTTTAGCCATTATGATCTTGAGGTAGATCAACTCTTGTAACCCCTATACTCATCAAAGTCAATCAAGCAGGAAGTAGGGTATTACCTCCATTAAGAGGGCCCGAACCTGGGTAAACATTGTGTCCCCCGCCTCCTGTTATCTTCGATCCTTAGACACACAGTTCGGGACCCCCTACCTGAGATCTGCCAGTTTTGACACCGACACTTGTTTCTCGTCACATTGTAGATTACAACGTGATAAGTAATTGCAAATCTGTTAACAGCTATCAAAATAATATGTGTTCACACTTAGCACCGGACTATAAAAACTACCCACTCGAAAATTACTTCACAGTTCTTCTCCTCATCACCCACAAAACTGGTCTTTCCTGTCAAGTCTTTCCACCATGATCGGTAGGAGGAGTTTAGGGTGGATATATAACCAGGCAGCAAAGACCAAGGCCGCGGAAGCACTAGAGAGGTCCCGCCGCAAATCCGCAGCCGCAGCAGAGATGACCTGGCGCGCCGCAGAGCCCTCGAACGAGCTCTCACGGGCACGCGAGAGCTCTCACAAGCGCATTCGCCGCGTGAGCCATCGCGACGAGCCGGCGTTCCTGAAGTCCTTCGCCAGCGACGACGACATTCTCGTTGGCGTCATTATGCAGCAGGAGCTGGTCGACGGCTTGATGAAGCTGCTCAAGATCAGCGATGCCTCGGTTGACAAGACGACCGGCCTCGTCGAGCAACTCATGGGTGACAATGCGAAGCTCCTCAAGGTGCTCGCTGAGAAGGAGGAGGAGGCCGCCTGCTGGAAGATGCTGCATGAGCTGAGCAGTGCCTCGGGGATGACGCTGACAGCAGTCGTTGAGGAACTGATGGGTGACTTGAGGAAGCTCCGGATCGAGCGCGAGCAGGACGTGGAGGAATCCGTGGCTGCTTTCCAGCAAAGTCGTGAGAAATTGAAGGAGCTGGAGGATGTCGTCGCCCATCGATCCATCGACGAGTAGAGACAGTAGCGACCCAGATCGTTGTCTGCAATTTCCTTCTTCTCTTGCCCCCGTGTCTTTCGGGCTTTGCCGCATGTGGCATTTTAAATTATCCGGAATATGTAAGACAATTATTATCTGCGCCATTGTAAATTTGTCGTCGTATGATCCATTGCCATTTTATTTCTGGTCGTATTATCAGTTGCCCTATGTGGCAATTTAAATTAGGGCGGAATACGAGTTGAAAACACGAACAAAGCAAATGATGCCATGGGATCACAAGCAAACACCCTCCGTCCAGGTGCTTTAATTAACCCATTAATGGAGAAGTTGTGAGCGAGGCGGGTGGCGGCTGGTGCATGGAGGTCAAAGAGCTCGCTTCCCGGTGAGCATGGGCGGCCTTGCTGCACGCACATGTCCCGTCAAGCCTGCGACTGCGAGGTGGACATGATGCACGCGTCTCATCGAGCCTGCGCGGCGGACTACTCGCACGCGTCCCGTCGAGCCTGCATGGCGGACTTCTTGCGCTCGTCCCGTCTAATCAAACAGCTGCACACACGCCATCGAGTATGGTTAAATTTCGACACAGTTAATATAATACAACCGTTTGCGATATTAACGTGTCAGCTTTTTGTTTCAAAAAGGACTTCGTTGGCTACTAATGTGTGCGCCTCTTCTCAAACTGGATGATTTTTTACCACGGCAGATATGTGCCATGTCATGAAACCATGCCAAGTTTCATTTTTTGGGTGAGTTTTTGATTTACTGGGATTTAAAAACCGAGATTCTCAATGTTTTAGGACGACGACAAGTTTGTAATTCATTCACATTCCTTAAATGAGACCTAAACATGCACCCAATGACACATGTACGATTTCCCACCCATTTTGCTTCACTGGAGCATGTGCTTGTAGTTCAAATTTGAATTATGGACTACATTAAATGCGTAGAAAACTTAGTAATTAGTAATATATATACAATGGCCAAACAAACCCTGAACAGTTTCAAATTTCAGCCCGACACTCCTTTTATTCTATGTTGCCTGTAGAAAACAAAGTTCAAGGCAAAAGAGGGAGCGATTATCTTTTCGCCCACAAGAGGGGCATGTTTCCCTACCGGAACCACGAGGGTTGCGACAGGCTCCGGTTTGTAAGAGGCTTGTAATATAGCTTCGCCCAAATTGGACAATTATATGTACCATGTAGTGACACCATGCCAACTTTCATGACTTCCTGGTGAGTTTTGGATTTATTTGATTTAAAAACCGAGATTCACAATGTTTGTGGCCAAGCCAGGACGGCGAGACGGTTGAATTCGTTCCCATTTGTTCCATGGGACCTAAACATGCACCCCCAAGGAAACATGTATGTTTTTTCTAGCCATTTTGGTGCACTAGAGCATGTATTTGTAGTTCGGATTTGAATTATGGACATTAAATGCCTAGAAAACTCAATTAGTGTGTAAAAAGGTCAAACAAACCCTGAATAAGTTCAAATTTAAGCACGAATATCCTGTCATTCCATGTTGCCCGTAGAAGAAAATACAAGGCAAAAAGAGGCAGTGATTACGTATTGCCCACAAGGGGGACACGTTTCCCTATCGGAACCACGAGGCTTCTTTGAGAGAAGCTCCGGTTTGTAAGAGGCTTGTAATAAAACTTGCGCCACAATGGACGGAAAAAATTCCTCGACATATAAGTGCCATGTCGTGACACCATGCCATGTTTCACGATTTTCGGCTTAGTTTTGGATTTACGGGGATTTAAAAACCGAGATTCTTCTCACGAAATGTTTTCAAATAGCACACAGTTCACTCACGAAAGCCGATATTCAATGAAAACTTCGTGGAAACCATATTTTAAAGTTTCATAAAAAACTGAAAAAAAATGTGGGATGTTAAGAAGGTGATGTTTTATTGCGATACAAAATTTCAAGTTGAAAAACTATACGAGATGTGAGCTATGAAAAAGACAAATTCAGCCCTGAATAGTGACATTACTATTCATCACTATTCAATGCTGATTTTGTCTTTTTCATAGCTCACAACTCGTAATGTGTTTCAACTTGAAATTTTGTGTGGCAATAAAACATCATACTCTGAACATCCCGCATTTTATTCAAAAAAAACTGAAACTTCAAAACATCTTTTTCTCGTGGTTTTCACCGGTTTCCACCAAATGTTGCTTTCCGTATGATATTCTCCCCCCCCTCCTGCGCGCGCCATCTGAGTCATGCGTTCTGATCGGCTAGAACCCAAACCCTACGGATCGTATGTGTGCACCATTGGATGCTCCCAGATTGAACGGCAACCCTGAGCCCTTTCGACAGCACATGCAGTACATGGGTAAGCACTGTGCGCATGCATCGTGCTAGCTCACGCTTCCTTCTCTACTAGGTTTTCAAAACAGGCTACCATTTCTCGCCACTCCTTTCATCGGTTTCCCGCCTCTTCTCCCATCGTTTTCCCGCTACCAGTGTTAGTGCACATTGAATGCTAGCGGCAACACACCGGCCATGTAAAATATCCCACACAGTTTCTAAAAGCACAAATGTGTGTGATAGGAGGGAGTAGGTCCCATTGGGTGACCAGCGTGAAACACCTTAATGGCAAGGAGGCAATTCTTATCAGCAAGGGCTGGCTTCCCATCCGCTAGCCTAGTCGAATAGAATGCAGAAGTTAAGCGTGCTCGAGCTGGAGTAGTCCAAGGATGCGTGACCTGGTGGGAGGTTACATATCTCAAGCTTCATTTAAATGCCATGACACGGTCATTATAGAGATATATTATATCTCTATAGTGACCTATCATGGCAATTATATAAACCTTGGGATCCTTGTTTTGCTAATTTGTAGACTATGTTTTTATGGGTTATTTTTTGCTCTAAAAAAATTAAAGAATGATTGACTTGACCTGTCATGGCGATTATATAAACCTACTATGTTTTTATGGATTATTTTTTCCTCTAGAAAATTAAAGAATGATTGACTTGACCTATCATGGCGATTATATAAACCTTTTTCAGGTTGCATGCAGGGTATAGGGGGCAGGGAGTTTTTCTCGAGCATGTCTCCCTTGTGCGGCTTATAGACGCGACACATATTTGTGCGCTCCCCGAGGTATATATACTATCCTTTACCAACAATTAGGGGGCCCACACAATCTATCCCTTTGACCCAACAACGACAAGGGTTTGACCATGATGGTTTCCTATTGATACTAGTAAGGTACACGTGCATTGCACGCATAAGACTTGGTAACCAAATTATGAATAATACCACACTATAGCATGTAAGCTTTGAGTCATATATATCCAAGGGTGCTTTCGGTTTTGCGAGGCAGGTGCCACCAAAGTTATGCATTGTATATTTAAAGTTTTAAACATCCCCAATATTCCTACATATATTTGGCCACTTCCAGGTGGTTCTTGACTTCTGGCCCCTCTCATCGATCTTCGACGTCGCGCCCAACCGTGGGCCCGCGCAGTCAAAGTTGTGCATTGGAATTTTGAACATCACAGACCACCCTTTTCACTGATATATATTTGGGCCACATGCTGGTGTGGCTGTCTTCTGACCCTCTCTAAAGTTATTTTTTGCTGCAAAGACTCTGATGACGCTCAACGGACACGGGTATAATATCTTAACCGTGTGCGATACAAGTGTGCTGTGAATCACCACGCATGCGCAAGCGCGAGCAAAGGTGGATGTACTGGCTCAACCGTGTGCGATGCAAGTGCACTATAAAATCACCACGACCGCGCAAGCGCGAGCAAAGGGTGAAGGTACTGGCTTAACCGTGTGCGATGCAAGTGTGCTGTAAAACCACCACCTGTGCAAGCTAAAGGCGGGTAAGTTTATTTGGAAATTAGTACGAACCGTGTGCGATAGACCAGCTAGCTAGAAATATGAAAACAAACTACCCGCCTTGAGCGTTGCAAAAATCGGCGGCTCCGCGCCACTTTTCCTTATTATCATACACGCATATTGTTATTGGACCGTACGCGGTCTTGGGCACTCTCGCTCCGCATCAATTCCTTTACCCAAATTTTAGTAGTTGCCATACTTCAACAATCGCCCACACTCCTCCAGCACTGACCTTATAGTAAAAATGCAGTAGCCGAGGCATTTGAACCATCGCCCTCCCTCGTCCACCACCATTTCCACCCACCATTACTAAAATTTTCAATAGCCGCGGCGTATCCTCAAACACCAACCCACCCCTCCACAGTCCCCCACCCGCCCCTCCCCCCTCGAACCCTAGCTCTCGGCCGCCGCCGGCTCCGCCGCCAACCCTTGTCGGTCTGCCCGTTCCTCCTAGCTCAGATAATAAAGTTCAGGTTACCCAGCGATTCCCATACCGTCGCCCCACTCTCCTGAGTTTTTAGATGAGGCCTGCGGTGTCCCTCCCCGCTAGATCCACATCCACTGCTCCAGAATGTCACAGCCTAAGCTCGACCACGTATCCCGGGGAGCCCGACGAGCGTTCGGCCAAGAAGAGGTTTATCATGGCCTCTCCGGTGGACGTTGGCGAGGTGGTCGCCTTTCGCCCCGACCTGTCAATCCCGGAGCAACACGTCGCCGCGGAAGCAGGCGAAGACGTTGACTGTGTTGCCATGCCGAAGGCTTCATGTCAGCGGGCTAGCATATTACTGTATCTCGGGAAAGCTGGCTATGACATCAAGCTCGTCCACAGTGACAGCTTCACGCGGGCCATGTCACAGGTTAAGTGGTCCATCCCCAACCCCTATGGTTCAACCACCGTCGATCTCTTCGACGGCCCTGCCGCTGATCTCCTCTGCCAAGCAGTCAAGGATTTGCGAGCTTTATACGCCATCGGGCCCATTTTGTCATTTCTGAAGGACACGTTCTACGGCGGCGGCTTGGGATCGTAAATTTCCAAGTCAGATCTCATCGACCATGACCACGAGGAGGGTACCCACGAAGGTTCTTCCAAGGTGAAACAGCCCATCTATGACATCAGAGAGCGCGGCATGGGTCTGTGCTCTTCCAACTGGAAGGAACCCGTCCATGAAATGTGAGGCAACATTCTATCAGCAAATCTTACCTTTTCTAGCTTGCCAACCCGTACCCTTTGTTGTAGTAGCATTTGTTGTGAGGTGCTTTAACTGTGCCGTGTTTAATTATTTCAGTTATGCAAAAATGTATTGTTCAATAGGGCTATGTGATGTTTAAGTATGAATTGTCCACTTTAGTTTCACGAATGGCTATATTTGGTTGTTTATAGCTATTGAGTAGATGCGTTGTTTATCTGTATTTGGTTGTTAGGTTGGTTGGAGTGAGCATTTTTCTAGTTATCGAGCAGATGCCTTGTTTATATGTATTTGGTTCTTAGTTTGGTTGCAGTGAGCATTTGTCCAGTTATCAAGCAGATGCCTTGTTTATCTGTATTTGGTTGTTAGGCTGATTTTTTTAGCATTTGTCTAGTTATCAAGCAGATGCCTTGTTTATCTGTATTTGGTTGTTAGGTTGCTTTTTTAGCATTTGTCCAGTTATCAAGCAGATGCCTTATTTATCTTTATCTGCTTGTTAGGTTGGTTGCAGTGAGCATTTGTCCAGTTTTCAAGCATATGTCTTGTTTATCTGTATTTGCTTGTTAGGTTGGTTGCAGTGAGACTCTGTCCAGTTTTCAATGGCTATATTTGGTTGTTATACTGGTCATTTAGGCCTTGTTTATTTCAGTCATTCATAATGTGTTGTTCATTATGTGCAAGTCGGAATTGTGCCGCTAGACTACATCAATACCAGTTTGAACGGCTATATTTGGTTTCAGTTATTCCTGGTGTAGTTAACACATGCCCTTTATTTCAGTTTTACACATTTATCCAGTGTGATGTTTAAGCATTACTTACGTTCTTTTCATTTTCAACAATACCAGTTTGAATTAAAATGTTTGATGGCTATTAAGCCTGCTGTCGGTAACATTGCCTTCCATTTTATATCTGCTTTAACAGCATGCTGAAACCAACACATTCAAGCTATCATTTGGAGATGATGTTGTTTACCTTTGCTATATTTGTTTGATGTTAAGGTTGCTGTACTTATCATGCCTTTCCACTACTTATGCAGGACAACAACGGGAGTGGCCACCATTTTCCGCCGAGGTTCTTCATCCCTCGGCTTGTACCCCCCCCCCCCCCCCCGTCGTTCCATAATGTAGTGCATATAGATCCAGGCCTGGACACTTGTTAGCTTCTAATGTTGACTTGTTGCTTTTAGGTACATGTGCCCTTGGCAAGGATCCACGCATCAATCCTTTTTGCGTATGGGGCAATGAGATATTCATGAACAAGCATCAAGTGAGGAAACTGATAAGGATTATTAGCAAAAAGATACGAATGGTGGCAAGCAAATTATTTGTTTATGCTCTATCCAACACAACAGTGAGCTGTAGGATGGTAACTAGAAACTCTGTGGCCTTCTCTTTTTATTGCCCATAATGAGTTGTTAGACAACAATGTCTGGATCTTTTTCTTTCCCAGTGGTTCCCGAAGCATTTCACTCAAGATTACCTCGCAAAGTACATGATTGGTGGACACGCAATGAAGGTTAAAGTATTTCATCCAGACTGAGCATCGAGAAGTCGTAATGAAGACAGTGAAGGATGGACGGGCAGCCATCACAAGGGGTTGACCTAGAGTCATGCACGCATTACGCATGGAGGAGGGCACAATATGGCATTCCGCTTCACCTTCTCCAGCAACCAGAATGTCTTTCGCCTCTCTCTTTACAGTCTTTAGTACAACTGTGGTCCATCATTCTTTACTTGGTGCTTCTGTAGTTCTTCGGTATATGTACCTGTGCATCGACTTATGCATTCGTGGTTGAACCTATATTTGTAATAAACATGGTTGGATATAAAAATTCTGGTGTCCTTGCCCGATAATAAAGCACTAGCAGGTTGGTGAAGCATAATCCTCGCGTGAGGGAATGCTATACGCTTGGTGGGTTCTCCTCCAAGCAGAATGAAGGACGCCAGAGTGATTGCCTACTTTGAAATTCAAAACATGTGATTTTTAAATTAGGGATTAATTAGGGATTACACTGCACACACGACATCCACTACGTCTGTGATAGATGTGGAGATCAGAAACGTTTCTAGGATCCACTACGTGTGCGATCAATCTCCACTGCACACACGACATCCTCTTGAAAACTGTTTGCGTTAGGCCACCTTGCACAAACATTTACCACATAAAAACTGTGTGTGATGGACAGCCTTTGCCACACAGTTTCTTCTACGCACCGTGTGTGATGCATTCAATAACGTAAACGATAAAATTGTTAATACCATGTGCAATGGCAACGCTATCTCAAACGATTTAACGGGAAAAATTGTGTGTGATGTACCTGTGAACGGAAACATTTTCCTTGGAGCGACCATGTGGGATGTACATATGAATGGAAACGTTTAGCGGGGACTGACTGTGTGCGATGTACTTGCGACCGGAAACAATTTCGCATGTATAATTGTATTTTTTTAGCTCTACTGTACATATTTCCGTATTTGAGAGCTCGCCGGTCGCACACGGCCCCATTTTGCCGAGCATGTGTGCCAGGAGGGCATATCCCCGATGGTTTCTAGGTCGTGTGGGAAGGACCCCCCCTATCGCCGTCACTCACTAGGCGACGGTTCCAAATGCCGTCATGGAAAGGGGTTTAAAACCGTTTGTATAGCACCAACGCGTACTAGTGGCGGGATGGCACGAGATGGTCGCCCAGTTTGGGAAGAGGTCCTTCAATCACTTACAATGGAGGAGGGAAGGGCCCCCGGATGATCATCCATCACGGCAACTCTGGCGCCATCAAGGATTTCTTTGTAAAAGACCCCGTCTTCGAAATCCATCGACGTCTCCGGATCGTCATGATAGCCCGGGTCATCGTCGCAGGAATAATTCTCCGATTCAGGGGAAGGACAATGGATGGACTCGACCTCTCGCCTCCAACTCTGTGCAAGAACAAACTACAATCAAGAGGTGTTCGGACGTGATGGCTGAATTATGGACAAAGAATTGAAGCTTACCCAATCTGTCGAATTATAACCGAAGTAACCTTCCCGGATACTTAATTAAGCAAAGTCATCCTCCTCTCCTTTAAAGAGGTTGGCTAATATCTTGGCCATGGATGCTTTATTGTCCGGCCCCTGTCGCTTATAGCGGGTCGCGTTGCTAGTCCTGCTGTAGCACCATAAAGGGTGCCCCCTCTACTAAAGGGGTTGTACGCACCAAGATATGGCAATGGACATCACCTCAATCATGGTCAGTTTGCTATGGGCCAGCAGCCGAACTTTGGTGGCCAGGCGGTGCACCTCTACGCTGTCTGGTTGGGAAGGACTCCTGGGTCACCAGTTGAGCCGTTTCTTTAGCGGGGTGCTTGAATATTCGGGCAACCCTATCTGAACTAGGTCCGAGAGGAGAACATCTTCGATGGAAAACCATTCTGAGGTCTATCCTTCGGGATCCTTTCGTGGGGTCCCAATAGGGTAGCCCGTCCCGGCTATCCGCCACACCTCTGCTCCTCCCACTTCGAAGATTGACCCCTCACGGGTACGAGGGACGAGGCAGAAGTATTTCCTCCATATATCAAAATGGGCATCGCAGCTCAGGAATATCTCGCAGAGGGCCATGAAACCAGAGATATGCAGTATAGACCTTGGGATGAGGTTGTGGAGCTGGATCCCGTAGAACCAATAAACCCCGAGGGAAGGGGTGAATGGGAAAACTAAGGCATCTTAGGAGAAAGGGCACGAAGCATACCCTCTAGCTCTTGCTCGGAGCAGGTGAGCTCTCAGCGAGTGCTTGACCATCGACGGAGATTAATTCTGCACGGACAGGGACGAGATCCGCCGCGGGAAGATAGCCCTGCTTTTGCAGACGGCTCAACTGCAGGCGCGAGACTGAACAACTCATCCAATCACCAGGGAGAGGACAATGGGGGCGTGAGGATGAACCAGGAATATCGGCCATTGCGCCTAAGGATTTGTGTGGCGCTGTTTTTTGCGAAGGGGGTGGGTTAACCGCCCCTCGCAAATTTGGATCTATAAATAAGCGTTTTGCCTTGAAGTTGAAAGGACAGGTTTGCCAAAGGCAGCATTGGGTCGTGTGCCTTCTAAAAAGGTGCTTAGCGGTCAAAGTTGGCGCTTGCCCCAAGGTAGGCATTAAGCTCCTAGGGGCCCACTATGTTTTGGGGGTGGACTCGAGAATCCAAATTGTTAAACTGGTCGGGCACAAATACAACTTTGGTCCGAACTATACTAAGTGACAAACCTCCTGTGTCGATCCGGATAGTTTTTGGCTATGAAGCACTTCTCCGAACAATAGAAGTCAAGACGAAGAAATCACCTCGCAAGCCAAAGATTTGGGGCTCGCCAGATGATAATCCCCGCTGTTGGAGGCTAGTTCGAGGGCTACTGAGGGAGTCCTGAACTAAGGGGTCCTCGGGCTGTGGACCCGAGGATATGGGTCGGACTAATGGGCCATTATGGGGCCAAGCCGGAGTGTGGACCAGTGACCGGACAGGAGATCTTCGGAATCATGGTGTGCCCTCCAAGTCAGGATTAGCGTGATCTTTCCTTCGTCGTAACCGATCGCTTGTAACCCTGAACCTACTGGTGTCTATTTAAACCAGAGGGTTTAGGGGTTTTAGAGAGAGAGCTACATTCATCACCTGATACCTTAGGGTTTAGCTCGCTTGATCGCGAGGTAGATCTACTCTGTAACCATACCAACATCAAATACAATCAAGCAGGACACAGGGTTTTACCTCTTCGAGAGGGCCCGAACCTGGGTAAATACCGTGTTCATCATTGTAGGATCGAAAGTAGGTCTAGAGGGGGGTGATTAGACTACTTGACCAAATAAAAATCTAACCTTTTCCCAATTTTAAGTGTTGGCAGATTTTAGCAACTATCACAAGTCAAGCAATTAACCTACACATGCAATTCCAAGAGTGTAGCAGCGAAAAGTAAAATATTGCATATGAAGGTAAAGGGAGGGGTTTGGAGAGTGCAAACGCAATGAAGACATGGAGATTTTTGGTGTGGTTCCGATAGGTGGTGCTATCGTACATCCACGTTGATGGAGACTTCAACCCACGAAGGGTAACGGTTGCGCGAGTCCACGGAGGGCTCCACCCACGAAGAAGCAACCTTGTCTATCCCACCATGGCCAGCACCCACGAAAGACATGCCTCACTCGGGTAGATCTTCACGAAGTAGGCGATCTCCTTGCCCTTACAAACTCCTTGGTTCAACTCCATAATCTTGTCGGAGGCTCCCAAGTGACACCTAACCAATCTAGGAGACACCACTCTCCAAAAGGTAATAGATGGTGTGATGATGATGAACTCCTTGCTCTTGTGCTTCAAATGACAGTCTCCCCAACACTCAACTCTCTCACAAATTTGGCTATGGTGGAAAGATGATTTGAGTGGAAAGCAAATTGGGGAAGGCTAAAGATCAACATTCTTGTGGTTGGATTGGAATGTCTTGATCTCAACACATGAGTAGGTGGTTCTCTCTCAGAAAATGAGTAGTGGAAGTGTAGGCATGTTCTGATGGCTCTCTCACAAATGGAGATGGGGGTGGAGGGGTATATATAGCCTCCACACAAAATCCAAGCGTTACACACATTTGACCAACCTCGGTCAGACCGAATAGAAGATCTCGGTGAGACCGATTCAGTTCAAAATGTGAACGTTAGGAATCTCGGTGGGACTAACATGATCAACTCGGTGGGACTGATGTGCTTGGTGAGACCGATTGCTTGAACTAGGTGAGACCGATTTCAGCAAAGATCAAACAGAGAGTTGGTCAAGCAAACTCGGTGGGACAGATCGATCTTTTCGGTGAGGCCGAAATGTTATGAAGGGAAACAGAGAGTTTGTCAAGCAAACTCGGTGGGACCGATCGCTCATTTCGGTGAGACTGAAATGTTATGAAGGGAAACAGAGAGTTTGCAAGGCCATCTCGGTGAGACCGAGATCCGTATCGGTGAGACCGAATTGTCTAGGGTTTCTGGCAGTGGCTAGGTCAAATGAACTCAGTGGCGCCGGATAGATCAAATCGGTGGGGCCGAGTTTGACTTTTAGGATTTGGACATATGTGGAAATGAGAAAGTGGCTGAGGGTTTTGGAGCAATATCACTAAGCCACTGGTACGCGTCGGTGCTATACAAACGGTTTTTAACCCCTTTCCGCGACGCCATTTGGAATCGTCGCCAAGTGAGTGTGGGTGATAGGGGGGTCCTTCCCACATGAATCAGAAACCGTCGGGGATAGGCCCTTCTGGGACATAGGCTGGGGCAAAATGAGCTCGTGTGCGATCGGGCGAGGCATCGAAACCAAATCATTTCCGTTCGTATGTGCATCCCATACGGTGAATCCCAGAAAAACATTTCCATTTGTATGTATATCACACACAGTCAATCCAAGGAATACGTTTCCGTTCTTATGACATCCCACACAGTCAATCCAGGGAAAACGTTTCCGTTCGTATGTATATCACCCTCATTAAATCCAAGGAATATGTTTCTGTTCTTATGTACATCCCACACAGTTTTATGTGTAGGCTCGTGTGTGAAAGGTGTAACTATCACACACGCTCTGCCTTGGTTAACTGTTTGCTTTTATCAACTACATCACACATGATTTGATGAAGAAAACTGTGTGGCATGGGGATATCCATCACAAGCGCTTTTACTGCTTGAACTGTTTGCAAAGTTCCATGACACATTTAGCATGTTTATTAGTTTAAAATTAATAATTCCAATATTACGCAAATTCACATTTCATATCGAACAACTATTTGCCTATTTCATATCAGGCACATAAATATATTATAACATCGAAGTACGATAGCTACATGAGAACAACACAGTACAACATATAGCTAGTTCAACTTCCTAAGAACAATATATTCATTCCCTAATCGAGATCATCCAGGCTCGTTTATCCACCTCTGCTTTTAGTTCAGTAAGAACCTGTTTTGCACAGGCCAACTGGGAAAGTGCCTCCTCCTTCGCCAACACCATCTTAGCAAAGTCTGATTTACAAAATCTGAGCATTCTCCACCTTCCTCATTTTATCCCGCATCTTCAAATATTCCTCAGCGTTGACAACACTTTCTCTAAGCCTACCTCTGTTCTCTTCCTCATACATGCTGCAGAGCTTTGCTAGGCACATCTTCAAAGACTGTGGCCACTCTTGATCAACCCACTCCAAGTAAGAACACTTCCATTCATCCTATAATATTTAAAACTAGATCGGTAACAATTGTAGGGGAAATGGGTATGTAGCAACATAGAAAATCACCAATGCTTATTTTGAAAAACTGAAGAAACATGTTAATTATGACATATCTTCTCAAAAAGATCAATGTGCAAATAAATTAATTGCTACTGAGAAAACAACCAAATTCTGAAACATCAGAAGCTATAATTAACTACACAACACTATAAGTTCTTACTCATGTACAATAAATAACAAATTGAACATTTTATGAGGAGGGTAAATATAACTGCAACAGCATAGCGACAGTGTTTGGATGAGAGCAAATTGATACTAACAGGTGTGTACATGCACAAATTTAGTAACATGGAACTAATAGCACTAAGGCCGTCCACTACGTATG
This sequence comes from Aegilops tauschii subsp. strangulata, assembly GCF_002575655.3. Classification (NCBI taxonomy): domain Eukaryota; kingdom Viridiplantae; phylum Streptophyta; class Magnoliopsida; order Poales; family Poaceae; genus Aegilops; species Aegilops tauschii. The sequence continues at coordinate 529,118,657 of NC_053036.3, forward strand.
GCAAAACTGGTGTAAAGACAACTGTTGCTACATCTCGCACCGGTGCCCTGCACTGGCGAGCCGATGCATCGGAAAAAAATCAGGGACCCGGACTCCGGAGGACCTAGTTGCTCCGATGCCTAGTTCCTTCGTGCCATAAAGATTTAGTATTTTACTGCTTGGCTGCTCAGATGTGTGGACCAAAGTTGGCTACACAAACTGCTGAAGCGGTGCCAAATAATTTTCTAGTGGCACCGCTGATGAGCTGGCAACAATTTTAGATACTAGGTAGAAACTGTGACACTGTCTTAGGATGCGTTTGGTTGAAGTTGTGGTACGAATTGGTTGGGACCATGACAATGTCTGAATCACATCTAACAAATGATTTGTAACAACGAAAGAGGGTCTAACTTTCTCTGCACATGCCAGAAACTTCCTCCCACTGTCCACAGATTCAAACGCAACTAGCTTCACGCATGGAGATTGATGGTGACAATGAGCAGATAGATCTTCAGCCACCCCGCTACATTCGTTGCCACTGATGGTCATAGGGAGCTACAGGAGGAAGAAATGACTCAAATCGACCGCTGGGTAAAAATCCTTCATTCCAAGTCATAGCCCGGGAGAGAGAAGGGAGGCATACCCGGGTGGTGAAGGAGTCGTCGCCGGAGGAGGAACCGCTGGAGTGGTCTTTGAAGAAGACCGTGGCAACCCCGGTGGTAGGATGCGAGACGGCGAGAGCGAGGAAGCAAGCGAGGAAGCGACTATAGCTTAGGAAGGAAGGAAGGAGGAAACAGGGGAAATGTGACTTGTGGTCGGGGAGAAAAGCGGGTGGGGAAGGGGGGGGAGGCGGGGGTAGATATTTTGGAGGTAGGCCAAAATTTTGGAAATGTGGAGGGAAACGTAGCGCGCGGTGCCGCCGGACCATTCACTTTGAACGATTGTGTGCATCGCAAACGATTCTTCTGCTTTACGCGCATGGGATGAGTTTGATAATCCAAATTTTGGTGGAAATTTTCCCGGGTACGTCATTGCATAATTTAACATCGCTTGCTAATTTGGGCACACAAAAGAGCATACAGCAGACAGACCACACTTACTGAATCGAGCAATTTTAGTAATTAAACAGAGCCAGTTGACCTAAACATTGCTCTAACAAAAGACCAGCATTGAAAACAAAGCCTAAGTATGCATAATTTTAACAAATCCGCCGCCGCGCCGGCCTATGCATCGCCGGTGTGAGATGAGACGTCGATGACTTGTCCTGCCGACATGCCGCCGTTCGTGGACTCCGCGTCCCCCTGCTGAAGTCGACCGCGTCCTCGTCCTCGTCCTCGGCGCCGTCCTGAAGGTTGTAGTACTCGTAGTATTGGCTGCGCCAGAGCTCGCGTTGGTACTCCACCGCCGATTCCTCGACGGACAGACACTTCTCTACCTCGACCTCGGCCACGCACAACTCCTCCTCCCGGCGCTCCTCGATCTCCGCCGCCTCCTGCATCTCCAGCTCCCGCTCGGCGACCTCATGAGGAAGCAGGTGCTCCATGGCCACCGCCGCATTTTCGGACGTGGGTTGCATGCTGGATTTCGAGGTAGTCTAGAATATCTTGGCGTGTGCATCCTCGATCTTGGCGTGGATGGCCTCGACCCAGGCCAGGGCGACATCGGCGGCACGGACGGTAGCTCAGGTGCTCTCGGCGTTCGCAGCCGCCGTCGCAGTAGCAGCTGCAGCCGTCTCGGCTGCTGCAGCTGCCCTGTCGGCTGCCACAGTTGCCCTGTTGGCGGATGCAGCCGCGCTCAATGCGGATGCGGCGACACTCTCGGCGTAGGCGGCCGCGCTCTTGGTGCAGGCGGAGGCGCTCGGGGGGGACGCGGCCATCGTACGGGCCTTCACGAAGCATTTCCATGTCGTCATCTTTGCAAGAAGGGGGTGCGGGAATGGGGATCGGGATTCGTGGATTCGGGGGTTGCCACCACTGGAGCAGACGAGCCGGCGAAGCTTAAGGAGGAAAGACTTAAATAGACCCAGATATTTTCATCGCAAACGGTTCCTACAAAACAACTGTGTGTGATGTTGTAGAGTTGTAGATATTTTTTATTAGCTGTGAAAGATGAATTTGGAGTAAAGTGGCAACGGATGGTGTTTTAAATGTACGAGAAAATTTGTAGTACTAATACAACTGTCATGTCAAATTTTGGAAAATTCCAGGGGTCATTTGACCTTTTAAGACATTTAAGTGATTTTCTAGCCAATTAAGGACCGTAATTGAAATTTGAACTACATGTACATGCAACAGCTAACCATAACGGTTTGAAAAGTCATATTTTGCATACTTCTGTGCGATTTAATTCCATGTGCAGTAAATTGGAAGGAATTTCCAAACATATTGGTCTAACGGCTATGACACAATTAAGCATGGAGTGACATGGCATTTAAATTCCAAAAAATTAAAAAAATATCAGAAACACATGAAACCTTGGTTGATGTAATGTCATGCCACCAAGATGATGTGGTAAAATTTTTGGCACGTGTGATGAAAGTTTGGACACACACCCCTCAGAAACCGGAGCAACTCACTAGAAGGCTCGTAGTTCCGAGAGGGAACAATGCATGTTTGATGACGAACGGGAGATAGCTTCCTCTTACGGCTTTCAATTTTTTTCTACGCGTAATGTGCACTAATACAACTGTCATGTGAAAATTTGGAAAATTTCAGGGGTCATTTGACCTTTTGAAGACATTTAAGTGATTTTCTAGCCATTTAATGACCGTAATTCAAATTTGAACTACATCTACATGCAACGGCTAACCATAATGGTTTGAAAAATCATCTTTGTGTACTTGTGTGCGAGTTAATTCCATGTGCAGTAAATTAGAAGGAATTTTCAAACATATTGGTCTCACGACATGGACACATGCATATGTCTGCATGGAGTGCCATGGCATTTTAATTCCAAAAAATTAAAAAATGTATAGAAAAATATGAAACCTTGCTTGATGTAATGTCATGCCATCAAGATGATGTGGTAAAAAAATTGGCATGTTTAACGAAAGTTTGGACACACACCCCTCACAAACCGGAGCAACTCAATAGAAGGCTCGTGGTTCCGAGAGGGAACAATGCATGTTTGATGACGAACGGGAGATAGCTTCCTCTTATGGCCTTTAAATTTTTTCTACGTTTAACGTGCACAACTACAACTCTCATGTGAAAATTTGGAAAATTCTACGGGTCATTTGATTTTTAAAGACATTTAAGTGATTTTCTAGCCATTTAATGACCGTAATTCAAATTTGAACTACATGTACATGCAATGGCTAACCATAACGGTTTGAAAAATCATGTTTGTGTACTTGTTTGCGAGTTAATTCCATGTGCAGTAAATTAGAAGGAATTTTCAAACATATTGGTCTCATGGCATGGACACATGCATGGAGTGCCATGGCATTTTAATTCCAAAAAATGAAAAAATGATCAGAAAAACATGAAACCTTGCTTGATGTAATGTCATGCCATCAAGATGATGTGGTAAAAAAATTGGCATGTTTGACGAAAGTTTGGACACACACATCTCACAAACCGGAGCAACTCACTACAAGGCTCGTGGTTCCAAGAGGGAATAATGCATGTTTGATGACGAACGGGAGATAGCTTCCTCTTATGGCCTTTAAATTTTTTTCTACGTTTAACGTGCACAACTACAACGGTCATGTGAAAATTTGGAAAATTCTAGGGGCATTTGATCTTTTAAAGACATTTAAGTGATTTTCCAGCCATTTAATGACCGTAATTCAAATTTGAACTACATCTACATGCAACGGCTAACCATAACGGTTTGAAAAATCATATTTGTGTACTGTTTGCGAGTTAATTCCATGTGCAGTAAATTAGAAAGAATTTTCAAACATATTGGTATCGCGGCATGGACACATGCATGGAGTGCCATGGCATTTTGATTGCAAAAAAATAGAAAATGAGCAGAAAAACATGATACCTTGCTTGATGTAATGTCATGCCATCAAGATGATGTGGTAAAAAAATTGTCCTGTTTGATGAAAGTTTGGACACACACCCCTCACAAACTGGAGCAACTCACTAGAAGACTCATGGTTCCGAGAGGAAACAATGCATGTTTGATGACGAACGGGAGATAGCTTCCTCTTACGGCCTTCAATTTTTTTCTACGTTTAACGTGCACTACTACAACTGTCATGTGAAAATTTGGAAAATTCTAGGAGTCATTTGATCTTTTAAAGACATTTAAGTGATTTTCTAGCCATTTAATGACCGTAATTCAAATTTGAACTGCATCTACATGCAACGGCTAACCATAACGGTTTGAAAAATTATATTCGTGTACTTGTTTGTCAGTTAATTCTATGTGCAGTAAATTAGAAGGAATTTTCAAACATATTGGTCTCACGGCATGGACACATGCATGAGTGCCATGGCATTTTAATTCCAAAAAATTAAAAAATGATCAGAAAAACATGAAACCTTGCTTGATGTAATGTAATGCCATCAAGATGATGTGGTAAAAAAATTGGCATGTTTGACGAAAGTTTGGACAAACACCCCTCACAAGCCGGAGCAACTCACTAGAAGGCTTGTGGTTCCGAGAGGGAACAATGCATGTTTGATGACGAACGGGAGATAGCTTCCTCTTACGGCCTTCAAATTTTTTCTATGTTTAACGTGCACTACTACAACTGTCATGTGAAAATTTGGAAAAATCTAGCGGTCATTTGATCTTTCAAAGACATTTAATTGATTTTCTAGCCATTTAATGACCGTAGTTCAAATTTGAACTACATCTACATGCAACGGCTAACCATAATGGTTTGAAAAATCATATTTGTGTACTTGTTTGCAAGTTAATTCCATGTGCAGTAAACTAGAAGGAATTTTCAAACATATTGGTGTCATGGCATGGACACATGCATGGAGTGGCATGGCATTTTAATTCGAAAAAATTAAAAAATGATCAGAAAAACATGAAACTTTGCTTGATGTAATGTCATGCCATCAAGATGATGTGGTAAAAAATTGTCCTGTTTGACGAAAGTTCGACACACAACCCTCACAAACCGGAGCAACTCACTAGAAGACTCTGAAGGAAATATGCCCTAGAGGCAATAATAAAGTTATTATTTATTTCCTTATATCATGATAAATGTTTATTATTCATGCTATATTAACCGGAAACATAATACTTTTGTGAATACATAGACAAACACAGTGTCACTAGTATGCCTCTACTTGACTAGCTCGTTGATCAAAGATGGTTATGTTTCCTAGCCATAGACATGAGTTGTCATTTGATTAATGGGATCACATCATTAGGAGAATGATGTGATTGACTTGACCCATTCCGTTAGCTTAGCACTCGATCGTTTAGTATGTTGCTATTGCTTTCTTCATGACTTATACATGTTCCTATGACTATGAGATTATGCAACTCCCGTTTACCGGAGGAACACTTTATGTGCTACCAAACGTCACAACGTAACTGGGTGATTATAAAGGTGCTCTACAGGTGTCTCCGAAGGTACTTGTTGGGTTGGTGTATTTCGAGATTAGGATTTTTCACTCCGATTGTCGGAGAGATATCTCTGGGCCCTCTCGGTAATGCACATCACTTAAGCCTTGCAAGCATTGAAACTAATGAGTTAGTTGTGGGATGATGTATTACGGAACGAGTAAAGAGACTTGCCGGTAACGAGATTGAACTAGGTACTGAGATACCGACGATCGAATCTCGGGCAAGTAACATACCGATGACAAAGGGAACAACGTATGTTGTTATGCGGTCTGACCGATAAAGATCTTCGTAGAATATGTGGGAGCCAATATGAGCATCCAGGTTCCGCAATTGGTTATTGACCGGAGACGTGTCTCGGTCATGTCTACATATTTCTCGAACCCGTAGGGTCCGCACGCTTAACGTTTCGATGACAGTTATATTATAAGTTTATATGTTTTGATGTACCGAAGGTTGTTCGGAGTCCCGGATGTGATCACGGACATGACGAGGAGTCTCGAAATGGTCGAGACATGAAGATTGATATATTGGATGACTATATTCGGACACCGGAATGGTTCCGGGGGTTATCGGATATATACCGGAGTACCGGGGGTTACCGGAACCCCCCCGGAGGCTATTGGGCCTCATGGGCCCAATTGGTGGAAGAGGATAGGCGGCCAAGGGGCAGCCGCCCGCCCCTCCCCCCCCCCAGTCCGAATTGGACAAGGAGGGGCGGCGCCCCTCCTTTCCATTCCCCCTCTCTCCTTCCCTCTCCTCTCCTATTCCAACAAGGAAGGGAGGCAGTCCTACTCCCGGTGGGAGTAGGACTCCTCCTGGCACACCTCCTCCTGGCCTGCCGCACCTCCCCCCTTGCTCCTTTATGTACAGGGCGGGGGGCACCCCTAGACACAACTATTGATCGTTTGATCTTTTAGCCGTGTGCGGTGCCCCCCTCCACCATAGTCCACGTCGATAGTACTGTAGCGGTGCTTAGGCGAAGCCCTGCGTCGGTAGAACATCATCATCGTCACCACGCCGTCGTGCTGACGAAACTCTCCCTCAACACTCGGCTGGATCGGAGTTCGAGGGACGTCATCGGGTTGAACGTGTGCTGAACTCGGAGGTGTCGTGCGTTCGGTACTTGATCGGTCGGATCATGAAGACGTACGACTACATCAACCGCGTTGTGCTAACGCTTCCGCTTTCGGTCTACGAGGGTACGTGGACAACACTCTCCCCTCTCGTTGCTATGCATCACCATGATCTTGCGTGTGCGTAGGAATTTTTTTGAAATTACTACGTTCCCCAACAGTGGCATCCGAGCCAGGTTTTATGCGTTGATGTTATATGCACGAGTAGAACACAAGTGAGTTGTGGGCGATATAAGTCATACTGCTTACCAGCATGTCATACTTTGGTTCGGCGGTATTGTTGGATTAAGCGGCCCGGACCGACATTACGGGTACGCTTACGCGAGACTGGTTCTACCGACGTGCTTTGCACACAGGTGGCTGGCGGGTGTCAGTTTCTCCAGCTTTAGTTGAACCGAGTGTGGCTACGCCCGGTCCTTGCGAAGGTTAAAACAGCACCAACTTGACAAACTATCGTTGTGGTTTTGATGCGTAGGTAAGAACGGTTCTTGCTAAGCCCGTAGCAGCCACATAAAATTTGCAACAACAAAGTAGAGGACGTCTAACTTGTTTTTGCGGGGCATGTTGTGATGTGATATGGTCAAGACATGATGCTAAATTTTATTGTATGAGATGATCATGTTTTGTAACCGAGTTATCGGCAACTGGCAGGAGCCATATGGTTGTCGCTTTATTGTATGCAATGCAATCGCCATGTAATGCTTTACTTTATCACTAAGCGGTAGCGATAGTCGTAAAAGCATAAGATTGGCGAGACGACAACGATGCTACGATGAAGATCAAGGTGTCGCGCCGGTGACGATGGTGATCATGATGGTGCTTCGGAGATGGAGATCACAAGCACAAGATGATGATGGCCAAATCATATCACTTATTGCATGTGATGTTTATCTTTTATGCATCTTATCTTGCTTTGATTGACGGTGGCATTATAAGATGATCCCCCACTAAATTATCAAAGTATAAGTGTTCTCCCTGAGTATGCACTGTTGCGAAAGTTCTTCGTGCTGAGACACCACGTGATGATCGGGTGTGATAGGCTCTACGTTCAAATACAACGGGTGCAAAACAGTTGCACACGCGGAATACTCAGGTTAAGCTTGACGAGCCTAGCATATAACAGATATGGCCTCGGAACACGGAGACCGAAAGGTCGAGCGTGAATCATACAGTAGATATGATCAACATAGTGATGTTCGCTGTTGAAACTACTCCATCTCACGTGATGATTGGACATGGTTTAGTTGATATGGATCACGTGATCGCTTAGAGGATTAGAGAGATGTCTATCTAAGTGGGATTTCTTAAGTAATATGATTAATTGAACTTAAATTTATCATGAACTTAGTACCTCATAGTATCTTGCTTGTCTATGTTGATTGTAGATAGATGGCCCATGCTGTTGTTCCGTTGAATTTTAATGCGTTCCTTGAGAAAGAAAGTTGAAAGATGATGGTAACAATTACACGGACTGGGTCCGTAACTTGAGGATTATCCTCATTGCTGCACAAAAGAATTACATCCTGGGAGCACTGCTGGGTGCCAAGCCTGATGCCGATGCAACTGACGACGTTAAGAACGTCTGGCAGAGCAAAGCTGATGACTACTCGATAGTTCAATGTGCCATGCTTTACGGCTTAGAACCGGGACTTCAACGACGTTTTGAACGTCATGGAGCATATGAGATGTTCCAGGAGTTGAAGTTAATATTTCAAGCAAATGCCCGAATTGAGAGATATGAAGTCTCCAATAAGTTCTACAGCTGCAAGATGGAGGAGAATAGTTCTGTCAGTGAGCATATACTCAAAATGTTTGGGTATAATAATCACTTGATTCAACTAGGATTTAATCTTCCGGATGATAGCGTCATTGACAGAATTCTCCAATCACTGCCACCAAGCTACAAGAGCTTTGTGATGAACTATAACATGCAAGGGATGGATAAGACGATTCCCGAGCTCTTCGCAATGCTAAAGGTTGCGGAGGTAGAAATCAAAAAGGAGCATCAAGTATTGATGGTCAATAAGACCACCAGTTTCAAGAAAAAGGGCAAAGGGAAGAAGAAGGGGAACTTCAAGAAGAACAACAAGCAAGTTGTTGTTCAGGAGAAGAAACCCAAGTCTGGACCTAAGCCTGAGACTGAGTGCTTCTACTGCAAGCAGACTGGTCACTGGAAGCGGAACTGCCCCAAGTATTTGGCAGATAAGAAGGATGGCAAGGTGAACAAAGGTATATGTGATATACATGTTATTGATGTGTACCTTACTAATGCTCGCAGTAGCACCTGGGTATTTGATACTGGTTCTGTTGCTAATATTTGCAACTCGAAAAAGGGGCTACGGATTAAGCGAAGATTGGCTAAGGACGAGGTCACGATGCGCGTGGGAAATGGTTCCAAAGTCGATGTAATCGCGGTCGGCACGCTACCTCTACATCTACCTTCGGGATTAGTTTTAGACCTAAATAATTGTTATTTGGTGCCAGCGTTAAGCAAGAACATTATATCTGGATCTTGTTTGATGCGAGACGGTTATTAATTTAAATCAGAGAATAATGGTTGTTCTATTTATATGAATAATATCTTTTATGGTCATGCACCCTTGAAGAGTGGTCTATTTTTGTTGAATCTCGATAGTAGTGATACACATATTCATAGTATTGAAGCCAAAAGATGCAGAGTTGATAATGATAGTGCAACTTATTTGTGGCACTGCCGTTTAGGTCATATCGGTGTAAACCCCATGAAGAAACTCCATACTGATGGACTTTTGGAACCACTTGATTATGAATCACTTGGTACTTGCGAACCGTGCCTCATGGGCAAGATGACTAAAACGCCGTTCTCCGGAACTATGGAGAGAGCAACAATTTGTTGGAAATCATACATACATATGTATGTGGTCCGATGAATGTTGTGGCTCGTGGCGGATATCGTTATTTTCTCACCTTCACAGATGATTTAAGCAGATATGGGTATATCTACTTAATGAAACATAAGTCTGAAACATGTTCAAAGAATTTCAGAGTGAAGTTGAAAATCATCGTAACAAGAAAATAAAGTTTCTACGATCTGATCATGGAGGAGAATATTTGAGTTATGAGTTTGGTCTTCATTTGAAACAATGCGGAATAGTTTCGCAACTCACGCCACTCGGAACACCACAGCGTAATGGTGTGTCCGAACGTCGTAATCGTACTCTACTAGATATGGTGCGATCTATGATGTCTCTTACTGATTTACCACTATCGTTTTGGGGTTATGCTTTAGAGACGGCCGCACTCACGTTAAATAGGGCACCATCAAAATCCGTTGAGACGACGCCTTATGAACTATGGTTTGGCAAGAAACCAAAGTTGTTGTTTCTTAAAGTTTGGGGCTGTGATGCTTATGTGAAAAAACTTCAACCTGATAAGCTCGAACCCAAATCAGAGAAATGTGTCTTCATAGGATACCCAAAGGAGACTGTTGGGTACACCTTCTATCACAGATCCGAAGGCAAGACTTTTGTTGCTAAATTCGGAATCTTTCTGGAGAAGGAGTTTCTCTCGAAAGAAGTGAGTGGGAGGAAAGTAGAACTTGATGAGGTAATTGTACCTGCTCCCTTATTGGAAAGTAGTTCATTGCAGAAACCAGTTTCTGCGATGCCTACACCAATTAGTGAGGAAGTTAATGATGATGATCATGAAACTTCAGATCAAGTTGTTACTGAACCTCGTAGGTCAACCAGAGTAAGATCCGCACCAGAGTGGTACGGTAAGCCTGTTCTGGAGGTTATGTTACTAGACCATGAAGAACCTACGAACTATGAAGAAGCGATGGTGAGCCTAGATTTCACGAAATGGCTTGAGGCCATGAAATCTGAGATGGGATCCATGTATGAGAACAAAGTGTGGACTTTGGTTGACTTGCCCGATGATCGGCAAGCCATTGAGAATAATGGATCTTCAAGAAGAAGACTGACGCTGGCGGTAATGTTACTGTCTATAAAGCTCGACTTGTTGCAAAAGGTTTTCGACAAGTTCAAGGGATTGACTACGATGAGACCTTCTCACCCGTAGCGATGCTTAAGTCTGTCCGACTCATGTTAGCAATTGCTGCATTTTATGAAATTTGGCAAATGGATGTCAAAATTGCATTCCTGAATGGATTTCTGGACGAAGAGTTGTAGATGATGCAACTGGAAGGTTTTGTCGATCCAAAGGGAGCTAACAAAGTGTGCAAGCTCCAGCGATCCATTTATGGACTGGTGCATGCCTCTCGGAGTTGGAATAAACGCTTTGATAGTGTGATCAAAGCATTTGGTTTCGTACAGACTTTTGGAGAAGCCTGTATTTACAAGAAAGTGAGTGGGAGCTCTGTAGCATTTCTAATATTATATGTGGATGACATATTGCTGATTGGAAATGATATAGAATTTCTGAATAGCATAAAGGGATACTTGAATAAGAGTTTTTCAATGAAATACCTCGGTGAAGCTGCGTATATATTGGGCATCAAGATCTATAGAGATAGATCAAGACGCTTAATTGGACTTCCACAAAGCACATACCTTGACAAAGTTTTGAAGAAGTTCAAAATGGATCAAGCAAAGAAAGGGTTCTTGCCTGTGTTACAAGGTGTGAAGTTGAGTAAGACTCAATGCCCGACCACTGCAGAAGATAGAGAGAAGATGAAGATGTTCCCTATGCTTCAGCCATAGGCTCTATCATGTATGCAATGTTGTGTACCAGACCTGATGTGTGCCTTGCTATAAGTTTAGCAGGGAGGTACCAAAGTAATCCAGGAGTGGATCACTGGACAGCGGTCAAGAACATCCTAAAATACCTGAAAAGGACTAAGGATATGTTTCTCGTTTATGGAGGTGACAAAGAGCTCATCGTAAATGGTTACGTTGATGCAAGCTTTGACACTGATCTGGACGATTCTAAATCGCAAACCGGATACGTGCTTACATTCAACGGTGGAGCTGTCAGTTGGTGCAGTTCTAAACAAAGCATCGTGGCGGGATCTACATGTGAAGCGGAGTACATAGTTGCTTCAGAAGCAGCAAATGAAGGAGTCTGGATGAAGGAGTTCATATCCGATCTAGGTGTCATACCTAGTGCATCGGGTCCAATGAAAACCTTTTGTGACAATACTGGTGCAATTTCCTTGGCGAAGGAATCCAGATTTCACAAGAGAACCAAGCACATCAAGAGACGCTTCAATTCCATCCGGAATCTAGTTCAGGTGGGAGACATAGAAATTTGCAAGATACATACGAATCTGAGTGTTGCAGACCCGTTGACTAAGCCTCTTCCACGAGCAAAACATGATCAGCACCAAGGCTCTATGGGTGTTAGAATCATTACTGTGTAATCTAGATTATTGACTCTAGTGCAAGTGGGAGACTGAAGGAAATATGCTCTAGAGGCAATAATAAAGTTATTATTTATTTCCTTATATCATGATAAATGTTTATTATTCATGCTAGAATTGTATTAACCGGAAACATAATACTTGTGTGAATACATAGACAAACAGAGTGTCACTAGTATGCCTCTACTTGACTAGCTCGTTGATCAAAGATGGTTATGTTTCCTAGCCATAGACATGAGTTGTCATTTGATTAACGGGATCACATCATTAGGACAGTGATGTGATTGACTTGACCCATTCCGTTAGCTTAGCAGTCGATCGTTTAGTATGTTGCTATTGCTTTCTTCATGACTTATACATGTTCCTATGACTATGAGATTATGCAACTCCCGTTTACCGGAGGAACACTTTCTGTGCTACAAAACGTCACAACGTAACTGGGTGATTATAAAGGTGCTCTACAGGTGTCTCCAAAGGTACTTGTTGGGTTGGCGTATTTCGAGATTAGGATTTGTCACTCCGATTGTCGGAGAGGTATCTCTGGGGCCTCTCGGTAATGCACATCACTTAAGCCTTGCAAGCATTGCAACTAATGAGTTAGTTGTGGGATGATGTATTACGGAACGAGTAAAGAGACTTGCCGATAACGAGATTGAACTAGGTATTGAGATACCGACGATCGAATCTCGGGCAAGTAACATACCGATGACAAAGAGAACAACGTATGTTGTTATGCGGTCTCACCGATAAAGATCTTTGTAGAATATGTGGGAGCTAATATGAGCATCCAGGTTCCACTATTGGTTATTGACCGGAGACGTGTCTCGGTCATGTCTACATAGTTCTCGAACCCGTAGGGTCCACTCGCTTAACGTTTCGATGACAGTTATATTATGAGTTTATATGTTTTGATGTACCAAAGGTTGTTCGGAGTCCCAGATGTGATCACGGACATGACGAGGAGTCTCGAAATGGCCGAGACATGAAGATTGATATATTGGATGACTATATTCGGACACCGGAATGGTTCCGGGGGTTATCGGATATATACTGGAGTACCGGGGGTTACCGGAACCCCCCCCGGAGGCTATTGGGCCTCATGGGCCCAATTGGTGGAAGAGGAGAGGCGGCCAAGGGGCAGCCGCGCGCCCCTCCCCTCCATGTCCGAATTGGACAAGGAGGGGGGCGGCGCCCCCCTTTCCTTTCCCCCTCTCTCCTTCCCTCTCCTCTCCTAGTCCAACAAGGAAGGGAGGGAGTCCTACTCCCGGTGGGAGTAGGACTCCTCCTGGCGCGCCTCCTCCTGGCCGGCCGCACCTCCCCCCTTGCTCCATTATATATGGGGGCAGGGGGCACCCTGGACACAACAATTGATCGTTTGATCTTTTAGCCTTGTGCGGTGCCCCTCCACCATAGTCCACCTCGATAATACTGTAGTGGTGCTTAGGCGAAGCCCTGCGTCGGTAGAACATCATCATCGTCACCACGCTGTCGTGCTGACAAAACTCTCCCTCAACACTCGCTGGATCGGAGTTCGAGGGACGTCATCGGGCTGAACGTGTGCTGAACTCGGAGGTGCCGTGCATTCGGTACTTGATCGGTCGGATCGTGAAGACGTACGACTACATCAACCGCGTTGTGCTAACGCTTCCGCTTTCGGTCTACGAGGGTACGTGGACAACACTCTCCCCTCTCGTTGCTATGCATCACCATGATCTTGCGTGTGCATAGGAATTTTTTTGAAATTACTACGTTCCCCAACAGACTCATGGTTCCGAGAGGGAACAATGCATGTTTGATGACGGACGGGAGATAGCTTCCTCTTATGGCCTTCATTTTTTTCTATGTTTAACGTGCAGAACTACAACTGTCATGTGAAAAATTGCAAAATTTTGGGGGTCATTTGATCATTTAAAGACATTTAAGTTATTTTCTAGCCATTTAATGACCGTAATTCAAATTTGAACTACATCTACATAGAACGGCTAACCATGACGGTTTGAAAAATCATATTTGTCTACTTGTTTGCGAGTTAATTCCATGTGAATTTTCAAACATATTGGTCTCACGGCATGGACACATGCATGGAGTGCCAGGGCATTTTAATTCCAAAAAATTAAAAAATGATCAGAAAAACATGAAACCTTGCTTGATGTAATGTCATGCCACCAAGATGATGAGGTAAAAAAATTGGCCTATTTGACGAAAGTTAGGACACACCCCCCTCACAAACCGGAGCAACTCACTAGAAGGCTCGTGGTTCCAATAGGGAACAATGCATGTTTGAGGACAAACGGGAGATAACTTCCTCTTACGGCCTTCAAAAAAATTTCTACATTTAACGTGCACTAATACAACTGTCATGTGAAAATTTGGAAAATTCCAGGGGTCATTTGACCTTTTAAAGACATGTAAGTGATTTTCTAGCCATTTAATGACCGTAATTCAAATTTGAACTACATCTACATGCAACGGCTAACCATAACGGTTTGAAAAATCATATTTGTGTGCGAGTTAATTCCATGTGCAGTAAATTAGAAGGAATTTTCAAACATATTGGTCTCACGGCATGGGCACATGCATGGAGTGCCATGGCATTTTAATTCCAAAAAAAATAAAAATGATCAGAAAAACATGAAACCTTGCTTGATGTAATGTCATGCCATCAAGATGATGTGGTAAAAAAATTGGCCTGTTTGACGAAAGTTTGGACACACCCCCCTCACAAACCGGAGCAACTCACTAGAAGGCTCATGGTTCCAAGAGGGAACAATGCATGTTTGATGACGAACGGGAGATAGCTTCCTCTTACTGCCTTCAATTTTTTTACATTTAACATGCACTGATACAACTGTCATGTGAAAATTTGGAAAATTTCAGGGGTCATTTGACCTTTTAAAGACCTTTACGTTATTTTCTAGCCATTTAATGACCGTAATTCAAATTTGAGCTACATCTACATGCAACGGCTAACCATAACGGTTGGAAAATCATATTTTTGTGTACTTGTGTGCGAGTTAAAAAAATCATCCGATGATGTAAATATCTGGTGTTAAAAAAATGTAAAGATCTGGCTAGACAACCGGCCCCCACATGATTGGCACTCTGTCTCGCGGGTCATTAATCAGACACGGTTCTGTATTGGAAACCGTCAGCTATTATGTTCACACACGGATTTTGCTACGGGGATCATGCATAATTCAAACTATAGTACTCGTAAATTCCGGCGACCGGCGTGTGTATTGTTCCCGTTGATCTAGATTCCGGCCGCCAATAAATACTACCTTGCTGACCTCATCCCGCCTGCATTCTCATCTACATCCTCCCCTCGCTCGCCCTCTCTCTCGCTCTCTCTCTCTCTCTCAAATCTCTGCCATGGCGCCGCCGGTCAGCCCACGCGCCGACGAGGAGTTGCCGCCCCCCGAGGACGCTCACTCGAATAGCAGCGACGAGGACTCCTATGTGCCGTCGGACGAGGTTGCGCTGGAGCCCCCAACTTTGGATTGGTTTTGTGGCCAGTATAATCTTTGTCTGTGGAAGTCGCTGCCGCCGGCTGACAAAGCCAGGCAAGTGGTGTTCAAGAAGGAGATGGCGGAGGAGGAAGCCAGGTACCAGGCGGCCTGTGAAGCCCGTGATGCCACCTTGAAAAAGGAGGCCGCTCAGCTTTGGGGCGGGCGCTTCATCATGCAGAGGAGGTGTACGAAGACGGGTACTTCACGAGGAAGGTCAAAGGCGCTGGGTGCCTCGTTGCTGCGTGGAGGTGGGCCGATAAGCTCCAGCGTGCCACCAACGAGGAGCTCCGGTGGACGCCCAACGAAATGGCAAGATCATTTGCGCTTTTCCGCCAGCAAGAGGCAGATCAGTACGTCAAGCGCTGTGAGGCAGAGGAGGCGGAGTACTGCCTCCGCACTGGGAAGACGTCGCGCACCAGGGAGCTGCCGGCGAGGGGCTGCCGGAATACTGGCCCCAGGAGGGATTATTAGTTTTAGTATTGTTTGTTTTCAATTTTATGCATTGTACCTAGTAGTTAAGTATCATCACGTATATGTGATGATATTATATAGATATTCTGTGATGAACTAATGAACAATTTATATATATATATATATATATATTATGAATTCCATTTTCTATCTGTTTTTGTATACTAATTTGAATCTAGCTATTATCATCCACATGTACAAAATGGAAAGCGTATATACACACAATGAAACAGAACATATAAGAACGGAAAACACAGTACACACATTGAAACAGAGCTATAAACAGAGCAATACTATGATTGCTGTGAATACATAGCTATGCACATCGAAACGACTCAACAAAATAAAACGCGTCTATGAGACCATGACCAGCAGCCCTTGCCTACGGTAGCTCTTGGCTCTGCCAGAACTCGTGCAGGCGTTGGTCCAAGCGGTCGACACGCTCGCGGTACATCTGGAGTGCGATCTCGAGCTCCAAGTTGGCTATTTCATCAGAGATCACCAGCTTGAGGATGTGACGACCATGTTCCTCTACTGCGCCCAGGTGGACACCTGGGCCAAAGAGGCGATCGAGCCTACCGACCAGCGCATTGGCATCAAGCGGGCCGCGGACAAGGTGAACAGCGCGACCCATGCAAACGGCACGGCGGGCGTCCGGTGCAAGTACGGCGCGGCCGGCCTCTGGTGCAAGTACAATGCAGAGGGCCTCTGCCCACTCCTGGCGAGGAATGGGGGTACTGACGGGACATGTACCCAGCTGGGACGCCGTGTCGACAGCAGGCAAGCACCGATGGATCCGCTCTTGCTATGCAGCATGCCACGCCTCTCGCTCTGCGGCGCTCCAATGGTCTCGCCATGCGGTGAGCCACAGCCTATCGACGCGGACGCGCCTAGCTTGCTCTACGGCGCGCCATCGATCATGTTATGCAGCGAGCTGCAGCCTGTCGGCGCTGACATGCCTATCTTGAGCTGCGGCGCTGAAGCGCCATGCGCCAAGGGTCTGCTCAACCCTGGCGATGACGCGCATCACGACGTCGTCCATCACGTTGTCGGGGAGCGCAGCGGCCTCGACGGGCCGTGGCGCCTTCTGGTTTTCCTCGTCGACGAGGTTGATGGCAGAGGCGGCGCTTTGGTAGGCTGGCATGCTTGGAAAAGGTGGATGTGTTACAGGCTGCGCTTGTTGCCTCCGTGCGTCGCGCGCCGCCTAGGTTTATGCGCAATAACGCTGGGTGGCGGGAAACAGGTGAGGAAATGGCGGGAAATGGTGGCGTGTTCATAAAATGCCATCAATTAATGGAAACTTAGCATATAAGGAACATCGAGCTAGCACAAGAAGTAGATGATGATGAGATGAACACGGACCACACTAGGGAACCCGTCAGTGATGAATTCATCAATCGCAAATGGTTGTACCCTAGCAAGCGTTTGCCCACAACACACACGGCTTATTCCATCACAAACAGCACGGATGGATTAACTGTATGCCACGTATCGCACATTGTCAAAAAGTAATGCGGTAGACCTTCTTTAACATGTGTTAAAAAATAAAAACAAGGACCTCGAGGTTAAATTAACTCATGGGATGGGTCGTATCAGTCATTTAATTTGACAGATATGGCCCATCCTATCAGTTAATTTAACATCAACACAACTTCCCATCCAGTCACCCATCTGATGGCTGCTCCAGCCTGAGCACACTTAACTTGAGAGTTCTCTTAGATGAGCTACTGGTGGAACAGCTAGTCCTTGGTGATATAGGATGCCTCTTCGCATCCTTATGGCGTATCCGGATGACCGCCCATCCCCCAATGGCCAATAGATGTTGTGTAGACAGAGCATATCACATACATCTTATTAGAAGCAATCGTCTGTGTTATTTTCGGTCTTCGCACACATTTCTGATTACAGACCTATTTGCCGCGTATCACACACATCTTGTTATATTGAACCGTTTATGTTCTCTTGTCTCAACGCAAACAGTTCATCCGAGGGAATCGCATGCCGTATATCGCACACACCTTGATCTGGCTGACCGTTTCTTTTGTGTTGCCTAATCACAAACAGTTCATCCGAGTGAAGCTTATGCTACATATCGCACACACCTTCATCTGGAAGCCCGTTTCTTTTGTTCCTCCTCATCGCAAACAGTTTATTGAACTGAACCGTATGCCCTTCATCGCACACGCAACTAAAATCTGAACCGTGTTTGATGCATCCTCCATCGCAAACGTTTTGCAACTTTTTTGACGGTTTTTTTACACCACCGTTTGAGATTATTGCATCGCACATAGTTTCGTCGAAGGGTCTCTGATCGTAGTGTCGCGTTAGCAGCATCCTGCAGTAGTGAGCACTTTGAGCAAGTTGACCATTAAGCAACACCTCATCCCCTTTTAATAGTATTGGCTTTCCTAGGGACTCAATGTGATCTTGGATCACTAAAATGAAAATGAAGAGTCTTGAGCCTTTGTCAATATTTGTCCTTAGCATTTTGAAGGGTCCGTAGCTCTAGTCCATGCCATGCCAATCATTGAACTTTCTGAAATAATTAACTTGAAAGGATATTAGTTGAATGAGCTATATGTTGTTATGAATTACCAAAACCACCCAGGGATTAGTTGCACTTTCAATCTCCCCCCACTACTGCAGGATGCTGCTAACGCGACACTACGATCAGAGACCCTTTGATGAAATCGTATGCGATGCATTAATCGCAACGGTGATGTAAAAACCCCGTCAAAAAAGGTGCAAAACGTTTTTGATGGATGATACATC
The DNA here is from genome assembly GCF_002575655.3 of Aegilops tauschii subsp. strangulata. NCBI lineage: Eukaryota > Viridiplantae > Streptophyta > Magnoliopsida > Poales > Poaceae > Aegilops > Aegilops tauschii. The sequence continues at coordinate 529,137,421 of NC_053036.3, forward strand.
AAACACCGTTCAGATTTTAGTTGCATGTGCGATGAGGGCATACGGTTGATCTGTACGAACTGTTTGCGATGAGACAGAACAACAGAAACGGGCAGCCAGATCAAGGTGTGTGCGATATACGGCATACAGTTCACTCCGATGAATCGTTTGCGTTGACTGAGGTGAACACAAACGATTCGGCGTAACAATATGTGTGTGATACCCGGCAAACAGGTCGGTAATCAGAATTGTGTGCGATCATTATAGACAGCCCATACGGTCTTTTTTGTGAATTGTATGCTCGTTAGGGCACACAGTTCAACAAACCAACCTGTGGGCGATAATGTAGAAGATCTCTGTCGAATACATATTACTAACCGTCTGCGATGAGATAGACAAGAAAAACAGAGATATATACAGCCTGCTTAATTTAGTCCTTCTTGTTGTTGTTGTTGTTGGATGGCCCCGCGACATCGTCCTGGCGAGGGCGCTTCTTGCCGCTGACCGTTGGCTTTTCATCGCCGCCGCTATCGTCATCATCGTTGCTGTCGTCGTCCTCCTCCTCCTCGTTCGACCATTCCTCCTCCTCATCATTGTCGTCCTCTTCTTCGTCCTCCGACGGCTCCTCGTCCGTCTGGTTGTCGCCTGACGACTCCGGAGGCGGTGTCCCTTCCATGAACTGGATATAATCAAGGTCTGGGCTCGACGCGGGACTCATGGAAGACGAGCGGGATGATTCTGATGTTGACCTATCATCGAGCGCCAGACTGCTGGCCGAACTGTCGCTCGAAATGGCTACAAAGTGTGTGCGAGTGTGTAGCACGGCCTGCCGGGAACGATGAAGATGGTGGACAATTAAGCGGGGTATGCAGAGAAGAGGAACTGCCAATTGAAACGGGGATTGAAGCAGGGGTTGACGTATTATCTAACCGCTGATATAATCAACCGCAATTATTTGTACCAGTCGCTCCAAATTCCTGGGGTTGCGCAGGACTCCTATTGGCTATTTGGCTGGTTTGCTTTTTCAGGACAAAAACAAGGAACGAGTTTTGGGATTATGCACTGGTACCGGTACGAACGGAGTAGGACAGTTGGCATGCAATACATTGAGCTCTTCTTATTGATAAAGCCAGTAATAATCAAACTAGAAAGGAAAAGAAAAAAGACAAAGAAAAATATCTGCACGAATCTTCGCGTAACATCAATGGCATAGGACCTAGATGTGCATTACTTAGAGCACATCTAGATGTGCTTTAGCAATACTGTCAAACAAAACCACTAATCATCATTGCAAACATCGCATAGAACATGGCTAATGCGACAACCACAACTACACATGCTAGTTCCTTCTTGTCTCTTTCTTTCATCTGTTGCCTGTGATTGATTCTTTCTTGCTTCATCGTACTGATTGTACATTCCAGATCAGCCAGTTTCTTCTTCAGCTTTACGTTATCTTCTTTGAGCTTGGTGATAATACTCCAAGCCCTGCCAAGCCATTCTTCATCCAGCCAGTTAACAAAGGCACAAGCCTCATATCCCTGCCAATGTTAAATAGTATTCTGGATGAGCGGTGGCATTAACTGAAGTAAAATGATGAACTTAATTAGCACTAACCTCTAAGGGGCAACTGAGAAACCGCCTGCCAATGTCAAATACCTCCGTGCATACACGTCGAGCGGGAGTGTGCCCGTGCACACAACTCAGCTTTTGGTACTTCTCAGTGGCGCAAAACTCGGAGTCGAACTCGTGTTGCGGGAGTCTGGAGTCATGCTCCGGATCCGGCGGCAGATTGCTTTCCTGGGGGGTCATTCAGGACGGATTTAGCAAGGAGCTATACTTAGGACATGCTAAAATAGATCGGGATAGATTGGAACCTGACAGGACGATTCGGATCCATAGTACACGTGCCTTCTGATGACCTTAGGCAAGTGCTCGGCGGCGACCGCCGTCGTGGCGGCGATACGAGCAGGAGCAGCAGCACCAAAACCATCTGCACCACTCGTCCGCATTCCCCCAATGTCAGCGCCACGCGAGGGAATTTGGACGCTATGTAGGGATTTGGGGGAAATGGGGAAACTGTGGAGATAAGCTAACGCTCGGGAACTACTTATGGCACTATATGTTGTATACGGCACACTGTTTATACATGTCGTTGGTGTGTTAGGTATTACAACGTCACACACGATTTCCGCACCAAACCATGTGAGAAGACAACATAGGTTAGACACGGTTGCCGTTACATAACAGTATGTGATGTACTACCCTGTCCATAGAATTGAGTTACGGTGAGATACCGTGTAAACAGCCGCTTTGCGGATATCCGTAAAAAAAACAGCCGCTCTGCGTATAGAGATGGCGGCGGCGGCCTAGGCAGCGGCTACCGGAGAAGAGGTCAATCCTCGATCGGTGGGCGATGGCGGTGGCGGCGTCATAGGAGGTCAATCCTCGGTCTGCGGCAGGAGATAGGAGGGGCTCAACCATCGAGGTCGGCGGCGGCGTGATTCGAGCACATCCATCGCGGTCGATGGCGGGATATTGGAGGTCGAACTTCAGGCGGCAGCAGCACTAAGTTTTGCTCCTCGGCGTGCCGCCGCATCGCGCTTGTCTGTCTGCTGGGTGGAGGTCGCCGCGTGGCTAATTAATTAAGGTATTCTTTTCGTGAGTGGCTTAATTAATGTATTCAATTCCTAAGGGTGGTGTTGTACTAGTACTCTACGTGTAAATTGACTGGCCATTAATTTTTGTCATTGCACGTCTGGATAACAACATGGAGCGCCCTCAGTAATTATTAAAATAAAACCTTATGATTTATGCACGCATCTTTGGGTAGCAGTTAATCCGTGTATTAATGTTGTTGTTTTGTTTTTAATTACCATTTGTGTGCTGCAGATGGGACGATCTCGATGGATGAAGAATCAGAAAACCGTAGATTTTATCAGTGGCGTGACAGAGTTCCTGAATTTGGCTGAAAGTACAAAGAGGAGAATTGGTCATGTGGATTACATCATGTGTCCATGTACTGATTGTGCCAATACAGAGTCACATGAAGTTGCAGATGTCCAGACGCACTTAGTCTCTAGGGGATTCATGGATGGACATACACGTTGGACCAGACACAGTGAAGAGGAGGTCATGGATGAAGATACCCAGGGCAGCGACATGCCAAACCCCGATCAGTGTCACATGGATGTTGAATCTAACATCGGGGCAGAGGCGTCAAGCTACCAATGGAACGCCGGAAAGCCGAAACGCCCACTGGAAAAACCAAGACGTCGACGCAGATGACGACGGTCTTGATATGCAAGATGTTGCTGCTATGATTGCAGATTTCGAGGGCCCAGATAAGGATATGATTGGGTACAAGGATCTGCCAACCATTGATGCGGACTCCAAGAAAGAATTGTATCCAGGTTGCAAAAAGAAATATTCCAGGTTGAGTGCCACCCTGGCACTTCTCAGATTTAAAGCAGCAAACGGTCTATCAAACAAAGGATTCACAGAGATGTTAGGTATTTTCAAAGAAATTCTTTCGGAAGATAATGTGCTCCCCAGAAGCACGAATGAAGCAAAGAAAATTGTTTGCCCATTGGAACTTGAAGTACAGAAGATACACGCTTGTGTGAATGATTGTATATTGTACCATGGTGAGTACAAAGATTTGCGTGCATGTCCCACATGCAAGCAGGAGAGCAAAGGACAAGTACAAATTGGACGACGAGATCAAGACAGGAATCCCGTTCAATGTTGTTTGGTACTTGCCTTTAATTCCAAGGTTGAGGCGTTTTTTTGCAAACCCTAGAGAGGCAAAGAGGTTGCGGTGGCATCATGATGAGCAAATTGCGGATAGGTTTATGAGGCACCCGAAAGATGGGGCTCAGTGGGAATTAATCGAAAACAAGTTTGAAAATTTTGCCAAGGATCCTAGAAGTATAAGGCTCGGGGAGTGTACTGACGGGATGAATCCTTTTGGCTATATGAGCACCAATCACAGCACATGGTCGGTGCTTCTGTGCATATATAACCTAGCTCCTTGGTTGTGTATGAAGAAAAATACATTATGGTGTCAATGATTATCCAAGGCCCGAAGCAACCTGGAAATGACATTGACATTTACTTTCAGCTACTAGTAGAAGAACTGCTCACAGTGTGGATAGATGCGCCTGCTGTAAAATGTTATGATGCTTACAGAAAGGAGATTTTTGATCTACATGCGATACTGGTGCACACCATTCAAGATATGCAGGCATTAGGCAACACATCGGGGCAGAAAACAAAGGGAGATGTAGGGTGTGTCACATGCGTTGATAGGACAGCTAGCAGAAGACTTCCCAACTCGCGCAAAACAGTGTATTTGCGTCATCGTAGGTTCTTGCGGATGAATCACCCATACTGAAAGATGAAGCTGAATTTGATGGTACGGCAGAGGCAGGTGCGGGCCCAAGAACCTATGACGGGGAGGTGGTCCACAACATGGCTAAAAAATTTAATGGTGTGCTTGGCAAGAACCGCCCTTTGACGGTGAAACTAACACCCAAGGGTCAAGTGTTTAAGAAGAAATCGGTGTTCTGGAAATTACCTTACTGGGAGATTCTACGTGTACGTCACTGCATCGATGTCATGCACGTAGAGAAGAATGTATGTGAAAGCATCCTTGGTACTCTACTCAAGATTAAATGTAAAAGAAAGAATGGTGACGGTTCACGGCCCGATATGCTTGCTGATCAATCAAAATGCAAGAGTGAAGCATAAGATGATGACAAATTCATCAAAGCTCGCGAGAGTTACAATTTCAGTACAAAAGAAGCAACACAGTTCTTCACCTATTTGTTGTCAGTTAAGACACCCTCTTCCTACTGCGCAAACATCAGAAGTCTCGTGGATGTGAGCTCAGGTAAAATGAAGTTGGGACACATGAAGTCACATGATTGCCACGTAATGTTGACACAAATCCTCCCGGTGGCCATCAGGAATCCGATGGACAAAGATATAAGAAACACACTCATTGACCTCTGTGATTTCTTCAACCAACTATGGTAGAAAGTTGTAAATCCTCAAGAGTTGGATCATATAAAGATGATATTGCAAGAATATTGTCCAACCTAGAGATGTTTTTCCCACCGTCATTCTTTGATGTCATGGTCCATCTCACTGTGCACCTTGTCGACGAGATAAAGTATTGTGGTCCTGTGTTTCTTCGCAACATGTATTCCTTCAAGCGGTTTATCGGAATACTGAAGCGCTTTTGTTGGAACCAAAACCATCCAGAGGCAAGCATCCTACAAGGTTATACCGCGGAGGAGGTGGTTGAGTTTTGCACCAAATACATGAAACAAAGACCTATAGGTTTGCCCCTCTCTCACCACGAGGGAAGGCTGAAAGGTAAGCCGGTCCTTGCTGGCATGCAAATGGCTGCACCCAGAGAATTGGCAGAGAAAGCCCATTTGACGGTACTGCTTAATATCCCAGTTCTCATCGCTTATGCCGAAGAACACTTGGCGGAGATACGCCAAAGCTTCTTACCAATGGTGCCTTCATCAGATGTGGAGATGAAGGAGCACACCAAGAACTACGCCGAATGGCTGAAGTATCATTTGGCATAAGGATCCATCGATGACATTGCTACGTGGTTGGCACAAAAGCCATCACCTACGGTGTTGACGTACCACGCATATGACATAAATGGATACAAGTTCTACACTGAGGAACGTGATCAGAACACCTCGTATCAGAATAGCTCTGTTCAAATAGAATGCATGATTGTAAATGAAGCTGATAAAAGGGTATACTATGGAACCATCAAAGAGATTTGGGAGCTTGACTATGTAAAATTTAAGGTGGCATTATTCAGGTTCGCATGGATCCCTCTTGGTCAGGTAAGGATTGATGAGTACAGGAAGACATGTGTTGACAGGACAACGATGGCATATCACGCGGACCCATTCATTCTTGCCAGCGATGCTACCCAGATTTTCTTTGTGGAAGACCCCTTGCATAAGAACAACCATTTAGCGATGCACGGGAAGAGAAGGGTACTGGGTGTCGACGATGTTGCCGATGAGGACAAGTACGATGAATTTGATGAGTTGCCAGCCAAGGGATCACACACCCATGTAACAGATCAGCGTAAAAACCCCAAGTTGATTCGGGGTTAACTTAATGATCCCAGTTCCCCCATGTGCATGGGAATTAAGCCGTAAGACTAGTCTTTATGCCTACCCTGCAACTTAATTCGTTCAATTTAGAACTGTCGCGTGTACTGAATTTGTGAGTTATGCCCGGTTTTCTGTTGATGTAAGAACCGTTAATATGTTGACCTTGATATGCTATCAGCTCAGGCAATGAATATGAATTGTATGACACATAGTAGCATATCAAGGCAAAATATGAGTAACATCACACATATCAAGGCAAAATGAGTCTATAGCCTAATAAATGAAGTGTTGCATGTTACCACACATATGTTACTCCCCACTATAGAGGTAGTAACATAGACTAGTGACATGTGCATGTTACTAGTCTATGTTACTATCCATTGTGGCTAGTCTAACTAGCTATGTTATCACTTACCTCTCTTTCTTCATTTATTGCTTGCCACATCATCTATTTTATCTAGATACGTGTGATGCTACTACCTATGTTACTCCCACTGTGGGTAGTCTAAGCAGGCTATAAGGAATAGAATAATATATATGTGCTTATTAGTTGGAGGAAAGAGAAGAGAAGCGGGCTCTTGGTTAGTAGAGCCAGCTGCAACACGAGACCCAAGACACTTTGTGAGGATGTAAGGTGGGCCAACTATTGAAAACTAGTACGTATATAAAACTTATTATTGTACATGCCCGCTAAGAGGTTGGCTGTATATGACATGGTAACTTCTTATAGCCGACCCTTGGCTGTATTATTAACCATGCTCTTAGTGAGGTAGCTAGTATATCATAGACGACTAGCTAGTATCAGGCTAGCCACAGTGGGAGTAACTTCAGCAGTAACATCGACTCCAACTCAGCAAACTTGCTTATGTGGCAATAAGTTAATGACGAGAGAGATAGCTTCAGTAACTTAGCTAGTTACTGTAACATCACATGTCCCAATGCAATATGAGTCTATAACCTAATAAATGAAGCTTTGCATGACACTACACTTATGTTACTACCCACTATGAAGGTAGTAACATAGTCTAGGGATATGTGTATGTTACTCTCCATTGTGGCTAGTCTCATACTCCCTCCTTTCCGGTTTAGGCTGGTTGTAGTGGTACGTAGTATCATAAGCGGTATCATGCATGCCAACTAGACTTTCTGGATGATGTGGCACACAATTAAATGAGGACAGAGAGGATGTGGTATAATATCATGATATCGTGTCATATTAAATGTTGTACTACTACTTTGTGTGATGCATGACAATTAATAAGGCAACCTAAGAACCTAACTTATGATACTATGTATTACGGAAGTAGTATCATACACTATCATATGCATGATACTAGTATATGATACTCCCCATTACAACCAGCCTTATAGGGCTCAATTCAAAAATCTCACCAACCAAGGTAGATGGTGAGTGGTGGAATACTTTTTGTAGTTTGCAAAAACACCCAATTAATGCTTTTGTTTTCCTCAAAAAATATGTTTTCCAATGTATTAATTGCAATACATGCATGCATATATAAAGTACATGCATTGGTCAACTTTCTCTTAATACTTGCATGCAATGATTTAATGCACCTTGGAATCTGGACATGTGATGGGGAACAACCAAATTAAGCCTTACAAAATGGAAAAACTAAAATTTTGAGATAGGCCTATAAACCGGAAAGGAGGGACTATATATGCATGATACTAGTATATGATCGACAATACCTCCGTAGTGCGCGCATGCATAGTATCATAAGTTAGTATCTTAGGTTCCTTATTAATTGCCATGCATGACACAAAGTAGTACAACATTTAATATGATACGGTATCATGATATGATACCACACCCTCTCTTTCATCATTTAACTGTGTGCCACATCATCCAATAAGTCTAGTTGGCATGCATCATACCGCTTGATACTCCCATATTACGACCATCCTTATTAGGGTGGCCATAGTGGGGGTATCATAGCCGGTATCATGCACTAGGGAATAGAAAATATGATGTGGTGGCAAAGAAGCAGTAACATAGGTAGATACCGTAACATATATATATATATAATAAATGCTATACTACTTTGTGTCATGCATGGCCATAAATACGGTCATCTATGATATATACTACTCTATGATACTATTTATGCACTATGAAGGTACGTACGTAGTATCATACACTAGTATCATATGCATGATACTATATATATAGTATATGATACTCCCCACTATATAAGGTTGGCCATAGTGGTGGTATCATAGCCGACGATGTCATGCACTCGAAAATAGCAAGTATGCTGATGTGGCAAAGAATTAAATATATATAAAGAGGGTTAGAGTAACATATAGGTAGATACTGTATCATGTTAAATGCGATGCTAATTTGTGTCATGCATGGCAATAAATATGATCTATATATATGATACTATACTCTATGTATTATACAATGCGCTATAATTAATTAAAGGTAGTATCATACACTAGTATCATATATACTGTATATTCATGATACTAGTATATGACACTCTCCACTATACTCGTGATTTCTTACCGTGGAAAAAATTGGAGGCGAAACGATGAACTCATGTTTTCATTCGAACAAAAATATGATCTTAGGTAATGTAAATGTTTTCAAAGAGCACACGGTTCACTCACGAAAGTCGTGTGTCCACTAAACCGTGGCCGATGCACCCCCCCCCCCTGTGCCACACGCACGATCTGAGTCGTGCGTTCTGATTGGCCAGAACCCAAGCCCCACGGATCGTACGTCTGCACCGTTGAATTCTCCTTGATCGAACGGCGATCCTCATCCCTTTCGGCAACACATGTACATGTTTTCAAATAGCCCCTCCTAAAAAATGTTTTCAAATAGCACACGGTTCACACACGAAAGCCGTGTGCCTACCAAACCGTGGCTGATGCCCCCGCTTGCTGCGCACACGATCTGAGTCGTGCATTTTGATTGGCCAGAACCCAAACCCCACGGATCGTACGTCTGCACCGTTGGATGCTCCCAGATCGAACGGCAATCCTCATCCCTTTCGACAGGAAATGCAGTCCGGCTAGGAATTGATTTATATGCCAACATGCACGGTAAATGCCAAAAAATGTCTTACATATAGCACACGAGACCTGAAATGTGCCAGCAAATCCAACCCGTGGTAAAATTGTGATTGATTTACGTGGGAAAAATTTAGAGGCGAAACGATGAACTCACTTCTTCATTTCAAAATTAGTACATCTTCATTTCAAACGAAATTATTCTGTTTGGGCACACGAGCGCTTAGAGGCAACAGTTTGCATAGGCCTTTCCGCGCGTGCGGCGACCGGGGATATTTTTCACCCTTTTCACCTAGGCCGCCAACACCCGAAGTCCCCAAGACCCTCCCCCCCCCCCCCCCCACCGTCCGTCCGCGTTTCACTCAACTAGTCCACCCAATCTCCTTCGCCAGCTTCCCCCTCCCCCAGATCCACAGCAGAACCCTCTCTGACGCCGCCGTGCTCACCCCGGCCCTATGCCCGCTCTTCGGTGTCAAGCCTGCCTCCACTGCCGTTCCCAACATGCGGCAGCCCGCGCCTCGCAATCTTCATTTGCTCGCGAGCCACCCTCGAGCATATCGATGCAGTAACCCTGGCCTCTCCTGTGGTCCGGCCGGGTTTGCATTAAGAAGCCTGTTAGTTACTGCTCTCCATCGCGGTGAGGCATATTTCCTCGCAATCCCTCTTCCAATTTCGTTCCGTATGTTTCCAAATTGGCTATAAAATAATGGAGAGCGTATATATGTTCATTATCTACCTTCCTTACTACATATAAGTTGTATTTGTTCCAATAAGTTACTGCCTATTTACAGATCGCGGGTGCCAGAGTCACACAAACTTAACAAATTAGTCGTACATTTTCTAAATTATTGCATGGCATGGTTAGAAAGCTTGATACCAAGTTGCTAGTTTTATGCTTATCCTCCTTTCCTGAGTTTCGCATGTGTTCTCTGTAGATGCCGAGTAGCAGCGACTTCACTCATTCAGGCCATGTATCTTCATCTGATTCGGACAACCCTAGGTCTTCAGCAGATTGTGAGGGATCAAGTAGTCTTGAACGGGATAGAGCTGCAGCAATTACCCTTCTGGTCAGGACACTGAGGAACGCTCCAAGGAAGCCCACACACCAGCCTAAAGGTGTATATGAAGTAACCGAGATTGATTTAAAGTCTTGGGCTCCAACTAAAGCAGATAAAGCACGCATGAGGTTAAGGAGTGTGTGTGGATTTGTTGGCAGGGCAAGGCTCAACATTAATCTGCCAGGGTTTCGGAAGGCTGACACAGAAACACGGCGAAGGATAGTCCGGGAGATCATGGATCACTTCAACGTTCCAGAGCAGTGGAGAATGCAGGTGGAACACGCTGCACTGAAGAAGGCTAGGGATGCTTGGAGAAACTGGAAGCACGTGTTGTACAAGAAGTACTTGAGTGAAGGCAAGGACCCAATCCCCGCATACCCCCAAATTACAAAGACAGACTGGGTAGAATTCAAAAGGGTCAGGGCAACTAAAGAGTTTGCTGAGAAGAGTTCCAAGCAATCAGAACTTTAGAAGAAGAACATACACCCCCACCATATGGGTGTGGCAGGATACTACGGCATGAATATGGGAACATGAGGACAAAGAAGCAGTAGCGGCGGGTGGGAATCCGGCCTTTAGTGAAATCAGGGGCGAACGCGCCAGAGACTAGTTGCGGGCACATGCAAAGAGGCGTGATGACGGAACTTATTACTTTGAAAACGCACGTGACGCCAAACTGTATGAAGTGATGTTAGAGGCTTCCAAGATCCCTGGAAGGTTCTACAGGAACTCAGGGCCATGTGACATTCTGTCCATTGCTCTGGACACAAAAGACCCCCCTGGCCGTGCAAGGGGTATAGGTATTAATGTCCCGCACAAGAGGGCTTTCACACTCAGCAAAGAAGAGAGGCTCAGCATGAAAAAAGCGAGGAGTGAAATGAAGCAGAATGCATTGTATGAAAGGTTGAAGAAGGAGATTTATCCTGCTGTTCGAAAGGATGTTGAGGAGTCAATGATGATGCAGAAGACTCTAACACTGACAGATAGCCGGCAGATGGGAGGGGGGCGGGCATGGAGGATGCTGCTTATTGCGCGACAACACTGCACAAGAGTAGCTGTGCATCAGCTGACCCCAGCGACACTGAGACTGCAGCTGCTCGTGATGATGCTATATCTGATCTATCTGGAATGAAAGACAGACTGAAGGGCGTGCTTACACATTATGAAGGTACATTAAAATGTGCAACAGCCTGGGTTTGCCCACCCTTCTTGGAAGATGGCCTCTTCTGGGACAATGTGCCATTGAAGTCGGGCTGTGTGAAGTGCTACGTGACTAAAGTAAAGCCTGGATTCAATGAATTTGCCCTGAAGAATGTCCTAGGAAACTTCGATGAGCAAAGGACCTTGGGAGAAACACTGTTACATCACATCCAGTGGCCATGAAAGGAAATAGAGTTCATCGATGAGATTCCTGAAGCCCCGCCAAGAGCAACCACTGTCGCCCCTCAACCGGTGACGCTCTCCTTGCCACAGCAGCTCTCGCGGGCTAATGCATCAACCTGTGATCAGTTGGCCCGACTTTGTGGCGTACAGGCCATGTCATCTGCCGCCCCAAAGCAGCCAATGGCAAGGCCAACAACTGCTGATGATGCACCACCGGTTCAGATTCCGGCCGCTGAAGCAGCGGGAGGGAGACCCAGATGCAGCACATGCTCAGCAGACCAACCTGGTGGAACAGACTGCTAAGCAGTCTGATGCTTCGGAACCGCCTGCTAAGCAGTGTGTAGGTCCAGAACCGACTGCTCATCAGCCCACAGGCGTGTGATCAGCATACCAATGCATCAGCACTTCCTGCTCAGCAAACCATTGCATTGGCACGGCTTCCTCAGCACACCGATAAGTTGGCACCACCTGCGCAGAAACCCGACATAGCTTCAACGCATGGTCAGCAGTCTGATGCCTCTGCTCCTACAGCCCAGCAGTCCGTCACAGCAGCACCGCCAGCTCAGCGGTCCGGCATAGATAAACCGTCTGCTAAGCAGTCCGTCCAAGCTTCACCGTCTGCTTGGTAGTCTACCTTGCAGCCAACTAGACGTTTTTCCAGAAATGCTTCAACCAAGAAGGAAGTGGCCAAAAAGGCTACACCCACGACCATGAGGAAGCGCAAAAGGAGAGTGAAGAGGAAAGAGAACGATTGCCTCTTACTTAAAGCACTCATCGCCCAGAACCAAATTAACAGCAGCTTGTTCGAATCGAGGAGTAATATTATTTCTGACGCCATGGATGATGAAGAAGTATAATTGTTGCTTGCTAAAAGTAAAGCAGACGTACTTCAAGCACACTATTACGTCCATGGCCAGCCATTTCTTGTTGGCGAATACTTTGATGAGTGCAGCTCCCGTTGCCGCGAGTTACATGAATATTGCATGGATCAAATGTCAGCAGGTCATCATGCTTTGCTAGTCCACTACAATAGAGATCATTTCCGACACGATGTTGGTTCCATCAATGTGAGTTTCAAGGACTTACATCTCTTCTTCAACTTCAACGTGCTCGATGCCACTCTTGTTAGATGCCTGATTTTGTAAGTACTTAACAAACTCTGATCAACTTCTCCATACAAGGCTGTAAATGATAAACAGCTAACTGCATTTTATTCCTCTCAGGGGATTGAACGCGCAGAGAAGAAAAAGGGAGAGTGTGTATTTCATAGATCCTGCATTAGCAAATGGCACAGCATTAGATGGTAAGGACCCACGGGACTGGGCCGTCAACACGGTCGTCCGTATCTTCGAAAACACGTCCCATGCAGAATCATTTCTCTGGCCATATCATGAATGGTGAGTCAAGTAAACAACCACGCATACACTGATTGTCTTTTAGATTTCGACATCATTCGTAAGTTCATGGCTTTCTTAATATGTAGCAATCACTGGATATTGGTATTCGTTGTTCCAAACAAGAACACAGTTTACTACATCGATTCTCTCAGAGAGTCAACAAACGCTCAGGATCTGACGCATGTTCAGCAATTCTTGGATAGGTATTGAATTCTATGATGTTGAAATTAATTTGCATTCATATCTAGTTCAATAATTGATGTTGTCAAAATTCATCATCATTTGCAGTGTGCTCGCATTGTGGAAAACTAAACCAGGGAACCTGTTCAAGAAGGAACAACCTCTGCAGCATCAGATCGTTTCTCCGGTAACACACCGAAATCCGTTATTTTCAGAAAATTTATCCAACAGTTTGCAAATACCTTTCCTTACGCTAGTCAAATGTTCAAGCTTCTGAATAAACCTCTTTCTATTTTGTCCAAAGAAAAAAATAATACATCTAACACCGTATAGGTTGTTCCTAACAGGACAAATACATGACTAATTTTGTACAAAAAATTTCAGTGTCCTCAGCAAGAAGCAAGGACCAACCTTTGTGGATACTATGTTTGCAGACACATGATCTCCATCTGCAAATCTGATGATAGTTGTGACGATCCTCGCGAATTAGTACCAGTAAGTCTATCTTAATTAATATCTTCTACTCCACTCATATGGCACATTCTGATCTTAAAAATACTGTAGCTCATCTTAAAACCGAGGACCCCTGAACCACTCCCGGCTGGTGAATTGCTTTCGGAGATTTATCAGCGACTTCTTCCTGGATCACTACATCAATCCCACTGGTGATAATGAAGATTTCAGCATGCGTTCTCCTGAAACATTGAGTAAGAGTTAGCCGCTAAACATATAACGCATGGATCCATTGTTTTCCATCTGATGAGGTCTTCGTATTTCGTACACTATGATTAATTATGTAATGCATATATGTGTGGAAAAATCATTGGAATTTAGCTACCATATGTTCAATCGCAATTGTTGCGAAATCTGATGAATGTTCTTCCTGTGAACACTATTTGTTCAATTGAATATTGTGGCGAATTTGCTTTTTGCGTGCTGATTCAAAATGGGATATTTTTGTTTGTTTGTTCAATTGAATATTGTGGCGAATTTTCTTTTTGCGTGCCGATTCAAAATGGGATATTTTTGTTTTAACCTGGCAATTGCTCCGCACACGGTTCAACTAAATGAGTGTGTGCGATCCACACCGGAAAGCATACGTCAATCGTAGCGGAACCGTCGGTGATACACAGTAGATCGCAAACGATTTGCAGCGCTACTATGTGTGCGTAGGGTCTCCGGAACCGTTTGTGATATCGTGTTATCGCACACGAGAACTGGGAGTAAACCGTGCCCAATGCAAAATACAATCCCAGTCGTAATTTTTTCAGGAAACGTGTGGGATCCCAAACGAAAAGCACACGTCACTCTTGCGGCAACCCTGGGTGATACCCAACAAATCACAAATGGTCTGCAGCACTTGTATGTGTGCGAAGGGGCTCCTGAACCGTTTGTGATAGAACATTATTGCAGACGGTAATTGTTCGCAAACGTGTGCGATGGAGTCTGGCATGGCAGACGGGTTACATAGAAAACTTGTGTGCGATGGGGCACAAATCGCATACAGTTCATATGTTGGCTCATGTGCCTTACATACTGTTTTCCAAGCGGTTCGTTATGACAGACCGTATGGTTTCACTACGGCATTAGAAACGCTTAATCACCGATACCACACGTGTGAAAGAATTTAGTGTGTGGTGCATCGCACACGATTACATTTTCGAAGGCCTCTAGATCACTGCTCCATATCCCCGACGGTTTCTGGGCCGTGTGGGAAGGACACCCTATCGCACACACTCACTTGGCGACGGTCCCAAATGTCGTCGCGGAAAGGGGTTAAAACCGTTTGTATAGCACCGACGCGTACCAGTGCCCTTTTTGGTAATTGATGACAACGTATAGATCAAAGCTTCAACAAATGATAATATGAATGAAATACATCGTCGCTTTGAGAAGTATGTGATAAGCAAGAGCTCCCCCTAAATTTGTGCACTATTTTAGATTTTCTTTTGAATGCAAATGCACAATCGATTAGGATCATGGGTCACTCTTCCATGTCACACACATCTTGGTGGAGCGCTCAAAATGATAAGAGTTAAATAACATGCACTCATCACCAAGGGTAAACATGATTGATCATACACGAATATCATAGATATCATCATGCAAGCATACATTAAAGCATAGTATGATCAAATACATGATCACAAGAGTATCTCAACACACATAACACAAATATTGTTGCATGAATCAAGCGAGCAAACGATCAAAGCAAATGATCAAAGTAGCAAGAGAGGCAACAAAAAAGCAAAATGCTCTCTCTCTCTCGAAGCCTAATGATCTATACACGTTCTCCCCCTTTGGCAACAAGTTACCAAAAAGTTTGAAAATGCATAGTGCTATGCGGCACTCTAGGCACGAGCTCCAGGAGCTCCTGAAGTGGTCTTCTGGCTGGTTGCTCCGGTGTGCGTACAAGTCGTGGAGAGGAGTCCGTCTGCAAAAGCTTCAGCTGATGTCTGTGGAGCTGGAGGAGTTGAAACTGGAGGTATAACTGAGGCAGTTGCTGCAGGTGCTAAAATGGTAGTCCTGGAGTCTCTGACAACTGGCACAACTGTAGACCTTTGTGCCCATGGCACTCTCTGAAAAGCATCAGTGGTTGGTCTGTCACTCCTGTCCTCAACTTCTTCCTAGAGCTTCTCCACAGTAGTTTGGATCTCTGTACCCTTCACATCTAGATCATGGAATTTGGTCTCAGTGATCCTCTGGAGTCTTTCTTGATTCTGAGTCAGGGTGGCCAAGCCTTTCTCAATCCTCACAGTAGCCTTAAGCAGATAACTGAGTTGATCTTGCTTGGTCTTGAGCAAAGGCTCTGGATTTTGACATGGTCTTGGAGCTTTCTTTGGCATACCAGGCTTTGTGGCAGCAGCAACATACTCCTTCTTGAGCATTTTCTTCTTTGAGGTGACCTCCTCCTCAACTACAAAATCCTCATCCTCGGATTATGAGGTTCTCTTCTTCCTTTGCCTAGTAGAAGCCTTAGGCAAGTTCCTTGGAGTACTTCTGCTACCATCTTCATAACTGATGTTGGAGGGACTAGTGCCCTCACTGAGATTCACTTGCTCTTTCAGACCTGTTCTGACTGTCACTGCCCTCAGACATCTCTGAAACTAACCATGTGAATAGATAGGTATAGGTAGAGTGCATGAGCATCACAAAGCACAACGATTTTGCAAAAATATTGAGACAAAAACTTAACTTTAGTTTTCTGCAGAAAGCATTTTGGAGCTACCGATATGAAAAACTCGGTGACACCGAAGCACAAACAGAGTCTAAACACACAGTTTCGGTCAGAACGAAATGCAGTTCGATGACTCGAGATGCTAGGGTTTCACAGAGTAAGTGATTTTGGTCACACCGATTAGTACGCTGCGGTCAGACCAAGATGTACTTGTGCAATGGCTTGAGCCAAATCGGTGAGACCGAGATCCTCTGATCGGTCGGTCTGAGATGAGTTCGGCGGAAACCTGACCCTAAGTTTTTGCATCAAATCTATTCTAATGGAACTTTGCGGTGGATAGATTGATCTCATTCGTGGTAAGAATAATGGCAATGATCTTTGTGCAAGAATCAGAAAAGGGAAAGCGCAAAGAGGTCGAGTTCGTACCCTAACTTGGCGACGAACTCGCTACGGCGACAACGGCGGTGAGATTTCCGTTGACGGCAACGAAGACTAGTGGCAGGAGGACACTGGCGACGACGGAGACGATCCGGAGACCAAGGGGGCGGCAGAGCTAGGAGGCGCGGATGAGTGGTATGGAGGAATTTCCAAAATTTCAACCCGCGGTATATATACCCAGTCACTATCGGTGTGACCGAGTGGAACGACTCGGTGGCACCGAGATGCAAAACTGCTAGCAGTTAAAGCAACTCGGTGTGACCGAATTGTTCAAATCGGTTGCACCGAGATGAAAACCTAGATCAACTTAATGAATACGGTGAGACCAAGTGTAATGAGTTGGTCTGGCCGAGATGCATTAAGAGGTATTGAAAGTTTAAGCCCTTGACGGATCGGTGGCTCCGAGTGCTCCTCACCCGGAGGGTCCGAATTCGACTTGTTCAAGCTTTGTGATGTAGCATGAATAGAGTTTGAGATGAGAAAAGCATAGATAGCTAGAGGGAGTACTTAGGCCTTCTTGTCCATCCATTTGGCAAAGAGAAAAACCAAACAATCAAAGCAACAAATGGATGTCCTCAAATGGAGAAAATTATGCAACCAACATGCTCACACAATAAGATAACAAATAAAATATGTGGCAAAGCATGCACAAACACTCTAGCATCTATCAAGCAATTGTCGATGACTAGGTGGTTAGTGGCCACCACTGCTAACCACTGCCCATCCACCAGAACGGAGTCACCAGACTCCAGTGGTTGGGGCAGTTATTGGCCCACTACAACTGCCGCGCGACATTCCTAGAGTAGCAGGGTCCCTGCCGGTACAACCACTTTGCCACTGTTTGGAGGACTGATGGTCTGAGGGAATCACCCCTGGGTAGTGGTTACACGAGAAGTACCAGCCAGGCCGGTACAACCGCTTCAGCAAGCGGTACAACCACCAGAAGAGGAAAACCAACACTTGGTAGATATGGAGGCTCTCTCCTTGAATGGAAGGATAATATATATGTGGGTGTAATATGAGTGTATATGTGCTTTTATTGACCCAGTACCTTCTGATGCGGACCCCCTCTTAATATTACGGATATCCTACGACCAAAGAAACAAAAGCATCGGAAAGGCCGCCTTCGATCTTCTCCATCCGGAGGGGTGCCTAATCGTCTTCTGCCACATATAGTACACCTTTGTAGCTTAGGCACACAATTAGTCCACAAATTGCATTGTCATCAACACCAAAACACATAAGGTGGGAAATGCACTTACAATAGGATTATGGGGTAGCTACCTGACGTCTTCAGCAAATGACATGGTCAAGATTGTGCTTCCAGCTTGAAGCAAGATGAACGTCAACATAAAGCTCAAGGGGAATGTTCAATGCAAAGATATATTATATAGGATTTCCTAGTTTTATCGGTCTCAAGGTGATTGGTGGGGGACTGGACTATATCTTTCATAGTCGTACTATCAAGAGAGGACGTTAGGGGGTGCATAGCTTTTCCACATCATTCGTAGAGTGCTCAAACCTTAGAATTATCAGCATCCTCCTTTTTAGTTGCTCCTAGGTGGTTCTATATGCGAGCACCTTGATTTGTTCAATAGCTTCAAAACAAGCCCAAGATCATCGAAATCGGAGTTTGTATGAGAAAGTTATGCATACATTAGTGTTGCTGTTCAGGATGCTCTTTGTAGCCCAGAAGTTCCGGAGCTACTTCCGGGAAACCTGAATTCCAGGTTTACCTTAGGATTTTACTTCCGAAGATGTCTAGAAACTTCTAGGTCGGTAGAAAGTTGGTTCCGTAACCTCCAGGACGAACCTCCAGAGATGTCACCATAGTTCTTATTTTAAGAGTGAACGCTTGCCACAAAGATTGTGTGTAATTATCAGAAAATAATTTCGTACATTTTTAAACATTGCAACGTTATGAAAAGTGGCATAGGTAGAATTCAAGTGTTAACACTAAGTAAGAATAGATATCAACCTACAAAAATACCAAGAAGCAAGTCTTTTAGTCACACATACCGATGTTCAACAACCTGACAAGTGATTTAATTTATTTTGGCAACTAGATAGCTAATAGCATAACAAGTGTGTGACGGTAATCTAGGAACTGCTAAGAAAAGATTTGTCAAAAACTGCCAACATGAGAGCTGGTTTTGAAGATCTCTTAATGTGAAATCTAACGTTGAAAATGGACCGTTAGTCGAGTTAACTAATTAGCAGATAAATTAACTTCAAATTCGAAAGGATCTTTTACTGATGGCATACCTATATGTCATCGTTGCATGCAATGAGAGATGGACGTGAGGAATGTCTGCTCGGTAGAGTAGCTCTCAACCATGCTCCGCACTCATCTTACGACTGTCGCTCCTGCTAGTGTTACTAAAAAGCCAAAAATAAATGGTTTGCATCGTCTCCCTCTTCCCTGCAACTTACTCATCCGATGGAACAACTAACAACAGGAGCCGTCGACCACCATGTGAAAGCCACTGGTACGTCTTAAACATATCTATAATTTTTTATTGTTTCATGCTATTATATTGTCTCTTTTATATATTTTTATAGCAATTTATATTATTTTGATGGATGAACCAATTAATTTAGTGCCATGTGCCACTTTCTATTTTCTACCTATAATTTTGACGGACGAACCTATTTGGCATCACGTTCGAGACAAGTAGACCGACTCCTGCCTGCATCTACTACTATTACTCCACCAATCGACCGCTATCCAGCATGCATCTATGGTATTAAGTTCATAAAAAGAGAGTGCCGCCAAGATGACATGATGTAGACAAAGTAAACTCAATCAGTATGAATAAACCCCATCGTTTTACCCTTAATTGCAACAATACAAATGCGAGTCTTGTCCCTTTCTTTCACTGGGATAGAGAGCACCGCAAGATTGAACCCATCACAAAGCACCTCTCCAACTGAAGATAAATCAATCTAGTTGGCCAAACCGAATAGATCAGAGAGAAATACAAAGCTATAACAATCACGCATAATAAAGTTCAGAAAAGACTCAATTACTTCTCATGAATATTCAAATCATAAACCAACAATTCATCGGATGCCAACAAACTCACCGCGAAAGAAGATTACATCGGATAGAACTCCAAGAACACCGAGGAGAACATGGTATTGAAGAACAAAGAGAGAGAGAGAGAGAGAGAGAGAGGAAGCCATAGGTGTGTGTTGAACTACTCACGCATCATCGGAAGGCAGCAAGGATGATGTAGAAACCCTCCATGATCGACTCCCCCTCCGGCAGAGTACATGAAAAGGCCTCCAGATGGGATCGTGGAAGAACAGAAGCTTGCGGCAGTGGAAAAAGTGTTTTGGGTGGATCTCTGTTGGTTTGGGAATATTTGGGAATTTATATGCATGGAATTAGGTCAAACGGAGCTGTGTGGGGCCCACAAGCTCAGGGGGCGCGCCCCTCGAGCTTGTGGCTCTCTCGTATCTCTTCTGGTCACCTCCCAAAGCTTCTAGTGTCCCTTCTGGTCCAGAAAAATTAATTCAAAGATTTTTTTTTGTTTGGACTTTGTTTGATTTTGATTTTTTGAGAAGCCAAAAAGAAGCAAAAAACAGGAACTAGCACCGGGTAGTGGGTTAATATGTTAGTCCCCAAAAATGATCTAAAATAGTATAAAAATTCATAGAAAGCATCCAAGATTGATAATATAATAGCATGGAACAATAGAAAAATTATAGATACGTTGGAGATGTGTCAACGGTCTACTTACACGGACGTAATGCCTATATGAGATAATAACATGAATGATCATTGTCATGAATATTGCAATCTTTTGAATGGCCCAACTATAATTTGTTTACCATGGTAATCCCTCCATCTGAAAAAGCTTGTCCCTCAAATGGACGTATCTAGCACCAAGTTAGTGCTAGATACGTCCATTTGAGGGACAAGCTTGGGAAACAAGCTTTTTCGGACGGAGGGAGTACTTTCTATTTTCGAAAGAGATGTCACGAGTGAACCTATGACCCCGGCTCTATTCTATATTTCTTGATTCTTCTACACAATTGCCACTATTTTCTGTTTTACTTGTTGCTATTATCTATCTCTATCACTTGTATTTTACCTTGTAACTAGCAAGACAAGGTGATTGACTCATTTCATATTGGGGACAAGTTTGTTTGTGTTTATTGTGTATGTGTTATTGACCTGTGAAACTTAGAAGCTCCTACTGGTTTGATAAACCTTAGTTCTTAACTAAGGAAAAACTTGCTACTTGCTACTTCCCCTTTCCTCTTAGGGGAATCCCAACAACTCCTGTGCGAGAAGCAAAACTTTTCTAGCGCCGTTGTCGGGAACTTTTCTACTACACAAAGAGGTACGCACACACCGTCACATTACTTTCTTGTTATCTAGTTTGCCTAGTTACTCTCATTTGCTTGCATCTTTGCTTGCTAAAAAAACTTAAAAAGTACCAAAAATACATCTTGTTGCTCTTTCTCCTTTGGTTGCAATCATGTCTACTCGTGAGAATACTAAGTTGTGTGATTTTTCTAGTACCAATAATAATAATTTTATTAGTACTCCTATTGCTCCTCCCGCCACTAGTGCGGAGTCTTATGAGAGTAAATTTTCTTTGTTGGATCTTGTTATGAAAGAACAAATTTCTAGAAATTATGATGAAGATGTCGTTGCCCGTCTTAATACCTTTGTTGAACTTTGTGATATGCAAAAAATTAAAGATGTGGACAATCATATTATGAAACTGAAATTATTTTCATTTTCCTCAAGAGATAGAGCTAAGGAATGGCTAGCATCTTTACCTAAAAATAGCGATGATTCTTGGTCTAAATGTAAAGATGCTTTTGTTGGTAAGTATTTTTCCTCCTACGAAAATTATATCTTTGAGGAATCAAATTATGAATTTTAAACAACTTGATCAATAGCATGTTGCCCAATCTTGGGAAAGAATGAAACTTATGCTAAAAGAATTCCCTACTCATGGATTAAGTATTTGGATGGTAGTACAAAATATCTATGCAGCAGTAAACTTTGCCTCTAGGAATATTCTAGATTCTGCTGCAGGTGGTACATTCATGGGGATATCTCTTGAAGAATACACTAAGCTTCCTGACAACATGACCACAAACTATTCCCAATGGCACACCGAGCGAGCTTCAAGTGATAAGAAGGTAAATTTTGTCGATGAAATTTCCTCTCTAAATGACAAACTAGATATGGTTATGTCCATGCTTGCTACAAAAAACACCACTATGGGTCCAAATGATATGCCACTGTCTAGTTTGATTGAGAAAAAAAATGTTGATGTGAATTTTATGTTTAGAAGTAATTTAAACAATATTGCCTATAGGGTGAACTTTGGTAATAATACTAGGTTGTATCGTGCTAATCCCTCAAATTCTTATGATAACTCTTCTACTTCTTATAATAATAATAATAATACACACTGAACTTGAGAGTACAATTAAAGATTTTATAAGTTCTCAAAAGGCTTTCGATACTATGATAATGTAAAAATTGAGTAATATTGATGCTATGAATAGAATAGTTGATAGGATTGTTCATGAGGTGGATATCTTCAAAATTAAAGCATTTTTGCCTAATAAAGATGAAATGCCTGAATCTTCTAAAGCTATTCGAGCTTCGATCAATTATACTGCTAAAATGATTGCTATTTTAAGAGCGAGAAGGAAGAGAGGTTGAATTGCACTATCATGCTAATAATGATGAGAATGTTAAAACTATAGGTGTGTCACTGATACGTCCATTTTGCATCATGATTTCCTGCTATTATTTATAATGTTTTTGGCCAATATAAGACTTTGTAGTGTCATTCTAATGCATTTTGTCTCTTAATTTGCAAGATCTGCATGAAGAGGGAGATGGACGACAGCTGGAATTCTGGGCCTGAAAAAGCTATGTCAGAGATACCTATTCTGCACATCTCCAAATGAGCTAAAATTTCACGGAGAATTGTTTTGGAATAAATAAAAATACTAGAAGAAATAAATAGCATAGGGGGCCACCCAGGTGCCCACGAGGCACCAGGGCGCGCCCTGGTGACTGGTGGGGCCTCTGGCCAACCTCCGGTGCCCATCTTCTGGTATATAAGCCCATTTGCCCTAGAAAGAATAAGGGGAGGACTTTTGGGACATTACGTCGTCGTCTCCAGGCGGAACTTCGACAGGAGCACTTTTGCTCTCCGATGAAGCGATTGCACCGGGGATACTTCCCTCTGGGAGGGGAAAAATTGAAGCCATCGTCATCACCAACAACCCTCTCATGGTGGGAGGAGCAATATTCATGAACATATTCACTAACACCATCTCATCTCAAACCCTAGTTCATCTCTTGTATTCAATCTTTGTATTAAAACCTCAGGTTGGTACCTGTGGGTTGCTAGTAGTGTTGATTACATCTTGTAGTTGATGCTAGTTAGTTTATTTGATGGAAGATTATATGTTCAAATCCATTATGCCATTCAATACCCCTCTAATCTTGGACATGAATATGATTTGTGAGTAGTTACTTTTGTTTTTGTGGGCATGGGAGAAGTCTTGTCACAAGTAATGATGTGAATTTGGTATTCTTTCGGTATTTTGATGATATGTATGTTGTTGTTTCCCTTACTGGTGTTATGTGAATGTGGACTACATGACACTTCACCATCTTTGGGCCTAAGGGAATGCATTGTGGAGTAGTAATTAGATGATGGGTTGTGATACGTCCATTTTGCATCATGTTTTCCTACTATTATTTATAGTGCTTTTATGCTTTATAACACTTTGTGGAGTAATTCTAATGTCTTTTCTCTCATAATATGCAAGGTTTACACAAAGAGGGAGAATATTGGCAGCTGGAATTCTGGACCTGAAAAAGCTATGTCAGAGATACCTATTCTGCACATCTCCAAATGAGCTGAAATTTTACGGAGAATTATTTTGGAATATATAATAAATATTGGAGAGAAGAACTACCAGAGGGGGGCAGCCAGGTGCCCACAAGGCACCACGGGGCTCCAGCCCCCCTATAGCGCCCTGGTGGGTAGTGGAGGCCCTGGCCCACTTCTGGTGCCCATCTTCTGGTACATAAGGTCTTTTGACCTAGAAAAAATAAGGAGAGGACTTTGGGGACGGAGCGTCGCCGTCTCGAGGTGGAACTTGGGCAGGAGCACTTTTGCCCTCCGGCGAAGCAATTCCGTCGTGGGAACTTCCCTCCGGGAGGGGGAAATCGGAGCCATCGTCATCACCAACAACCCTCTCATATTTGGGAGGCCAATCTTGATCATCATCTTCAACAACACCATCTCATCTCAAACCCTAGTTCATCTCTTGTGTTCAATCTTTGTACCGGAACCTCAAATTGGTACCTGTGGGTAACTAGTAGTGTTCATTACACCTCATGGCTGATTCTAGATGGTTTATTTGGTGGAAGATTATATGTTCAGATCCATTATGCTATTTAATATCCCTCTGATCTTGAGCATGAATATTATTTGTGAGTAGTTGCCCTTGTTCTTGAGGTCACGGGAGAAGTCATGTTGCAAGTAATCATGTGAATTTGCTATTCGTTCAACATTTTGATGATATGTATGTTGTGATTCCCTTAGTGGTGTTATGTGAACAACGACTACATGAAACTTCACCATCTTTGGGCCTAAGGGAATGCATTGTGGAGTAGTTATTAGATGATGGGTTGCTAGCGTGACAAAAGCTTAAACCCTAGTTTATGCGCTATTTCGTAAGGGGCTGATTTGGATCCATTTGTTTAATGCTATGGTTAGATTATTATCTTAATTCTTCTTTCGTAGTAGCGGATGCTTGAGAGGGGGTTAATCATAAGTGGGAGGCTTGTTCAAGTAAGGACAACACCCAAGCACCGGTCCACCCACATATCAAATTATCAAAGTAGCGAACGCGAATCAAATCAACATGATGTAAGTGACTAGATGAAATTCTCGTGTGCCCTCAAGAACGCTTTGCTTATTATAAGAGATCGTTTTGGCTTGTCCTTTGCTACAAAAAGGATTGGGCTATCTTTCTGCACTTTATTTACCATCACCGTTACTTGCTCGTTACAAATCATTTTACTATCAAACTACTTGTTACCGACAATTTCAGTGCTTGGAGAAATTACCTTGCTGAAAACCGCTTGGCATTTCCTTCTGCTCCTCGTTGGGTTCGACACTCTTAGTTATAGAAAGGACTACGGTTGATCCCCTATACTTGTGGATCATCAGTTGCTAGAGTGATGGAAGCTTAATGTTGGGGATGTGATTATGATTGATCTCTTCTACTGGCTAGACCCCTTGGCTTATATACCCGCCAAAGGGCCACCTAGGGTTACATGATGTAAGTGACTAGATGTGTCTTGATCACATCTTCGGTTGCCGCCATGATCTAGAGATGCGTATGGCGGCAACCGAAGATGTCCTTGGAGTACACGTCAAATCTTCGGCAGAGGCTGTCTTGATCACATCGAGGTGCGAGGCTTCTAGAGTCCTTAATAATGAGGGCCCATAACCCAACCCGAGGATTGTGGGCCAACTAGGTTGGTACGCCCTAATCCAGCACACTATTAGTGTTGGGAAACGTTGCATGGAAAATAAAAAATATACGCACACGCAAGATCTATCAAGGAGATGCATACCAACGAGAGGGGAGAGTGTGTCTACGTACCCTCGTAGACCATAAGCGGAAGCATTTAGTAACGCGGTTGATGTAGTCGAACTTCTTCGCGATCCAACCGATCAAGTACCGAATGTACGGCACCTCCGCGTTCAGCACATGTTCAGCTCGGTGACGTCATCGCCTTGTTGATCCAGTAAGACAGGCAAAGTAGTAGATGAGTTCCGGCAGCACGGCGGCATGGTGATGGTGGTGATGCAACTATCTCCACAGGGCTTCGCCGAGCACTACGAAAATATGACCAATGACGAACTAGAGGGAGAGGGGGGCCGCACACGGCTAGGGAATTGTGGTGTGTCTTGCCCCTCTCCCTCCTCTCATATATATAGGTGGAGGGGGAGGGGAGGCAGCCCCTAGGGCGCCCCAAGTGGCCGGCGGCTGCCCCAGGGCGCCTGCCCTGGCTGAACCCCCCTTCCATATTTGTGCATGGGGGTTAGGAAAGGGGGCTGGCTGCCTTTGGGGCGCCTCCCCCTTCCTTGCCTCCCTCTTTGGTGCATGGGCAAGGGGTGGAGGGGCGCACCAGCCCCCTTATGGGCTGGTGTGCTTCCCCCCTTTGGCCCAAAAGGCCCACCGCTTGCCGGTGGCCTCCCGGAACCCCTTCCGGAACTCCGATAAAATACTCGGTACTTCCGAAACCTTTCCGGTGACCAAATACTATCGTCTTATATATCAATCTTTACCTCCTGACCATTCCGGAGCTCCTCGTCATGTCCGTGATCTCATCCGGGACTCCAAACAACATTTGGTCATCAACTCACATAACTCATACAATACTATATCGTCAACGAACGTTAAGCGTGCGGACCCTACGGGTTCGAGAACTATGTAGACATGACCGAGACACCCCTCCGGTCAATAACCAATAGGGGAACCTGGATGCCCATATTGGTTCCTACATATTCTACAAAGATCTTTATCAGTCGAACCGTTATGACAACATACGTAATTCCCTTTGTCTGTCGGTATGTTACTTGCCCGAGATTCGATCTTCGGTATCTTCATACCTAGTTCAATCTCGTTACCGGCAGGTCTCTTTCTCATTCCGTAATACATCATCTCGTAACTAACTTCTTAGTCACTTTGCTTGCAAGCTTCTTGTGATGTGTATTACCGAGAGGGCCCAAAGATACCTCTCTGATACACGGATGACAAATCCTAATCTCGATCCAGGCCAACTCAACAGATACCTTCGAAGATGCCTGCAGAGCATATTTATGATCGCCCAGTTACGTTGTGGTGTTTGATAGCACACTAGTTATTCCTCCGGTATCAGGGAGTTGCATCATCTCATAGTCGAAGTAATATGTATTTGACATTAAGAAAGCAATAGCAATAAACTGAACGATCATATGCTAAGCTAATGGATGGGTCTTGTCCATCACATCATTCTCCTAATGATGTGATCCCGTTATCAAATGACAACTCATGTCTATGGTTAGGAAACCTTAATCATCTTTTAATCAACGAGCTAGTCTAGTAGAGGCTCACTAGGGACACGGTATTTGTTTATGTATCCACACACGTATTAAGTTTCCGGTCAATACAATTCTAGCATGAATAATAAACCTTTATCATGATTAAGGAAATATAATAATAACCATTTTATTATTGCCTCTACAGCATATTTCCATCACTTAAACCCTAGTTTATGCGCTATTCCGTAAGGGGCTGATTCGGATCCATATGTTTCATGCTATGGTTAGATTTATCTTAGTTCTTGTTTCGTAGTTGCGGATGCTTGCAAGAGGGGGTAATCATAAGTGGGAGGCTTGTTCAAGTAAGAACAGCACCCAAGCACCTGTCCACCCACATATCAAATCATCATAGTAACGAACGTGAATCAAACAAACATGATGAAATTGAGTAGATGAAATTCTCGTGTGGCCTCAAGAACGCTTTGCTTAGTATAAGAGACCGTTCCGGCCTGTCCTTTGCTACAAAAAGGATTGGGCTACCTTGCCGCACTTTTGTTACCATCACTATCTATTGCTCGTTACAAATTATCTTGCAATCAAACTATCTGTTACCGACAATTTCGGTGCCTGCAGAAAATACCTTGCTGAAAACCACTTGTCATTTCCTTCTGCTCCTCGTTGGGTTCGACACTCTTACTTATCGAAAAGACTATGATTGATCCCCTATACTTGTGGGTCATCAAGTCTCTCTTCTGGCGCCGCTACCGGGGAGTGAAGCGCCTTTGGTAAGTGGAATTTGGTAAGGAAACATTTATATTACATGCTGAAATTTCCTGCCACCTATTACTATGGAAAACAATCCTTTGAGGGGTTTGTTCGGGGTATCTTCACCTCGATCGGAAGCACAAAGAGTTTCTCCTAAACCTACTGCACCTACCGAAATTATTTATTATGAGATTCCTTCGGCTATGATAGAGAAACGGCTAGCTAATCCTTATGAAGCAGATGGAACACTACATCCTGATATGCAACTAGTCTATGTGGATGAAGATTGTGGATTATTTAAGCTTGCGGGTTTATCCGGAGATGAATTTAAGAAGAAGGTATTCCCTTTATCTTTGGGGGGAGGCATTGACATGGTATAGGCTATGCAATGATGTTGAATCTTGGGATTGGAATCGATTGAATTGGAATTTCATCAAAAGTTTATCCTATGTATTTGGTTCATCGCGATCAGAATTATATATATAATTTTTGGTCTCATGAAGGAGAAAGCATCGCTCAAGCTTGGGAGAGGCGTAAGTACATTATGTACACATGCCTGAATCATGAGCTCTCAAACGAAATTATCTTATAGAATTTTTATGCTTGGCTTTCTCATGATGATCAAACCATGCTCGATTCTTCTTCAACTAGTTCCTTTATGAAGAAAACTATTGAATTTAAATGGGATCTTCTAGAAACAATTAAATGCACCTCTGAAGATTGGTAACTTGACAAAGGTAAAGAGTCAGGTATTACACTTAAGTTTGATTGTGTTAAATCTTTTATGGACACCGATGCTTTTCATAAGTTTAGCACTAAATATGGACTTGACTCTGAGATAGTAGCCTCCTTTCAATCATTTGCTACTCATGTTGATCTCCCTAAGGAGAAGTTTTCTAAATATCATCCCCTATTAAAGAAAAGATTGAGGAACCCGTTAGAGTTAAAAATGAAACTATCATTTACAATGTTGATCCAGTTGTGCCTACAACTTATATTGAAAACCCACCTTTTCCTATTAGGATAAAGGAACATGCTAAAGTTTCAACTGTGGTTAACAAAAGTAATAATAGAGCACCTAGACCCTCTGAGCAAATTAAAGTTGAATCTGATGTTCCTATGGTTAAGGATCTCTTGGTCGGTAACATTGATGGGCATGTTATTTATTTCTGTGATGAAGCCACTAGAATTGCTAAACCCGACACTAAAGATAAGAATAAACCTGTTGTTGGCATGCCCGTTGTCTCGGTTAAAATAGGAGATCATTGTTATCATGGCTTATGTAATTTGGGCGCTAGTGTGAGTGCCATCCTGTTTACCTTATATCAAGAAATTATGAATGATATCGCATCTGTTGATATAGAGGACATTGATGTTACTATTAAGCATGCGAATAGAGATACTATTGCACTGCTTGGGATTGTTAGAGTTGTTGAAGTCTTGTGTGGAAAAATAAAATACCCTACTTATTTCCTAGTTCTTGGTTCTCCACAAGATGATTTTTGTCCCATTATATTTGGTAGACCTTTCTTGAACACTGTTAATGCGAAGATAGACTGCAATAAAGAAACTGTCAGTGTTAACTTTGGTGATATATCCCATGACTTGAATTTCTCTCAGTTTCGTAGACATGCTCATGATAAATAATTGCCAAGTAAAGATGAAATAATTGGTCTAGCCTCTATTGCCATACCTCCTACTGATCCATTAGAACAATATTTGCTAGACCATGAAAATGATATGCACATGAATGAAAGAAATGAAATAGATAAGACGTTCTTTGAACAACCACCCATTCTTAAACACAATTTGCCTGTTGAAGCTTTTGGAGGTCCTCCTCCACCTAAAGGTGGTCCTGTGTTTGAGTTGAAACAATTAGCTGGTACATTGAAATGTACTTATCGTGATGAAAAGAAGATATTTCATGTTGTTATCAGTGCTAACCTTACAGAGCATGAAGAAAATAGATTACTTAAAACTCTAAGGAAGCACCATGCCATTATTGGATATGCTCTCGATGATCTTAAGGGCATTAGTCCCACTCTATGTAAGCACAAGATTAATATGGAGCCTGATGCTAAACCAGTTGTCCATCATCAATGATAATTAAATCCGAAGATGAAGGAGGTGGTAAGAACTGAAATATTAAATCTTCTGGAAGCATGTATAATTTATCCCATAGCTGATAGTAGATGGGTAAGTCCTGTTCATTGTGTCCCTAAGATAGGAGGCATTACTTTTGTTCCTAATGATAAAAATGAGCTCATTCCACAAAGAATTGTAACTGGTCATAGCATGGTAATTGATTTTAGAAAATTAAACAAAGCTACTAGAAAAGATCATTACCCCTTGCCTTTTATTGATCAAATGTTAGAAAGACTATCTAAGCACACACACTTTGGCTTTCTTGATGGATATTCTGGTTTCTCTCAAATACCGATATCACAAGCCGATCAAGAGAAAACCACTTTCACTTGTCCTTTTGGAACTTATGCTTATATACATATGCCTTTTGGTCTATGCAATGCACATGCTACCTTTCAAAGATGCATGACTGCTATATTCACTGACTTTTGTGAAAATATTGTTGAGGTTTTCATAGATGATTTTTCCATTTACAGAACTTCTTTTGATGATTGCTTAAGCAACCTTGATCGAGTTCTGCAGAGATGTGAACAAACAGATCTTGTCTTGAATTGGGAGAAGTGCCACTTTATGGTGAATGAAGGTATTACCTTGGGGCATAAATTTCTGAATGAGGTATTGAAGTAGATAAAGCTAAAGTTGATGCAGTTGAGAAAATGCCATGTCCTAAAGATATTAAAGGTATAAGAAGTTTCCTTGGTCATGCTGGTTTCTATAGGAGGTTCATTAAAACTTCTCTAAAATTTCTAGGCCTCTTACTAAGCTCTTGCAAAAGGATGTTCCATTTGTTTTTGATGATGATTGTGTAGACGCCTTTGAAACAGTGAAGAAAGCCTTAACTTCTGCACCTATTGTTCAACCTCCTGATTGGAACTTACCATTTGAAATTATGTGTGATGCTAGTGATTATGCTGTTGGTGTTGTTTTAGGACAAAGAGTTGAGAAGAAATTAAATGTTATGCATTATGCTAGTAAAACTCTAGACAACACTCAAAGAAATTATGCTACTACCGAGAAAGAATTTTTGGCAGTTGTGTTTGCATGCGATAAATTCAGATGTTACATAGTTGATTCTAAAGTAATTGTTCACGTTGATCATGCTGCTATTAAATACCTTATGGAAAAGAAAGATGCTAAACCTAGACTCATTAGGTGGGTTCTATTGCTACAAGAATTTGATTTTCATATTACTGATAGAAAGGGAGTTGAGAATCCCGTAGCTGATAACTTCTGTAGTTTATACCACCTAGTTTTCCTGATGAGCAACTAGCTATCATAAATGCTTCTTGTAATACTCCTTGGTATGCAGACTATGCTAATTACATCGTTGCTAAATTTATACCACCTAGTTTTAGATACCACCAAAATAAAAAATCTTCTTTGATTTAAGACATCACTTCTGGGATGACCCAGATCTTTATGAAGGAGTAGATGGTATTATTAGACATTGTATACCTGATCATGAACAGGAACAAATCCTACGGATGTGTCATTCTGAGGCTTATGGAGGGCACCATGCTGGAGATAGAACAGCACATAAGGTATTACAATCTGGTTTTTATTGGCCTACTCTTTTCAAGGATGCTCGTAAGTTTGTTTTATCTTGTGATGAATGTCAAAGAATTGTTAATATCGGTAGATGTCAGGAAATGCCTATGAATTATTCACTTGTTATAGAACCATTTGATGTCTGGGGATTTGATTATGTGAGACCTTTTTCATCCTCTAATGGGTATACACATATTCTAGTTGTTGTTGATTACATTACTAAGTGGGTAGAAGTTGTTCCAACTAGTAATGTTGATCATAAAACTTCTATTAAAATGCTTAAAGAAGCTATTTTCCCGAGGTTTGGAGTCCCTAGTTATCTAATGACTGATGGTTGTTCACATTCTAACATGGTGATTTTCGTAAACTGCTTGCTAAATATGATGTTAGCCATAGAATTGCATTCCTTATCACCCTCAATCTAGCGGTCAAGTTGAATTGAGCAATAGAGAAATAGAGCTAATTTTGCAAAAGACCATTAATAGATCTTGAAACAATTGGTCTAAGAAATTAGATAATGCATTATGAGCATACAGAACTGCTTATAAGAATCCTATGGGTATGTCTCCATATAAAATGGTTTATGGAAAAGCATGGCACTTACCTACTGGGTTAGAACATAAAGCATATTGGGCAATCAAGGAACTTAATTATGATTTTAAACTTGCCAATGAAAAGAGCTTATTTGATATTAGCTCGCTAGATGAATGGAGAACCCAAGCTTATGAAAATGCCAAGTTTTTAAAGAAATTGTTAAAACATGGCATGATAAAGAATTAAAATGCGGGAATTCAATGTGGGTGAGTATGTTCTATTGTACAATTCTAGTTTTAGATTTTTTGCTCTAAATGGGAACGACCGTATATCATCAAGGATGTTTATCGTTCTGGAGCTATTAAGATCAATTACGCCGAAGACACTAATCCGAAGGTGGTCCATGGGTGAAGAATTAAGCATTATATCTCAGGTACACCTATTAATGTTGAAACTAACATTATTCAAACTATGACACCAGAGGAATACATAAGAGAAACCTTCCAGAACACTCCAGAGCACTGAAAAGGAAGAGGTACGTGATACGGTAAGTAAACCGACTCCAAAAATTCCATAAAAATATTTTCTGTCAGTTTTGGAATATTAGAAACAATACAAAAATAAGAAACAGTGGAGGGGGCCACCCAGGTGCCCACGAGGCACCAGGATGCGCCCACCCCCCAGGGCGCGCCCTGGTGGCTCGTGGGCCCCTCGTGAGCCTTCCCGACTCCATTTTCTTCCGGATTACTTGTTTTGCAAGATAAAAATTCATTATATATACCCTCGGACGTTTCGACCACCATATCACAGAAATATCCTTAGTTCTTGTTTCGTGTTGTTTTTCTGACAGATCTAGATCACCATGGCTCCACCAACCTCCTCCAAGGACAAGTTCTATGGGAAGGTCATCAACCCCTACCTACCGGAGGTGATGAAACACCCTCAAGACATCGAGATGCGTGAGGGGGTGCTTCACATCCGGGATGTTCAAGGGCCCAAGAAGACAGGGAGCATGGAGGCCAGGTTCGAAGCGGTGGAGCAGGAGACCTTCATGTGCCAAGGGATGGTGGAACATGGACCCAGCGCCAACTACTCCATGATCATGGAATTCACCCGTAATCACAAGGTGGATGGCCAGTCAATGGGGGAGATCGTGTTCACGCTCAACGAACGAATCGACTATCTCCAAGGCCGAATCTATGATCTTCAAAACCAAAATTTCGAGTATGAGGCAAGATTTTGAGGTGTGAGTTTAGCTGAGGGTTTCAGGACTCCAGAGACTCGTTCATCCTTTTATGATGGGGAACCTATGCCATGGAAGCTGGAGGACAAGCCCACCACTTCATCACCACCATCATCACCAAAGAAGGAAACTTGAGTACACGGGTATGGGCACTCCCCTTGGCTTTTGCCAAGCTTGGTGGAGGTACCCCGGTATCGTATCACCATCACTTTTATTATCTTTACCTATTTTTAGTTTGATTCTCAGCTATTTCGTGCTTTAGTTGAATAAAAGTTTATTATGATCTATTTTTGAGTGCTAGTTTCGTTATCTATCTATCTATGTAATCGAGTTGAGAGTTATATAATAAAGAGTAGTTTGAGATTTTGTTTCTTTACTTTTATGTTTCAACCTGAACAATGAAAATAATGGAAAGATCATATGCTAATCTCATGAGGAGTAATGACATCACATAAGAAAAGTATAAGTGGTAAAATTTATTGGAAGTTGACAAACATAGCATTGGTCAATGATGCAATTCATGATAGAATTAATAAGGGGAGAGAAGATTCACATATGAACATACTATCTTGGACATCTTTTATGATTGTGAAACCCCATTAAGTATTTTATGTCAAACCATTGACGTTGGAAAAGGAAGACCACGTAATTAGTTATGGTTGTTAATATTCACATAGAAGTTATTTTGTTGTATATCCTCCAACATGGGGTGCTTGCTCAATATCTTTGCCAGCCAAAAATTCAAACCAAGTAGAGATACTACTTGTGCATCCAAAAACCCTTAAACCTAGTTTCATGTCATAAGAGTCCACTATACCTACCTATGGATTGAATAAGATCCTTCAAGTTGTCATCGGTGCAAAAGGCAATAAAAATCGCTTCTAAATATGTATGATCTTTTATTGTAAGAGAAAATAAGCTTTGTACAATCTTGTGATGGTAAAGAAATAAAAGCGACGGACTGCATAATAAAGTTGTTATCACAAGGGGCAATATAAAGTGACGTTCCTTTGCATTAAGAGGTTGCACATCCAAAAATAAAAAGCGCTTGACTACCTCTATTTCCCTCTGCGAAGGGCCTATCTTTTACTTTTATGTATTTACTTTTCATGCAAGAGTCAAATAGTGTTCTCCTCTATTCCTTTTTATTTTTCTCTTTTGCAAGCATCATGTGGTGGGGAAAGATCTAGACTTATATATCCAGTTGAATATGAGTGATCATGAGTTATTAGTTTTGATATTACCCTCGAGGTAAATGAGTTGGGAGGTGAAATTATAAGCCCATATCTTTCTATGTGTCTGGCTGAAACTTTTGCTCCATATATATGTCGTGAGTGTGAGAAATCATAGAGGACTATATGATAGTTGAGTATGGGGACTTGCTAAACAAGAGCTCCTACATGAGACTCTTCCTGAAAAGATGAAGAATTGCAATTGCATTGTATACTAAGAACATAGTTTGTTAGTTTTCAGGAAAGTTTATGCTTTATACTTCGTTGTAGTGGTGAATTGTTACTCGCTCATGAGAAATTTTGTGATGATAATATATTGCTGCTATGATATGATTCATGATGCTACTATGTCCATATTTTGTTTTTATCGACACCTCTCTCTATAAACATGTGGACATGGTTATCGATATCGGCTTTCGCTTGAGGACAAGCGAGGTCTAAGCTTGGGGGAGTTCATACGTCCATTTTGCATCATGATTTCCTGCAACTATTTATAATGTTTTTGACCAATATAAGACTTTGTAGTGTCATTCTAATGCCCTTTACTCTCTCAATTTGCAAGATCTACTTGAAGAGGGAGATTGCCGGTAGTTGGAATTTTGGGCCTGAAAAAGCTATGTCAGAGATACCTATTCTGCACATCTCCAAATAAGCTGAAATTTCACGGAGAATTGTTTTGGAATAAATAAAAAATAATAGAAGAAACAAATAATAGAGGGGGCCACCTATGTGCCCACGAGGCACCAGGGCGCACCCACCCCCAGGGTGCGACCTGGTGGCTTGTGGGTCCCCTAGCCAGCCACCAGTGCCCATCTTCCGGTATATAAGCCCATTCGCCCTAGAAAAAAATAAGGGGAGGACTTTCGAGACGGAACGCCGCCGTCTCCAGGCGGAACTTGGGCAGGAGCACTTTTGCTCTCCAGCGGAGCAATTCCGGCATGGATACTTCCCTCCAGGAGGGGGAATCGAAGCCATCGTCATCACCAACAAGCCTCTCATCATGGGAGGACCAATCTTCATCAACATATTCACCAGCACCATCTCATCTGAAACCCTAGTTCATCTCTTGTATTCAATCTTTGTGTCAAAACCTCAGATTGGTACTTGTGGGTTGCTAGTAGTGTTGATTACATCTTTTAGTTGATGCTAGTTGGTTTATTTTCTGGAAGATTATATGTTCAGATCCATTATGCTATTCAATACCCCTCTGATCTTGGACATGAATATGATTTGTGAGTAGTTACTTTTGTTTTTGTGGACATGGAAGAAGTCTTATCATAACTAATCATGTGAATTTGGTATTCGTTCGGTATTTTGATGATATGTATGTTGTTGTTTCCCTTAGTGGTGTTATTTGAACGTCGACTACATGACACTTCACCATCTTTGGGTCTAAGGGAATGCATTGTGGAGTAGTAATTAGATGATGGTTGCTAGAGTGACAGAAGCTTAAAGCCTAGTTTAGGCGCTATTCCGTAAGGGGCTGATTTGGATCCATATGTTTCATGCTATGGTTAGATTTATCTTAATTCTTGTTTCGTAGTTGCGGGTGCTTGCGAGAGGGGTAATCATAAGTGGGGGGCTTGTTCAAGTAAGAACATCACCCAAGCACCGGTCCACCCACATATCAAATCATAAAAGTAACGAACACGAATCAAACAAACATGATGAAAGTAACTAGATGAAATTCCCGTGTATCTTCAAGAATGTTTTGCTTATTATAGGAGACCGTTCCGGCCTGTCCTTTGGTACAAAAAGGATTCGGCTACCTTGCTGCACTTTTGTTACCGTCACTGTCTCTTGCTCGTTACAAATTATCTTGCTATCAAATTACTTCTTACCAACAATTTCAGTGCCTGCAGAAAA
The DNA here is from genome assembly GCF_002575655.3 of Aegilops tauschii subsp. strangulata. Taxonomy (NCBI): domain Eukaryota; kingdom Viridiplantae; phylum Streptophyta; class Magnoliopsida; order Poales; family Poaceae; genus Aegilops; species Aegilops tauschii. The sequence goes on from NC_053036.3 coordinate 529,173,655, forward strand.
TACCTTGCTGAAAACCGCTTGTCATTTCCTTCTGCTCCTCGTTGGGTTCGACACTCTTACTTGTCGAAAGGACTACGATTGATACCTATACTTGTGGGTCATCAGTCACCCATAGAATCATTGTATAGAAATATTCAACGTGTTGAAAAATGATAAAGGAAGTGGTGAAGAGTCAACTTTAAGTATAAGGAGTCCCAATTGTTCGGAGGGTGAAAATCTTGATGCTAAAAAAAATAAAGTGGGTTTGAAGAGATGAACACTTTTGGTAGCATCACGCCCAATATTTTGGATTTCAAGGACTTTAATAAATGTTCTATGACTGATTATCTCTCCTTGTTGCAATCCATGATTAATTCACCCAGTGCCTATGATCATAACAACGCTTTTACTAAACATATCATAGAAGTGCTTATTAAAGCTAATGAAAAAAAATAAGCTTGAGGTTTCTATCCCTAGAAAATTAGATGATGGATGAGAACCAACTATTGAAGTTTAAGATCAATAATTATGAATGCAATGCTTTATTTGATTCAGGTGCAAGTGTGTCTACTATGCCTAAAGCACTATATGATGTTCTTGGTTTTGGTGCTATGTCTCAATGTTCATTAAATTTGCACCTTGCGGAAACCAGTATCTACCGGGGTCAAAATAAGTTGTCAATTTCCTATGATTTTTTTGGGCAACAAGAAACACACGAAGCTTGGGGACACCCCGAGAGAAGTTGCCAAGGGCCGACAGGAGTGCCCCGCGCGGCCAGGGGGAGTCGCGCCGCCTGCCTGTGTGGGGTACCCTTGCTCTGCCTTGACCTGATTCCACTATCATAAATCCCTATTAATATCGAAATTGTTCGTTGTGCCTACAGCCTACAGAAGAATTTTATCGCTGCTGCAAGTTCCTGTTCCATGAAGATCCCATCTCGAGGCCTTTTTCGGAGCTCCGCCGGATAGGGAAGCCATTGTCGGAGTCTTCTTCATCAACCTTACTGCCTCCATGATGATGTGTGAGTAGTTCCATCAGGACCTATGGGTCCATAGCAGTAGTTAGATCTCTCTCTCTCTCTCTCTCTCGATCTTCAATACAATGATCTTTTCGGAGATCCATCTGATGTAATTCCTGTAGAATGTTTGTTGGGATCCGATGAATTGAGGATTTGTGATTAGATTGTTCATTGAATTTATTTGAATCTCTAGAAGTTTCTTTGCTGCGTAATTTTATAGCTATTTATGCTTTACGATCTATGAGTCTTCTCTGGCCAAGATAGATGAGTAATTCTTCAGAGGGAGTGGTGCATAGTAGTTGGTTCAACCTTGTCTCTGAGCGTCCTCACATGATCTGGATCAATTCAATGTAATCCGTGATGTGTTTGTTGGGACATGATGAATTGTCATTGTATGATTAGATTGTTCATTCAAACCAATTGAATCATCTGAGATTTTATTTGTTGTATAATTAAATAGCTTTGTAAGCTCTCTGATCTATCCATCTTCTTTGGCCAAGTTCGATGGGAGTTTTTCAGATGGAGTGGTGCTTTGTAGTGGGTTCAATCTTGTGGCGATCTAGCCCAGCGACACTAAGGGCCAAGACACGTATTGCATTGTTGCAACGAAGTGTAAAACAATGGGATTTTGTCATATTGATTGACTTCTTTATGTCTACATTATGTCATCTTGATTATTGCGATATTTTGTTTCTTGCAAACTTAATACCTTCAGATGCATGCTTGATAGCGGTTTTGGGGTGGAGTATTGATAGTAGATGCAGTTGGATTAACGGTCTAGTTATCACGCATGTAATGCCCATATGAGATTATACCACGAATGATCATAGTCATAAATATTGCAACCAACTATAATTTGTTTACCATGTTACTTGATGTTTTCGAGAGAGATGTCACTAGTGAACCTATGGCCCCATGGTCTATTCTCTATTGCTTGATTCTTCTACACAGCTACCACAATTTTGCCGTTTTAACTTTTGCCATTATCTATCTCTATCACCTGTGGTTTACCTTGTAACTAGCAAGAAAAGGGGATTGACAACCCTTTGTCGTGTTGGCACAAATTTTGTTTGTGTTTTGTGTGTAGGTGTTGTTGACCTGTATAGCTTAGAAGCTCCTACTGGTTCGATAAACCTTGATTCTTAACTGAGGGAAAACTTGCTACTTGATGCCTCACCCTTCCTCTTGGGGGAATCCCAACGACTCCTACGGGAGTAGCAGCGACCATCTAGCGTCTTCTTCATGCCCCTTCTAGCTCTACTCCTCTACAACCTGGTCAACCCTACTAGCCAGTTGACCGCACGCTACAACCCGTTAGGTAACGGCGTGAAATCCTAGCGCCTGGCCGGAACGCTAGGGAGGCTACATGCGTCGGGCCGACACCACACATACGCCTGCGTCATGTGCCGCTAGGCAATCTGGTTGTATGACATGAGTTTCATTTGCTATGACCGTGTTATTGCATACATAGGAGGCGGATGAACACACGATTTAGAATAGATTCATATTTATAAATTGTGCATTGATGAGATGGCATACCTATGAGATATGTGTTAACAATGCGATTACCGAGTCGTTGTTTATCAATTGTTTATAATGATATTGATAAATTGACTGAGCACTGACATTTTACTACTAAAGCTAATGTATCTCCTCATCGCCCGACAACTTGCACCTAGAGAAGAAGAGCGTCATGTGGGAGGCCAAATGGCCGCTGACACGAAGAGCATGAGCACAACAAGCGAGTGATGCAGATAGATCGATATGTATCGTACTTCAATTCTTATGTTACACCTTTGTACATGTAATTAGTACCACGGGCTGGGCAACAGAACACCACCACGAACGATGTAGAGAGGTCGATCATGTGCATGGGTTGGGCTATGAAGAAGGGCACGTTTACTGGTATTTCCGTCACTGATTTTAGGAAATGCGGGCAGGAGCGAGGATCATTCGATGAGTTCGGAGCACAGATGTGAGAACCTTTGCGAAGCAGGTAAGCCATGTCCGAGAGAGTATGGAAGGAACTACCACATGAGAAGGCATCCATGCGAAGGTGCGATTTCTGGGTTTACATCATTTTATATGTCTATCTATGTTTTGGCTTTAGATTTGAAATTTTGTGATCATATATTGTGTGAATTTATTTTCAGATTTTTTTGAAAATAATTAATTGGTTCATACGGGAATTCGGTGCTCGAGACCGCACCTCCTGCTCAGAGACAAGGTTGTTGTGCTTGCCATCCCTAAAAATAAAAGGTTTTTAGGTGTTAAACATAAAGGGTTATTGAGCTTGAGAGCTCCTAACCAGCGCTTATAGCACCCTAATTGGAAGTTGGCTCGTGGTAGCTATCACCCAATGTCTTAGTCTGTTAGTTTTTTTCATATGCTCAAATGCTTCATCTCGGCTCGTTCTTGGTTGCTGGTTTAGAGGGAAAACTAGCTATGGTTTTTTCATTTACAAAAAAACTTTGTGAATTCCAAGAAAGTTCACGAACTCGAAAATACTTTGTGAATTCAAAAAAACTTTGAAAAGTTGACGTATTCAAAAAATTCAGAATTTCAATAAAAAATGCTACTTCAGAAAGTTCGTGAATTCAAAAAAAAAATGGAATTGGAAAATTTATCAAAATTTAAAATTGTTCACAGTATCCAGAAAATTTCGTTTAATTTAAAATTAAAAAGAAAGAGAAATATGAAAAGAAATTAAAATCAAACATAAAAACAGGAACAAAAATTAAAGAGTATATAAAACCGGTTGGAAGTTTCAAAAGCTGTCTGGAAGCCTCTAGGAGGTTCCTGAAACCTTGTGTGACGAAGGAAGTGAGGGGCGCACCTATACCTCGCTTAATGCCAACTGGAGCGAGCGCTCGCATCAGACATTGCACAATGGGCCGGCCCAGGTAGGATTCAACAGAGTTCGTCTTTACTTCAGTTTTTTCCATTGTTAGGTTTTTCTTTTGTATTTTATTCTTCTTTTCTAAAACATTGCAAATGCATTCATTTCAAAAGATAAAATCAAGAAAAATAAATAAAATCTTGAAATGGAAAAATGTAAACACAATGTAAAATAAATGTTAACTTAATTCGAAAAAAATGTTGAAAGCATATTAAGAAATGTTTGTAATATTTTAAAAGTGTTCACATGTTTCCGAAAACGTATGTGACACAATAAAAATATTAATGATTTGCAAAATATATAACATTGATAGAATACATCACAAATGTTTGTGCTATTTTGAAAATGTTCACGCTTTTAAAAAAAGTGACATTTAGAAAAATGTTAATCATTCATTTGGCCAATATTATACGTATATCAAATAAATGTTTCAGAGGTATGTGAAAATGTAAATTATATAGGAAAAACTAGATATCAAACATGTATTTAAAATAAATGTTAATCATTTATTAACAAATTTAAATGTGTGTAAAAATATTAATGATGTACATGATAAATGTAGAAATAATAAAAAATTCTGAATGAAAACTATAGCATGGAAATCCAATTTGGCTCTTGGGAGCATACACTCCTGCCAACCAAAAATGTTTTTGCAAATGTTAAAAAAAAATTAAAACAAATAGACATGTTCATTGTCACACCAAAACGCTCTTACAATCTTTAAGGAGGAAAGCTCAAGTATTTTGATCTGTGCAAAAAAAAATAAGTCAAACGACAAATGTTACACTTATTTTTTTCACCGACGAAGCACCGTCATCCCGTTTCACATGAAAATTGGCAAGCACACTTGTTACACTAACAAGAACATCTTAAAAAAATCAAAAAATTTAAATTTTGTTTACTATTTGTTTTGGATTTACTTGGGAACATATGCACCCCAGAGCCAAACGGCACTCCCATTAGGGAGCATATAGCATCCTTTACACATCATTGTTGTACAGACAGAGAGGCGGAGCCTACTTTGTAGAGTAGTTAATTCGAGGGGCAGACGGAGAGTGCCAAGTGAAGGAGTTCATTGATTGACAGTGTGTATAGCAGGAGTTAATGAAACGATATCATATTAGAACGTCAGAAATGACAAGTATGCAACAGAACTGATCTCGAGCCACCACGGAGTCATCTCTGGTGACAATCTCTTTTGGCTGGTTTTCACAAGTGGTTCATAATGCACTACTACACATTTTAGGCTGTCAAAACTAACATTTGGTAAAATCGTGTCAGTACTTTATATCTGTGTAATGCACGCCTAGTAAACAGATTCCCTGCGTTTCCTATAACTTCTCATGGACCGAATGGAGGCACGGATTTGCGTACACAAGAGACTCGCCAAATAAAAAAAACATGTTTTCCTACAATGAGAGGCATGGATTTGCTTCCTGCCTCTTGCAAAAGGGAGTAAAAAGCGTGATTTTTTCCTATCAAGAGAGGCTTGGATTTACTTCTCGTGGAGGCACGGATTTTCTTCTGTGGCCGTGCCTCTCGGAAAAGGGAAAAGTGTTTTCCTTTTTATTCTTCGATGAGAGGCACAGCCGTGCCTCTCGAAAAGGAAAAAATGTGCTCCCGGTTTGGTTTTCTTGTCCGTTTTTTCATGATTATTTTTGTCGAAACCTATCAAATGGGATCTACTTTTGAAGATCTCGACATGAGGAATCCAACGGTGAAAACGGTTCGAGATTTATACACACGTTTGAGAGATAAAACGTTTTGAATAAAAGAATTTACAGAAAAAAGAAAAACTCTCAGGCTTCAACCTGGGAAGGTGAGAGTGGCCTTTTTAAAAGAATACTTCTTAATTAGTGATTTTGATCTCGATATAGCTCTCGTGGGAAGAAGTACGTAGTACGGAGTAGTATATTTTTATATGGGCCGGGGCATTATGAAGGTGGTGTAAGCGCCATGTACGAAATGCCCTGTAACTGGCGCCTTAAGCTTGCTATAGATGAGCGGAGAATGGGCTTCAGTACGGGTTGGGGTTTGTGTTAAACCTTAGTTGGGCCTTTATTCGGACGCTGTGCGGGTTGGAAAGTAGAAAAGAACCCCTCGACGACAACAACAACAAAAAGAATAGAGAAAATTAGAAAAGAAGGGCAATATTCACCTTCGCGAAAGGCAATAACAAAACTATAAATGGCAGGGTCTACCTGAGTAGGTTAATAAAAAGTCCACCGATGGCAACACTAACCAAATCTCTTGGCTATGCGTTTGCAAGTCCTTCCCACGTAAAAACAAAAAACAAAATCTGTTCTTGCATCCGTTCCAGGTCCGTGAGCATGGTTGGATACAAATGGAAAGCCCCAAGATTAGAATAGTTACTGTTTCCAGGTCCCCGAGCAGCAGGGACACAAATCATAGAATTGCCACGTTTTTATATTAAGAAATGCGAGTAATCCAGGTTAGTCGGTGCGGTCAGCAGTTTGGGCGAGGAGAGACATCGGCGAGCGAGCAAGCAGGTACTACTACCTAGCAGCATAGCAGGGCACGTACCAGGAAGCAAAGAACAGGGGTGAAACTCAGGGGCTGTTTGGTTCCTAGCCACACTTTGTCATACCTAGCCTTAGGCAACTTTGACCAAGTTAGGTACGTGTTTGGTTCTAGTCACACCTAAGGCAAGAATTTTTTTATGAGCAATGAACCCCACATGTCATAGACACAAAAAATGTGGTAAGATCCCTTAGGCAAGCCAAAGTGTGGCTGACAATTTGAGCAACTCAACTAAAGCAAGTGTCGCAAGTGTGGCTAAAATCATGTGAAATCATATGACAAAGATAGTCACAATCCAAACAGCCCCTCAGTCACGCTGAGCGACGCATGTTTTACACGCATTTTGCCCACCCACCCTGCGACCGTCGAGGCCGTACCATGCGTAGCTCAGCAAACTGTTACGGGCTGCTAGGATCAGCGGCTAGACTCGGAGTCAAGAACCCACTGATGACAACGTACCTTATCATCAAAATAGCAACGTGCGGGTTCATTCATCGGCTCCCTTCGTGCTGGTAATTTAGCTCAATGATGGAGTCCTAGTATGACTAGCTTGCGATTCACTGATGCATCTCCTCTGGAACATACTCTTCTCTCACCCTCCTCTTTGTGCACGATGTCCATGAGCGATCGATCCATGCCGCTATACCCGACGACCCCCCCTCGCATGCGATCATCGTGCCCACAGTGAGCTCTGCCGGCAGACGGCGCCTAGGATTCTCGTTGCTCGCGGCATCGCCCGTGGTGACGCAACAAAGCACCCACTTCATTTCATTTCTGTTAGGTAGAGAAGTGGTAGTGATGGCCTCAAAAGCGTGCGGTCTTATCACCAGATGCTGCCGGCCGGCCGAGGTAGCAGTACGTATATAGTCTTTGGAATAAAGGCCAGCATCTCATCTCCTCCCTCAAGTTTCATGGTACGCAGCTACAGTGAGGATCGGCAAATTCCTATATTGTTTCTGTGCCAGGATCGCCCTGTGCGTAGGGCAGACCGTTTTTGTTTTGGGCGCGTGTGCGAGGAATATAGGGTACGTACTACTACCACTGCTGCTGCTGGGACTGCTGACGCCGAGAACAACAACCGATCTGGACCACGCCGTTCGTGGAATAAGATGAGAGGAATCGGAGGTCTCATTGGACGTCGCCCATTATTGTATGTAAACAGTTGTAGGGCCGACCGATCGCAAATGCCTCCGCTTATTACCACTATAGATCAGCAGCGCAGGGATGCCGATTCCCTAGCTGCTTTTCTGACAATTATTGTTGTGAACTTGCCGCCGGTGGCAACGTCGGAGCAGCCACACTACTGGACAGGAATCCATAATTGAGGCAACTTCCTCATTTACTCTCATGCAAGCTCCACTGTCCCCTACACCACACTCTTTTCTGTTTTTGAGGTAAATTACCTGATATTCTGACCTTTGTACTAAACGGTATGAAGTGCTGCACTTCCGTCCACTTGGGACACTGAGACCTCCCAATAATGCCGGGGAATGCTTCCACTAGTCTCTTGACAGACACCAAATCAACCAACTTAATTATAGTACGTACGATATACAAAACAGCAAGCAAGCAAGCTGCCAATGTGCCGTTGCCATGGCGTGCGTCGAGTTGAACGTAGTACGGGGCCAATAATTGGGCAAATTAACTAGTGCATCCAGCATGTTAAGTCAATAATATACCCACATGACGGCACGAGCTTAGCACAGAAGGTGCCATTGCCGTGGCGTGCGGCGAGTAGGTCCAAAAACGGCACTCCCAGCCCCAGCCCCAGCCCCGGGTCACGACAGATCGCAACCAAACGGTAAACAACAGCTCTCATCCCCCGAAGCATGCACAGAAGCTTGGCTGGAATCCTCCACATGCTCCCAAACTGTCGCATGCCCATAAGAAACTGGCAAAAAGGTAACGTCATGGCCGGAGTAACTTGACTGACTAGTGCCAGCATTAAGAATTGACACGAGCCACACGACTACGTAGACGGCATGTGCATGGATGCGTGGCTCCACAGTCGATCGTAATTCGTACCTAACGGCGCCGGCGTATGGATACATTGCTATATAATTTTGGGACACCTACGTACGTCCCACATGCATACACGAAAAATACTACTGTGCCACTAACCACACCGGCCAGTGACACACACCAACCACATCCTTATGCTATACTAAGACTAGTTTCTCGGGCCGGCTACAATCATGCAAGCAGCTAGTATTTTTCTCGAACAAAAAGTATAGTATTGCCGTAGTGGGCCGGTAACCCGTGCATCAATTGCTTATACGTCCCGAGGGCCCAACAAAATGGGACGAACATACTGTACATAATGCTCAGCCTGAGGACAAGAAGAGACAGAACGGTGGGTGGCTCCGTTCATCGTAAAATAATCCCCATGCGCTGCACGCATGATCGCGTTGCGTTGCGTCCGTCGCAATTCTGCATCAGCAAAAGTTGAGCGCATACATACATCGTGCCGTTACTGTTAGAGATGTTGCTTCATACGCTACTAAGTAGCACTGTGTGTGTGGAGACCGATCGAGCTGGCCTGATTCTTCAGGAAATTTAATACGGAGTAGTAGTAAGAACAAGACGCAAAATGCAGGCAAAAGCCAGGAATTCCGGGAAGAAAATACTCTGATTTACACCCAATGAAAAGATGGGAAAACGGATCTTACACGTGCAGAAACGCTACCAGAAAAAACCCTGCTGCTCGGCCTCGAGCTGCAGGGCAAAAAAGAACTGGCAGCAGCTAGCTAGCTAATGCACCCATCGTTTGTACCCTATTACAAGCTGAACCTCGCCTCAGCTGGAAAAAAGATGAAAGCGGGAAACCAAAGTTGCAGTCAGGTCTTGAAACCTTGACCGCAACCGCATGATATGATATCGCCTCCTAAAGCGACATCAATTTTATTTGACCTGTAAAGTAACAAATTAAACGAATTGGTTCCATCTTTAGCGAAGATGTTAGTGTAGATTGCCGAGGTTAGTAAGTTGTAACACTAGCATGCATATCGACCAAGAGATCCAGCAAGAGAATCTGGTCCATGCATGCATCCGGCCGGTTGTATCGTCGATCGTCAGTGCTCCCAGAGCAGCAACGGTTCCCCGAAGAAGAGATTGTCGTCGAGGTCATCCCACGGCGAACCGCAGTAGGACGGCGGTTCCGGCGACGCGAGCCCGAACTCAAGGAGGAAGTCCGGCACGTCGAGAAACGCGTAGTCGAGCCCAATGCCGCCATATTCGGGTCCTGCATTCTCGATCAACAGACAATCCGGCGATGGTGCCTGCTCGGGGGCTGCCGGCTCCGAAACCTCCTCAATCTCCTCCTCCTGCTCCTTCGCAGCAATGGTGTCGGGCGAGAGCGCGTCGACGGGCGACGGCGTGGCCGCGGCGAGCGCGGCGGCGGCCTGGACGTCCTTGGGCGCGGCCGAGGCCGCGCGGGGCAGCTCGTGCGCGAGGCCCGGGAAGTTGAGGTGCGCGGCGCGGCCCTTGATGGCGATGGCGGCGACGTCGTGCGCGCGCGCGGCCATCTCGGCGGTGTCGAAGGTGCCGAGCCAGATGCGGGACTTCTTGCGGGGCTCCCTGATCTCGGACACCCACTTGCCCCAGGTGCGCATGCGCACGCCGCGGTACGTCGGGTGCTTCAGGTCCCTGCGCGGCCGCTTCTTGCCCGCGGCGACAGCGCTGCTGTCGTCGGAGCTCGGAGACGACGCGTTCAGGGAGCCGGAGCTCGTGTTGCTACAGGTGCAGCAGCTGTTACCGGACACCTGAGGCACCACCAGCACTTGTTCCTGCTCCATTTGATCGATCGATCGACGTGACAACTGACAAGTGGTGGCGGCGGCGGCGACCAAGCTGGATGATTACGAGCTACGTGCTCAGCTATAGCTTGTTACTAAACCTTGGAGCTTCGAAGTGATGGAGCGAGTTGGGTGTTTGATGATGAGTGCGATGCGCGAGGCAGCGTTCATATAGTCGCCGCGCCCGTACGGATCTCCCTGCCCTCGCCGGAAGTCAATGTGGAAGCAGGATCGTCGGGGGCGCATTTGTTTTTGTCTCCCCGGCGAAATGTGAATGACATGCAGAATACTACACCAGGCTACGAGCGAGCGCATGTTGCGTGCGTGTGCTTACGCGTTTGTTTCTCGATCGCCGATGGTCAATAGCGACTACAGGGAGCCAGGCGTGCCATCACGCTGCTACATGCATTCTTTATCATTCTTCGCCTCCTACTACCACCCCATGGAAATGGAAATGGAGTGGCTTTTCCATTGTGCAAAATGTGTGTGCGTGTTTTGGTGTAGTATTCCCTTTCATTGGTAGGAGTAGGACGATCGAGCAGGAGTAGACTAATGATTAAAGTGGCGGGAAAATCTCCCCGCGCAGGCACCTGTCTGTCTGTCTGTCTGTCCCTAAAGCGAAAGTCCCACCCCCACCAAATTGGCCTCGTGCCAAGTATTAAAAACGCATCGAATCACTGTTCTTAGATCCAAAAGATTTCGATCTGCGCCTGCTTACTTATATTATCACAAATGCAAATTAACTAATGCATAGAGTTCAATAATGCAAACGAGTGCCTTGTCAACTAGCACAAGAGCAAGGCACAAGGCAGATGGCAGAGGAAAATGGGTTCGTTAGAGGGTAAAAGATGGAATGATATGCATTGAAAAAACGCACATAATGCAAAGCAAAGTAAAGTAAAGCGAAGCTGCCTAGCCGTGTGTGTTTTTCTATCATGTTCACGACATATCTGCATTTCTAAACTAATGCGGCTCTCCCTGCATAATGCTATCTGGAGGAATAGTTTAAGATGAACGCTGCGGTATTCCAGCGCGGGAGGATTAAGAAAACCTAATTGGGCGAGCTCGTGGCGCGCTTTTGAGATTCGGGCGTTTCCTTTGATCACACTTTGGAGCTTTATACATGGTTTCTTAAGTTGCCATGCATCTAACAACCAAAAATCCTCCGAACAAAAGCCTGAAATAAACTATCGTTTCCTTCTCTGAGCTCAACCTTTCATTAAGCTTTTTTTTCCGAAAGAAAGAAAAACATTTTGCTCCATGAACAACCATGACATATGTATAAATTATATGTGCTTCTATGTCTATACTTGAGCAACCCTGGGTGAATGTTTTGATGGAGACGTCCTAGAGAAGGCCCTGAGCATAACAGCAGCTGATTTGCTTCTCCTCCCACACACAAAAAAGGGAAAAGAGCTTTGTTTCTACTTGAGTAACTCTGCACCTTAATCATGGGAATACTCTGGATCTTAGTTATTAAGCCATATCAACACGTTAACTTGGTCAAAAGCACATGCTATCAAGCATCGACGAAAACTTTGCACGAAATCTATCCGAGATACTACGTTGAGTTATTAGCATCACCTAATACGCAGAGCGCGCATGAGGATTCATTCCGATGGATGGACGCGGCAATGGAAAACTGAAAGCACGTACTGCTACATCATTATAATCATCTACGGCATAATTACAACCAAGATCGTTCTTTTCTTATAGTATCATCAGCACCTTTTGTTGACGGCGGGGAGCTAGCTTCATATGGGACTTGCTTCAGTTCCAACTTGACCTTCCTGCTGCTCCGTGTCCCATCGCGCGCGTCCTCCAAAAGCCACCACGACGACCAGCAACACGCAAGGAACCTGGCACCTCGGCGATGTAAAGACTGGCAGTAGAGATCAACGGGGCACATTTCGGGCCTCTTTGACTCGTAGGATTTCTACAATGCAAGAATGGAAAAAACACAAGCATAGGATGACATGTCGTCGTTTTTTCTTTAAAACGGAGTCAAAAGATTCACCTTATCAATTAATTAAGCAAAAGGAATTGCTCGGTTAATTAATAGAAAACAAGCGAAAACCGATACAAACTGGCCACATATGAACTACTCACAGAGCATGCAGCCCCATAAGCTCACGGCCAGCCCGACAACCAAACCCAACCCACAATGACCACCAACCCTCCTCACACTGCTGCATCGCAAAGAAACCATCAACAAGTGAACCTCGGCCGAAGGCCACGGGCATCCCCAAATCCACGGAGACAGGTCAGGCCATAAGAACAACCCAACAGACTGATGAGTGGTAGTTGTCTTGGCAGATCCAGTGCTAGTTGCCTCCAAACGTGCGACCAACCTATGAAGCTCTATCTGGAAGAGAATCCCATCAACCTTGTCACGCGCAGACTCCACCTGTCCAACGGTCACGGTCAAGTGGGTGACCGCAACGTCGAAACCTCCACGGTCCACGAAGGCAAGCGGTTGGCTGGTCTTCAAAGGATCATACGTCAACATACTAACCGCATCTACATCATCAACCACTGATACCACCGACATGCCATCTTTAATACTACAAGATTGCATCGATGTCGGATGGAGCACAAGAAAATCATAAAATCGTCAAATGGGGTTCGAGTGGACACAAATTTTCCTATGAAATCTAGTACAAATGAATCATAAGGCAAATTCTATGAACTGCATTTCCGCAAATCAAACAGCAATTCATTTATTTTGGTCATGCCCGTTTACTATCTTGATTTGGCGCACTATCCACGTTACCTAAAAATTTACTACCACCAACGAGTATTTCAAATTTATTTGAAAACTGGTTAGGTGGTATTCACCATTATCAAAAAGGTCAAATCCGTATGGGAGTTTGTGTTTTTGAGCAATTTGGAATTGTTGGGATGAGTTTTCTTTATACTAGATCATCTATTCCTAATTTTTGCAGGTTATCTAGAGAGTTACGGTGTGAAGCCATATATGGTCATCACTATAGTGTGTGGATGCGCGGGCCCTTATGGCCTTTAGGTGCAACTAACTTAAAATGGTTGCACGGGGTTGAGTTGCCAAGCCATTCGTAGATTATATGGATTGGCTATGTAATCTCGTTTCTGCCAGATGCAGTCAATTTTTTTGTTCATGTTTGGTGCTCGGTACTTGAATTTAGTTTAGTTTCATAAAATGGTTGTTTGCATCGCATGATGCAGAGCCGGGGTACTCCCTCTTCTTGAAGAAAAAAAAAGAATCAAACAACACTCGTAGGGAAGATTTGTAAGGATGAGAAACCTCCAAAATTTTGGAACAAATAGTTGCTCTGCTATAACAATATCTATACTAGTCACAACGCCCAAAAAACATGAGTGCATATGAGAAATAGCAAACTTATCCTTGTATAGTATATGATTATGATATTATTAACTTAGAAAAAATGCATGTTTGTAAGACATTGACATATGATCTCCACAGGAAAAGCGGTTAAACTTTTATTTTAAAAATGTGTTAATATATTAAAAAATAAATTATACCTGGACTTTCCACCAAGACAATAACAAGAGCTAGTGAAGACATGATGAGGAACACAACAAATTATATTGAACAATGGACCTAAAAGTCATGCCAAAACCATCCGCGACAAACAACAACACAAACCACCGCCCTTGGCAACACATGAACTACGAGAGAGGTTCCTCAACAATAACACCTACAGAAAGGGAACAACACACGTGTGCCACTGATGTCGGATCCGACCACCGGAAAACATATCATGGGTTATCACCTAGAGATTAAATCTGGACATATTCCAAGCAATAATGCCCTCAAGAAGGAACCCTCGAGATTTTATTGGGAAACGTAGTAGAAAAAAATCGCGCCTACGACCACCCAAGATTAATATGAAGATGCATAACAGGTTGAGATCACGATCGTTATCGTCACCGAGTTGCAAGAGAAGAAGAACGTGTCTGTGTAGATTGTACTTGGAGTCCCTCGAACCGTCGATGAACAATCCCTCGTACCGCCCACGAAAAGTCCCACGAACCGAAAACCGAAAGCACAACCTCTCTACTTGGTTGCAAGCGTGCAACCTTCATGATTCGGCAGCGCTTCGCCGTCCAGAGCTAATCTTCGCCGAAGAATTAGAGGGAGAAGATTAGAACCACACAGGGCTTCTAATTATGAGGACAACAGGATTCTCCCTCCTAGCTCTAATTACTCAAATAGGACCAACTAAAACTATAACTAGAAGAACTAGAGGAGGCTCCAAAATTTGTATGACCAATAGAGCAAAAAAACCTAGTGTGTGTGTGTGTGTGTGTGTTGGAGGAGGAGGAAAGGGCAGCCACCAAAAGGGGGAAAGTCCCCCTTTGGGGCGCCAACCATGGGGGAGGAGTTGGATTCCTCCCCTAATCCAATTCACCCCCCCCCCCCCCCCACAAGGAACAACCAAGCAATCAAAACAAGCAAACAAAATTATTTTTGTGTTTTTGTAAAATTGTTTTAGAAGTGGGGGGGGTGGATGAAAACGATAGGAAAATGACAAATGAAAGTAAGAACAAGTAGATGTGATAGTTTATGCGAAGGAACTTGATTGGTTTTGGTGATGTCTCCCTGGCAACGGCACCAGAAATTCTTGCTACTACTTGTGAGCTATGTTGGGATTTCCTCGAAGAGGAGAGGATGAAGCAGTACAGTAGAGATAAGTATTCCCCTCAATCAACGTTATCAATCCAGTAGGAGAACCACGCAGAACCTCATTAGCAGTACCTGCACACACAAAAGCAAATACTTGCACCCAACGCGATCAAGGGGGTTGTCGATCCCCTCGACGGTTATTTGCAAGGATCAAATCTCGTAGCAGTAGATACAAAATAAAATAACGGTAATAACATTGCAGCAAAGTATTTTTGGATTTTATATATGATAAAAGTAGACCCGGGGCCTATAGTTTTCACTAGAGGCTTCTCTATTAAACAAAAAACATACGGTGGGTAAACAAATTACGGTTTGGCCATTGATAGAAAAGCGCATAGTTATGATGATATTCAAGGCAATGATCATGT
Organism: Aegilops tauschii subsp. strangulata; assembly: GCF_002575655.3. Classification (NCBI taxonomy): domain Eukaryota; kingdom Viridiplantae; phylum Streptophyta; class Magnoliopsida; order Poales; family Poaceae; genus Aegilops; species Aegilops tauschii. The sequence goes on from NC_053036.3 coordinate 529,188,941, forward strand.
ATATGGGCATCATGTCCGAGACAAGTAGACCGACTCATGCCTGCATCTACTACTATTACTTCACCCATCGACCGCTATCCAATATGCATCTAGGGTATTAAGTTAATAAAAACAGAGTAACACCTTAAGCAAGATGACATGATGTAGATAAAATAAATTCAAGCAATATGAATAAACTCCATCATTTTATCCTTAATGGCAATGATACAAATACATGTCCTTTCCCTTTCTATCACTGGGATGGAGCTGAAGGAAATATGCCCTAGAGGCAATAATAAAGTTATCATTTATTTCCTTAGATCATGATAAATGTTTATTATTCATGTTAGAATTGTATTAACCGGAAACATAATACTTGTGTGAATACATAGACAAACAGAGTGTCACTAGTATGCTTCTACTTGACTAGCTCGTTGATCAAAGATGGTTATGTTTCCTAGCCATTGACATGAGTTGTCATTTGATTAACGGGATCGCATCATTAGGAGAATGATGTGATTGACTTGACCCATTCCGTTAGCTTAGCACTCGATCGTTTAGTATGTTGCTATTGCTTTCTTCATGACTTATACATGTTCCTATGACTATGAGATTATGCAACTCCCGTTTACCGGACGAACGCTTTGTGTGCGACCAAACGTCACAACGTAACTGGGTGATTATAAAGGTGCTCTACAGGTGTCTCCGAAGGTACTTGTTGGGTTGGCGTATTTCGAGATTAGGATTTGTCACTCCGATTGTCGGAGAGGTATCTCTGGGCCCTCTCGGTAATGCACATCACTTAAGCCTTGCAAGCATTGCAACTAATGAGTTTGTTGCGGGATGATGTATTACGGAACGAGTAAAGAGACTTGGCGGTAACGAGATTGAACTAGGTATTGAGATACCGACGATCGAATCTCGGGCAAGTAACATACCGATGACAAAGGGAACAACGTATGTTGTTATGCGGTCTGACCGATAAAGATCTTCGTAGAATATGTGGGAGCCAATATGAGCATCCAGGTTCCGCTATTGGTTATTGACCGGAGATGTGTCTCGGTCATGTCTACATAGTTCTCGAACCCGTAGGGCCCGCACGCTTAAAGTTTCGATGACGGTTATATTATGAGTTTATATGTTTTGATGTACCGAAGGTTGTTCGGAGTCCCGGATGTGATCACGGACATGACGAGGAGTCTCGAGATGGTCGAGACATGAAGATTGATATATTGGAAGCCTATATTTGGATATCAGAAGTGTTCCGGGTGAAATCGGAATTTTACCGGAGTACCGGGAGGTTACCGGAACCCCCCCGGGGGCTTAATGGGCCATAGTGGGCCTTAGTGGAAGAGAGGAGAGGCGGCCTGGGCAGGGCCGTGCGCCCCTCCCCCCTAGTCCGAATAGGACAAGGAGAGGGGGGCGGCGCCCCCCCTTTCCTTCCTCTCTCCCTCCTCTTTCCCCCTCCACTCCTAATCCAACAAGGAAAAGGGAGGGAGTCCTACTCCCGGTGGGAGTAGGACTCCTCCTGGCGCGCCCCCTCCTGGCCGGCCACACCTTCCCCCTTGAACCTTTATATACGGGGGCAGGGGGCACCCTAGAGACACAACAATTGATCGTTTGATCTTTTAGCCGTGTGCGGTGCCCCCCTCCACCATAGTCCACCTCGATAATACTGTAGCGGTGCTTAGGCGAAGCCCTACGTCGGTAGAACATCATCATCATCACCACGCCGTCGTGCTGACGAAACTCTCCCTCAACACTCGGCTGGATCGGAGTTCGGCGGACGTCATCGGGCTGAACGTGTGCTGAACTCGGAGGTGCCGTGCGTTCGGTACTTGATCGGTCGGATCGTGAAGACGTACGACTACATCAACCGCGTTGTGCTAACGCTTCCGCTTTCGGTCTACGAGGGTACGTGGACAACACTCTCCCCTCTCGTTGCTATGCATCACCATGATCTTGCGTGTGCGTAGGAAATTTTTGAAATTACTACGTTCCCCAACAGTGGCATCCGAGCCTGGTTTTATGCGTAGATGTTATATGCACGAGTAGAACACAAGTGAGTTGTGGTCGATATAAGTCATACTGCTTACCAGCATGTCATACTTTGGTTCGGCGGTATTGTTGGATGAAGCGGACCAGACCGACATTACGCGTACGCATACGCGAGACTGGTTCTACCGACGTGCTTTGCACACAGGTGGCTGGCGGGTGTCAGTTTCTCCAACTTTAGTTGAATCGAGTGTGGCTACGCCTGGTCCTTGCGAAGGTTAAAACAACACCAACTTGACAAACTATCGTTGTGGTTTTTGATGCGTAGGTAAGGACAGTTCTTGCTAAGCCCAGTAGCAGTCACGTAAAACTTGCAACAACAAAGTAGAGGACGTCTAACTTGTTTTTGCAGGGCATGTTGTGATGTGATATGGTCAAGACATGATGCTAAATTTTATTGTATGAGATGATCATTTTTTGTAACCGAGTTATCGGCAACTGGCAGGAGCCATATGGTTGTCGCTTTATTGTATGCAATGCAATCGCCCTGTAATGCTTTACTTTATCACTAAGCGGTAGCGATAGTCGAAGAAGCATAAGATTGGCGAGACGATAACGATGCTACGATGGAGATCAAGGTGTCGCGCCGGTGACGATGGTGATCATGACGGTGCTTCGGAGATGGAGATCACAAGCACAAGATGATGATGGCCATATCATATCACTTATATTGATTGCATGTGATGTTTATCTTTTATGCATCTTATCTTGCTTTGATTGACGGTAGCATTATAAGATGATCTCCCACTAAATTTCAAGATAAAAGTGTTCTCCCTGAGTATGCACCATTGCCAAAGTTCGTCGTGCCCAGACACCACGTGATGATCGGGTGTGATAAGCTCTACGTCCATCTACAACGGGTGCAAGCCAGTTTTGCACACGCAGAATACTCAGGTTAAACTTGACGAGCCTAGCATATGTAGATATGGCCTCGGAACACTGAGACCGAAAGGTCGAGCGTGAATCATATAGTAGATATGATCAACATAGTGATGTTCACCATTGAAAACTACTCCATTTCACGTGATGATCGGTTATGGTTTAGTTGATTTGGATCACGTGATCACTTAGATGATTAGAGAGATGTCTATCTAAGTGGGAGTTCTTAAGTAATATGATTAATTGAACTTAAATTTATCATGAACTTAGTACCTGATAGTATCTTGCTTGTCTATGTTGATTGTAGATAGATGGCCCGTGCTGTTGTTCCGTTGAATTTTAATGCGTTCCTTGAGAAAGCAAAGTTGAAAGATGATGGTAGCAATTACACGGACTGGGTCCGTAACTTGAGGATTATCCTCATTGCTGCACAGAAATTACGTCCTGGAAGCACCGCTGGGTGCCAGACCTGCTGCAGGAGCAACACCAGATGTTATGAATGTCTGGCAGAGCAAAGTTGATGACTACTCGATAGTTCAGTGTGCCATGCTTTACGGCTTAGAACCAGGTCTTCAACGACGTTTTGAACGTCATGGAGCATATGAGATGTTCCAGGAGTTGAAGTTAATATTTCAAGCAAATGCCCGGATTGAGAGATATGAAGTCTCCAATAAGTTCTACAGCTGCAAGATGGAAGAGAATAGTTCTGTCAGTGAGCATATACTCAAAATGTCTGGGTATAACAATCACTTGATTCAACTGGGAGTTAATCTTCCGGATGATAGCGTCATTGACAGAATTCTTCAATCACTGCCACCAAGCTACAAGAGCTTCGTGATGAACTATAACATGCAAGGGATGGATAAGACGATTCCCGAGCTCTTCGCAATGCTAAAGGCTGCGGAGGTAGAAATCAAAAAGGAGCATCAAGTGTTGATGGTCAATAAGACCACTAGTTTCAAGAAAAAGGGCAAAGGGAAGAAGAAGGGGAACTTCAAGAAGAACAGCAAGCAAGTTGCTGTTCAGGAGAAGAAACCCAAGTCTGGACCTAAGCCTGAGACTGAGTGCTTCTACTGCAAGCAGACTGGTCACTGGAAGCGGAACTGCCCCAAGTATTTGGCGGATAAGAAGGATGGAAAGGTGAACAAAGGTATATGTGATATACATGTTATTGATGTGTACCTTACTAGAGCTCGCAGTAGCACCTGGGTATTTGATACTGGTTCTGTTGCTAATATTTGCAACTCGAAACAGGGACTACGGATTAAGCGAACACTGGCCAAGGAGGAGGTGACGATGCGCGTGGGAAACGGTTCCAAAGTCGATGTGATCGCCGTCGGCATGATACCTCTACATCTACCTTCGCGGATTAGTATTAGACCTAAATAATTGTTATTTGGTGCCAGCGTTGAGCATGAACATATATCTGGATCTTGTTTGATGCGAGACGGTTATTCATTTAAATTAGAGAATAATGGTTGTTCTATTTATATGAGTAATATCTTTTATGGTCATGCACCCTTGAAAAGTGGTCTATTTTTGATGAATCTCGATAGTAGTGATACACATATTCATAATGTTGAAGCCAAAAGATGCAGAGTTGATAATGATAGTGCAGCTTATTTGTGGCACTGCCGTTTAGGTCATATCGGTGTAAAGCGCATGAAGAAACTCCATACTGATGGACTTTTGGAACCACTTAATTATGAATCACTTGGTACTTGCGAACCGTGCCTCATGAGCAAGATGACTAAAACGCCGTTCTCCGGAACTATGGAGAGAGCAACAGATTTGTTGGAAATCATACATACAGATATATGTGGTCCGATGAATATTGAGGCTCGTGGCGGATATCGTTATTTTCTCACCTTCACAGATGATTTGAGCAGATATGGGTATATCTACTTAATGAAACATAAGTCTAAAACTTGAAAAGTTCAAAGAATTTCAGAGTGAAGTTGAAAATCATCGTAACAAGAAAATAAAGTTTCTACGATCAGATCGTGGAGGAGAATATTTGAGTTACGAGTTTGGTCTACATTTGAAACAATGCGGAATAGTTTCGCAACTCACGCCACCCGGAACACCACAACGTAATGGTGTGTCCGAACGTCGTAATTGTACTTTACTAGATATGGTGCGATCTATGATGTCTCTTACTGATTTACCGCTATCGTTTTGGGGTTATGCTTTAGAGACGGCTGCATTCACGTTAAATAGGGCACCATCGAAATCCATTGAGACGACGCCTTATGAACTGTGGTTTGGCAAGAAACCAAAGTTGTCGTTTCTTAAAGTTTGGGGTTGCGATGCTTATGTGAAAAAAGCTTCAAACTGATAAGCTCGAACCCAAATCGGAGAAATGTGTCGTCATAGGATACCCAAAGGAGACTGTTGGGTACACCTTCTATCACAGATCTGAAGGCAAGGCATTCGTTGCTAAGAATGGATCCTTTCTAGAGAAGGAGTTTCTCTCGAAAGAAGTGAGTGGGAGGAAAGTAGAACTTGATGAGGTAACTGTACCTGCTCCCTTATTGGAAAATAGTTCATCACAGAAACCGGTTCCTGTGATGCCTACACCAATTAGTGAGGAAGTTAATGATGATGATCATGGAACTTCAGATCAAGTTGTTACTGAACCTCGTAGGTCAACCAGAGTAAGATTCGCACCAGAGTGGTACGGTAATCCTGTTCTGGAGGTTATGTTACTAGACCATGACGAACCTACGAACTATGAAGAAGCGATGGTGAGCCCAGATTCCGCAAAATGGCTTGAGGCCATGAAATCTGAGATGGGATCCATGTATGAGAACAAAGTGTGGACTTTGGTTGACTTGCTCGATGATCGGCAAGCCATTGAAAATAAATGGTTCTTCAAGAAGAAGACTGACGCTGACGGTAATGTTACTGTCTATAAAGCTCGACTTGTTGCGAAAGGTTTTCGACAAGTTCAAGGGATTGACTACGATGAGACCTTCTCACCCGTAGCGATGCTTAAGTCTGTCCGAAATCATGTTAGCAATTGCCGCATTTTATGATTATGAAATTTGGCAAATGGATGTCAAAACTGCATTCCTGAATTGATTTCTGGAAGAAGAGTTGTATATGATGCAACCGGAAGTTTTTGTTGATCCAAAGGGAGCTAACAAAGTGTGCAAGCTCCAGCGATCCATTTATGGACTGGTGCAAGCCTCTCGGAGTTGGAATAAACGCTTTGATAGTGTGATCAAAGCATTTGGTTTTGTACAGACTTTTGGAGAAGCCTGTATTTACAAGAAAGTGAGTGGGAGCTCTGTGGCATTTCTGATATTATATGTGGATGACATATTGCTGATTGGAAATGATATAGAATTTCTGGATAGCATAAAGGGATACTTGAATAAGAGTTTTTCAATGAAAGACCTCGGTGAAGCTGCGTATATATTGGGCATCAAGATCTATAGAGATAGATCAAGACGCTTAATTGGACTTTCACAAAGCACATACCTTGACAAAGTTTTTGAAGAAGTTCAAAATGAATCAAGCAAAGAAAGGGTTCTTGCCTGTGTTACAAGGTGTGAAGTTGAGTAAGACTCAATGCCCGACCACTGCAGAAGATAGAGAGAAGATGAAAGATGTTCCCTATGCTTCAGCCATAGGCTCTATCATGTATGCAATGCTGTGTACCAGACCTGATGTGTGCCTTGCTATAAGTTTAGCAGGGAGGTACCAAAGTAATCCAGGAGTGGATCACTGGATAGCGGTCAAGAACATCCTGAAATATCTGAAAAGGACTAAGGATATGTTTCTCGTTTATGGAGGTGACAAAGAACTAGTCGTAAATGCTTGCGTCGATGCAAGCTTTGACACTGAACCGGATGATTCTAAATCGCAAACCGGATACGTGTTTACATTGAACGGTGGAGCTGTCAGTTGGTGCAGTTCTAAACAAAGCGTTGTGGCGGGATCTACGTGTGAAGCGGAGTACATAGCTGCTTTGGAAGCAGCAAGTCAAGGAATCTGGATGAAGGAGTTCATATCCGATCTAGGTGTCATACCTAGTGCATCGGGTCCAATGAAAATCTTGAGTGACAATACTGGTGCAATTTCCTTGGCGAAGGAATCCAGATTTCACAAGAGAACCAAGCACATCAAGAGACGCTTCAATTCCATCCGGAATCTAGTCCAGGTGGGAGACATAGAAATTTGCAAGATACATACGGATCTGAGTGTTGCAGACCCGTTGACTAAGCCTCTTCCACGAGCAAAACATGATCAGCACCAAGGCTCCATGGGTGTTAGAATCATTACTATGTAATCTAGATTATTGACTCTAGTGCAAGTGGGAGACTGAAGGAAATATGCCCTAGAGGCAATAATAAATTTATTATTTATTTCCTTATATCATGATAAATGTTTATTATTCATGCTAGAATTGTATTAACCGGAAACATAATACTTGTGTGAATACATAGACAAACAGAGTGTCACTAGTATGCCTCTACTTGACTAGCTCGTTGAACAAAGATGGTCATGTTTCCTAGCCATTGACATGAGTTGTCATTTGATTAACGGGATCACATCATTAGGAGAATGATGTGATTGACTTGACCCATTCCGTTAGCTTAGCACTCGATCGTTTAATATGTTGCTATTGCTTTCTTCATGACTTATACATGTTCCTATGACTATGAGATTATGCAACTCCCGTTTACCGGAGGAACGCTTTGTGTGCGACCAAACTTCACAACGTAACTGGGTGATTATAAAGGTGCTCTACAGGTGTCTCCGAAGGTACTTGTTGGGTTGGTGTATTTCGAGATTAGGATTTGTCACTCCGATTGTCGGAGAGGTATCTCTGGGCCCTCTCGGTAATGCACATCACTTAAGCCTTGCAAGCATTGCAACTAATGATTTTGTTGCGGGATGATGTATTACGGAACGAGTAAAGAGACTTGCCGGTAACGAGATTGAACTAGGTATTGAGATACCGACGATCGAATCTCGGGCAAGTAACATACCGATGACAAAAGGAACAACGTATGTTGTTATGCGGTCTGACCGATAAAGATCTTCGTAGAATATGTGGGAGCCAATATGAGCATCCAGGTTCCGCTATTGGTTATTGACCGGAGACGTGTCTCGGTCATGTCTACATAGTTCTCGAACCCGTAGGGTCCGCACGCTTAAAGTTTCGATGACGGTTATATTATGAGTTTATATGTTTTGATGTACCGAAGGTTGTTCGGAGTCCCGGATGTGATCACGGACATGACGAGGAGTCTCGAGATGGTTGAGACATGAAGATTGATATATTGGAAGCCTATATTTGGATATCGGAAGTGTTCCGGGTGAAATCGGAATTTTACCGGAGTACCGGGAGGTTACCGGAACCCCCGGGGGCTTAATGGGCCTTAGTGGAAGAGAGGAGAGGCGGCCAGGGCAGGGCCGTGCGCCCCTCCCCCTAGTCCGAATAGGACAAGGAGAGGGGGGCGGCGCCCCCCTTTCCTTCCTCTCTCTCTCTCCTCTTTCCCCCTCCACTCCTAATCCAACAAGGAAAAGGGAGGGAGTCCTACTCCCGGTGGGAGTAGGACTCCTCCTGGCGCGCCCCCTCCTGGCCGGCCGCACCTCCCCCCTTGCTCCTTTATATACGGGGGCAGGGGGCACCCTAGAGACACAACAATTGATCGTTTGATCTTTTAGCCGTGTGCGGTGCCCCCCTCCACCATAGTCCACCTCGATAATACTGTAGCGGTGCTTAGGCGAAGCCCTGCGTCGGTAGAACAACATCATCGTCACCACGCCGACGTGCTGACGAAACTCTCCCTCAACACTCGACTGGATCGGAGTTCGAGGGACGTCATCGGGCTGAACGTGTGCTGAACTCGGAGGTGCCGTGTGTTCGGTACTTGATCGGTCGGATCGTGAAGACATACGACTACATCAACCGCGTTGTGCTAACGCTTCCGCTTTCGGTCTACGAGGGTACGTGGACAACACTCTCCCCTCTCGTTGCTATGCATCACCATGATCTTGCGTGTGCGTAGGAAATTTTTGAAATTACTACGTTCCCCAACAGGAGCACCTCTCCCATCGCAAGATAAATCAATATAGTTGGGCAAACCAAATGGATAGATCAAAGAGAAATATAAAGCTATAACAATCATGCATAAAAGAGTTCAAAGAAGACTCAAATAATATTCATGAATAATCTGATCATAAACCCACAATTTATCGGATCCCAACAAACACACCGCAAAAAAGAATTACATCGAATGGATCTCCAAGAACATCGAGGAGAACATTGTATTGAAGATCAGAGAGAGAGAGAGAGAGAAGAAGCCATCTAGCTAATAGATAGGGACACATAGGTCTATGGTAAACTACTCACGCATCATTGGAAGGGCAGCAAGGTTGATGTAGAAGCCGTCCGTGATCGATTCCCCCTCCGACAGAGTACCGAAGAAGGCCTCCAGATGGGACCGCGGAAGAACAGAGGCTTGCGGCGGTGGAAAAAGTGTTTCGGGTGGCTCTCTGATGTATTGGGAATATTTGAGAATTTATAGAGGCGGAATTAGGTTAAGAGGTGCCCACAAGCCTAGTGACTCTTCAGGTCTTCTCCCGAAACTTCTAGGGTCTCTCTGGGTCTAGAAAAAATTGTCAAAAAGTTTCGTAGCGTTTGGACTCTGTTTGGCACTGATTTCCTGAAAAACAAAAAACATGCAAAAAAAACAGCAACTAGCACTGGATGCTAGGCTAATAGGTTAGTCCCAAAAAAGATGTATAAATGCATGTAATTGCATATAAAACATCCAAGATTGATACTATAATAGCATGGAACAATCAAAAATTATAGATACGTTGGAGACGTATCAACTATGAGTTAGTACACAAAAGCAACGAACAATACTTACCATACCATGGGATCACTTGATCCCTCTCGGTAAATCATGTACTCTTTGTGTGTTGATAAACTTGATTCATTTTTTGACTTAGTCTTGATCAAGCTTGTATCATGTCTTCTCTGTGACCAATCTTTGGATAATTCCTTGAATAGCACCTTGGTCATCACATAATCTCCTTGAAACCAACAAATGGACTTCAATAAATGCCTATGGACAAACACTTCAAATATAACTCAAGCCAACCATTAGTCCATAAGGATTGTCATCAATTACCAAAACCAAACATGGGGCACCATGCTCTTTCAGCTGCAGTTGTGTGTTGGACCATCTGGAAAACCAGAAACAATGCATATTTTGGACACAAATTTCCTGATAAGCCTGTTGGAGTGCTTTATTACTTATCCAGTTTGTTAATGTTTGGAGATGTTTACAAAAGGGACAAGATGGAAGAAACTATGAGGCTGGGGCAAAATTGATCATGACTATAGTCCTGGAGGCATATGCTAGGATGTTTGGTTGGCCGCCTTTGACAATAAGGCTGGTAGGCTGAGGTGGTGTGGATGTTGATGCTCTTTCCTTCTCGATTTGTCATTGCTACTTGACTCCAGCCTTATTTTGGCCTTTGAGTTGATGTCTGCTTCACGGTATTTTAGGCCTTTCTCCTCTCTACGATGGCAGGTAGGGTCTTACTTGCTTATTTGTGCGAGGGAAGTGTAGTTGGCCATAGCTACCCTTTAGTTGTGTTTAGCTCTAGTCTGCTTTTGCTTTTCTTCCGTGATTTGGAATTTCTAACAGTGTGGTTGGTTTTTTTGTGTGTGAAAACCGACAAGGGAGTCCGTTCTTTAAAAGACGTGACGGGCCAGCACTCCAGCACCATAACAAGCATCGGCCTCCTCGGTAGGTATGCTTGGTTGGGAACGACGAGTCCGGATTACACTCCCTTACATTTGGGCCGGTCTAACCTCTTGTGGGTGTCACCCATACTCTGCAGGTCCTGGTTGTGGCACACTGAACTGTCGGCACACCAACCATCGCCATTTGTGTGATCTGCTACCATGTCTCGCGGCGTAAGCACTAGAAACTCGGCGGATTACCGTGTGGGCTTTGCCCGTGGGTGGCTAGGTAGTAACCGACCAAAAGGAGGTCGAGTAGGATCTAGATCTGGATGTCGCTTGTGTGCAGTTATCGATCATTGTACTAATTAATATTGATCTGTACAAGTGATATTAGAGAAAAAGTCCCAAAGCACACGAGTTTGGCTGGCTTATGCGGAAGTAGAAAGTGGTTAGCACGTCCTGCTCATTCCCAAAGCCCTAGTAAAGAGTGGTTAATATGTCCATGGCTTGTTAACTTCCATAGGAGCTAGCGGTCATTTTCCAGCATGAGCTATACTAGTCCTATCATGCATGTTTTCATGCCTGGTGCTTAATACGATTTCTTGATATTGCTAATATAGAAATGTTAGAAGGTTTTGATTGGAGTGGATCTATCACCAATGGAAAGCTAGCCACCCTTCCAACCTTGCTTTTTTCAATCTTTCCAATCATCGGATCCCATGAGAGTTACTAACCCTCTTACTGCCATCATGCAAGCCCAGGTATTGGAAAGGCAAATTACCAACATTCCAAGTAAAGATCTCACTATAAGCATCCTTCTTATCCACAACTTATCCAAGACAAAAATCTCACTGTTATGTAAGTTGATTTTAAGCCCAAACATACATAAGATCAACTTAAGATTCTTGGTGCTCCCAGAATCATCCTCAATCAGAAGGATGGTATCATCAACAAAATGTAGTGTGGGGAAAAATTTGACCGACACTATAGTCCTGGAGGCATATGCTAGGAGGTTTGGTCGAGCACCTTTGACAAGAAGGCTGAGGACCTGAGGTGGTGTGGATGTTGATGCTCTTTCCTTCTCGGCTTGTCGTGTGATACTTGACTTTAGTCTTATTTTGGCCTTTGAGTTGTTGTTTGTTTGACGGTATTTTAGGCCTTTCCTCTGTATGTTTCCTTCTTGTGGCAGGCAATGTCTTACTGCTTGATGTTTGCTTATTACTGCGAGGGTCAAGTGTAGCTGGCCATGTTTACCATTTAGTTGTGTTTAGCTTCGGGCTACATTTAGTTTTCTTCTGTATTTTGTATTTTGAAATGTGGATGGTTTCTTTAGTAGAAATTGGCGGGGGAGGCCGTTGTTTAAAAGAACTGTGACGGGCCAGCACTCAAGCACCATGGCAAGTATGGGTCTCCATGGTAAGGTGTTCTTGGCTGACAATGACGACGTCCAGATTAAGCTCCCGTACATCTAGGTCAGTCTTGACTTCTTGTCAGTGTCAGCCGCACTCTGCGAATCCTGATTGTGGCACACTGAATTGTCGACACACCAACCACAGTCATTTGTGTGCTCTGCTACCATGTCTCGTGGCAGAAGCACTAGAAACTCCGCCGACTGTCACGCGGGCTTTGCTAGGGGTGGCTAGGTAGCAACCGAACGAGAAGGCCGAGCAGGATCTTGATCTGGACGCCGCCTGTTTGCGGTTATGAATCCCTCTACTAATTAATATTGATGTGTGGAAGTGATATTAGAGCAAAAAGACATATAGAAGTACTAGGAATTGTCACAAGGTCCCAAAGTACACGAGTTTGGCGCGCTTATGCGGAAGTAAAAGAGTGGTTAGCACGTCCATACCCTCCTGGTCATCCACAAAGCCCCCAGGCGAAGTAAAGAGTGGTTAACACGTCCATGGCTTGTTAACTTCCATAGGGAGGAGATAGCGGTCATTTTCCAGCATGAGCTATACTAGTCCTATCATGCATGTTTTCATGGGGGATGGCTGGCGAAGAATAATTGAGTGGTGCTTAATTAGTGGCCCGAAAGCTATACTTGTACTGATCGTCAGCGATGGATCGATGCATCAATTGACAGGCTGAAATAATGCGAATATGGTTACCAGTGGCCACATGCGTTTCGAGTGAAACTAACACCTTGATGGGAGCGAGGCATCGTTGTCACATGCAAGAACAGCACGATCAGCGATCGTCATCTCCGTTGTGTGGTAGTGCCCGGTTACAATTATTCGTGGCTCTTTGAATCCAATAGACAATGACTTTGGCTCAATTATGGCCATCTGTAGATCGCCCTTCTCATAGGGCAGCCATCGCTTTTACGTGCCCTCCGCCTGGCCTTTATTTTGCCCCCACAACTGAGATTCGAGAGGTAAATCTTTTCACTCTTTGGTTGTCAGAAAAGGCATTGCTCAGTCGCGATTCCTGGTTGGTAAAATCGTCGTAAAGGCCGGAGAAGAAATCTCCGGACAAACTATCATCTATTTCTTTGCCATAGTTTGAGACTACTTATGCCATCATGTGTGTGTTCTTATATTGTTTAGTTTCTGTTAACTGACGACTCACAACAACAACAACAACAACAGTAGCTTCCTCCTTTCGCAAAAAAAAAAAAAAAAAAAAAAAAAAAAAAAAAAAAAAAAAACCAACAACAACATTAGCTTCCTTGGACCGTATCATCCAGCGGCATCAAATCAGTCACAATATGGTATATACCCCCATTCCATACTCGAGGCACGCACGAATCATAAATCAAGCAATAAATGTCGAGAGCAGGGCTATGTCGATCGATCGGCCGGTTGCACCAACATTCTGTTGAGTGCTAACTAACCGATTAGGTGCCACATTGGCCAGTCCGAATCCACGCAGATATCCCCATCCGGCAATTGAACGGGCAACGTACGTACGAGCCAGCCCGGTACCACCCTACCTACCGCCCCCACCGGAGCCGCCGGCCGGCCGGAGCGGTCGTCGACCGGTCCCGGCCGGACGGCGACAAGACCGCGGCGGCATCGGATCCTCCCGTCAGCATGCACCCCACGAATCAGCGACCCGATTCGAATTGATTAGTGCCGCTGATCGTACGTACGCGTTTGTTATTGTTAATCAGGGAAGGACGCAATCAGCCAGCCCGGCTTATTAGCGCTGCTTGCATGCGTCGTACGTCGCTAGCTGCGCGCGGCATGTATGCAAACCATATGCGGTGCAGTGCATGATCGCCTGGCCATGTGTTGGGCATGTGAGGCGGTCCGTCGACGCGGCCACTCAGGCCTCGGCTACGTGTACGTACGTACTTAAGATCCTTGATCACGTACCGATTTTATGTGGTGATTGATTCAACTATAACTAGTTCGGGGAAGGTAGATGGGGAGGCAACTGAACCTGGAGTTTATTATACCAGAAAAGAACAAGGAAATTGATTAAAACTAATCAAACTTGGCGCTGCTGGTGGAATACATGCATACGGCTTGCAATTGGGCTCGTATCATGTGGGAGCCGGTAACTGGCGTGCCTGTGCTGTGTACCTAACTCCTAACCTGGTTGTCATTGGCTTTGCGTTTTTAACTAACCTCCGCTGCTAGGAGACAAGGGAATGATGTGCGCTCAGGGTTGGAACTTTCTTTGATCCTTCCATCTCCTTTGTTTTTTCTCCTCTTTCCGCCTCTGGACTGGGCTCCCTTTATTGTAACCTAGGATAACGTGGGTCTTGTACCAAACCCAGCAAAGATATGACCTTCTACAGCTCAGTACTTCACCTACGGAGCAGTTAAATAAGCCGCAGGTAATTAAAAGGCCATGTTGGCATTGGAGTAGTGTGTAAGATTTCCCCCCTCCGTAATTCTAGAGATCCTCTCATAATGGCGACGTAAGAGCAGCAAGAGTGAAGTCAGAGCTCTGTGGAAATTAGGTTGTTTGTTCGTTAAAAGTGCACCTCTGCTGTTAGAGTGAGGCAGTATAACACGCTAACACAAGACTCCATTCCTCACTGCCAAACTCGTTTGTGAAACCAGCAAGGAAACAGTCCACAGTTCGCTCTGGTTTGATTTTCTTGCTTGTAGCTGTTTCACCGGCCATAAAACGACTTCCAACCGGCCGGCAACTCACCAGGCAACAGCATATGAATATCACCATCAAAATAAGAAAAATAATTGCAAACGCATCGAGCTCATTAACTTCTAACAGCTACCAGTAAACGGCGGCCCACCATGTAGATGCAGGAGTGTCCATCAACTGAGCAATCATCTAAAGCAATTGCAAACTTGTAGAGTAAACCTGCGTCTTCTTTTCCAGGGAAGTCCATCGTGTCTGGCAAAGCTTCTTTTGTTGATAGCAATAAAAAAAAAGCACACATGTTTCATGGACGAGTGAAGAAGACTCACAAACAGCTGACGATAACTTTTTTCCAATAGCAGTGCTACCGCTACCACTAAATCTTTTTATCCTTGCTAAGCAATTCATGAGGTACAGTAAAAAAAACACTCCTACTCGGCCCACAAGAGTGGCTCGCTGAGCCCGACGCAGCAGCCGCCGTCGTACTCCTCGGCGGCCAGCGCCGCCGGCCAGACCGGCGACCAGAAGAGCCCGTCCCTCAGGTCCAGAAGAAGGTCGGGCAGGTCGAACAGCGCATTGTCGACCTCGCCGCTGTCCGCGGGCACCGCTTCGGCGCAGGCGGCAGGCTCCGGTGACTCCGAGACGGCGCCGGAGGACGACGGCGTCTCGGGCTCGTGCTCGGCCTCGGCCTCGCACTGCACGGCGGCGGTGGCGGCGGCCTTCGCGGCGGCGGCCTGGATGTCCGCGGGCGACGTGGAGTCCGGGCGGGGCAGCTCGTGGGCGAGCTCCGGGAAGTTGAGGTGCGCGGAGCGGCCTTTGATGGCGAGCGCGGCCACGTCGTGGGCGCGCGCCGCCATCTCCGCGGTGGGGAAGGTGCCGAGCCAGATGCGCGACTTCTTGCGCGGCTCGCGGATCTCGGACACCCACTTGCCCCAGCTCCGGCGCCGCACGCCGCGGTACGACGGGTGCTTGAAGCCGCTCTTGGACACGGCTGCCTTGACGCTCGCGGCGTGGTCTTCGTCGGTGCTGCAGCAGCTGCTCTCGTCTCCTCGGGCGCCATTGGTGGCCGCGGCGGCGTCCGGTTCTTGGTCGGCGGCGGCTCTCTTGCGCTTCTTCGGGTGCTTGGGCTTGGGGTTCTTGGGGAGCTCTAGCACGCTGGTGGCGAGGGAGGAGGAGGAGGAGGAGGTGGACAATGTCGACGACGAGACGGAGGAGGAAGAGGTGGTGGGTGCATGGCTCGCGTCTGCCTCCATGGCTCGGCAGCAGGGATCTGAAGGCCTGTAGCTAGGTGGACTAGAAGAAGCGTGGGGACTTGGGGGAGTAGAGAGTGCCTTCGGCCGTATATATAGGGGTGGCTTCTTCTTTGGCCTCTGGCTGGGGCCATTGAGTAGAGCGTTTCGTTTGTTTTCCTTTCTTTTTCAACGTGCTAGTACTATTCACGATTTTTTGAGGATACTATTCACGATTTTATTTATTTATTAAATAAACAAGGTGAAGTGAGGATTGAGGAAAGAAGAATTGGTAGGAGCAAATGTTTCGCCTTTTAATTAATGTTTATTTACACAAAATAAAGCAATCTCATAATGTTTTTGCAAAGAGAAGTATATATGCATGCAAGTAGGAAAAGTTTTATTCATGTGCTGGATGCAGTCAATTGGTCAATTAAAATCAGAGGCCACTGAACTTTATTCATGTGCTGGGTGCAGTCAATTGGTCAATTAAAATCAGAGGTCACTGAACTGTATTTAAATCATGCTACAATCAACTGGTTTACTAAGCAGAATGAAATTTCTAACCATTGAAACAGCATGTGAACCAATGCCAGTTAGGTAACACGTCTGATTCGGATTTATTATGACACTATTTGCTTGTAGAATCTGCTACGGCAAGCTTGTTCTCCTCCTCCCGGGCATCATCGTCAGATTGGGTAGTATTGGGGTTCATCGGAGCCCCCTTGAACTTGATTGGATAGTGATAGCATGAAGGTGATATCCCGGTAGGGTTGAGGGGATCTAGACTCGGAAACTAATTGAGATCTTTTATGAAAATCCTATTGAGCAAAACTCTACCATGGTTTCCTATAAAGGTCTCTAATCAATATAGTCCTTACAAAATAGAGGTTACAGAAGCAAAAAAAAACACCCACCCAGATCATCATATCGAGAAACCCGAAAATCACTAGAAAACCAGATACCCCTCCTGCAAAGGTCACTCTCATGAAATATGGTGGTAACAAATGATACACCGCATGTGCTCCACTTGTCGCCCCCTGAGATTTTTCGTGGGATTTATTCCCACGCCTTAGAAGGACGGGCCGCCATCCTTTTGGCACTATCTAATAACATGGCCAAAGCATCAACAGACATGTCAAAGATAATAGGGGGTTCCGATCTATCGAACGGAACCCTAGTTTTCCTCACTTTAGGGTTTCTAGTAGGGCTTCATGGCAACACATTGTCGGTGGTGGCGACCTCGTCGATCTGGTGAGTAAAGTTACATCGAGCCTCCCCATCTCGACCGTGTTGATTGTAGTTGTGTCGCTGGCTCGTTGACATAGATTGTTGGCCTCTCTAGATGTTGACGTTGGGGTTGTCGGTGTGGCGGCGGATGCGGATTCCTTTTGAAGTTCGGTCCTTCGGCCTATTCTCCCTCGTGTTGGTGTAGCCTCGATCCAGTGCCAACATGAGCCTATGATTATTATTTTTGGAGGGTGTGATCTTGGATTTGTGGATCTTTCGACGGCTTCTTCTCTATGCCGTTGGCCCAACAGGATTGTGGCCTTGATGACTTTCCATCCACGGTCAACAATGACTGGCAGGCTCTAGCAATGGAGAGAGGCAGCAACAAGGCCACACCGTCGACCCGTTAAGGACAAAGAAGACGATGGGCCTTTAGGGACCTCGACGCATTTTCTTTAACTATTAAGGGTGTATGACTGCTGGACCAACAGATCCGGTGTCCTTTTCTGCACAAGAGAAAATTCAGACAAAATTGTTAACCATAATATATTTTTTGCCCTTCGCATTGAGAAAAATCTCAAGTGAGCAGTTGAACTGGCACCACACCAGGCCATGTTGCCGGCTTATTCCACTCAAAAAAAGAAAATCTCGCCGGCTTACGCGGAATTTTTGGGCATATGTAGACGTATATTGTTTTGCTTGACGGAGCATGCTGAAGAACCCTACATCATCAGCAGCTACCGCGGGCAGGTCCAAAACAAAACTCCCATTAGATTAATGGTTGCAAATACGAAATAACTTCCGGCGCTATTTATTGCGCTAGTAGATCCCTCTAGCCTGTTGGCCGATGGACGGTTGACTGGTTGTTAAGCCTTAACTAACGGAGCCGAGGCATGCAATGCTGGTCAGTCTTCTTCTGCTTCTGAAACAAGGTCAGTCTTCTTCTGGAGAAACCACTCCTAAGTAAATTAATCGTCCCAAATACATCAACTAATTCAGACCGGATCCAGCGAGTCAAGTGGCGCTGCTTGCATGCATTAGAAACGGTTAATTTGGCGGCATGACGCAGTACGTGGGGTGGCACATGGCTGTCAGTCTTGGTCATATTGGCTGGGGGCCAAACCGGCAAACCCTCGACAGCCGCAGGCTGGAGGTCGTCGGACTCGGGCAAATCTCAACGAACGTTCGGCCGGAATCCGGCAGCGCCCGCGCCCGGTTCGAGAGCCGAATTTGGCTTCGTTTTGTCCGGTTTCGGCTTTGACTTCCAACGGCGCGTTATTACTCTCTCAAGTTCGTTCGTTCGTTCGTTCGTAATAATCCCCTTGGCCCTGCGAAATTTCAGGTCTGATGCCACAAACGGACACGGGAGAAAATGAAAGGGGGCTACACCGATTGTTAGGCCACGGCACACCATCGTCGCTCGCTGCGGAATTGCAGCTCTGATTGATCGCGATCGGCTCCCCCTCTGTGTCCGTCCGTCCGCCAATTAAACCGTCCAAGCTAGCTCGTGGTACGGTCCAATAACTCCATGCGGATCGGCGAAGATATTTCGCATGCAAGTAAGAGAGATCAAACGAGGCTTCGCCACGTAGTATCCGTACTACATCGCCCGTCCCCCCGATGGAACGGAGAGGAATTAAACGCCGTCGCCGCCAGTAGCAGTACCTCGCCAGGAACCTGCGCCGGGATTAATTCTCCTTCCTTCCTTCTACGCTTTGCGCTGCGATCCCCATCCCGCGAGCACGACGCACATGGCCCCGTACGATACGAGCTCCAGACCAGACCTGCGGCGGGCGTGCGTTGCCGCACGAAATAGTGGTTTCAGAAGGTTCAGAGGGCTAGACTACAGTAGCAAGCCAGCATCACGCTGTGCTTACGCTGGCTCGCACCGGCTGACAGGGAGGCTCCGCCGGCCGGTTAAGGACCCGGCCGGGCCCCCGTTGTCAGCGCGCGACGACCGATGGCACATTGTAGAGCGCGTAGCGTACGACTATTACAGAGCTTGGGAGACAATGAGGTCGGGCCTGGAGATGGAACCCCGGGCCGGGCCGGCGTGCAATCAACGCAAATCGAGGGGCGATCGAGGCGCTAATCCCCTCGTCAAGCGTTTTTCGTGAAACACGTTGGATGCTTTGACCTCACTGGAGCTTCCCCATGAGCTGTGCCAGAGAATTAAGCAGCCACGTGAGGTGAGACCGCTCCCTGCGGCGCCCGCGTCGTCGGGTAGATCCCAATCACAACTAAACACGTCCGTACGTCGCTCGTCTCAACTCTCAAGCGATCCAAAGGCACGGGAAACCTGACGAAATTCTTGGAGTCCGATGGAGATCGACCGTGCCGATCGAGTAGATCGCAAGCATCAGCCGACCTGTGATCTTAGCCGATGAACCGCACGGCTGCGTACGTACCCGCGGTTGCGCCTCGCGAGAGGCTAGCTTGAAATCTTAAGCATTAATCTTCTTCTTGTTTTTGTTACACCAAGCATTGTTCGTGGGTACAGCCCAGAGATAGCGGGGTCGATGCAGCGATAGGCTGATCGTCCTGTCAGCGATCTCGGCCGTTCGATCAGCGAGATGGTGACAGTACTACTATCTGGAGTGTTGTTACTATCGAACGTCCGGCATTTGGCTGAACAAGGAGCCCCCATAATCAAAGGCACCGGCCGGCGGGGTTTGCTACTTCGTCGTTGTACAGGAACGTCGTCCTACCGATATTGGCCTATTATAGTGGCGGATCCATCGATGGTACGTCACCTTGGTACACGTACGCACTGTCACACATCACGCATTACTTGTAAGTTATAGGTCTCATCTGCCCTGCCCAGGGTGCATTTATGTTCTCTATCACGAGCCCGGCGCGTACGCACAATAGCCCTCTCGTCCGGCCATAGACATACCTCAAGGTGTCTTACTCTTTTTTTTTTTTGAACGTCATGATTTTATTCCTCAAATAATGGCAAGATCATTTACATAATGGTGAAGAACAAAGTCAGGGACGGAAGATTCCCAACTGGGTCAAGGTGTCTTACTCTTAACCCTACTGGCAAGCAAGCATTCAACGTTGGAGCACCCAACTCGTTCCGTGTTATGGTGAGCTAGTCTCTCCTCTGGATCTCCAAATATAGTAAACAAGTTTCGAGTCTTCTACCTCAACCTATTGCCGACCAAAGCCGCACCGGCCGTCCGAGTCCAGCGCCCAGTCGCCGAAAATAGTAGCAGTGTCAACGAGCCACTGGAAACCGATGGTTATTCTGACGCCGAAAACCATCTTAATTGCATGCGAGATCCAGAACTTGACCGGAGGTTAACGACTCTAGTACCAAATGGAAGGAACCAGCTGCACACTAGCTAGTGTACGAGTACTATACACTTCACTAGTCCACCATAGTCGCTCTGACCCCGGAGGCCGGAACCTTAATTCATTACTAATCGCGACCTCAGGGACAGAGATGAACAGTCTTTATATGAGCTACTGTGGACTACTAGACGGTACTGCAAGCTGTCCAAGATGCCAACGGCAGCCCCATTCAATGCCAATGCCAATGCAATGCAATGCAGCCCGTTGTAACAGCAAATTACTGCGTACTATTACCATAATATAATGGTTACCAGCAGTTGAATAAGCTACAGGAACCACACGTTACATACGGTTCTGCAGTCCTAGTTTATATGTACAGCAGGAGGAGGAGGAGGAGTATCGGTATCTTCTGAATTCTGATCCTCTCTAAATGTCAAGCGGAGTGGATGGCAACAGGCTGTTGCAACCGTAGTTTAGTGGTACACCCATGCCGATAACAGCTGTGTGTATGTACTAATGAAGTGCCAGTAGTGATGCTAGTTTAAGATGGCCGATGAGCATTTAACCATGCCCATGGACGGACAAAGGAGAGCGTGCGTGCGCTCCTAGTTTTACATAACCGATGATGCATTTAACAACCATCTTGACCAGCTTAGTGGTAATTTTACCAGCAAGTGAAGAGTGACTACTGTTCTGGAACCAACCATTTGCAGAGTTCTTGTATGCTTCAGTCAACAGCAAGTTGGCCGCAACGCAACGGTATTGTATGGCGGAGCCGGACGTGAGCACATGCCATCAGTACTCGGACACCGGATCTGGACGAACGAACACATGCGTAATGGAAGCAGAGCCGAATACAAAAAACTTTGGGCAGGAGAAACGGGCTGATGGTGACTGTCTGACAGAAAGAAGTGGCAGGTTTAAGCAAGTAAACCTGCACTAGCAGCAAGTTTCGAAAAAGGAAACAGCAGACTGGATGGAAGTGGCTTAAACGTTCAGCTGGAGTTTCAGCAAATTCAGGGGTCAGGATGTTCAGGCCCTTTAAATCCTCCACTGCTGCCATGGCAGACAACGAAAGTAACGTTTGCTGAAGAACAGCGGTTACTTTGTAGTAATATATGATCTGCTTACCCGCAAATCACTAGAGCTCTGCCGTACCTTTCAGGAAACACCCAGTCATTTTTTTCCGGAAACACCCAGTCATGTGATTTCTGATGTATGTATGGCCAATAGAGGCCAGCTAGTTTCTGGTATTCAGGCCAACCTTTTGACTCCTTTCACGAGGAAGTATAAGTCCACTTTGAGCGTAAAAGCATGCTGATCAGGAGCTTTCTCGGTTGCCTTTTACCGTAATTTCATACTCTAGTTCGGCTTCTCGGACAGAGACGCGTCCAAGTCTGTCTGAAGGAGCACACCGTACGTGTCAGTAACGCATAATAAACATGTAAAATTGTACACCATTATTACCTCTGTTTGGGAATAACTGACGTTGTTTTAGTTCAGATTTCCCAACAGAGGGAGTGGTACCGTGCAGTGTATGTGAGGTGTTATCACCTACTGTAGAACATCACATCTTGGAGCAGCGTCGTCCATCTACTCAGTCTTCATCACACGCCTCTTGCACTTGCGAAAAAATACACCTCCCCCTGCCTTTTAGGACTTGTACAATGGGAGATGCTTAGAAAAATAAATCGAGTTTTTCTGAAGCATCGGTGCCTATTTCTACAGGATAGACGCTTAGTTAAGCGTCTATCCTATACAAATAAGCACCGGTACTTAAGAAAAACCTGGTTTATTTCTCTAAGCACCTCCCCTAAGCACCTTGCATTGTACTAAGGCCTTAGTAGACTGCCTGGTTGCTTGAGCCTCGTCTTCTCTTCGATTTTGACACCATGCATGATGATCTTCTCTCACTGATCAAGTACATCTTCTTTTCCTTTGCGCTGATGTGTGTGCCTCGTTTTTTCGGGCTGGCTTCCAGGCCTGTGTGTTAGGATCTTCTCAAGTTCTTTTGTTTTTGAGGGGTAGGATCTTCTCAAGTGCTCAACATACATGGTGTGGGTGGTTTCTCTGGGAGCTCCAGACTTTTTGTTTTGTTTTTTGAGACAAGCTCATTGCGGCAGATTGACAGGGAAACACACAGGCGGCCCGCCCGATTAGGGCCGGCACAGTGGCGCACGCAGCGAAGCGAGCGGGAAAACCTGACCGGGTACTCTACGAATTGATCGAGATGCTGTAGCAAAGCGACCAAACTACTGTAGCAAACCAGGACGAACACTGTAACGAACCACTTTTAAGGAAAAACATGAAATTATATTTTTAGAAAACGTTACTAGTTTTTAAAAATTTGAATTTTATTAAAATCATGATCATTTTTCGAAAATCACGAACAAATTATATAGTTCTGAACAATTTTTGAAACCTGTGTGCACTTTTTGAAATTTCTACACATTTTCTAAGAAACACGAACAAAATTTGAAAATTGTTATAAAATTACTATTTTTTTTGGAAAAACAAGGTTATTTTTGTTGAAATAGCAAACATTTTTTCCAACTTTGTGAACATTTTTTGAAAACCCAATTTTCGAACAAATTTCTGAATATTTTTTAGAAAGAGAAATGTTTTCCCCTCAAAAAAAAGAAAGGGAAAAAAAATAAAAACAGTTAAATCGATACAAGAAAACAACATAAAACACAGGTCCAGGAGTTCCCAAAACAACAAGGATTCCCTCACAACATACTAGTCGGAACGACGACTACCTTAACCCAAAGCACGTTAAATAGGAAATGCCGGTTTCTCTAGCGTTTCCTATTTGGTGCACTAAGCGCCGGTTTTAAGGCGAACCGGCGCACACCCCACCACTGCAATAGTTTCTAACGTTCTGCTAGCTCTGCCGGCCAGCTAGCCCACCCGATCGACCCTTCCCTGTCATGCCCCGTTCTTCGGTATGTGGATGACACATTGATCCTTTGCCGCGCGGACCTCCCCTCGGTGGTCCATCTTAAATCTCTCCTCGACTCGTTTGCCCATGCAAATGGCCTCGCGATCAACTTTCACAAGTCTGTGTTCGTTCCTATGCACCGTGATAGCGCCAACGTTGTCGCAATGGCGGCGGCACTCGGCTGCCCCATCTCCTCGTTCCCCCAACCGTATCTGGGACTTCCACTCTCCCCTCTCAAGCTCCCCATTTCCGCGTACGACCCTCTTCTTCGCTCGTTTAACTGTTATCTCTCCGGTTGGCGTGCTCTCCTTCTCTCATCCGGCGGCAGGCTCGTCCTCTGCAACGCGGTTCTCAACAACCTCCCCACGTACTTTATGTGTTCCTTTCTTCCCCCCTGGTGTGGTTGAGCAAATCGATCGTAGGCGTCGTTCTTTTTTTGGACCGGCAAGGATACTTGCTTGCGTGCTCGCTGTCTAATTGCTTGGGATAAGGTGTGTGTTGATGTGCAGGAAGGTGGCTCTTCGTCGGCAAACCATATGCTTGCTCCTCAACTTCGTCCACAAGCTTCACCTCCCGGAGTCCCCGCCTTGGAAGCAGTGGTTCCTCCGCTGCTCCCGCGGCGACATCGGTGATTCCACGTCGTCCACGTCTTTTCTCCAGAGCATCGTCGACATGGGTCTGCCGACGTACAAGTCGGTCACCCGTGTTGAGCTCGGGGATGGCTACACTACTTCTTTCTGGCAGGACAGGTGGCTCCCCGGATGTGCACTGCGCTTCCAGTTCGAGGCGCTCTTCTCCCATTCGACGCGGCCGAACACCACCGTCGTGGGTGTCCTTCGTGACGGCATCACGCTCCAGCCACGACTGTCCGCTGTGGCCGCATCGGAGCTGGAGGCGGACCGTGCGGTGCTCCACTCCGTCCACCTCTACCCTAGGGCGGATCGTCGGGTCATGGCCTGGGGCCCGAAAACGCGGTTCTCCTCGCGTGCAGTGTACCGGGTGCTCTCTCTGCATGGCTGCACCGACCTCACCTCCTCTGAGATTTGGGCCTCCCGCCTCCCCTCGAAGATCAAGGTGTTCGCGCGTCTTCTCACCGGTGGTTGCCTTAGCACGCGGGTGAACCTCCACGCCAAAAGCTGCTCCCCCACCCCGTCATGCGAGTCTTGTGGCGCCGATGAGACCACTGACCACCTCTTCATCACCTGTGCGCGCGCAGCCGAGGTCTGGGGGCGGCTCAACATGGGCTCCCTACGTTGTGTCGGCGAGGCTCTCTCCTCTGCACCCCCGGAGTCTGTCTCTAGCTCGTGTTGGAGAGACGGGCTGTTTGTTCTCCTCTGGCAGGTTTGGAAGGCACGGAACGACGTTGTTTTCAACCGCCGACAGTGTACTGCGAGTGCAGTTCTTCAGAAGGCGTCCGACAACCTCCTTATCTGGAGTAGGCGCTTTCGTGACCATGAGCGCCACCAGCTGATGGTCGTTCACACCTTGCTCCTTGCTTGTGCTTAGCATAGACGAGTCTCTCCTCTCCCTCCGTCCTTGTTGTTTTCTTTTACCTTGTTGTTTTTATCATTTCGATGAAAACATTGTATGACTGCCGAGTCCTTCGAGTAATATAACAAACTGCGGGGCCCCCCCCATCATTCTCGAAAAAATAAGGTTGTGCCTGATGAGAATCAAAAATCATTTTCGCAAAAGAAAATACAATTGAAAACCAAATCTCTTCGCTCAGTACAAGACGAGGTAATGAGCTGGTACATCGGTCGTGTTGTGCCTATTCTACCTTTGTTTTCCTTGTTAAAAAACAACGCTAAAAAAATGGAACAATTTTTTCTTGTTTGGTTTTCTTCTTTTTTCTTTTTATGCCTTTCTTGACCCTTTTTATTTGTTTTTTATTTTAATTTTGTGATATTCATTTTCAAAACCCGTGAACATTTTTAAAATTTTTGCAAATTATATAACCTTTATAAAATAGATGCACTTCTAAAAAATTTAAACACTTTTTGAAAATTGATGAATTATTTATTTTTTTGATATTTTTTAAAAAATAGATAAACATTTTTTTTTCAAATTTGTTTAACATTTTTCAAAATCGATGAATTTTTGTTCCCATCGATGATTTTTTTTCAAAATAGATGAAATTTTTGTCAAAATCGATATGTATTTTTCAAAATCAACGAATTTTTTGTCAAAAGCGATGAACTTTTCTAAGTTTTGTGATGTTTTTTCATAATTGATCAACTTTTAATAAAAATCAATGATAATTTTTTTCCAAATGGTAAATTTTATAAATTTCGTAAACCTTTTTTTGATTTCAGATATTTTTCATAAGTATTGAAAAATCAACAGGTTTTTTCTACCAGGCCAACAACATAAAACACGACAAAAAAAAGGCTTGGCCGAGCAAGCGGGCATGCAGTTGGAGTGAGCGGGTGACCGAAGTCCTGTTGCTAGGCTATGGCCCGCTTGGGCGCGCGTGAGTGTCAGGTTGTTCCACGGTGCAAAAAGCGTCATATAGGAGCTTGTAGTTTGACTGCAACATGTCGAGGGCAGTCTGGGCTTTGTCTGACGAGGAGATGGTCAAGCAGTTGATCATAAATTGAACAGAAGATGCACGGCTTTGGCTTTTCTGGCTTTTTGATACAATGAAAAAACATGAATAGAAGTGGTGCTTGTCACCTTGTGGGCAATAGGGTGGGCAAGGTGACGGGCTATACATGATGGAGAGTTTGAGAATCCAATATCTACTTTTGGCTTCATCACAAGCTATCTAGAAGAGATTGAAGTGCCGACAAAGTTAAAGAAAGAAGTGAAGTCTGAAGGAGGACTAGCAGGACACACTAGAAAGTGGATTCCACCAAAGCCAGGGTGGTGCAAAGTCGGTGTGATGGAGATCTACCAAGGGATGGTCGAAGAGGGGCAGCTGCAGCAATTTGCCGCGCTGAGTTTGGGGAGTTTTTGGGAGCTTCGGTTGTTGTTCTGGATGGCCACACAGACCCACCCTGCCTTGAAGCTATAGCATGCAATGAAGGTCTTGCACTTGCCCAAGATCTTGCTATTTTTGGCGGTTAAGGCTGCTTCAGATTGCCTATAAGTGGTAACCAATCATCATAGGAAGGTGATTTGCCCCTATGCAATGATCTTGCAAGAAGTGGAGGATAGAACTAAGCATTTTAATCAAGTGAATGTGGTGCATGAGAGGAGATAGGCTGTAGCAAAAGCTCATAGTTTAGCAAAGGCCACATCATCTCTGGACGTAGGTCGTTATATTTGATTGGGTTTATTACCTGATATTTGTATTATACCTATGAATGTTTCGAATGAATAAAGAACCTTTCGCCACTAAGAAAAGGAGCTCGTGGTTTCTCTGGGAGGTCCTATGACTTGCTCTGTTCGACGAAGTGTCGGTCAATCGCATAAAGCGACCCGTGACTACGCCTGCCCATGTAGCAAACACTCCTACCATTTATTTTCATTTCTATTTTCTTCTTGATTTTTTGGATTTGATTTTAGTTTCCATAAAAAGTAAAAATAATTATTAGAAAAATCTTTTTAAATTTCATAGAAAAGTAGATTTTTTAGAAAACATTTGAGCATTTATTTCTACACATGAATATTTCTAAAATCCCGATCATTTTTATATTTTGGGCACATTTTCAAAAAAAAATTCAAAGTCATTTCAGTAAATCAAGCTTTTTGAATAAATACGAAATTGAAACTGAAAAATCCGAAAATAAACTGAAAAAAAGCCTTCTAGAAGGTTCCCAAACCCTGGATTCCTGTAGCGTGTTCCAGGCTAAATGGGCTGGCTCACTCTGTTAGTGACAAATAGGAATCAATGGTCTCTCTCTCTCTCTCTCTCTCTCTCTTAAAGAAGAAAAAGGCGCCCTGTCAAAAAAAAAGGTGTTCAACATTGATCACGGGAGAGCTACTCAGTAAAATGCTCCATAGAACCACGGACATGGCCCTGTAACTCATAATTATTTTTCATATATTTTAGAAAATATATTTTTAATTTAACAGAATTTTAGATAATGTCAAATCAGTTTACATATCAAAAAAATCATATATTACAAAACTGGAAAATGTTCATGTATCTCGATATAATTTTTATTATATATGAAATGATATATTCATATCATTTTTCATTTTTTATATACAGAAATATATTCGTGTATTAACAAAAGAGTTTGTATTTTTATCTAAAAGAGTGCATTTTATAAATACTTTTATAAAAAAATATTTTATTGGCCATAAACGGAAAACATAACTGAGAATTGAAAATTTAAAAGCATATACAATATTTGAAAAAATATGGAAAGAAAATGAAAAAAATAAAATAAAGAAAGAAAACAGGAGATTGTCATGTTTTGAACCTTACAGCACTGGACGACACCCTTATAAGAATGTGGACATTGTAAGTATGCTCTCTCTAAAATCATATGGTATCGATCGGTAAATACATAGATTCATAACTTCTTGATTTCCTAAGTAAATCTATTTATGCTAATGACCAGAGAAAAGTCAAATCCATGAATGTACCTATCAGATTCTAAGCTTATGAGCAACGTAATTATTATGATGCGAAGCGGTGATTTGACGCCTAGGTGCATGTGCACCTGGCCATGAGCAGTAAATTCAAATAAAATAGTAAAAACATTCAAAAACATCTGCATTTTTTTGGCATAGAAGATGCTCAAGTGCACTAGGTGCATGCGTGGTGAAATGACATTCTAGGAGCTCTCGGCAAAAAAAAATGGCTGTCAAAGAAGTTTTCAAATAGAGCATTATTTAGACCTGATTTTGTTTTTTGCCGAGATTTCCTTGAATGTCATTTAACCACGAAAATTTACACAAATCTAGTGCACTCGAGCATCTTTGATGCCTAATAATAATAATAAGTTTCTTACTCAGGTTACTATTTTATTTGAATTTACTGTCCATGGGAAGCAAATGAGCCTGGGCTCAGTGTTGAATTACCGGCCATGATGATCCTCCCCGAAGAAAAAGAGTGTTCATTTATACCAAATAAATATATTTACATAACATATAGTGTACTAAATTTCAGAAACACTTACACACCATACTAACTGCATTTACTTGGCAACACTTCGAAAACAAGTTCCAACTCGAAGCATTGGAAGAACGCAAGTCTGTTGCAACTTAGGCTAAACTACAACACTCATCAATAGGTAATACTACTAGTCAGCTGTGCCAGAACAGGTAGTCCAATTAGACGCAGAAGAATAATACAGCCACGACGGTCGTCCATCCAACCTTACTTAGAGTTCAGAGTTGGTCGCCGACGGCGAGAACGGCGGCGGCACCTGGTCAAAAGAGTCGAACACGTCCGGGGGCAGGTCGTCGAAGAAGTTGTCCCGAGTCTCGACCTTGATGGCATCACGCGAATACTCCATGCCGAAGAACGGCATCATCATCGGCGCGGGATGCAGAGGCGGAAGCAGCTCCTGGTACGCGAGATCATCCATGGCGCTCGCTCCGACGAACCCGGGATCGATGCTGCATCTCTCCGGCAAGCCCGGGAATTCCAGCAGATGGTAGGGATGATGATAAAACGACGATTCCGGGGCTAACTGATAATAAGCTGCGTTCGACGAGCTCGCTTCGCCTTCAGTGGTGGCCGGTGCTGCTGCCTGCAGCGGCAACGGCTCGAAACTTAGGAATCCAGAGCACATCTGATCATGCGAGATTCTCGCGGCGTCCTGGTACTCCATGGGCGGTGCAGCCGCGAGGCTTTGGCCGCCGGAAGAGTTGCAAACGGACGGAACATGATCCTGGCAAGAACCCTGGCGTTCAAAATTCAGAGTTTCAGACAGAAAAACGATTGCATACCGAGCAAGTTACCATTTTATCTGCAGAATGCGAACGAATACTGAAGAACGGATCAATTGCAACTTTGCGAGTACGTACTCACCATGGCGGACTCGAGAGAGGATGCGGACGCTTTGGTGTTGCTGCTCCTGGTCTTGCTGGGCCGGGCGCGGAGAGGCGCGCGCAGCAGCCTGGCGAGCCGCTTCTGGCGGGTGCTCCAGAAGTTCTTGACGTCGTTGTCCGTCCTGCCCGGCAGGTAGGTGGCAATCCTCGCCCACTTGTTGCCGAACTGCGCCTGCAGCTCGATCACCACCCGCTCCTCGTCGGCGGAGAACTTGCAGCCACTTCAGGAAAAAAAAATGTCAGGTTGCAATTGCATTGCCGTTGTGAACTCTCAGCCAAGGTTGATAGCGCAAACTGCAGAGGATAACACGACGCTTTGCACATCACTGTCGTTGTCTCTCTCATCTGGCCATTTTCTTGTTAACAGTTCGTTAAAATATGCATTTGTTGGTAATCATCTCTGGTAGAAAACAATCGTTGGCACTTGCTGTCTCTGTTCTTGCCGGTCAGACAATTAGTGCCGGGCACGGGTCATTGTTAATCAGCGATGAAAACCAGAGTAAATTGGATTATACTAGCGCAAATGCAGCCTGACTTCTTAGAACGTGCGCACATATACAAGTTTAACCGAAACCCAGCGCGATCGAACAGTGCCAAGAAGAAGAAGGAGAAGAAGATGAAGAAGAAGACGACGACGAAGAAGAAGAAATGGGGAGGAATGGCGGTTGCTGCTTACGTACGTCTTGAGGTTGGGCCGGAGCTTGTTGACCCAGCGGAGGCGGCAGGACTTGCCGGTGCGCTGCAGGGCGCCTTTGGATCGAATGGAGCTCCAGTCGCGCGGGCCGTGCGTGCGCACGTGCTCCAGCAGCACCGCGTCCTCCTCCGCCATCCACGGCCCCTTCCGCACCGCCTCGCCGCCGCCGTCCCTCCTGCCGCCCCTCCGGCGGGCGGCGCCGCCGGGTGCTCGCGCCATTGCCCTGCCTGATCAGCCGATCGAGAGGAGAGAAGACGGCAGACGCAGCGCATGCGAGTAGTGTCCCGGAAGAGGCGCGGGCGCCCTTTCTGTAACTTCTATGGCGTGCGGACAGGGCGCGCGTAGCGGGGCGCGTGGCGCGACGGGGAGCGTCGGGTGGGGATCGGACGGTCGGGCTTTATTCGAGAGGGGAGCGGGCGCACGACCCCGCGGGTAACCGCCTCACGCCCCCCACGAACGCCGATTTCCGCGGCCCTGGCCTGGCCTGGATGCTCTCTCTGTCAAAACTCGCCACTCCGCGTGCCTTCGTGCGCAAGATCTTTTCTTGCAAGCATCGTAGCGGAAGAGAAAGTAGCCGCCTTGCAGTTCTTTTATTTCAACCAAAATTTATTTTTCTTTTTTAAAGAAATTCCCACATGCTATTAGATAAATGTCAAAGTACAACATGACTCGTGGAAATCACGAGACATGGAGGGAGGACCACATTTGTAGAAAGAACCATGAAAAATTTAGCTGCAATAAAGCCCTTGGAGTTTTTTTTACAACTGTCTTCCTTGCCGCTTGTCGTCATCGGACACCAAGGGACATCATCGCCACGTGGGCTTTGTGAGTCGAGAAGAGGCCCACCGCTAGAGGAGCCATAGTCATTATGGCATATTAAGTGAGGATCGTCTCCATACTCCTCAAATCTCGAATCCGTTGCATGTCTAACATTGACACCACCCTCAAATCTTCAACCTTGTTCTTGGGCAGTGGCGAAGCTTAGTACAAGTCTGAGGGGGCCATGCCCCGCCCCCTCCCAGCTCTAGGCAAAACAATGAAGAAAATATACTATGCACGGCTTAGATAAGTAAAAAATATCAATTCTTTGCCCTCCTAGTTGTTCATATTTTCGCTTTGCCCCCCCCTCCCTGACGATTCCTATCAAGCTCCGCCACTACTCTCGGGCCTTGCCA
This sequence comes from Aegilops tauschii subsp. strangulata, assembly GCF_002575655.3. Taxonomy (NCBI): domain Eukaryota; kingdom Viridiplantae; phylum Streptophyta; class Magnoliopsida; order Poales; family Poaceae; genus Aegilops; species Aegilops tauschii. The sequence continues at coordinate 529,220,151 of NC_053036.3, forward strand.
TCGCTCGAAACGCTAACCGCCAGTGCAACCTTCGAAGACTGGGTTAGTCATTGAGGAGTAATGGAATCTCTCGACAACACCACCAGGGGCGCTGCCAAGATGGGTGTAGGACCAGGGAACATTTATTCCAATTGTGTTACCATCAAAACACCGCTAAGAGACACGCTAAATCTAACCCTAAATACAACAAATGCAAATAGGGTCCACCATCTCGTCACTCGAGTGGTGTCCGGAAGGGGAGAGAACTCACAACCTCACACGTGAGTGGCCTCCCTTAGAGCACTCCAACTGGACTTGGAAAATATGACCCCCCCCCCACACACATGTTGCGAACGTGTCCGCGGACAGGAGACATTCATCCCCTATATGCCCACTGTCGGTGTCAAAACCGGCGGATCTCGGGTAGGGGGTCCCGAACTGTGTGTCTAAGGTCGATGGTAACAGGAGACAAGGGACACAATGTTTACCCAGGTTCGGGCCCTCTCTATGGAGGTAATACCCCACTTCCTGCTTGATTGATCTTGATGAATATGAGTATTACAAGAGTTGATCTACCACGAGATCGTATTGGCTAAACCCTAGAAGTCTAGCCTGTATGACTAAGGTAATGAGTCTCTCCTCCCCCAGACTAACTCCTCGGTTTATATAGACACCGGGAGGATCTAGGATTACACAAGGTCGGTTACAAAGAAAGGAATCTACACATTTGATCGCCAAGCTTGCCTTCCACGCCAAGGAGAGTCCCATCCGGACACGGGTAGAGTCTTCGGCCTTCGTATCTTCACAGCCCATCAGTCCGGCCCATGGCTAACAGGCCAGACGCCCGAGGACACCTTAGTCCAGGACTCCCTCAGTAGCCCGTGAACCTGGCTTTAATGACGAGGAGTCCGGCGCGCAGTTTTGTCTTCGGCATTGCAAGGCGGGTTCCCATTTTAGAATACTCCACGATGGTCTTCGGACGAACGTGTCCGGCTCTGTAACATGAGTTTTGTATACTTCCACAGAGGGCACAATAATTTATAAATCCAATCCACCGACAACTGTTCATAGCGTGACGCCATGTCACCACCGGGTCATTATTTTAAACCGTTTGTTGGCCTGCCGCCCCGGGTTTTGAGGCGCGGCTTTATTGGCACGTCTTATCCAAATCGAGATCGTGTCCCCTTATTAAGGGATTCTTATCGACACGGACGTGGGTAACCCAACCGTCTCTAGGGTACAACTCCTTGGGAACAGGCAAGTTTTAAGGCCCGGGAGTAGGCGTTAGATACCCACAACCTTTATAAAGGGGTACAGACCCGTCTCTCTCTCTCTTCCACGTTTGCTTCTTCCTCAGCCCTTGCTATCTCGAGTTCTAACACCCAAGTTTCGACCGCCACAAGCCTCAGTCATGTCCTGATCCAGCCTTCCCGGCCGGTGGGTGGCTTCTTCTGTTACAGAGGAGGATATTGCGAAGCTTAGGGCGGCAAGATATCTGACCGCAGAAATTCTCCATCGGCTCCCTGCTGAAGGGCAGGTTATCCCTACCCCCAGATCTGGCGAGAGGGTCATGTTTGTCTCCCACTTCCTCTGAGGGTTAGGCTTCGCCCTTAATCCCTTTGTTAATGGGCTCATGTTCTATTACAGGCTGAATTTTCACGTTCTGGCCCCGAACTCTGTTCTTCTCATCTCGGCGTTTATCGTCGCGTGCGAGGCCTTCCTCCGGATCCCTCCACACTTCGGCTTGTGGCTCAAGACCTTCAATGTGAAGCCGCAGATGATAGAGGGGAACCAGGCGGAGTGTGGTGGTGCCACCGTGAGCAAGCTTAATAGTGCTCTTTGGCTAAAAGGATCCTTCACCGAATCCTCTGACTTATGGCAGCGACAGTGGTTCTATATCACCGAGCCCCGTGGTTCCAAGTGGGCGGCTGCGCCTGTGTTTCGATCCGGCCCTCCGATTCAGCTCGCATCGTGGATTAATAAGGGGTTGGATTGGGGATCAGTTTACGAGGTGCAGACTCTGCAGAGCTGCATCCGGAGCCTCCTCGAGAGGGACATTGATCTCATCAACGTTATTCAAGTAATGTTGGTTCGTCGGACCTTGCCGTGCCAGAGACGGCCTCTCCGCATGTGGGAGTTTAATCCAGAAGGGCCACGAACACTTCAACACTTCTTCGGCACTACGCACAAAGGGATGTGGAAATTATTTTTGGGGAAACGAAAACAGTGGCCGGATACCACCGAAGACATCGGCCTTGACTGCAACCATCCGGATACCGCGGTAAGCACCCGTCCGCCAAACATCTCTTAGTCAGGTATCCTGCAGTAAGACACTGAGCAAACCATCTCTTTCCAAGGCTGGATAAAGAAAGCGGAATGGATTAGGTGTCGGCCCCCCTTCCCAAAGACTCAGCGGACCCCGTGCTAACAAGGATACTGGCGCCGGCACCGTACCAGGCGCCGGTGGAGGGGGGCAAGGTGTACAATAACTGACATGCATAGGAATAAAACATAGTGAGATTATGTAAGGAGTGCATGCACAAATCTAGAGTGATGGTAGCAAACTATGGATAGACCCAAAACAAATGATAGCAGGCAGATAATAGCTTTAGTTAAAAAATACAGATAATGGCTCCTTTAATGTTTGTTTGCACCCAACATGAAACTCATAGTAGACACCTGAGATTAACCAGATAGTAGACAGATAGTACTGATTGCTGCCCCAATATGTACCCCACAACCATTTAAAAAATCAAGTTTCAGCATAAGTTTGGACCTGAGTCAGAGTCTAATAGGTGAACACGACGATAAAGTAGCATGTCATCATATTAAGCAATGCATAACGCAAGCAGACACGAAAGAGTGCGACCTCTCTTGCCGACTGAAACGTCCATTTTGCATCATGCTTTTATATCGATATTTTTTATTGCATTATGGGCTGTTATTACACATTATGTCACAATACTTATGCCTATTCTCTCTTATTTTACAAGGTTTACATAAGGAGGGAGAATGTCGGCAGCTGGAATTCTGGGCTGGAAGAGGAGCAAATATTAGAGACCACTGCACAACTCCAAAAGCCCTGAAACTCCACGAAAGTTGTTTTCGGAAATAATAAAAAATACTGAGCGGAAGAAATACCAGAGGGGGCCCACACCCTGGCCACGAGGGTGGGGGGCACGCCCTACCCCCTGGGCGCGCCCCCTACCTCGTGGGCCCCTTGTTGGCCCTCCGGTGGCCATCTTCTGCTATATGAAGTCTTTCGTTCGAAGAAAAATTATAAGCTAGCTTTCGGGACGAGACTCCGCCGCCACGAGGCGGAACCTTGGCAGAACCAATATAGGGCTCCGGCAGAGCTGTTCTGCCGGGGACACTTCCCTCCGGGAGGGGGAAATCATCGCCATCGTCATCACCAATGCTCCTCTCATCGGGAGAGGGCAATCTCCATCAACATCTTCACCAGCACTATCTCCTCTCAAACCCTAGTTCATCTCTTGTATCCAATTCTTGTCTCCAAGTCTGGGATTGGTACCTGTAGGTTGCTAGTAGTGTTGATTACTCATTGTAGTTGATACTAGTTGGTTTATTTGGTGGAAGATCATATGTTCAGATCCTATATGCATATTAATACTCCTCTGATTATGAACATGAATATGCTTTGTGAGTAGTTACGTTTGTTCCTGAGGACATGGGAGAAGTCTTGCTATTAGTAGTCATGTGAATTTGGTATTCGTTCGATATTTTGATGAGATGTATGTTGTCTCTCCTCTAGTGGTTTTATGTGAACGTCGACTACATGACACTTCACCATTATTTGGGCCTAGAGGAAGGCATTGGGAAGTAATAAGTAGATGATGGGTTGCTAGAGTGACAGAAGCTTAAACCCTAGTTTATGCGTTGCTTCGTAAGGGGCTGATTTGGATCCATATGTTTCATGCTATGGTTAGGTTTACCTTAATACTTCTTTTGTAGTTGCGGATGCTTGCAATAGGGGTTAATCATAAGTGGGATGCTTGTTCAAGTAAGAACAACACCCAAGCACCGGTCCACCCACATATCAAATTATCAAAGTACTGAACGCGAATCATATGAACGTGATGAAAACTAGCTTGACGATAATTCCCATGTGTCCTTGGGAGCGCTTTTCTCTATATAAGAAATTGTCCAGGCTTGTCCTTTGCTACAAAAGGATTGGGCCACCTTGCTGCACTTTATTTACTTTTGTTACTAGTTGCTCGTTACAATTTATCTTATCACAAAACTATCTGTTACCTATAATTTCAGTGCTTGCAGAGAATACCTTGCTGAAAACCGCTTATCATTTCCTTCTGCTCCTCGTTGGGTTCGACACTCTTACTTATCGAAAGGACTGCGATAGATCCCCTATACTTGTGGGTCATCAAGACTCTTTTCTGGCGCCGTTGCCGAGGAGTGAAGCGCCTTTGGTAGGTGGAATTTGGTAAGGAAAAATTTATATAGTGTGCTGAAATTTACTGTCACTTGTTACTACAGAAAGTAATCCTCTGAAAAGCTTGTTCGGGGTATCTTCACCCCGACCAGTAGAGCAAAAATTTGCTCCTCAACCTACTGAACCTACTGAAAATGAAAATGTCTACTTTGAGATTCCTTCGGGTATGATAGAAAAACTGCTAGCTAATCCTTTTGCAGGAGATGGAACAATGCATCTTGATGAGCACCTAATATATGAGGATGAAGTTTGTGGATTATTTAAGCTTGCAGGTGTGCCCGATGATGTTATTAAGAAGAAGGTCTTCCCTTTATCTTTGAAGGGAGATGCATTGACATGGTATAGGCTATGTGATGATATGGGATCATGGAACTACAAACGATTGAAATTGGAATTTCATCAGAAGTTTTATCCTATGCATCTTGTTCATCGTGATCGCAATTATATATATAATTTTTGGCCTCGCGAAGGAGAAAGCATCGCTCAAGCTTGGGGGAGGCTTAAATCAATGTTATATTCATGCCCCAATCATGAGCTCCCAAGAGAAATAATTATTCAAAAAATTTATGCTCGGCTTTCTGATAACAATCGCACCATGCTCGATACTTCTTGTGCTGGCTCTTTTATGATGAAGACTATTGAATTTAAATGGGATTTATTGGAAAGAATTAAACGCAACTCTAAAGATTGGGATCTCGACGAAGGTAAGGAGTCAGGTATGACACCTAAGTTTGATTGTGTTAAATCTTTTATGGATACCGATGTTTTCCGTAAATTTAGCACTAAATATGGAATTGACTCTGAGATAGTAGCTTCCTTCTGTGAATCTTTTGCTACTCATGTTGATCTCCCTAAAGAGAAGTGGTTTAAATGTCATCCTCCCATAGAATTAAAAGTAGCTGCACCTATTAAAGTTGAAGAAAAGACTATCACTTATAATGATCCTATTCTTCCTACTGCTTATGTTGAGAAACCACCTTTTCCTGTTAGGATAAAAGATCATGCTAAAGCTTCAACTGTGGTTCGTAAAAGCAATATTAGAACCTATACACCTCCTGAGCAAGTTAAAGTTGAACCTAATATTGCTATTGTTAAAGATCTCTTGTCTAATAATATTGATGGGCATGTTATTCATTTCCGTGATGAAACTGCTAGAATTGCCAAACCTTGTGCTAAAGATAAACATAGACCTGTGGTAGGCATGCCTGTTATTTCTGTTAAAATAGGAGATCATTGTTATCATGGCTTATGTGATATGGGTGCTAGTGCTAGTGCAATACCGATTGACTTATACAAAGAAATTATGCATGATATTGCACCTACTGAGTTAGAAGATATTGATGTCACAATTAAACTTGCCAATAGAGATACTATTTCATCCATGGGAATTGTTAGAGATGTTGAAGTCTTGTGTGGGAAAACTAAATATCCTGCTAATTTTCTTGTTCTTGGTTCCCCACAAGATAGCTTTTGTCCCATTATATTTGGTAGACCCTTCTTGAACACTGTTAATGCTAGGATAGACTGCGAAAAGGATGTTGTTACTATTGGTTTAGGTGATATGTCTCATGAGTTTAACTTTTCTAAATTTCGTAGACAACACCGTGAAGAGGAATTGCCTAGTAAAGATGAAATTATTGGTCTTGCTTCTATTGCCGTGCCTCCTAGTGAACGTTTAGAACAATATTTGCTAGACCATGAAAATGATATGTTTATGAATGAAAGAAGGGAAATAGATGAAGTATTCTTTAAACAGGAACCCATCCTGAAACACAACTTGCCTGTTGAAATCCTAGGGGATCCTCCTCCACCCAAGGGCGATCCTGTGTTTGAGCTCAGACCGTTACCTGATACTCTTAAATATGCTTATCTTGATAAGAAAAAGATATATCCTGTTATTATTAGTGCTAACCTTTCAGAGCATGAAGAAGAGAGATTATTGAAAACTCTGAAGAAGCACCGCGCTGCTATTGGATATACTCTTGATGATCTTAAGGGCATTAGCCCCACTCTATGCCAACACAAAATAAATTTGGAGAAAGATGCCAAACCAGTTCGTGATCACCAACGACGGCTGAATCCTAAGATGAAAGAAGTGGTAAGAAAGGAAATACTAAAGCTTCTTGAGGCAGGTATTATTTATCCCATGGCTGATATTCAGTGGGTAAGTCCTGTCCATTGTTTCCCTAAAAAGGGAGTTATTACCGTCGTTCCTAATGATAAAGATGAATTGATCCCGCAAAGAATTACTACAGGTTATAGGATGGTAATTGATTTCCGCAAATTAAATAAGGCTACTAAAAAAGATCATTACCCCTTACCTTTTATTGATCAAATGCTAGAAAGATTATCCAAACATACACATTTTTGCTTTCTAGATGGTTATTCTGGTTTCTCTCAAATACCTGTGTTAGCCGATGATCAATCAAAAACCACTTTTATTTGCCCTTTCGGTACTTTTGCTTATAGACGTATGCCTTTTGGTCTATGTAATGCACCTACTACCTTTCAAAGATGCATGATGGCTATATTCTCTGACTTTTGTGAAAAGATATGTGAGGTTTTCATGGATGATTTCTCCGTTTATGGATCTCTTTTGATGATTGCTTGAGCAACCTTGATCGAGTTTTGCAGAGATGTGAAGAAACTAATATTGTCTTGAATTGGGAAAAGTGCCACTTTATGGTTAATGAAGGTATTGTCTTGGGGCATAAAATTTCTGAAAGAGGTATTGAAGTTGATAAAGCCAAGGTTGATGCTATTGAAAATATGCCATGTCCCAAGGACATCAAAGGTATAAGAAGTTTCCTTGGTCATGCCGGTTTTTATAGGAGGTTCATTAAGGACTTCTCAAAAATTTCTCGGCCTCTGACTATTTTATTACAAAAAGATATACCATTTGTCTTTGATGATGATTGTGTAGAAGCATTTGAAATACATAAGAAAACATTGATCTCTGCACCTATTGTTCAGCCACCTGATTGGAATTTACCCTTTGAAATGATGTGCGATGCTAGTGATTATGCTGGAGGTGCTGTTCTAGGGCAAATAGTTGATAAGAAATTAAATGTTATCCAATATGCTAGTAAAACTCTAGACAATGCTCAGAGAAATTATGCTACTACTAAAAAAGAATTCTTAGCAGTTGTATTTGCTTGTGATAAGTTCAGACCTTATATTGTTGATTCTAAAGTAACTATTCACACTGATCGTGCTGCTATTAAATACCTTATGGAAAATAAAGATGCTAAACCTAGACTTATTAGATGGGTTCTCTTGCTACAAGAATTTGATTTGCATTTTATTGATAGAAAAGGAGCTGAGAACCCCGTTGCAGACAACTTGTCTAGGTTAGAAAATGTTCTTGATGACCCACTACCTATTGATGATAGCTTTCCTGATGAACAATTAAATGTCATAAATGCTTCTCGTACTGCTCCATGGTATGCCGATTATGCTAATTACATTGTTGCTAAATTCATACCACCTAGTTTCACATACCAGCAAAAGAAAAAGTTTTTCTATGATTTGAGACATTACTTTTGGGATGACCCACATCTTTATAAAGAAGGAGTAGATGGTGTTATTAGACGTTGTGTACCTGAGCATGAACAGGAACAGATCCTACGCAAGTGTCACTCCGAAGCGTATGGAGGACACCATGCTGGAGATAGAACTGCACATAAGGTATTGCAATCCGGTTTTTATTGGCCTACTCTCTTCAAGGATGCCGTAAGTTTGTCTTATCTTGTGATGAATGTCAAAGAATTGGTAATATTAGTAGACGTCAAGAAATTCCTATGAACTATTCACTTGTTATTGAACCATTTGATGTTTGGGGCTTTGATTATATGGGACCGTTTCCTGCCTCTAATGGATATACACATATTTTAGTTGCTGTTGATTACGTTACTAAGTGGGTAGAAGCTATTCCAACTAGTAGTGTTGATCATAACACATCTATTAAAATGCTTAAAGAAGTTATTTTTCCGAGGTTTGGAGTCCCTAGATATTTAATGACTGATGGTGGTTCACATTTTATTCATGGTGCTTTCCGTAAAATGCTTGCTAAGTATGATGTTAATCATAGAATTGCAACTCCTTATCACCCGCAGTCTAGTGGTCAAGTAGAATTGAGCAATAGAGAGCTCAAATTAATTTTGCAAAAGACTGTTAATAGATCTAGAAAGTATTGGTCCAAGAAACTTGATGATGCATTATGGTCCTATAGAACTGCATATAAAATTCCTATGGGTATGTCTCCGTATAAAATGGTTTATGGTAAAGCATGTCACTTACCTCTCAAACTAGAACACAAAGCTTATTGGGCTATTAAAGAGCTCAATTATGATTTGAAACTTGCCGGTGAGAAGAGGTTATTCGACATTAGCTCACTTGATGAATGGAGAACCCAGGCCTATGAGAATGCCAAGTTGTTTAAAGAAAAAGTTAAAAGATGGCATGACAAAAGGATACAAAAGCGTGAGTTTAATGTAGGTGATTATGTATTGCTGTACAACTCTCGTTTGAGATTTTTTGCAGGAAAACTTCTCTCTAAATGGGAAGGTCCTTACGTTATTGAGGAGGTCTATCGTTCCGGTGCCATAAAAATCAACAACTTTGAAGGCACAAATCCGAAGGTGGTGAACGGCCAAAGAATCAAACATTATATCTCAGGTACTCCTATAAATGTTGAAACCAATGTTATTGAAACCGTAACCCCGGAGGAATACATAAGGGACACTTTCCGGAATGTTTCAGACTCCGAAAAGGAATAGGGATGTGGTACGGTAAGTAAACCGACTCCAAAACAGTTCTAAAGGCAATGTTTATCCGTTTCGGAATATTTAGAAAAATAGAAAAATAAGAAGCAGTCTGGGAAGGACACGAGGCCTCCACGAGGGTGGAGGGCGCGCCCTACCCCCCTGGGCGCGCCCCTGCCTCGTGGGCACCTCGTGCGCTCTCCGGACTCCGTTTTCTTGCACGATACGTATTTTGGTCGCTAAAAATTCATTATATAATCTCCCGAAGGTTTTGACTCCTGTATCACGCAAATATCCTCTATTTTTGTTTTGAGCTGTTGCTACTACAGATTTGAGCAAGATGTCTTCTCAAGAGTCAGTCGGGGAGAGCCGGGTGTCTCATCCGGCATCGAGATCAAGGACAAACAGCGATGCTGACCACTTTGGGCCAGCAGCAAAGGAAGAGATGGAGGCTGATTTGAAGAGGATAGACGCCATGGAGGAGGATCAAGAAGTCACTTCTCGCTTCCGAGCTGGATTCACAATGGGGGAACTACAGAGCTCGGCTATTCCAAACTCGGTTATCCCTTCCAATGTTAGATTTCTTTCTTATGAAAATATGAAGAAGAACGTCACTTGTTCTCCCGCAGCTATGCAACACCCTTGTGTGCAAGGAGCTTTGGCCGTTACAGGAAAGCTTCGTAAGGAGATAATGGATCTCAAGCAGCAACTCAATAAGCTCGAAGAAGAGAATCGTATCCTGAGGAGTATCATCGCCAAGAATATCACACAAACACCTCCGAAGAAGGAGATATAATCACATGGGTATGGGCACTCCCCTTGGCAACTGCCAAGCTTGGGGGAGGTGCCCCGGTATGGTATCACCATCACACTCCTATCTTTACCATTTTTCTTAGTTCGATCCTATTAGTAGTATCTTGATTTAGTAGAATAAAGTTTTTAGTGTGATCTAGCCTTGAGTTTTGCTTTATGATCTCTCTATGTAATCGAGTCCGTGAGCTATATAATAAAGAGTAGTGTTGAGTCAAGGGCTTGATTATTTTGCCATGATCTTGAGTGAATAAAAGAAAAGAGAAGAGAATAAAAAGAAACAAAGAGATCATATTGATCTTATGAAAAGTAATGACTTCACATAGAAAGAGTATGATGATTGAAAATTGTTGAGAGTTGATAAACATAGTTTTGGTCATCGTTGCAATTAATAGGAAGTAATAAAGAAAGAGAGGTTTCACATATAAATATACTATTGTGGACATCTTTTATGATTGGGAGCACTCATTAAAATATGACATGCTAAAGAGTTGATGTTGGACAAGGAAGACAACGTAATGGGTTATGTTTTCTTATATCTGAAATAAAGTATATTGTCATGGATCATCCAAAATGTTGAGCTTGCCTTTCCCCCTCATGCTAGCCAAGTTCTTTGCACCAAGTAGAGATACTACTTGTGCTTCCAAATACCCTTAAACCCAGTTTTGTCATGAGAGTCCACCATATCTACCTATGGATTGAGTAAGATCCTTCAAGTAAGTTGTCATCGGTGCAAGCAATAAAAATTGCTCTCTAAATATGTATGATTGATTGGTGTGGAGGAAATAAGCTTTATACGATCTTGTGATGTGGAAGAAATAAAAGCGACGAACTGCATAATAAAGGTCTATATCACAAGTGGCAATATAAAGTGACGTTCTTTCGCATTAAGATTTTGTGCATCCAACCCTGAAAGCGCATGGCAACCTCTGCTTCCCTCTGCGAAGGGCCTATCTTTTACTTTTATCTTCTACCTTATGCAAGAGTCATGGTGATCTTCACCTTTCCTTTTTACATTTTATCCTTTGGCAAGCACAGTATGTTGGAAAGATCCTGATATATATATCTAATTGGATGTAAGTTGGCATGAACTATTATTGTTGACATTACCCTTGAGGTAAAAGGTTGGGAGGCGAAACTATAAGCCCCTATCTTTCTCTGTGTCCGATTAAAACTCAGTAACCGCAAGTATTGCGTGAGTGTTAGCAATTATGAAAGACTAAATGATAGTTGAGTATGTGGACTTGCTAAAAAGCTCTGACATAGGCTCTTTCTGATGTTATGATAAATTGCAATTGCCTCAATGACTGAAATTATAGTTTGTTGGTTCTCAATAAAGTTTCTGATTCATACTTTGCATTGTGAGTAGATTATTACTTGAGCAAAAGAAATCATATGAAAATATCCATATATGTTGCTGTTATGAGAATAACCATGATGCCTTCATGTCCGTATTTTATTTTGTCGACACCTCTACCTCTAAACATGTGGACATATTTATCGTTATCGGCTTCCGCTTGAGGACAAGCGAGGTCTAAGCTTGGGGGAGTTGATACGTCCATTTTGCATCATGCTTTTATATCAATATTTATTGCATTATGGGCTGTTATTACACATTATGTCACAATACTTATGCCTATTCTCTCTTATTTTACAAGGTTTACATAAGGAGGGAGAATGCCGGCAGCTGGAATTCTGGGCTGGAAGAGGAGCAAATATTAGAGACATATTCTGCACAACTCCAAAAGTCCTGAAACTCCACGAAAGTTGTTTTCGGAAATAATAAAAAATACTGAGCGGAAGAAATACCAGAAGGGGCCCACACCCTGGCCACGAGGGTGGGGGCGCGCCCTACCCCCTTGGGCGCGCCCCCCTGCCTCGTGGGCCCCCTGTTGGCTCTCCGGTGCCCATCTTCTGCTATATGAAGTCTTTCGTCCGAAGAAAAATTATAAGCAAGCTTTCGGGACGAGACTCTGCCGCCACGAGGCGGAACCTTGGCGGAACCAATCTAGGGCTCCGGCAGAGCTGTTCTGCCGGGGACACTTCCCTCCGGGAGGGGGAAATCATCGCCATCGTCATCACCAACGCTCCTCTCGTCGGGAGAGGGCAATCTCCATCAACATCTTCACCAGCACCATCTCCTCTCAAACCCTAGTTTATCTCTTGTATCCAATTCTTGTCTCCAAATCTGGGATTGGTACCTGTAGGTTGCTAGTAGTGTTGATTACTCCTTGTAGTTGATACTAGTTGGTTTATTTGGTGGAAGATCATATGTTCAGATCCTATATGCATATTAATACTCCTCTGATTATGAACATGAATATGCTTTGTGAGTAGTTATGTTTGTTCCTGAGGACATGGGAGAAGTCTTGCTATTAGTAGTCATGTGAATTTGGTATTCGTTCGATATTTTGATGAGATGTATGTTGTCTCTCCTCTAGTGGTGTTATGTGAACGTCGACTACATGACACTTCACCATTATTTGGGCCTAGAGGAAGGCATTGGGAAGTAATAAGTAGATGATGGGTTGCTAGAGTGACAGAAGCTTAAACCCTAGTTTATGCGTTGCCTCGTAAGGGGCTGATTTGGATCCATATGTTTCATGCTATGGTTAGGTTTACCTTAATACTTCTTTTGTAGTTGCGGATGCTTGCAATAGGGGTTAATCATAAGTGGGATGCTTGTTCAAGTAAGAACAGCACCCAAGCACCGGTCCACCCACATATCAAATTATCAAAGTACCGAACGCGAATCATATGAACGTGATGAAAACTAGCTTGACGATAATTCCCATGTGTCCTCGGGAGCGCTTTTCTCTATATAAGAAATTGTCCAGGCTTGTCCTTTGCTACAAAAGGATTGGGACACCTTGCTGCACTTTATTTACTTTTGTTACTTGTTGCTCGTTACAATTTATCTTATCACAAAACTATCTGTTACCTATAATTTTAGTGCTTGCAGAGAATACCTTGCTGAAAACCGCTTATCATTTCCTTCTGCTCCTCGTTGGGTTCGACACTCTTAATTATCAAAAGGACTACGATAGATTCCCTATACTTGTGGGTCATCACGGACCCGTGTAGTCCTCAAGGTCATCTGCTCAATTGATGATGGTAATGCAGTTGTCGTGGCTACCGGCGGTGGGGAAGAAGATCTGAGGCGGCGAAAGACAGTCTGGAGAGCGGATACCTGCTGTGGTGAACCCTTCCGTCGTTGGAGTAGCTGAGCTGGGGTGGAACACAGCACCGCAGGAGCAGGACAAACCACACAAGGTTTTCTTTGACACATATCTGTAACAGAAGTAATTGTGTAAGGGCTTGTTTGAATTTGAGGATTCTAACAATGCAGGGATAGGAAATAGACTGGAATAGGATAGGAATGCACGTGCAAAACAGGGAATTTAAAAACACAGAATTTAAAAACAGAGAATTTAACAAGAATTGGAAGATCACAAGATGCAAAGAAGCATGGTGAGATTAAGTCAAACCACAAGAAGTGTACAACCTCTTTGGCGAAGCCATGCCGATCTCAGCATGATTGGGTTGGCCGGTGAGGATGCTCCGGCTGACTTGGCTGTCGGAGGAAGGGAAGAAGATCTTAGGCGTCTGGAGATGGAGCCCGAGGTACTGCTCCGCTGTGATGGAGGGTTTCATCGTTGGAGCAGCTCCGGTGAGTTGTACGACGCCGAGGCTGAAGCAGGACAAGAGAGACAATGTTAACCTGAGTGGAATTCTAATATCATCTCCAATAGATGACGTAAAATACATAACCACAAAGTGCTAGATGTATACATCAGCCGCTCATCTCTGAACTTAACCGTCGAAACTGAATTTAGTTGTCAAAACTGAACTTAACTGTCGAAACTAAATTTTGCTGTCGAAACTGAATTTTACTGTCGAAACTGAACGCACTAGAGGTGAGGCTACACGTCAGTCGACTGACTTTTTCATCTCTGGTCAGTCGATTTTGCAGTCGTTGGATACGAAATCAAGGGCTTGCAGTTCATCTTCAACCTCCACCCCCCTGAGCCGCCAGCCACCACCAGCCAAATAGCCGCCCACCGCCCGCGGCCGGCGGTGCGCCGCCCCGCCCGCCCCGAAAACACTCCCCCCGTGCTGAGCTTTTTCTCCGGCGATCCCCACGCCACCGGCCCACCACCGCCGGCGACCACCGCCCCCACCCTGAACCCTAAGATAGATAGTGGGGTACCTCTCCGGCGAGCCCCCCTCCCCGCTATGGCTGGTTCTTCCTTAACTCCGGCGAGCCCCCCCCCCACCCCCTGAAAATCGACTGACCCAAAAGTCGATTCAGTCGAATGAAGTGTAGCTAAATAGGAGCAGCATCGCAAGCAAGAGCAAGAGCGAGAGCAGCAGCGCGAGCAAGAGCAGACCAGGCAGGGGACCGAGAGCAAGAGCAGAGCAGCAGCGCGAGCGAGAGCTAAAGCAGCAGCAGCTCCTACTGATGTGGACGTCGCCGTCGAGGGAGCGACGCCGTGGAGGAAGTGGCCGGCGACGCTGCCGTGGATGGAGCCGCGCCGTGTCGGCTCGGGACCGAGCACCGGCAGCACCGTGAGATCGAATCAAGAAGAAAATGCGGCGATTAGTGTACAACTTCTTTGGTGGCGCTGATTAGGCCGCAGCTTCATTCGAGGAAACGGTGATGATGATGCTCTTCCGGTGGTGCAGGTGAAGACGGCGGTGTGGGAATGGAGGTGGCGTGAAAGACGAGGGGAACATCGGGGCAACTCCTTGGAGGTGGAGGACGGGGTGGCTGAACCGGCGGGACAACCAGATCGAGGACGAATCCTCATCCGGTACGGTGGATGAGGGACGTCGAGGTGTTGCTGTGGACGACATCGTCGGGGAAGAGGCTCCGGCTGGGTGGCGGACGGAGGATGGGGCTTCGCGGGTTTTCCCGGCCTCGGTGTACGAATGGGTGGGCGGATGGGATGGGAGTGGGGAACCATGGCTTAGGGACGCGCTTGTCCGAAATGTGGGGTAAGTTACGAAAGTACCCCCACCGATTTGAGGCGGTTCTTTTGGTTCAGGGGTACCACAGGCATTTTGTGTGTCGGGATTTCACAGGAGGTGGGAGTTTTCGCGCGCGTTGTAATTTTGGAATAGCAAGGCGCGGGTTGAGATGCAGGGAGTTGTCGGAGCACAACGAGACAAAGATTTATCTTAAATATTTCAGGGTAACAAGGCGCGGGTTGAAGAGGCGGGAGTTTTGCAGCACGATAGACAGAGACGCTAGCTTGAAATTTCGGCATAACAAGGCGCGGCTTGAAATTTTGGGAGAACAAGCTTAACGTGTACCCAAAAGAAAAAGAGACAATTTAGACTAGTATGATATACTACGTACAATGTGTTTAACACGCACAACACACACACAGACACCATTGAGACTAGTAAGGTACACGTGCATTGCACGCATGAGATTTGGCAACCAAATTATGAATAAATACCACATTATATCATGTAAGCTTTGAGTCATATATGCATGATGTAGATGTTCGTTTAATTCTTATAGTTAATTTCATTCAAAATCATCTAGTTTTTATAAGAAAGCTAATCTATTTTAAGATTCATGGAATTGTAAGTTGTAAGGCATAAAGTAAAAACAAATCATGTAGAAAAACATTTGGGCAATTATGATATGGAAGATTCTACAACAAAGAAGTGCTTGTGTTTTGAGGTTTGTGCATTATGCTTAAGTTCAACCATAGAGTCTTCTAGATTGTACATGTGGCAAAATCTGGTGGAATCTAGATGATATCCAAGGGCCAGTAATGCTCAAATTTGCCAGCTCTGCACCATCGGATTGGCCTCATCCAATGACCATCTTTCAAAGTTAAAGTTATCCACAAACTATATAAAAAATATAAAATATAATATATATATATAGGGGTATAGATATAGATATGTGATGCGAAAGCCACCCATCATCTCCAAGTAGAATAGTGTGTCCATGCACGGATGCAATGTGGCCAAACGATGTCTGCCATCGGTATCTCAAATTCAAACCAGTCTAACCTTATTCAATGTGTATACATTACAACATGCTCGTTTCCAAACCACACCGCACAGATCTCCGTTATATTCGTGCATGCATGGGTTTCAAACATCATGATCTCTTATTCAAATATTTGAATTCAACTTTACATTGATTATGACCTCACCTAGTCTTTTACACCCACACATTGGTCTTCTCTTTA
Source organism: Aegilops tauschii subsp. strangulata (assembly GCF_002575655.3). Taxonomy (NCBI): domain Eukaryota; kingdom Viridiplantae; phylum Streptophyta; class Magnoliopsida; order Poales; family Poaceae; genus Aegilops; species Aegilops tauschii. The sequence goes on from NC_053036.3 coordinate 529,236,386, forward strand.
TAATTGTACCACTAACTTTCTCTCGTGCATGCATGCACACACACTACCAGTCGGCATTATCCATCACACACATGCAATCTTTTTCTTCAGGTCGGTCTCCCATGAAGGCACACACACACACATCCCCCTCTCCATCATATCGGGCATTCTTTATCTCTCATGTGCATGTGCAACGATCGATGTTCCTCTATGTGTGTGTATATAGCTAGGTCTTTCATAGTTTTCCACATAAACCGATCAATCTATATATCTAGTGAGGTCTCACCCTCTTTCCCACGTCCACATCGATCAATCTATACCTCTCTATATAGGATTACATATATAGCTAATACACCCACACTAATTATATATCCAACGCCCCCCTCTCATCATCCATGCCTTCCGCTTCATCTCTCAGACGCGCGCACAATGCCGAAGACAGGGGGCTGCAAGGGCCCTGCCCCCCTAACATCACTATATATCGAGGCTAATATGAATGTGAACATTAGACAATTGCTGGTAAAAATGGTTTAAGTTGATGAATTGGCCCTCCTCGTAAAGGATTAGCAATGCTTGGCCCCCTAGCTCATGGGACATTTTTATGGCTCCGCCACTGCGCGCAACAACGCACGTTCTCGCCCCCTCTCTCTAAATATCGATCTCGCAGTTGTGCACTCCTTCATAGTCTCCCTCCACTCGGCCCCTCGAACCATCTTCTAGCCCCCCACCAAATTTTTCCACATGTACAATCTAGCAGACTCCATGGTTGAACTTAAGCATAATGCACAAATCTCAAAACAATAGTGGTTCTCCTTTTTCTAGAATCTTCCGTATCATAACTACCCAAACTTTTTTTCTAGTTGAATTGCCATTATTTGTTTTTACTTTATGCTTTACAACGCACAATTCCATGAATCATAAAATAGATTAAGGGCTTCTTTGATTCAAAGGATTCTCGAAGGAATTTTGGAGGATTCTAATCCTTAGGATTTTTTCCTATCTTGGTTGTTTCATTCGTAGGATTGTAAACCATAGGAATTCTTCCATATGATTCATTTGCACTAGATTTCATAGGAAACATCCCATCCACTCAAACCTCTTTGAAAGAATTCTGCGTTTTTTCTATGCACAATCAAACACTCGTACCATCCTGTAGGATTCAAGACGACATTCCACTCTAATCCCATGTTCTTCCTATTCCCGCGTTTTGGAAATCCTACGAATCAGAGAGGCCCTAGGTTTTTTATAAAAACTAATTGATTTTGAATGAGATGAACTATAAGAATTAAACGAAGGTCTACATAAGGCATATATGACTCAGAGCTTACATGCTATAGTGTGGTATTTATTCATAATTTGGTTGCAAAATCTGACGCGTGCAATGCACGTGTACCTTACTAGTACTTCGAGTATGTGATAACCCACAAGTATAGGGGATCGCAACAGTTTTGAGGGTAGAGTATTCAACCCAAATTTATTGATTCGACACAAGGGGAGCCAAAGAATATTCTCAAGTGTTAGCAACTGAGTTGTCAATTCAGCCACACCTGGATAACTTAGTATCTGCAACAAAGTATTTAGCAGCAAAGTAGTATGATAGTAGTGGTAACGGTAACAAAAGTAACGGTAGCAAAAGTAATATTTTTGGTGTTTTGTAGTGATTGTAACAGTAGCAACGGAAAAGTAAATAAGCGAAGAACAATATGTGAAAAGCTCATAAGCATTGGATCGGTGATGGAGAATTATGCCGGATGCGGCTCACCATGTAACAATCATAACATAGGGTGACACAGAACTAGCTCCAATTCATCAATGTAATGTAGGCATGTATTCGGAATATAGTCATACATGCTTATGGAAAAGAACTTGCATGACATCTTTTATCCTACCCTCCCGTGGCAGCGGGGTCCTAATGGAAACTAAGGGATATTAAGGCCTCCTTTTAATAGAGTACCGGAACAAAGCATTAGCACATAGTGAATACATGAACTCCTCAAACTATGGTCATCACCGGGAGTGGTCCCGATTATTGTCACTTCGGGGTTGCCGGATCATAACACATAGTAGGTGACTATAGACTTGCAAGATAGGATCAAGAACTCACATATATTCATGAAAACATAATAGGTTCAGATCTGAAATCATGGCACTCGGGCCCTAGTGACAAGCATTAAGCATATCAAAGTCATAGCAACATCAATCTCAGAACATAGTGGATACTAGGGATCAAATCCTAACAAAACTATCTCGATTACATGATAGATCACAGCCAACCCATCACCGTCCAGCAAGCCTACGATGGAATTACTCACGCACGGCGGTGAGTATCATGAAATTGGTGATGGAGGATGGTTGATGATGACGATGGCGACGGATTCCCCTCTCCGGAGCCCTGAACGGACTCCAGATCAGCCCTCCGAGAGGTTTTAGGGTTTGGCGGCGGCTCCGTATCGTAAAACGCGATGAATCCTTCTCTCTGATTTTTTCTCCCCGAAAGTGAATATATGGAGTTGGAGTTGAGGTCGGTGGAGCGTCAGGGGGCCCACGAGGCAGGGGGCGCGCCCCCACCCTCGTGGACAGGGTGTGGGCCCCCTGACGTGGATTTTTCTTCTAGTATTTTTAATATTTTCCAAAAAGATGTTCCGTGGAGTTTCAGGTCATTCCGAGAACTTTTGTTTCTGCACATAAATAACACCATGGAAAGTCTGCTGAAAACAGCGTCAGTCCGGGTTAGTTCCATTCAAATCATGCAAGTTAGAGTCCAAAACAAGGGCAAAAGTGTTTGGAAAAGTAGATACGACGGAGACGTATCAACTCCCGCAAGCTTAAACCTTTGCTTGTCCTCAAGCAATTCAGTTGATAAACTGAAAGTGATAAAGAAAAACTTTTACAAACTCTGTTTGCTCTTGTTGTGGTAAATATGTAAAGCCAGCATTCAAGTTTTCAGCAAAGATTATGACTAACCACATTTGCAATAACTCTTAGGTCTCATGTTTACTCATATCAATGGCATAATCAACTAGCGAGCAATAATAATAAATCTCGGATGACAACACTTTATCAAAACAATCATGATATGATATAACAAGATGGTATCTCACTAGCCCTTTCTGAGACCGCAAAACATAAATGCAGAGCACCTTTAAAGATCAAGGACTAACTAGACACTGTAATTCATGGTAAAAGAGATCCAGTCATAGTCATACCCAATATAAATTAATATTAATGGATGCAAATGATAGCAACGCTCTCCAGCTGGTGCTTTTTAATAAGAGGGTGATGACTCAACATAAAAGTAAATAGATAGGCCCTTCACAGAGGGAAGCAGGGATTTGTAGAGGTGCTAGAGCTCGATTTTAAAGCAGAGAATAATATTTTGAGCAGCATACTTTCATTGTCAACATAACAACCAAGAGATGGCGATATCTTCCATGCTTCACACATTATAGGCGGTTCCCAAACAGAATGGTAAAGTTTATACTCCCCCTCCACCAACAAGCATCAATCCATGGCTTGCTCGAAACAACGAGTGCCTCCAACTAGCAACAGTCCCAGGGGGAGTTTTGTTTGCATAAAGCATGGGACTGGGCATCCTGGTGACCAGCCATTTTCTCGTGAGTGAGGAGCGGAGTCCACTCCTCTTGAGAATAACCCGCCTAGCATGGAAGATACGGACATCCCTAGTTGATACATGAGCTATTCGAGCATACAAAACAGAATTTCATTTTGAAGGTTTAGAATTTGGCACATACAAATTTACTTGGAACGGCAGGTAAATACCGCATATAGGAAGGTATAGTGGACTCATATGGAATAACTTTGGGGTTTAAGGGATTGGATGCACAAGCAGTATTCCCGCTTAGTACAAGTGAAGGCTAGCAAAAGACTGGGAAGCGACCAACTAGAGAGCGACAATAGTCATGAACATGCATTAAAATTAATAGACATTGAGTACGAGCATGAGTAGGATATAATCCACCATGAACATAAATATCGTGAAGGTTATGTTGATTTGTTTCAACTACATGTGTGAACATGTGCCAAGTCGAGTCACTTAAATCATTCAAAGGAGGATACCACCCCACTATACCACATCACAACCATTTTAATAGCATGTTGGCACGCAAGTTAAACCATTATAACTCATAGCTAATCAAGCATGGCATAAGCAACTATGATCTCTAATTGTCATTGCAAACATGTTTATTCATAATAGGCTGAATCAGGAACGATGAACTCATCATATTTACAAAAAAAAGAGAGGTCGAGTTCATACCAGCTGCTCTCATCTCAGTCAGTCCATCATATATCGTCATTATTGCCTTTCACTTGCACGACCGAACGAAGTGAATAATAATAAGAGTGCACGTGCATTGGACTAAGCTGGAATCTGCGAGCATTCAATAAACAAGAGAAGACAAGGCAATATGGGCTCTTGGTTAATTTCAACAATAATGCATATAAGAGCCACTTCAACAATTTAATTATGGTCTTCTCCTATCGACCCCCAAAGAAAAGAAATAAAGCTATTTACACGGGAAAGCTCCCAACAAGCAAAAGAAGACCATGAAATCTTTTTTTGGGTTTTCTTTTTAATTATTACTACTACAGCAAGAAAGGTAAACTAACTAAAAGTTACTACTAATTTTTTTCTGTTTTTTCTTAAGGTTTATCAAACACACAAGAAGAAAGCAAGAAAAAGAAAATAAACTAGCATGGATATTACAGTGAAAGAGTATGAGCACTGACATCTAGCAATGAGTGTGTGAACATAAATGTAATGTCGGTGAGAAATACGTACTCCCCCAAGCTTAGGCTTTTGGCCTAAGTTGGTTTATTGCCACGGATGGCCTGGCGGATATCCATAGTTGTAGTCGGGGTCGTACTGAGATGAAGAAGACTCTGATTGCCACTGGTTAGAAATCATCTCCGGATCCCAATGGTAGTTAGACTGTCGTGGAGGTTCAAATTGTGGTTCCGGCTCCGTGGCTGGTGTAGGGTTCTGGTAGGCATGAATGGCCGCCAACGGAACGAGATAAGGACCTTCAGATAAATTAAACAAGGAGGGATCAGGCAAGGTAATAGTCTCAGGGTGATGTTTATCAAAGAACAATTTGTATTTAAGCGCTCCTTCCCTATTCTTAACAATGAAGTCATGAGCTACCATACTCTTATAATCTAAATAAGCGGTGGGCAACAATTTTTCTTCTTTTTCTTAGTGCCTAATAGGTATGTTAAAATGTGCAGCTAGGCGTGAAGCATAGGTACCTCCAAAGATGGGACCCTTTGTACGGTTCAGACTTAACCGTTTAGCAATAATACCGGCCATACTAACAGTGTTATCGCAGAATAAACCATGGAACAAAATAATAATATCAGGAACACTAAGGTTCCCACAGTTTCCGCGACCAATTAAGCAACGACTAGCAAATATGGCAAAGTAGCATAAAACAGGAAAATGTATGCTAGTGATTCTTGCATCGGAAACCTTCCTAGTTTCCCCCCACAGTGATAGTGTCAATAAACCATCCACATCTTTACGATGTGGTTCATCTAAACTACCCTCAAAAGGTATTTTGCAAATCTTGCAAGATTCATCTAGTGGCATCTTCTTAACAACATCATATAAATGAAACTCTACTGAAGGAGGTGATTCCTTGGGAAAATAGTAGAAGTTTTGCACAAAAGTATTGGTGAGTAAGAGATACTGATTGCGTTGGTCGCGGAGGAAGTCGGTGAGGCCTGCATTCTTAGCCAATTCATAAAAATCATCATAGATCCCGGCTTCTCTCAAGAAATCATTGGAAGGCCATTCACACGGCCGGACCTCCGCGGTGCGAGGCAAATTATATTTGGTCCTCTGTGCTTCTTCACTTTGCTTTTCCTTCGAGCTTCGGCTCGAAGAGCCCCTCAAAAATCTCTTCATTATTTTCTGAAAATTTCTGAAATTTTTAGTAACTTCAGATAAAGGTGAACCAAGCTTAACAAAATTGATAGCAACTACTCCTATAAGTGCCTAGAGCCTATATCATGCATTAGAACTACTTGGAACCATATAAATTTGACATGCAAGCTCAAGAACATGGTCACCTATGCAGCACAAATTTGCAATGAATAAAGCACTAGAACAAAAACTAATTGGACCAATGGAGGAGTCACATACCAAGGAACAATCCCCCAAGCAGTTTTGTGAGAGGTGCTTTGAGCAAGGAGATCGAAAATCGCAGCAAAATGAGCTAGAACTCGTGCTTGAGCTGGATAATGGTGTTTGTGGGAGGAAGAAGGAGTGTGTGGGTGCAGGAATAAGTGGAGGGGAGCCACCGTGGGCCCACGAGGCAGGGGGTAGGGCGCGCCCTCCACCCTCGTGGCCAGGTGCTTGCCCCTCCCGCTATGTTCTCAGTGCCAGATATTCTCAAATATTCTAGAAAAAATCATATTTCATTTTCAGGGCATTTGGAGAACTTTTATTTTCGGGGTATTTTTATATTGCACGGATAAATCAGAAAACTAACAGGAAAATACTATTTTTACTTTATTTCAACTAAATAACAGAAAGTAGAGAGAGGGTACAGAAGGTTGTGCCTTCTAGTTTCATCCATCTCATGCTCATCAAAAGGAATCCACTAACAAGGTTGATCAAGTCTTGTTAACAAACTCATTCCGAATAACATGGAACCGGAGAAATTTCGAATAACACTATGTTACCTCAACGGGGATATGCACATCCCAATAATAAGAATATCATATTTCTTCCTGACAGTAGGAAGAGGAAATTCAAAACCTCCAAAAATGATCGATGGAATTTTTCCAATAGAGTTGATACTATGAACTTGAGGTTGTTTCCTCGGAAAGTGTACCGTATGCTCATTGCCATTAACATGAAAAGTGACATTGCCTTTGTTGCAATCAATAACAGCCCCTGCAGTATTCAAAAATGGTCTTCCAAGAATAATAGACATACTATCGTCCTCGGGAATATCAAGAATAACAAACTCCGTTAAAATAGTAACGTTCGCAACAACAACAGGCACATACTCACAAATACCGACAGGTATAGCAGTTGATTTATCAGCCATTTGCAAAGATATTTCAGTAGGTGTCAACTTATTCAAATCAAGTCTACGATATAAAGAGAGAGGCATAACACTAACACCGGCTCCAAGATCACATAAAGCAGTTTTAACATAGTTTCTTTTAATGGAGCATGGTATAGTGGGTACTCCTGGATCTCCAGGTTTCTTTGGTATTCCACCCTTAAAAGTGTAATTAGCAAGCATGGTGGAAATTTCGGCTTCCGGTATCTTTCTTTTATTAGTGATGATATCCTTCATATACTTAGCATAAGGATTAGTTTTAAGCATATCAGTCAAACGCATACGCAAGAAGATAGGTCTAATCATTTCAGCAAAGCGCTCAAAATCCTCATCATCCTTTTTCTTGGATGGTTTCGGAGGAAAAGGCATGGGTTTCTGAACCCAAGGTTCTCTTTCTTTACCATGTTTCCTAGCAACAAAATCTCTCTTATCATAACGTTGATTCTTTGATTGTGGGTTATCAAGATCAACTGCAGGTTCAATTTCTACATCATTATCATTGCTAGGTTGAGCATCATCATGAACATCATCATTAATATTACCACTAGGTTCATGTTCATTACCAGATTGTGTTTCAGCATCAGAAATAGAAATATCATTTGGATTCTCAGGTGGTTCAGGAATAGGTTCACTAGAAGCATGCAAAGTCCTATCATTTTTCTTTTTCTTCTTTTTAGAAGGACTAGGTGCATCAATATTATTTCTCTGAGAATCCTGCTCAATTCTCTTAGGGTGGCCTTCAGGATACAAAGGTTCCTGAGTCATTCTACCAGTTCTAGTAGCCACTCTAACAGCACAGTCATTATTCTTACTATTTAATTCATTGAGAAAATCATTTTGAGCTTTAAGTACTTGTTCTACTTGAGTGGTAACCATAGAAGCATGTTTAGTAATGAGTTTAAGTTCACCTTTAACATTAGCCATATAATCACCCAAGTGTTCAATCATATAAGCATTTTGTTTTAATTGTCTACCAAAATAAGCATTGAAATCTTCTTCCTTAACCATAAAGTTATCAAACTCATCCAAGCATTGGCTAGCAATTTTAGTAGGAGGGATTTCAGCTTTATCATACCTATAGAGAGAATTTACCTTTACTACCTGTGTCGGGTTATCAAGACCACGAGTTTCTTCAATAGGTGATGGATTGAGATCATATGTTTCTTCAACAGGCGGTAAATTAAGACCATGTATTTCTTCAATAGGAGGTAAATTCTTAACATCTTCAGCTTTAATACCCTTTTCTTTCATAGATTTCTTTGCCTCTTGCATATCTTCAGGACTGAGAAATAGAACACCTCTTTTCTTCGGAGTTGGTTTAGGGATAGGCTCAGGAATTGGCTCAGGAAGTGTCTAATTATTTTCATTTGTCAACATATTATTCAATAGAATTTTAGCTTCATCCGGTGTTCTTTCCCTGAAAACAGAACCAGCACAACTATCCAGGTAATCTCTAGAAGCATCGGTTAGTCCATTATAAAAGATATCAAGTATTTCTTTTTTCTTAAGAGGATGATCAGGCAAAGCATTAAGTAATCGGAGAAGCCTCCCCCAAGCTTGTGGGAGACTCTTCTTCAATTTGCACAAAATTATATATATCCCTCAAAGCAGCTTGTTTCTTATGAGCAGGGAAATATTTAGCAGAAAAGTAATAAATCATATCCTGGGGACTACGCACACAACCAGGATCAAGAGAATTAAACCATATCTTAGCATCACCCTTTAATGAGAACAAAAATATTTTAAGGATATAGAAGTAGCGAGATCTCTCATCATTAGTGAACAGGGTGGCTATATCATTTAATTTAGTAAGATGTGCCACAACAGTTTCAAATTCATAGCCATGAAAAGGATCAGATTCAACCAAAGTAATTATATCAGGATCAACAGAGAATTCATAATCCTTATCAGTAACACAGATAGGTGAAGTAGCAAAAGCAGGATCAGGTTTCATTCTAGCATTAAGAGATTGCTGCTTCCATTTAGCTAATAATTTCTTAACATCATATCTATCCTTGCAAGCAAAGATTTCGTTAGCAATTGCTTCATCCATAACATAGCCCTCAGGCACAACAGGTAATTCATATTTATTAGGGGGAGAGTATTCATCATCACTTTCATAAATATTATCAATAATTTCATTCTCTCTAGCCCTAGCAAGTTGTTCATCAAGAAATTCACCAAGTGGCACAGTAGTATCAAGCATAGAAGTAGTTTCATCATAAGTATCATGCATAGCAGAAGTGGCATCATCAATAACATGCGACATATCAGAACGAATAGCAGAAGCAGGTTTAGGTGTCGCAAGCTTACTCAAAACAGAAGGTGAATCATGTGCAGAGCTAGATGGCAGTTCCTTACCTCCCCTCGTAGTTGAGGGATAAATTGTTGTCTTAGCGTCCTTCAAGTTCTTCATAGTGACCAACAGATATAAATCCCAGGTGACTCAAAGAATAGAGCTATGCTCCCCGGCAACGGCGCCAGAAAATAGTCTTGATAACCCACAAGTATAGGGGATCGCAACAGTTTTCGAGGGTAGAGTATTCAACCCAAATTTATTGATTCGACACAAGGGGAGCCAAAGAATATTCTCAAGTATTAGCAACTGAGTTATCAATTCAGCCACACCTGGATAACTTAGTATCTGCAACAAAGTATTTAGCAGCAAAGTAGTATGATAGTAGTGGTAACGGTAACAAAAGTAACGGTAGCGAAAGTAATATTTTTGGTGTTTTGTAGTGATTGTAACAGTAGCAACGGAAAAGTAAATAAGCGAAGAACAATATGTGAAAAGCTCGTAAGCATTGGATCGGTGATGGAGGATTATGCCGGATGCGGTTCATCATGTAACAATCATAACATAGGGTGACACAGAACTAGCTCCAATTCATCAATGTAATGTAGGCATGTTTTCGGAATATAGTCATACGTGCTTATGGAAAAGAACTTGCATGACATCTTTTGTCCTACCCTCCCGTGGCAGCGGGGTCCTAATGGAAACTAAGGGATATTAAGGCCTCCTTTTAATAGAGTACCGGAACAAAGCATTAGCACATAGTGAATCATGAACTCCTCAAACTATGGTCATCACCGGGAGTGGTCCCGATTATTGTCACTTCGGGGTTGCCGGATCATAACACATAGTAGGTGACTATAGACTTGCAAGATAGGATCAAGAACTCACATATATTTATGAAAACATAATAGGTTCGGATCTGAAATCATGGCACTCGGGCCCTAGTGACAAGCATTAAGCATAGCAAAGTCATAGCAACATCAATCTCAGAACATAGTGGATACTAGGGATCAAACCCTAACAAAACTAACTCGATTACATGATAGATCTCATCCAACCCATCACCGTCCAGCAAGCCTACGATGGAATTACTCACCCACGGCGGTGAGCATCATGAAATTGGTGATGGAGGATGGTTGATGATGACGATGGCGACGGATTCCCCTCTCCGGAGCCCCAAACGGACTCCAGATCAGCCTCCCGAGAGGTTTTGGGGCTTGGCGGCGGCTCCGTATCATAAAACAAGATGAATCATTCTCTCTGATTTTTTTTCTCCCCGAAAGTGAATATATGGAGTTGGAGTTGAGGTCGGTGGAGCGTAAGTGGGCCCACGAGGCAGGGGGGCGCGCCTGCCCCCTGGGATTGATCACAGTGACGTGCTGCTGGTTCTTTGAGTCACGTGGCACATGTGGAGGCATTGTCGCGACATCCTTGTGTGGATTGATCACAGTGACGTGCTGCTGGTTCCAGAAGAATGTACTCGTCCTCCCTGAGCCGCACTGGCGGTACATGCACGAAGCGAAGATGTGCACGCACACCACGCACGCACTTATTCCCTCGCACACACACGCGGGTACACGGGCGGACACAATTTTGTACCAAGATCCACCCCATGTGATAATTTGACGCGTGTAAAGTCCTCACTTCATTGATGGTCAATTAATACAGCGCATGCAAATTGAGTGGACGTGAGGGCGGAAGAAAGACATTACTACTCCACTGCACGCATGCGAGTAGTTAAATCATGGGTTGCTAGTAGTACTTCCATTGGTCTCCTTTGTATTTTGTGCCAATTTTTGATAGTAACATAATATTTACGCATCTGAGTAGTGTAGTCTACTTGAAATTTATGTTCCACTAAACTCATCGGGAGCCGTTTCGGGCCTCGAAACCAAAAACCATCAATTAATCTTTACCTTGTTCCCATCACATTCGAAAGTACTAGTGCTACAATTAAGTGCAAGCCTGCTCACACCTACCAGTACATACCAAACCTGAACGTGTTCCCCCTATGTAGGTTTTAGTACTAATGCTAGTACTTAGGTTATAAAAAGGGGAACTACCTAACTGAAACTTACTCTACCTTCCTCCTCATAAGTCCTCCTTCTTCGTCCATCCTTGCCATGGCCGGTGTGCAGAGCTCTAGGTCGAGAACTACTCGTAACAAGGGAGCGGCAACCAAGGCTGCGAGAAAAAAAGAGGGCTCGCCGCCACACAGAGACCTCGAAAGATCTCTCACGGGCAGGCGATGGCTCCCAGGAGCGCCCTAGATGCGGAGACAAACATGCCGAGCTGGCGGCGCAGGAGTCGTTATCCCTCGACGGCATGCCCGATCAGCTCAATAAGCACCTCAATAAGCAGAAGGAGTTCATCCACGGCTTGGTGGAGCTGCTGAAGGAGAGCCTCGACGACATGCCCACTGAGCTCAATGAGCAGGGGGAGTTGACCGCCGACTTGGTGATGCTGCTGAAGAAGAGCATTGCCTCGGAGAAGAAAGCGACCAGCGAAATCCTGCAACTTCAGGAGGACAAGGCGAAGCTCTGCCACGAGCTCGACCTGCTGAAGGAGGAGAACGCCGGCTGGAAGAAGCTGCATGAGAATAGTAGTTCCTCGATGAAGATGTTGCAGGCCCTCGTCATGGAACAGAAGGAGGAGTTGGCGAAGCTCCGTATCGAGCACCCGGCTGCTGTCAAGGTACGTAATGCGGCCGTAGAACAGATGATGAAGGCTCGTGTCGAGAAATCCCGCGTCATGGCACAATGATGAAGATGGCGGAGGAGACGCGCAAGGAGATGGAGGTCGTGGAGGCGATGAAGAAGCAGTTACGACTCCGTGGCCAGCAACCCTTCATGTAGTGAGACCAGCGCCCCAGACTTGTGTGTGCGTCTTCCTTCTTTTTTGGGGGTGATAATCCTCCTTCTTCTTTTGCTCATGTGTTTCTTATTTTGCTTCGGGTGTTTCGCCGCACGTGTCACCTTCTCTGCGAGGCATGAATAGAACAATGCTAAAAATGAGATGACTAGCAATTAGATCATTCTTTATCGACAATAGAACAATGCTTCTTGCTAGTAATATATAATAAGAGTAGAGAGTAGAGGATATGGCACTGGGCTGCCGTGTTTCGTGCTCCTCCGTCGTACTCCAGTGAAAAACTTGAGTATACCGCATGGTTCTTTGCTCCTCCTCAGGCCGTCGGCACATTTATACGAGCAGTCAAATCACAAGGCCCCGCCTTCCAGCAGTAATGAGCCGTCAAATCACAAAGGCCCTCGCCTCTTGTGAAAAGGACCAAGCTAGACTGCCCCACCCTCTAGCCTTTTAAAAAATGTATACATTTGTACAGTAGTAGTATGGATGGATTGCGCCATGGAGCAAGACTAACAAGATGTAATTAAAGAAAAAAGGTGGTACATATAGAGAGCGCTCGTCGCCAAATTATGCATATACTATATGACACTACCCACTATGAAGGTACTAGTAACATAGACTAGTAACTAGTCTATGCTACTCTCCACTATGACCAGCCAAAGTCGAGGCGCGGATACCAACGAGGGCCTGGTTGTGTCTATACTTGGACAACTCACCCGACTGCATGCGCACCAGGCAGACGAAGCTCGTGTCGTGTTGGTACCGTGTGCGGCCCGCACATTAACCAAAACCTCGCGCCTCCATCTTAGCCTCTGATACGTCTCCAATGTATCTATAATTTTTTATTGTTCCATGCTATTATATATTCTATTTTGGATATTTAATGGGCTCTATTATACACTTTTATATTTTTTTGGGACTAACCTATTAACCGGAGGCCTAGCCCAAATTGCTGTTTTTTTGCCTATTTCAGGGTTTCGCAGGAAAAAGAATATCAAACGGAGTCCAAACGGAATGAAACCTTCGGGAACGTGATTTTAGGAACAAACGTGATCCAGAGGACTTCGAGTGGATGTCAAGCAACAGACGAGGAAGCCATGAGGTAGGGGGTGCGCCTACCCCCCCCGGGCGCGCCCTCCACCCTCGTGGGCCCCTCGTTGCTCCACCGACGTACTTCTTCCTCCTATATATACCCATATACCCTGGAAACATCATATACGGAGCCAAAACCCTATTTCCACCGCCGCAACCTTCTGTACCCGTGAGATCCCATCTTGGGGCCTTTTCCGACGCTCCACCGGAGGGGGCATTGATCATGGAGGGCTTCTACATCAACACCATAGCCTCTCCGATGATGTGTGAGTAGTTTACCTCAGACCTTCGGCTCCATAGTTATTAGCTAGATGGCTTGTTCTCTCTCTTTGGATCTCAATACAAAGTTCTCCTCGATTCTCTTAGAGATCTATTCGATGTAATCTTCTTTTGCGGTGTGTTTGTCGAGATTCGATGAATTGTGGGTTTATGATCAAGTTTATCTATGAACAATATTTGAATCTCCTCCGAATTCTTTTATGTATGATTGGTTACCTTTGCAAGTCTCTTCGAATTATCAATTTGGTTTGGCCTACTAGATTGATCTTTCTTGCAATGGAAGAAGTGCTTAGCTTTGGGTTCAATCTTGCGGTGTCCTTTCCCAGTGATAGCAGGGGCAGCAAGGCACGTATTGTATTGTTGCCATCGAGGATAAAAAGATGGGGTTTATATCATATTGCATGAGTTTATCCCTCTACATCATGTCATCTTGCTTAAAGCATTACTCTGTTCTTATGAACTTAATACTCTAGATGCATGCTGGATAGCGGTCGATGTGTGGAGTAATAGTAGTAGATGCAGAATCATTTCGGTCTACTTGTCACGGACGTGATGCCTATATACATGATCATACCTCGATATTCTCATAACTATGCTCAATTCTATCAATTGCTCGACAGTAATTCGTTTACCCACCGTAATACTTATGCTATCTTGAGAGAAGCCACTAGTGAAACCTATGGCCCCCGGGTCTATTTTCCATCATATTAACCTTCCAACACTTAGCTATTTCTATTGCCGTTTATTTTACTTTGCATCTTTATTTCTCTTTATCATAAAAATACCAAAAATATTATCTTATCATATCTATCAGATCTCACTCTCGTAAGTGACAGTGAAGGGATTGACAACCCCTTTACCGCGTTCGTTGCGAGGTTCTTATTTGTTTGTGTAGGTGCATGGGACTCGAGCGTGGTCTCCTACTGGATTGATACCTTGGTTCTCAAAAACTGAGGGAAATACTTACGCTACTTTACTGCATCACCCTTTCCTCTTCAAGTGAAAACCAACGCAGTGCTCAAGAGGTAGCAGCCTCCGCGTTTTAAACTTCTCAATCTCAAGGCCAAGGAGCAATGTGAAACCTATGATAGAGCCAATCGGATGGTTGAGAACACTACAATTCGTAGCTACAGATGCGTGTGTGAGAGAGGATGAGTGCGTGCGTGCACCTCTTCTCATAGTACAACTGTATGTGGGTGGCATTGACCTAGGGAGCAGTGATGGTGCGTGCGAGAAGTCCCGAGAGATAGGTGTAATGCGTCTAAAAAAGACTAGTCTATAGCTCGCCACGAGGCTATTCCTGTCGAACGCCAAGCGTAAGATATGTATCCGACGGTGCCAGTTTTTGCACGTACACAGCAGTAGAAAAAGAACTAGTACCATGGCATATGCTACACCACGGCCGAGAAAACGTGCCAACGTTACGCCATCCGGGAATAGTGTCGCACTTCGAAACTAGAACCGTCAATAAATTTTGAGCACGTCTCGTCACATTCCAAATTACTACTACTACCACGCTATATTTAATTGCAAACCTCTTCACACCGATCACAACCTAAACGGTTTCCCACTTAGGAGCGTATTAGTAGTACTCAGTTATAAATACTACTATGCTAAGATGACTGCACATTCCTCCTCAACTCCTCATCCACAAAAAACAATCAAGTCAATCAAGCCATAGCCAGCGTGAGTTCTGGGTCGAGAGATTTCCACCAGGGAGAGGTGAGCATGGAAGAGGAAGCACGAGAGATGTCCCGCCTCGCCGCGAAAGCAGCCGGCATGTCCAGCCGCGCAGCAGTAGCAGCACAGAGGTCCCGCCGTGCCGCCGAAGCAGCACGGAGGTCCCGCCGCACCGTTGATGTAGCAGACTGGTCCGGCCACGCCGCGAAAGCAGCAGAGATGTCCCGCCGCGGCGCGGCGGCCTGGGAAAATTTCTCGCGGGCAGGCGAGGACTCTTATAGGCGCATGCATGCGATAGTCCATAGCCAGATGGATCAGATCTCCGGCTGGGCGAGGATGCAGGACGAGGCTACCGGTGTCATCCGGCAACTAGGGGAGGGCAATGCGAAGCTCCGGGGCGAGCGCGACCTACTGAGGGCGAAGATCGCCGGAAGGGCGAAGCAGGAGGAGGAAACCGCTGCCTTGTTGTAGAGGACGGGCGTCATCATGAAGAAACTTATGGACGAGAATGCCATGCTCCGCATCGAGCGCAACAGGCTGGTGGAGGAATCCATGGATGTTGCCAAGCAGCATATTAAGGACATGAAACTTGAAAGGATCGATATAGTTGACTAGAGGGGGGTGAATAGGCAACTAACAATTTTTAGCTTTTCTTTACCAATTTAAACTTTGCATCAAAGTAGGTTGTCTAGATATGCAACTAGGTGGGCAACCTATATGATGCAACAACAACTAGCAGACACGCAAGGAAGGGATACAACACAATATAAGCGCGCACAAGTAAAGGTAAGAGATAACCAAGAGTGGAGCCGGTGGGGACGAGGATGTGTTACCGAAGTTCCTTCCTTTTGAGGGGAAGTACGTCTCCGTTAGAGCGGTGTGGAGGCACAATGCTCCCCAAGAAGCCACTAGGGCCACCGTATTCTCCTCACGCCCTCACACAATGCGAGATGCCGTGATTCCACTATTGGTGCCCTTGAAGGCGGCGACCGAACCTTTACAAACAAGGTTGGGGCAATCTCCACAACTTAATTGGAGGCTCCCAACGACACCACGAAGCTTCACCACAATGGACTATGGCTCCGCGGTGACCTCAACCGTGTAGGGTGCTCAAACACCCAAGAGTAACACGATCCGCTAGGGATTAGTGGGGGGAATCAAATTTCTCTTGGTGGAAGTGTAGATCGGGGCCTTCTCAACCAATCCCGAGCAAATCAACAAGTTTGATTGGCTAGGGAGAGAGATCGGGCGAAAATGGAGCTTGGAGCAACAATGGAGCTTTTGGGGGAAGAGGTGAGTCAACTTTGGGGAAGAAGATCCCCTTTTATAGTGGGGGAAGCAATCCAACCGTTACCCCCCACTTCAGCCCCGCAGAGAGCGGTACTACCGCTTGGCCAGCGGTACTACCGCTCCCCCTCGTGGTACTGCCGCTGGGCCCAGAGTGGTACTATCGCGGTGGTCAGGGCGGTACTACCGCACACGGGCGGTACTACTGCCCCCATTGCCGCGGCTAGTACCCCGCAAAACCCGACACGGAAAAAGACCCCTAGAATCGAGGCGGTACTAGCACGAAGCCGCAGCGGTACTACGGCTGGGGGTTACAGCGGTTCTACCGCTGTGGAGCGGTACTGCCGCTTGTAGCACCCAAGCGTACTACCGCTCCGGCCCGTGGTACTACCACTGGGACTAGAGAGGGCACACTGAGAGAGGGGAACGAGCTCGAATCGAGGCGGTACTAGCATGAAGCCGCAGCGGTACTACGGCTGGGGGCTACAGCGGTACTACCGCTCTGGAGCGGTACTGCTGCTTGTAGCACCCAAGCGGTACTACTGCTCCGGCCCGCGGTACTACCGCTGGGACCAAAGAGGGCACACTGAGAGAGGGGAACGAGCTCATCAACGAAGCGGAAAGGCTCGGAGGGTGTGCAAGGGAAGTGTACGTGATGATTCCACCCTAGCCTTTCCAAAGCGGACCCCCTCTTGATAGTACGGTGATCCCTATGAAACTAGTCCACCAAACTAATTCGAAAGGACTACATCGTCTTCGCTTCAAGCTCCGAGGGGAGGGAATCGTCTCGTGCCAAAAGGATGAATCTCTGAAAACACTCAATGCACACGATTAGTCCACAAAAGCATTGTCATCAATCACCAAAACATCTAAGGGATACAAATGCCCTTACAATCTCCCCCTTTTTTGGTGGATTGATGACAATACAGGATTTGCACAAACGGGAACAGAAAAAGGACATAAGCAGACCCCAAATCTCTAAAATATAGACGGGCTCCCCCTAGATGTGTGCCATCAAGACAAGTGCTTTGGACTGCACGGCACACATACTAGGATCAACACTCCCCCTGTATTTTAGAGACCAACAACCTAAGCGTGATACATGAGAGGAGGAGATATGACATAGTAAGCATGCTACTCATGAGATACTAAATGACAAGAGACATAGATAAAGGTATGATAAGGATAAGGTAGCATATGTCTCACACCATATGTCTTGAACTTAGGTCTCACGGAACACAAAACCAAAGAAAGCAAATGGAAGCAAACACAACGAAAGCACACAGACACACTCACAACACAACGACGCAAATCCCTAAACTCTCTCCCCCTTTGGCATCGAGACACCAAAAGGGGCAAAGAGCACTCCTACGGCTCCAGGTGAGAGCATGCTGAGGATCTCGAACATCAGTACTCCGCGTGATCGCCTACACCGCCGTCCTCGGTCGGAAACTGCTCGGCATCTGAATCGGTCCACGGACAGTGCTGCTGGATCCACTCCTCCTCAGTGATGTGACCCTCAGAGCCGCTGGTGACTGTCGCACCTAACTGACGCATAAGCTCCTTGTGGCGTCCCCTGGCATTCTTCTCAGCCACATGTGTCATGTACTGACCGTGAGACTCCATGCAGAACAGCTTCTTCATCTTGAGCTTGAGCTTCTTTGCCCAAGAGGGCTCTGCCTCAGAAGGCACATAGTCATGGTCAACACCAGTATCAGCCTCGCCCTCGGTCTCCATGGCAGCAGCAGAAGAAGGAACCCCAGATTTAGGAATGGAGGTGCCCCAATTGTCCTTCTTCCTCAGACGCTTGATCTCATGAGAAACCAGCTCTCCAGTTTCCAGCAATTCCTCGGGATAGGTACTTCTCCAGGCCTTCTCAATGAGCAACATGATAAACGGAGGATAAATCGGGCACTTGCGCTCAGAAACAGCAGACAGAAGTTCATACCGTGAGATGTTCAGGGACTCACCAGTGTTTGCTTCCTTCTCACGCTGGCAGAAGAGAAGCATGTCCACGAGATAGGAGTGAACCATGTCCAGATTCCCGATACGAGCGAAGAGAGTCTCACGGAAGATACGGTGAAGGATGTCCAGAAAGGCAGACAGCTCATAGGTTTCCTTCTTGGTCTCAGGGTTGATCTTCAGAGTACAGTAGGCCAGAGGGCTTGCTTGTGAGTGGAGGTAACATTGTGGTGAGGACGGAACCCGACTGGAGTCTCGAGCCCTTGATCTTCCACCTCAAGAAACTCCATGAAGGCCTTCCACTTGACAGCTAGCAACTTCCCATTAGTCATCCAAGTCAGAGTCCTGTCTACATCAGTTCCTAGGTGGACAGTGGCATAGAACTGGGCCACCAAATCTGCATCAAAGTCCTTGTTGAACTGCATGATCCTGAGAATGTTCAACTGAGAGCACATCTGAAGGGCATCACCAAAGTACTCCGGGTCCTTCTCCATAGCATCCATGTTGATGGAATGAACATTGACAAAGAGGTACTTCTTAGCCTTGATCACCTCAAAGTAGGTGGCATACTGAAACCGGTTCCAGAACGGGCGATTGACAAGGTTGGATTCTTGGGCTTCCTCATATGGGTTGCAGCGACGCCTGTCCCAGAATTCCTTGGCAGTCATCTCAGTCACCTTCTTGCTAGTTGACTTCGGCCGGTTGGCAGTCTTCTTCTTGAGATGAGGATTAGCGCTTGAGGAAGCACCCACTGGCGGTGGTGGAGCACTGGAAGAACCACCTGCAGACTCAGATGAGCGGTACCGCTTTGACGTTGAACGCCCGGGGTTGACACGGCGGACTTGCTGCTCAGGATGTTCATCACCTAGAACCAAACACACGGACACACGAAACAACCAGAAGGAACGATCAAAACCAAAAGAACACAACAAATATGGATCAACATGTGGTAGGAAATGATGGAACTGGGCATCTGGCGGTAGTACCGTGCCTGCACAGCGCTAGTACCGCACCAGTGGTAGTATAGTGCCTCCACAGCGGCAGTACCGCTCCAGCGGTAGTACCGCGCCAGATGGGCGGTAGTACCGCCCGAGACGGGGCACGGAGGATCCCTACTGCCGTGGTCAGATCCGGCACTACGGGGATGCCAAATTCAAAAATAAACCTACCAAACATCAATCCAAAGAGTCTAGTTGCCTTCTCCAACCTACTCAAGCCTAGATTTGGCCAAAAATCTAGAGATGCAACCACTATTGCCCCTAAAACGCGAGATCTGAAAACTAGACAAGAAGAGAAGAGGAACGGGGGGCAATACCGGCATCCATGGCAAGAGAACGAGGTGGGGATTGACTCCACCGAAGGAAATGGAGAGGAACGGTCCGGAGACGGAGGGCCGCCGGAGCCCTCCCGCGGCGAGATGGCGCTGGAGAGAGGAAGAGGAACGAGGGGACGAAGAAAATGGGTATGGGGGGGAGGAAACCACCCCTGCCCACGACTTAACCCCCTGGCCCCGCCCCTCAGCGGTAGTACCGTGGTGATTGGCGGTAGTACCGCTTAGCCACATAAGCGGTAGTACCGCTCCCGTATAGCGGCAGTACCGCTCCAGCGGTAGTACCGCCCAGCGCAACTCAAAACTAGACTCAACACCTATGGCACAAAAAGAAAAGAAGGGAAACGACGGCAAGAAGAGAAAACCAACACAAAGCAACAAGAGCACCAGCAAGAGAACAAGAACCACACACCTCTACACGAGAGGGCGGTGGCCGAGGCCACCTATGTTTGAGTCAATTGGTATGGCACCGTGAAGAATTATCCTTGGGCCCATTACCAAAAATCGTCTTTGAAGCACAAGTACCATCAAAAATGGCTAATGTGAAAGAGTGAGATTAGTTTATGCATTATGGGGGGAGGAAGAGTTCATTGAGAGAACAACAGTCCCCCTATGTCCATGCCTACACCTAGACAAGAATGCATGATGAATGTGAGGGGTGTGCAAAGGTTCAAACCACATTGCTCGAATCAATGATATTTAGCTCATGCCTTAACTCGCGAAATCTTGCTTCATCCAATGGCTTCGTGAAAATATCTGCAAGGTTATCATGAGTGTTGACATAGTTGAGCTCGATCTCCCCTCGCCTAATATGATCCCGGATGAAGTGATACCGAATCTCAATATGCTTCGTCTTGAAGTGTTGCACCGGGTTGAGAGAAATCTTGATGGCATTTTCATTGTCACACCAAAGAGGCACTTTGTCACAAATGACACCGTAATCCTTTAAAGTTTGCCTCATCCATAAGAGTTGTGCACAACAACTCCCGGCCTCCACATACTCCGCTTCGGTGGACAAGAGAGACACACAACTTTGCTTTTTAGAAGACCAACTTACCAAAGAGCAACCAAGAAATTGGCACCCTCCGGAAGTGGATTTCCTATCCACTTTGTCTCCCGCCCAATCGGAGTCCGAATAATCTACAAGCTTGAAGTTTGCTCCTCTTGGGTACCATAAGCCAAAGTTTGAGGTATGAGCCAAATATCGAAAGATTCGCTTGACTGCCACAAAGTGGCTTTCCTTAGGTGCGGCTTGAAACCGTGCACAAATTCCCACACTCAACATGATATCCGGTCTAGATGCACAAAGGTAAAGCAAGGATCCAATCATGGAGCGATATACCTTTTGATTCACCGCTTTACCATTGGGATCAATGTCAAGTTGGCACTTGGTGGGCATTGGAGTGGAAGCCGGCTTGACATCACTTAGCTTGAATCTCTTTAGCATGTCTTGAGTGTATTTGGCTTGGTTGATGAAGGTTCCTTCTCTTCTTTGTTTGATTTCGAATCCGAGAAAGAACTTCAACTCTCCCATCATAGACATCTTGAACTTTGAGGTCATGAGAGCGGCAAATTCTTCATTGAAAGCTTTGTTAGGGGAACCAAAAATAATATCATCAACATATAGTTGGCACACAAACAACTCCCCTTGGACCTTCTTAGTAAAAAGAGTGGGGTCGATTTTCCCGATTTCGAATCCACGATCTTGTAACAACTCCGTAAGATGCTCATACCACGCACGTGGGGCTTGTTTAAGGCCATAGAGCGCCTTATGGAGTTGATACACATGATCGGGGAAATAGGGATCTTCGAACCCGGGGGGTTGTTTGACATACACCAACTCATTTATGGGTCCATTAAGAAAAGCACTCTTCACATCCATTTGTTGCAACTTAAAGTTGTGATGAGAAGCATAAGTAATCAACAAACGACTAGATTCAAGGCGAGCAACGGGAGCAAAGGTTTCACCGTAGTCGATACCCTCGACTTGGGAGTAGCCTTGTGCCACCAATCGTGCCTTGTTGCGGATGATGGTCCCATGAGCATCTTGCTTGTTCTTGAATATCCACTTCGTTCCAATGACATTGTGGTTCCCCGTTGGCCTTGGCACTAATCTCCACACCTTGTTGTACTCGAAGTTGTTGAGTTCTTCATGCATGGCATTGAGCCAATCCGGATCTTCGAGAGCTTCAAATACCTTTTGGGGTTCCACACAAGAGACAAACGCGTGATGTTCACAATAGTTTGCCAATTTTCTACGAGTGCTTACCCCCTTTTGAATGCTTCCAAGTACATTCTTCATGAGATGACCCTTGGTGGAGAGCTTGGAAGCAATCTTGGCGGCACGACGCTCCAATTCCTCCTCGGAGGTGAGTTGAGGAGCAGTCACTTGATCATCTTGAGCGCCGTCTTGAGCTTGTTCTTGATCTTGAACTTGCTCGGAGGAGAGAACTTGACCTTGGGCATCACTTGGTGTGTCTCCACTGTCTTGATCATGATTTTGCCCTTGGTCTTGTTCATGAGGTTGAGGGCCTTCACTTTGTTCTTCGGAAGCGTGTGGGCCTTGGGTTGGTGATGGCTCCACTTGAGTGGAGCATTGTCCTTCTCCTTCGGCCACGAGGGGTTCCTCAATGGGTAGGATAAAACCAACACCCATTCTTCTTATGGCTTGAGGAGGAATGTCATCACCTACATCACAATTGCCACTTTGCTCCACTTGGGAGCCGTTATTCTCATCAAACTCCACGTTACACGTCTCCTCAATAAGTCCCATGGATTTATTAAGGACACGGTAAGCATGAGAGTTTGTAGCATAACCTACAAATATGCCCTCATATGCTCTAGCCTCAAATTTAGACAATCGAACACCTTTCTTGAGAATGAAACACTTACACCCGAACACCCGAAAGTACTTGAGGTTGGGCTTGTTACCGGTGAGTATCTCATATGGAGTCTTGTTCAAGCCCTTGCGGAGGTAGAGCCGATTGGATGCATGACACGCGGTGTTGATGGCTTCGGCCCAAAAGTTGTATGGAGACTTGAACTCCGCCATCATGGTCCTTGCGACATCCATCAACGTCCGGTTCTTCCTCTCCGCAACACCGTTTTGTTGAGGGGTGTAAGGTGCGGAATATTGATGCTTGATCCCCTCATCACCAAGAAACTCATCCAAGGTGTAGTTCTTGAACTCGGTGCCGTTGTCACTTCTTATTGTCAAGATCTTTGCATTGTGTTGACGTTTGGCTTCATTTGCAAAGTCAATGACGGTTTGTTGGGTCTCACTCTTCCTCTTGAAGAAATACACCCAAGTGTATCTTGAATAGTCATCCACAATTACCAAGTAATACTTTCTACCCCCAAGACTATCAAAGGATGGAGGCCCAAAGAGATCCAAATGAAGGAGCTCCAAAGGCCTCTTTCGAGTAAATGAGAGTCATGGGAGGGTGAGCCTTCTCATGAAGCTTTCCTTCGATACAAGCACTGCAAGCACGATCTTTAGCAAAACTAACGTTCGTTAGTCCACGGACATGGTCCCCCTTGAGAAGACTTTGCAAATATCTCATATTGACATGGGCTAAACGGCGATGCCAAAGCCATCCCACGTCAACTTTAGCCATTAGGCATGTCGCGGTCTTAGTGGGTCGCTTCGAAAAGTTAATCACATAGAGACCGTTCTCGACATGCCCAACAAAGGTTACTTTAAGAGTCTTGCTCCACAAGAGGGCCACGGTATCAATATCAAAGAAAGTGGCAAAGCCCATGATAGCAAGTTGACGAACGGAAAGTAAATTGTATGCAAGGGACTCAACTAGCATGACCTTCTCGATCGTGAGATCATGAGAAATGACAACTTTGCTGAGTCCCAATACCTTAGAAGACGAGGCATCACCCCACTCGACATTGGTGGGCATAGATGGAATCTTGTGCACGTCCACCACCAAGTCCTTGCTTCCGGTCATATGATTTGTAGCTCCACTATCGAGCAACCATGATCCCCCACCCGAAGCAAACACCTACAAGAGATCAATGCTTGGTTTTAGGTACCCATTTTGTAATGGGTCCTTTGATGTTAGTAACAAGGGTCTTAGGAACCCAAATGGACCATTCAATATACTCATGAGGAGAACCAACAAATTTGGCATAAACATGCCCATCACTAGCACGGCATAACACATAAGAAGGATTAAAGTCGTCGGCTTTGTTGGATGGGGTGGTATTGCCCTTCTTGACACCGTCACCCTTCGCATTGTTCTTCTTCTCCTTGGAAGCACCCTCTCCCTCCTTCACAAAAGTTTGCTTGAGAGGAGGAGGTCGTTTGGTCTTGTCATTCTTCTTCTTGTTCTTGGGCCTGGGTGCGAACCCAATCCCTCCTTGGCCACAACTTCCTTTTGGTTTCTCAAAAGGTCGTTGAGGTTCTTCTCACCTTGTATGCATGACACAAGGCCTTTCTCAAGTTGCTCCATCAACTTAGCATTCTCCTCAACAAGATGCACATGCTCACAACAAGGGTTAGTAGCATTTGCATTATCAATTAACACCATATGAGGAAAGGTGGCTTTCTCCTTAGTTAGCTTTACTTGGAGTTGATCATGAGACTCCTTGAGGCTAGCATGAACGCCCTTCAAGACTTTGTGAGCCTTATCGAGAATGTCAAACTCCTCTTTAAGTCTAGCAAGATCAACCCCAAGTTTTGCCTTCTCGGAGTTTAGCACACGAGACACAACAAGAGCATGATCAAGATATTTTTTTAACTTAGCATGATCATCGTTGTATGACTCCTCAAGAGCCAAACGAAGACCAAAATCTTCGTCAAGAGCATTGGAAAGATCTGAAATCTCATCGGCATAGTCACGACTATGCCCCTCCATCTTAGAGATGGTATCTTCGTGAGCCTCGATCATGTCATTGGCTTCACCAAGTTGTTCCAAGAGAGCAACGAAGTGCTTCTTGGATTTACCATTGAGTTTACCCATAAAGGTCTCCAACTCATTTTCCTCCACATTTGTCCCCTCATGTTCATCAATGTTATCCGTCGAAGAAGGATGATTAATGATGGTAGTTTTGATGTTGGAGGTTACCTTGTTGGTGGCTTTAGCCATGAGGCACTTGGCGGTGATGTTCTCATTGGGTGAGTCGAAGAGAGACATCCGTGGAGTCTTCGCAATGGCAATGGAGGCCATGGCAACCGACTCATCATCATCATCATCCTCGTTGTACTCTTCTTGTACCACCAATGCCTTGGGAGGAGTATTCTTGGTGAAGTTGCTCTTGTTGGGGAACGACTTGGCCTTGTCCTTTCTAATGAGTTTGCCACCATTGTCCTCCCTCTTCTCGTAAGGGCACTCCGCAACAAAGTGGCTCACATTGCCACAATTGAAGCAAGTCCTCACTCGTTGCTTGCCCTTTGCGCCACTTGAATTGTTCTTGTTGAAGTTTGGCCTTGTGTTCTTCTTGCTCCAAAATTGCCTTGAAGCAAGAGTCATGTGTTCATGATAGGCATACTTCGTATCTTCGAGGTTGCCCTCCTCTTCTTCCTCTTCATCCTCTTCCTCCATACTAACCTTGGCCTTTAGAGCAAGGTTGGGCTTCTTTACTCTTTGAGAGCGAAGAACCGCATTGTCGGCGGTCTTGTCCAAGATGCTCATAGCAACAAACTCATCCAACACTTCACTTGATGACAAGGTGTGGAAGTCCGGCCTTTGATGAATTACGGAGGACATGGCTTTGTGGTAGGGCATCATTGCCTTGAGGAATTTGCGCTTGATCCAATTGTCATCTGTGTCCTTACTTCCATGATCTCGGAGAGAGACCGCGAGTTTGGTTACTCTCCGAAAAAGCTCATGAGGTTCTTCATCTTCTTTCATTGCAAACTCTTCGGCTTCATCTTGCACCACTTCATAGTTGGAGCGTTGAATGCTTGCGCTTCCCCGATAGAGGGAAACAACTTGGAGCCAAGCATCTTTGGCCACGGTGTAAGGCCGGAGATGAGGAAGATCTTCGGGTGGGATTGCTTCTTGGATGATGAAGAGAGCATTCTCATTGAATTGATGATCCACAACTTCTCTAGGAGTGAAGTTACTTCGGTCATGCGGATAGAAACCTTCTTCAATGATTCTCCAAAGGTTAGTGTTCACATGATTTAAATGATGCTTAAAACGATAGACCCAAGAATGAAAATCTACATTCTTCTCAATCTTAGGAGCCGGGCCGGCATGATTTAAATGAGTGGAAGGGAGCGGTCCACCATAGACAGGTGGAGGTTCCAGATGGGCAAAGATGCCGGTGCCCTTTTTACCACTAGAAGAAGGAGCTTTCTCGCTAGCAGCTTCCCCTTTGTCGGAGGTAGCATCCGTCACCTTGTTGGCGGGATCACCCACTTTCAACGGTGCGGTGGAAAGCTTAAGCCCTTCTAAGTATTTATTAAACATGCTTTCGACCTCGGTAGTCATGGAGGTTTTCAATGTGTCCAACACCACATTTAATTCCTCACGAGAGACCGCGGTTCCCCCATCTCCCGTAGACGAGACCGGATTCACACCGGAGTGCTCCTCCACACCATCTACGACGTCAACCATACTCTTCGGACGGTAAAGTCCTTAAAAAGAGACCTGGCTCTGATACCAATTTAAAGGATCGATATAGTTGACTAGAGGGGGGGGTGAATAGGCAACTAACAATTTTTAGCTTTTCTTTACCAATTTAAACTTTGCATCAAAGTAGGTTGTCTAGATATGCAACTAGGTGGGCAACCTATATGATGCAACAACAACTAGCACACACGCAAGGAAGGGATACAACACAATATAAGCGCGCACAAGTAAAGGTAAGAGATAACCAAGAGTGGAGCCGGTGGGGACGAGGATGTGTTACCGAATTTCCTTCCTTTTGAGGGGAAGTGCGTCTCCGTTAGAGCGGTGTGGAGGCACAATGCTCCCCAAGAAGCCACTAGGGCCACCGTATTCTCCTCACGCCCTCACACAATGCGAGATGCCGTGATTCCACTATTGGTGCCCTTGAAGGCGGCGACCGAACCTTTACAAACAAGGTTGGGGCAATCTCCACAACTTAATTGGAGGCTCCCAACGACACCACGAAGCTTCACCACAATGGACTATGGCTCCGCGGTGACCTCAACCGTCTAGGGTGCTCAAACACCCAAGAGTAACAAGATCCGCTAGGGATTAGTGGGGGGATCAAATTTCTCTTGGTGGAAGTGTAGATCGGGGCCTTCTCAACCAATCCCGAGCAAATCAACAAGTTTGATTGGCTAGGAAGAGAGATCGGGCGAAAATGGAGCTTGGAGCAACAATGGAGCTTTTGGGGGAAGAGGTGAGTCAACTTTGGGGAAGAAGATCCCCTTTTATAGTGGGGGAAGAAATCCAACCGTTACCCCCCACTTCAGCCCCGCAGAGAGCGGTACTACCGCTCCCCCTCGTGGTACTGCCGCTGGGCCCAGAGCGGTACTACCGTGGTGGTCAGGGCGGTACTACCGCACACGGGCGGTCCTACTGCCCCCACTGCCGCGGCTAGTACCGCAAAACCCGACACGGAAAAAGACCCCTAGAATCGAGGCGGTACTAGCACGAAGCCGCAGCGGTACTACGGCTGGGGGCTACAGCGGTACTACCGCTGTGGAGCGGTACTGCCGCTTGTAGCACCCAAGCGGTACTACCGCTCTGGCCCGCGGTACTACCGCTGGGACTAGAGAGGGCACACTGAGAGAGGGGAACGAGCTCGAATCGAGGCGGTACTAGCACGAAGCCGCAGCGGTACTACGGCTGGGGGCTACAGCGGTACTACCGCTCTGGAGCGGTACTGCCGCTTGTAGCACCCAAGCGGTACTACCGCTCCGGCCCGCGGTACTACCGCTGGGACCAGAGAGGGCACACTGAGAGAGGGGAACGAGCTCACCAACGAAGCGGAAAGGCTCGGAGGGTGTGCAAAGGAAGTGTGCGTGATGATTCCACCCTAGCCTTTCCAAAGCGGACCCCCTCTTGATAGTGCGGTGATCCCTATGAAACTAGTCCACCAAACTAATTCGAAAGGACTACACCGTCTTCGCTTCAAGCTCCGAGGGGAGGGAATCGTCTCGTGCCAAAAGGATGAATCTCTGAAAACACTCAATGCACACGATTAGTCCACAAAAGCATTGTCATCAATCACCAAAACATCTAAGGGATACAAATGCCCTTACAAAACTGAAGAAAGAGATCATCGCCCGCCGCGAGAACTAGTCTCCGCGACCTGCACCGCATAAAGAAAGTAGAGATCAGCGAGCCAGATCGTTGTATGCGTCTTCCTTCTTCTTTTTCCCTTGTGTATTTTGGGCGTAGCCGCATGTGGCTTTTATAATTATCTTCCTAATTATGTAAGACAATTATTATCCACTCTCGTCGTCTTGTATATATTCATCAGTCTTGCTATAAGTCGCAGTAGATGGTATATAGGTCCGTCGGATCTTACATCAAGATCCGTGCAAAATTTTCTTTTTTCTCTCTTAAATCTCAGTCGAGTGAGACATTGCCACGCCATTAAACAGAGGCTTGGGCGCCATTAATGGAGACCTTGGGAGAGAGGTGGACGGCAGATGGAGGTCAAAGGGCTCTCCTCCCGATAAGCACGCGCAGGGGTCTGATTGCACGCCTCCCGTACTCAAATAGCTACCCTGCACGGCGCCTCCTAGCTAATAAAAAAGGGGACGTGTGGCGGCACGTAAGTGGTAAATAGAACGCCCACTGTTTCAATAATACTTGTGTTTCCGATTGTAACGTGACAGCACTTGTTCCAAAATGACTTTGTTGATTGTTAATGTGTGCGCCTTCGCAAATCGGACAGCAAAATTACCACAGCATGTTGGTGCCATGTCATGACACCAAGCCAAGTTTCATGATTTTCATGCGTGTTTCGGATTTACAGGAATTAAAAAACCAAGTTTCTCAATGTTTCCAGCTGAGCCATGACGCCCAGATGTTTGAATTTCATTGCCATTTCTGGCATGGGACCTAGAAATTTACCCGAGGACACACATGTGATTTTTCAACCAGCTTTGGTGCACTGGAGCATGTGCTTGTATTTAAA
The DNA here is from genome assembly GCF_002575655.3 of Aegilops tauschii subsp. strangulata. Taxonomy (NCBI): domain Eukaryota; kingdom Viridiplantae; phylum Streptophyta; class Magnoliopsida; order Poales; family Poaceae; genus Aegilops; species Aegilops tauschii. Next base: position 529,265,331 of record NC_053036.3, read on the forward strand.
ATTTGAATTATGCACACAAAGGTGACATGTTCCCTCTCAGAACCACGAGCCTTCTTGAGAGAAGCTTCGGTTTGCAAGAAACTTATACCAAAAGTTGTTCCTATTCTGCAATTTTTTTTACCACAGCATGGTAGTACCATGACATGACAACATGCCAAGTTTCATGATTTTCAGGCGTGTTTTGGATTCACAAGAGTTTTAAAACCAAGCTTCTCAATGTTCTCGGCCGAACCACGATGCCTAGATGTTTGAATTTCATTCCCATTTCTTGCATGGGACCTAGAAATTCACCCGAGGACACACATGTGATTTTTCAGTCAACTTTGGTGCACGGGAGCATGTGCTTGTAGTTCAAATTTGAATTATGCACATTAAATGACCAGAAACTCAATTAATGTATAAAGAAGGCCAAACAAACCGGAATAATTCCAAAATTTAACAGGGCACTCATATAGTTCTATGTTGCATCTATAAAGAAAATCTGGGGGGAGGCAGCGTATATTGTTTCGCACACAAAGGTATAAAAAAATAAAGAAATAAAGAAATTAGCATACCTATTTAATTCTTGGGTTCTTATTATTTATGCCACTAGTTGTGTATCACTACTCAATTTTGCCATTAGAAGTTACAAGTACTCAAAAAATGACATCGATCCGTGAGATGCCAGCTCAAAAATGCAATTAGATATCTAAAAAATGTCATCGTTAAGTTAGATGTTTGCTCAGAAATGCCATTAGACATTGTTATTTTCACGTCAAACCCGTTGACCATGTTACATGACAAAAATAAGCCGATTCTCACAATGATAAGTTAATGGTGTCCAGCACAACACACCCCTCAAATAAAACTAAGCACCCTGGAATTCTTTGACAAAACTAAGCACCCTGAAATTCTTTGACAACTAAACTGTTGGCTATATGATGTTGGCCATATATATTGTACGTATATAATGTCAAGAAACGAGTGGTAGTACTATACCAACTAAAAGATGAAATGTACGAAATATAACGAAAAGAAACATAACATAGTTCTGCTGGGGGCTCAGCACAACACACCCCTCAAATAAAACTAAGCACACCAGAAATTAAACTAAGCAACTAGTCCGGTAGACACTGCATTAGAACCACCATGAGCAACGACACTGCCACCTTACTCGGAGTCCTCATCCACGTCCTCGACTTCGTCCTTGTCCCTCTTCCTCTTGGGCGATACTTCTTTGCTTGAACCGCACACTTGGCTCTTGCTCTTCATCCAACCCTTGTAGATATTGAAACAAAGGTAGCCATCCATTGTAGCGTAGTAGATGTGGTCTATATCTAGTACAGTCCACTACCATGCATGATGAAACGTGTGCGGAGGTTTCTTCAGTTCACCGTACGAAGGATGAACCATGGCTCCTGCCAGGGTCAGCATTGAAGGCTGATCAAGGGAGGGCACCAGCCCTTCCTTCTGGAGATCGAAGGGGTCACCTACAACAAGGCCTATCCGACCCAGGATTTCCTTGTCATTCCTAAAGTCTACAGTAACGAATTTGACTCAGCCGCCCTTGAGGAACTTCTTAAATTCCTCGTACTCAATGTCGGCATGGCATATGTGGTAGACCAAGCATAAGTCATGCACGCAAACCTGGATCACGGCGGGCTTCTTCTTCTCTGCCTCCTTTAGTTTCTTCTCGCTTCCCAGGACTATTGTGTACTCAACATCTAGCCCAGCGACCCACTTATCATTTGAGTTTTCGAACATGCATTTGAAGCGAGCAAGGCATTCTTTCACCGTTGCAGAAGAACGAGTGTAGATGACGTCGAACTCATCGCCGGTGATGGTTCTAACCTTGTACTCACCGCCGATCATGGAGATTTGGGACGCCATGGATTTGGGAGGAGGGTTAGGATTAGTGGAACTGCCGTAATGTGAAAGGACAGGGCGACTAGGAGCGGTTTATCGATTGTAAAAATGACGAGTGGGGGGGGGGCGTGCGAATGGCAGGGTAGTGGCTTTCCTGGTGGATAAATGGATTCATGCACAGTACTATGGGGGCCCAATTAGATGTCATGTCTACTCGACGCCCAATTAAATGGCTTTCGATGTCATGTCAAGCGTTGGGAAAATTACACGTGATACGAAGCTTTCCATTCTCCCATGATGCGGGCTTCCGAGAGCCCTTGGATCTGAGATCGAACGGTTGCATGGCGTGATTCTAGACCTATGGGTGAATATCCTATCCTGGAGGGTTATTCTGCAAATTTTCAGCAACTTAGCATGCGACCGTTCGATCTCAGATCCAAGGGCTGCCAGCAGCCCGTATCATGGTCGCACCTACCACGACCGTCGCCTCGCTCGCGCGGTCGCGCCCTTGGAGATTTAACACGGTGCGTTAGGCTATTTGATGTTGGCATGTCATACATAGTCATCACTTAGTCACTCATACAACAAGGTTAGCTATAAGGTTGGCTATAATAGTATTTTTTTGTTCTCTCTATCTCTTTCTTCGTAGTATTTATTGCATTTGCCAAGGAGTGACCTCTTCCAATGAAATGGTGCTTAGATGAGGTGCTATGGGCATTAAATGGCTTAGCAACTCAAGTCCCCAATGCATAGGTGCTTAGTTTTTTGTTGCTAAGTTTGCTTCATCTAGGTACACGCGCTTATCACCGTTTCTTCCTGGGGTCACCAAACTAGTCTCTCTCTTCTTAATTAACTTGCCACATCAGACTTTATGCCTATGTGGCAGGCTTAGCACCTATAGGATCAAGTACAATAGTGGGCTATAAGCCCGCTTTACATGGCATTTTTGCATATGTGGGGGAAAGAGGGAAGGAAAAAGTGGAGGAGTGGGCTCTCAAGCAAGAGCCAGCCTCTACATGGTGGAGCATCGGGAGAGGCACCAGTATGGAGGTGGTCAGGAATCGGGAGACTCAAGCCGGTCGTAGCGCCGCAGTTAAAATGATAATGGCAAGTCAAATCACCGGGCCCCACTGATACGTCCATTTTGCATCATGCTTTTATATCGATATTTATTGCATTATGGGCTGTTATTACACATTATGTCACAATACTTATGCCTATTCTCTCTTATTTTACAAGGTTTACATAAGGAGGGAGAATGCCGGCAGCTGGAATTTTGGGCTGGAAAAGGAGCAAATATTAGAGACCTATTCTGCACAACTCCAAAAGTCCTGAAACTCCACGAAAGTTATTTTTGGAAATAATAAAAAATAATGAGCGGAAGAAATACGTCAGGGGGCCTCCACCTGTCCACGAGGGTGGGGGGCGCGCCCCCTGCCTCGTGGGCCCTCTGTTGGCCCTCCGGTGCCCATCTTCTGCTATATGAAGTCTTTCGTCCGAAGAAAAATCATAAGCAAGCTTTCGGGACGAGACTCCGTCGGCACGAGGCGGAACCTTGGCGGAACCAATCTAGGGCTCCGGCAGAGCTGTTCTGCCGGGGACACTTCCCTTCGGGAGGGGGGAAATCATCGCCATCGTCATCACCAACGCTCCTCTCATCGGGAGAGGGCAATCTCCATCAACGACTTCACCAGCACCATCTCCTCTCAAACCCTAGGTCATCTCTTGTATCCAATTCTTGTCTCTAAGTCTGGGATTGGTACCTGTAGGTTGCTAGTAGTGTTGATTACTCCTTGTAGTTGATGCTAGTTGGTTTATTTGGTGGAAGATCATATGTTCAGATCCTATATGCATATTAATACTCCTTTGATTATCAACATGAATATGCTTTGTGAGTAGTTACGTTTGTTCCTAAGGACATGAAAAGAAGATATATCCTGTTATTATTAGTGCTAACCTTTCAGAGCATGAAGAAGAGAGATTATTGAAAACTTTGAAGAAGCACCATGCTGCTATTGGATATACTCTTGATGATCTTAAGGGCATTAGTCCCACTCTATGCCAACACAAAATAAATTTGGAGAAAGATGCCAAACCAGTTCGTGATCACCAACAACGGCTGAATCCTAAGATGAAAGAAGTGGTAAGAAAGGAAATACTAAAGCTCCTTGAGGCAGGTATAATTTATCCCATTGCTGATAGTCAGTGGGTAAGTCATGTCCATTGTGTCCCTAAGAAGGGAGTTATTACCGTCGTTCCTAATGATAAAGATGAATTGATCCCGCAAAGAATTATTACAGGTTATCGGATGGTAATTGATTTCCGCAAATTAAATAAAGCTACTAAAAAGGATCATTATCCCTTACCTTTTATCGATCAAATGCTAGAAAGATTATCCAAACATACACATTTTTGATTTCTAGATGGTTATTCTGGTTTCTCTCAAATACCCGTGTCAGCCGATGATCAATCAAAGACCACTTTTACTTGCCCTTTCGGTACTTTTGCTTATAGACGCATGCCTTTTGGTTTATGTAATGCACCTGCTACCTTTCAAAGATGCATGATGGCTATATTCTCTGACTTTTGTGAAAAGATTTGTGAGGTTTTCATGGACGATTTCTCCGTTTATGGATCCTCTTTTGATGATTGCTTAAGCAACCTTGATCGAGTTTTGCAGAGATGTGAAGAAACTAATCTTGTCTTGAATTGGGAGAAGTGCCACTTTATGGTTAATGAAGGTATTGTCTTCGGGCATAAAGTTTCTGAAAGAGGTATTGAAGTTGATAAAGCTAAGGTTGATGCTATTGAAAAGATGCCATGCCCCAAGGACATCAAAGGTATAAGAAGTTTCCTTGGTCATGCCGGTTTTTATAGGAGGTTCATTAAGGACTTCTCAAAAATTTCTCGGCCTCTGAGTAATTTATTACAAAAAGATATACCATTTGTCTTTGATGATGATTGTGTAAGAGCATTTGAAATACTTAAGAAAGCATTGATCTCTGCACCTATTGTTCAGCCACCAGATTGGGATTTACCTTTTGAAATTATGTGTGATGCTAGTGATTATGCTGTAGGTGTTGTTATAGGGCAAAGAGTTGATAAGAAATTAAATGTTATCCAATATGCTAGCAAAACTCTAGACAATGCTCAAAGAAATTATGCTACTACTGAAAAAGAATTCTTAGCAGTTGTATTTGCTTGTGATAAGTTCAGACCTTATATTGTTGATTCTAAAGTAACTATTCACATTGACCATGCTGCTATTAAATATCTTATGGAAAAGAAAGATGTTAAACCTAGACTTATTAGATGGGTTCTCTTGTTACAAGAATTTGATTTGCATATTATTGATAGAAAGGGAGCTGAGAACCCCGTTGCAGACAACTTATCTAGGTTAGAAAATGTTCTTGATGACCCACTACCTATTGATGATAGCTTTCCTGATGAACAATTAAATGTCATAAATGCCTCTCGTACTGCTCCATGGTATGCTGATTATGCTAATTACATCGTTGCTAAATTCATACCACCTAGTTTCACATACCAACAAAAGAAAAAGTTTTTCTATGATTTAAGACATTACTTCTGGGATGACCCACATCTTTATAAAGAAGGAGTAGATGGTGTCATTAGACGTTGTGTACCTGAGCATGAACAGGAACAGATCCTACGCAAGTGTCATTCCGAGGCTTATGGAGGACACCACGCTGGAGACAGAACTGCACATAAGGTATTGCAATCCGGTTTTTATTGGCCTACTCTCTTCAAGGATGCCCGTAAGTTTGTCTTGTCTTGTGATGAATGTCAAAGAATTGGTAATATTAGTAGACGTCAAGAAATGCCTATGAATTATTCACTTGTTATTGAACCATTTGATGTTTGGGGCTTTGATTATATGGGACCGTTTCCTGCCTCTAATGGATATACACATATTTTACTTGCTGTTGATTACGTTACTAAGTGGATAGAAGCTATTCCAACTAGTAGTGCTGATCATAACACTTCTATTAAAATGCTTAAAGAAGTTATTTTTCCGAGGTTTGGAGTCCCTAGATATTTAATGACTGATGGTGGTTCACATTTTATTCATGGTGCTTTCCGTAAAATGCTTGCTAAATATGATGTTAATCATAGAATTGCATCTCCCTATCAGCCACAGTCTAGTGGTCAAGTAGAATTGAGCAACAGAGAGCTCAAATTAATTTTGCAAAAGACTGTTAATAGATCTAGAAAGAATTGGTCCAAGAAACTTGATGATGCATTATGGGCCTATAGAACTTCATATAAAAATCCTATGGGTATGTCTCCGTATAAAATGGTTTATGGAAAAGCATGTCACTTACCTCTCGAACTAGAACATAAGGCTTATTGGGCTATTAAAGAGCTCAACTATGATTTCAAACTTGCCGGTGAGAAGAGGTTATTTGACATTAGCTCACTTGATGAATGGAGAACCCAAGCCTATGAGAATGCCAAGTTGTTTAAAGAAAAAGTTAAAAGATGGCATGACAAAAGAATACAAAAGCGTGAGTTTAATGTAGGTGATTATGTATTGCTATACAACTCTCGTTTAAGATTTTTTTGCAGGAAAACTTCTCTCTAAATGGGAAGGCCCTTACGTTATCGAGGAGGTCTATCGTTTCGGTGCCATAAAAATCAACAACTTCGAAGGCACAAATCCAAAGGTGGTGAATGGTCAAAGAATCAAACATTATATCTCAGGTAATCCTATAAATGTTGAAACCAATGTTATTGAAACCGTAACCCCGGAGGAATACATAAGGGACACTTTCCGAACAGTTCTAAAGGCAATTTTTCTCCGTTTTGGAATATTTAGAAAAATAGAAAAATAAGAAGCAGTCCGGGAAGGACACGAGGTCTCCACGAGGGTGGAGGGCACGCCCTACCCCCCTGGGCGCGCCCCCTACCTCGTGGGCATCTCGTGTGCTCTCCGGACTCTGTTTTCTTGCACGATACTTATTTTGGTCGGTAAAAATTCATTATATAATCTCCCGAAGGTTTTGACCTCCGTATCACGCAAATATCTCATGTCTTTGTTTCGAGCTGTACTGCTGCAGATTAGAGCAACATGTCGTCCCAGGATTCGGAAGGAGAAAGCTATGTGGCTGATTACCTTGCAGATCCTAAGGTCTATAGGGATGTGGAGCATTGTGGTTGGACTACGGAAGAAGAAGAGGACTATGAGCCCAAGAGAAAGGAGGAGACGAGCTCAGATGAAGATGAAGTCCCATTACCTCAACCTGGGGACATGCATGTGGAGTTCAAAAAGTCAAGCCTCCCTGATAGAGCAAAGAAATTTAAGATCGAGTTTATCCCTTTTCGTGTCTTGCAGGAAAACAAGCAGGAATTATGCAAAAAGATATTAAGCCTGGAGCAAGAGATTGATGACTTGAGGGATCAAAATTCTGTCCTCAAGCGCAAATTAAGGAAGAAGACTACGCCATCAACTAAACCATCATCTTCTTCACCAGCAAAGGAGACATAATCACATGGGTATGGGCACTCCCCTTGGCAACTGCCAAGCTTGGGGGAGATGCCCCGGTATCGTATCACCACCACATCTCCTATCTTTACCGTTTTTCTTAGTTCGATCCTATTAGTAGTATCTTGATCTAGTAGAATAAAATTTTGGTATGATCTAGTTTTGAGTTTTGCTTTATGATCCCTCTATGTAATCGAGTCTGTGAGCTATATAATAAAGATTAGTGTTGAGTCAAGGGCTTGATTATCTAGCTATGATCTGGAGTGAATAAAATAAAGAAAGAGAAAAGAATAAAAAGAAATAAAAAAGAGATCATATTGATCTTATTGAGAGTAATGACTTCACATAGAAAGAGTATGATGATTACAAATTGTTGAGAATTGACAAACATAGCCTTGGTCATCGTTGCAATTAATAGGAAGTAATAAAGAAAGAGAGGTTTCACATATAAATATACTATCTTGGACATCTTTTATGATTGGGAGCACTCATTAAAATATGACATGCTAAAGAGTTGATGTTGGACAAGGAAGACAACGTAATGGGTTATGTTTTCTTATATCTGAGATAAAGTATATTGTCATGGATCATCCAACATGTTGAGCTTGCCTTTCCCCCTCATGCTAGCCAAATTCTTTGCACCAAGTAGAGATACTACTTGTGCTTCCAAATACCCTTAAACCCAGTTTTGCCATAAGAGTCCACCATACCTACCTATGGATTGAGTAAGATCCTTCAAGTAAGTTGTCATCCGTGCAAGCAATAAAAATTGCTCTCTAAATATGTATGATTGATTGGTGTGGAGGAAATAAGCTTTATACGATCTTGTGATGTGGGAGAAATGAAAGCGACGGACTGCATAATAAAGGTTCACATCACAAGTGGCAATATAAAGTGACGTTCTTTCGCATTAAGATTTTGTGCATCCAACCCTGAAAGCGCATGGCAACCTCTGCTTCCCTCTGCGAAGGGCCTATCTTTTACTATTATCTTCTACCTTATGCAAGAGTCATGGTGATCTTCACCTTTCCTTTTTACATTTTATCCTTTGGCAAGCACAGGATATTGGAAAGATCCTGATAGATATATCTAATTGGATGTGGGTTAGCATGAACTATTATTGTTGACATTACCCTTGAGGTAAAAGGTTGGGAGGCGAAACTATAAGCCCCTATCTTTCTCTGTGTCCGACTAAAACTCCATAACCACAAGTATTGCGTGAGTGTTAGCAATTGTGAAAGACTAAATGATAGTTGAGTATGTGGACTTACTAGAAAGTTCTGACATAGACTCTTTCTGATGTTATGATAAATTGCAATTGCTTCAATGACTGAGATTACAGTTTGTTAGTTCTCAATAAAGTTTCTGATTCATACTTTGCATTCTGAATAGATTATTACTTGAGCATAAGAGATCATATGACAATATCCGTATATGTTGCTGTTATGAGAATAATCATGATGCCCTCATGTCCGTATTTTATTTTATCGACACCTCTACCTCTAAACATGTGGACATATTTATCGTTATCGGCTTCCTCTTGAGGACAAGCGAGGTCTAAGCTTGGGGGAGTTGATACGTCCATTTTGCATCATGCTTTTATATCGATATTTATTGCATTATGGGCTGTTATTACACATTATGTCACAATACTTATGCCTATTCTCTCTTATTTTACAAGGTTTACATAAGGAGGGAGAATGCCGGCAGGTGGAATTCTGGGCTGGAAAAGGAGCAAATATTAGAGACCTATTCTGCACAACTCCAAAAGTCCTGAAACTCCACGAAAGTTATTTTTGGAAATAATAAAAAATAATGAGCGGAAGAAATACGTCAGGGGGGCCTCCACCTGTCCACGAGGGTGGGGGGCGCGCCCTACCCCCCTGGGCGCGTCCCCTGCCTTGTGGGCCCCTTGTTGGCCCTCCGGTGCCCATCTTTTGCTATATGAAGTCTTTGGTCCGAAGAAAAATCATAAGCAAGCTTTCGGGACGAGACTCCGCCGGCACGAGGCGGAACCTTGGCGGAACCAATCTAGGGCTCCGGCAGAGCTGTTCTGCCGGGGACACTTCCCTTCGGGAGGGGGGAAATCATCGCCATCGTCATCACCAACGCTCCTCTCATCGGGAGAGGGCAATCTCCATCAACGACTTCACCAGCACCATCTCCTCTCAAACCCTAGGTCATCTCTTGTATCCAATTCTTGTCTCTAAGTCTGGGATTGGTACCTGTAGGTTGCTAGTAGTGTTGATTACTCCTTGTAGTTGATGCTAGTTGGTTTATTTGGTGGAAGATCATATGTTCAGATCCTATATGCATATTAATACTCCTTTGATTATCAACATGAATATGCTTTGTGAGTAGTTATGTTTGTTCCTAAGGACATGGGAGAACTCTCGCTATTAGTTGTCATGTGAATTTGGTATTCGTTCGATATTTTGATGAGATGTATGTTGTCTATCCTCTAGTGGTGTTATGTGAACGTCGACTACATGACACTTCACCATTATTTGGGCCTAGAGGAAGGCATTGGGGAGTAATAAGTAGATGATGGGTTGCTAGAGTGACAGAAGCTTAAACCCTAGTTTATGCGTTGCTTCGTAAGGGGCTAATTTGGATCCATATGTTTCATGCTATGGTTTGGTTTACCTTAATGCATTTGTTGTAGTTGCGGATGCTTGCAATAGAGGTTAATCATAAGTGGGATGCTTGTCCAAGTAAGGGCAGCACCCAAGCACCGGTCCACCCACATATCAAATTATCAAAGTACCGAACGTGAATCATATGAACGTGATGAAAACTAGCTTGACGATAATTCCCATGTGTCCTCGGGAGCGCTTTTCTCTATATAAGAGTTTGTCCAGGCTTGTCCTTTGCTACAAAAAGGATTGGGCCACCTTGCTGCACTTTATTTACTTTTGTTACTTGTTGCTCGTTACCAATTATCCTATCACAAAACTGTCTGTTACCTATAATTTCAGTGCTTGCAGAGAATACCTTGCTGAAAACCGCTTATCATTTCCTTCTGCTCCTCGTTGGGTTTGACACTCTTACTTATCAAAAGGACTACGATAGATCCCCTATACTTGTGGGTCATCACCCACCTGTCCAGCAGTAACTCACTGTCAAATCACACAACCCTATGTTTGTAGCAGCCTACTCCCTCATCTTCTCACGTCTCTGTCGAACCGACTAGGCGAAACTGCCCCGCCTACCGCGCGGGAAAAGCCCCGCCCTCGACTTTTAAATAGTACAGTATACTAATTTTGTATCCATGGTTTGCGCCATGGAGCAAAGCCTCAAGAAAACGACGGTACACATGTACGGACTTTACAGCACGCCCGTCGCGTTCGCGTCGCACCCCAGAAGGTCGGTCGGTCTGGCACGCCGCTCTCCGAATGGAACGCGCGTCATATTGCGTTTGCACACACATGTGGGACCGCAATTGAGAACCGACCATAGGCACACTCTCCGGCCCCGCAAGTCGGGTGAGTTAATAGAAGTACATACGTTGGTACCTGGACGATCCCTGCAAGACACGGAAGATCAGTTCGTCCATGCAGGTGACCAGACTCCAGCAGACACGCCTGGATTGGCTATCGTCTACATATCATGCAGGCTGTGTTGTACAGGGCTGTAGTTCTAGTGAGAAATCTAAAAAATATTTCTTGTCATCTCGCAAAATTAGGTGTCATGTGCTTCAGATCACTGCGAGGGTTAAACAGCGACAACTGAGTTGGCTACTCATTTGGGGCACATGCACGAAGACTACTCGGCTGCCATCTAGGTCAAGCCAGCTATGTTAATTAGGACATCTATCGACGGACCCCTTTTCTATGAGCTTATCTTTAATTTGAGCTTTGATCCTCGTCTAGTTTGTCCGTCGGGATTCATCTTGTCTCCTTTGGGCAGTGAGGTTATGATTTCTTGCCATGTGGCATTTTTTCGTGTTATATGTTATAATCCGGTGCTTCAGATCAAATTGACGACAACTGCGCCTTTGGGGCACGTGCATGAAGACTTCTCGACAGTCATTGCCGAGGTCAAGCCGGCTCCGGCCGGTAGACAAAAGAAAACTAGTACTCCACTATATAGGCAGGAGCCTCCGCGCTTGCTTGCTAGTGTTGCTCTCTTCACACTGTCTCGTCCTCTCCAGATCTAAACACGATAGCGGTGGCCACACACTCTCTCTCTCTCTACTCACCGCTGGTCACAGATCCAGCCGGATCCTCTCCGTTGGGGAAGGTGAGAAGGTGCAACGTTCACGCGGTCGTCCTCGGCGATGGCTCTTACCCACTTCCGACGCGTCCCGATCAGCGTGACTTGCCGTTCTCTCCCAAGCATCGCTGGCGAGGGAGGGCCTCCCACCCCTTCTTCCTCGCTGCCGTAGTGTGGGCAGATCCGGCCTCCCGCCGCCCACCTAGCGACATCCCAGCGACCCTCGGGTATAATTTCCTTCGAAACCGGCCTTGCTCTACTTCCTGAGCTCCTGACATCGCTGCATTTGTATCTTTTACTATTTTTGAGGCCCCCTCGTGTAGATAGGATCGATCGGCTGTTCGAAAACCACCTAATTTTTTACTGTTAAGAGGTAAAACTAGTTCATGCACTGGAATCTAGCAGTACTTGGTTCAAACAAGGAAGAAAGGGGGTGGGGGTGGGGGAAGATTTGTTACCTGAATCTAGGACTTGGTCGAAAGAGGAAATAATGGGGGCGAAAAGTAGCAGAGACTGGCTATCCAACTGGTCTCTAGGTCTAATAGGGAAATAAAGGGAATGCAGTACAAACTCAATATAAACCCGATCTATTGGTTGAAAAAGGAAAGAAAGTGGGGACTGGGGGACAAGTCAACCGAGTAAGTCCAGCACTAGATTTGCTAGTCTCACACAGTATAAGGTGGCTATATACCGAACAAAAATGGGACCAACCCAGATATCCTCTTTTGATGTTTGTTGCCCCGAGCCGCTCTTATGTAATGCCACTGGTAAAATGTAGCAGTCGCACTGTTAAAAGTAAGGACACGTTAAACCAATGTTGTTTTCAATGTAATGCCTCCAGTAATATGAATCAATGGCACTTTTTTTCATGTCCTGCTAAATTTCCCATTAAGATAAGTTGCTTCTTTTCATTAGAGATGCAACTGTCCTGGTCCGCCTACTCTCCAGGAGCTTCACGACCAACCTTGATGTTGCTCAATTTTATTGCAACTAATGAAGAAGAAGCTCTGTGGGTTTCGTTTTCTGATGGAAATGGAACCAGGGCTGGAGCCCTTTTCTTAAAAGAAGAAGAATAAGAAGCTGCTAGCTCATGGGACATTGCTTCATTTTAGGTGAACTGCACCAAAAGGTCCCATGAATTGAATCATCCATGTTGGTGACAGGTGTCATCCCTTCTACGATGGCGATGACTACAGATATGGTTGCCATCACGAGGTATGTTCCTTTTTGGTTTGACCGTTTGCCAAAGACCCTGCATGTTGATCCTGCTCTTGTGCTACTGTTTTGGCACTGCCATGATAAAGCAGTAATGTTATTATTTTGCACCTTAATGTAGTGGCACTATTAATTTGAGGCAATGTTTTGGCACCGCGAGTGCCATTGTTTTTTTTATATATCGAAAGAGGGGGTTCCCTCCGATTTCATTAAAGAAACCCAACCATAGAGAACCATTATCCGACAACATCTCAGTGTAAACGGGCAGTTATGCAACTACTACTAGAACGGACTGAGTACTAGCAGGAGACAAGTTCGCCACATAAGCTAGGCAGGTAGGGGGACGCAGCACCAGCTCGACCAAGTTTGGATTACAACCCAAATGCTACCACAGAAACATCAGGGGGAAGATAGGGACTGAAAGAGCCAGCTTCAGCATCCCAATCTAAGCACCCCCGGCCTTCATCCTTGCGACGCACGGTACACCTCGTTTGCCACATGCTCGACCCTAGTGTCACTGATAAAATGAAATAATAATACAATTAAAATAGAGCGAGTGTCCTCTCTATCATTTCATTTCCAATGTAGATAAAGAAAGTGCTTCTCTTTGTTAATGTATGTTTCATCAACTAGTCCCATTGTTAATGTTTAAGCGTTTCTGCAAACTAGGGTGCTTAATTTTAGTTGATCTACACAAAAATAGAGATTTGAATGTCTCAAGGCCCCTCCTTGTACTACCGTTGTACACTGAGGTTCATCACTGGCAGAAGGTGTATCGGGGAGACTTGGGTCGATTTCCAGTATGATGTAATATTTTCTTCTGTTTATTAGTGTATGTTTCATCAACTAGTGCCACTATAATGTAATCATGCCTTTTCATTATCTGTGCAAACAGGGTTATTCAGCTGCATTTTGGTGGAACTGCACAAATGTACGGATGGAACCGACATATATGCAGAGTGCGAGGTGCCAAGTAAAAATTACCGACACCAACCCTGCTCCATCTAAGCATTGGCATCCACCACCATCAGTGGGATGTGTGGCGCTCACTGTGGACGGATCTTTCTCGGCAGCAAATCCTCTAACCAAATACTAGTAGCTTAGACTTAAAAAAAAATACTAGTAGCTTATATTGGCAGTTTTCTAGGGGTGTACTCTTTTCTGAAAGAAGCACCAATCTATTTTTCTTTATTTGTACACAGTGTCACAACTTTGACCCAAAGGTCCAGAGCTATTTTAGGGTCATTGGCGTAGTACTCGGAGACTGATTGTAAGCATGATTTTTATTAGTTGTCACACTGATTGTAAGCATGAGCAGATGGAAGATTAGGTTAGTGCGAAGCTTACCTTAAACCCTACTGACGTCGTTGAAACGAGGCGAGCATTGAGGGAACCATGGAGAACGGCGGGGAAGCGACGTCGCGCCATCCGGCCTCCTCTTGTGGTGGGAGAATGAATACTCCTGTGGCTTCGGCTGGCTCTGCACCCTCACGAACGGCACACCGTACTCGATCAATTCGTTATCCTCTGGGTGCTCGACCTTCGACCTGTACGCCCACCGCCTCCGCCTGACTTTCGCCTCGGGCGAATCTATCTGCTCCATCGCCCAGAGGAGATACTCGATGAACTCGAAGGACTGGGGCGAGACTGCCGCCGAGGAGTACATCGCCGCCCTCATCGCTGTCGTCTCGCTCTTTCGCATACATTGCCACATGGCCCTCACCGTCCTCGAAATCTCCCACTCATTGTCAAACCAAGTAAGGATCTCCTTCAACCTGGCTAACTTTTCCTGGTCGCCGCCGACGATCTGCCTGATTCGCTGCTGCATCCCCTCCATAGATGTCCTTCTGAGTGGTCCGGTGCTAGCTTTGGAAGATGGGAGGAGAGACGGTGGTCTTGCAATAGAGAAGAGGGAGAGGCGAGATAGTGGTTTTGGAATGGAGATGATGGAGAGGAGAGGGGTGGTTTTGAAATGGAGAAGAGGGAGAGGCGAGACGATGGTTTTGGAATGGAGATGATGGAGAGGAGAGGTTCCCCTGCCTTTCGGTCGTTGACAGGTGGGCCCCGCGCTTGGTGGGACCCATGTGTCAGTGTCTCAATGGCAGGATGGGCTACGTCAAGGGATCCTCGTCCGAGGAGAGAGGAGGTGGTTTTGCAATGGAGAAGAGGGAGAGGCGAGACGGTGGTTTTGGAATGGAGATGATGGAGAGGAGAGGAGGTGGTTTTGCAATGGAGAAGAGGGAGAGGAGCGTGCGGGAGTACATAGAGCTGCTCCTTTGGGCCATGGAGCAAACAGATTCACCAAATCCGATCGTGAGGGGGCGGTGGTGGGAGTATCGATCCCAGATGGAGCATCCACCAGAGATTGAAGGATCGAGCATCTACAGGGTGCCATTTGTGAGGGTGTCGTGCCAGAGCGAGCCAGTGTAGTCTTCATCGACCGAACCCAACTGCAAGAGGAGAAAAACTGTTGGCCCGACGACGCTTCCCCGCCATCCTCTCCCTTGCCGTTCACATCGTCTAACGGGGCGGCTGTCTGCCGCCGAGGAATAGGAGGGATTGCCCCCCCCGGACCAATAGTCGGGCAGGTTGTGAATTGTCAGGAGGAGCTTAGGGTTGTTAGTATTTGCAGGTTGTGAATTGTGTTTTGCGTTGTGTATTTTGAGAGTACTTTCAGATATGAATGTCTTTTGAATTTCAGATTTGCAGTATTGAGCATATGAAGTATTTTATGAATTCTAGAGATCTATTTTAAGCACTTAAAAATGTAGTTTCATAGGAGTATAAAAGTGCAGACAATGTGATTCTCAGAGAAGAAACTGCAAGTTTCAGTTTCAGATAAGAAACTCCAAGTTCAGTTTCAGATAAGAAACTGCCACTTTCAGAGGCAGAGCATTTATATTAACACGGCCTTTTCAAATAGTGTTAACATCATGCTGGAAGTTTTATTCATGGTCGAAACTGGAACTACCAGCCAGTTAACATCATGCTGATCAACATTCATGCATAGCACATCTTCATATGATGCACAGTCAAAAAGATATGCCATTTTCAAGATGCCCACACAATGTCGAGTGTGCGAAAAACAGAGAAAACGAGGGACGAAGTTTTGGCAAGTGTTGGACGTGGTGTGCGTAGATGACAATTGGGACACACATGTCAATAAAGGCAGAGGTAAAATTTTTGGAGATATTTTCTCTGCACATGTGGAATCGAACCCGAGCGGAACAGTTGTCGGGTAGTGTCACTCGGCCACTAGGCTAGTTCAGTTGTTTCATTACTAATAGGGCACTTCCTCAGGTGGTCGGATCTCCTCCTGCGCCTTTGTGCGCTCGCCGCGACGCCGCTGTCTGCCGTTGTGAACATGCTGAACAAACGAGAGGAATCTGGAGAGGACTGTACGTGGAGAGGCGGACAGTCGGCACCCACCAGGTCTATGGCCGTACGCAAGCAAGTTCTCATCGAAAAATACTTCCTCCTAATGCTATACTGACGTTGGGGCCCACGGGTTTGTCAACATAGTTACATTTTTTTAGGTGCTTCAACGTAGTTACTATAGGAGATAAATTCACAACGAAGCCGGGGAGCTGGGAGGTATCATTTATTATCACTGGGGCAGCAAGTATCAGCTGGGTTTTGGGCTGCCCCATCTAGGCTTTCTTTTTTAACATGCGCAGCCCACGACCTCGGATGGGAGGTCCATAGGCCTGTTTGTATTTTCTTGACGGTCGTCATGTATCGACCGGCCTATGGACCTCCCATCCGAGGTTTTATTTTTCCTGAAACATCGGCAGCCCAATTTATGTATTTTTTTTTAAGAAAACACAGAGGTCTGTTCTATTTTTCTATATAAGAATAGGAACACCTGGTCCAACTTATGTTTCCCTTCTAACTATATTATATATATATATATATAAATTATTTTATATGTTATATATATTATTATTGTCATCATATATTCAACATATACTTACATATGTAAGAAAACAATATCCCACATCTTATTAACTTATAAAAATAATTTCTTAACAATAAAATC
Organism: Aegilops tauschii subsp. strangulata; assembly: GCF_002575655.3. Lineage (NCBI taxonomy): Eukaryota > Viridiplantae > Streptophyta > Magnoliopsida > Poales > Poaceae > Aegilops > Aegilops tauschii. Next base: position 529,282,151 of record NC_053036.3, read on the forward strand.
CTGGATTTTTTTTGGCAACGAAAATCCTGGTGATTGTGTACAAAATCCTGGTAAGATTTAAGGACCAATGTAATAATAAATCACTTATTATTTAAATATATATATATATATATATGACAAAATGCTTAGCCCATGTTTATTTTTTGATAACATTGCTGCGCCCACCCCAACATTATAATTAGAATAAGCCCAGCAAAATCGTGTATTTCGAGAAAGTGCAAATGGCATGTAATTTTTTAGGAAAAACATAAATGGGTCGCATGGACGCTACATTATTTGTTCACCCAGCCCAGCCCAGCCTCGTCGTCGTCCACCACCTTGGATGCGCTCGGCGCGGAGTGGTCAACGTGGTCAACGAACGACACCATCGGAAGTAGACTGTGCGTGGAGAGGCTGACAGCTGGGTCCACGGCCGCACACAAGGAAATGCCTCCTTATTACGCGTAAAATAATGATTCCTCCACCTGACAGCCGGGACCCACCGGAAGGGCCTCTGTATTTCGCGAAAAACGTTTCCACCGCTGACAGGACGGACCCACCAGCTATATCTTCGCACGCAAGGAAGTGCCTCCTTATTACGCACAAAAAAAGGAATACCCCCTGCTAGCTGGGACCCACAATAGTGGGAGGCTGACTTGTGGGCCAACTAAGTTGACGGGGACGGAGGGCTTTGTCAACTTAGTCAATATGAACGATTCTAGCTCCGGTGACCGTACGATGTCCATCCAACGACCGTAGTGCTTCTTCAACCTCTGGTCTTCTTGCTCCAGCTGCCCAAAGCAACACCGGTCGTGCCTCGTGCTCCTGCCTCCCGTGGCCGGCCGCGATGCTGCGGAGGCCTCACCGCCCCTACTACTCCCACTGCTGGCCAGGCCATCCCTCTACTCACCCACACCCCCCTGTTATTCTGCGGCGACGACAGCCTCACACCACAGCGAACCAGTGAACCCTCATACTCCTCTACGCGTGGGCATCCACTGCCGCGTCTTCCCCGGCTCCGCGTCGTCCCCTTCCTAGGCCTCGCCGTCGTCCACCGCCCTGGTGCTCTCGGCGCGGCGTGGTCAACGTGGTTAAGGAACGGCTTCCATCGGACGTGGACTATATGTGGAGAGGCTGACAGCTGGGTCCACGGCCGCAGCAAGGAAGTGCCTCCTTATTACGCGGAAAATAATGATTCCTCTACCTGATAGCAGGGACCCACCGGACGGGCAACCGTAATTCGTGAAAAAAACATTTCCCCCTGACTGCTGGGACCTACCAGCGACATCTTCGCACGCAAGGAAGTGCCTCCGGGCAAAAAAAAACGATTCGCCCCCTGACTGCTGGGACCCACCAGCTATATCTTCGCACGCAAGGAAGTGCCTGATAGTCGGGACCCACCTAGTCGAAGCGTACGTAGCGTTGTCATTCTGGTCGCGAACGTGTACGTACATACTGGTCGATGTAGAGGCGCGCACGTAGCATGTACACGTACGTACAACGGCCAGGGTGTAAGAAAGTAAATACGGCCACGTACGTACATACGGGCGGGGTCTCAAACGCCTACTCGCGCATACGTACGGCCAGGGCTCGTGTAGATGGCTGGGTCGGAACGGAGAAACTGCATCGTCGTCGTGTTCATGGGGAGGCAACGGAATGCGTCGTGTTCATCGGGAGGCAACAGAACGCGTGGGAGCCAACCCGGCTTGGATGGAACAGCCGATGGAAACGACGCCTGGCGTACCGCAGAACGGAGGAAACGGCCTTGTGTTCGACCGGCCACGTTGAAACGGGATCCTGTTCATCGGGAGGGGTCTGGCGTACCGCAAAACGGAGGAAACGGACCTCCTACGGTCGAAACGGGGGTCCTGTTGATCAGGAGGGGTGTGGCGTACCGCAAAACGGAGGAAACGGACTTGTGTTGGAGCGCTACGGTCGAAACGGGGGTCCTGTTCATCGGGAGGGGTGTGGCATACCGCAAAACGGGACTCAACGGGATACTGTTCATCTGTCATCCACCGTCGACCTCCTCCAGCCTCCACCTGCGACTGTTCATCCACGGGCTCCTGTTCATCCAGCCTCCACCGCGCGCTACTCCACCAGCTACTGTTCAACCAGCCCTCTCCACGGGCTCCTGTTCAACCACCCCTCCACGGGCTACTGTTCATCCAGCCCTCCACCATCCACTGTTCATCCAGCCCTCCACGGGGTGGTCATGTTCATCCTGCCCTCCACGGGGTCCTATTCATCCAGCCCCAACCGGCTCGATCGATCGGGGTCCTGTTCATCCAGAGGCAACACCACGGGGTCCTGTTCATCCACCCCCACCGGGAACTGTTCATCCAAACCCCCCTAGCAACGCTCACTGTTCATCCAGAGGCAGCATCGATCGGCTTCAGTTAGCAGCAGTAGCAAAGGAATCGCTCGATCGGATTCAGTTAACAACCATCGATCGATCGCTCGGGTTCAGTAACGCGTAGCCTGCAGTGCAATCGCTCGGGTTCAGTTAGAGCCCAACGCCTCGCTCGGGTTCAGTTAGAGCCCAACGCCTCGCACCCACGCGCGTGCGTGTATGAGAGAAACGTGCATCGCTCAGCCCCGACCACCCACCGTAACCGGGAACACCTCGATATTTTCCTCGCCCTCGCTTCTACCACGGTTTTTTCCGTCATGGACGGCCCAAAGAATGTCATGCAGCTGCATCTCCGGCCCGCCCAGGACGAAAAGCCCATTTTTTGTCATGATTTTTTGTCATAGAAGTAGGACCCCACCACATCTATGATGATACCGTGTTTTGTCACAATTATTGTCATAGAAGTGTCATAAGTATGACAGAATTTTTTTTGTTTGGCCCAAAATGTCACGGATGTGTTTTTTTTGTAGTGTCTCCTAGTTATGTCTAGCCTTAAGATTATTCAACCTGTCCCTCTTGGGGTGCCCTGCCCCTCCGTATATAAGTTGAAGGGGCGGGTTACATGTAGAGTCCAACTCGGACTTAAGACTTAACTAGTCTGACTTCTCTTCACGGGCTTCTCTCCATGGGCTTCTTAACGTTTTGGGCTTATTAACCCGAGGCGACTCTGTCACAGTCTGACTTAAACAATCTACCGACTTACAATCTGCCGGCTTAACATCTAGCTTAACTGTCTGGCTTAACTGTCTGGCTTAACTATCTGCCAGCTTACCATGCTTAACTGTCCGCCGGCTTACCCTGCTTAACTGTCCGCCGGCTTATAATCAAACCGGGTCACCAATGAAATACCAAGTCCCAGCCGGGTCATACCGCAGGGTATATCCCCGACATTAGCCCCCAGTTTAATTTGGATTTATCCATGTTAAACTGATCCTGTAAACAAAACACAAGAACAATTTTAACAGGTTATGCTCCGGGTTAAATATTCTTGTAAGATGGCACCTGATCATTCTTAACTCCTTGTTATTTCCTTCTTCTAGAAAATCCGGGTCAATAAGCCAACTTCATAATCAATTTGCTGACGTTGGTTTCTCACATAGAAAAATTGTGAAGAATAATTCATTTGACTCAGCTCCCAATGTTTAAAATATTGGTCTTGAAATACTCATCTGATCTTCAGTCGGCTTGAAAATGTAGATCTTGCCAATTTATGATTACCAAAATTGCCGGGTTATAAACAGATGATGCCGAGTCATAATTGTTGCCGACGCCGGTTCATAATTATTGGTGACGCCGGGTCATAATTGAGAATTTGAAGATTTTTCTCCCTTATATCCATATTACCTGTAGCCCCCCAAGTCTTGAGCAGAGCAAAGTGATGACTTAAGACTTGCTTCAATATAAATATTGCAACCTTGAAGAAATCCAGGTTGTCCATCTCAATCACAAGTCAAAACTGAATATTCCACATATGTAGCCCCCAAGTGCCGGGTTGTCATGCTTGCAGCAACCTGGGACTTGTAGTTGCCTTATGCTCATAAAAACTTCAACCAGTGTAGCCCCCAAGGGTCGGGTCATTATGCAATAATGAGCAGGGACTTTGTAAATATGACCATGTAGACTTGAATTGTTGACAGGAGCAATTGGTATCCCCCAAGGGCCGGCTCATTACAATGTGATGAGTCGGGTCTTCAATAAGGTGAGCAAAAAATGACTTTGCATTAGCCCCCAAGTGCCATTGTGCATGCTGGCAGTGACATGGGACTTGCATATTTGATGTAATCTCAACTTGAATAATGTAGCCCCCAAGTGCCGGGTCATAAGCCTGCAGCGACTCGGGACTATTCCCTCCATTGTAGAATAAATCATATCCATTGATAAAATAATAGCCATTGCGCTAAAGCGAATTTGAAAACCTCAATCATAATATTGGTTATTGATAACCATAATAAAAATCCAGCCATGTTGGCTATTCAATATTTGAATAATATAATCCGTCGTGGGTATTGACCCGTAGGCATGCAATATCATGATTTTGATTGATCAAGGCAAAGATATCCTGGCAACTTATAGTCTGCTATCAGGGCGGGTTATTTACCCAATATGCTCAATTATGAGTCATATAGTTAAGGCTACATGGCCTGAATTGTAAAAACCATATGTCAATATGATACAAAGGTGAACCCAAAAATGTTCAAATAGGAATAATAAATCAGAAAAAACAAGGCTTTCATAGGCCGCCAAGCCTAAATCTCAAGTGCTTTCATGGGCCGCACAGCCGCTGAGTTAACCCTTTTAAACCTTATAAGCCGGACCTCACACAACCAATCGTCGTTTTAACTTTGACAAGTTCAGGCTCTGTATAAGATTGACTTGTCAAAAGTACGGCGGGTCGTTCCAGAATTACCTGGGTGGAGTGGCAGACTTAAAAAGGCAGGATAACCCGGGGTTTTAGGTGAATACACCTTGCTTCCAAGCCTGGCTTTTAAGCCTATTACAAGGGTCATAAAAACTCTTGTCCTTTAGAACAAAGAGCCCCCAAGCAATATTTTTGAGCTATGCTCAATGGGCACCTATGTTTGAGTTGTGCTTTTGCAACAGGCTCTCTTTGGTCCCTTTAACCTGTGTAGCAAGCCCCCAAGTGTTTTGTAAGCATGGCGTATAAGCCGGATCAAAGGGTAATCATAGCTTTGCTCAATGAGCAGGAAGCCCCCATGTGACCATAATAAGATAAGCCCATAAGGCAGGATACCCATGTCTGAACCGCGCATCATGACAGCAAGTTCTCTTTGGCAACCTTTAATTTTTCCTGAAAACTCAAACTTGCGAGAGATGAATTCTTTTTGAACCGGAAATTTAAACCGGATATTGAGAGCTTCAAAACTTTGTGAGAGACAGTTTTCCCTTGAGCCGGATTTTAAACCGGATATTTGAGAGCTTCAGTGAGAAACTGATTTCTCTTAAACCTGATTTTAAACCAGATATTTGAGAGCTTCAGTGAGAGACATATTTCTCTTGAACCGGATGTTGAGCCGGAATCTTCTTTTAAGCCGGAATTTTCCTGATGGCCTTTAAATTTTCATCAATATGGCAGTAGCCTCCGGGACTGGGTTATCTTTCTTCCTTTAATGAACCGGGGTCTTGAATCTCACAATATTTGCTGATAGTGTTTAAGACTTCGCTGAGTCATATCATTGTAGCCCCCGAGTCTTAAGATGACTCGAGGAGTTGGCTTGAGACTCTCCATACTTGACCGTGATATGAACCGGCATATGTTTGAACAGCGGAACGCTGTAATATGTTGAAGTTGGAGGTAAGGTGGCGAGTTGATGATCTTCGCAACACTCATTATATATCCCAGCATGAGTTATTCAACAAACTTCCGTGACATGACGGTCACCTTTGCAGTTGACAATTTTGTCCTGAACATGAAAATATTTAGACCAAAGTAATTGTTCTTTGACAAAAACAATATGCGGTAATGAAATAGACTTTAGATGGGTATCACCTGATTTATTCGGACGATAGATGATCGTATAATCGTGGGCTGTAAGTACTAGTTGCTTTTGCCTCCGTTTTCTTGTGAGAAAGTGGAGATGGCAGTGCATAGTATTTTTTTTTGATCTTCTGGCTGATTTGACCACCACAGTAGCATAGTATTTTTCTTTGATCTTTTGTTCGTTTCCAACAGCAATCTTGAGACTACGGGAGCCCATCATGCCATTATGGCTATTGCTACAGCCCGTTGCATGTTCAACACCAGCACGACCCGGGCGGCGCGAGTGCAGTGGTTACTGCGCAGCTGGCTTGATGAGGACCGTGGCATCAGAGGTGACTGCTCTGGGTGGCTCGCACCGGACGCGCGGCAGCTCAGGATAAGGCCGACCGGGCCATGGGTCTTTTTTTACTCAGCCCTCTCTCTTTCAGGAGCGCAGCGGCTCAGAGGAAAAATCGAGCGAGGGGGACAGAAGCGTGAGGGCGGGCCGGCCGGCGGGGGGGGGGGGGGGTTAAAGGGGCCGCAGACATGGAGCAGGGCGGCTCACCGCGTGTGGCGGCGCTCGACGCGGGAAAATCCGGAGGCACAGGGCGGCTCTCTGGCCGTGGCTCGACGCGGAGCGGTTTGGTGCGGCTCGGCGCCTACTCCGGCAGTGAGGCGGAGGAGACCCAGCGGCGGCTCAGTCCAGTTGGTGGAGAAGGGCGCGACGGCTGCGGGGTAACGTAGTAGAAGTATGTGGCTGGGCCGGCTCTGTGGCGGAGGCGGCTCAAGGCGCGGCAGGGTCGCTGTGCGACGCCGGCGATTCGGAATCGCGGCGAGGCGAGGTGAGAATGGTGAAGACTGGCGGTTCAAGGCGATTTTGGCGATTTAGAGACGAGAGGTGAGGGCGGCCTGCAGAGGCGGCCAAGCGGCTCGACGGGGCTCTGGCGGGTCGATGACGGAGGCGGGTTAAGCGCCCCCCAGACCCTAGAATTGAGAGCCGTTCGAGGTGATGGTGGTGAGCAACGAAACAAAGGTGGCGGTTCGACCGGGGCGACCCAAGGTGGCCGGCGGCTCGGAGGTGGCCGCGGTAGAGGCAAGCCGATGGAGGGGCTTGGGAGCCAGGACAGCTTGGCATAGGAGCGAGGCGCAGCTTGGAAGTGAACTCGGCGGCTCGCGGCGCACCGACGGAGGGGCGCAGCCCGTTGCAGAGGTGGGTTAAAGCCGGGCGACCATGGCGAGTCGAGGCCGCGGCCCAGAGGCGATGTGCACCGGTAGATCGATGGAGGCAGGTGAAAGCGCGCTGAAGCAGCAGTTTTGCGGCAGCTCGATTGCTTAGAACAGATCAGGCGACTTGGAAGCGCGATTTGACTATCGCGGTGATTCGAAGGCGATTTCATAGGGGACCGGCGACCCGCAACATGGGCAAGGCGGTTCTCCGGCAGAGAAGGCGCTCAGATCAGCGGGTCGAAGGCGGTGATGGCGACCCGCTGGCCAGGCGCGGCAGCGGGCGGCTCAACGCGCCATGGCGGCTCATCAAGTTGCAGGTGAGGCCGCAGTTGTAATGGCGATTTGTGGCAGCAGGAGCTGTTCAGAAGTGGCGGCGAACCATGGTGATCGTTGAAGTGGTCCGCCGGGTTGAAATCAATGCGGAAACGGCGGGTTGAGGCTGTGGTAAAAGCGCAGTCTGATGAGTTGAAAACCGCAGCTGTGCGGCTCTGAGATAGCGACTTGATATCGGCCACGGCGGAGACCGGCGGAAACGGAGGCTCTACGGTCTTTGAGTTTGGCGTCGGCGTCTCTGGTGGACGGCAGCAGTGCTCCAACCCGCGGCGGTGGTGGCCTCGGCGGCTCGGGGTTGCCGGCTTGGAGGTCCGCGCGGGCAGGGGCGGCTCGCCGCGCCACGGCGGAGACGGAGGCAACCAGGCAAGGCCGGCGTGGTGACTCGCCGCGGAGGTGAGTCTACGGTGGAAACGCAGCTGGGGACTTGCGACGTCCGGTTGTTTGGAGCAGAGTCTGAGGCAGTTTGACACGAAAACAGCTCGGTGGCTCTCGGCTGACTCGGAGTAGAGGATTGGAACCACGTGTGGTGGCTCGTCATGGCAGAGGACGGCGGGTCAGCGACCCAAACTGCGGCGGCTCAACGGCTCGAGGTCAACTAGGCGACGGTTCAACGGTCAGGAGAACACCGTGATGTGGAAGAGGGCCGGTGACTCAAAACAACAGTGCAAGGCGGCCGGCGGCTCAACGGCGTGTCCGTGACGGCGAGGACGGCGGCCAGTGGCCGGGCTGTCAAAACGGCGGCGGGTTAAAGCAGGGGCACGACGGCAGACGCAGGAAGCCTTAAATATCCGGGCGGAGGTGGCCGACGAATTAAAGGCGAACCGGCAATGTCATGAAGACCGTCTGTTTCCGGCTCATCCGATCGTTCAGGCTAGTCCATAGAACCACTCGGCCGGCTTGCTCAAATATTGCACATTTAACAAACCCGTCCTGATCCTTCCCATCGCGATATTGCCTTGTTTATTCAATGAATATCCTAACAAAGAATCCGACCAGGACTGGTGACACGCCAGCGTTTGATGTCTTTCTTAACTCGCAATGGCGGCTATTCTAGCACATACGGATTCATCTTCTAACTTGACGGATCGCCGGGTCTTGATTATCTGTCCCCCTGTACGCAACCTTAATTTTTTCTTGAACGCAAATCTCACATATTGCAAGTGCGGACCCTTCCAAATCGGTTCTTCTTCATCTGGAAATTTGCAAACTTCTCGAAACCCTGGAAAGATCCCTCCAAGAACTTAACACTACCGTGTGCGGGCCCCACGGTGGGCGCCAACTGTTGTGGATTTGTCACGGCAGATGTCCTAGTGTGAGGACTTAGTCGTGAGGCCAATGCATCTATGTGGTAGCTTGAGAGGGGTTGATCGGGATGAGAGACGTGAGACGGATCAACACACAAGACAAGGGTTTAGACAACTTCGGGCCCCGGGAAACATCATCCGGAAATAACCCTCCATGCTGTTTGTGGCTAGGTCTCATTATCATCACGAGGGAGTCGCCGCAGACCGGCTCTCCTAGTTATGTCTAGCCTTAAGATTATTCAACCTGTCCCTCTTGGGGTGCCCTGCCCCTCCTTATATAAGTTGAAGGGGCGGGTTACATGTAGAGTCCAACTCAGACTTAAGACTTAACTATTCCGACTTCTCTTCACGGGCTTCTCTCCATGGGCTTCTTAACGTTTTGGGCTTATTAACCCCAGGCGACTCTGTCACAGACTGACTTAAACATCTGGCTTAAATAATCTGCCGGCTTACAATCTGCCGGCTTAACATCTGGCTTAACTATCTGGCTTAACTATCTGCCAGCTTACCATGCTTAACTGTCCGCCGGCTTACCCTGCTTAACTGTCCGCCGGCTTATAATCAAACCGGGTCACCAATGAAATACCAAGTCCCAGCCGGGTCATACCTCCGGCCGGGTCATACCGCGGGGTATATCCCCGACACACATCATTGCAGCCCCACGAACAATTCCCCAACGAGCTTGAAGAACACCAAATGCCCTCTCCACATCCTTCCTAGCCGCTTCCTGCATTGTTGCAAACGGGCTCTGTTTATTGCCATGCGGTTCGGATATGGTCTTCACAAACGCTGCCCACTGAGGATAGATGCCATCGGCAAGATAGTACACCATGTTGTAGTCTCGGCCGTTGACGGTGTAGTTGCACGGCGGTGATTCCCCATTGCAAATCCTCTTGAACACCGGAGATCGTTGAAGCACGTTGATGTCATTGTGAAAACCTGACATTCCAAAGAAAGCATGCCAAATCCATAAGTCATGTGATGCCACCGCTTCTAGTATGATGGTGTCCTCTTTGGTGTGACCTTAATACATTCCCCGCAAACCTTTGGGGCAGTTCTTCCATTGACAATGCATGCAATCATTTGATCAGAGCATTTCTGGAAACCTCCTGGACTCTTCAATAGCCAACAACTTCTTCGTGTCCAGCGCATTTGGTTCTCTGAGATACTCAGCTCCATACACCTCCACCACGGCGTGGGGAAACTTGACAGTAGTCTTCAGGCATGTGCTCTCCCGCATCCTGACCATCTCACCAACGGCATATGCGACAGTACTAAGTGCAAGCATCCTCAGAGCAGATGCGCACTTCTGCTTGGCAGAGAAAGAAAATTGACCACAGGTCCACAGCAATCCCTTGTAAGCTCGAAGTAGTCATCGTGTGCCTTCACTCCCTCCACAATGCATAAGAACAATCGTTTTCACATGCGGAAACAACGATGAAACCATGGATCATCTGAAGAAGTAGGGTTCGGAGCAAAGTAGTCCTTCTGCAGTAGCCGTGCTCCGGACACCGTATCCCGATTGATCACTCTTCTCCCTTTGATTGAGCCCTTGAAGATGAGAATATGCTCCACCCGCCAGTCCATTTCCTCTTGCATGCTCATGAGCATGATCATGTCCACTTCTTCGTCTGAATCTGAGGAATCGAAGAACTCATCTTGAATCATTTGATCAAGCTCCGTCGGTCCATACTCCTCGTCGGACGAAGCATCGAAATCCATCGTTTTCCCTAATAAAATCACAAAAAAACCGGTCAGACAATGTGTTGAACACATCAAGCGCAAGGCGGAGCCAGAGAATTGCCAGACGTATCGTGATGGTATCTGGGCCGGCGGCGACGTCCCCCGAGGCGAGGACGGGAGAGAAGACTGCTTTGCCGGAGCAGGTGGTGGATAGGCTAGGAACAACTGCGGAGTGCGCGCAGCAGTGGACCTGCGAGACGAACGGCGCGTAGGAGGAAGAAGAGAGGAGAGAACAAATGAACCCGACAATTCTCAGGGGGTGGATTTGGTGCAATTTGCGGTAAGGTTGGGCTCACGGGTCCGACATGGCGGGCGCGCCCGGGCGCCCCATATTTGGGCTGGACATAAAGGGTACCGGTTCAGCCTCCGCCTGGGTCAAAATTTCGTAACCGGCCAGTGACCTGACGGGCCGCTCGGGCGTTTGAGGCGCCCGGCTGTAGATGGTCTTAGCCGACGAACATTCTCTAGGAGGGGGTGATATTTCGAACTATTTCGCTGACAGTATTAGCCGTGAGGGAATACTAATTTCTTCAAAACCACCCTCGCTAGGAGGAAATGACAAGAATTTTTGGTTTAAAACTGCCACCGTCTGATCTCGCGAAGCAACTGTGAGGAAACAACGTTTGCTTGTCAACCCCTTCCGGCTGACATTCGTCAAATAACATTACCAAATCTTTTAAGCAAGCAGTTTCACAAGTTTGAGACGAGTACAATGGCTATAATCGAGAAGGCAGGATCAAAATTCGAGTAAACAAGCTTTCGCTACAACGTTACAGAGTACAGTACAGATGTGATTATTGCTTTGCATCTCCCAAATGTGTGATCATGTGAAGCAATCCAGACCACATGCAAACTCTTGCCGCTCCAGTACTTTCCTAGATCAAATCCATGGCAGCACTACTACTCGCCTCCCTCCACCCGGCGAGGAGGAACTCTGCTCCACTTCCGGATCCTCGCGCCCAAGCCCTTCATCTCCTCCACCTGCAGATACAGAGAACACAGACGCGCGATGTAAATTTTTTGCCGCATCCAGATCGAGAATCCGTCACACGGATGCGAGGGCTTTAGACTCCGGCAACTTACCGATCCGACGCCCGCCGCGGACACTCCGGCGGTGACGGTCGTGGCGCCGGCGCCGACGAAGAGAGAGGCGACGGCGAACGCCCTGAATGGCATCGTCATGTCGCTGCCGCCCTTGCCTCGCCGGAACCAAACCAGCGCGCCGGTGATCTGGGCCGCACTCGCTCCAAGCCACCAGGGCCATGCCTTGCCCTTCTTCCCGCCGCCTCCACCCAGCTCATCCATCGCCGCCGCCGCCGCCGCCGCCGCCGCTAGGGTATTCGGGGGACACCACAGCTCTGTGGGAGTTGCAAACTATGCACACACTGAAACACACAATGCTCACCGACATGTGGGGCCCTTGGTAGGCCGTGTCATGTCCATCCGCTGACATGTGGGACCCGTTGCCAGTTCACCCCCCAACATAACGGGGTAGGCTCCCTTCTCTCCCACCTCTCAGTGATCACCAGTACTACTGCCATTCCCCATTCTCCAATCCACCTCAACCGCCCAGCTTCCATGGCTCGGAGCAACCCGGGGCTTCTCCTAGGGCTGCTTCTGCTGCGGCTCAATTGGTGCTTGGTGAGTTGTTGATCCGATCCGATCTGATTTTCGTACAGGTCGACTTTGTTCGTGTTATCGTTGATGGAATCGGTGCGATTGGGGGATATTAAACCAGGGCGTGGATGGCGGAGGCGCGGAGGAAGGGGGCGGCGTGTTTCCGGTGGTGGTGAGCACCTGGCCGTTCCGGGAGGCGGTCAGGGCGGCGTGGGACGTGGTGAAAACCGGTGGCGCAGGGGGGTCGGCTGTGGATGCCGTCGTCGCCGGCTGCTCCGCCTGCGAGGAGCTCCGCTGCGATGGCACAGGTCAGCTGCTTGCTGCCGTCCTTCTCTGTGCAATTCGTCCATGTGTGCCTGCGATGGGGATTGGTTGTGGCTTGTGGCATGGTATCATTTCAATTTTCACCTCAGCACTCGCTGAGCTGAAGTGGTAGCACTGGGGTGAATGGCGATGATGAAGGAACTATGCTTGTACAGTGGTAAAATTAGATGGAAATACCTGCTAAACCGTTATTTAATACCAAAGTTAGAAAATCATTTTGTTCCCTGGTGGTTGATTGATATGATATTTTTCCGGTTGCAACTCCCAGAAGCTCGCTTACATAGAAACCAGGGATTCTGACCAATTATTCTGTAAGCAAGCCTATAAATGGGTTTACATACAGGAAAGATCTCTGATGAACATACTTGCAGGTACCAGACAACAAAATGATATGGCATCATAGAAAAATCTCAAATATGATTTTATTCGGTGTTTTAATACTTTTTTTTTATGGTGAGAACCTTGAGCCTTACTACTGGATTTTGCAAGCCTACTTAAAACAATTCTCGAAGAAACTTAATCCTTTAAATTTGTCCATAACATCTATTATCAGAAGTGCTATTTACTCTAATTTTAAAATCAAGTGTACTCTTTATTGATGTAATGCCCTGGAGATCAGTACTTCTTGGAGCTTAATTTAACTATGAGAAAATTATGATGGATATCAAGACTTAAGTCTCAATAATCAAAAGATCAAAAACATTGGTCACGCCAACTTGCCCACTCAACCTATTTACAAACGTTATCAATTCACTCATTTATTTATCTCTACCTAACATCGTGAAAAACTAAAGACAACGGTAAGTGCAGTTGAGGTTATGCCGCAGGTAAATATTAGCAATGAAATGATACTTTGTTCTGAAAGTACTCGCCTGTTGTTCCCATTGCCTTGTGTTTGAATCCATTAATATTATCTATGCACTAAAGATATAGCAGAACCCCATGATTGTGTGCTTGCAACTTTTTAGTTTCACAACTTGCCTATTTTTAGTGTGTATCCTGAATCAACCATAGTACTGGTTTTAACTGGTTTATAACTTATGCAGTTGGTCCAGGTGGAAGTCCAGATGAGGATGGTGAAACTACCTTAGATGCTCTTATCATGAATGGGGTAAAAGCTACTTTAACCACTCAAGCTACAGTATATGCTGATGTTTATGTTACGACATTTATGGTGGATGTAATAGAGCATTCTTTTTGCTTAAGAAAACTGGCAGAAAACAATGGAAATTGGAGCTGTGGCTGCCATGAGATATGTGAAGGATGCAATTATGGCAGCAAAGTTGGTCATGGAGCACACCGGGCATACTCTTCTTGTTGGAGAGAAGGCGACATCCTTTGCGATTTCAATGGGTCTTGCAGGACCAACTAACCTGAGTTCACCAGAGTCAATTGAGAAATGGTCAAATTGGAGACAGAATAATTGCCAACCTAACTTTTGGAAAAATGTTGCTCCTGCTGGCAACTGTGGTCCATACCATCCTATAAATATACCTAAGGACCCTGTTAAAAGTGCTGTATGGGAGAATCAAGGAATCACTTGTCAGGAATGGCTCGAAAATGATAATTTACTAGAACCGACAAACTCCCATTTCAACTCTGTTAATCGCCACAACCATGACACAATCTCTATGGCCGTCATTGACAAGGTACCTAGCGCGTTTAAAGGAAAGTCACTCTTTCTATTAATATGAAACTAAACAGTGTGCTTTTGTTAAGATGGGTCATGTAGCAGTTGGCACATCAACTAATGGTGCTACGTTCAAAATTCCAGGAAGGTAAGCATCTTGCCTCTGTTAGGAAATTTGAAATATTGACATTACAATTTAGTTGGCCACCTGTTTTTTGCTAAATCAATGATCTGTCTATTGAATGCATCTGCAATAATGTATGAACGACTGCAGTAATTTTTTTTTGAGGGAAACGACTGCAGTATTTAGTTGGCCTTGTATCTTCTATATTCAAACTTCTGTCTGAGGGATAATATCAGCCATAGAACTCACCACTGCCGAATCCTCTTGTAGTATTGATGCTATGCACTGGTATATTTGCAAAGTCACTAATGTGTGGTGAGTCTTGATGATACTTTCTTTATGGCTGGATAAAGCTAACAAAATAGATGGTGCATAGTTAGAGGTTACATAACCTCATTAATAGTGGGATTAATATGTCTCAGTATATAGGTTTACAATATTTATCCTAACTGGATTATGACAGACATATTTTTGGTTTGTTCAACTTATATTTACGTAGGACAGGAATACTACTTGAAGCTTCCTTTTGATATGTATATCAACTTCTGAAATACTCTGGTATTGTATATCGACTTCTGAAATACTCTGGTATTGTATATCAACTTCTGAAATACTCTGTATATTTGACAACATAATGACATTGGTGTCATGCCACAGTTTTCCCTTTTCCGATGTTGTGGAAGTGGAACAGCTATTTACCTCTTGATAGGTAGTACTGACTAATCATTTGCTTCCAGGGTAGGTGATGGACCAATACCAGGATCTTCTGCATATGGTGATGATGAAGTTGGGGCTTGTGGAGCTACTGGTGACGGTGATATTATGATGCGCTTCCTTCCATGGTAATTGAGAAATGATTTTGTTAGAAAATCTGTTGTTCTTCTTTCCCACAAACCAATTTTTTTCTTGTTTTGACCCCTGCCTTATCAATTATAACCTCATAACTTCATTAGTCACTAGCAAGCTGTTATTTTCTCCGAACTTGCTTTAATCATGCACCTATTACCCCCTCTGTGGTCTTACTTGGAAGTTACATCCTAGGATATGATGGTATTCAACCATGTCCATATTCTAATTTGCTTCAGACGCCTATACCTGGATAGGAGTGCAGACAACATAGAGAAGTACAAGATGGCGAAGAAGGCTGCAAAGCGAGCTGTTGGTGAAGCAAGGGGTCGGGCATATGAGGACCTCTACCAACAGTTAGGCACGAAGGAAGGCGAAAGGGACATCTATAAGATGGCCAAGATCCGAGAGAGGAAGACGAGGGATATTGGCCAAGTCAAATGCATCAAGGACGGAGCAGGCCAACTCTTGGTGAAGGACGAGGAGATTAAGCATGGATGGCGGGAGTACTTCGACAAGCTGTTCAATGGGGAGAATGAGAGTTCTACCATTGAACTGGACGACTCCTTTGATGAGACCAGCATGCGTTTTGTGCGGCGAATCCAGGAGTCTGAGGTCAAGGAGGCTTTAAAAAGGATGAAAGGAGGCAAGGCGATGGGCCCTGATCGTATCCCCATTGAGGTGTGGAAAGGTCTCGGGGACATAGCGATAGTATGGCTAACCAAGCTTTTCAACCTCATTTTTCGGGCAAACAAGATGCCAGAAGAATGGAGACGGAGTATATTAGTACCAATCTACCGTGGAATTAAGCTGATGAGCCATACAATGAAGCTATGGGAGAGAGTCATTGAGCACCGCTTAAGAAGAATGACAAGCGTGACCAAAAATCAGTTTGGTTTCATGCCTGGGAGGTCGACCATGGAAGCCATTTTCTTGGTACGACAACTTATGGAGAGATATAGGGAGCAAAAGAAGGACTTGCATATGGTGTTCATTGACTTGGAGAAGGCCTATGATAAGATACCGCGGAATGTCATGTGGTGGGCCTTGGAGAAACACAAAGTCCCAGCAAAGTACATTACCCTCATCAAGGACATGTACGATAATGTTGTGACAAGTGTTCGAACAAGTGATGTCGACACTGATGACTTCCTGATTAAGATAGGACTGCATCAGGGGTCAGCTTTGAGCCCTTATCTTTTTGCATTGGTGATGGATGAGGTCACAAGGGATATACAAGGAGATATCCCATGGTGTATGCTCTTTGCGGATGATGTGGTGCTAGTTGACGAGTCGGACGGGGGTAAATAGGAAGTTAGAGTTATGGAGACAAACCTTGGAATCGAAAGGGTTTAGGCTTAGTAGAACTAAAACCGAGTACATGATGTGCGGTTTCAGTACTACTAGGTGTGAGGAGGAGGAGGTTAGCCTTGATGGCCAAGTGGTACCCCAGAAGGACACCTTTCGGTATTTGGGGTCAATGCTGCAGGAGGATGGGGGTATTGATGAAGATGTGAACCATCGAATCAAAGCCGGATGGGTGAAGTGGCGCCAAGCTTCTGGCATTCTCTGTGACAAGAGAGTGCCACAAAAGCTAAAAGGCAAGTTCTACAGGATAGCGGTTCGACCCGCAATGTTGTATGGCGCTGAGTGTTGGCCGACTAAAAGGCGACATGTTCAACAGTTAGGTGTGGCGGAGATGCTTATGTTGAGATGGATGTGTGGCCACACGAGGAAGGATTGAGTCCGGAATGATGATATACGAGATAGAGTTGGGGTAGCACCAATTGAAGAGAAGCTTGTCCAACATCGTCTAAGATGGTTTGGGCATATTCAGCGCAGGCCTCTAGAAGCTCCAGTGCATAGCGGACGGCTAAAGCGTGCGGAGAATGTCAAGAGAGGGCGGGGTAGACCGAATTTGACATGGGAGGAGTCCGTTAAGAGAGACCTGAAGGATTGGAGTATCACCAAAGAGCTAGCTATGGACAGGGGTGCGTGGAAGCTTGCTATCCATGTGCCAGAGCCATGAGTTGGTTGCGAGATCTTATGGGTTTCACCTCTAGCCTACCCCAACTTGTTTGGGACTAAAGGCTTTGTTGTTGTTGTTGTTGTTGTTGTTTTTCAAAGGCTGAGTATTGTAATATGAATTTTTATGTTAGTTTTTTTAGTAACCCAAGTTAAGCAATGGTCCCATGAACTGTGATTTTTTTGAACATTTCTGTTATTTTATTGTAGTTATCAAGTAGTAGAGAGCATGCGACTTGGAATGGAGCCTCGAGATGCTGCTGTGGATGCTATATCAAGAATTGCTCGTAAGTACCCAGATTTTGTTGGTGCTGTATTTGCGCTTAACAAGAAAGGAGTGCACGCCGGGGCGTGCCATGGTTGGACCTTTCAGTATTCTGTCAGGAATTCCAGCATGCTGGATGTGGAGGTCATCACAGTAACACCTTAACATAGGCAGATCCTTATTAAAACAAAAGGCTGATTCGCCAATAAGGTGTATTCCTTTATGCCAAGTTTTCTCCATTCACTCCCATGGTAATGCAACAATATTATGTTGGGCTTGTTCCCTGAGTCATCTATTGGACTGCAATTTTCTATTGAAACTGCCATGTTATATAGGTAGTAGATTCATTGAATGCATTGTAGACTTCTTGAGAAAAGGCTGGAATTGCACATAGTCAACTTTTGTCTTGCAACTACGAGTTTAATGTACTAGCCAGGTGTGCTTCTTTAAGTCATCCTCAGAGGTTTTGTGTGGAATAGGTCATCTTCAGAGTTGGTAAGGGCATATAATATTTCACGTACGCTTTGTCAGCTTTGAAGATTCCCAGAGAACCTCCTCCTTCGTTGTTGTTTTTGCGTTTGGTTTATTTTCGCACGTTTTCTCCTTTGATCAACCTAAGTTTGTTGGCAGTATCAAGTTGACACCCATTTCTTATTCCTCTATGTTATGTTGTCTTGTTGTTAATTTTATCAATCATTGTGTCTTACATATTTATCGACATAATGCAAGGTTGTCAGCATTGTCAATTAAGCGAGAAAAAAGGTATCTTGATGACGGTTGTATTAGGCAGCAAAGATTGTTATTTATTCTCTGAATATGCACTCACCTTGTTTTTGGCTTGAAGACCTCGGGTTATTGCGATCATGTTTGCAGGAGATGAATGCGTGTTGCTTAGAGAAGTCGGGTTGCGATCATGTTTGTACGAAATGAATGTGTACAACCCACCAGGACTGGAAAGAAACTTGGATAATAAACTCATAAATGAGAGTTGGGGTTGCTGTTTCACTAAATGCATTTGTTAGAAAGTCGGCTCCCGGTACCATTGTATGCGTAATGGTACCTGGCCCGTTACCGTGCCCCCTGAACTTCCGAGGGGCCATCCACACCCCAGGGGCGGGGAGCTGCCGATCGCCTCCATTCCTTTTTCCGGGGAACAACTGGAATAATGGTACTGTTGTTGATGACTTATCCGGAGAGAGGTCCCGTCGACGTTACGGGACACATGGATCAAACAGGGCACATATACACACAAATGACTGACATGCCGATCAATATGAACGGGGTGACCAGTCCTGTTTCTCCGTCTTCTCTTCTTTAAGCTGGGCGAGGATGACCCTAGTCATCGGTTACGCGTCATGGCAGGTCGACAAGAGCCCACCCTGTACCAGTTCATCGAGGCATCAAGTGGACTTGAAAAATACAAGATTTTTACATTTAACAAGTCGTTTGGGAAAATAGCTATTCCCAAGTTGATCAAGTTTTTATTTCTTTGCAGAGGAAAAAAGTGTTATTACTCAAATTAATAGCCTGACAGCTCCCCCACGGTCTGATTAGTCGTGAAAGATAAAGATTTCTCTAGCTGCCACGTCCGTCGTGTAACATGGGACTCGCAAGTCGCAGCAATAATAAGTTCAAAACGCACCGAGAACAATAATTACAAAAAAAACGCACTGACAACAATCATTAGAGGCCAGGGGATGTAAAATAAGCGCCACCGTACGTACGCCAATGAGCAACAGGGTAGAGATAAGAGAGCGTTTTCTTTGCCGAAAAGAAGGCTATATATGCAAGCAACCCCCCAACTGCAACTCCACAAGGCAAAGCAACGGCACTTACCCAAGCAACGAAGAAAGCTACCTCGCCCGTGGAGTAGGGAGCACACGGCGACCCAGTTGCTATCTTGCTCCGTGGAGAAGCGAAAGGGAGGGAAGCCTGCAAAGCCACAGCAACCGTCGAGAAGCCTGGGCGAGAAGAGATTGACAGGCTAGAAGCGAAGGCGTGGAGCTACTTGAGCAGGCATGCTGATACTGGAGCTGGGGGCGTGCATCATCCCAATGACGCTCATCTTCGTGCCGCTCCGGCGGCTGGTCCTGCTGGTGGCCAAGCTGCAGGAGCTGGAGGAATGCTTCATGCGCCCCAGGCCGCCGCCCCCGCACATGTCCGCCGAGATGTACGGCCACATGTCCACCCTGCACACCATGGCCATCATGGTGTGAAGGAAGGAGGTTCGGGCCGGGCCTTTGCTGTGCGGCGCTTGCTTGCTCTGCCGCCGGAGGAGGCGCGCCAAGGTGGGGAGGTTCTTCTTCACCCTCTGTAAGGTTGGAGTTTTCTTATAGGATTACTGATGATTCCCAATCATTGTACCTAGATCGTCGTCTCTCTGTGAATACCTCTTCTCCTTCTTGCCGTTGGCATCGTCTGTTCAGGCATACCTTTTTTTTTTTTCTTTTTGCGAAATGTTCAGGCATACCATCTTGCTGTCAGAAAAGAAACAACAAATACTAAGCACTGTGGTTCAGGCATTGTGTGCTTTCAACATGTTTCCAGGCACATGAGCTGCAGCAAGCCTGCGGGCAAACATTTTTTACTGAATTACTGTGAAAATTGAATGAAGTGTAAAATTTTCCACTACCAGATGTATGTGTTTTTATATCTGAAACCAAGGTTTTGGCTACCGAATCCCAAAAAAAAACCCAGGGGGAGGCGAGAAACGCGGTTACCGTAAATACCGAGTGAATGCCGTTCAAAATTTACAATGAATTTTGAACTCAAATTTATATGAGCTAGTTATATATTTGTATTATACTCATATTAGACGAAAGAACACTCGTGTCACTGTGGTTGGTCAGGTCATCTCCAACGCCGGCCCCCAGAATGGACATACATTTGTCCGCGGAAGCATCCGGACGCGTCCGCGGATGGTTATACAGGAGCCGGTCATCCAATTCTCACCGTAAACTTCGGCCCGCAATACAAACAAATTTGGACATAATTCATGCGACGGAATTCATTCAAACGGACTTAAATTTGATATATTTTATATAAACCGGATGATGTTTCGTTTGTTCAACTAATAAAACCTAAAAAAACTTAACTAGCTTGTAGTCGACAGTGACTGGTCGGCGGCACCTTTGTCGTCGTCTATGTCATCGTGGTCAGGGTGGTCCTTCCAGCGGCGGAAGGGTGCGGGGGCCCTGGGCAGCCGTTGCCTGAAGGTCGCGAAGGAGGCGCTCCTGAAAGGATCGAGATGGACCTAGGGGGTGGGTGGGGTCGAATAGGTACAATTACAAATTTTAACTGTTATTTAGCAATTTTAGTCAATAATGCGGAATATGAAAGTGGGTGCAACAAGTGCAAGAGCGATTCCAGAGCTAGCAGGATAATCAACAACAACAAATAGATAAGCAAATAACAAGTAACTACAAGTAAGGACTTAGGACTATGGATTACCGAAACTTCGGAGACGAGGATGTATCATGATGTTCACTTCCTTGGATGGAGGGATGTGTGTTACTATGAAGGCACACCAACACCACGAAGGCTCACCCTATTATCTTTAAGATATCATAACGAATGCGTTTCTCAACCATTATTGGTAGATCTTGAGGTGATCTCGAAACCTTCATAAATTTTTCGGGGTGAATCACAACAATCGATTCCTCACCGGAGAACTCCTGCCACATAGGAGTCTTCGACCTCCAAGAGTAACAATATAAATGGTGAAAAGCTCAAGACTTGCTCAAATTACGATTTCCTTTGGTCAAGAGATGGGAAAGGAGTGGATCTATCACTTGGTGCAATATCTTTCAAGAACTCCCAAGAATCTCGTTGGAATCTAAGATTTGGTGAAGAGGAGAGACGGGGGGGGGGGGGGGGGGGGGTTGGCACTTTTGTGTTCTAGGGTTTGCTCAAATGAAGTGGTCAACCCCTCTATCGGAGCGGTAGAGGGTATATATAGCAAGCCAAGAAACTAACCGTTTTTGAGTAGTGACTTGATGACCCACAAGTATATGAGATCAATCGTAGTCCTTCCGATAAGTAAGAGTGTCGAATCCAACAAGGAGCAGAAGGAGTCGATAAGTGGTTTTTAGCAAGGTATTTCCTGCAAGTGTTGTAAGATAGTTTTGATGGCAAGATAATTGATCCAAGTAACAAGGTGCAGCAAGGTGGCCCAATCCTTATTATTCCTAAGGATAAGCCAGAGGAACTTCTTATAGTGATTAAAGCGCTCTTGAGGGCACACGAGAATTCGTCGAGTTACTTTCACCACCATTCATTGACTTGCGTTCATTGCTTTGATAAGTTGCTATCTGGGTGGAGCGAAGCTAAGGTGTTATTCTTACTTGAACAAACAACCAAATTATGATTATCCCCTCCAAGCAAGCATTCACAAATACAAGAGAAGAATTAAGATAAACCTAACCATAATATTAAACATAAGGATCCAAAACGACCCCTTACGAAACAACTCATAAACTGGGGTTTAGGTTTTCATCACTCCCGCAACCCATCATCTACAAACTAATTCCACAATGTCTTCCCCTAGGCCCAAACATGGTGAAGTGTCTGTTGGGAAACGTTGCATGGAAAACAAAAAAATTCTACGCACACGCAATGATCTATCCATGGAGATGCATAGCAACGAGGGGGGGGAGTGTGTCTACGTACCCTTGTAGACCGTAAGCGGAAGCGTTTCACAACGCGGTTGATGTAGTCAAACTTCTTCGCGCTTCAACCGATCAAGTACCGAACGCACAACACCTCCGCGTTCTGCACACGTTCCGCTCGGTGACGTCCCTCGCCATCTTGATCTAGCAAGACGTCGACGTAGTAGATGAGTTCCGTCAACACGATGGCGTGGTGACGGTGATGGTGAAGTGATATCCGCAGGGCTTCGCCTAAGCACTACGAAAATATGACCGGGGGTGTAAACGGTGGAGGGGGGCGCCGCACACGGCTAACAATTGATCTGGTGTGTGCTAGGCGCCCCCCTCCCACATATATATAGGTGGGAGGGAGGGAGGAGCAGCCATAGGAGGCGCCCAAGTAGGAGGAATCCTACTTGGAGTCCCTCCCAAGCCGCGCCCCCCTGCCTTATATAGGTGCGGGAGAAAGGCAGGGGAGGGTGGCGCCCCCTTTCCTTTCTCCCATGAGAGGGAAAAGCAGGAGGGGCTAGCCCTCCCCCTTTCCTTCCCTTAGGGCCTGCTGTCTAAAGAAGGGGCGCACTAGGGGCTGGCCTGTTCCCCCTTTGGCCCATTACGCCCATATCTTTGCTGGGGGTGCCCGAAACTCCTTTCCGGTGACCCGATAAGTACCCGGTACCCTCCGAAACACTTCCGGTGTTCGAATACCATCGTCCATTATATCAATCTTTAGCTCTCGACCATTTCGAGACTCCTCGTCATGTCCGTGATCTCATCCGGGACTCCGAACAACATTCAGTCACCAAATCACATAACTCATATAATACTATCTTCATCGAACGTTAAGCGTGCAGACCCTACGGGTTCGAGAACTATGTAGACATGACCGAGAGACCTCTACGGTCAATAACCAATAGCGGAACCTGGATGCCCATATTGGCTCCTACATATTCTACGAAGATCTTTATCGGTCGAACCATTATGACAACATACTTAATTCCCTTTGTCCATCGGTATGAACTTGCCCGAGATTCGATCGTCGATATCTCTATACCTAGTTCAATCTCGTTACTGGCAAGTCTCTTTACTCGTTCTGTAATACATCAGCTCGTAACTAAATCCTTAGTTATTTGCTTGCAAGCTTATGATGTGTATTACCGAGAGGGCCCAGAGATACCTCTCCGATACTCGGAGTGACAAATCCTAATGTCGATCTATGCCTACTCAACAAACACCTTCGGAGATACCTGTAGAGAATCTTTATGATCACCCAGTTACGTTGTGACATTTGATAGCACACAAGGTATTCCTCCGGTATTCGGGAGTTGCATAATCTCATAGTCGAAGGATTATGTATTTGACATGAAGAAAGCAATAGCAATAAAACTGAACGATCATTATGCTAAGCTAACGGATGGCTCTTGTGCATCACATCATTCTCCTAATGATGTAATCCCGTTATCAAATGACAACTCATGTCCATGGTTAGGAAACCTTAACCATCTTTGATCAACGAGCTAGTCTAGTAGAGGCTTACTAGGGACACGGTATTTGTTTATGTGTTCACACATGTATTTAAGTTTCCGATCAATACAATTCTAGCATGAATAAGAAACCTTTATCATGAATAAGGAAATATTAAATAAAAACTTTATTATTGCCTCTAGGGCATATTTCCTTCAGTCTCCCACTTGCACTAGAGTCAATAATCTAGTTCACATTGCCATGTGATTTAACACCAATAGTTCACATCGCCATGTGATTAACACCCATAGTTCACATCGCCATGTGACCAACACCCAAAGGGTTTACTAGAGTCAATAATATAGTTCACATTACCATGTGATTAACACCCAAAGAGTACTAAGGTGTGATCATGTTTTGCTTGTGAGAGAAGTTTAGTCAACGAGTCTGTCACATTCAGATCCGTATGCATATTTGCAAATTTCTATGTCTACAATGCTCTGCATGGTGCTACTCTAGCTAATCGCTCCCACTTTCAATACATATCCAGATTGAGACTCATAGTCATCTAGATTAGTGTTAAAGCTTGCATCATCGTAACCCTTTACGACGAACCCTTTATCACCTTCATAACCGAGAAACATTTCCTTAGTCCTCTATGGATAATTTGACCGCTGTCCAGTGATCTACTCCTGGATCACTATTGTACCCCCTTGCCAAACTCATAGCAAGGCACACAATAGGTCTGGTACACAGCATGGCATATTTTATAGAACCTATGGCCGAGGCATAGGGAATGACTTTCATTATCTTTCTATCTTCTGCCGTGGTCGGGCTTTGAGTCTTACTCAACTTCACACCTTACAATACAGGCTAGAACTCCTTCTTTGACTGGTCCATTTTGAACTCCTTCAAAATCTTGTCAAGGTATGTACTCATTGAAAGTCTTATCAAGCGTCTTGATCTATCTCTATAGATCTTGATGCCCAATACATAAGTAGCTTTACCGAGGTCTTTTATTGAAAAATTCTTATTCAAGTATCCTTTTATGCTATCCAGAAATTCTATATCATTTCCAATCAACAATATGTCATCCACATATAATATTAGAAATGCTACAGAGCTCCCACTCAGTTTCTTGTAAATACAGGCTTCACCGAAAGTCTATATAAAACCACATGCTTTGATCACCTCATCAAAGCGTATATTCCAACTCCGAGATGCTTGCACCAGTCCATAGATGGATCACTGGAGCTTGCACACTTTGTTAGCACCTTTAGGATCGACAAACCTTCTGGTTGCATCATATACAACTCTTCTTCCAAAAATCCATTTAGGAATGCAGTTTTGACATCCATTTGCCAAATTTCATAATCATAAAATGCGGCAATTGCTAACATGATTCGGACGGACTTAAGCATCGCTATGGGTGAGAAAGTCTCATCATATACAACTCTTCTTTAAGATACCCGTTAAGGAATGCAGTTTTGACGTCCATTTGCCAGATTTCATAATCATAAAATGTGGCAATTGCTAACATGATTTAGACGGACTTAAGCATCGCTACGGGTGAGAAAATCTCATCATAGCAATTCCTTGAACTTGTCAGAAACCTTTTGCGACAAGTCGAGCTTTGTAAACAGTAACATTACCATCAGCGTCGGTCTTATTCTTGAAGATCCATTTATTCTTTACGGCTTGCCGATCATCGTACCATAGTCCACACTTTGTTCTCATACATGGATCGTATCTCAGATTTCATGGCCTCAAGCCATTTGTTGGAATCTGGGCTCATCATAGCTTCTTCATAATTCGTAGGTTCACCACGGTCTAGTAACATGACTTCCAGGACAGGATTACCGTACCAATCTGGTGCGGATCATGCTCTGGTTGACCTACAAAGTTCAGTAGTTGCTTGATCTGAAGTTTCATGATCATCATCATTAGCTTTCTCTCTAGTTGGTGTAGGCATCACGGGAACGGTTTTCTGTGATGTGCTACTTTCCAATTCGAGAGAAGGTACAATTACCTCATCAAGTTCTACTTTCCTCCCACTCACCTCTTTCAAGAGAAACTCCTTCTCTAGAAAGAACCCAAACTTAGCAACAAAGATTTTGCCTTCGGATATGTGGTAGAAGGTGTACCCAATAGTTTCTTTAGGGTATCCTATGAAGACGCACTTCTCCACTTTGGGTTCGAGCTTATCAGGCTGAAGCCTTTTGACATAAGCGTCGCATCCCCAAACTTTTAAGAAACGACAACTTAGGTTTCTTGTGAAACCATAGATAATACGGTGTCGTTTCAACGGATTTAGATGGCGCCCTATTTAACGTGAATGCAGTTGTCTCTAATGCATTCATACGTCTCCATCGTATCTACTTTTCCAAACACTTTTGCCCTTGTTTTGGACTCTAACTTGCATGATTTGAATGGAACTAACCTGGACTGACGTTGTTTTCAACAGAATTGCCATGGTGTTATTTTTGTGCAGAAATAAAAGTTCTCAGAATGACCTGAAAGTTCACGGAAAATATTTTTGGAATATATAAAAAATACTGGCGAAAGAATCAAGGCCAAGGGGCCCACACCCTGTCCACGAGGGTGGGGGCGTGATAACCCACAAGTATAGGGGATCAATTGTAGCCTCTTTCGATAAGTAAGAGTGTCGAACCCAACGAGGAGCTAAAGGTAGAACAAATATTCCCTCAAGTTCTATCGACCACCGGTACAACTCTACGCACGCTTAACGTTCACTTTACCTAGAACAAGTATGAAACTAGAAGTACTTTGTAGGTGTTGTTGGATAGGTTTGCAAAATAATAAAGAGCGCGTCCATAAAAAGTAGGGGCTGTTTAGATGAAGACACAACTAAGTTAGTTTTAGTAGAGAGCTTTTTGTCACGAGAAAGTTATTTGCCCCTAGGCAATCGATAACTAGACCGGTAATCATTATTGCAATTTTATTTGAGGGAGAGGCATAAGCTAACATACTTTCTCTTCTTGGATCATATGCACTTATGATTGGAACTCTAGCAAGCATCCGCAGCTACTAAAG
This sequence comes from Aegilops tauschii subsp. strangulata, assembly GCF_002575655.3. Taxonomy (NCBI): domain Eukaryota; kingdom Viridiplantae; phylum Streptophyta; class Magnoliopsida; order Poales; family Poaceae; genus Aegilops; species Aegilops tauschii. The sequence goes on from NC_053036.3 coordinate 529,308,620, forward strand.
ATCATTAATGTAAAACCCAACCATAGCATTAAAGCATCAAGTCCCCTTTATCCCATACGCAACTACCCCCTTACCCGGGTTTATGCTTCTGTCACTCAAGCAACCCACTATAAGCGAATCATGAACGTATTGCAACACCCTACAACGGGAATCCCTCACGCTTGCGCGACACGGAGAGAACCATAGGACAACACCAATAATAAAACATGCAAGTCAAACCAATCACGATCATCAATTAACCCATAGGACAAAACGGATCTACTCAAACATCATAGGATAGCCATACATCATTGGGAAATAATATATAGGGTTGAGCACCATGTTTAAGTAGAGATTACAGCGGGTAAAAGAGGGGTTACACCGCTTCATAGAGGGGGGAAGAGTTTGTGATGACGGCGGTGAAGTTGTTGGTGTAGATTGCGGTGACGATGATGGCCCCGGCGGCACTCCGGTGCCATCGGAAGCGAGGGGAGAGAGCCCCCCTCCTTATTCTTCTTCCTTGACCTTCTCCCTAGATGGGAGAAGGGTTTCCCCTCTGGTCCATGGTCTCCATGGCGTGGGACGGGCGAGAGCCCCTCCGAGATTGGATCTGTCTCCCTGTCTCTCTCTGTTTCTTCCCTTTCACCGTTTCTTAAATTCCCGGAGATCCGTAACTCCGATTGGGCTGAATTTTGGACACGATCTCTATCCGGATATTAGCTTTCTTGTGGCGAAAGAAGGGCACCAACCGCCTTACGGGGTGGCCACGAGGACCCAGGGCGCGCCTGACCCCCTGGGGCGCGCCCCCTGCCTCGTGGCCCCCTCGGGCATCGTCTCGCGTTGATTCCACTTCCCAAAATTCACATATATTCCAAAAAAATCTCCGTCAGTTTTTATCCTGTTTGGACTCCGTTTGATATGGATTTTCTGCGAAACCAAAAACATGCAACAAACAGGAACTGGCACTGGGCACTGGATCAATATGTTAGTCCCAAAAAAATAGTATAAAAAGTTGCCAAAAGTATATGAAAGTTGTATAATATTGGCATGGAACAATCAAAAATTATAGATACGGCGGAGACGTATCAGCATCCCCAAGCTTAATTCCTGCTCGTCCTCGAGTAGGTAAATGATAAAAAAGATAAATTTTGATGTGGAATGCTACGTAGCATAATCTTGATCATGTATCTAATCATGGCATGAATATTAAGACACGAGTGATTCAAAGCAATAGTCTATTATTTGACATTAAGACAATAATACTTCAAGCATACTAATAAAGCAATCGTGTCTTTTCAAAATAACATGGCCAAAGAAAGTTATCCCTACAAAATCATATGTTTTGTCTATGCTCCATCTTCAGCACACAAAATATTCAAATCATGCACAGCCCCGATGACAAGCCAAGCAATTGTTTCATACTTTTGATGTTCTCAAACCTTTTCAACTTTCACGCAATACATGAGCGTGAGCCATGGACATAGCACTATAGGTGGAATAGAATATGATGGTGGAGGTTGTGTGGAGAATACAAAAAGGAGAAAGTCTCACATCGACGCGGCTAATTAGCGGGCTATGGAGATGCCCATCAATTGATGTCAATGTTAGGAGTAGGGATTGCCATGCAACGGATGCACTAAGAGCTATAAGTGTATGAAAGCTCAAATTGGAAACTAAGTGGGTGTGCATCCAACTTGCTTGCTCATGAAGACCTCGGGCATTTGAGGAAGCCCATTATCGGAATATACAAGCCAAGTTCTATAATGAAAATTCCCACTAGTATATGAAAGTGATAACTCAAGAGACTCTCTATATGAAGAACATGGTTCTACTTTGAAGCACAAGTGTGGTAAAAGGATAGTAACATTGCCCCCTTTTTTCTCTCCTTTTTTCTTTCTTTTTGGCGGGCTTCTTTGGCCCCCTTTTTATTTATGCTTCTTTGGCCTCTCTTTTTTGGGGGGGGGGGGCAATGCTCTAATAATGATGATCATCACACTTTTATTTACTTACAACTCAATATTACAACTCGATACTAGAACAAAGATATGACTCTATATGAATGCCTCCGGCGGTGTACCGGGATGTGCAATGATCTAGCGTAGCAATGACATCAAAAAACGGACAAGCCATGAAAACATCATGCTAGCTATCTTACGATCATGCAAAGCAATATGACAATAAATGCTCAAGTCATGTATATGATGATGATGGAAGTTGCATGGCAATATATCTCGGAATGGCTATGGAAATGCCATGATAGGTAGGTATGGTGGCTGTTTTGAGGAAGATATAAGGAGGCTTATGTGTGACAGAGCGTATCATATCACGGGGTTTGGATGCACCGGCAAAGTTTGCACCAACTCTCGAGGTGAGAGAGGACAATGCAGGGTACCGAAGAGGCTAGCAATGATGGAAGGGTGAGAGTGCGTATAATCCGTGGACTCAACATTAGTCATAAAGAACTCACATACTTATTGCAAAAATCTATTAGTCATTGAAACAAAGTACTACACGCATGCTCCTAGGGGGATAGATTGGTAGGAAAAGACCATCGCTCGTCCCCGACCGCCACTCATAAGGAAGACAATCAATAAATACCTCATGCTCCAACTTCATTACATAACGGTTCACCATACGTGCATGCTACGGGAATCACAAACTTCAACACAAGTATTTCTACAATCCACAACTACCCACTAGCATGACTCTAATATCACCATCTTTATATCGCAAAACTATTGCAAGGAATCAAACATATCATATTCAGTGATCTACAAGTTTTATGTAGGATTTTATGACTAACCATGTGAATGACCAGTTCCTGTCATCTCTCTAAATAGATATAAGTGAAGCAAGAGAGTTTAATTATTTCTACAAAAGATATGCCCACACTCTAAAAAATATAAGTGAAGCAAAAGAGCATTCTACAAATGGCGGTTTTCTATGTGAAGAGAAACAGGCAATCCAAACTTCAAATGATATAAGTGAAGCACATGAAGCATTCTATAAAGCCATACTCAAAAAATATAAGTGAAGTGCAATGAGCATTCTATAAATCAACCAAGGACTATCTCATACCAGCATGGTGCATAAAATAAAATTGAAAACTAAATGCAAAAGACGCTCCAAGATTTGCACATATCACATGAACAAAACGAATCCGAAAACATACTGATACTTGTTGAAGAAAGATGGGATGCCTTCCGGGGCATCCCCAATCTTAGACGCTTGAGTCTCCTTGAATATTTACTTGGGGTGCCTTGGGTATCCCCAAGCTTGAGCTCTTGCCTCTCCTCCTTATCCTCATATCGATACCTCATCGATCTTCGAACACTTCATCCACACAAAACTCAACAGAAAGCTCGGTAAGATCCGTTAGTATAATACAACAAATCACTACTGTAAGTACTGTTGCAAACCAATTCATATTTTGTTTTTGCATTGTATATACTGTAATATAACTTTTACATGGCTTAATCCACTGATAGAAATTGATAGTTTCATCAAAACAAGCAAACTATGCATCAAAAACAAAATCTGTCTTAAACAGGACAGTCTGTAGTAATCTGAACATTCACCATATCTATGGTACTCCAAAAATTCTGAAAAAATTAGGAAAAATACATATTTTGTACAGAAAGACAGTGCAAAAAGTTTCAGTACCATTTGTCGTTCCAGTAAAAAATGTAAAATCGCGCACTACAGCCAAAGTTTCTGTTCTGCACCGCACAAACCAACAAGCAATGTAAACATCCTAAAGGCAAATCTGGGCACATTATTATAATAATACAATGGAATTGTACAAGGGGATAATTATTTTTGTTTAAAAGTTTCTGTAATCAAGATTCACAAAGTTTCCGTGAGCATGAACAAAGTTCAAGGCTAGCTCCCACTTTAACAATGCTCGTCTTTCTCACTTTCGCTTTTCTTTTTGAAAAAGTTTTAGGTTCTCCTCTTTATTTTTTGTTTTTAAACTTTATAAAAGCACTCAACAGAAATAAATGACTCTCTAAAACTTCCAGGTTGTCTCCCTGGCAGCGCTTTCTTTAAATCCATGAAGCTAGGCATATAGTGCTCAAATAATGGATCCACCCGGATCCCAAGGTATATCAAAGCCAATTTTAATTAACGATGATTTAGAATTTAGTAGTGAGCACAAAGCAACATATATCAAGTATTGATGAAGTCTAACTCTCTTCCTATGCATCGGCATGTCATAAAAGAACAATTCATGCACACATAGTAAAGGCCAATGCATAGTATAAACAGTTTCTTGCAATTTTTCCGTGTTGGAAACATAGAGAGGCGGAGATGTAGTTCCTCTCTCATAATAATTGCAAGTAGGAGCAGAAAGCACATGCATATTATATCTATCAAAATCATCATGTGTAGTAGTGAAACACAACCCATCAATATAAACCTTAATAAGTGCAAACTTCTCCGATATAGTGTAGTTTGGAGAATTCAAAAAGATAATAGGACTAGCATGTGTGGGTGCAATAGCAACAATTTCATGTTTAACATAAGGAACAATAGCAAGTTCATCTCCATGAGCATAATTCATATTGGCATCTTGGCCACAAGCATAGCAAGCATCATCAAAAAGGGATATTTCAAAAGAATCAACGGGATCATAACAATCATCATAGCATTCATCCTTCAGTAAGCACGAAGAGAAATTAAACAATGTATGAGTTGAAGAGTTACTCTCATCAGAAGGTGGGCATGGGTAGCTAATCCGCTCTTCCTCCTTTTGTTCTTCGCTCTCCTCATCATCTTTTTCATCCAATGAGCTCACAGTTTCATCAATTTCTTCTTCCATAGATTCCTGCAAAATATTAGTCTCTTCTTGGACAGCGGAGACTCTCTCAATAAAATCATCAATATTGGAATTGAATTCATAATTCTCATAGCAATATTTAAGTATAGCAAAATTTTCAGGTCTATAAACAACATCATCAAGATTTTCACACTCTTTAAACAAAGATTCAATTTCATAAGCACCCATAAAAGCAACGAATTCTTCTATTTGTTCCACATCATAGTAATCATATATACCATTAGCATAAGAAGCCAAGGTTTTATCATCATTAAATTTGCATGAAAAGGGAAGGTGTGGAGCCTTCATCCTAGAGCAACAAGTGTAATCATATCTCAAGCATAGTTCCCGAGCATACCAATGCAACATATGAATTTGATCCCATAATAGTTTCCCTTTTTGAGTCAAGGATAATCCCTAAAGTATTCACGTTGATCCAACGTGTCTCCCATTACATAATTGAATGGGGTTTTCTCAGGATTATCATAGTAGTACATAATATTTTTCACATAACCAGCATCGAGGGTTTTAGGAGGTTCCCCATCTCCATGAGTAGCAAGTACACCTAATTTTTTTGGTATTTCGTGTTCCATATCCATAACTAAAGATAGAGAACAACTTAGAACAGCAAATAAAAATTACTTAGTGATAAAGCAAACAAGCACACACGAGAATATTCACCCCACGCTATAACTCCCCGGCAACGGCGCCAGAAAAAGGTCTTGATAACCCACAAGTATAGGGGATCAATTGTAGACTCTTTTGATAAGTAAGAGTGTTGAACCCAATGAGGAGCTAAAGGTAGAACAAATATTCCCTCAAGTTCTATCGACCACCGATACAACTCTACGCACGCTTAACATTCGCTTTACCTAGAACAAGTATGAAACTAGAAGTACTTTGTAGGTGTTGTTGGATAGGTTTGCAAGATAATAAAGAGCGCGTGAATAAAAAGTAGGGGCTGTTTAGATGAAGACACAACTAAGTTAGTTTTAGTAGAGAGCTTTTTGTCACGAGAAAGTTATTTGTCCCTAGGCAATCGATAACTAGACCGGTAATCATTATTGCAATTTTATTTGAGGGAGAGGCATAAGCTAACATACTTTCTCTTCTTGGATCATATGCACTTATGATTGGAACTCTAGCAAGCATCCGCAACTACTAAAGATCATTAAGGTAAAACCCAACCATAGCATTAAAGCATCAAGTCCCCTTTATCCCATACGCAACAACCCCCTAACTCGGGTTTATGCTTCTGTCACTCAAGCAACCCACTATAAGCGAATCATGAACGTATTGCAACACCCTACAGCGGGAATCCCTCACGCTTGTGCGACACGGAGAGCGCCATAGGACAGCACCAATAATAAAACATGCAACTCAAACCAATCACGATCATCAATTAACCCATATGACAAAACGGATCTACTCAAACGTCATAGGATAGCCATACATCATTGGGAAATAATATATAGCGTTGAGCACCATGTTTAAGTAGAGATTACAGCGGGTAAAAGAGGGCTTACACCGCTGCATAGAGGGGGGAAGAGTTGGCCATGATGGCGGTGAAGTTGTTGGTGTAGATTGCGGTGACGATGATGGCCCCGGCGGCACTCCGGTGCCACCGGAAGCGAGGGGGAGAGAGCCCCCCTCCTCCTTCTTCTTCCTTGACCTTCTCCCTAGATGGGAGAAGGGGTTCCCCTCTGGTACATGGTCTCCATGGCGTGGGAGGGGCGAGAGCCCCTCCGAGATTGGATCTGTCTCTCTGTCTATCTATGTTTCTGCCCTTTCACCGTTTCTTAATTTCCCGGAGATCCGTAACTCCGATTGGGCTGAATTTTGGACACGATATCTATCCGGATATTAGCTTTCTTGTGGCGAAAGAAGGGCACCAACCGCCTTACGGGGTGGCCACGAGGACCCAGGGCGCGCCCCCTGCCTCGTGGCCCCCTCGGGCATCGTCTCACGTTGATTCCACTTCCCAAAATTCACATATATTCCAAAAAAAAATCTCTGTCAGTTTTTATCCCGTTTGGACTCCGTTTGATATGGATTTTCTGCGAAACCAAAAACATGCAACAAACAGGAACTAGCACTGGGCACTGGATCAATATGTTAGTCCCAAAAAATAGTATAAAAAGTTGCCAAAAGTATATGAAAGTTGTATAATATTGGCATGGAACAATGAAAAATTATAGATACGACGGAGACGTATCAGCATCCCCAAGCTTAATTCCTGCTCGTCCTCGAGTAGGTAAATGATAAAAAAGATAATTTTTGAGGTGGAATGCTACGTAGCATAATCTTGATCATGTATCTAATCATGGCATGAATATTAAGACACGAGCGATTCAGAGCAATAGTCTATTATTTGAAATTAAGACAATAATACTTCAAGCATACTAATAAAGCAATCATGTCTTTTCAAATAACATGGCCAAAGAAAGTTATCCTACAAAATCATATGTTTTGGCTATGCTCCATCTTCACCACACAAAATATTCAAATCATGCACAACCCCAATGACAAGCCAATCAATTGTTTCATACTTTTGATGTTCTCAAACCTTTTCAACTTTCACGCAATACATGAGCGTGAGCCATGGACATAGCACTATAGGTGGAATAGAATATGATGGTGGAGGTTGTGTGGAGAAGACAAAAAGGAGAAAGTCTCACATCGACGTGGCTAATCAACGGGCTATGGAGATGCCCATCAATTGATGTCAATGTGAGGAGTAGGGATTGCCATGCAATGGATGCACTAAGAGCTATAAGTGTATGAAAGCTCAAACCGGAAACTAAGTGGGTGTGCATCCAACTTGCTTGCTCATGAAGACCTCGGGCATTTGAGGAAGCCCATCATCGGAATATACAATCCAAGTTCTATAATGAAAATTCCCACTAGTATATGAAAGTGATAACTCAAGAGACTCTCTATATGAAGAACATGGTGCTACTTTGAAGCACAAGTGTGGTAAAAGGATAGTATCATTGCCCCCTTTTTTCTCTCCTTTTTTCTTTTTTTGGCGGGCTTCTTTGGCCCCCTTTTTTATTTAGGCTTCTTTGGCCTCTCTTTTTTTTGGGGGGGGGGGGCAATGCTCTAATAATGATGATCATCACACTTTTATTTACTTACAACTCAATATTACAACTCGATACTAGAACAAAGATATGACTCTATATGAATGCCTCCGGCAGTGTACCGGGATGTGCAATGATCTAGCGTAGCAATGACATCAAAAAACGGACAAGCCATGAAAACATCATGCTAGCTATCTTACGATCATGCAAAGCAATATGACAATAAATGCTCAAGTCATGTATATGACGATGATGGAAGTTGCATGGCAATATATCTCGGAATGGCTATGGAAATGCCATGATAGGTAGGTATGGTGGCTGTTTTGAGGAAGATATAAGGAGGCTTATGTGTGACAGAGCGTATCATATCACGGGGTTTGGATGCACCGGCGAAGTTTGCACCAATTCTCGAGGTGAGAGAGGACAATGCAGGGTACCGAAGAGGCTAGCAATGATGGAAAGGTGAGAGTGCGTATAATCCATGGACTCAACATTAGTCATAAAGAACTCACATACTTATTGCAAAAATCTATTAGTCATTGAAGCAAAGTACTACACGCATGCTCCTAGGGGGATAGATTGGTAGGAAAAGACCATCGCTCGTCCCCTCTGTTCCATGGTCTCCATGGCGTGGGAGGGGCGAGAGCCCCTCCGAGATTGGATCTGTCTCTCTGTCTCTCTTTGTGTCTGCCCTTTCACCGTTTCTTAAATTCCCGGAGATCCGTAACTCCGATTGGGCTGAATTTTGGACACGATCTCTATCCGGGTATTAGCTTTGTTGTAGCGAAAGAAGGGCACCAACCGCCTTACAGGGTGGCCACGAGGGCCCAGGGTGCATCCCCTGCCTCGTGCCCCCCTCGGGCATCGTCTCGCGTTGATTCCACTTCCCAAAATTCACATATATTCCAAAAAAAATCCCCGTCAGTTTTTATCCCGTCTGGACTCCGTTTGATATGGATTTTCTGCGAAACCAAAAACATGCAACAAGCAGGAACTGGCACTGAGCACTGGATCAATATGTTAGTCCCAAAAAATAGTATAAAAAGTTGCCAAAAGTATATGAAAGTTGTATAATATTGGCAAGGAACAATCAAAAGTTATAGATACGACAGAGACGTATCAGGGCGTGCCTACCCCCTGGGCGCGCCCCCTGCCTCATGGGCCTCCTGGAGATCCACCGACATCAACTCCAACTCTATATATTCACGTTCGGGGAGAAAAAAAATCAGAGAGAAGGATTCATCGCGTTTTACGATACGGAGCCGCCACCAAGCCCTAATCTCTCTCGGAGGGCTGATCTGGAGTCCGTTCCGGCCTCCGGAGAGGGGAATCCGTCGCCGTCGTCATCATCAACCTTCCTCCATCACCAATTTCATGATGCTCACCGCCGTGCGTGAGTAATTCCATCGTAGGCTGGCTGGACGGTGATGGGTTGGATGAGATTTACCAGTAATCGAGTTAGTTTTGTTAGGGTTTGATCCCTAGTATCCACTATGTTCTGAGATTGATGTTGCTATGACTTTGCTATGCTTAATGCTTGTCACTAGGGCCTGAGTGCCATGATTTCAGATCTGAACCTATTATGTTTTCATGAATATATGTGAGTTCTTGATCCTATCTTGCAAGTCTATAGTCACCTATTATGTGTTATGATCCGTTAACCCCGAAGTGACAATAATCGGGATACTTACCGGTGATGACCGTAGTTTGAGGAGTTCATGTATTCACTAAGTGTTAATGCTTTGGTCCGGTACTCTATTAAAAGGAGGCCTTAATATCCCTTAGTTTCCAATAGGACCCCGCTGCCACGGGAGGGTAGGACAAAAGATGTCATGCAAGTTCTTTTCCATAAGCACGTATGACTATATTCGGAATGCATGCCTACGTTACATTGATGTTCTGTGTCACCCTAGGTTATAACTTTTGCATGAGGAATCGCATCCGACATAATTCTCCATCACCAATCCAATGCCTACGAGCTTTTCACATATTGATCTTTGCTTAGTTACTTTACCGTTGCCACTGTTACGCTTGCTACAAAACTACTACTGTTACTTTTGCTACTGTTACCGTTACTTCCATACTACTTTGCTACTAAATACTTTGCTGCAGATATTAAGTTATCCAGGTGTGGTTGAATTGACAACTCAACTGCTAATACTTGAGAATATTCTTTGGATCCCCTTGTGTCGAATCAATAAATTTGGGTTGAATACTCTACCCTCGAAAACTGTTATGATCCCCTATACTTGTGGGTTATTATGCATAACCCCAAAATGATAGTGGTAAATCGGTAAGAGACATCATAGATTGCACCATATCTAATAAAGTACAGTTATGACGTTGAGGCACGCCATTACTCTATGGTGTTCCAGGTGGCGTGAGTTGTGAAACTATTCCACATTGTTTTAAATGAAGGGCAAACTCGTAACTCAAATATTTGCCTCCACGATTAGATCGTAGAAACTTTATTTTCTTGTTACGCTGATTCTCCACTTCACTCTGAAATTCTTTGAACTTTTCAAATGTTTCAGATTTGTGTTTCATTAAGTAGATATACCCATACCTACTCAAATCATCCGCGAAGGTCAGAAATAATGGTACCCGCCGCGTGCTTCAACACTCATCGGACCGCATACATCGATATGTATTATATCCAATAAGTCATCAGCTCGCTCCATTGTTCCGGAGAACAGAGTTTTAGCCATCTTGCCCATGAGGCATGGTTCGCAAGTATCAAATGATTCATAATCAAGTGATTCCAAAAGTCCATCTGCATGGAGTTTCTTCATGCGCTTTACACCAATATGACCCAAACGGCAGTGCCACAATTATGTTGCACTATCATTATCAACTTTGCATCTGTTGGCATTAATATTATGAATATGTCTATCACTACGATCGAGATTCAATAAACCATTCACATTGGATGTATGACAATAGAAGGTTTTATTCATGTATTCATGTAAACCGAACAACAATTATTCTCTGACTTAAATGAATAATTATATTGCAATAAACACGATCTAATCATGTTCATGCTCAACGCACACACCAAATAACATTTATTTAGTCTCAACACTAATCCCGAAGGTAGAGGGAGTGTACGATGCAGATCGTATCAACCTTGGAATCAATTCCAACACACATCGTCACCTCGTCCTTAACTAGTCTCTGTTTATTCTGCAACTCCTGTTTCGAGTTACTAATCTTAGCAACTAAAATGGTATCAAATACCCAGGGGCTACTACAAACAGTAGTAAAGTACACATGAATAACATGTATATCAAATATACTTTTGTTCACTTTGCCATCCTTCTTATCCGCCAAGCATTTGGGGCAGTTCCGCTTCTAGTGACCATTCTCTTTGCAGTATAAGCACTCAGTTTCAGGCTTAGGTCCAGCTTTGCGCTTCTTCACAGGAGTGGCAACTTGCTTTCCATTCTTCTTGAAGTTCCCTTTCTTTCCCTTTGCCCTTTTCTTAAAACTAGTGGTCTTATTAACCATCAACACTTGATGCTCTTTCTTGATTTCTACCTTCGCCGATTTCAGCATCACGAAGAACTCGGGAATCATTTTCGTCATCCCTTGTATATTATAGTTTATCACGAAATTATAGTAGCACGGTGATAATGAATAGAGAACTCTGTCAATCACTATCTTATCTAGAGGATTAACTCCCACTTGATTCAAGCGATTGTAGTACCCAGACATTCTGAGCACATGCTCACTGGCTGAGCTATTCTCCTCCATCTTGTAGGCAAAGTACTTGTCAGAGGTCTCATACCTCTCAACATGGGCATGAGTCTGAAATACCAATTTCAGCTCTTGCAACATCTCATATGCTCAGTGGCGTTCAAAACCTTTTTGAAGTCCCAGTTCTAAGCCGTAAAGCATGGCACACTAAACTATTAAGTAGTCATCATATCGAGCTTGCCAAACGTTCATAACATCTGCATCTGCTCCTGCAATAGGTCTGTCACCTAGCGGTGCATCAAGGACATAATTATTCAATGCAGCAATGAGGATAACCCTCAAATTAGGGATCCAGTCCACGTCCTTGCTACTATCATCTTTCAACTTATTTTTCTCTAAAGAAAATATCAAAAAATAAGGGAGCTATATCGCGAGCTATTGATCTACAACATAGATTTGTAAATACTATAAAACTAAGTTCATGATAAATTAAGTTCAATTAATCAAATTACTTAAGAACTCCCACTTAAATAGACAACCCTCAAGTCATCTAAGTGATACGTGATCCAAATCAACTAACCCATGTCCGATCATCACGTGAGATGGGGTAGTCATCAATGGTGAACATCTCTATTGTGATCATATATACTATATGATTCACGTTCGACCTTTCGGTCTCCAGTGTTCTGAGGCCATGTCTATACATGCCAGGCTCGTCAAGTTAAACCCAAGTATTCTGCATGTGCAAAACTGTCTTACACCAGTTGTATGTGAACGTAGAGTCAATCACACCCAATCATCACGTGGTGTCTTGAAACGACGAACTTTTGCAATGGTGCATACTCAGGGAGAACACTTATATCTCGAAATTTAGTGAAGGGATCATATTATAATGCTACCGCCATTCTAAGCAAAATAAGATGCATAAAAGATAAACATCACATGCAATCAAAATATGTGACATGATATGGCCATAATCATCTTGTGCTTTTGATCTCCATCTCCAAAGCATCGTCATGGTCTCCATCGTCACCGGCTCGACACCTTGATCTCCATCATTGCTTCGTGGTCGTCTCGCCAACTATTGCTTATACAACTGTTGCTAACGCATAGCGATAAAGTAAAGCAATTACATGGCGTTTGCATTTCATACAATAAAGAGACAACCATAAGGCTCCTGCCGGTTGCCGATAACTTACAAAACATGATCATCTCACACAATAATGTATATCACATCATGTCTTGACAATATCACATCACAACATACCCCGCAAAAACAAGTTAGACATCCTCTACTTTGTTGTTGCAAGTTTTACGTGGCTGCCACGGGTTTCTAGCAAGAACCGTTCTTACCTATGCAAGTCTATAGTCACCTATTATGTTTTCATGAATATATGTGAGTTCTTGATCCTATCTTGCAAGTCTATAGTCACCTATTATGTGTTCTGATCCGTTAACCCCGAAGTGACAATAATCGGGATACTTACCGGTGATGACCGTAGTTTGAGGAGTTCATGTATTCACTAAGTGTTAATGCTTTGGTCCGGTACTCTATTAAAAGGAGGCCTTAATATCCCTTAGTTTCCAATAGGACCCCACTGCCACGGGAGGGTAGGACAAAAGATGTCATGCAAGTTCTTTTCCATAAGCATGTATGACTATATTCGGAATACATGCCTACGTTACATTGATGAACTGGAGCTAGTTCTGTGTCACCCTAGGTTATAACTTTTGCATGAGGAATCGCATCCGACATAATTCTCCACCACCGATCCAATGCCTACGAGCTTTTCACATATTGGTCTTTGCTTAGTTACTTTACCGTTGCCACTGTTACGCTTGCTACAAAACTCCTACTGTTACTTTTGCTACTGTTACCGTTACTTCCATACTACTTTGCTACTAAATACTTTGCTGCAGATATTAAGTTATCCAGGTGTGGTTGAATTGACAACTCAAGTGCTAATACTTGAGAATATTATTTGGCTCCCCTTGTGTCGAATCAATAAATTTGGGTTGAATACTCTACCCTCGAAAACTGTTGCGATCCCCTATACTTGTGGGTTATCAAGACTATTTTCTGGCGCTGTTGCCGGGGAGCATAGCTCTATTCTTTGAGTCACTTGGGATTTATATCTGCTGATCACTATGAGGAACTTGAAAGACGAAAAAACCAAAATTTATCCCTCAACTACGAGGGGAGGTAAGGAACTGCCATCTAGCTCCGCACTTGATTCACTTTCTGTTTTGAGTAGGCTTGCGACACCTAAACCTGCTTCTGCTATTAATTCTGATATGTCGCATGTTATTGATGATGCCACGTCTGCTATGCATGATACTTATGATGAAACTACTTCTATGCTTGATACTACTGTGCCACTAGGTGAATTTCTTGATGAACAACTTGCTAGGGCTAGAGAGAATGAAATTATTGAAACTGATAATATTGATGAAAGTGATGATGAAGAAAAAGGTATTAAAGCTGAAGATGTTAAGAATTTACCACCTATTGAAGAAATACATGGTCTTGATAACCCGACACAGGTAGTAAAGGTAAATTCTCTCTATAGATTTGATGAAGGTGATATTCCTCATTATAAGTCTGCTAGCCAATGCTTAGATGAGTTTGATAATTTTATTGTTAAACAAGAAAACTTCAATGCTTATGTTGGTAGACAATTGAAATGTAATGCTTATATGATTGAACACTTGAGTGATTATATGTCTAGAGTTAAGGGTGAACTTAAACTTATTAGTAAACATGCTTCTATGGTTACCACTCAAGTAGAACAAGTGCTTAAAGCTCAAAATATTTGCTCAATGAATTAAATAATAAGAAAATGATAATGCTGTTAGAGTTGTGACTAGAGGGGGTAAAATGACTCGGGAACCTTTGTATCCTGAGGGCCACCCTAAGAGAATTGAGCAAGATTCTCAGGGAACTAATGTTGATGCACCTAGTCCTTCTAAAAAGAAGAAAAAGAAAAATGATAGGACTTTGCATGCTTCTAGTGAACCTGTTGTTGACACACCTGAGAATCCCAATGATATTTCTATTTATGATGCTGAAACACAATCTGGTAATGAACATGAACCTAGTGATAATGTTAATGATGATGTTCATGTTGATGCTCAACCTAGCAATAACAATGATGTACAGATTGAACCTGCTGTTGATCTTGATAACCTACAATCACGTTATGATAAGAGAGACTTCGTTGCTAGGAAGCACGGTAAAGAAAGAGAACCATGGGTTCATAAACCCATGCCTTTTCCTCCTAAACCATCCAAGAAAAAGGATGATGAGGATTTTGAGCTGAAATGATTAGACCTATCTTGTTGCGTATGCGTTTGACTGATATGCTGAAAATGAATCCTTATGCTAAGTATATGAAAGAAATTGTTACAAATAAAAGATACCGGAAGCTGAAATTTCCACCATGCTTGCTAATTATACTTTTAAAGGTGGAATACCAAAGAAACTTGGAGATCCAGGAGTACCAACTATACCATGCTCCATTAAAAGAAACTATGTTAAAACTATTTTATGTGATCTTGGAGCCGGTGTTAGTGTTATGCCTCTCTCTTTATATCGTAGACTTGATTTGAATAAGTTGACACCTACTGAAATATCTTTGCAAATGGCCGATAAATCAACTGCTATACCTGTCGGTATTTGTGAGGATGTGCCTGTTGTGGTTGCAAACGTTACTATCTTAACAGACTTTGTTATTCTTGATATTCCCGAGGACGATAGTATGTCGATTATCCTTGGTACTCCCTTTTTGAATACTGCAGGGGCTGTTATTGATTGCAACAAAGGCAATGTCACTTTTCATGTTAATGGTAATGAGCATACGATACACTTTCCGAGGAAACAACCTCAAGTCCACAGCATAAATTCGATTGGAAAAATTCCATCGATTACTATTGGAGGTTTTGAATTTCCTCTTCCTACTGTCAAGAAGAAATATGATATTCTTATTGTTGGGGATGTGGATATCCCCGTTGAGGTAACCTAGTGTTATTCGAAATTTCTCCGGTTCCATGTTATTCGAAAAGAGTTTGTTAACAAGACTTGATCAACCTTGTTAGTGGATTCCTTTTGATGAGCATGAGATGGATGAAGTTAGAAAGCACAACCTTCTGTACCCTCCTTTTACTTCCTATTATTTAGATTAAATAAAGCAAAAATAGTATTTTCCGTCTGTTTTCTGAATTATCCGTGCAATAAAAAATACACCAAAAATAAAAGTTCTCCAAATGCCCTGAAACTGAAATATGATTTTTTCTAGAATATTTAAGAATAGTCGGCACTGAGAACACATCAGGGGGAGCCAGCACCTGGCCACGAGGGTCCAAGGCGCGCCCACCCCCTGGGCGCGCCCCCTGCCTCGTGGGCCCCTGGTGGCCCCCTCCACTTATTCCAGCACCCACACACTCCTTCTTCCTCCAGAAAAAATCACCAACCAGCTGAAGCACGAGTTCTAGCTCATCTTGCTGCCATTTTCGATCTCCTTGCTCAAAGCTCCACTCAGAAAACTGCTTTGGGGGATTGTTCTTTGGTATGTGACTCCTCCAATGCTCCAATTAGTTTTTGTTCTAGTGCTTTATTCAGTGCAAATTTTTGCCGCTTAGGTGACCCTGTTCTTGAGCTTGCATGTCAAATTTATATGGTCCCAAGTAGTTCTAATGCATGATATAGTCTCTAGGCACTTGTGGGAGTAGTTGCTACCAATTTTGTTGAGTTTGGTTCACTTTTATTTTGAGTTACTAAAAATTTCAGAAATTTTCAGAAAATGATGAAGAGATTATTGAGGGGCTCTTCGAGCCGAAGCTCGAAGGATAAGCAAAGTGAAGAGGATAAGAAGCCCAAATATAATCTCCCTCGCACCGTGGAGGTTCGGCCGTGTGAATGGCCTTGTGATGATTTCTTGAGAGCAGCCGGGATTCATGATGATTTTTATTATTTGGCTGAGAATGCAAGCCTCACCGACTTCCTCCACGACCAGCTCGATCAGTATCTCCTACTCACTAATATTTTTGTGCAAAATTTTCATTTCCATGCTAGGAGATCACCACCTTCGGTGGATTTTTATTTATATGATGAGTATAAGGAGATGTCACTTTATGACTTTTGTGGGGTTTGCAAGTTGCCCTTTGAGGGCAACATAGAGGAACCACATCGTAGCGATGTGGAAGGTTTATTGATATGATCGCTGTAGGGGAGACGAGGAAGGTTTCCGATGCAAGAATTACTAGCATACACTTTCCTGTTCTACGTTACTTTGCAATATTTGCTAGTAGATGCTTAATTGGCCGTGGGAATTGTGGAAACCTTAGTTCCCCTGATATTGTTATTCTACGCCATGCTTTGTTTCGTGATAGCACTTTTAGTTTAGGCGCTATTGTTGCCAAGCGGTTAAATCTGAACCGTACGAAGGGTCCCATCTTTGGAGGTATCTTTGCTTCGCGTCTTGCTAAATATTTTGAGATACCTATTAGACACTATGAGAAAGAGGAAAAGTTGCTGCCTCCAATTTTTCTAGACTATAAGAGTATGGTAGCACATGATTTTATTGTTAAGAATAAGAAAAAGATGCTTAACTATAGACTGATATTTGATAAAAAATACTTTGAGACTATTACCTTGCCTGCTCCTTCTTTGTTCAACATATCTTCAGGCATGTACCTTGTCCTGACGGAGGCCATTCATGCCTACCGGAGCCTAACACCAGCTCCAGAGCCCGAGCCGGAGCCACCACTTGATCCTCACCGTCAGTCTGTTTATCAGTGGGATCCGGAGGAGATCGCCAACCAGTGGCACCCCGAGCATCCTCCTCAGTACACCGGAGAGAGTAGCTTTGATCCATGGGCATAGACCAACTTAGGCCAAAAGCCTAAGCTTGGGGGAGTACATATTCCTCACCGACATTACATTCATGTTCACACACTCATTCTAGTTGTCGGTTCTCATACTTTTTCATTGTAATATCCATGGTAGTTTATTTCCTTTTTTCTCGCTTTCTTCTTGTGTGTTTGAATAACCTTAAGAAAAAACAAAAAAAATTAGTTGTAGCTTTTAGCTAGTTTACTTTCCATGCCTGTAGTAGTAATAATTAAAAGAAAACCCAAAAAGATTTCTCGTTCTTCTTTTGCTTGTTGGGATCTTTCCCGTGTAAATAGTTTTATTTTATTTCTTTTCTTTGGGGGTCGAGAGGAGAAGACCATAATGAAAATGTTGAAGTGGCTCTTATATGCATTATTGTTGATTTAACAAAGAGCCCACATTACCTTGTCTTCTCCCTTGTATTGAATGCTTGCCGATTCCAGCTTAGTCCAATGCACGTGCACTATTATTATTATCCACACCGTTCGGTCGTGCAAGTGAAAGGCAATAATGACAATATATGATGGACTGATTGAGATGGGAGAAGCTGGTATGAACTCGACCTCTCTTGTTTTTGTAAATATGATTAGTTCATCGTTCCTGATTCAGCCTATTATGAATGAAACATGTTTGCACTGACAATTAGAGATTATAGTTGCTTATGCCATGCTTAATTAGCTAGGAGTTTATAATGGTTTACCTTGCATGCCAACATGCTATTAAAATGGTTGTGATGTGGTATGATAGGGTGGTATCCTCCTTTGAATGATTCGAGTGGCTTGACTTGGCACATGTTCACACATGTAGTTGAAACAAAATCAACATAGCCTCCACGATATTTATGTTCATGGTGGATTATATCCTACTCATGCTTGCACTCAATGTTTGTTAATTTTAATGCATGTTCATGACTGTTGTCGCTCTCTAGTTGGTCGCTTCCCAGTCTTTTTCTAGCCTTCACTTGTACTAAGCGGGAATACTGCTTGTGCATCCACTTCCATAAACCCCAAAGTTATTCCATATGAGTCCACCATACCTTCCTATATGCGGCATCTACCTGCCGTTCCAAGTAAATTTGTATGTGCCAAACTCTAAACCTTCAAATGAAATTCTATTTTGTATGCTCGAATAGCTCATGTATCAACTAGGGCTGTCTGTATCTTCCATGCTAGGCGGCTTATTCTCAAGAGGAGTGGACTCCGCTCCTCACTCACGAGAAAATGGCTGGTCATCGGGATGCCCAGTCCCATGCTCAAATCAAATCAAAATAATTGCAAACAAAACTCCCCCAAGACTGTTGTTAGTTGGAGGCACCCGTTGTTTCGGGCCAGCCATGGATTGATGCTTGTTGGTGGTGGGGGAATATAAACTTTACCATTCTGTTTGGGAACCGCCTATAATGTGTGTATCATGGAAGATATCGAGATCTCTCGGTTGTTATGTTGACAATGAAAGTATGCCGCTCAAAATATTATTTATCTCTATTTCAAAATCGAGCTCTGGCACCTCTACAAATCCCTGCTTCCCTCTGCGAAGGGCCTATCTATTTACTTTTATGTTGAGTCATCCTCCTCTTATTAAAAAGCACCAGTTGGAGATACCATTATGTTGACAATGAAAGTATGCCGCTCAAACTCCTTTTATGTTGCATCCATTACTATTAATTTATATTGAGTATGACTATGACTGGATCTCTATTACCATGAATTACAATGTTTAGTCAGTCCTTGATCTCCAGAGGTGCTCTGCATTTATGTTTTGCGGTCTTAGAAAGGGCTAGCGAGATACCATCTTGTTATATCATATTATGATTGTTTTGAGAAAGTGTTGTCATCCGAGATTTATTATTATTGCTCGCTAGTTGATTATGCCATTGATATGAGTAAACATGAGACCTAAATGTTAGTGTGAATATGGTTAGTTCATAATCTTTGCTTGAAACTTGAATGCTGGCTTTAACAACAAGAGCAAACAGAGTTTGTAAAAGTTTTTCTTTATCACTTTCAGTTTATCAACTGAATTGCTTGAGGACACGCAAAGGTTTAAGCTTGGGGGAGTTGATACGTCTCCATCGTATCTACTTTTCCAAACACTTTTGCCCTTATTTGGACTCAAACTTGCATGATTTGAATGGAACTAACCCGGACTGATGTTGTTTTCAGCAGAATTGCCATGGTGTTATTTTTGTGCAGAAATAAAAGTTCTCGGAATGACCTGAAACTTCACGGAGAATATTTTTGGAATATATAAAAAATACTGGCAAAAGAATCAAGGCCAAGGGGCCCACACCCTGTCCACGAGGGTGGGGGCGCGCCTACCCCCCTGGGCAAGCCCCCTGCCTCGTGGGCCCCCTGGAGCTCCACTGACCTCAACTCCAACACTATATATTCACGTTCGGGGAGAAAAAATCAGAGAGAAGGATTCATCACGTTTTACGATACGGAGCCACCGCCAAGCCCTAATCTCTCTCGGAAGGGCTGATCTGGAGTCCGTTCGCGGCTCCGGAGAGGGGAATCCGTCGCCGCCGTCATCATCAACCTTCCTCCATCACCAATTTCATGATGCTCACCGCGCGTGAGTAATTTCATCGTAGGCTTGCTAGACGGTGATGGGTTGGATGAGATTTACCATGTAATCGAGTTAGTTTTGTTAGGGTTTGATCCCTACTATCCACTATGTTCTGAGATTGATGTTGCTATGACTTTGCTATGCTTAATGCTTGTCACTAGGGCCCGAGTGCCATGATTTCAGATCTGAACCTATTATGTTTTCATGAATATATGTGAGTTCTTGATCCTATCATGCAAGTCTATAGTCACCTGTTATGTGTTATGATCCGTTAACCCTGAAGTGACAATAATCGGGACACTTACCGGTGATGACCGTAGTTTGAGGAGTTCATGTATTCACTAAGTGTTAATGCTTTGGTCCGGTACTCTATTAAAAGGATGCCTTAATATCCCTTAGTTTCCAAAAGGACCCCGCTGCCACGGGAGGGTAGGACAAAAGATGTCATGCAAGTTCTTTTCCATGATCACGTATGACTATATTCGGAATACATGCCTACGTTACATTGATGAACTGGAGCTAGTTTTGTGTCACCCTAGGTTATAACTTTTGCATGAGGAATCGCATCCGACATAATTCTCCATCACCAATCCAATGCCTACGAGCTTTTCACGTATTGATCTTTGCTTAGTTACTTTACCGTTGCCACTGTTACGCTTGCTACAAAACTACTACTGTTACTTTTGCTACTGTTACCGTTACTTCCATACTTCTTTGCTGCAGATATTAAGTTATCCAGGTGTGATTGAATTGACAACTCAACTGCTAATACTTGAGAATATTCTTTGGCTCCCCTTGTGTCAAATCAATAAATTTGGGTTGAATACTCTACCCTCAAAAACTGTTGCGATCCCCTATACTTGTGGGTTATCATGCATAACCCCAAAATGATAGTGGTAAATCGGTAAGAGACATCATAGATTGTACTATATCTAATAAAGTACGGTTACGACATTCAGACACATCATTACGTTGTGGTGTTCCAGGTGGCGTGAGTTTTGAAACTATTCCACATTGTTTTAAATGAAGGGCAAACTCGTAACTCAAATATTTGCCTCCACGATTAGATCGTAGAAACTTTCTTTTCTTGTTACGATGATTCTACACTTCAATCTGAATTTTTTTGAACTTTTCAAATGTTTCAGATTTGTGTTTCATTAAGTAGATATACCCATACCTACTCAAATCATCCGTGAAGGTCAGAAAATAACGATACCCGCCGTGTGCTTCAACACTCATCGGACCGCATACATCGATATGTATTATATCCAATAAGTCATCAGCTCGCTTCATTGTTCCGGAGAATGGAGTTTTACTCATCTTGCCCATGAGGCCTGGTTTGCAAGTATCAAATGATTCATAATCAAGTGATTCCAAAAGTCCATCTGCATGGAGTTTCTTCATGCGCTTTACACCAATATGACCCAAACGGCAGTGCCACAATTATGTTGCACTATCATTATCACCTTTGCATCTTTTCGCATTAATATTATGAACATGTGTATCACTACGATCGAGATTCAATAAACCATTCATATTGGATGTATGACCATAGAATGTTTTATTCATGTAAATGGAACAACAATTATTCTCTGACTTAAATGAATAATTGTATTGCAATAAACACGATCTAATCATGTTCATGCTCAACGCACACACCAAATAACATTTATTTAGTCTCAACACTAATCCCTAAGGTAGAGGGAGTGTACGATGGTGATCGTATCAACCTTGGAATCAATTCCAACACACATCGTCACCTCGCCCTTAACTAGTCTCTGTTTATTCTGCAACTCCTGTTTCGAGTTACTAATCTGAGCAACTGAACTAGTATCAAATACCCAGGGGCTACTACAAACACTAGTAAGGTACACATCAATAACATGTATATCAAATATACTTTTGTTCACTTTGCCATCCTTGTTATCCGCCAAGCATTTGGGGCAGTTCTGCTTCTAGTAACCATTCTCTTTGTAGTACAAGCACTCAGTTTCAGGCTTAGGTCCAGCTTTGGGCATCTTCCCAGGAGTGGCAACTTGCTTTCCATTCTTCTTGAAGTTCCCTTTCTTTCCCTTTGCCCTTTTCTTGAAACTAGTGGTATTATTAACCATCAACACTTGATGCTCTTTCTTGATTTCTACCTTCGCCGATTTCAGCATCACGAAGAACTCAGGAATCATTTTTGTCATCCCTTGTATATTATAATTTATCATGAAGTTATAGTAGCATGGTGATACTGAAGGAAATATGCCCTAGAGGCAATAATAAAGTTATTATTTATTTCCTTATATCATGATAAATGTTTATTATTCATGCTAGAATTGTATTAACTGGAAACATAATACTTGTGTGAATACATAGACAAACAGAGTGTCACTAGTATGCCTCTACTTGACTAGCTCGTTAATCAAAGATGGTTATGTTTCCTAGCCATTGGCATGAGTTGTCATTTGATTAACGGGATCACATCATTAGGAGAATGATGTGATTGACTTGACCCATTCCGTTAGCTTAGCACTCGATCGTTTAGTATGTTGCTATTGCTTTCTTCATGACTTATACATGTTCCTATGACTATGAGATTATGCAACTCTAGTGTAAGTGCATCTAGTGCCCCTTAGTGATTTTGGTGTATTGAAGACTTATAGGTTAAGGGACTAATGTGTTTATGAGTGTACATAGGTCTATAAGTCTATGAGGAGTTTGATATTTACAGAGAAAGTCGACCCCTAAAAATGAAGTTCTTTGACTGAAGACTTTGGATTGCTGAAGACTTTCTGAAGACTTTGAAAGTGAAGAAATTAGTGTGACCTTGAAGACTTGGTATTCGTTTGAGGAACATGAAGCGTGAAGACTTTTGTTTTCATAGTTTCATTTTCTCTTTCTTGAGTCATAGGAAACACCGTACTGTTAAAGGGGGTCGAGGAAATACTAAGGAAAATTTTCCATGTGATGCTCAACTCAAAATCCTACACCTACCAATCCCTTCGAGTGAAGCCATTGGAAATCTCATACAGTTCAGTCATATTCTTCAGTGACAGAGACGAAGCTCTTCTGGTCTCTCAGGAATTTGTTCTGACTGAGGAGTTAGGAATTCGCCAGTGCGGATTGCCTACACAGTGAGGAACATGATAGCCCTGAGGAATTTGATACTCAAATTTCCGACCGTTGCTGTGCTATGCGCCAGCTGTCCCAAAATATCTACCCACCTAACGGTCATATCATTGAAGGGCATTTGTGTCTTATCATGTCGGGCTGCTCCCTGGGTTATAAATAGCCGCCCCCTACAACCACTAGCTGGTTGGCTGCTCCGGGAGAAACTGACACTTGTCATTTGAGAGCATCCCATCCTCCGAGGACTTTGAGCGAAAATCATCAAGTGAAGAAAACCCAAACCCAAACACCTACAAACCCAAAGTGATTGAGCATCACTGAAGAGATTGATCCTGCGTGGATCCGACGCTTGTTACCTTTGAAGACTGTGCTTCTTCCAGACGGTTAGGCGTCATGGTCTAGAGCATCCAAGAGGAAATTGTGGATCGCCGAGTGACCGAGTTTGTGAAGGTTTGGAAGTCACCTGAAGACTTACCACGAGTGATTGGACGAGGTCTGTGTGACCTTAGTTCAAGGAGAATACGGTGAGGACTGTGTGTCCTCAGGTTTAAATACCTAGTCGCTCCAACCAGACGTACAACTGAGACAACAGTTGGAACTGGTCTACCAAATCATTGTCTTCACCAAGCCTACTGGTTCTATTTCCTCAACTCTTTCATTTCCTCTTTACTGTGTTGTGCACTTGTTTATATCTGTGTTTGAAGACTTTGACTGAAGACTTTCTCAATTTCCTCAGTTCAATTTCTTCAGTCTGTTTGTCTTCATCCTGTGTTATCCCGTGTTTACGCTTTCTGTACTCTGTGCTTGTCTTCATTTCATCATGATGACCATGCTTGTGTTCTGCTATGCATACTTTTGAGTACTTATTCCGCTGCAAGTAGTTCTTCGCTAAGGAATTTCCTCACTAGCAAATTCCTCAGTGAAGAATTCATAAAAATCGCCTATTCACCCCCCTCTAGTCGATATAACGCACTTTCATCCCGTTTACCTGAGGAACACTTTGTGTGCTACCAAACGTCACAACGTAACTGGGTGATTATAAAGGTGCTCTACAGGTGTCTCCGAAGGTACTTGTTGGGTTGGCGTTTTTCGAGATTAGGATTTGTCACTCCGATTGTCGGAGAGGTATCTCTGGGCCCACTCGGTAATGCACATCACTATAAGCCTTGCAAGCATTGCAACTAATGAGTTAGTTGTGGGATGATGTATTACAGAATGAGTAAAGAGACTTGCCGGTAACGAGATTGAACTAGGTATTGAGATACCGACGATCGAATCTCGGGCAAGTAACATACCGATGACAAAGGGAACAACATATGTTGTTATGCGGTCTGACCGATAAAGATCTTCGTAGAATATGTAGGAGCCAATATGGGCATCCAGGTCCCGCTATTGGTTATTGACCAGAGGGGTGTCTCGGTCATGTCTACATAGTTCTCGAACCCATAGGGTCCGCACGCTTAACGTTCGTTGACGATATAGTACTATGAGTTATGTATGTTGGTGACCGAATGTTTTTCGGAGTTTTGGATGAGATCACGGATATGACAAGGAACTCCGGAATAGTCCGGAAGTAAAGATTGATATGTGGATAGTAGTGTTTGATCTCCGGAAAGGTTCCAGAATCCATCGGAAGGGGTTCCGGATGTTTCCCGAAATGTTTGGGCACAAGAACACTTTATCTGGTCCAAAGGGGAAAGCCCACGAGGTTTTTGGAAAGCGCAAAAGGAAGTTTTGCGGAGTCCAGGGGCCAGACGCCAGGGTCCATGGCGTCTGGGTCCAGACGCCGGGAACCCTGGCGTCTGGCCCTGGAGTCCAAGAAGGACTCTTGCCTTTCGGGTGAAACCGACTTTGTGGAGGCTTTTACTCCAAGTTTCGACACCAAGGCTCAACATATAAATAGAGAAGTAGGTAGGGCTAGTACCCAAGACACATCAAGAAACACCAAGCCGTGTGCCGGCAACCCCGTCTCCTCTAGTTTATCCTCCGTCATAGTTTTCGTAGTGCTTAGGCGAAGCCCTGCGAAGATTGTTCTTCACCAACAACGTCACCACGCCGTCGTGCTGCCGGAACTCATCTACTACTTCGCCCCTCTTGCTGGATCGAGAAGGCGAGGACGTCATCGAGCTGAACGTGTGCAGAACTCGGAGGTGCCGTACTTTCGGTACTTGGATCGGTCGGATCGTGAAGACGTACGACTACATCAACCGTGTTGATATAATGCTTCCGCTTACGGTCTACGGGGGTACTTAGACAACACTCTCCCCTCTCGTTGCTATGCATCACCATGATCTTGCGTGTGCGTAGGATTTTTTTTGAAATTACTACGTTCCCCAACAGTGGTATCAGAGCCAGGTTTTATGCGTAGATGTCATATGCACGAGTAGAACACAAGTGAGTTGTGGGCGATATAAGTCATACTGCTTACCAGCATGTCATACTTTGGTTCGGCGGTATTGTTGGATGAAGCGGCCCGAACCGACATTACGCGTACGCTTACGCGAGACTGGTTCTACTGACGTGCTTTGCACACAGGTGGCTGGCGGGTGTCAGTTTCTCCAACTTTAGTTGAACCGAGTGTGGCTACGCCCGGTCCTTGCGAAGGTTAAAATAGCACCAACTTGACAAACTATCATTGTGGTTTTGATGCGTAGGTAAGAATGGTTCTTGCTAAGCCCAGTAGCAGCCACGTAAAACTTGCAACAACAAAGTAGAGGACATCTAACTTGTTTTTGCAGGGCATGTTGTGATGTGATATGGTCAAGACATGATGCTAAATTTTATTCTATGAGATGATCATGTTTTGTAACCGAGTTATCGGCAACTGGGAGGAGCCATATGGTTGTCGCTTTATTGTATGCAATACAATTGCCCTGTAATGCTTTACTTTATCACTAAGCGGTAGTGATAGTCGTAGAAGCATAAGATTGGCGAGACGACAACGATGCTACGATGGAGATCAAGGTGTCGCGCCGGTGACGATGGTGATCATGACGGTGCTTCGGAGATAGAGATCACAAGCACAAGATGATGATGGCCATATCATATCACTTATATTGATTGCATGTGATGTTTATCTTTTATGCATCTTATCTTGCTTTGATTGACGGTAGCATTATAAGATGATCTCTCACTAAATTTCAAGATAACAGTGTTCTCCCTGAGTATGCACCGTTGCCAAAGTTCGTGTGCCCAGACACCACGTGATGATCGGGTGTGATAAGCTCTACGTCCATCTACAACGGGTGCAAGCCAGTTTTGCACACGCAGAATAGTCAGGTTAAACTTGACAAGCCTAGCATATGCAGATATGGCCTCGGAACACTGAGACCGAAAGGTCGAGTGTGAATCATATAGTATATATGATCAAAATAGTGATGTTCACCATTGAAAGCTACTCCATTTCACGTGATGATCGGTTATGGTTTAGTTGATTTGGATCACGTGATCACTTAGAGGATTAGAGGGATGTCTATCTAAGTGGGAGTTCTTAAGTAATATGATTAATTGAACTTAAATTTATCATGAACTTAGTACCTGATAGTATCTTGCTTGTTTATGTTGATTGTAGATAGATGGCCCGTGCTGTTGTTCCGTTGAATTTTAATGCGTTCCTTGAGAAAGCAAAATTGAAAGATGATGGTAGCAATTACACGGACTGGGTCCGTAACTTGAGGATTATCCTCATTGCTGCACAGAAGAATTATGTCCTGGAAGCACCGCTAGGTGCCAAACCTGCTGCAGGAGCAACACCAGATGTTATGAACGTCTGGCAGAGCAAATCTGATGACTACTCGATAGTTCAGTGTGCCATGCTTTACGGCTTAGAACCGGGTCTTCAATGATGTTTTGAACGTCATGGAGCATATGAGATATTCCAGGAGTTGAAGTTAATATTTCAAGCAAATGCCCGGATTGAGAGATATGAAGTCTCCAATAAGTTCTACAGCTGTAAGATGGAGGAGAATAGTTCTGACAGTGAGCATATACTCTAAATGTCTGGGTATAATAATCACTTGATTCAACTGGGAGTTAATCTTCCGGATGATAGCGTCATTGACAGAATTCTTCAATCACTGCCACCAAGCTACAAGAGCTTCGTGATGAACTATAACATGCAAGGGATGGATAAGACGATTCCCGAGCTCTTCGCAATGCTAAAACCTGCGGAGGTAGAAATCAAGAAGGAGCATCAAGTGTTGATGGTTAATAAGACCACCAGTTTCAAGAAAAAGGGCAAAGGGAAGAAGAAGGGGAACTTCAAGAAGAACAGCAAGCAAGTTGCTGCTCAAGAGAAGAAACCCAAGTCTGGACCTAAGCCTGAGACTGAGTGCTTCTACTGCAAGCAGACTGGTCACTGAAAGCGGAACTGCCCCAAGTATTTGGCGGATAAGAAGGATGGCAAGGTGAACAAAGGTATATGTGATATACATGTTATTGATGTGTACCTTACCAGAGCTCGCAGTAGCACCTGGGTATTTGATACTGGTTCTGTTGCTAATATTTGCAACTCAAAACAGGGAGTATGGATTAAGCGAACACTGGCCAAGGACGAGGTGACGATGCGCGTGGGAAACGGTTCCAAAGTCGATGTGATCGCCGTCAGCACGCTACCTCTACATCTACCTTCGGGATTAGTATTAGACCTAAATAATTGTTATTTGGTGCCAGCGTTGAGCATGAACATTATATCTGGATCTTGTTTGATGCGAGACGGTTATTCATTTAAATCAGAGAATAATGGTTGTTCTATTTATATGAGTAATATCTTTTATGGTCATGCACCCTTGAAGAGTGGTCTATTTTTGATGAATCTCGATAGTAGTGATACACATATTCATAATGTTGAAACCAAAAGATGCAGAGTTGATAATGATAGTGCAACTTATTTGTGGCAGTGCCGTTTGGGTCATATTGGTGTAAAACGCATGAAGAAACTCCATACTAATGGACTTTTGGAATCACTTGATTATGAATCACTTGGTACTTGCGAACCATGCCTCATGGGCAAGATGACTAAAACGCTGTTCTCCGGAACTATGGAGCGAGCAACAGATTTGTTGGAAATCATACATACAGATGTCTGTGGTCCGATGAATGTTGAGGCTCGCGGCGGATATCGTTATTTTCTCACCTTCACAGATGATTTAAGCAGATATGGGTATATCTACTTAATGAAACATAAGTCTGAAACATTTGAAAAGTTCAAAGAATTTCAGAGTGAAGTTGAAAATCATCATAACAAGAAAATAAAGTTTCTACGATCTGATCGTGGAGGAGAATATTTGAGTTACGAGTTTGGTCTACATTTGAAACAATGCGGAATAGTTTCGCAACTCACGCCACCCGGAACACCACAACGTAATGGTGTGTCCGAACGTCGTAATCGTACTTTACTAGATATGGTGCGATCTATGATGTCTCTTACTGATTTACCGCTATCATTTTGGGGTTATGCTTTAGAGACGGCTGCATTCACGTTAAATAGGGCACCATCGAAATCCGTTGAGACGACGCCTTATGAACTGTGGTTTGGCAAGAAACCAAAGTTGTTGTTTCTTAAAGTTTGGGGCTGCGATGCTTATGTGAAAAAGCTTCAACCTGATAAGCTCGAACCCAAATCGGAGAAATGTGTCTTCATAGGATACCCAAAGGAGATTGTTGGGTACACCTTCTATCACAGATCCGAAGGCAAAACATTCGTTGCTAAGAATGGATCCTTTCTAGAGAAGGAGTTTCTCTCGAAAGAAGTGAGTGGGAGGAAAGTAGAACTTGATGAGGTAACCGTACCTGCTCCCTTATTGGAAAGTAGTTCATCACAGAAACCGGTTCCTGTGACGTATATACCAATTAGTGAAGAAGTTAATGATGATGATCATGAAACTTCAGATCAAGTTGTTACTAAACCTCGTAGGTCAACCAGAGTAAGATCTGCACCAGAGTGGTACGGTAATCCTGTTCTGGAGGTTATGTTACTAGACCATGACGAACCTACGAACTATGAAGAAGCGATGGTGAGCCCAGATTCCGCAAAATGGCTTGAGGCCATGAAATCTGAGATGGGATCCATGTATGAGAACAAAGTGTGGACTTTGGTTGACTTGCCCGATGATCGGCAAGCCATTGAGAATAAATAGATCTTCAAGAAGAAGACAGACGCTGACGGTAATGTTACTGTCTATAAAGCTCGACTTGTTGCGAAAGGTTTTCGACAAGTTATGAAATTTGGCAAATGGATGTAAAAAATTGCATTCCTGAATGGATTTCTGGAAGAAGAGTTGTATATGATGCAACCGGAAGGTTTTGTCGATCCAAAGGGAGCTAACAAAGTGTGCAAGCTCCAGCGATCCATTTATGAACTGGTGCAAGCCTCTCGGAGTTGGAATAAACGCTTTGATAGTGTGATCAAAGCATTTGGTTTTGTACAGACTTTTGGAGAAGCCTGTATTTACAAGAAAGTGAGTGGGAGCTCTGTAGCATTTCTGATATTATATGTGGATGACATATTGCTGATTGGAAATGATATAGAATTTCTGGATAGCATAAAGGGATACTTGAATAAGAGTTTTTCAATGAAGGACCTCGGTGAAGCTGCTTATATATTGGGCATCAAGATCTATAGAGATAGATCAAGACGCTTAATTGGACTTTCACAAAGCACATACCTTGACAAAGTTTTGAAGAAGTTCAAAATGGATCAAGCAAAGAAAGGGTTCTTGCATGTGTTACAAGGTGTGAAGTTGAGTAAGACTCAATGCCGGACCACTTCAGAAGATAGAGAGCAGATGAAAGATGTTCCCTATGCTTCAGCCATAGGCTCTATCATGTATGCAATGCTGTGTTCCAGACCTGATGTGTGCCTTGCTATAAGTTTAGCAGGGAGGTACCAAAGTAATCCAGGAGTGGATCACTGGACAGCGGTCAAGAACATCCTGAAATACCTGAAAAGGACTAAGGATATGTTTCTCGTTTATGGAGGTGACAAAGAGCTAGTCGTAAATGGTTACGTTGGTGAAAGCTTTGACACTGATCCGGACGATTCTAAATCGCAAACCGGATACGTGTTTACATTGAACGGTGGAGCTGTCAGTTGGTGCTGTTCTAAACAAAGCGTCGTGGCGGGATCTACGTGTGAAGCGGAGTACATAGCTGCTTCGGAAGCAGCAAATGAAGGAGTCTGGATGAAGGAGTTCATATACTATCTAGGTGTCATACCTAGTGCATTGGGTCCAATGAAAATCTTTTGTGACAATACTGGTGCAATTGCCTTGGCGAAGGAATCCAGATTTCACAAGAGAACCAAACACATCAAGAGACGCTTCAACTCCATCTGGGATCTAGTCCAGGTGGGAGACATAGAAATTTGCAAGATACATACGGATCTGAATGTTGCAGACCCGTTGACTAAGCCTCTTCCACGAAGAAAACATGATCAGCACCAAGGCTCCATGGGTGTTAGAATCATTACTGTGTAATCTAGATTATTGACTCTAGTGCAAGTGGGAGACTGAAGGAAATATGCCCTAGAGGCAATAATAAAGTTATTATTTATTTCCTTATATCATGATAAATGTTTATTATTCATGCTAGAATTGTATTAACCGGAAACATAATACTTGTGTGAATACATACACAAACAGAGTGTCACTAGTATGCCTCTACTTGACTAGCTCATTAATCAAAGATGGTTATGTTTCCTAGCCATTGACATGAGTTGTCATTTGATTAACGGGATCACATCATTAGGAGAATGATGTGATTGACTTGACCCATTCCGTTAGCTTAGCACTCAATCGTTTAGTATGTTGCTATTGCTTTCTTCATGACTTATACATGTTCCTATGACTATGAGATTATGCAACTCCCGTTTACCTGAGGAACACTTTGTGTGCTACCAAACATCACAACGTAACTGGGTCATTATAAAGGTGCTCTACAGGTGTCTCCGAAGGTACTTGTTGGGTTGGCGTATTTCGAGATTAGGATTTGTCACTCCGATTGTCGGAGAGGTATCTCTGGGCCCACTCGGTAATGCACATCACTATAAGCCTTGCAAGCATTGCAACTAATGAGTTAGTTGCGAGGTGATGTATTACAGGACGAGTAAAGAGACTTGCCGGTAACGAGATTGAACTAGGTATTGAGATACCGACGATCGAATCTCGGGCAAGTAACATACCGATGACAAAGGGAACAACGTATGTTGTTATGCGGTCTAACCGATAAAGATTTTCGTAGAATATGTAGGACCCAATATGGGCATCCAGGTCCCGCTATTGCTTATTGACCAGAGAGGTGTCTCGGTCATGTCTACATAGTTCTTGAACCCGTAGGGTCCGCACGCTTAATGTTCGTTGACGATATAGTACTATGAGTTATGTATGTTGGTGACCGAATGTTGTTCGGAGTTTTGGATGAGATCCCAGATATGACGAGGAACTCCGGAATGGTCCGGAAGTAAAGATTGATATGTGGATAGTAGTGTTTGATCTCCGGAAAGGTTCCGGAATCCATCGAAAGGGGTTCCGGATGTTTCCCGAAATGTTTGGGCACAAGAACACTTTATCTGGGCCAAAGGGGAAAGCCCACGAGGTTTTTGGAAAGCGCAAACGGAAGTTTTGCGGAGTCCAGGGGCCAGACGCCAGGGTCCATGGCGTCTGGGTCCAGACGCCGGGAACCCTGGCGTCTGGCCCTAGAGTCCGAGAAGGACTCTTGCCTTTCGGGTGAAACCGACTTTGTGGAGGCTTTTACTCCAAGTTTCGACCCCAAGGCTCAACATATAAATAGAGGGGTAGGGCTAGCACCCGAGACACATCAAGAAACACCAAGCCGTGTGCCGGCAACTCCGTCTCCTCTAGTTTATCCTCCGTCATAGTTTTCGTAGTGCTTAGGCGAAGCCCTGCGAAGATTGTTCTTCACCAACACCGTCACCACGCTGTCGTGCTTCTGGAACTCATCTACTACTTCGCCCCTCTTGCTGGATCGAGAAGGCGAGGACATCACCGAGCCGAACGTGTGCAGAACTCGGAGGTGCCGTGCTTTCGGTTCTTGGATCGGTCGGATCATGAAGACGTACGACTACATCAACCGCGTTGATATAACGCTTCCGCTTACGGTCTACGAGGGTACGTAGACAACACTCTCCCCTCTCGTTGCTATGCATCACCATGATCTTGCGTGTGCGTAGGATTTTTTTTGAAATTACTACGTTCCCCAACATATAGTGACTAGAGAACTCTGTCAATCACTATCTTATCTAGAAGATTAACTCCCACTTGTTTCAAGAGATTGTAGTACCCAGACATTCTGAGCACATGCTCACTGGCTGAGCTATTCTCCTCAATCTTGTAGGCAAAGTACTTGTCAGAGATCTCATACCTCTCAACATGGGCATGAGTCTGAAATACCAATTTCACCTCTTGGAACATCTCATATGCTCAGTGGCGTTCAAAACCTCTTTGAAGTCCCAGTTCTAAGCCGTAAAGCATGGCACACTAAACTATTAAGTAGTCATCATATCGAGCTTGCCAAACGTTCATAACATCTGCATCTGCTCCTGCAATAGGTCTGTCACCTAGCGGTGCATCAAGGACATAATTCTTCTATGCAGCAATGAGGATAACCCTCAAATTACGGATCCAGTCCACATTCTTGCTACTATCATCGTTCAACTGATTTTTCTCTAAAGAAAATATTAAAAAATAAGGGAGCTATATCGCGAGCTATTGATATACAACATAGATTTGCAAATACTATAAAACTAAGTTCATGATAAATTAAGTTCAATTAATCAAGTTACTTAAGAACTCCCACTTAAATAGACAACCCTCAAGTCATCTAAGTGATACGTGATCCAAATCAACTAACCCATGTCCGATCATCAGTGAGATGGGGTAGTCATCAATGGTGAACATCTCTATGTTGATCATATACACTATATGATTCACGTTTGACCTTTCGGTCTCCAGTGTTCTGAGGCCATGTCTGTACATGCTAGGCTCGTCAAGTTAAACCCAAGTATTCTGCATGTGCAAAATTGTCTTACACCAGTTGTTTGTGAACGTAGAGTCTATCACACCCAATCATCACGTGGTGTCTCAAAGCGACGAACTTTTGCAACGGTGCAAACTCAGGGAGAACACTTATATCTTGAAATTTAGTGAAGGGATCATATTACAATGCTACCGTCGTTCTAAACAAAATAAGATGCATAAAAGATAAACATCACATGCAATCAAAATATGTGACATGATATGGCCATCATCATCTCGTGCTTTTGATCTCCATCTCCAAAGCATCGTCATGGTCTCCATCGTCACCGGCTCGACACCTTGATCTCCATCATTGCGTCGTGGTCGTCTCGCCAACTATTGCTAACGCATAGCGATAAAGTAAAGCAATTACATGGCGTTTGCATTTCATACAATAAAGAGACAACCATAAGGCTCCTGCCGGTTGCCGATAACTTACAAAACATGATCATCTCATACAATAACGTATATCACATCATGTCTTGACCATATCACATCACAACATACCCCGCATAAACAAGTTAGACATCCTCTACTTTGTTGTTGCAAGTTTTACGTGGATGCCATGGGTTCCTAGCAAGAACCGTTCTTACCTACGCAAAAACCACAACGGTGATTCATCAAGTTTGTAGTTTTAACCTTCTTCAAGGACCGGCCATAGTCAAATTTGATTCAACTAAAGTAGGAGAAACAGACACCCGCCAGCCACCTTTATGCAAAACTAGTTGCATGTCACTCTGTGGAACCGGTCTCATGTGCGTGGACATGTAAAGTTGGTCCGGGCCGCTTCATCCCACAATACCGCCGAATCAAAATAAGACGTTGGTGGTAAGCAGTATGACTATCACCGACCACAACTCTGTGTGTTCTACTTGTGCATATCATCTATGCATAGACCTGGCTCATGATGCCACTATTGGGAAATGTTGCATGGAAAACAAAAAACAATTCTATGCACACGCAATGATCTATCCATGGAGATGCATAGCAACGAGGGGGGGGAGTGTGTCTACGTACCCTTGTAGACCATAAGAGGAAGCGTTTCACAACGCGGTTGATGTAGTCCAACTTCTTCGTGCTTCAACCGATCAAGTACCGAACGCACGACACCTCCGCGTTCTGCACACGTTCAGCTCGGTGACGTCTCTTGCCTTCTTGATCCAGCAAGACATCGAGGTAGTAGATGAGTTCCGTCAACACGACGGCGTGGTGACGGTGATGGTGAAGTGATCTCCGCAGGGGCTTCGCCTAAGCACTACGAAAATATGACCGGGTGTAAACGGTGGAGGGGGGGGGCCCCGCACACGGCTAACAATTGATCTGGTGTGTGCTAGGCGCCCCCCTCCCATATATATATATAGGTGGGAGGGAGGGAGGAGCAGCCATAGGAGGCGCCCAAGTAGGAGGAATCCTACTTGGAGTCCCTCCCAAGCAGCGCCCCCCTGCCTTATATAGGTGCAGGGAAGGCAGGGGAGGGTGGCGCCCCCCCTTTCCTTTCTCCCATGAGAGGGAAAAGCAGGAGGGGCTAGCCCTCCCCCTTTCCTTCCCTTAGGGCCTGCTGTCCAAAGAAGTGGCCCACCAGGGGCTGGTCTGTTCCCCCCTTTGGCCCATTAGGCCCATATCTTTGCCGGGGGTGCCTGAAACTCCTTTCTGGTGACCCGATAAGTACCCAGTACCCTCCGAAACACTTCCGGTGCCCGAATACCGTCGTCCTATATCAATATTTACCTATCGACCACTCCGAGACTCCTCGTCATGCCCGTGATCTCATCCGGAACTCTAAACAACATTCAGTCACCAAATCACATAACTCATATAATACTATATCGTCATCGAACGTTAAGCGTGCGGACCCTACGTGTTCGAGAACTATGTAGACAT
This sequence comes from Aegilops tauschii subsp. strangulata, assembly GCF_002575655.3. Taxonomy (NCBI): domain Eukaryota; kingdom Viridiplantae; phylum Streptophyta; class Magnoliopsida; order Poales; family Poaceae; genus Aegilops; species Aegilops tauschii. Next base: position 529,343,681 of record NC_053036.3, read on the forward strand.
GACCGAGACACCTCTCCAGTCAATAACCAATAGAGGAACCTGGATGCCCATATTGGCGCCTACATCTTCTACGAAGATCTTTATCGGTTGAACCGTTATGACAACATACGTAATTCCCTTTGTCCATCGGTATGTTACTTGCCCGAGATTCAATCGTCGGTATCTCTATACCTAGTTCAATCTCGTTACCGGCAAGTCTCATTACCCGTTCCGTAATACATCACCTCATAACTAACTGCTTAGTTATTTGCTTGCCCACAGATACCTCTCCGATACTCGGAGTGATAAATCCTAATCTCGATCTATGCCTGCTCAACAAACACCTTCAGAGATACGTGTAGAGAATCTTTATGATCACCCAGTTAGGTTGTGACGTTTGATAGCACACAAGGTATTCCTCCGGTATCCGGGAGTTGCATAATCTCATAGTCGAAGGAATATGTATTTGACATGAAGAAAGCAATAACAATAAAACTGAACGATCATTATGCTAAGCTAACGGGTGGGTCTTGTCCGTCACATCATTCTCCTAATGATGTGATCCCGTTATCAAATGACAACACATGTCCATGTTTACGAAACCTTAACCATCTTTGATCAACGAGCTAGTCTAGTAGAGGCTTACTAGGGACACAGTATTTGTTTATGTATTCACACATGTATTTAAGTTTCCAATCAATACAGTTCTAGCATGAATAATAAACCTTTATCATGAATATGGAAATATAAAATAACAACTTTATTATTGCCTCTAGGGCATATTTCCTTCAGTGTCATGTTGTCGACGTTCACACGACACCACTAGAGGCAGAACAACATAACATATCATCAAAAGATTGAATGAAAACCAACTGCACATGATTACTAATAACAAGACTTCCCCCATGTCCTCAAGAACAAACTAATAGAACTACTCAGAAAGCATAATTGTGTTCATGATCAGAGGAAAGAAATATGTGATTAACAATCTAAACATACTTCCACCAAGTAAACCAAATAGTATCAACTACTAGATGTAATCAACACTACTAGGACCCCCATGTACCAATCTGAGGTTTGATATAAAGATTGAATATAAGAGATGAACTAGGGTTTAGAGATGAGATGGTGCTGGTGAAGATGTTGACGGACATGAGTCCTCCCATGATGAGAGGAGCGTTGGTGATGACGATGGCTTCTATTTCCCCTTCGCAAAGGGAAGTATCCCCGGCAGTATCGCTTCACCGAAGAGAAAAAGTGCTCCACCTCTAGTTCCACCTCGAGACGGTGGCGGCTGGTCCCGAAAATCTTCTCTCTATTTTTTTCTAGGCTAAACGGCTTCATATAGGAGAAGGTGGGTATCAGGGAGCCTCGGTGGAGCCCACAAGTCACCGGGGCGCGCCCCACTGAAGGTCTTCTCTAGTACTTCTTTCTTCCGGTATTTTTTATGTATTCCAAAATAATTTTTTGTAGTTTTTCACATCATTTTGAGCTCCGCACAATAGCTATATCCATTGTAGCTTTTTTAGGTCAGAGTTCTAGCTGCCGACAATCTCCCTCTTTTGGTGTATCTTGCATTTTAAGAGAGAAAAGGCATTAGAGTTGCATCATAAAGTGGAATATAGTTTCAAAAAAAATAACAGTAGGAAAATATGATGCAAAATGGATGTATCAACTGTGTCGGACCGGACATCCGGCGGCTAGGAAAATTGCAGACGCACATGAAGAACATGGGCTAACAAAGAGAGCCCAGACATTTGACAACTTGTTTGGACATCTGACCCAAGCATGAATGCATGTATATCCGGGAGGAGGCCAGACATCTGGCAAAAATATCCCAAGCTAATGGACCCCAAAGACGGATTTCCGGCAGGGGTCCAAACATCCCACGGATGAAGGAGGGACTGAACATCCGACATGGGCCTGGACCTCGGACCAGAATTTGTGAACCTACTCGACATCTTAGCCAGAAATCCGGCTAAGGGTTCAGACATTCGTCAGGTGAATGAGAGCTTGTACATCCATAATTAGTGAAAATATCTTTCATATACATGGAGTAAGGAGGAATTTTAATTGCATTAGTTAAAGGAATTTACAAAAATAATGATCTTAGTAATTAAGAAAACTTAATAAAGTGTTCATTCTTTTTAGCTGTTTTAGATTCACTAAGAAATGGCATAGACTTTTGTCCAAGGCACTCATTCTCTACCATGTTTCCTAGAAGCTCCATCCCTTTTATCAAGTTTTTTGTTTGAGGAGGATCATCTTTTTGTACGTGTGGTTCTACTTCCTTCTCTTCCTTTTCAATTTCCTCTACATTAGGGATAATATCAGTATTATTTTCCTAGATGGGTTCTTGTTCTTTCCCATCCTGGGTTTCAGCATCAGAGATAGATATGCCATTAGGATTCTTTTTATGTTCACTTTCTTAATCAATGTCAGGTTCTCTAGAATTCTCAACATTTTTCAGTTTTCTTCTTTTTCTTTTCCTTTCTAGGAGAAGTAGGATGACTACCATTAACTCCTTGATAATCTTTTTCTATCCTTTTAAGGTCATGTTTTGGATATAAAGGTTCTTGAGTGGTGGCACCTCCTCTAGTACAGACGACATATGCATGTTTCTTAGCATTTTTAGATATGTTAGGCAATACATCTTGTTGAGCCTTAGTAACTTGTTCAAGTTGAGTTTGAATCATAGTCCAATGCTTAAAAATACCTTTAACATCATTAGTGGGTTTTAGTGGGACACCATGCAAGTTTCTAATCATGCTAGTATTTGTTGTAGTTGCATTTGTAATTGCATTTCAAAGCGATGTTGTTTAACCAAGAAATTATCAAATTCTTCTAAGCATTGACTAGGAGACTTATTATAAGGGATATCACCTTCAGCAAACCTATATAGAGAGTGCACCTCTACCATAAGGCATGGCGTAATAGGCTCGCACAAACATTCAATTGGAGGTATCTTTTTAACATTTTCAACTTCAATACCCTTCTCCTTTGCCCATTTCTTGGCTTCTTTCATATCTTTTGGACTTAAAAAAGCATTCCCATGTTATTTGGAGTAGGTGCTTGTGGAGGCTCAATAATATTCCACTCATTATGATTCTTTGTTATATTATCCAATAATTCCTTAGCTCCATCCAATGTCCTTCCCCTAAAAACATTTCCTACACAACTATCTAGGTATGTCCTAGATTCAAGGGTTAAAGCACTATAGAGTATATCGAGCAATTCATATTCCTTGATAGGATGATTAGGAACATTCCTTTCTAACTCACACCCCCAAGCTTGAGCGGGGCTCTCTTCCTCAAGTTGGGTAAGGTTATAGACATCCTGCAAGGCTGGATGTCTCATATGCAAAGGGAAATACTTGTCCATAAAGTAGTAAAAGATTCTTACAAGCTAGTGATGCTTGTAGGCCTCAAGTTATTATACCAAGTTTTAGCTTCATATTTTAGTGGCATGGGAAATATCTTGAGCATAAGGTAATTTTTAATCATATTTTCCTTAGCAAAGATATTAGCAATAGAAATGATCTTATTGAAATGATCAATAGCCCTTTTCATCTTTACGACCATAGAAAGCATCAGATCTACTAGAGCAATAATTTAAGGATCAACACGTAATTCATAAGCATCATCTTTAATGTATATAAGAGAAGCACATAATTCATCATTAGGAATAATCATATCGTTTAGAGTTCTTTTCTTAAGTAACTCAATCATACCATCTATCCCACCTTCAATGTCATAAGCTATAAATTCTCTACAAAATTACTCATCAAATATAATAGGTGTTGTGGGTAGTTCAGGATAATATCTTTCAGTAGGTGTGATAGGTGATGTTTCAAAATTCTCAGCGTTCTCAAGTTCTTGAACTTTAGCAATGTGGGCATCTAAGCATCATCATAATTTTCATCGGAAGCATAAGCATAATCAACTATATGTGACATAGCAGAGAATGGTATGTGTATGTGAAGGTGATTGTGATGGTGTCACAAGTTGATTTTAATCAATAGGAGAATTAAGAGTAGCACTAGTACCTAGGGTAGTACCTTTCCTTCTAGTGGAAGAGATGATCTTTGGTTTGTCGTCGTTAGCCTTCTCCATAATGAATGATACCGATGTGGGTTGGTGGGGTTGATGACACCCGCGATGGAGCAGAAGGCCTCAACATCGTTGGTCGCTCGCGCAAACTCGTCGGAGCACCCGACATGTGCCTCTTTGGCATCAAGACCGTGTTGCTCCATTTACTCATCGTCCTCAGTCTTGAGCACCTCAAAGATCCCGATGTCGTGCCTTGTTCATGAGGATCCAGTGGAGCTCACGGTTGACCGTGCATGACCTTTGCACATAAGTGAGCACCTCTTGTTTCTCGTTGACGATTTCCACGTTAGAGAGGGCGTCGTGATGGTAGCTGCATCCGCGCGCTCCACCCCCCTTTGCATCACGGACGCGTGGTGCTCCTCCAGGAGTGCGAGATAGACTTTCTCCTCTACCTTCACCATGGAGAAGGGCATGTTCTCCCCGCCGCCTGGAGCCGTTGTGTTAGTGTACAAAAGTAGGGGCTCTCCTTTTTACCCCTTTACTTGTGCACGGGCAGTCGGAGCCGCGCCCACAGCCACACTAAGCAGAGCAGAGAAGGGAAGCCGAAGGTACCAGGCCACCAGAGGCAACACCAAGACCAAGAAACACAAAAGAGCAAAGGGGCAAGGTGGACTCCCCCGGCAAGACCCTTATCGGGGCGGCCTCCGCGGCCCCGGCAAGAGCCTTGTCGGGGTAGCTTGCCCAACACCAGCAGAGCGAGCCACCCTTGAGCCCGAGGGTTCCAGCGCCGCCAACAACCACATTGGAACCAAGGCTCAGGAGGCACCTCCATGGTGGCATGCAGATCTTTGTCAAGATCATAAACATACGAGATCAGATGAGGACCAGAAGACGACGATCCTCGGCGAGATCCTAGCCGAGGAAATCCACGAGATCCCTCGCAAGATGCTTGCCGGGGAAGACCATGATGCCACCACAAGACCCTTGTCGGGGCCCCGACAAGGCCCTTGCCGGAGACACCTACAGGGCAGCAGCAGGGCCTGCGTCTGCCAAGGCTCCACCGCCGTCCCCATGCAGCTGCCAGCTCAACCAGCTGGGCAGGCACCTGCGTGGCGTTGAGTGGCCTCCATGCCGACTCAGCTAGCACCTGCGTGGCGGCATGCAGATCTTCGCGAAGACTCTGCCACTGTGCCATCCCAGCAGCCAGCCAACGTGGCACTACGACGCCTCGTCAGCTCAAACGCGTGTCGAAGCCAGGAGAGGCGGCGACAGCTGGGACAAGCTTCCTTGTCGTCCCCAATAAAGCGAGAGGGGCACGTCGGCAGCGCGTTAAATGCTTTTTTCCGACGGTGCCAGAGGATAGACTCATCTACTGTACACCTTTCCACCTCCTGTGTGCCACTGTGGCGACCCCTTTTGTCTATAAAAGGAGGCCCAAGGTGACCAGGAGAAGGATTCAGATCTTTTGGGCTACCCACGCACCGTAGCTAGCTCAAGAACTCAAGAACACTCAAATACATACACCAAAGCAGGACTAGGGTATTACGCATCCTCGCGGCCCGAACCTGGGTAAACGATCCTTGTGCTTCCTGCCAGACCCGCTCTTTGCACAACCCCGTGCCCGCCAACCGTAGAAGGGGTCCCAGTGATCCCATAGGTGTCGTTCCCACCGACATCTTTGGCGCGCCAGGTAGGGGGGCGCAGTTGTGAAAATCTGGTCTAGAAGTTAGCCTAGCAGTTCCTCATTGCCATGGCTCCCAAGAAGAAGATGATCACGGTTATCAGTTCATCCGGAGCCGGACGGCCCGTACCGGTGCGGGCGAGCAGCGGGGCGGTCGTGGACAGAACCCGAGGCGCGGCCCGCGAACACCAACATCGCTCTGGTAGTCAGAGCCTGGCGAGCGGCGTTGTTCGTGCGCGAGACGACAGGCCGCACGCCGCCAAATCCAGAGACGGAGCTGGCCCCCTCGCAGGCGGCACGGGGCCCTCCCGGGGCGGCGCCGTGCCACCCACGGGCGGCGCGGTGACCTCCAAGATGCCTACGCCGGCACCCAGAACACGCTCTTCCCAGGTGTGCGCGACGAGCAGCATCACCACGCTGGTGACCCCGGACGCCGCCGTGGGAAGAGTCCTGTGCATCATTTGCGGGACGAAGGAGGCCAGCATGCCCGCCGAAGTGCTGGCGAAAATGGCGCACAGCTGCCGGGCCGTGATAGAGCTCCTTCTAACGTGGTTAGAAGTCGGAGCAGGTCACGGTCCACGCAGCTTTCGCCACCACCCACGCCAGCAGAAGCTTTGGTGCGTGCGCAGCTGCTCCTCGACTTCCCTCCTACCGCAAAAAAGCTCGACGAGTGGAGAGCCACCATCCGGAGCCTCGTCGGTGTCACCAACAAAGATGAACCACGACCGGCGGGGCCCTCGGGCCGGCGCTCAGTCGAGCCACCACATGCCAGCGGTGGAAGGACCGGAGGTGCTGCAGCCATGGTGCACTCTCCTCTCCCACGCCAGTTGCCGCGGGTGCCGGTCCGTCGTGATGACGCTTATGATAACATTTCCATAGCGTCGTCCGACCCACGGACCCACCATGATCAGCGCCAAGTTCTTCGGGAGCGAGCCCATGAAGACGCTCGAACCACCATCGAGCGCCGGCGCGTTGCGCGCCACCTGTTAGATAGGCGGGCAGGGCCCACTATAGACCACCCAGCGCCGGGAGGCTCCGGTGGCCTACCCTACGAGGTGGGTTGCCCGGCCTTTACCCGTGAGCTGCGGTAGTTCCAGTGGCCGTCCTACTGCACGTTCAAGCCCGACATTGGCGAGAAGTACAACGGCAAGACCCACCCGTCGGAGTTCCTCAGCATCTACACCATCGCGATGCAAGCCATTGGAGCTCGCGATGACAAGGTGCTTGCCAATTACTTCCCGTTGGCACTGAAACCCAATGTCATGTCTTGGTTGATGCACTTGCCGGCGGATTCCATTTCTTCTTGGTCGGATCTGTGTTATGAGTTCGTTGGTGCCTTCACTGGAGGCCACCAAGGTCATGGCATATCATTCCCAAGAAGGAAGGTGAAAACATGCGCAAGTACATACAGAGGTTCAGCCGGGTGCAATACAACATCCCAGATGTTCACCCCGCCGCCGTGATTAGCGCATTCCATCAGAATGTGCACAACCGCAAGATGCGTGAAGAGCTGGCGATGAATAAGGTTAAAGATGTGGCCGAACTTTATGTTCTGGCCGATAGATGCGCCTGAGCTGAAGAGGGAAGGAAGTACCCCGGCGAGGACGCCGGCGCGGAAACCGACTCTATGGACAAAGACACCGCCGCCCCGTCGAAAAAGGGCCGGCGCCGCAACAGGAAGCATAAGGGCAAGGCCGTGCTTGCCGTTGAGGGATCCGATGACACCGACGCCGCCAAGAAGGCTAAGGCAGACGACCCCGGCAAGGAGATTGCCGGGTGCGCCGCTTGCCGGGCCTTGGCGGCTGCCGACAAGCCAGGGGGCTCCGACAAGCAGTATTGCAAGATCCACCGCACCAAGGTCCACAACCTCCAGAACTGCCGACAAGTTGAGCTGCTTGCTGAAAAGCAAAAAGCCGAGTACAAGAGGTGGGACAAGGAGAAGGGTCAGGATGGTGCCGAAGGATCCGGCAAGAAGCGTGGCGGCCAAGGAGGCCGCGGCGGCAAGGATAATGATACGTCTCCGTCGTATCTATAATTTTTGATTGTTCCATGCCAATATTATACAACTTTCATATACTTTTTGGCAACTTTTTATACTATTTTTGGGACTAACATATTGATCCAGTGCCCTGTGCCAGTTCCTGTTTGTTGCATGTTTTATGTTTCGCAGAAACCCCATATCAAACGGAATCGAAACGGGATAAAAACGGACGGAGAATATTTTTGGAATATTTGGAGAATATGGGAAGAAGAATCAACGCGAGACGGTGCCCGAGGTGGCCACATGGCAGGGGGCGCGCCCCTGACCCTCGTGGGCCCCTCATAAGGCGGTTGCTGCTATTCTTTTGCCGCAAGAAAGCTAATTTTTGGAAAAAAATCTTGGCGAAGGTTTCAATCCAATCGGAGTTACAGATCTCCGGATATATAAGAAATGGTGAAAGGGCAGAATACCAGAACGCAGAAACAGAGAGAGACAGAAAGACAGATCCAATCTTGGAGGGGCTTTCGCCCCTCCCATGCCATGGAGGCCAAGGACCAGAGGGGAAACCGTTCTCCCATCTAGGGAGGAGGTCAAGGAAGAAGAGGAAGAAGGGGCCCCTCTCCCCTTCTCTTTCAGTGGCGTCGGAACGCTGCCGTGGCCACCATCATCATCACCGCGATCTTCACCAACACCTCTGCCATCTTCACCAACATCTCCATCATCTTCCCCCCTCTATCTACAGCGGTCCACTCTCCCGCAACCCGTTGTACCCTCTACTTGAACATGGTGCTTTATGCTTCATATTATTGTCCAATGATGTGTTGCCATCCTATGATGTCTGAGTAGATTTTCGTTGTCCTATCGGTGGTTGAGGAATTGCTATGATTGATCTAATTTGCTTGTGGTTATGTTGCTGTCCTTTGGTGCCCATTATATGAGCGCGTGCGTGGATCACACCATAGGGTTAGTTGTATATTGATAGGACTATGTACTGGAGGGCAAGAGTGACAGAAGCTTCAACCTAGCATAGAAATTGATGCATACAGGATTGAAGGGGGACCAATATATCTTAATGCTATGGTTGGGTTTTACCTTAATGAACGTTAGTAGTTGCGGACGCTTGCTAATAGTTCCAATCATAAGTGCATAGAATTCCAAGTCAGGGATGACATGCTAGCAGTGGCCTCTCCCACATAATACTTGCTATCGGTCTAGTAAAGTAGTCAATTGCTTAGGGACAATTTCGCAACTCCTACCACCACTTTTCCACACTCGCTATATTTACTTTATTGTGTCTTTATCTAAACATCCCCTAGATTTTATTTATGTGCTCTTTATCTTCTTGCAAACCTATCCAACAACACCTACGAAGTACTTCTAGTTTCATACTTGTTCTAGGTAAAGCGAACGTCAAGCGTGCGTAGAGTTGTATCGGTGGTCGACAGAACTTGAGGGAATATTTGTTCTACCTTTAGCTCCTCGTTGGGTTCGACACTCTTACTTATCGAAAGAGGCTACAATTGATCCCCTATACTTGTGGGTTATCAGATAACCAACAAGAGAGGCCCGCTCGGGGCCGCGACAAGAAGCAGGAAGACGGTGATCATGACGAGGACGACGAGTCCGGTGAGCATGAGTTCCAGAAAGCTATGGAGGCCATGTGCGTCGATGGTGGCGCCTCGCTGCATACCTCTCACAGCCAGCTCAAGCAGTGGGCGCGTGAGATCACAGCAGCAGAGCCATCATTCGACGCTCAGAAGTCGCTGAAGTTGTCCAGCACGCCTATCATCTTTGACACCGAGGACCACCCTGATCGCACAACTGCAGTCGGGTGTTTGCCATTGTTGGTTTCACCAACGATACGCAACCTCAAGGTGACAAAGATGCTAGTTGACGGTGGGGCCGGTCTGAACTTGATCTCGCCCATTGTGATCAAAAGGCTGCAGATTCCTGATGGAGACCTCGAGGAGACGGGCACGTTTCAAGGGGTCAACCCGGGAAGAAGTCAGCCAAAGGGTAAAGTCACGCTGCCATTGACATTCGGAGGCGAGTTGAACTACAACATAGAGAGGATTGTCTTCGACGTAGCCGAGATCCCCTTGCCCTACAACGGGATCCTCGGCCGCCCGACACTAGCCAAGTTCATGGCGGCGTCGCATTACGCCTACAACACGCTGAAGATGCCTGGGCCGATGACCATCATCACCGTCGCCTGCAACGAGAAGGATGCGCTGATCTGCGCCGACCAACTCTACTGGGAAGCAGTTGCAGCGACTGCCGCCAAGGCACTTGCTCCTGCCGCTGAAGCTCCGGGAGGGAAGAAGAAGACCGACAGGACCTCTCGCACCCACTCCGGCAAGCGCACCTCTTTGGAGTGTTGTGCTACCGTCGAGGACGAGCCAGAGAGCTCCACCGGCAAGAGCAAGAAATCCAGAGCTGCATCGCCAGAGACCAAGAAGGTGTCCGTCAAGGAGGATGGCACGGGTGGGGCTTTCACCATAAGCTCCACCCTCGATAGCAAATAGGAAGGCGCGCTCGTCACCTTCCTGCGGGCGAATGTCGATGTGTTTGCATGGCAAGCATCCGACATCCCCGACGTTCCCAGGGAGGTGATTGAGCACCACCTTGCTGTCTGTCCTCATGCGCGGCCCGTCAAGCAGAAGGTCAGGAAGCAGGCTTTGGAAAGGCAGGAGTTCATCACAGAGGAGATCAGGAAGTTGGAAGCGGCAGGCTTGGTGAGAGGAGTACTCCATCCGACGTGGTTGGCCAATCCGGTGGTGGTGCGCAAGGCAAATGGGAAGTGGGGGCTGTGTATCGACTACACAGATATCAATAAGGCTTGTCCCAAGGACCCTTTCCCGTTGCTGCACATCGACCAGATTGTTGACTCCACAGCCGGGTGTGATATGTTATCATTCCTTGACGCCTACTCAGGATAGATCTTCATGACAAGAGAAGACGAAGAAAACACAGCATTCATCACCCCATGTGGTACGTATTGCTTTTTACGGATGCCTTTCGGGTTGAAGAGTGCTGGCTCAACGTTTGCAAGAGCAGTCCAAATTGGTTTTGAGCCCCAGCTACATAGAAATATGGAAGCTTATATGGATGACATAGTGGTCAAAACCAAGGACAGGGCAACACTTGTACAAGATTTGGAAGAGACATTTGCAAATTTGCGCAAGATCAACCTCAAGCTGAACCCTAAGAAGTGTGTCTTCGGCGTTCCGTCCGGCAAACTTCTCAGGTTCTTTGTGTCACAGCGTGGGATCGAGCCAAACCCAGACAAGATCAAGTCTATCGAGCAGATTGAGGCGCCCAAGTGGATCAAGGATGTGTGTCCGCTCACCGGCTGCGTTGCCGCCATGAGCAGATTCATCTCCAAGTCTGCTGAGTGTGCCCTTCCCTTTTTCAAAATCTTGAAAAAGGCGGGCCCAATGGAGTGGACCCCACAGGCCGAAGCAGCGCTGCAGGATTTGAAGAAATACCTCTCATCTGCATCGATACTGGTTGCGCCTAAACCACAAGAGTCGTTGCTGTTGTATCTGGCGGCGACGAATCAAGTGGTCAGCGCCGCGCTAGTGGCGCAGAGGGAGGTCGACGAAGAGGTAGTGGAAACGGCAGGACTGGCGGATGGCGAGCCAGAGATTCCCCCGGCGGGGCCTGGTGCCGGCAAGGCGAGGCCCCCGACAGAGTTTGACGTTGACAGGACAGGGCCTGCACGACCAAAAGAAGTGGTGCAAAAGAAGAAGATGATGCAGCACCCGGTTTATTTTGTCAGCTCCCTCTTGTAGGGGGCTAGGTCAAGGTACTCTGATGTGTAGAAATTGCTCTTCGGCCTCCTTATGGCCTCGAGGAAGCTGCGTCATTACTTCCAAGCACACGAAATCACTGTCGTCACCCGCCTCCCGTTGCAACGGTGATACGTCTCGAACGTATCTATAATTTATGAAGTATTCATGCTATTATATTATCCATCTTGGATGTTTAATGGGCTTTACTATGCACTTTTATATTATTTTTGGGACTAACTTATTAGCCCAGTGCCAGTTTCTGTTTTTTCCCTTGTTTCAGTGTTTCGCAGAAAAGGAATATCAAACGGAGTCCAAACGGAATGAAACCTTCGGGAGAGTTATTTTTGGAACGGAAGCAATCCAGGGGACTTGGAGTGCACGTAAGGGAAGCAACGAGGAAGGCACAAGGCAGGGGGCGCGCCCACCCCCCTGGGTGCGCCCTCCACCCTTGTGGGCCCTTCGTGGCTCCCCTGACCGACTTCTTTCGCCTATATATATCAATATACCCTAAAACCATCGGGGAACAAAATAGATCGGGAGTTCCGCTGCTGCAAACCTCCAGAGCCACTGCAAACCAATCTAGACCCGTTCCGGCACCCTGCTGGAGGGGAAATCCCTCTCCGGTGGCCATCTTCATCATCCCGGCGCTCTCCATGACGAGGAGGGAGTAGTTCACCCTCGGGGCTGAGGGTATGTACCAGTAGCTATGTGTTTGATATCTCTCTCTCTCTTGTTCTTGAGGTGGTACGATCTTGATGTATCACGAGCTTTGCTATTATAGTTGGATCTTATGATGTTTCTCCCCCTCTACTCTCTTGTAATGGATTGAGTTTTCCCTTTGAAGTTATCTTATCGGATTGAGTCTTTAAGGATTTGAGAATACTTGATGTATGTCTTGCCGTGCTTATCTGTGGTGACAATGGGATATCACATGATCCACTTGATGTATGTTTTGGTGATGAACTTGCGGGTTCCACCCATGAACCTATGCATAGGGGTTGGCACACGTTTTCGTCTTGACTCTCCGGTAGAAACTTTGGGGCACTCTTTGAAGTACTTTGTGTTGGTTGAATAGATGAATCTGAGATTGTGTGATGCATATCGTATAATCATACCCATAGATACTTGAGGTGACATTGGAGTATCTAGGTGACATTAGGGTTTTGGTTGATATGTGTCTTAAGGTGTTATTCTAGTATGAACTCTTGAATAGATCGATCCAAAATAATAACTTTGAGGTGGTTTCGTACCCTACCATAATCTCTTCATTTGTTCTCCGCTATTAGTGGCTTTGGAGTGACTCTTTGTTGCATGTTGAGGGATAGTTATATGATCCAGTTATGTTATTATTGTTGAGAGAACTTGCACTAGTGAAAGTATGAACCCTAGGCCTTGTTTCCTAGCATTGCAATACCGTTTACGCTCACTTTTATCACTTGCTACCTTGCTGTTTTTATATTTTCAGATTACAAAAACCTATATCTACCATCCATATTGCACTTGTATCACCATCTCTTCGCCGAACTAGTGCAGCTATACAATTTACCATTGTATTGGGTGTGTTGGGGACACAAGAGACTCTTTGTTATTTGGTTGCAGGGTTGCTTGTGAGAGACCATCTTCATCCTACGCCTCCCACGGATTGATAAACCTTAGGTCATCCACTTGAGGGAAATTTGCTACTGTCCTACAAACCTCTGCACTTGGAGGCCCAACAACGTCTACAAGAAGAAGGTTGCGTAGTAGACATCAAGCTCTTTTCTGGCGCCATTGCCGGGGAGGCTAGGTAAGAGGCACTCACACCTCGTCAACTAAGCTCTTTTCTGGCGCCGTTGCCGGGGAGGTGAGTGCTTGAAGGTATATCTTTAGATCTTGCAATCGAATCTTTTTGTTTCTTGTTTTATCACTAGTTTAGTTTATAAAATAAATCTACAAAAAAATGGAATTGAGTTTGTCTCATACGCTTCACCTTTTTAATATCTTTCGTGAGAATGATGGAAAGGAAAATTGTGCCAAAGTGTTAGAAGAAGAATGCATTAAAATGTTTGGCACTAAATACTTGAATGATGAGCATGATTGCAATGTTGTTAGTATGAATTCTTTGAATACCCATGATGCTAATGATATGCAAAGCCACAAGCTTGGGGAAGCTATGTTTGATGAAGATGATATTTTTTGTCCCCCAAGCTTTGATGAGCAAATTTACTATGATGAAAGCATGCCTCCTATCTATGATGATTATTGTGATGACACGTATGCTATAAAGAAGAATGATAACCTTGAAACTTATCATCTTGATCTTAATTTTCAATCACATGATAGCTATTTTGTTGAGTTTGCTCCCACTACTATTGATGAGAAGAATTTTGCTTATGTGGAGAGTAATAAAATTTCTATGCTTGTAGATCATGAAAACAATGCTTTAGGTGCTGGTTATATTGTTGAATTCATTCATGATGCTACTTAAAATTATTATGAGGGAGGAACATATGCTTGTAGGAATTGCAATAATATCAAGTTTCCTCTCTATGTGCTTAAAGTTTTGAAGTTATGCTTGTTTTGCCTTCCTATGCTAGTTGATTATTGTTCCCATAAGTTGTTTGCTCACAAAATCCCTATGCATAGTAAGTGGGTTAGACTTAAATGTGCTAGTCATATTCTTCATGATGCTCTCTTTATGTTTCAATTCCTATCTTTTATGTGAGCATCATTGAAATCACCATGCCTAGCTAGGGGCGTTAAACGTTAGCGCTTGTTGGGAGGCAACCCAATTTTATTTTTGTTTCTTGCTTTTTGGTTCTGTTCAGGAATAAATAATATATCTAGCCTCTGGTTAGATGTGGTTTTATGTTTTAATTAGTGTTTGTGCCAAGTAGAACCTTTGGGAAGACTTGGGTGAAGTCTTTATGATCATGCTGTACAAAACAGAAACTTTAGCGCTCACGAGACTAGCTAAAACTTTTTACTGGAGAGTGATATTTAGTTGATTCTTTTTGCAGATGATTACTACACAAATGACTCAGGTCCACCAATTTATTTTAGAATTTTTGGAGTTCCAGAAGTATACGTTTGATACAGATTACTACAGACTGTTCTGTTTTTGACAGATTCTGTTTTCTATGTGTTGTTTGCTTATTTTGATGAATCTATGAGTAATATCGGAGGGTGTGAACCATAGAGAAGTTGGAATACAGTAGATATTACACCAACATGAATTTAGAATGAGTTCACAACAGTACCTAAGTTGTGATTTATTTTCTTATACTAACGGAGCTTACGAGTTTTCTGTTAAGTTTTGTGTTGTGAAGTTTTCAGGCTTTGGGTAAAGATTCGATGACTATGGAATAAGGAGTGGCAAGAGCCTAAGCTTGGGGATGCCCAAGGCACCCCAAGGTAATATTCAAGGATAACCAAGCGTCTAAGCTTGGGGATGCCCCGGAAGGCATCCCCTCTTTCGTCTTCGTTCATCGGTAACTTTACTTGGAGCTATATTTTTGTTCACCACATGATATGTGTTTTGCTTGGAGCGTCATTTTATTTTCTTTAGCCTTGCTTTCTGTTTGAATAAAATACCAAGATCTGAAATTCTTAAATGAGAGAGAGTCTTCACTTAGCTACATAATTATTTAACTACTCATTAATCTCCACTATATCTTTTTGGAGTAGTTTGTCATTTACTCGTGTGCTTCACTTATATCCTATGAGTAAATGGTTGAACGAACTGAATATCATAAATCTGAAATTATATATGTTTCATATGCTTATCCCATGGGGAGTAATGACTTTACATATAATAAGTAGAGGTGGTAAATTCATTCAAGGTTAGCAAACGTTGTATTGGTCACTTGAACAATTCATGAAAGAATATTGAAGGAAGAGAGATTTCACATATAAATATACTATCTTGGACATCTTTTGCAATTGTGAGCACTCATTAAAATATGACATGCTAAAAGGTTGATGTTGGACAAGGAAGACAACGTAATCGGTTATGTTTTCTTATATCCGAAATAAAGTATATTGTCATGGATCGCCCAACGCGTTGAGCTTGCCTTTCCCCCTCATGCTAGCCAGATTCCTTGCACCAAGTAGACATACTACTTGTGCTTCCAAACATCCCTTAAACCAGTATTGCCATGAGATTCCATTATACCTACCTATGGATTGAGTAAGATCCTTCAAGTAAGTTGTCATCAGTGCATGCAATAAAAATCGCTCTCTAAATATGTATGATCTTTTAGTGTGGAGAAAACAAGCTTTATACGATCTTGTGATATGGAAGAAATAAAAGCGACAGACTGCATAATAAAGGTCCCTATCACAAGTGGCAATATAAAGTGACGTTCCCTCGCATTAAGATTTTGTGCATCCAACTATAAAAGCGCATGGCAACCTCTGCTTCCCTCTGCGAAGGGCCTATCTTTTACTTTTATGCAAGAGTCATGGTGATCTTCACCTTTCCTTTTTTTTCATTTTATCCTTTGGCAAGCACCTCGTGTTGGAAAGATTCTGATATATATATCCAATTGGATGTAAGGCATCATGAACTATTATTGTTGACATTACCCTTGAGGTAAAAGGTTGGGAGGCGAATCTATAAGCCCCTATCTTTCTCTGTGTCTGATTAAAACTTTGAACCCATAAATATCACGTGAGTGTTAGCAATTGTGAAAGACTAAATGATAGTTGAGTATGTGGAGTTTGCTAAATCAAAGCTCTGACATAGACTCTTCCTGAAAATAAGATGAATTGTAATTGTTTGATGACTAATAACACGGTTCGTTAGTTTTCAAGAAAGTTTATGATCTATACTTTAACATGTGAATAGTTTGTTACTTGATCATGCAAAGTTCTATGAGTTGAGCTACTGTTATGACATATAATGATGCTAGAAAAGGTGATTGAAATTATCATTGATCAAACTTATGCACCTGCTAGCATTCACACTTCATAAATTCTTTCTTTTATCATTTACCTACTCGAGGACGAGCAGGAATTAAGCTTGGGGATGCTGATACGTCTCCAACGTATCTATAATTTATGAAGTATTCATGCTATTATATTATCCATCTTGGATGTTTAATGGGCTTTACTATGCACTTTTATATTATTTTTGGGACTAACTTATTAACCCAGAGCCCACTGCCAGTTTCTGTTTTTTCCCTTGTTTCAGTGTTTCGCAGAAAAGGAATATCAAACGGAGTCCAAACGGAATGAAACCTTCGGGAGAGTTATTTTTGGAACGGAAGCAATCCAGGGACTTGGAGTGCATGTAAGGGAAGCAACGAGGAAGGCACGAGGCAGGGGGGCGCGCCCTCCACCCTCGTGGGCCCTTCGTGGCTCCCCTGACTGACTTCTTTCGCCTATATATATATATATATATATATATATATATATATATATATATATATATATATATATCTATATACCCTAAAACCATCGAGGAACAGAATAGATCGGGAGTTCCGCCACCGCAAACCAATCTAGACCCGTTCCGGCACCCTGCCGGAGGGGGGAGTCCCTCTCTGGTGGCCATCTTCATCATCCCGGCGCTCTCCATGACGAGGAGGGAGTAGTTCACCCTTGGGGCTGAGGGTATGTACCAGTAGCTACGTGTTTGATCTCTCTCTCTCTCTCTCTCGTGTTCTTGAGGTGGTACGATCTTGATGTATCACGAGCTTTGCTATTATAATTGGATCTTATGTTGTTTCTCCCCCTCTACTCTCTTGTAATGGATTGAGTTTTCCCTTTGAAGTTATCTTATCGGTTTGAGTCTTTAAGAATTTGAGAACAGTTGATGTATGTCTTGCCGTGCTTATCTGTGGTGACAATGGGATATCACGTGATCCACTTGATGTATGTTTTGGTGATCAACTTGCGGGTTTCGCCCATGAACCTATGCATAGGGGTTGGCACACGTTTTCGTCTTGACTCTCCGGTAGAAACTTTGGGGCACTCTTTGAAGTACTTTGTGTTGGTTGAATAGATGAATCTAATCTGAGATTGTGTGATGCATATCGTATAATCATACCCACGGATACTTGAGGTGACATTGGAGTATCTAGGTGACATTAGGGTTTTGGTTGATATGTGTCTTAAGGTGTTATTCTAGTACGAACTCTTGAATAGATCGATCCGAAAGAATAACTTTGAGGTGGTTTCGTACCCTACCATAATCTCTTCGTTTGTTCTCCGCTATTAGTGGCTTTGGAGTGACTCTTTGTTGCATGTTGAGGGATAGTTATATGATCCAGTTATGTTATTATTGTTGAGAGAACTTGCACTAGTGAAAGTATGAACCCTAGGCCTTGTTTCCTAGCATTGCAATACCGTTTACGCTCACTTTTATCACTTGCTAGCTTGCTGTTTTTATATTTTCAGATTACAAAAACCTATATCTACCATCCATATTGCACTTGTATCACCATCTCTTCGCCGAACTAGTGCAGCTATACAATTTACCATTGTATTGGGTGTGTTGGGGACACAAGAGACTCTTTGTTATTTGGTTGCAGGGTTGCTTGAGAGAGACCATCTTCATCCTACGCCTCCCACGGATTGATAAACCTTAGGTCATCCACTTGAGGGAAATTTGCTACTGTCCTACAAACCTCTGCACTTGGAGGCCCAACAACGTCTACAAGAAGAAGGTTGCGTAGTAGACATCAAACGGATACTGCATAACCCAGATGCAACCGGGAGGATTGTGGAGTGGGCCTTGGAGCTGTCGAGCTTTGTCTTGAAGTTTGAAAGTACTTCGACGATCTAGAGCAGAGATCTGGCGGAGTTCATTGCGGAATGGACCTCAACGCCCGACGAAGAGATCCAGGAGACCACTCTCCCCGGCAAGGAAGCAAGTCGCAACTGGATCATGTACTTTGACAGGGCTTTCTCGCTGCAAACTGCTCGTCGCACCCACTGGAGAGCACCTCAAGTATGTAATCCAGATGCACTTTCCCAGGGAGATATCCACAAACAACACTGCCGAATACGAGGGATTGATTGCCGGTCTCAGGATCGCGGCAGACATCGGGGTCAAGAAGCTCATCGTCAGGGGTGATTCACAGCTTGTCATTAGGCAAGTCAACAAAGATTATCAGAGCCCGTTGATGGAGGCCTGCGTAGATGAGGTGAGGAAGCTGGAAGAGCGCTTTGACGGTATACAAGCGGAGCACGTTCCCCGAGTGGAGAACGACATCGCCGATTACCTGTCGAAGCGCGCTGCCTTCAAACTACCTGTGGAACCAGGTACCTTTGTGCTTCGGTTATCCCAACCATCCGTTGAACCATCAACAGAGCAGAACAAGCGGAGGAAGTCAGGCCCCGGCAAGGGTGCTTCCGTGGACACATGGGGCAACCGACTCCGGCAGAGCGTCAAGCCCTGGCCGTAGAGACAGCAGCTCTCATGGCAGAGGAAATGCCTTTAGTCCTTGCCGTCGAGCCCCAGGCTCCGGCATGGGCACAACATACCGTCCGATTCCTCCAGACAGGGGAACTTCCTGAGGAGCATGAAGAAGCAGAGAAAGTAGCCCGTCGGTCTGCCATGTATCAATTCGTCGACGAAGTCCTGCACAGAAAAAGACCAAACGGTGTGAAATTGTTGGCAGAGATACATGGAGGCATGTGTGGCTCCCACATATGGTCAAGGGCCCTTGCCGGCAAGGCATTCCGGCAAGGTTTCTTCTGGCCCACTGCCCTCCAGGATGCAACGGCACTAGTAACCAGGTGTGAAGCGTGTCAGTTCCATTCGAAGAAGCTTTATCAACCAGCTCAAGCCCTTCAAACAATTCCTCTCTCCTGGCCATTTTCGGTCTAGGGGCTCGACATACTGGGCCCCTTCCCCTGCGCTGTCGGGGGCTTTGAGTACTTGTACGTTGCAATCGACAAGTTCACAAAGTGGCCGGAGGTGGAAGCCATGAGGAAGGTGACAACACAGTCAGCCGTCAAGTTCTTCAAGGGGCTAGTCTGCCGTTTTGGTGTGCCAAACAGAGTCATCACCGACAACGGCACACAGTTCACAAGCCACACCTTCATGCAGTACATCCAGGACCTCGGCAGCAAGGTCTGTTTCACTTCTGTGGCACACCCACGGAGCAACGGCCTGGCGGAGAGGGCAAATGCTGAAGTACTGGGAGGCCTGAGAACAAAGACATTTGACAAGCTGCACAAGAGCGGAAGGCGCTAGATTGATGAGTTGCCGGCGGTTCTTTGGTCGATCAGAACGATGCCAAATCAAGCCACCGGAGACACCCTTTGCCCTGGTATACGGGGCAGAAGCAGTTCTCCCCACGGAACTCACATACGGGTCACCTCGAGTGCTCACTTATGGCGAGCTTGAGCAAGAGCAATTGCGGCAGGCGCAACGCTCCTTGAGGAAGATCGTCTTTGGGCGGCTGTGAGAGCAGCGCGCTACCAGCAAGCCTTGAGCCGCTACCATAGCCGCAAGGTTCATGCCCGAAGCTTTGAGGAAGGCGACCTTGTTCTTCGGCGCGTTCAATCGGCCAAGAATACCAACAAGTTGACGCCAATGTGGGAAGGCCCTTATCGGGTAATACAAGTCACCAGGCCCAATGCAGTCCGCCTGGAGGCCGAAGATGCTATTCCGATGAGCAACTCCTAGAACATTGAACATCTTCGCAAGTTTTACCCATAAGGCGTGGTTGCCGGGCCCCCCGGCAAACCACCTTTTGTACAAGCCTTGCCGGCGAGGCATATAACCCTTTGTACAAAGCCAGGCGCAGACCCTGAGCATAAATAAATGAAGCGCTGGCGCCCTAAGTTTTAGCATGCATGCTAGGTCGAGTTTCTCCCTCGGTTAGGGTTGATAGTGCTTAGCGGCGACTAACCCCTAGCGTAGAGGTTGAGTGTGCGTCTCTCTGTTCTTTTCCATCCTCTTTGGTTAGCAAGGTACGTGGACGTTTCTGCTGAGCTGTCTGGGGGAACAGGAACGAGTCGGCACCCCGGCCCCTGCAAGCCAAGGTTGTCGGGGGCTGCAGACACAAGAGTCCAACCACGGCAAGCCAAGGCTGCCGGGGGCTACAGATCCAGATAAGTCTTTTATCCCCTATTTGTACATTTCCGTATGAAGTTGGGACGTATGAAATCTCGTTTTATTCCTAGGCCGCCGTGCTCCCCCCTTTTTTCCTGCACCCAAGAACTATTTCCTGGGTCGGAACTGGGTCGTAGTCGCGGTGACAAGGAGACAAATGAAGGGCCTAACTCTACTTCGCCCCTGCCTCCGCCAAGGGCGTGAGAATGGTCGAATGAAGTAAGGGGACGACAAGGCCTGTTGCCGGGCGACAATGTTTAACTTAAAAATAACAAGGATTCACTCCTTGGCATGGGTCTCGCCCGTGCACAACGAACCCGGCACACACCCTTTTTCATTAAAAACATCCCATACAGGTACAGTTCATACGGAATGAAAAACATAAGAAAGGGGATTACAAGTTTCAAATTTAACAAATGCCCACAGGCTTACAAACTAAAAAGAGATAAGATGCCCGTAATCCCTTTCTTGTCCCTCTCCTCAGAAGGTGGAACGAGATGGCAGGGAGGGCAAAAAGAACGCCTAGGCAAGGTACGAGCAAGCAGAAATCAAGGGGACGGGTGAGGCGACCGCTCCCCACCCCGTGATCGTGGGGCATGGACGCCTTGAAAACCGCGACCCGAGTCCACTCAGTAAATGAGCCGCGCCTCCGTGTTTTCCCCTTTTTATGGGGAAGGTGCGAGCCGCCTCTTTACTGTGACATGACGCATGCGTGCGGGAACCGTCTCACGCATGACCCCCACGTCACGCACAACCCTCCATGACACGCATTCAACACGGGTCGTGGGGAAGCACAAGCGAGCGAAGAAGTTACCGCGGTAAAATCCCGCCCCGCCTGCCCGCGCACCATTCTGGGCCCGGCCCAACAACGTGTTGCGCTTATGTGTGGCCTAGGCCCGGGGGCTCCTGTCGGTGTACAAAAGTAGGGGCTCTCCTTTTTACCCCTTTACTTGTGCACGGGCAGTCGAAGCCGCGCCCACGGCCACACTAAGCAGGGCAGAGGAGGGAAGCCGAAGGTACCAGGCGACCAGAGGCAACGCCAAGACCAAGAAACACAAAAGAGCAAAGGGGCAAGATGGACTCCCCCGGCAAGACCATTGCCGGGGCGGCCTCCGCGGCCCCGGCAAGAGCCTTGCCGGGGCTGCTTGCCCAACACCAGCAGAGCGAGCCACCCTTGAGCCCGAGGGTTCGAACGCCGCCAACAACCACATTGGAACCAAGGATCGGGAGGCACCTCCATGGTGGCATGCAGATCTTTGTCAAGATCATAAACATACAAGATCAGATGAGGACCAGAAGACGACGATACTCGGCGGGATCCTAGCCGAGGAAATCCACGAGACCCCCGGCAAGACGCTTGCCGGGGAAGATCACGATGCCACGGCAAGACCCTTGCCGGGACCCCGGCAAGGCCCTTGCCGGAGACACCTACGGGGCAGCAGCAGGGCCCGCGTCTGCCAAGGCTCCACCGCCGTCCCCATGCAGCTGCCAGCTCAACCAGCTGGGCAAGCACCTGGGTGGCGACGAGCGGCCTCGACGCCGACTCAGCTAGCACCTGCATGGCGGCATGCGGATCTTCGCGAAGACTCCGCCACCGCGCCAGCCCAGCAGCCAGCTAACGTGGCGCTACGACGCCTCGTCAGCTTGGACGCATGTCGAAGCCAGGCGAGGCGGCGACAACTGGGACGAGCTTCCTTGTCGTCCCCAATAAAGTGAGAGGGGCACGTCGGCAGCGCATTAAATGCATTTGTCCGATGGTGCCAGAGGATAGACTCATCTACTGTACACCTTTCCACCTCCTGTGTGCCACTGTGGCGACCCTTTTGTCTATAAAAGGAGGCCCGAGGCAACCAGGAGAAGGATTTGGATCCTTTGGGCTACCCACGCACCGTAGCTAGCTCAAGAACTCAAGAACACTCAAATACATACACCAAAGCAGGACTAGGGTATTACGAATCCTCGCGGCCCGAACCTGGGTAAACGATCCTTGTGCTTCCTGCCAGACCCGCTCTTTGCACAACCACGCGCCCGCCAACCGTAGAAGGGGTCCCAGTGATCCCATAGGTGTCGTTCCCACCGACACGTTGCCTCAACGACCATTGCCTTCTCCTCCTCCACGACCTCTGCCATTGCCGTGGGGTCGCTCTCATCCTCCTCGTCCATCTTCTCTTCTTGCAAGATCAGCTCCGGAGAGCTCGGAGGTTGGCCCACCTCAATGTGGACCTGGCGTCGGGCGTCCATGGCGCAGACTCTGCCCCGATTTGGCGACATCGGCTTGTACCATGTAATCTTTGTCTGCACCATGGCGACGACAGAGGGCGAATGACGGCTGACGAACTATGGTGGCACGGATGACAACAAAGAGGTAGGCTCCTCGGGTGGCTCACCAGCTGCCCAACCATAAATGTGTTAGGCGGAGTGATGGAGATTCAATGAGGGTAGGCGGGTAGCCGCTCAACCAGTGTGAATGGGGCAATGTTTCTAAAGTTAGCTAGGGTTTTTGGGAGGAACTAGGTTGTCGGACGCCGATATGGTGAACGCCCGAACTCCCCCAAACCACCTCCAGATTCACGGCCAGCCTGAAGATTTCGGAGGCCCAAAATGGCTGCCACATTGAAGGCCTAAAAAGTGTTCACAGTCCAAACATATATAAACAATTTGGCGAGCTGCATTGGACTGTTTGACACGAGAAAAAATCTTACAAATCTCCATTAAGGAAGAGAAGGAGTATGGATTTCTCTCATGCGCCGGGAAAACGAATGTGGGCGTGCCAGTGTACCGTGGTACACAATGAAAACAAAGAGATGGGAACAGTATTTTATTAATCACAACGATAACAAATACAATTCGCGATATGCGCTCCGTGG
This sequence comes from Aegilops tauschii subsp. strangulata, assembly GCF_002575655.3. Lineage (NCBI taxonomy): Eukaryota > Viridiplantae > Streptophyta > Magnoliopsida > Poales > Poaceae > Aegilops > Aegilops tauschii. The sequence goes on from NC_053036.3 coordinate 529,367,081, forward strand.
CCTACTAGCGCGGCCTGCCTGACTATAGCGATTGTGGTCTCTGGTTCCCGGGGCCTCGGAAGGCTCCCGGTTAAGTACTCCCGCGGGTTGCTCTGCGAGATACCTCCGATTAAGCCGTGTCGCCGTCTTCGCTTAGCGTTCTCCATGCATAATGATGATGGTGTGAGTGTATGGTGTGGGCGGCGGCAAAGCCCGTGTCCTCGTCGGTACACGTGCCGCTCAAAACATGGCTTTGTGCTAGCCATGTCCGCTCTCGCCGTCGCGCCTCGTCAGTCTTGACAGCGTTGATGTAGTCGGTGTTGGAGTAGCATGGATCCTGCTTGGCTCGGACTTCTTGACAATATAGCGGCTTCGACGGGATACGCAAGGGGTGGCCTCGCGGGAGTATTATTTTATGGAGACCGGCGTCGGTATAAAACCAATGGCCACTTGCATTGGCAATGCCAGTGTGGTTGGCACTTTGTCTCGGCTGGACGCCGAGTTTACGGCGGTCCGCCAAGACAAAGGATGCCACCTCACATGGCCATAGAAAGGTGACATCTTAGAGGCCACATCGCCTTGGATTGATGCTACACCCAGGATGACCTAAACACCGGCGATGCCATGGGACTGTACACCAAATGACATGTTCGCCGTGATGGGTGCGCCTCACTTGATTAGACGCCGAGTCTACGGCAGTCTGTTTTGTCAAGGATGCTGCCTGGAATGCCCGTGGGAGATGAAGTTGTAGAGCTCACGTCGCCTTCGGTGGGTGCTACACCGAAAGGGGACCCGTACGCCGGGGACCTGTTCGCCATGGTGGGTGTGCCTTCATAGGTGGGACTGGTCTCGGGCTGCATCGTCGTGAGCACCGGTTCCGCCACATCATCTCCTCTGGGAAGAAAGACACCAGACCTGTGCATCGTGATCGGAACGCCATGGACCTGTGCACCGGAGAGACCTGTTCGTCATGATGGGTGCCTCGTCTCGGCAAAACATCGTATTCGGTGGTTTGCCGAGACAAGTATCACACCGAGACCTGTACGCCATGGACCTGTTCGCTATGGTGGGTGTGCCTTCATAGGTGGGACTGGTCCCGGGCTGCATCGTTGTGAGCACCGATTCCGCCACGTCATCTCCTCTGGGAAGCAAGACACCAGATCTGTGCATCGTGATCGGAACGCCATGGACCTGTGCACCGGAGAGACCTGTTCGTCATGGACTTTTCTCGGGCTACGTCGTCGCGAGCTCCGGCCCGCCATGTCGTCTCCTCCGGGAAGCAAGGGGCGAGACATGTTTGGGGCATCATGGACCTGTGCACCGGTGACCTATTCGCCGAGGACCTGTGCGTCGGAACCTGTACACCGTGATTGGAACATCATGGACCTGTGCATCGGAGACATGTTCGCCATGACCTGTGCTTCACGACTTGTTCGTCGAGGGCATGTAGGCCGCCTTGGTAGAGCACCAGGGCTAGCGGTTGGGCTGCGTCATTGGTGAGCTCCGGCTGCTCCTGGGTCATCTTCAACCAAGAACACGACGCTTGAAGACGAAGAGCTTAATGTAGCCAAACTCCGATGAAGTCTGCGTAGCGTCCTGGTCCAATGAAATCGTCTCCGGCGGCGATGGCGGGATCGGGTACGTACTCTCCGTGCATAGTGCATGCATGCTGGATGTGAGGGAGAAACAGAAGAAAGAAAAATTAGACAATCATCTCACCATAGGGGAACGTGAGCTTCATGTTCATGTTGCTGCCGCCGGGGTTCCTTGCACTTGTACAAGCCGGCCGGATGGATGCGTGAGGTGATGTTGCGGCCGCATGGGTTCTGGGCGTGCGTGAGTTCTCCTTTCGCGTGAGTTGTGTTCTTCTGGGTGCCAAAGTCCTTGGTATTCATATGGAGGAGTCAAACCCTCTGGCTCGCACGTCGGCGCAAACCTTCCAATATTTGGGGTTTCCATCTTAAAACTTGCCTTTCTATGCCATCGTTCTTCTTGCCCTGCACGGCTGCAACACAAATCGTAACATACCTAGCTAGCTAGCTCCAGACCGAACGTGTGATTCTTCGGGAGATCAAAACATGCCATGTCCATGTATACGTGTTTAATAACACCAAAGGAAAATAACACGTAAAACCCATACATGTATCCAAACTAGCATTTGTATTGGTTCAGTTATAGACAAAAGCCAAGTTAACCAAGTATTGTACGGGTGTTCGGATATACGTACACCGGCAGCTTGCCGGCCGGCCGAGATACCCGAATACGTATATACGTATCAAGTCTAGGCAAAGCTAGCCACGTACATGCAAACCTTCTTTTTCTTGAACATGCATGCATAAGGTAAGTGCATATGATAATAAACAAAATCTCACGTATAATACTCTTTTTTGCCGATGAATAATGAGTCGCCCTCGGACATCTTCCTACAAGGCAAGTTCAGTTTCCAATTTTTATACAAGGAAGCTACATCCTCTACGCAGACCAAAGCTCCTGGTCGATGCTATTTCTTGGCGCGTCCGACCAGGGCTCTCGCACGGATCTTGCCATGTAAACATCATATGAGCTCTTTTAAAGATGCGACCCTGGGCAGCGTCTGAAAGCACACAAATTCGCCCATTGTCGACGACACGTCCTATTGGAAGAAAAACAAAAGGTACAGCTTCGTTACCTCTTCACAAGCCAATGCATTGCTTTACCTATGCACGTTTTGAATACATGCAAGCAAAACATGTGTTTCTTGGTCTCCTACTAATTTTGTATTTGTTGTCTTCCCCGTGTCATCAGGATACCATGGGAAAGAGGTCTGGGTGGAGTCGAGATGCTGATGGCTCGACGAGTGGTACTAAGAAAAGCAAAGGTGACTCGACTCCTCCCCCACCGCCGAGCAGGTCGAAAGGTAGCTCTAGCGGTGTGGAGTATACGCGCTTGACGCCTCCGTTGCCGAGTGCACCACGGTCTTCGCGACATCAACCTAGCCGCAACTCCAAAAATTCTGACAGGACGGTCCTCTCCCTTGACGCTGATGCTCTGCCACTAGGGACCCTGGAGGTAAAGAAAATAATAATAATACCAGTAAAAAATAAAACTTGTATGAATGTATTTCTTCCTTTAATCCCACGTATATCATGTGTGCATGTAGGACAAACTCGAAGATGTGTTGCCGCATGTGCCTATGAGTCGCGGGGTGGAGCGACTCCTAAACGAAGTGATGGAAGGCATGGATCAAGATGATCTGGTCACCAAATCGGCACCTCCGGCTGGGTCTAGTTCGGCGGCGAAACACACATCACCATCAACGAGTGATCCAGCTGTGAATTCTTCAACTGCGGCAGGGAACGATCTCATTGCCAAATCCACCTTCCTGATGACAAAACCCGCTTCTCTAGCAACATCAACCGGGACCACTGAAGCAAACAAAAAAGGGTCACCAGGAGCTATCAACAACAAAAACGATGGGGTGACTATGAATAGGCCAAGATCGTCTGCTTTTGGTACGTGTATACTACCCCAGCCCTCTTGCATATTCTTTCTATCTTTTTTATATGCTCTCTTGACTCTCTTTCTTTTTTTTAGATCTCACAAACAAGTCAACTAAATTAGAAGGCTTCTACTCCCCTGAAGCAAAGGAGCTCCAGGCAATACTTGAGAGACACCAGAACATCCTTGCCGGAGAAAGTACTCAGCTGGAGAAGCTCAAAGTCCCTCTAGCTAACAACATCTCGACGCCAAGCCTTGTCCTCCCGCCCGGAACAGCAGCAAAGTATATCTCGATAGGACTCAAAGATATACAAGAGGCGCTAAGGGAGCAGCCGATCAATGAGGAGCTAACCATAACTAGAATAGAGTCTGTGATAAGTATGTGGAAGATCCCGTATGCAACGAGGTCCCGCCAGACCTTGAGATTCTGATTCGCCACCTTGAAGCAGTGGTGGCTCGTCTGGGCGGAAAGGGTGGTCTTGCCACCTCCCACACATCGGCACCCGCGCCGGCGGAAGTGTCGTCTCTGCTGGAGAAACTCGATGCGGCTCATGCGGGGATCACTCAAGGACTTCGCCGCCTTGAGAAGGAAGGGCCGCGCCTAGAGGGACACCTTGCCAACCTTGCCTCCAGCTGCAACAGACAAAAGAAGTTGGCTGAAGAACATCAGACGCTTGCCGACAAACATCAACAGCTTGCCGAGGAGTACAAGGCCCTCTGTGAGAAGGAAACTGAGATGGCGGCACTGGCTGAAAAGCGCGCAGGCGTCCTAGCTGACATGATGACTTCTAGCTCCCTCCATCTTGAAGATCACGAGGATGCCATCCGGACTTCTTCGAAGGTGGTCGAGTCGTACGAAAGACATCGTGCAGAGGCCACTGCCTTCCTGGCCGCCGGGGGAACACTTCCGGAGATCGCTATAGTCCTCGCGTACAAAGCTCCTGAGTGAGGGAGCGGATTAGAGATCATGGTCTGCTCTGCAAAAGCTGCACTTAGTTCAAATAGATTTTTTTTATCTTAGTTAAATATAAACTGTCCTAGCTCATCCAAAATAAAGATTGATTAGTCCCAGTGAATTTTTGTATGATCAATCAATAAATTGATGGCTTTTGTGATATATCTTTTTTTTTACTTTTACTCGTTGGGTCCGTCGTCGCGGCCGCCACGTATAACTGAGGTATATATCTCCGTTGTATATATTGCCACCTTTATGCATGCATGTATGTGCGTAGGCAGCCGGGCATATATGTGTACGTGCTACATTATCAAACTTGCCTCTGTATAGTCTGCATCATGATTTCATGCATGCATGTGCATATACAAGTACGTGCGTGCATGTGCCATGCAAAGGTATTTTGCCTTTGCATCAAAAGTTCTCTTTGTACGTATAACCTGCATGAAAATTCATCAATAAAAAGAAATTATTATTTTATGCAATAGTGCACAAAAACCCCTCGAACAAATGCCCCCTCGTCGAGTTGAGCTTGAGTGCGAAGCAAATCGAGATTGACTCGACGAATATTTCTCCTGGATTGATTCGGTGCACCGAAGAAGGATCGACCCTCTGTGTGACGCCGTGCAAGCGGTTCCAAAGATGATAGTGTAGTAACAATTTAAATTGGTGTAGGCATGTCCATCTACACTTGCATTCTTTTAAGGAGCTCGTTGGATCGTATAATGGGCACGATGCCAGTCAACGAAAGCAACCTTATTCCGTCTTCATTCCATGGCGAAACATCATGCCTTATCCTGAAAAAAAAAATTACCAATCTCGTCACGACCGTCTAGCTGCTACGGTGCCAGCTGATTTGATTGGAGGGTTTCACAGATTCACGCTGGCCGCACTGGTGCGTTGCACTGCTCCCGTGATCTCCTTGTGTTGATGTAGGTGAGGCATCGGTAGACCGTCAATAGCTCCCCTTCATTGACGAACCGTCACACCATCCATGGTGTGACCATCCATGGTGTGAAAATTCTGGTGGTGCGCCGGGACGCCATCGGCCTTATGGATAATTGAGGGGTTGACGTTGCCCCCATGCTTCATAGTTGTCGGAGAAGAGGTTGTGGAGACGAATCTGCTGCACCTTCGTGAGCGCAGGCGTGGCCTTCTGGTGCCCATCGTGCGTGTCGGTCTAGACCATTGGTTGCCCGGGTGTCGTTGGTGTTGTCATGGATACATGGGTACTGCTGCCCCCAAACGCCCACGATGTAGTGGTTTGTCGTCGGAATGCCGTCGACGACGACAGGAAGCGTCTCTCCATGGCTGCAAAGATGTTGGTGGGGCACAAACTAGAAGCACCAAACGAAAACAGGCGAAAAAGTGAGGGGAAAATGTTTGCGGGATTTAAAATGTTGGCTTTCCCGTTATACACCAGCTATAGGCGTGATATCTGAGAAGGCTACCGAAGGACTTGTCATTGGGAACCGTCGAAAGACCTTGACGATTGCAACTCAACATCTTAAATAGCTTTGGTGTACGTGCATGAAGACGCCTTGTTTCGGGATGCTTCCGAAAGGCAACAAAAATTCATACTCTAGCCCATCATCATACTGAGGCCCCCCACAGCTCAAGATGCCCCCTGCACACGCCTCATGAACCCAGAGACTTGTGTGTGATAAGTTCAGGGTAAATGGTTTTGGGTCAACGGCTTGCCGAATTTTCTTCATGCATATTGAGGGGTGGTGAACAGCTTCCTCCCGCCTTCCTTCCAGTGGGTTCCTTACTGCTTGGGACCGCTTGATTGCTTCTTGGATTGTTGGGATTTTCTTTCTTGAATTTGCTTCTTGGACTTTCAGAATTTCATCTTGATTGCTCACGCGGATGATTGATTGGCCGCGGACTTCATGGACTTGTTTTGACAATCGGCTCGAACTTCTTGGGGACTCTTCTTCCAGGATTCTTCGGGACCCACCTTGGGAACTTGGAAGGGAACTGTTCACCTCTGTGGACTAGGAAAAACCCTCTAGCACTTTATCTGGGGCTTCTAGTAGCGCACCCCAGGGTTGCCATGTGACTACGCACCGAAACAACTTGTGTTGGGTTAGGTAGCCCTCCATGATCTTTTCCTATGGTCTTCCCTGGAGTGCGACCCTCTGTGAACACGAGGCACGCCGGGAAACATGAAGAGCGCAGGGTCTCAATACTCAGAAGTGCCCAAGTAAGCATCTCCGTTGCCTCCGGAAGCACACACCTGGTACGTGTCGTGCATTGTGGGTGTAGGAGCCGCTCCACCTGCAAATCGACACATTGTGCCGCCCTCCAACAAGTCCTAGGGTAGCCAAAACTTCAATCAACAGCGTAGTGCGATAGGGGGAAGCCATTTTTTTGTTGGACTTAGTCCGTGAAAATTGGGGAAAACTAGATATATCCACGAAATGCTAAGGAGAATGCATCATGGATCCGAGAGCCCACCGAAAAAGTTTCCCCAATGAAAATCCAGAAGGCAACAAAAGAGGCAAAATTTTAAGAAACATATTTTTTGAGGAACCTTCCGTTGATTTGGGGCATAGGTCGAACTCCTTGGGAATCTACAAGCTGGTATGCTCCCCCTTCGTAGACTTGCTCGATGATGTATGGCCCTTCCCACTTTTGCTAGAACTTGCCCTTCGTCTTGTGCGTCACGACGATGGGTCGCCTAAGCACGAGAACCAACTCGCCTTTTCGGAAGACGCGTTGCTTGACGAGCTTGTCGTAAGCTCTCACCATATTCTGGCGGTAAAGCTCCAGGTTTTGTAGGGCATTAAGTCGCCCCTCTTCAAGGGCGTCGAGCTACTGAAACCGCAGTTGTACCTGTTCGTCTTGGGCGATCTCATCTTGGATAGCCACCCTCAAAGAGGGTAGCTGGACCTCCAGTGGTAGGACCGCCTCACTCCCGTAAACGAGGGAAAATGGAGTCGCCTGCATTGGGGTACGGACTGTGACACGGTATGCCCATAAGGACTCGAAGAGACGATCATGCCAGTCTCTCCGATTTCTTGTCACCGTCTTCTTGAGTATCTTGCCGAGCGTCTTGTTGAAAGCCTCGATCGCACCGTTAGCTTGAGGGTAGTAGCCGGTGGAGTAGTTCCACTTGATCTTTTACTTCTCCGTGAACCTGTACATCTTGTTGGACTTGAAGGCCTTGCCATTGTCGGAGGTGATCCGATGAGGTATCCCAAAGCGATATATTATGTTTTGCTCTAGGAAGTTGATGACGTTGTCACTCTTCACCTCCCGTAGCGGAACAGCTTCCGCCCACTTCGAGAAGTAGTCCGTTGCGGCGAGGATGAAGCGATGCCCCCTGGAAGATGGAGGGTCGATAGGGCCGATGAAGTCGATTCCCCAGGCATCGAATGGCCAAGAGGGAATGGTAGGGTGAAGAGGGACCGGTGTCCTATGCTTGAAATCACCATGAACTTGACAATTGTGGCACGATCTAGCCACCCGAAGGCAGTCTGCCATAATGCCGGGCCAGTAGTATCCTGCTAGACGTATACTATGATACATCTTGGCCCCTCCTTGGTGCCCGCCGCAGACTCCATGATGCATCTCTTGTAGGATCTTGTCGGCTTCACTTCGGTTGACGCACCGAAGTAGGACCTCCTGCCCATGCGAACGCCTGTATAGGACACCTGCTTCAAAAAGGTAGAAAGGGAGTCGTCGTTGTAGTTGGCGCCTCGTGACAGGGTCGTCGGGGAGGCTCCCATGCTTGAAGTAGTCGAGGAATGGTTGCAGCCACTCGCCCTCCCCTACGGCATTTGTCATGACGGTGTTGACTTCGTACTCCGCCGGGATGAGCTCCAAGACAGCCGGGAGTAGCCACCTTCTTCCACGTTCACCTGCATTGTTTTATCTTCAGGAAGCACCAACGCCGCTGCTAGTTTTTCTAAGGCATCAGCAGGTGCATTCCTACTTCGCGGGACATGAAGCACTTCAACATGTTGAAATTTTCCCATTAGATTCCTGGCCGTGGAATAGTACGGCACCAGTTCAGGCTTGCGAACTTCATAGATGTCATTCACTTGACGAATGATGAGTTGAGAGTCTCCATAAGCCCGCAAGGAACGAACCGCCATGGAGAGTGCCAAGAGGAGGGCGAAGATGAGCGCCTCATACTCTGCTTCGTTGTTGGAGCATTCTTCTTTGAGGAGGGAGAATGAGTGATACATCACCCCTCCTTGTGGCGTCTTGAAAACCAAACCTGCACCAGCTCTTCGTCTTGGGGTACCATCGGAGTCGGCGTCCATGCGGGAGGCACCGTCAAAGTAAAGCTCCCACGACGTGTTGAGGTTGACATTGAAAACCTCCTTGTCAGGGAGGTCCGTGACAAGAGGTGAGTCATCTGGAATTGGGTGCGCTGCAAGAAACTCCGCCAAGGCTTGACCCTTGATTGCTTTTTGAGGCACAAAGGTGATGTCAAACTCCATCATGATAAGTGCCCATTTTCCAAGTCGCCCCATGAGCGTGGGCTGACTTAAAACGTACCTCACGGGGTCTGCCCTCGCGACGAGCTGGACTTCATGCTTCAACGTGTAGTTCCTGAGCTTCTTCAAAGCAAAGATTAGGGCCAAGAACAACTTCTCTATAGAAGAGTAGTTTCGCTCAGCCCCCACCATGGTGCGGCTCAAGTAATAAAACGCCACCTCCTTTCCCTCATCATTGTTTTGGGCGAACAAAGCGCCTACCAAAGTAGGCTGCGCTGCAATGTATAGGATGAGTGGGCGCCCCTTTACGGGAGCTGCCAAGACAGGTGGATTAAGGAGGTACCTTTTGATTTCATCGAATCCGCGTTGGCATCCTTCATCCCACACGAACGGAGCTCCTTTGTTCATGAGGCTCGAGAAGGGCTGGATGCGTCTGGAGAGGTTGGAGATGAAGCGCCTGATGTACGCAATCCTCCCTTGCAATGACCTCAACTCTTTGAGATCTTGAGGCGGCGGCATGTCGAGGATGGCCTTGATCTTCTTAGGCTCGATCTCTATGCCTCGGTGACGAACAACAAAGCCGAGGAAGAGGCCTGACTGAACAGCAAAGGCACACTTCATCGGGTTCATCTTGAGTTGATGTTGACATAGCCGCTCGAAGACAACTCGAAGATCCTCCTGATGATGCTTGCGATCCTTGGTTTTGACTACCATGTCATTAACATAGCATTCCACTGAATGATGTATCAAATCATCAAGAACGCATGTCATGGCACGCTGGTACGTTGCGCCAGCATTCTTCAGCCCAAACGGCATGACAATGTAGTAGAAGTTGCCCTTCGGGGTCCTAAAAGCGGTGTCGATGGCGTCATCGGGGTCCATCTTGATCTGGTTGTAGCCTGACGAACCGTCCATGAAGGAAAGTGCGCCATGGCCTGTAGTGGAGTCGATGATGATCTCTGGGATTGGGAGAGGAAATTCATCCTTTGGGCAGGCCCGATTGAGGTCGCGGAAATCCTGGCAGATCCGTATCTGCCCATTCTTCTTCTCCACCGGGACAATATTGGTGAGCCATCGTGGATACTTCATCTCCTTGATGAAGCAGCGATTAACTTGTCAACCTCTGCGATGACATCGTCTTCAAGTTCTGGACGTAACCGCCGTGGTTGCTGCTTGATGGGACGGAACCGTGGGTCAATTGCCAACTTGTGCATGGCAACATGAGGGTCCAAACCTAGCATCTCCTTGTAACTCCAGGCGAAACAGTCTCGGTACTCCATCAAGAAGCTTCGGTAGTCCTCCCGCTCCTCTTCCGACAGCGTGGCGCTAACAAAAGTGGGGCGTGGGTCATCCTCCATTCCAAGGTTGACTTGGACGAGATCATCGATGGTGGCTGCCCTCCGTCTTCTAACTCCTGTGGTGCTAATATGGAGCTAAGTTCCTCGGCGTCACTTGGCTCACCGTTGGCAGAGTGTTGTTGATGAGGAACGACGGACAAAGTGTCAAACTCATCACTTGATGAGATGGACATGGCGTGGCAGTTGACTCGTGTTCCGACACCGAGCTCCTCCTCTTCATCGGCAGGGTCGTAGGTACAGCATTCCATCGCATCGTGTATCGGATCGTCAAGGATGCATGTCATGGCATGCTGGTATGTTGCACCTGCATTCTTCAACCCAAAAGGCATGCCATTGTTGTATAAGTCTCCTTCTGGCATCGGTCGCCCTTTATCTTCTGGTTCTCGTGGTGCTGGCGTGGAGCTGAGCTTCCCCTCATCGCCGGGGGCGTCGGGGTTGTTGTAGCCAAGCCCAAACTTTGGTTGAGCTTTGCCTTTTTGCTTGATGAGGTCTTCCACTTGTCTCCACCATTCCTCGCATATGGCAGGTGGTGGAGGCATCATGTTGTTCCGCCCAAGAGTGATCCCGGCCTTCTCCAATAAGCGAACCATCTTGGGCTCCGCCTTCATTGTCGATAGTACCTCCTCTAGGTCACTGCAAGTTTGCGGAAATTAAAATACAAAATCACATTGTTTTACCTGCGGGACTTTGTAGAAAATGGTCTGGACTCTAGATCTAGACAAAATGGGGATTGCCCAAACCTCCAATGGGGAAGTCACTGAGACATAGAGCGACGGGGGTTGTACGCCTTGAGCTTCCCTTGCGACTTCCTCCACCTCTTTCATTCTTCTTCTATCGGCTATTGATACGGGCGCAGGCTCTTCCCTCCGGGGGTTGCGTGCCCGTAGCGTGATGGGTGGTGGTGCATCATTGCCGCCTGTTAGCATCCTGGAGCCTTCCTGGGCACCTGCAGAGCTTCCAAGTGTTAAACAAATGGGCTCTCGGCGCGCCAAAGTTGATGAAGAAGTGGTAGCCTCTTGAGAAATTGTTGTGGCCGACCTCAACGTGATTGGTGTTGACGTCGGGAACCTTGCCTTCAACAATAATGGGGCCACTGGACCAGGCATAGAAGATCTTGTTCCACATGATGTCGAAGTAGAGCTCCCTACCTGCAATTGGGAAGAGGGGCTATAGTCATACCGCGCAGATGAAGATGACCGCCTACGGATTTGGCTCATGTGGCTCCGAGTGGAGGAGCCCTTTGCATCGGCAGGTGAGCTCGTCACGATGGGGAGCTTCATCTCGGCTACTGGCCCAAAACTTGGTTTGGTCAAGAGATCCACCGGAGGTGTTGTGCGCCCCAACTGCTGGTCGCTGTCTACAACGGGGAAGTGGTACTTCGCATCTGCATGGTGAGACTCCTGCACAGTATAAGGAGATATGTTGCCGATGATGCGCTTTTGTGTGCCGCTGGCGTCGAGGAACTTCAGGCATTGATGGAGGGTGGATGGAACGACGCTATTCTTGTGGATCCACGGTCTTCCTAGAAGGGCGGAGTAGGAGGTATTCGCCTCGATGACGAAGAACCGCACCTTGAAGCTAAAAGTTGACATCTGGATCTTCAATGTAATGGCACCTAGCATAGGCTTCCCTTGGTTGTCGAAGCCGCAGATCATCACGTCTGTAGCCTCCAAGTCGTCCACCGTGAAACCTGCTCGCGTCAAACTCCGAAGAGGGAGAATGTTCATGGCAGACCCTGGGTCTATGAGGATCCTACAAAGATGTGCAACACCAATATTACCTTCCACATACAATGGCCAGTTGTGGTCACCATCATCTATGAGCTTATCCTCCTCGTCGAACGTGATCTCGTTCATGAACAAAGGGCTGGAGCAAAGATGGTGTTTCGCCATGGACACCTCGTAGAGTTCCGGAGCTTGGAGTGCCTTGATAAGGGCTTCGCGAAGGTCAGGCACCAATATGAGCGCATCATGCACACGCAAAAGTGCAGGGATCCGCTTGAGGTGGGCGATGATGTTGTAGTCGACGTCACGTGCCTTCATCTTCTCTTGGCCTTGGTGTTCAGATTCCTCCACCTGCAAAGGCGCCTCCTTTGGGGCGATTGGTTTCTGCACCCTTGTCGGCTTGATCTTTAGTGGTTCAGGTAGGACTTTGCCCCCACGCAGATTCATGTTCACCTCTTCCAATGGCACTTCCTTTGTCGCCTCTTCGGCGTGGATGACCGCCTGCTCTTCAGGAGTAAACACGTCTTCGGAAGGGGTGTCGCTGTAGTCATGGATGACGTTGCAACTCTCTATGATTGGTGATTAGGATGAGCTGGCTCCTTCTTGAACTTGCTCCCCCTCCTTTGCCGGTGCTTGCCCCAGCCGGGTGGCAAGAACTACCCCAAGGTTGGTAGCACACGCCCCCGTCGAGGAAAAGGCTCGTCCCCCTCTGACATAGGGACAAATCTTGGCGGAGGCCGGCGTTCACTTGGATCAAACCGCCTTAGAATTCTTGGGGGAACACGTTCTGGCAAAACCGGGCGAGGATGTCGGGGTGGAAGCCTCCTTGCGTACGACCTTCGGCGCACTGTCCTCCAAGGCTCCTCCTCGGGAATGGTTGGGGTCACCTGCGACTGAAAGGGAGATTCCTGCGTCCTGGAGAGGACGAGGTTGGATAGCTGGTCTTCGACTTTGGACAGTGGTACCCATGTTTCTTCAAGCTTCGTGTCTTCACTTGGCGGAGACGGTAACTTCATGCTCACCATGTTTACTGCATGGTAATCTGGGTTGATAGCTTCTGGGTCGAGGTTGATCCTCCTCTCATTAATGGCTCTTTGGAGCCATTCTTTGAACGCGACACAATCTTCAATGACATGTCCCACATACCTATGATATGGGCAAAATAAAGGATTATCTGTCATCCTCACCTGATCAGGCCTCCGAGGCTCTGGTAAGTTCAAGGCTCGATGCTCCATCAACTGGTCGAACATGTCCTTGACGAGCTCCCGACGGAAGATGTACTGCTTCTTGAGGAGTTCCTGCATTGACGGGCGTTACCTCCCTCCGGCTTGTTCGCCCCTTGCACCCAAGATGGGCACATGGCCTTGCGGTGTAGACGAGAAGACCTTGGTGGTGTTTGTTTCGGCTGGTGCCTTCGCCCTACTACCGTTGTTGATTTGCTTGGACGTCGAGGCGAAGCACTTGGCGGGATCAAATGCGCTGGCATTTTTATAGAGCTCCATTATCTGCGGTGATTTCTCAAACTCAAGCTTCGTGGCCGCTACCGCCGTGCTGAGGGCACTAAAAGTTCTAGGCTCACACCGAGAGACTTCGAGTGACCAATGTTGCTGCATCCCGTGGACGCACATCTCAATGGCATCCTCGAGGTGCATCTCCCTGGCAAGACGCACATAACTGTTGCGGAAGCGGATGATGTAGTCGTCAATGGACTCATCTCGTCGTTGTCGAACTTGCGCCAGCTCGACAACTGAGAAGTCCTTCTTCATGGCGACGAAGTGCTTCTTGAAAACCTCCTTCATGGCCGCCCAACTCCCAATGGACCCAACTGGTAAACGGCTGTACCAATGGAAGGCGGGCCCGGTTAATGACCCTGAAAATTGGCGAAGGAGAATTGACGGGCTGTTTGCTGTGTTGCCGCATGCCGCCTCGAAGTATGCCAAGTGCTCCCTTGCATCACCGGTTCCATCAAATTGACGGAACTTTGGTGGGTGCCACCCTGCGGGATACGCCATCATGTCATGCCACGCTTCGTAAGGCTTCTCCAGCTCACTCTCAGAGGTGTGAGGGGCTTGATCTATCGCCATTTTCTTCAACTTCTTGTCCACCATATCCCCGACCATGTCGTGGTAGTCCTTCAGCATAACCGCGTGTGGTAATGCGTTGGCAGCACCAGCAGGGCTAACCCAAGGCCGAGCTTGTGTGTTGGGGTCATGTTGAGGCACATCATTTAAGGGCAGCCTAGCAGGAGGGCCCACCTGAAGTTCCTCCTCTTGCGGATCCACCACACGTTGCAGCACGCCTTGTGGAGGAACGCCTTGGCTGGACATCATGAGCTCAATGAACTGGTCAAGCTTTGACGCCAACTGGTCAATCGTCTGGCGCTGGCTTCTGACCTCTTCTTCTAGAGACACTTCTTGTGGTGCTACTTTGTTTACAACACTTGGGCCCTGGATGCCATCAACGGGTGGCTTGGCAGCAAGATCTTGATCCACAAGGCTATCACCATGATTCACCATGTGAACAGGCGCGGTGTGGAGGTCTTCATCACCTCCCTCGTAATCTGACAAAACCGATGCAGCTAGTTCATGGTAACGGGGGGAGTGTGAGCGACTCTCCAACGATGGCGAGGAAGATGAGTCGGAGAAGCCTTCTTCATCATCAAGGTTTTCTTGGCATTCTCCATCTCCGGGAAACCCATCCATCACGCCTTGACGGACGATGGATTTTAATCTTGTATTGGCCCCTGGCTGGTTTGCAACTTGCCGTCGTCCTTCAAGGTCTTGAGGAAGCCGTGATGTAATGTCGGTGTAGTGACGCTTGTATATATCTTCATTTTGTGATGTGCTCCCTCCACCTAACGAGCCTTTCCCTGTTGTCACAGGAAGACATGTGGCCCTGGATCTTGCAGCTTCTTGCGACGTCGATGAGCCTGTCTTGGCATCCCCCTCCGCACCCGTCAGCCATGCGCGAACAAGGCCAAGGCGCGGTAGAAAGGTCCTCTGGAAGTCCGCCCTTGGGTTCGGCACGATCTCTTCTTCAGAAGGATAGTCGAACTCCTCGGTGATGGCGGGAGGCCGTCATTCATTACTTGACCCTTCACTTGGCTGCACTGCAAGAGTACCGCACAAGGCAAGGTTCTTCTCAGTTGATTCCTTCGCTTTTTCAGCCTCCTGCTGGGCTTGAGCTTCTCCATCTTGGTCCATCCTTTCAGAGGGAACAAGAGGAAACTCCGTGGGAAGTGTTGTATCTTGTGGGAGGGCAGCGTTGGCTGCACCCTCGGAAGCTACTTCATTGTTGGAGGAGAATGTAAGCTTGGCTTCTTCGACGCCTTCCATCAGTGTGACCGTCGGCGCTGGCATCTTCTGATTCTCTAGTGGGGGTGCTAGTGCAGTAGCCTTCACCTGTTCATCATTCTTCTGGGGAAGGGATGAAGAAAGAACCTCCTTGCTCCCTTGCTCAGTGCTTCTCGTGGACGTCTTGCGTGGTTTCGGCGCCAACCGGCTGAGCAGGTAGCTATACCGCTCATGCCGCTCCAAGTCGGGGGAGATGCAAAATTTGATCCTGTCATTTTCTTGAACGACCCCACCATCGGGTCGTAAACGTACCTAAGTGTGTCGAAGGACTAAGTCCTCAAGTTCTTCATAAAGAAGATGGCGGTTTCTCCGACGCCTCTCGCGCTTGCGCTGATTCTCCGCTGGAAAGATACCATCCCTTTGCACCGATGGCGTGCGTAGGAGTGTTGGTGCAGGGCGCCTCGTAGATGATGAAGTCCTGTCCGTCATCGCCTGCAGCAGTGGCCGATCTCCCCGCCTAGGAGGTGACGAAGGTCGTGGTGGAAGTGTCGGTCGCAAAGGTTCCCGTGGTTGCCACTGTTGAGTGGGCCGAGGGTCCCTCTCATTGTCTTGATGTCCCCGCCTGGGAGGGGATGACGATCGTGGTGGGAGTGTCTGTCGCAAAGGTTCCGTGGTTGCCACTGTTGAGTGGGCCAGGGGTCCCTCTCATCATCTTGATGTCTTGACCATCGGTTCCAACGTGGAGGCATGTTGGGATATCTCCGTTGTGGGAAGTGTCAAGTTGGTTAAGGTTATCACCGAGGCGCCAAAGTCTGGCGCTCATGTTGAGGACGATGGCTTGGGGCTTGACGCCTCATCCTTCCAGCAGCTTGAGCCGTCGATGCACTTGGCGCCGTTGGATCTTGGAGCCTCCTCTGGATATTGTTCATCTGCTCTTGGAGTTGGCGAAATTCTCGCCGTAGGTCGTCGTCCCGTGGCGCGGGTGCTTCATGCCGAAGGGTGGAAAACCTGTTGTTGCTGGGGAGAGACCTTCCGTCGACTGCTGAGTTGTGGAGACACGGCGCCCATGCACCCCTTCGAGTGTCGCCAATGTTGAGGGAGATAGTAGGGCCTGGTAGAACGGGCTCTTTGCGTGAGCGCCGCTTCCAGAACTCCTTCATGATGGCGCGTCTCACCAGCTCCTTGACCTTGCATGGCTCGTATGCCCAATCATCAGGGAACAAGTCATACGGAGGGGTTAAGGTGCTTCGGTAAGTGAACACCTTATCAGCTAGGTCCATAGCACCGAGGGATCAATCCTCCTCCGGCACCGTGCTCTGAGCGATGCGGGAAGCTATCTGTTGGTGGAGTAACTGTACCTTGCGGTACTTCCTCCTGTAGTTGCGTAGGGGATGAGGGCTATCCGACAAACGAGCGTTGGCCATGAGCCTACGCAAGTTATGGGACATGGCCTCCAAACCCTCAAGAAGCTCTACCTCGGTGCGCCGCGGGGTTGGTTTCAGCGGCTCCGAATGCGTAGTCGTGGTAGGGGTGTGGAGGGACACCACACTAGCCCGCCTATTGGCGGCTCTGGTGCGGAGGCGTTGAGCTGCCTCTACATCTCCTTTCAAATCTGCCCTTGTCGACTCTTTCAACAGGGTGCGCGCTTCAAGCATTAGCTCACGACGCTCCTTCTTCACCTTGGCAGCCTCCCGCCTTAGTGCCTTCTTCGACTGCATAGTCTGGAACTGCGTAGGATCCTGGGCTTGATGGATGTAGACCTTCTCACCGAGCTCGATGACTACCATGGGCGGCATCGATCCAAACTGGATCATCACCGGCTCCGAGTTGCTATTGCGGGAGAGTCCACCTGCATGAAAGGGATCTTGATGAGCGGAAATCCTCGCTTATGCCTTGTCATGCAGCATGCTGTGCAGGTTGGGAGACGAGCAAAGACGATTCAGACGACCACAATGAAGCGAAGATGGGAGGAGAACCAGGTCCCACCGGGCGTGCCAATTTGTTTGACATGAGAAAAAATCTTACAAAGCTCCGTTAAGGAAGAGAAGGAGTATGGATTTCTCTCATGCGCCGGGAAAACGAATGCGGGCGTGCCAGTGTACTGTGGTACACAATGAAAACAAAGAGATGGGAACAGTATTTTATTAATAACAAGGATAACAAATACAATTCCCGGTATGCGCTCCGTGGCCTACTAGCGCGGCTTGCCTGACTATAGCGATTGTGGTCTCTGGTTCCCGGGGCCTCGGAAGGCTCCCGGTTAATTACTCCCGCGGGTTGCTCCGCGAGATACCTCCGATTAAGCCGTGTGGTCGTCTTCGTCGTCTTTGCTTCGCGTTCTCCATGCATGATGATGATGGTGTGAGTGTATGGTGTGGGCGGCGGCAAAGCCCGTGTCCTCGTCGGTACACGTGCCGCTCAAAACATGGCTTTGTGCTAGCCATGTCCGCTCTCGCCGTCGCGCCTCGTCGGTCTTGACAGCATTGATGCAGTCGGTGTTGGAGTAGCATGGATCCTGCTTGGCTCGGACTTCTTGACAATATAGCGGCTTCGTCGGGGTACACAAGGGGTGGCCTCGCGGGAGTATTATTTTATGGAGACCGGCGTCGGTATAAAAACCAATGGCCACTCACATTGGCAATGCCGGTGTGGTTGGCACTTCGTCTCAGCTGGACGCCGAGTTTAAGGCGGTCCGCCAAGACAAAGGATGCCACCTCACATGTCCATAGAAAGGTGACATCTTAGAGGCCACATCGCCTTGGGTTGATGCTACACCGAGGGTGACCTAAACACCAGCGATGCCATGGGCCTGTACACCAAATGACTTGTTCGCCATGATGGGTGCGGCTCACTTGATTGGACGCCGAGTCTACGGCAGTCCGTTTTGTCAAGGATGCTGCCTGGAATGCCCGTGGGAGATGATGTTGTAGAACTCACGTCGCCTTGGGAGGGTGCTACACCGAAAGGGGACCCGTACGTCGGGGACCTGTTCGCCATGGTGGGTGTGCCTTCATAGGTGGGACTGGTCTCGGGCTGCATCGTCGTGAGCACCGGTTCCGCCACATCATCTCCTCTGGGAAGAAAGACACCAGACCTGTGCACCGTGATCAGAACGCCATGGACCTGTGCACTGGAGAGACCTGTTCGTCACGATGGGTGCCTCGTCTCGGCTAAACGTCGTATTCGGTGGTTTGCCGAGACAAGTATCACGCCGAGACCTGTACGCCATGGACCTGTTCGCCATAGTGGGTGTGCCTTCATAGGTGGGACTGGTCCCGGGCTGCATCGTTGTGAGCACCGATTCTGCCACGTCATCTCCTCCGGGAAGCAAGACACCAGATCTGTGCACCGTGATCGAAACGCCATGGACCTGTGCACCGGAGAGACCAGTTCGTCATGGACTTGTCTCGGGCTACGTCGTCGCGAGCTCCGGCTCCGCCATGTCATCTCCTCCGGGAAGCAAGGGGCGAGACATGTTTGGGGCATCATGGACCTGTGCACCGGTGACCTGTTCGCCGAGGACCTGTGCGTCGGAACTTGTACACCGTGATTGGTACATCATGGACCTGTGCACCGGAGACATGTTCGCCATGACCTGTGTGTCGTGACTTGTTCGTCGGGGGCATGTAGGCCGCCTTGGTAGAGCACCAGGGCTAGTGGTTGGGCTGCGTCGTTGGTGAGCTCCGGCTGCTCCTGGGTCATCTTCAACCAAGAACACGACGCTTGAAGACGAAGAGCTTAATGTAGCCAAACTCCGATGAAGTCTGCGTAGCATCCTGGTCCAATGAAATCGTCTCCGGCGGCGACGGCGGGATCGGGTACGTACTCTCCGTGCATAGTGCATGCATGCTGGATGTGAGGGAGAAACAGAAGAAAGAAAAATTAGACAATCATCTCACCATAGGGGAACGTGAGCTTCATGTTCATGTTGCTGCCGCCAGGGTTCCTTGCACTTGTACAAGCCGGCCGGATGGATGCGTGAGGTGATGTTGCGGCCGCGTGAGTTCTGGGCGTGCGTGAGTTCTCCTTTCGCGTGAGTTGTGTTCTTCTGGGTGCCAAAGTTCTTGGTATTTATAGGGAGGAGTCAAACCCTCTGGGTCGCACGTGGGCGCAAACCTTCCAATATTTGGGGTTTCCATCTTAAAACTTGTCTTTCTATGCCATCGTTCTTCTTGCCCTGCACGGCTACAACACAAATCGTAATATACCTAGCTAGCTAGCTCCAGACCAAACGTGTGATTCTTCTGGAGATCAAAACATGCCATGTCCATGTATACCTGTTTAATAACACCAAAGGAAAATAACACGTAAAACCCATACATGTATCCAAACTAGCATTTCTATTGGTTCAGTTATAGACAAAAGCCAAGTTAACCAAGTATTGTACGGGTGTTCGGGTATACGTACACCGGCAAGCTTGCCGGCCGACCGAGATACCCAAATACGTATATACGTATCAAGTCTAGGCAAAGCTAGCCACGTACATGCAAACCTTCTTTTTCTTGAACATGCATGCATAAGGTAAGTGCATATGATAATAAACAAAATCTCACGTATAATACTTTTTTTTGCCGATGAATAATGAGTCGCCCTCGGACATCTTCCTACAAGGCAAGTTCAGTTTCCAATTTTTATACAAGGAAGCTACATCCTCTACGCAGACCAAAGCTCCTGGTCGATGCTATTTCTTGGCGCGTCCGACCAGGGCTCTCGCACGGATCTTGCCATGTAAACATCATATGAGCTCTTTTAAAGATGCGACCCTGGGCAGCGTCTCAAAGCACACAAATTCGCCCATTATCGACGACACGTCCTATTGGAAGAAAAACAAAAGGTACAGCTTCGTTACCTCTTCACAAGCCAATGCATTGCTTTACCTATGCACGTCTTGAATACATGCAAGCAAAACATGTGTTTCTTGGTCTCCTGCTAATTTTGTATTTGTTGTCTTCCCCCGTGTCATCAGGATACCATGGGAAAGAGGTCTGGGTGGAGTCGAGATGCTGATGGCTCGACGAGTGGTACTAAGAAAAGCAAAGGTGACTCGACTCCTCCCCCACCGCCGAGCAGGTCGAAAGGTAGCTCTAGCGGTGTGGAGTATACGCGCTTGACGCCTCCGTTGCCGAGTGCACCACGGTCTTCGCGACATCAACCTAGCCACAACTGCAAAAATTATGACAGGACGGTCCTCTCCCTTGACGCTGATGCTCTGCCACTAGGGACCCTGGAGGTAAAGAAAATAGTAATAATAGCAGTAACAAATAAAACTTGTATGAATGTATTTCTTCCTTTAATCCCACGTATATCATGTGTGCATGCAGGACAAACTCGAAGATGTGTTGCCGCATGTGCCTATGAGTCGCGGCGTGGAGCGACTCCTAAACGAAGTGATGGAAGGCATGGATCAAGATGATCTGGTCACCAAATCGGCACCTCCGGCTGGGTCTAGTTCGGCGGCGAAACACACATCACCATCAGCGAGTGATCCAGGTGTGAATTCTTCAACTGGGGCAGGGAACGATCTCATTGCCAAATCCACCTTCCTGATGACAAAACCCGCTTCTCTAGCAACATCAACCGGGACCACTGAAGCAAACAAGAAAGGGTCACCAGGAGCTATCAACAACAAAAACGATGGGGTGACTATGAATAGGCCAAGATCATCTGCTTTTGGTACGTGTATACTACCCCGGCCCTCTTGCATATTCTTTCTATCTTTTTTATATGCTCTCTTGACTCTCTTTCTTTTTTTAGATGTCACAAACAAGTCAACTACATTAGAAGGCTTCTACGCCCCTGAAGCAAAGGAGCTCCAGGCAATACTTGAGAGACACCAGAACATCCTTGCCGGAGAAAGTACTCTGCTTGAGAAGCTCAAAGTCCCTCTAGCTAACAACATCTCGACGCCAAGCCTTGTCCTCCCGCCCGGAACAGCAGCAAAGTATATCTCGATAGGACTCAAAGATATACAAGAGGCGCTAAGGGAGCAGCCGATCAATGAGGAGCTAACCATAACTAGAATAGAGTGTGATAAGTATGTGGAAGATCCCGTATGCAAACGAGGTCCCGCCAGACCTTGAGATTCTGATTCGCCACCTTGAAGCAGTGGTGGCTCATCTGAGCGGAAAGGGTGGTCTTGCCACCTCCCACACATCGGCACCCGCGCCAGCGAAAGTGTCGTCTCTGTTGGAGAAACTCGATGCGGCTCATGCGGGGATCACTCAAGGACTTCGCCGCCTCGAGACGGAAGGGTCGCGCCTAGAGGGACACCTTGCCAACCTTGCCTCCATCTGCAACAGACAAAAGAAGTTGGCTGAAGAACATCGGACGCTTGCCGACAAACATCAACAGCTTGCCGAGGAGTACAAGGCCCTCTGTGAGAAGGAAACCGAGATGGCGGCACTGGCTGAAAAGCGCGCAGGCGTCCTAGCTGACATGATGACTTCTAGCGCCCACCATCTTGAAGCTCACGAGGATGCCATCTGGACTTCTTCGAAGGTGGCCGAGTCGTACGAAAGACACCGTGCAGAGGCCACTGCCTTCCTGGCCGCCGGGGGAACACTTCCGGAGATCGCTATAGTCCTCGCGTACAAACACTAGTGCAGAACAGGCCTTTATCACCGGTTCGTAAGGGCATTTAGTGCCGGTTCTGCAACCGGCACTATGGAGTGCAGACTAAAGCCCCCCCCCCTTTAGTACCGGTTCGGCACGAACCGGCGCTAAAGTGCCACCACGTGGCACGAGCCAGGCCCGGGTGCTGGTAGACCACTAGTACCAGTTGGTATCACCAACCGGTACTAAATGTTTGTGGGGGTTTTGGTTTTAATTTTTATTTTTCCATTAATTTTGTGTTTTCCATTTAATTCTTTTTTGTTTGCTGGTATTTTACGATACTACATATTGTACACGTTATGCATATATATAAATAGATTTTCTCGTAGAACTGATCATATATATATAATCGGATGTCTCACAACCACCATTAATTATTCACACATACACATGTATATATATATACAATTTCTCCTACATGTTGCCTTGGTGCCTTCAGAGCACGATGACAAGTGGTTCATGGGGGCGGTAGCGGGTAATAGTATTCTCCTTTGGGATCTATGACCTGGTCGAACAAAAATCCCGCTATTTCCTCTTGAAGTGCTCGTATGCGCTCCTCTGATAGGAGCTTGTCCCGCACCTCTTTGAACTGTTAAGAAGGAGATCAATATGCATGTGTATTAGTTGTGTGACTAGATATCGACAATCATGTAAGATTTGTGAATAGTGTTCTGGCAGACGTACCCAGTCCTGTCTATCAGATCTGCTCCTTTCGGACGCCATCATGCGAATGTTCTCGCAAACGTAGTATGCACACACTTCAGTCCCCGGCGCCTGCTTCAGGGCCTTTACGACAATAGAATTTAATCAGATAATAATTAATCAAGCATGTTAATTAATTAATGGTATTGAAACAAGAATTAAAGAGATGGTAGCTAGCTAGCTAGTACTACTTAATTACTTACCTTGGGTCGATACCAACATAGCTTTTGTCGCCATTTTCCTGGAGTCACCTTGATGTACTTTGCCCAAGCCCTGCCCGCCGGCAAAGAAAATTAATAAAGGGGTTATTAAAAATAGTTCATATCAGGAAATGACGAACTAAATAGGCCGAGATATAGTTAATAATGATTGAAATAACCTGTCGACTATCCCCTCCACGATGCTGTAGTCACTATTTTTTTAAGTAGTGAGTCCAGTACTTCAACTTTTCCTTCGTCAACTTTAATGTCTAACAAGATCCAGTGGAAGCTGCATGCGCATACGTTTGCATGTATGAATTAAGCGGGCATGTGCATAACACTAATCAACTATAACCCTAAACCCTATACACTTATTAACATCTAGCTAGTAAGCAAAAATAGAATTTGTAGTACAAGACAGTGTGACTCACTCGAAGTTGTAAGGAAGTAGTATATCTTCATTGCTATTGAGGCGCTTCAAGAACTCTAGCATGCATTTCTCTACATCTTGTCTACACCATTCCAATTTCCATGTGTATTCATTAACGGTATTTGGGTCAATGAACCCAATGCCATAGCGTCCAGCTTTTTTCATTTCAGACATCTTCATCCTGCATAATACCACAGAAAAGAATATATAGTGAGGATATATAATTACAGGTAATTAATGATCAATCAATGAGCACTAGAGCTAGCTTGAGACTTAAATTACAGAAAGAAATCACTTACAGACAATAGCAACTGACGATAGATTTGTCGAGTGCATCTTGATTGAATAACTGAAATAGTTCTGAATACTCAATGGCCAGAGCTTTCTTATGGAAGTAATGATCTTCCTCGACTTGCACCATGAGGGACTCTCGATTGGAAATCTTGGTAATTTTCATGTACCAATCATGCAATTCATACATTCTCGTTGGGAGGTTCTTGACCTCCTCGGGCTCGACCAAAGGTTGGCCCCGGACATATTTCCGTTTATTTCCTCCTCTCTAAGCGGAGGCATGGGCTCGATCTCGAGGAGTTGTCCAACAGTGATCTTGAGCATTTCAGCCTGCATTATATGCTCCTCGGTTATTACCACATCGCCCAGCTCGGGAACGTAAACGGTTTGCCCACAATAATATTGGGCGCGCGTACTCTCATGTGTTGTTGGCACAACAAGCGGGGGGGTCGATTGCGCCGCCTGTTCTCCCAGCTGGGGAACGGTTTTCCCGCATTTTTTGACAGCTGCTTGTTGGCTCGAGCTCAAGCTCGCTTCTTTCTGTAGTCGTGCTCGATGTGCCTTCTTGATTTGGCGCTCATAGTCTGAGTCAACAGGCTTGGGAGCTGGTGGTCTAGCCATACGAATGAAGTGGTCAATCTTTTCCTCAGGCACTTTCTCCCTCGGCGGTGTTGCCGGTTTCGGTCGAAAATGAGCGTCCACTTCGGCCCGCACTATTGCATCGTTTTGCTCCTCGGTCATGTCGTAAGGCCTCTGAGGAAGAGGAGCGAGGCTGCTTGGACCATATTTATATCGCTTGTCTCCGCCTGTACTTTTTGTACTACCTCAACTCGTACCGCTACGCACCATAGCTCCGGCGTGTCTCTTCTGCGATTGCTTAGGCGGCGGAGACAGCTGACGTGGCTTAGTTGGAGCAGGAGGAGTGGCCTGACGCTGTGCCGGACTTGAAGCAGGAGGTGTGGCCTGACACGGTGTCGGACTTGAAGCAGGAGGTGTGGCCTGACGCTGTGCGGACTTGAAGCAGGAGGTGTGGCCTGACATGGTGGCGGACTTGGAGGAGCGGGAGTCTGCTGACACGGTGGCGGACTTCGAGGAGGAGTCGGCAGACGCGGTGTCAGTGGACTTCGAAAGATGATGCAATCCTTTTTCCATAGGATGAAACGATGTATGGCCTCTCCCAGTGTTTGCTCGTCGTCACCTCCAGGAATGTCAAGCTCTAGCCGCGAATATGGGCCCACCACCTCATCAACCAAGACACGAGCATAGCCCTCTGGAATCTTGGCGCAATGGAAGGTTGCTTCGGGGGTAATTGTAAAAGCAACGGCGTTCGCCACCTTCATGGATATGTTCTTCATTTTGAAGTGTAGCTCACAGTTAGTGTTCTCTATGATGTCATCCACAGGGTATGTATCCAGCAGTGCGTCGCCCGGGGCGGAACCAACGCTGCTTCTCGGCATGGATGGGACGGTGCTATCCAATGCTGGATGATCATCCGCTTGCTGCTGCCGCTGCTGAGACCCCCTTTCCTGGCTAAGTGAGTCGATCTGCTGCTGCTGCTGCTGCTGCTGGAATTTGAGTGCCAAGTCCGCGTGCCTTGCTTCTAGGCCTTGAAGGCGTTCCGCGTCCTGCTTCCTCTGCTCCTCCTCCAGCTTCCTCTTCTTCTCCTCCTCCATCTTCTTTCTTGCACGGGTCCTGTAGTCGTTGTTCCATTCCGAAAAGCCCTCATACCAGGGAATAACGCCCTTGCCTCGTGTTCTTCCCGGGTGTTCATGATTTCCCAGGGCGCGCCTAAGCTCGTCGTTCTCTCTGTTGGGCGTGAACACCCCCTTTCGAGCATCTTCTATTGCGTCAAGTAACTTTTGTTCTGCTCCGTTTAGACTTGCCTTCTTCGAAACCAGGCCTGTCTTCGGGTCCAACGCCCCCCATGCGCATAGAACCAAGTTCTGCACCTGGGGGCCAGCTCCTAGTAACCGGAGTGACCCCTACATCCTCCATCTCTTGCTCAGACTTATCCCACTTAGGCATTGCCACCGCGTAGCCACCTGGACCCAGCCTATGGAACTGCGTCTTTTTTTGCGGCATTGGCCTTGTTTTTTCTCGACCGTTCCTTAGGTAATTCTGATTCCTTGAATTTCACGAAAGCGGGCCAGTGTTCTCTTTGCTTCTCCAGTGTTCCCTTGAATTCTGGAGTCTTCCTTTCTGCAGCGAGGTAGTTGGCACATACAGTTTTCTTGTGGGTGTTGAATGCAATTGCCATCTTCTTAAGAGCAGCGTCCTTGACTTTCTGCACATCTGCATCAGTGAAATAATCTGGTAGGGTGAAATGTTCCATCACGTGGCAGTCATGAGACTTTAGGTTCTGGAACTTTTTCTCTGCCATGTTTATTATTCCCTTTATATTCGACGAGAAGCCAGACGGTACCTTAATACTGAGCAGGCATTCAAAGAAGATTTCCTTCTCTTCTTTGGTAAGAGCGTAGCTGGGATGACCCTGATGTATGCCGTCTTTTCCATGCATACGTTGCTGGTCCTCCCATGCCTCAGGTGTATCTTTTGTCTTCCCATACACGCCCAAGAAGCCAAGCAGGGTCACGCAAAGATTCTTCGTCACGTGCATCACGTCGATTGCAGAGCGGACCTCTAGATCTTTCCAATAGGGCAGGTCCCAAAATATAGATTTCTTCTTCCACATGGGTGCGCGTCCGTCAGCGTCATTCGGAACAGGTTGTCCGCCAGGACCCTTTCCAAAGACTACCTTCAAATCCTTGACCATATCATGTACATCAGCACCAGTACGGTGGCGAGGCTTCGTCCGGTGATCCGCCTCACCTTTGAAATGATTGCCTTTCTTTCTTACGGGATGCCTGCTCGGAAGAAATCGACGATGTCCCAGGTACACATTCTTCCTACAATTGTCCAAATATATACTGTCGGTATCATCCAAACAGTGCGTGCATGCGCGGTATCCCTTGTTTGTCTGTCCTGAAAGGTTGCTGAGAGCAGGCCAATCATTGATGGTCACGAACAGCAAGGCCTTTAGGTCAAATTCTTCCCCCATGTGCTCATCCCACGCACGTACACCTGTTCCATTCCACAGCTGTAAGAGTTCTTCAACTAATGGCCTTAGGTACACATCAATGTCGTTGCCGGGTTGCTTAAGCCTTGGATGAGCACTGGCATCATAATGAACTTCCGCTTCATGCACAACCAAGGAGGAAGGTTATACAAACATAGAGTCACAGGCCAGGTGCTATGGTTGCTGCTCTGCTCCCCAAAAGGATTAATGCCATCTGCGCTTAGACCAAACCATACGTTCCTTGCGTCATCTGCAAACTCCTTCCCGTACTTTCTCTCAATTTTTCTCCACTGCGACCCGTCAGCGGGTACTCTCAACTTACCGTCTTTCTTACGGTCTTCTCTGTGCCATCGCATCACCTTGGCATGCTCTTTGTTTTGGAACAAACGTTTCAACCGTGGTATTATAGGAGCATACCACATCACCTTGGCAGGAATCTTCTTCCTGGGGCGCTCGCCCTCGACATCACCAGGGTCATCGCGCCTGATCTTATAGCGCAATGCACCGCATACCGGGCAAGCGTTCAAATCCTCGTACTCACCGCGGTAGAGGATGTAGTCATTAGGGCATGCATGTATCTTCTGCACCTCTAACCCTAGAGGGCAGACAGCCTTCTTTGCTTCGTACGTACTCTCGGGCAATTCGTTGTCCTTTGGAAGCATATTCTTTATCATTACCAGCAACTTTCCAAATCCCTTGTCAGATACACCATTCTCTGCCTTCCATTGCAGCAATTCCAGTGTGGTGCCCAACTTTTTCTTGTCAGCTTCGCAATTCGGGTACAACAATTTCTTGTGATCCTCTAACATGCGCTGCAACTTCTTCTTCTCCAAATCACTTGCGCAGTTTCTCTTTGCATCGGCAATGGCCCGACCTAGATCATCAGTGGGCTCATCTGATGCCTCTTCTTCAGCTTCTTCCCGCATTGTCGGCTCAGCTTCTTCCCCCATTGTTGTATCATCGTATTCAGGGAACCCATGGCCAGGATAGTTGTCGCCGTCCTCTTCTTCTTCATTGTCTTCCATCATAACCCCTCTTTCTCCGTGCTTGGTCCAAACATTATAGTGGGGCATGAAACCGGACTTAAACAGGTGGACGTGAATGGTTCTTGACGTAGAGTAATTGTGATCATTCTTACAGACTAAACATGGACAAGGCATAAAACCATCCGCCCGCTTGTTTGCCTCAGCCGCAAGCAGAAAAGTTTGCACGCCATTAATGAACTCGGGAGAGCATCGGTCATCGTACATCCATTGTCGGCTCATCTTCATTACACAACACTGAATAGACCAAATCAATACAAGTTCATACATAAAGTTCATACAAGACTTAAATGCAACAAACAAATAACTCTCTAACTAAAGAATTTAAATGCAACAACAAATGCGATCAAGATCGCAACTAAGGTAACAATTGATCCAACAGCATAATGATACCAAGCCTCACTATCAATGGCATATTTTCTAATCTTTCTAATCTTCAAGCGCATTTTCTCCATCTTGATCTTGTGATCATCGACGACATCGGCAACATGCAACTCCAATTCCATCTTCTCCCCCTCAATTCTCTTCAATTTTTCTTTCAAATACTCGTTTTCTCTTTCAACTAAATTTAACCTCTCGACAATAGGGTCGGTTGGAATTTCCGGTTCACAAACCTCCTAGACAAAAATATCTATGTCAACTTGATGGGCATAATTTGTCATAAACACGAAATGCAACAACTAGTTTTAAAAGAGAATATACCACATCCGAATCATAACAAGGACGAGGGCCGACGGGGACGGATATCAAAACCATGGCACTATGTATAACAAACAACGTACGGGTAAGATAATTATACGAGTAACTATATATCCAAATCACACAAACATCAATTTGGTAATGTAAAACATTCATGAACAAGAGGCTCACCACAAGGTGGTGCCGGCGACGGAACGGTGCGGGCGATCGACTGTGGTTACGATGGAGATTTAGAAGGTACTAAATAAACCACACCTACATATGCAAATTAAGTGTTAGTTTTGACCACAAATTGCATATAAATCAAATACTAGCACATATATTTGCTACCAAATTACTAAACTCATAAATTAATCACTATACAAAGCATTGCAAGAGCTAATCTAGCAATGAGAGATGAAAGGACAAAGTTGCTAACCTTTGTGATCATTTGAATGGATGGGGGCCTTCAAATCTTGACAAATTTTGGGCAAAATGTGTGATGAGCTCGAGAGGAAGAGGGGAAGAACAGAGAGGAGAGGGGAAAGGGGAAGAACAGAGCGAGCTCGGATGGACGAAGGGTTTATGTAGGACGACCTTTAGCACCGGTTCGTGCCATGAACCGGTACTAAAGGTGCTGGAGGGGCTCCGGACTGACAACATCCTGCCACCACTCACTTTAGTACCGGTCCGTGGCACGAACCGGTGCTAAAGGTCGGCCACGAACCGGTACTAATGAAAGCGGCTGGCTAGCCGTTGGAACCGGCACTAATGCACACATTAGTACTGCCTCAAAAGCAAACCGGCACTAATGTGCTTGACATTTGACCCTTTTTCTACTAGTGAAAGCTCCTGAGTGAGGGAGCGGACTAGAGATCATGGTCTGCTCTGGAAAAGCTGCACTTAGTTCAAATAGATTTTTTATCTTAGTTAAATATAAACTGTCCTAGCTCGTCCAAAATAAAGATTGATTAGTCCCAGTGAATTTTTGTATGATCAATCAATAAATTGATGGCTTTTGTGATATATCTTTTTTTTTACTTTTACTCGCTGGGTCCGTCGTCGCGGCCGCCACGTATAACTGAGGTATATATCTCCGTTGTATATATTGCCACCTTTATGCATGCATGTATGTGCGTAGGCAGCCGGGCATATATCTGTACGTGCTACATTATCAAACTTGCCTCTGTATAGTCTGCATCACGATTTCATGCATGCATATGCATATACAAGTACGTGCGTGCATGTGCCATGCAAAGGTATTTTGCCTTTGCATCAAAACTTCTCTTTGTACGTATAACCTGCATGAAAATTCATCAATAAAAAGAAATTATTATTTTATGCAATAGTGCACAAAAAACGCCTCGAACATGGAGATGTCATTGGAGCATCTCCAACGGCTCCCCCTTCCCCAATATTTTTCTGGTATTATGCGAGTTGACCCTCTCCTAATATCCTCTCCAATACAAGCCACGTCAGTACGCTGTTGCCGAATCCCGCCGGACTGCCATCAGACCATCGCGCCACCACCATGTGTCGCCGTCGAACGCTGCCACTAGCCGCCGGGCCGCCATCAGACCATTGCGCCACCACCACGCGTCACCGTCGAACGCTGCCACCAGCCGCCGGGCCACCGCTGCCTGACGCCAACCACCACCACACCATCGCCGTCGCCCGACATGCCACCGCCAAGCGGACCCTTAAGGTCAGGTTGGGTACTAGGGACTGGGTTATTGGAAATATGTGAAAGCGTTCATCTCCAATAAACGAATAGTATTACTTAGGTGGAAAAAATAGTGGTTATTGGGGAGTTTTTTTTGGAACTATTGGAGATGGTGTTATGTCGTCTCGTCCAGCACTTCTTCCTCAGGCGGCACCTAACCTAGCTTTGTCATCTCTTTTCAAAAAAAAAAAAAAACTAGCTTTGTCATCTACTCCGTATAAAGCGCGACTCCGCACCGCAGTGGCAACGACGCCACCAAAGCCAGACCACTCTCCTCCCCACTCATCTTCTCTGGCCCAACCGCGGCTGCCATTCCCATCCGCCTCGGCTGGGGCTCCATCTGATCCACGGATTCTGGTGCGCAGTTCCTCAGATCCCCCTCTTCATCCTCTTTTACCAAGTTTTGTTGCTTTACGAATTGACGATGAACGCGTGCAGTAGATTGCTAAAACAGTTCTTGTTCCTGAATGATGCGCGGTGCTATGTTAATTTGCCCCTTCCCTTACCTTCCAACCCTCGGTAGATCTACTGTTCTTGGAGCCGCCGAGCGCTTATCCTCTCGCCGCTCTTCAAAAATCTCCGAGGAAATGCGTGACATGCATGCATGGCCCCCCCCAAAAGGCGCCAAAGCTTGTGGTTGTTGGACCATTAGAGTTGTATGTATCCTTCTTGGGGTCCTCCACTGTGGTGGTCGTGTCTGTTGCGTGCTAAGGCACTCTTTGTGATCTTGTCCTGTGCGACGTAAAAATGGCGTCTCCTCGTTTCAGTTTCAGTTTTCACCGCTTGCGTGTGGGACACTGGGAGTTGCAATGTAAAAATGACAGCCTGCAACGCCTTCACAAAAGAAGCCTCGCTAGCTTTCTCATTTTAGTTGGCCAGTTTCCACCACAGTGCATCAAGATGTAGATTTGGCATTAATGCATTTGTCACCCAAGGTAAATTGCACTGCTAATGGAACACTACATATCAATCGTTGTAGATCCCGAGTCGTACGAGTTCCTGCTGAAGCGTGAGCTACAGCTACGCAGGCAAGGCAGGATGGTGACCAAGGTTGTGGACCTCCGGTCGGACACGGTCACCAAGCCGTCCGAGGCCATGCGTGCAGCCATGGCCGCGGCGGAGGTGGACGACGACGTCCTGGGCGCGGACCCGACCGCGCAGCGCTTGGAGGCGGAGATGGCCAGGGTCACGGGCAAGGAGGCCGCACTGTTCGTGCCGTCGGGCACCATGGGCAACCTGGTCTCCGTCCTCACGCAGTGCGACACCAGGGGCAGCGAGGTCATCCTCGGGGACAGCTCCCACATCCACATGTGCGAGAACGGAGGCATCTCCACCATCGGCGGCGTCCACCCCAGGACCGTCAGAAACAATCCTGACGGCACCATGGATATTGACATGATCGTTGCTGCGATCAGACATCATGTCGGGGCGGGGGCGCTGCATTATCCCACCACCAGGCTCATCTGCCTGGAGAACACGCATGGAAGGTGAGTGAGTTGCTCTCATACATGTTGCTCATGTTACTGATCGGGATGGTAGTGTAGTGGTTACCCCCTGGTTGATATTTTCTTCTTGTTGTTGCTGCAGATCTGGTGGAAAGTGTCTGTCTGTAGAATACATCGACAAGGTTGGCCAAGTTGCTCAAAGCCATGGCTTGAAGCTTCATATCGACGGAGCTCGTATTTTTAACGCGTCCGTGGTAAGTAGTAGTATGTGATCGATAAACCGGCATGACTAAGTACCAAGTATTCATATCTTCCCCTGACATTTTCCATCACTGTTGTGGTCTCAGGCACTTGGAGTTCCTGTTGATAAGCTTGTGAGAGCCGCTGACTCAGTTTCGGTATGCCTATCGAAAGGTTTAGGCGCTCCTGTTGGATCAGTTATTGTTGGTTCTAAGGCCTTCATAGAAAAGGTGACGATGGATATTCTGCTACTAAGTTTAAAGCTGCTTAAGAGAACATGTAACGGAGATCTGAAGAATACTTTCAGGCTAGGATTCTTAGGAAGACACTAGGTGGTGGAATGAGGCAGGTAGGAGTACTCTGTGCTGCTGCCTATGTTGCAGTTCGCGACAACATAGGCAAGCTTGCCGATGACCATAGGAAGGCTAAAGTTTTAGCAGGTCTCATATGATCTTTTCCATGTGGATTTTCACACTTCCTCCATTTATATCACAAGTTTAACAGCCCTGAATTTGCTTGTCTTGTCCAATTGTTCAGATGGCCTGAAGAAAATTAAACAGTTTACAGTTGATTTAACCTCAGTGGAGACCAATATGGTTAGCTTGCTAGTCCATCTATTGAGTCTGATACTTTCCAGTATATATCGCCTTTTAAAGATCATATTCTTAAACTCCCGTGGTGTATTCTCTAGGTATTCTTTGATATCGCGGATCCACGCATAACATCTGACAAACTGTGTCAAGTCCTGGAACGGCGCAACGTGCTTGCGATGCCAGGAAGCTCCAAGAGGTTCAATTCAGTTCGCTCAACTGCTTTTTTTATCTGCTTAGTATAGTATTGTCAAGCTCAGCTGCTCAGTATGAGCATCCTTATGCCTGCATTGGCCTCTTAACTAAAATAAAAACTTCAGACCGCATCAAAAAGAAACTCGGTCTTATTTCATACGGAGTATGATGTATGCTTCATACTAACTTCTAAGTTTTATAACCCTCCATTTGAACTCCCTCAATTCGCAGCGTCAGACTTGTCATTCACTACCAAATTTCAGACAGTGACGTCCAGTATACTTTGACATGTATCGAGGTACGAATGTCTTACTATGGATTCCTTTGAACTTCTGTCACCCACGCTCTCTGTTTGCTCGTGTGTGGGTATCACTGACTTGTTGCTCTGTTTTCAGAAAGCCGTGGAGGAAATACTGTCAGGCAATGCTAAATTCGAGCACTTGACAAACGGCAGTACCACGAATTCATATGGGCACTAGGCCACTTCCTTTGGCGCCCACCTATGAAGTGCAGTATCCAGCTTGTTTGTGGCCATGGCCTTTTGTAGTAACAACTTCGCAGAATAATATATGTTGCTGTTCGGGCCGATAGGAACCGAATTTCCTAACTGACGCTCGTTGAGTCAAAATGCCAACTTTTCACACAGGAGAGAGACTCAGCTAGAATGTGTTACTGGCCGCCCATTTAGATTCTGCAAGAGGGTTTCTCGTTCCGGTTGTGGGAACCTTCTGAAGGTTCCAATCCGGGTTATTTTTATCGATTTTGGGAAAGTCACTGAGCCGGCTTTTTTTTTTCTGTTTGTTTCTTTAAGCGTTTTTGGTTTTTTTTCTCTATCTCCCTTTTAACTGTTTCTTTTTCCTCTCTTTCAAAAAATCACTATTTAAAAAAAAATATGTTCAACCTTTTGTTCATATATTCAAAAACTGTTCAGGTTTTCAAACAAATATTTGAAAATTTCGAAAAATGTTTGTGTTTTCAAATATTGTTAGGAACTTCAAACAAAAAATCTTGTATTTAAAATTTGTTCAAAAATTTCAAAATGTTCATGTTTTAAAAAATTGTTGTGAATTTCAAAAACTTCTCCCATTTTCGAAATTTTGTGCACATATTCAAAGAATGTTGGTGTTTTCAAAATGTGTTCTAAAGTTCACAAAAATGTTCACAATATTTTCTGTTGTTGTGGCCCTTGTAGAGCAGCTTCTATTCGGCACCTTCGACAATAAGCACTAGGGTGAACTCACTTTGTTGTCCATTTTGAGGAAAATACTCTATTTGACCCTTCTTTTAGTACAACATTAACATGTAGAATTATATATACCCAGTCTATTATGCATATTATTAAAAACGAAAATGCAAAAGAATTCACAATATAAAAGTGAACTTGAAGAAACTTCATAAATTTGAAATGGTTCGTGCAAATTGAAAAAAAAAGTATGTGAATTTGAGAAAAGTTCACCAATTTGAAAAAAAATCACAAATTTAGAAAACAAATCATCAATTTTAAACAAATTTGAAAATAACTTCATGAAATTTAAAAAAGTAAGAACTTGAAAAGATTTGTACAGTTAAAAAAGATCACAATTTTTTTTAAAAAATCACGGATTAGAAACAATTTCATGAACTCAAAAAAGTTTGATTTGAAAATAATTCATGAACAAGAAAAAGTGCATGAGTACAAAAAAATTCGCAAAATTGGAAAGAAGTTTGAAAAAAGTTCAAACCGAAACAAAATCATTGATTTTGAAATAACAAAAAATAAAGATTTTAAAAAGAGTTCACGAATTTGAAAAAAAATCACGAATTTCAAAATAAGTTCATCATTTTTTAAAGTACACGAAATTGAGAAAAACACGATTTTCCAAAAATATATTCTTGAATTTGAAAAAATCACATATGTTAAAAAATGTACTCCCTCCGTTCCTAAATACTTGTCTTTCTAGGCATTTCAACAAGTGACTATATACGGAGTAAAATGAGTGAATCTACACTCTAAAATATGTCTACATACATCCGTATGTGATATTCATTTGAAATGCCTAGAAAGACAAGTATTTAGGAACGGAGGGAGTAAGAAATAGCAAAAATATATTCGTGAATTTGAAATGGAACAAGAAAAAATAAA
The DNA here is from genome assembly GCF_002575655.3 of Aegilops tauschii subsp. strangulata. NCBI lineage: Eukaryota > Viridiplantae > Streptophyta > Magnoliopsida > Poales > Poaceae > Aegilops > Aegilops tauschii. Next base: position 529,401,662 of record NC_053036.3, read on the forward strand.
ATAAATAGAAAAAAGAAAGAAAAGAACCAGATCACGCGCGCACACAATAGACATAAGAAATAGCAAAAGGGGCGCACGATGTTAGCTATCCTAGTTGGTTACTTGGTCTGGTACTAGTTCGAGTTTGAATCCCTTCGTCGCAAGAATATTTTCTGAGCCCAGGACAGAGGGGGGTGCGCGCCAAGTCGCGGGAGCAGCATAAAACGGCGCCTGAACCGCCTAATAAGGATTGGGCTTCTGTAGTAACAATTTTGCAGAATAATATGTTGTTGTTTGGGCGAATGGAAGCCCCCTACTCTGGACTTCGTGTTTGTGCATGCCGGATACAAGAAATGTTCGCCAGGCCGACCCATCACTTGTCAATCAAGTGTACTCTACCTTTCCTGCAAAAAAAAAAAAGTGTACCTGGCAACTTTTTTCACACGAAACTCAAGAAACTTTATTGCTTAGTAGAAATTCGGTTACAATCTGCCGCAAGCAGGGACAAAGTTGGAAAAAAAGGTAAGGGGGTCATGTCTATGACAATGTGGTCATCATCTATAAATGAACAATGATTAGTACTAAATTAGTGCAGTATTTTCTATTTTCATTGGGGTCTACTGACTACGTTGCTTACAAGCAAGCTCCGTCCCTGGCCACAAGGTTTCTAACTAGAAAATTTGAGCGTTCATCAATCCAGCATTCAGAACTACTTAGACCAGTAGCGTGTTTGGCACATACTAGAAGGATTGAGCGCGCTTTCCTGCGTCGTTGGTGTTGTTGGGTTTCTTTTTAAAAAAATTATCACTATGTTTCAAAATACTTTTTTTCAAGAGTCAAACCTGCTAAGTTTGATCAAATTTGTAAAGTAATATATCAGAATTCATAATATCAAATCAACATGCATGATGAATCTCCATACTTTCTTTGTTTAATATTGTGGATGTCGATATTTTTTGCTCTGAACAAGGTCAAAGTTAAAGAAATTCGACTTTCTAAAAAGCAAACACCCCTTGTATTTTATAACTGATGGAACATTTAGCTTGGGGTGGGGGTGATTATGGTGTGTTTCTGTGTTACCCACTAACCAACATATATTTATGTGGAGAAATTTCTGCGTCAGTGACTGCATATACTATATTGGTGCTACAGTATTACATGATGGTGCTTCTTTTTCTATGTGGTGGGATGGTGCGCGGGATTGGTATGTTTCTACATGCCGGTTGCTGCTGATTGATTTGAAAAATCGTTTGCCCAATTAAGATCATAAACCAAATCCAAAATGGAATAACTTAACAGAATGAAAGAACTTTAAAAATAGGAAACATATGGAATTAAAAGAATTTCAATGAGAGGGCTCCTTGAGAAATTATTGACCCGGTCAAAATCGGGTGGCCCAATTCTAAGTTGAAGACCACAATTAATTGTCAGGTCTTAAAAATTAGGAAGCATAGTGTATAACTAGAAGGTTTGGGCGCGCTTTGCTGCGTCGTTGGTGTTGTTGGGCTTTTAAAAATAATTAGTCTATTTCAAAATATAAGGTGTATTACTTTTTTGAAAAGTCAAACCTTTTAGATTTGATCAAATTTGTAGAAAATATATCAAAATCCATAATATCAAATCGGTAGGATTAGATTCATCATGAAATGAATTTTCATACATTTTTTGTTTAATATTGTGGATGTCGATATTTTTGCTCTGAACTTGGTCAAAGTTCAAGAAATATAACTTTCCAAAAAACTAATACCACTTACATTTTGGAACTGATAGAATATTTAGTTTGGTGGGTGGGGAGATGCCGGTGTGTGTTTTTATTTATAATGTGGTGATTTGACAAGCCTTTCCGTGGCGTGGTTCTGTGTTATACGCTAACCAACGTATATTTATGTGGGAAAATTTCTGCATTGGTGGCAGCATGTATTATATTGGCGCTACATTATCATTGACGCTTTTTTCTAGGGGGTGGAAGGTGTGCCGGATTGATATGTTTTCATAGGTCGATTGCTGTGATTGGCCCGATCAAAATCGTATACCAAATCCAAAATTAAATACCTCAATTGAATGAAAGAGCTTTAAAATAGGAACATAGGGAATTAATAGAATCGAATGAGAAAGTGTTGGGGAACGTAGTAATTTCAAAAAAAAATCCTATACACACACAAGATCATGGTGATGCATAGCAACGAGAGGGGAGAGTGTCTTCTACGTACCCTCGTAGACCATAAGCGGAAGCGTTTATCAACGCGGTTGATGTAGTCGTACACCTTCACGATCCGTCCCGATCAAGTACCGAATGTACGGCACCTCCGCGTTCAGCACACGTTCAGCTCGATGACGTCCTCGCCTTCTCGATCCAGCAAGAGGGGCGAAGTAGTAGATGAGTTCCGGCAGCACGACGGAGTGGTGTCGGTGCCGGTGAAGAACAATCTCCGCAGGGCTTCGCCTAAGCACTACGAAAACTATGACGGAGGATAAACTAGAGGGGATGGGGTTGCCGACACACGGCTTGGTGTTTCTTGATCTGTCTTGGGTGCTAGCCCTACCCCTCTATTTATATGTTGAGCCTTGGGGTCGAAACTTGGAGTAAAAGCCTCCACAAAGTCGGTTTCACCCGAAAGGCAAGAGTCCTCGGACTCCAGGGCCAGACGCCAGGGTTCCCGGCGTCTGGACCCAGACGCCAGGGACCCTGGTGTCTGGCCCCTGGACTCCACAAAACTTCCTTTTGCGCCTTCCAAAAACCTTGTGGGCTTCCCCTTTGGCCCAAATAAAGTGTTCTCGTACCCAAACATTTCGGGAAACATCCGGAACCTCTTCCGGTGAATTCCGGAACCCTTCCGGAGACCAAACACTATTATCCCATATATCAAACTTTATCTCCGGACCATTCCGGAGTTCCTCGTCATGTCCGTGATCTCATCCGGGACTCCGAACAACATTCGGTTACCAACATACATAACTCATATAGTACTATATCGTCAACGAACGTTAAGCGTGCGAACCCTACGGGTTCGAGAACTATGTAGACATGACCGAGGCACCTCTCTGGACAATAACCAATAGCGGAACCTGGAGGCCCATATTGGCTCCTACATATTCTACGAAGATCTTTATCGGTCGAACTGTACAACAACATACGTTGTTCCCTTTGTCATCGGTATGTTACTTGCCCGAGATTCGATCGTCGGTATCATCATACCTAGTTCAATATCGTTACCGGCAAGTCTCTTTACTCGTTCTGTAGTGCATCATCTCGTAACTAACTCATTAGTCACATTGCTTGCAAGGCTTATGGTGCTGTGCATTACCGAGAGGGCCCAGAGATACCTCTCCGACAATCGGAGTGACAAATCCTAATCTTGATCTATGCCAACTCAACAAGTACCATCGGAGACACCTATAGAGCACCTTTATAATCACCCAGTTACGTTGTGACGTTTGGTAGCACACAAAGTGTTCCTCCGGTATTCGGGAGTTGCATAATCTCATAGTCATAGGAACATGTATAAGTCATGGAGAAAGCAATAGCAACATACTAAACGATCAAGTGCTAAGATAACGGAATGGGTCAAGTCAATCACATCATTCTCCTAATGATGTGATCCCATTAATCAAACGACAACTCATGTCTATGGCTAGGAAACTTAACCATCTTTGATTCAACGAGCTAGTCAAGTAGAGGCATACTAGTGACACTCTGTTTGTCTATGTATTCACACATGTACTATGTTTCCGGTTAATACAATTCTAGCATGAATAATAAACATTTATCATGATATAAGGAAATATAACAACTTTATTATTGCCTCTAGGGCATATTTCCTTCAGTCTCCCACTTGCACTACAGTCAATAATCTAGTTCACATCGCCATGTGATTTAACATCAATAGTTCATATCTTTATGTGGTTAACACCCATCGTTCACATCGACATGTGACCAACACCCAAAGGGTTTTACTAGAGTCAGTAATCTAGTTCACATCGCTATGTGATTAACACCCAAAGAGTACTACAGTGTGATCATGTTTTGCTTGTGAGATAATTTTAGTCGTCGGGTCTGTCACATTCAGATCCGTAAGTATTTGCAAATTTCTATGTATACAATGCTCTGCACGGAGCTACTCTAGCTAATAGTTCCCACTGTCAATATGTATCTAGATCGAGACTTAGAGTCATCCAGATCGGTGTCAAAGCTTGTATCGACGTAACTTTTTACGACGAATCTCTTTATCACCTCCATAACCGAGAAAAATTTCCTTAGTACTCTTGCTAAACTCATAGATCACTATTGTACCCTCTTGCTAAATCACTATTGTACCCTCTTGCTAAACTCATGGTGAGGTACACAATAGGTCTGGTACACAATAGGTCTGGTACACAGCATGGCATACTTTATAGAACCTATGACTGAGGCATAGGGAATGACTTTCATTCTCTTTTCTATTTTCTGTCGTGGTCGGGTTTTGAGTCTTTACTCAACTTTATACTTTGCAATACAGGCAAGAACTACTTCTTTGACTGTTCCACTTTGAACTATTTCAAAATCTTGTCAAGGTATGTACTCATGGAAAAACTTATCAAGCGTCTTGATCTATCTCTATAGATCTTGATACTCAATATGTAAGCAGCTTCACCGAGGTCTTTCTTTGAAAAACTCCTTTCGAATACTCCTTTATGCTTTCCAGAAAATTCTACATTATTTCCGATCAACAATATGTCATTCACATATACTTATCAGAAATACTGTAGTGCTCCCACTCACTTTCTTGTAAATACAAGGTTTACCTCAAGTCTGTATAAAACTATATGCTTTGATCAACTCATCAAAGCGTATATTCCAACTCTGAGATGCTTGCACCAGTCCATAGATGGATCGCTGGAGCTTTGCACACTTTGTTAGCACCTTCAGGATCGACAAAAACTTCTGGTTGCATCACATACAACTCTTCTTTAAGAAATCCATTAAAGAATGTAGATTTGACATCCATTTGCCAGATTTCATAAAATGCGGCAATTTGCTAGCATGATTTGGACAGACTTAAGCATCGCTACGAGTGAGAAAATCTCATCGTAGTCAACACCTTGAACTTTGTCAAAAACCTTTTTTGACAAGTCTAGCTTTGTAGATAGTAACACTACTATCAGTGTCCGTCTTCCTCTTGAAGATCCATTTATTTTCTATGGCTTGCCGATCATCGGGCAAGTCAACCAAAGTCCACACTTTGTTCTCATACATGGATCCCATCTCAGATTTCATGGCATCAAGCCATTTTGCGGAATCTGGGCTCATCATCGCTTCCTCATAGTTCGTAGGTTCATCATGGTCAAGTAACATGACCTCTAGAACAGGATTACCGTACCACTCTGGTGCGGATCTCACTCTGGTTGACCTACGAGGTTCGGTAGTAGCTTGATCTGAAGTTACATGATCATCATCATTAGCTTCCTCACTAATTTGTGTAGGAGTCACAGGAACAGATTTCTATGATGAACTACTTTCCAATAAGGGAGCAGGTACAGTTACCTCATCAAGTTCTACTTTCCTCCCACTCACTTCTTTCGAGAGATACTCCTTCTCTAGAAAGGATCCATTTTTAGCAACAAAGATCTTGCCTTCGGACCTGTGATAGAAGGTGTACCCAACAGTTTCTTTTGGGTATCCTATGAAGACGCACTTCTCCGATTTGGGTTCGAGTTTATCAGGCTGAAACATTTTCACAAAAGCAACGCAACCCCAAACTTTAAGAAACGACAACTTGGGTTTCTTGCCAAACCACAGTTCATATGGTGTCGTCTCAACGGATTTAGATGGTTCCCTATTAATCGTGAATGCAGCTGTCTCTAATGCATAACCCCAAAATGATAGTGGTAAATCGGTAAGAGACATCATAGATTGTACCATATCTTAATAAAGTACTATTATGACGTCCGGACACACCATTACGCTGTGGTGTTCCAGGTGGCATGAGTTTGTGAAACTATTCCACATTGTTTTAATTGAAGACCAAACTCGTAACTCAAATATTCGTCTCTGCGATCATATCGTAGAAACTTTATTTTCTTGTTACGATGATTTTCCACTTCACTCTAAAATTCTTTGAACTTTTCAAATGTTTCAGACTTGTGATTCATCAAGTAGATATACCCATATCTGCTCAATTCATTTATGAAGGTCAGAAAATAACGATACTTGCCGCGAGCCTTAACACTCATCGGACCGCATACATCAGTATGTATTATTTCCAATAAGTCAGTTGCTCGCTCCATTGTTCCAGAGAACGGAGTCTTAGTCATCTTTCCCATGAGGCATGGTTCGCAAGCATCAAGTGATTCATAATCAAGTGATTCCAAAAGTCCATCAGCATGGAGTTTCTTCATGCGCTTTACACCAATATGACCTAAACGGCAGTGCCACAAATAAGTTGCACTATCATTATTAACTTTGCATCTTTTGGCTTCAATATTATGAATATGTGTATCACTATGATCGAGATCCAATCAAACCATTTTTATTGGGTGTATGACCATAGAAGGTTTTATTCATGTAAAGAGAACAACAATTATTCTCTAACTTAAATGAATAAACGTATTGCGATAAACATGATCCAATCATATTCATTCTCAACGCAAACACCAAATAACATTTATTTTAGGTTCAACACTAATCCCAAAAGTCTAGGGAGTGTGCGATGATGATCATATCAATCATGAACCACTTCCAACACACATCGTCACTTCACCCTTAACTAGTCTCTGTTTATTCTGCAACTCCCGTTTCGAGTTACTACTCTTAGCAACTGAACCAGTATCAAATACCAATGGGTTGCTATAAACACTAGTAAAGTACACATCAATAACATGTATATCAAATATAGCTTTGTTCACTTTGCCATCCTTCTTATCCACCAAAATACTTGGGGCAGTTCCGCTTCCAGTGACTAGTCCCTTTGCAGTAGAAGCACTCAGTCTCAGGCTTAGGTCTAGAGTTGGGTTTCTTCACTTGAGCAGCAACTTGCTTGCCGTTCTTCTTGAAGTTCCCCTTCTTCCCTTTGCCCTTTTTCTTGAAACTAGTGGTCTTGTCAACCATCAACACTTGATGTTTTGCTTGATTTCTACCTTCGCCGATTTTAGCATCGCGAAGAGCTTGGGAATTGTTTTCGTCATCCCTTGCATATTATAGTTCATCACGAAGTTCTAGTAACTTGGTGATAGTGACTAGAGAACTTTGTCAATTACTATCTTATCTGGAAGATTAACTCCCACTTGATTCAAGCAATTGTAGTACCCAGACAATCTGAGCACATGCTCACTGGTTGAGCTATTCTTCTCCATCTTGTAGGCAAAGTACTGTCAGAGGTCTCATACCTCTTGACACGGGCATGAGTATGAAATACCAATTTCAACTCTTGGAACATCTTATATGCTCCGTGGCGTTAAAAACATTTTTGAAGTCCCGGTTCTAAGCCGTAAAGCATGGTGCACTAAACTATCAAGTAGTCATCATACCGAGCTTTTGTCAAAACGTTCATAACGTCTGCATCTGCTCCTGCAATAGTTTTGTCACCTAGCGGTGCATCAAGGACATAATACTTCTGTGCAGCAATGAGGATAATCCTCAGATCACGGATCCAATCCGCATCATTGCTACTAACATCTTTCAACTTAGTTTTAACATATCAAAAATATAACAGGGGAGCTAAACGCGTGCTATTGATCTACAACATAGATATGCAAATACTATTAGGACTAAGTTCATGATAAATTAAAGTTCAATTAATCATATTACTTAAGAACTCCCACTTAGATAAACATCCCTCTAATCATCTAAGTGATCACGTGATCCAAATCAACTAAACCATGTCCGATCATCACGTGAGATGGAGTAGTTTTCCATGGTGAACATCACTATGTTGATCATATCTTATATATGATTCACGCTCGACCTTTCGGTCTCCAGTGTTCCGAGGCCATATCTGCATATGCTAGGCTCGTCAAGTTTAACCTGAGTATTCTGCGTGTGCAAAACTGGCTTGCACCCGTTGTATGTGAACGTAGAGCCTATCACACCCGATCATCACGTGGTGTCTTAGCACGAAGAACTTTCGCAACGGCGCATACTCAGGGAGAACACTTGTACCTTGAAATTTAGTGAGAGGTCATCTTATAATGCTACCGTCGATCTAAGCAAAATAAGATGCATAAAGGATAAACATCACATGCAATCAATATAAGTGATATGATATGGCCATCATCATCTTGTGCCTTTGATCTCCATCTCCAAAGCACCGTCATGATCACCATCGTCACCGGCGCGACACCTTGATCTCCATCGTAGCATCGTTGTCGTCCCGCCAACTATTGGTTCTACGACTATCGCTACCGCTTAGTGATAAAGTAAAAACAATTACAGGGCGATTGCATTGCATACAATATAGCGACAACCATATGGCTCCTGCCAGTTGCCGATAACTTCGTTACAAAACATGATCATCTCATACAATAAAATATAGCATCATGCCTTGACCATATCACATCACAACATGCCCTGCAAAAACAAGTTAGACGTACTCTACTTTGTTGTTGCAAGTTTTACGTGGCTGCTACGGGCTGAGCAAGAACCGTTCTTACCTACGCATCAAAACCACAATGATATTTCGTCAAGTTAGTGTTGTTTTGACCTTCAACAAGGACCGGGCGTAGTCACACTCGGTTCAACTAAAGTTGGAAAAACTGACACCCGCCAGCCACCTGTGTGCAAAGCACGTCGGTAGAACCAGTCTCGCGTAAGCGTACGCGTAATGTCGGTCCGGGCCGCTTCATCCAACAATACCGCCGAACCAAAGTATGACATGCTGGTAAGCAGTATGACTTGCATCGCCCACAACTCACTTGTATTCTACTCGTGCATATAACATCTACGCATAAACCTGGCTCTGATACCACTGTTGGGGAACATAGTAATTTCAAAAAAAATTCCTACACACACAAGATCATGGTGATGCATAGCAACGAGAGGGGAGAGTGTCATCTACGTACCCTCGTAGACCGTAAGCGGAGGCGTTTATCAACGTGGTTGATGTAGTCGTACACCTTCACGATCCGTCTCGATCAAGTACCGAACATACGGCACCTCCGCGTTCAGCACACGTTCACCTCGATGACGTCCTCGCCTTCTCGATCCATCAAGAGGGGCGAAGTAGTAGATGAGTTCCGGCAGCACGACGGCGTGGTGTCGGTGTTGGTGAAGAACAATCTCCGCAGGGCTTCGCCTAAGCACTACAAAAACTATGACGGAGGATAAACTAGAGGGGACGGGGTTGCCGGCACATGGCTTGGTGTTTCTTGATCTATCTTGGGTGCTAGCCCTACCCCTCTATTTATATGTTGAGCCTTGGGGTCGAAACTTGGAGTAAAAGCCTCCACAAAGTCGGTTTCACCCGAAAGGCAAGAGTCCTCGGACTCCAGGGCCAGACGCCAGGGTTCCCGGCGTCTGGACCCTGGCGTCTGGCCCCTGGACTCCACAAAACTTCCTATTGCGCCTTCCAAAAACCTTGTGGGCTTTCCCCTTTGGCCCAAATAAAGTGTTCTCGTACCCAAACATTTCGGGAAACATCCGGAACCTCTTCCGGTGAATTCCGGAACCCTTCCGGAGACCAAACACTATTATCCCATATATCAAACTTTATCTCCGGGACATTCCGGAGTTCCTCGTCATGTCTGTGATCTCATCCGGGACTCCGAAAAACATTCGGTTACCAACATACATAACTCATATAGTACTATATCGTCAATGAACATTAAGCGTGCGGACCCTACGGGTTTGAGAACTATGTAGACATGACCAAGACACCTCTCTGGTCAATAACCAATAGCGGAACCTGGATGCCCATATTGGCTCCTACATATTCTACGAAGATCTTTATCGGTCGAACTGTACAACAACATACGTTGTTCCCTTTGTCATCGGTATGTTACTTGCCCGAGATTCGATCGTCGATATCATCATACCTAGTTCAATCTCGTTACCGGCAAGTCTCTTTACTCGTTCCGTAGTGCATCATCTCATAACTAACTGATTAGTCACATTGCTTGCAAGGCTTATAGTGATGTGCATTACCGAGTGGGCCCAGAGATACCTCTCCGACAATCGGAGTGACAAATCCTAATCTTGATCTATGCCAACTCAACAAGTACCATCGGAGACACCTGTAGAGCACCTTAATAATCACCCAGTTACGTTGTGACGTTTGGTAGCACACAAAGTGTTCCTATGGTATTCGGGAGTTGCATAATCTCATAGTCATAGGAACATGTATAAGTCATGGAGAAAGCAATAGCAACATACTAAACGATCAAGAGCTAAGATAACGGAATGGGTCAAGTCAATCACATCATTCTCTTAATGATGTGATCCCATTAATCAAACGACAACTCATGTCTATGGCTAGGAAACTTAACCATCTTTGATTCAACGAGCTAGTCAAGTAGAGGCATACTAGTGACACTCTGGTTGTCTATGTATTCACAGATGTACTAAGTTTCCGGTTAATACAATTCTAGCATTAATAATAAACATTTATCATGATATAAGGAAATATAACAACTTTATTATCGCCTCTAGGGCATATTTCCTTCAGAAAGCCCTTAAGAAATTGTTGACCCGGTCAAAATTTGGCTGATCCAATTCTAAATTGAAGGCCTTAATTAATCGTGAGGCCATGAAAATTAGGAAGCATAGTGTATAGTTTAAAGAATTGAATGAGAGATCTTTAAGAAATTGTTGACCCGGTCAAAATCGGGTAACCCAATCCTAATTGGAGACCTCTATTGAATGTGGGCTCTTTAAACCTACGGAGCATAGTGTTATAGAGGATGTCTGCTGGGATGTTAACTTCACTCATGACATGATGAACCGAGAAGGATGCAAATACGGAACACCTTGAAAGTGCGTTATATCGACTAAAGGGGGGTGAATAGGCAATTTTTATGAATTCTTCACTGAGGAATTTGTCGGGGAGGAAATTCCTTAGCGAAGAACTACTTGCAGTGGAATAAGTACTCAAAAGTATGCATAGCAGAACACAAGCATGGTCATCATGATGAAATGAAGACAAGCACAGAGTACAGAAAGCGTAAACACAGGATAACACATGATGAACATAATCAGACTGAAGAAATTGAACTGAGGAAATTGAGAAAGTCTTCAGTCAAAGTCTTCAAACACAGATATGAACAAGCGCACAACACAGTAATGAGGAAATGAAAGAGTTGAGGAAATAGAACCAGTTAGCTTGGTGAAGACAATGATTTGGTAGACCAGTTCCAACAGCTGTCTCAGTTGTACATCTGGTTGGAGCGGCTAGGTATTTAAACCTGAGGACACACAGTCCCGGACACACAGTCCTCACCATATTCTCCTTGAGCTAAGGTCACACAGACCTCGTCCAATCACTCGTGGTAAGTCTTCAGGTGACTTCCGAACCTTCACAAACTCGGTCACTCGGCAATCCACAATTCATCTTGGATGCTCTAGACCATGACGCCTAACCGTCTGGAAGAAGCACAGTCTTCAAAGGTAATAAGCGTCGAATCCACGCAGGATCAATCTCTTCAGTGATGCTCAATCACTTTGGGTTTGGGTTTTCCTCACTTGATGATTTTCGCTCAATGTCCTCGGAGGATGGGATGCTCTCAATTGACAAGTGTCAGTTTCTCTCGGAGCAGCCAAACAGCTAGTGGTTGTAGGGGGCGGCTATTTATAGCCTGGGGAGCAGCCCGACATAATAAGACATAAATGCCCTTCAATGATATGATCGTTAGGTGGGAAGATATTTTGGGACAGCTGGCGCGTAGCACAACAACGGTCGGAATTTTGAGTGTCTAATTCCTCGGGGCTATCATGTTCCTCACTGTGTAGGCAATCTGCACTGGCGAATTCCTAACTCCTCAGTCAGAACAAATTCCTCAGAGACCAGAAGAACTTCGTCTCTATCACTGAAGAATATGACTGATCTGTATGAGATTTCCAATGGCTTCACTCGAAGGGATTGGTAGGATTAGGATTTTGAGTTGAGCATCACTTGGAAATTTTTCCTTACTATTTCCTCGACCCCCTTTAACAGTACGGTGTTTCCTATGACTCAAGAAAGAGAAAATGAAATTACGAAAACAAAAGTCTTCACGCTTCATGTTCCTCGAATGAATACCAAGTCTTCAGGGTTACACCAATTTCTTCACTTTCAAAGTCTTCAGAAAGTCTTCAGAAATACAAAGTCTTCAGTTGAAGAACTTCATTTTTAGGGGTCGACTTTCTCTGTAAATATCAAACTCCTCATAGACTTATAGACCTATGTACACTCACAAACGCATTAGTCCCTTAACCTATAAGTCTTCAATACACCAAAATCACTAAGGGGCACTAGATGCACTTACAATCTCCCCCTTTTTGGTGATTGATGACAATATAGGTTAAGTTTTCAACGGGGATAAACATATGAAGTGTAAATACTGATATTGAGGAATTTGATTGCAAGATATAGAAGAACTCGCCCTGAAGATGTGCGTAGTGAGGAATTTGTTTTTGAAGCAATGCACACTTGAAGAGTAAAATCATGGAGATCTCCCCCTATATCTTGTAATTCATACACGCATTTGATATATAATATGAAGAATTTGAAATGCATGATGAAATATGGTGACTGATGTAATTCAGCATGCGTGCATTAACATTAGCGAGTAATAAGCATGCAGAAGAACACAGCAAAAGTATCAGGTCACCATAGAGTTTAAGTTTACAACTCGATCCAGCAAAGTCATCAAAAGAACGAGAGTTGTAACTTAGCAAAAACGCCCATATAAGATAGACCCGCTTGAAGACTCACTCAAATTTCTCCCCCTTTGTCATCGAATGACCAAAAGGGTTGAAAATGAGGACTAACGCCCCTGAAGAATATCATGTTGATGGAGGAGCGCTAGCGTTGTTGGGGTCGTTTGTCGTAGTAGGGCCTGCTGAAGTGTCGTCCAAGTCTTCATGCTCGTCGGTTTCGCGCGATGAAGAATATGAGCTGGCCACCAAGGAAGGAACCTTGACCCTCTTGTATTTCTTCAGAGGAGGTGCAGACCAGTCAAAATCTTCCTTGAGACCCATTTGCTTTAGATCTTCCTCACCATATATATGTGACAGAATAGCCCAGGTGCGACCGAAGACTTCATGGAGGTAGTAGTGGTTTTTCTTCACTGCATTATGTGTAGCAGTCATGTTGTGAAGAATAGAACCAAACTGACGCTTAACCCATTTATGGTTCCGATCCACCTTCTGGTGAAGACTAAGAAGCAGCTCACGGTCAGTCATCACTCTTGGAGCTGTGGCTTGAGGAGCAGACTTGGGTGCATTGGCAGCAGAATCATGAGTGGCAGAATCATCATTGGTGGAATAAGATGCAGCTTTGAGAAACTGACCATCCAATGGACGAATGCCTTCATCAATGACAGTAGGATCCTTGCCCTTTTCATCAGCAGAAGAATAGGTCCGCTTGAGGACTTCAATCGGGGGCAAGTAGCTGAGGTGATTCTGAAAATCAGCTTTGTAGTTGAGTGAAGACCTTGTTCTGAGGAATCTCATAATCCAAGGAGCATAAGGCTTCAGCTCAAACGGAGAGAATGCAACATTTGCCATAGTCCTCATGAAGAAATCGTGATAATTGACAGGGATGCCATGAATGATGTTGAAAACCAGATTATTCATGATGCCGACAATTTCCTCATCAGATGAGTCGTGGCCTTTGATTGGACTCATAGTCTTCGACAGAATACGATAGACTATCCTTGGTACATACTGCAATTCCTTCACGAGGAATTTCGTCCTTGAGGCTTGACCAGGTTTCAATGGCTTCATCAGCACTTGCATATAGTGATCTGTACGCTCAGGCTCGTGGTACATGCAACGAGCTCCTTCAGGTGGAGGCTGATGGGCAGGGCGTGAAGCAACTCAGAGGTCGGTGCTTTGTAGTGAGTGTTTTCTGTCATCCAGTCCAAAACCCAGGAGTTCACATCGTCAGCATCTCCTGTGATGTGCAATGTTGCGTAGAATTGAAGAATAAGTTCTTCATTCCAATCAACAATATCTGAGCAGAAGTTCAGGAGGCCTGCATCATAGAGCACACTGAGGACAGGTGAGAAGCATGGCAGAGATTCCATGTCCACATGAGGAATATGCTCGTGATCGAAGACTTTGTCCTTGTTGAAAAGCAGTGAAGAATAGAAGTTGGCCTGGCTGGCGGTCCAGAAGCGCTTCCTTCTCAGACGAGCAGAATCATAGGGATTGTAGTCAGTGAAGAACACGTGCTCGCCGAAGAAATCATCATCCTTGAATTTCTGTTTCCTAGAGAATGGATCCTTTGGCTTGGGGTGAGGGGTGTCAGTCAATTGCATCACCACCTTAGGTTCCACAATCTCAGGTTCCACAGGATGAGGAATTTCAGCTTCTACTCCAGTGGCAGCCTGGGTCTTCAATTCTTCATTCACATTTTCTTCAGCACTAGTGGCTGGAATTTCTTCATGGACAGATGGTGTGGCATGTGGTTCTTCAGATCCCATTTGTACTTCAGTAGCAACCGGGGACTGAGGAATTTGTTGCAATGGAGTGAAGAGTGGAGAGTTGGGGTGCTGACTTTCCCAAAAGTCATCATTCAGCACGAGTGTGGTACAACCAATGTCCACATCTTCATCTTCCATTTCTTCAACACCGGCCTCTTCAGCAGTAAACTGAGGCATAGGCGAGGAAACAACAGGAGTTGAAGGGATTTCATCCACTTCAATTTCTTCATCCATCTGCTCTGACGAAGCAGCAGAAGGATTTTCTTCATCAGATCCGCTAGGGATCACATAATGTTCATCAAAAGGAACAAGGTCCTTTGATGGCTTGGTTGAGATAGGAACAGCATCAATGGGTTTTGCAAACAAGCTGGTCAAAGACTTCATCTTCTTCGGAGCTGAAGAATCTGATAGAGTAGATGGCTTCCTTTTCTTCATTGCTACTCGCTCTGCAGCCTTGGTCTTCTTTGCATCTGATGCAGATGGAAGAATTGGAGTTGGCATAGGCGCAGGAGGAGCAGAGGAAAGTGGTTGATTTTCTTCAGGCACAACTGATGCAGTTGCCATGACTTCTTCATTTTCTTCAGGCGCACCACTAGTGGATGCCCTGGCAATTTCATCAACGGCTGGAATGCAGTCATCAGCCCTGGTGCTCTCATTTTCTTTAGCAGCCTGATGTTCATCAGCGGTGCTGGCATGTTCTTCAGTCGACTGAGCAGATGCTTCAGCCTGAGGAATTTCAATGTGCGTTGGCGCATCAACATTGGTGGTAAATCCCTTTGTCAGCTTGACAAATCTGACTTTGGCTCCAAGCCAGTCAGTGTAGTATCGATCAAATTCATCACTCAGTTGCTTGATCTCAGCTTGCAAGGCAACGAGTTCTTCAGGGGAAAGCTTCAGAACATTTTGCTTCAGAAAATGCTATTTCTTGTACTGTGCTTTCTTCACCTTCCTTCCCTGTTCATATTTCCATTTTTCTTGATCAATGAAGGCAGTCAAAACGTGACTTTGACCAGGAGTGAGGTTCATCTCCGGCAAAGGTGTGTTGGGATCCTTGTGCCATAAATCAATGAAGTCTAAGATCAACTTGGGATCCAGCATCAATGGCACATTGCTGCCTTTGGCTCTAGCGGCCCTGATTTGCCTATCTCTGATGATTTCGGCAAGTTCCTCATCATCAACTTCGTCTTCATCAGACGGTACTTGGAAGGCGACCCGCTTCTTGTGAGGACTTGGTCAAGAGCCTCGTCCAGCAGTGTCCTTTGTCTTCAGCAGAGAAGGTCCCGTTGAAGAATTTGGTGCAGCTGAGGAACTAGCAGTAGCTCCTGAGGCAATAGAGACGCCTGTCGTCCTTTGGCACGTGGCGAGATGCACAGGTGCTGAGGATTTGGTTGGAGCAGCTGAGAGTTTTGGCAGAGGAGCTGAGGAATTTGGAGGAGCAGGAGCAGCGTGAGGAATTGGCCGTGAGGGCATTGAAGGTGAAGCACTTGACTTATGCGCAGGCTTCTTTGACATGGCCTTCTTTGGCTTGCTAGCAGAGGCCTCAGCAGAGGCAGCAGCAGCAGAGTCCTTGTTAAATTTCCTCACTGCTTCTCTTGCTTGTCTAGCCAACTTGGCCTGGCGCTTGGCCCATTCATCAGGATAATCCTCACCACGCTTGAGGCTAGTGGGATCTGCTTCTTGGCCAGGTGCCAATGGAGGTCTTGAGCATGGAGGATTTAGAGCGAATTTCGTCATGTATTTGGAAGTAACATATCTGTACTCCCTCCACTCCCTTGCCCATCTCCTCTCTATTCTTTGAATGCACACCTTGCGCTGATTTTTATCCTCCTTACCAAACTTGTCCTCATCAGGAGTGCAATAATCCTTGTATATATCATCAGGGATCTCAAAAGCAGTGTTGACCTCAGGCCTCTTTCCTCCCTTCTGTGGCTTCTTTTCATCAGCCATTTTCTTCAGCTGAGGAATATGAACAACAGAATTCTCTGAAGATGTATGCAACTTTTCTTCGAGGAACGCTGCAAATGAGTTAAGTTGATGAGAACCTAGTGATTCAGCAGCGGACATGAGTACCTGTGAACAGAGTATAGTTGCGAGGAATTTGGAGAGGTCATATGCATTCTCAGAAGGTTTTTCAAAAAGAACAAGTTTGAGGAATTTGACTAGATGAGTCTTGAAGAACTTCACTAAGCGTTCTTTGTCTTAGGTTCCAGAGTTGTATAGATTGAAGATCGACACAATTGAGGAATCTTGAAGAAAAATTATTGCTTAGAGAAACGAATCAAGAACAGATGACATGTGAGGTGTTTTAGTGTGTGAGGATTTGAAGAAAAACACCTTTGAAGATTTTGTGGAAATCATTTGAATCAAAGAGGGCAGTAAAAGTAACTTTTAATTACCCTGAACGAAGAACACGACGAACTATGAGGTAGAGATGTGAAGTTCGTCAGTGCAGATCTTCCACGCCCTAACTCGGCGGAGGAAGACAGCTACGACGGCGGCGGAGTGAAGAAATCCGCAGCCGGCGCGAGTACGACAGCGACGAGGTCGAGGCAGTGAAGCTCTTCCTCACCGGCAATGATGAAGTAGCAGCGGTGCTAGGGTTTGAGAAACTCGAGTGGGAGAGAGATCAAGCAGAGTAAAAGTGAAGTGAGGAAGGGAGGGGGTATTTATAGCCATGGTGAAAAACTGTTCGCCCGAAGAAATTGGACGAACGTGCCCCTGACCCTTCTCATTCGCGTGACATGTGTCACCCACGTACTGAGAAGTGGAGATCATGTGAGATCGTGGGTGAATAGATAAGTGTTTTCGTGGGATTCGTAACGGTTTGAGCGGCAAAGCCGAAAATTTTGGATAAGATAAGTTAAAAGTTCCGTTCGCAAATTCTTCAGCTGACAAGGACACAGTGAAGATTTTGAACGAGTTTCAAATAGAACGCACATGAAGAATTTGTGAATAGATTGGATTGAGTATAGCATAGAGGGGGAAGGGTCCGATCACATTCACTTAGCAGAAAAAGCAACTTGGAGAAATAGCAATAAGTGAATGCTGTAGAGGACATAAACTCATATATATATATAGCCAATGAAGAAAAACGACGGAAACAGCGAAGACAATGCAAAGTTGAAGAATATGAACAACTGAGGAATTTCAAATACTGAGGAAAAACTCAAATTGAAGATTTTCAACTTTTGGTGGTGGCGTGACCCACCGTATAAGAATGATGATTTCAGACACCGCGTACAATTGTCGTAGGGCTTTGAGAATCAAATTCTTTGTTAATTTCTTCACACTTAGAGGGTTAGTCTTCATTGATTGAAGAAAAACGTTACTTCGTGTGCTGCACATCTAAGTCATCAATTTTGCATAAGTGTTAGGATGAGTGTCCTTTTCAAAGAACATTCGAAGATTCTAAGATATTTAGCTCACACCACAACTTACTAAATCTCTTCTATCCAAGGGCTTTGTGAAGATATCGGCTAGCTGGTCTTCAGTCTTCACGTGCTCGATGGAGATGTCGCCCTTCAACACATGATCGCGAAGAAAATGATGACGAATCTGAATGTGCTTTGTCTTCGAGTGCTGAGCTGGGTTGTGAGCAATCTTGATGGCACTCTCATTGTCACAATAGAGAGGCACATTCTTCAAGTTGATGCCGTAGTCCTTGAGGGTTTGCTTCATCCATAGCAATTGTGCACAACACGAACCAGCAGCAATGTACTCAGTTTCAGCAGTAGACAGTGATACACTGTTCTGTTTCTTCGAGGACCAAAGACCAAAGATCGTCCGAGGAAATGGCAAGTGCCAGATGTTGACTTGCGGTCCACACGGTCACCAGCATAGTCAGAGTCTGAATATCCAATGAGATCAAAAGCCAAGCCCTTGGGGTACCATAATCCAAGTGTTGGTGTGTGAGCTAGATATCGAAGAATATGCTTCACAGCCTTATGGTGTGATTCCTTCGGTGTAGCTTGAAATCGGGCACACATGCAAACACTAAGCATAATATCTGGCCTAGATGCACATAAGTACAATAAGGAACCAATCATGGAGTGGCATACCTTTTGATCGAAGTCAATACCATTTTCATCAGTGCATAGATGGCCATTTGTGGGCATAGGGATTTTGACGCCTTTGCAATCTTGCATGCCAAATTTCCTCAGTACATCCTTGAGGTATTTCTCTTGAGATATGAATATGCCATTGCGCTGTTGACGAATTTGAAGACCTAAGAAGAATTTCAACTCTCCCATCATAGACATTTGATATTCTTCACTCATCATATAGGCAAATTCATCACTATAACATTGGTCAGTACAGCCAAAGATAATATCATCAACATATATTTGGCACACAAACAGTTCACCATCATAGGATTTAGTAAAAAGAGTAGGGTCGGGTGAACCGGGTTTGAAGCCTTTTCTTCATGAAGAATTCCTTCAAAGTATCATACCACGCCCGAGGGGCTTGCTTGAGGCCATAGAGGGCCTTATTTAGTCTGAAGACTTTGTCAAGATGCTTTGGATCTTCAAAACCTGGGGGTTGAGCAACATATACTTCTTCCTCAAGCTTACCATTGAGGAATGCACTTTTCACATCCATTTGATATAAGATGATGTCATGATGGTTAGCATAAGCAAGTAATATGCGAATAGCCTCAAGTCTAGCAACAGGTGCAAAAGTTTCATCGAAATCAATTCCTTCAACCTGTGTGTAGCCTTGAGCTACAAGCCGTGCCTTATTCCTCACCACAAGGCCATTTTCATCCACTTTGTGCCAATGATATTGTGCTTGCGAGGATCTGGACATTTAACCAGTTCCCAGACGTTGTTGAGCTCGAATTGATGCAATTCGTCTTGCATAGCTTGAATCCACTCAGGCTCTAGAAATGCTTCATCTACCTTAGTGGGCTCTGTGATAGAGACAAAAGCAAAGTGCCCACAAAAGTTAGACAAATGAGAAGCTCTTGAGCGTGTGAGAGGACCTGGAATGTTGATGTCACTGATGATTTTCTCAATCTGCACATCATTTGCAACACGAGGATGAGCGGGTTGTCGTTGAGGAATTTGATCAGCATTTTATTCAGTATCATTTTCCTCAGGTGCATCAGCATGACATTCTTCACATTCTGGAATGACTTCTTCAGTAGGTTCTTCAGTAGGAATGACATCCTCAGTAGCCTTGAACTTGATGGTTTCCTCAGGAGACTGTTCATCTAGCACAGGAGGTAGGTGCTCTCTTTGCGAGCCATTAGTTTCATCGAACCGCACATCTACAGTTTCAACAATCTTGTGAAGAACATTGTTGAAGACTCTGTAGGTGTGCGAGTCCTTTCCGTAACCAAGCATAAAACCTTCATGTGCTTTCGGTGCAAATTTAGCATTGTGATGAGGATCTCTAATCCAACATTTAGCACCGAAGACTTTGAAATAACTCACATTGGGTTTCTTGTCAGTGAGAAGTTCATAAGCAGTCTTCTTGAAGAATTTGTGAAGATATACCCTGTTGATGATGTGGCACGCAGTATAAATTGCCTCAATTCAGAAGTGACGGGGCGTCTTGTACTCATCAAGCATAGTGTGAGCCATCTCAACAAGAGTTCTGTTCTTGCGCTCCATGACGCCATTCTGTTGAGGAGTATAAGGAGCAGATAACTCATGAGTAATACCAAGTTCATCAAGATAGTCATCAAGACCAGAGTTCTTGAACTCAGTTCCATTGTCACTCCTGATGTGCTTGATATTCACACCAAAGTTGGTTGAAGCCCTTGAGGAAAATCGTTTGAAGACTTCCTGCACTTCATGTTTGTAAGTGACAATATGTACCCAAGTGTAACGAGAGTAATCATCAACAATAACAAAGCCATAGAGAGATGCATCATTTGTGACTGCTGAGTAATGATTAGGACCAAATAGGTCCATGTGAAGCAATTCGAATGGTCGAGTAGTGGTCATGATAGTCTTCGCTGGATGCTTGGCCTTGGTCATCTTTCCAGCTTCACAAGCTCCACACAAGTGATCCTTGAGAAATTTGACATTTTCAATGCCAATGACATGCTTCTTCTTCGCAAGCGTGTGCAGGTTCCTCATGCCAGCATGACTAAGTCATCGATGCCATAGCCAGCCTTCTGAAGCTTTTGCAAGTAGGCACACCGCTGGTTGTGGTCCTGTAGAGAAATCAGCAATATACAAATCTCCTCTCCTAAAGCCTTTGAAGACTTTGGAATGGTCAGCTTCCATGATCACAACACAACGATACTTGCCAAAGACAACAACCATATCAAGATCACAAAGCATTGAGACAGACATGAGGTTGTATCCTAAAGACTCGACAAGCATGACTTTGTCCATGTGTCGATCCTTTGTGATCGCAACCTTACCTAGACCCAATACCTTGCTTTTGCCTTTGTCAGCGAAGATGATATGCTTCAGATGCGATGGAGATAAGGGAATATCCATCAATAGACTCTTGTCACCAGTCATGTGATTTGTACATCCACTATCAAGGACCCACTCATTGGATTTGGGTTGCTCATCCTGCAGATGAATTAGTGCAGCTTACGAACTCATATACTTCATCAGTGAAGAATATGACATCAAATTCATCAGATCAATTTCATCAAGCAGTAAAACAGATATAGCAGTATGAGGACGTGAGAAATGAGGATCCATTTCTTCGTGATTAGCATGCGTCCATTCAGGCAATTTGTCAGGCCCCCAGCAAATTCTTCAGACGTTAAAGTACGTCTGGAGACCTGACCCTGCATAAAAGATTAGTTCTTTTTCTTCACCACCCACATCTGAAGGGGTGGCAAAGAGTTCATCACTCTACGAGCTCCATACGAGAATGGTGGCATGGAAGCCAGTCCATTTCGTTTCACATGAGAGGGGTTAGGGTAAGCATATGAATAAGTAGAGAAATTCTTCGAGGACTTACGAACATAATGGTTTGAAGAATAATGCACATATTCATAGCCATTCGCTCTACCCTGCGAGACAGAGGGGTTAGCACGATGATGTTCATATGAGGACTTTGATCCTTTTGAGGAATTTGATCCACGTGAGGAATTAGGTCCGTATGAGGACTTGGATCCATATGAAGAATTTGGTCCATATGAAGAATTTGATCTGGTTTCCTAGTCTTCACAGGTGGTGTCATGAGGACATTCACCTGAAGACTTTCAAGGCAACTTTTGGGAACCCAGATTTTCTTCATAGGGGAACCGTTCCTGCAATTAGTGCCAACATATCTAGCAAATACTTCACCATTCTAAATTTTTAACAGTTTATAGTTGGAGTCAAATGACTCATCAGAAGAATGAGGAGACATGTAAAGCCAGATAAATTGGATGGATCAACTGGAGGTCCCTTTGCAGCAACCCATGAGGTTTTGGGGTACTGCTCAGGCTTCCAATATGTACCATCAGCATTGAGTTTCCTCTCAAAGGCAATACCCTCTTTCCTAGGGTTCCTGTTGAGGATCTGCTTTTTAAGCACATCACAAAGAGTCTGATGCCCTTTGAGGCTTTTGTACATGCCTGTCACATACAATTCCTTCAGCCCTGCATTGTCAGTGATACTAGCAATATCCTCAGGTGAGGAATCAGCGATAGCAGAGACAGTTGAAGAATTTGTAGCATGTGAAGCATTTGAACATTCAGGTGAAGAATTAGCAGACTCACGTTCAATGCACTTTAAGCATGGAGGAATGAATTTTTCCTGAGAAGCGCTGATTTGTTGAGCAAGTAATGAATCACGCTCCTTCTGAAGATCTTCATAACTCACTCTTAGCTTCTCAAGATCTTGATTTCTTTGAAGAAATTAATAAGAGAGCTTCTCATGATCAGATAAGAGAGTGTTATGATGACTTTGAAGGTTGTCAAACTTAGACTGAAGTCTCTGAAGATTTTCAGTTAGAGTTTTAGAGCGATCCATTTCTTCACCCAACATATCATCACTTTTGTCTAACATGTTTTGAACCTTTTCAAGAGCCTTTTGTTGTTTCACAGCAATCTTAGCAAGTTTAGAACAACTGGGCTTTAGGTTTTCATCAGATTCATCCTCACTGGATTCAGAGGAGGGGTATTTCAGTACCTTGGCACCTTTTTCCATGAAGCAATAGGTGGGAGCGTAGTCATCATCGTCTTCATCAGCCTTGTTGGTGAAGCCATTTTCCTCAGAGTTGAAGATAGACTTGCTAACGAATGCAGTGGCGAGAGCTAGACTCGCCACACCCGACTCGGACTCCTGAGATGCCTCATCTTCCTCATGTTCCTCAGACTCAGCCTCAGAGTCCATTTCCTTGCCAATGAATGCCCGAGCCTTCTTGGAGCTGATCTTCTTGTGAGATGAAGACTTTGAGGATTTTGATGATGAAGACTTTGAAGATTTCTTCTTCTTCTTTGAGTCATCAGAACTGTAATCCTTGTATTTCTTCTTCTTTGTTTCCTTTTCCCACTAAGGACAATCTTGAATGTAGTGACCAGGTTTCTTGCACTTGTGACACAGCCTCTTCTTGTAGTCACTGGATGAGGAATCATTACTCCTTGAGGATTTTCCAAAGCGACCACGTCTTGAGAACTTCTGGAATTTCCTCACGAGCAGTGCTAGCTCCTGGCTCAGTTCTTCAGGATCACCAAGGCTACTACCAGAATCTTCACCTTCAGATTCAGAGACCGCCTTGGGCTTCAGGGCACGTGATCTGCCATAGCTCGAACCATAGAGATCTCTCTTCTCAGCAAGCTGGAACTCATGAGTGTTTAGCCTCTCGAGGATATCAGCGGGATCAAGTGACTTGTAATCAGCACATTCTTGTATCATCAGTGCCAGAGTATCAAATGAGGAATCAAGTGATCTCAGCAATTTCTTCACCACCTCGTGGTCGGTGATGTCAGTGGCACCAAGTGCTTGAAGCTCATTTGAGATGTCAGTGAGGCGATCGAAGGTTTGCTGAACATTTTCATTGACGAGTCTTTTGAAGCGGTTGAAGAGATTGCGAAGAACGTCAACACGAGAGTCACGTTGAGTTGAGACTCCTTCATTCACTTTGGACAGCCTATAACAGATAGGCTTAGCAGTTTCCAAAGCACTCACTCTTCCATACTGCCCTTTGCTCAGATGGCCACATATGATGTTCTTCGCTTGAGAATCGAGTTGCTTGAATCTCTGCACATCGGTAGCGTTCAGTGAGGGTGAGACCGAGGGAACACCATTTTCCACAACATACCAGAGATCGTTATCAATTGCCTCAAGATGCATTCGCATCTTATTCTTCCAGTAGGGGTAGTCTGTCCCATCGAAGGTAGGATAGCCAGCAGAGACCTTGATCATACCTGCGGTCGACATAACTAAAACTCCAGGCGGTTAAACCAAAATCACACAGAACAAGGGAGTATCTTGCTCTGATACCAATTGAAAGTGCGTTATATCGACTAGGGGGTGAATGGGCGATTTTTATGAATTCTTCACTAAGGAATTTGCCGGGGAGGAAATTCCTTAGCGAAGAACTACTTGCAGCGGAATAAGTACTCAAAAGTATGCATAGCAGAACACAAGCGTGGTCATCATGATGAAATGAAGACAAGCACAGAGTACATAAAGCGTAAACACAGGATAACACAGGATGAAGATAAACAGACTGAAGAAATTGAACTGAGGAAATTGAGAAAGTCTTCAGTCAAAGTCTTCAAACACGAACAAGCGCACAACACAGTAATGAGGAAATGAAAGAGTTGAGGAAATAGAACCAGTTAGCTTGGTGAAGACAATGATTTGGTAGACCAGTTCCAACTGCTGTCTCAGTTGTACATCTGGTTGGAGCGGCTAGGTATTTAAACCTGAGGACACACAGTCCCGGACACACAGTCCTCACCGTATTCTCCTTGAGCTAAGGTCACACAGACCTCGTCCAATCACTCGTGGTAAGTCTTCAGGTGACTTCCGAACCTTCACAAACTCGGTCACTCGGCAATCCACAATTCCTCTTGGATGCTCTAGACCATGACGCCTAACCATCTGGAAGAAGCACAATCTTCAAAGGTAATAAGCCTCGGATCCACGCAGGATCAATCTCTTCAGTGATGCTCAATCACTTTGGGTTTGTAGGTGTTTGGGTTTGGGTTTTCCTCACTTGATGATTTTTGCTCAAAGTCCTCGGAGGATGGGATGCTCTCAATTGACAAGTGTTAGTTTCTCTTGGAGCAGCCAACTAGCTAGTGGTTGTAGGGGGCGGCTATTTATAGCCTGGGAAGCAGCCCGACATGATAAGACATAAATGCCCTTCAATGATATGACCGTTAGGTGGGAAGATATTTTGGGACAGCTGGCGCGTAGCACAGCAACGGTCGGAATTTTGAGTGTCTAATTCCTCAGGGCTATCATATTCCTCACTATGTAGGCAATCCGCACTGGCGAATTCCTAACTCCTCAGTCAGAACAAATTCCTCAGAGACCAGAAGAACTTTGTCTCTGTCACTGAAGAATATGACTGATCTGTATGAGATTTGCAATGGCTTCACTCGAAGGGATTGGTAGGTTTAGGATTTTGAGTTGAGCATCACATGGAAATTTTTCCTTAGTATTTCCTCGACCCCCTTTAACAGTATGGTGTTTCCTATGACTCAAGAAAGAGAAAATGAAACTATGGAAACAAAAGTCTTCACGCTTCATGTTCCTCGAATGAATACCAAGTCTTCAGGGTTACACCAATTTCTTCACTTTCAAAGTCTTCAGAAAGTCTTCAGAAATACAAAGTCTTCAGTTGAAGAACTTCATTTTTAGGGGTCGACTTTCTCTGTAAATATCAAACTCCTCATAGACTTATAGACCTGTGTACACTTACAAATGCATTAGTCCCTTAACCTATAAGTCTTCAATACACCAAAATCACTAAGGGGCACTAGATGCACTTACACACCTCTCCCTATTTCCTCGAAGATACGCTCCACAATTGATCTAGAATTGTGACACGAAGACCAGAGGTTGACAATCTCGAAACAATATGTTTTCATCACCACATGCGAGAAGCCCCTCAACTATGCAAATATAACATCTTCTCGCAAAGCTAGCACCTTAATGATGAAAGGATTGGAGATACTTGGAACCGGTTTACTCCAAGCTCCCTCAAAGGAGAGGTGAGATCTCATGACACCTCCTTGCCCTCCATTCTGAGCACCAGAATCAGTGGATCCACCTGTATTGACTTCTATCCCTCTTGGACCAGGCCGCCGCCAACACTAGCCTACTGATACGTCCATTTTGCATCATCCTTTTATATCGATATTTATTGCATTATGGGCTGCCACTACACATTATGTGACAATACTTATGCCTTTTCTCTCTTATTTTACAAGGTTTACATGAAGACAGAGAATGCCGACAGCTAGAATTCTGGGCTGGAAAAGGAGCAAATATTAGCGACCTATTTTGCACAACTCCCAAAGTCCTGAAACTTCACGAAGGCACTTTTTGGAATTAATAAAAAATACTGGAGAAAGAATCAACAGAAGGGGGCCCACACCCTGGCCACGAGGGTGGGGGCGTGCCCTACCCCCCTGGGCGCGCCCCCTGTCTCGCGGGCCCCCTGGCAGGCCTCCGGTGCCCATCTTCTGCTATATGAAGTCCTTCGCCCTGGAAAAATTAGGAGGAAGCTTTCGGGACGAAGCGCCGCCGTCTCGAAGCGGAACCTTGGCGGAACCAATCTAGGGCTCCGGCGGAGCTGTTCTGCCGGGGAAACATCCCTCCGGGAGGGGGAAATCGTCACCATTGTCATCACCATCGATCCTCTCATCGGGAGGGGGTCAATCTCCATCAACATCTTCACTAGCACCATCTCCTCTCAAACCCTAGTTCATCTCTTGTATCCGATCTTTGTCTCAAAACCTCAGATTGGTACCTGTAGGTTGCTAGTAGTGTTAATTACTCCTTGTAGTTGATGCTAGTTGGTTTATTCGGTGGAAGATCATATGTTCAGATCCTTTATGCATATTAATACCCCTCTGATTATGAACATGAATATGATTTGTGAGTAGATACGTTTGTTCCTGAGGACATGGGAAAAGTCTTGTTATAAGTAGTCATGTGAATTGGGTATTCGTTCGATATTTTGATTAGATATATGTTGTCTTTCCTCTAGTGGTGTTATGTGAACATCGACTACATGACACTTCACCATTGTTTGGGCCTAGGGGAAGGCATTGGGAAGTAATAAGTAGACGATGGGTTGCTAGAGTGACAGGAGCTTAAACCCTAGTTTATGCGTTGCTTCGTAAGGGGCTGATTTGGATCCATACGTTTCATGCTATGGTTAGGTTTACTTTAATTCTTCTTTCGTAGTTGCGGATGCTTGCGAGGGGGGTTAATCATAAGTGGGATGCTTGTCCAAGGAAGGGCAGTACCCAAGCACCGTTCCACCCACATATCAAATTATCAAAGTAACGAACGCGAATCATATGAGCATGATGAAAACTAGCTTGACGATAATTCACATGTGTCCTCGGGAGCGTTTTCCTTTATATAAGAGTTTGTCCAGGCTTGTCCTTTGCTACAAAAAGGATTGGGCCACCTTGCTGCACCTTATTTACTTTTGTTACTTGTTACGAATTACTTTATCACAAAACTATCTGTTACTGATAATTTCAGTGCTTGCAGAGAATACCTTACTGAAAACTGCTTATCATTTCCTTCTGCTCCTCGTTGGGTTCGACACTCTTACTTATCGAAAGGACTACGATAGATCCCCTATACTTGTGGGTCATCACCTACAAGGACACATCGTTGATCTTGAGGTATTTCCAACACCGATAGATCATACCCACTTGATAGCCTGGATAGGATGAAATTTCTCCTGATCATGCGCCCATCTGTTCCAAGATGTCCAGATAGGGTGCATTACAGTTATGATTTTGTTTCTATCTGTATCAGAAAACCTCTTGTCTAGCACTATATCCTTTGTCCAAGTATCGTGGTGCAAATGAGATAGTTTGACATAAAGTTCCTCTTTGGCCGCAACCCAATAGTTTTTGGCATGGGAACGAGACACAAGGGTGTGCATCAGATCTTCGTCCATTGCTTCGCAACGGTCACATCTTTTAATTTTGCCCGATATGGTTACATTTTCAAAGTGGCATGATCAAGGAGAATTCCCCTTAGCACTCTCCAAAAAACCCCGAACTTTCCGGAGGACTTTGAGCTTCCAAAGAGCATACCATAGCTATGATTCCCATGATGAAGTTCCTGCTACCGTTCCTTCCTCTAGGGCATGTTGCTTGTTCCGAGTCAAGAGAGCACAATGAGATCTGAGACATACGTCAATGGATCATTGTCAAGGCGCCCCATAGGCTTAAAATTAGATTCGGTGGGGATCCATTGGTCTTCCTAGAAGGATATTGTTGAGTAGTTGCTAACTCGTTTTATCAATCCCACAAGAAGCATTACTCGTAGTTATAATTGCCTTCCAAGTTGCTGAAGCTGGCAATGGGCATGTGCATGCCTAAAATCACAATAAGGAAAATACTTTCCCTTCAATACTCTCGAGCATAGGGACCCCAGATGGCTCAAGAGGTGTCATCCTTGTTTGCCAAGAACTGCTAGATTGTTTTTTTAAATCTCAAAAATCCATGTCACCCTTTGCCTTTAGTGCTACAAGCTTCCCACAAGATAGCCATTGTAAGGATCTTTCTTCAATGGAGCTGCTCCACCAATATTTTTGCCATGCTTGATGTCGATTGTCTACAAACTTTTTTTGTTAGTTGAAGCAACTCGTGCTATATAATGGGATGGCCTGAAAAACCGACTTCAGAAGAACTTCTCTACCGGCCCGGGCAAGGTTTCTTTCCAACCAACCCTGCATCTTACCAAGACTCCTTTCACCAATATGGTTAAAGCTGCCACTCGCGACTTTACCAACTATCATCGGGAACCGAAGATACCTTTTTGTAAATGCCTCGACATGAATACTCAGGGTTTGGTTCATTTTATTTTCCGGACAAGCTGAGAGGCATTGAGACTGAAATATATGGAGCTTTTCTCTCGATTCAGTGCTTACCTCAAACACTTAGCATAGTGTTGGAAATATGCCCTCGAGGCAATAATAAATGTGCTATTACATTTCCATGTCAATATCAAAGCTTGTTTTTCTGTGCTATAATCGCATTGGTTCTTGAATATGAGATTTAGAGAAAACTCCATTGCATGCGTGGAAATATAAACACTAAACGAATCACGGGCTTCTTACGTCTTGAAACAATTTTGAGTTTATGCTTTTTACTTTCCATTTTTCGCTGGTGTTTTCTTCATCTACCGACACACCTGAATGTATGTTGCAGATGTATGAGAACCCTTGATTATAAACTAATTTTTTCTCTAACAATAATAACCTCCCTAACTGTAGGTGTGCAACTTGATAACATAGAAGTTGCAACACTGCCACATCTTCTTGGAGTCAATACCCAAGGTTATATGTCCCATGTGTGTAGATATTTCAATGGCATGTCGAACCACAAACATAGGTTAAAATTTTGTTGTGCACCAAACAGTTTCATAATGCCCATTCGGAAGAGATTGTTGGTTTTCTCAAGGCCAGAGTGATCATAGGGGCATGTAGTTGTGTATTTCTGCATGATTGATTATTACCTTTCACCTCAAGTAGGGGAAGATATTTGGAACATATATTAGAAGCTACTATCTCTAGTCTTTAGTAATTCGAAAATACAAATATTCAATGCCTAAGACACACCCTCTGTAACGAAATATAAAACATTTTTTTGGTGTAGTTGGCTAAAAAAACGTCTTACATTTTGTTACAATGGGAGTACTATGTTAGTTGACCAGGTAGGTCAGCCCTCCTATAACTACTAATTTCCATATTTGCTTTACTTCAGATGCAATAGTTTCTAAATAACTTTTTAGAGAAAAAGGAACAAAAAAGCATAGTTCAAAAATTCTATAACAAAAGACAAACCAAATTCATTTGATCTTATCCCGTGTTCTTATAGATCATGAAATTTGTAATTCCACTATGCAGATGCACCAAATGCTGATCAGAGTTACTCCGGTCCATCACAAAAACAAATTACCCATACATAAAAGTATCTTTTCAACACCCCATCCCTAAAAAAATATAAGATGCTTTTGACTTTTCATAGTCTCCAATACATGGTTTTGACCATAAATTTCTGTTGTAATACGACTAAAAGATTGCAAAGAGGTAAATAACGTGGATGCAAGGCAAATGCCATATATTTTTCTTGCATGCCCAATCCATATAGCTGTACACGTGTAGCGGTCAAAGTTTTGAAACGTTGACTGCAAAATAATCATGTGCCATACCACTAGATAGATGCAGTATGTTTCAGTATTGATGGACAATAAATTTAAACTAATGTTCATGTATTTTGAAATCTGTTCATGCATTCACACAACATGAAAAACTTAATTATGCGAACTTTTTCCCCGCCAAATATTTATAAAAAAAACACTACTAAAACAAACAATAACAACCGATGAAAATAGCATTGTTGGGATATTTACACAAAATATAGCTATTGGCATATGTTGATGGTATACAAACACGAAATAAAGGATGTATAATTTAGGAAATAAAAAAAGTTTGAGATGAAATCTCAATCTAAAAAAAGAAAGAGAAATAAAATTAGAAACTGGAAAGGAAAAAAACTTATGATACTCGTTTTGGCTTTTTTAGTAACGTTTGGGCTTTCTAAAGCTGCTAATGCCAGCGGCGGAAAGTAGAATTTCTCGCATTCGTTTGGGCTTTCGTATAAGCTGCTAAAGCCTGGCCGAGTTAAGGGTCCTCTATAAAGGCCACAAGATAGGCCCATTAAACATCCTGAGTCTGAGTTCATGCAGAGTGAGTCCAGCTCAGCTCGCATGTGCATGTGGCCGGTTAGTAATGGATGGAACCCCCTCTCGTTAGGGTTTAGGTCCTCTCGGCGGCGGCGATAAGACCCCGTAGAGAATTTTCTTCCCTGCTTTCCCCCCACCGCGCCTCATCGCAGCTGGAGCCCTGGGCTCTGGTCAGTGCATCGGGTGCTGGGGAACGACTAGGGTAGCCACCGCCCGGGGAACGTCGAATCTCGGGCAAGAGATCTGATGGAGGATGTGGCTTCAGGCTCGGGTACGGCGACAGCCGAGCTGGAGGCCATGATGGAAGAACTAGGTTTGAAGGAGGATGACTTGCAGGATGTGATCGTTGATGACGCTGAATTGGTAACAGAAGAAACGCGGTGGATGGCGATCGCCCGGGTTCATACAGATAAGTCATACAGCCAGTACTGGTTCTATCGCAACTTGAGGGTAGCTTGGGATCTTGCTCAGGAAGAGAAAATCCGTCCGCTAGAGGATAATCTGTACACGCTAAAGTTCTCATGTCTTGGAGATTGGGAACGGGTCATGGAGGAGGGACCATGGACGTCCAAGGGCAAGGCGGTGGTTATAGCCCCATATGATGGATATACAAGACCGTCCTCAATTGTTTTGAACAAGATAGATATTTGGATGCAGATTCATGATCTGCCCGACGGCTTCTTTCCCAAGATCAAGGCGTTATCGGCAACAGTGGGCGAGTTTATATATGCTGAGCCAAAGTCGCATGATTTTGAAGGTAATTTTTACCGGGTTCGCGTAAAGATCGATGTTACAAAGCCTCTAAAGAATGCGGTGTCGCTCGTAGTAAGACAGAAGAGGGAGATTTTCAGGGTAAAGTATGAAAGGCTGCCGGATTGGTGCGCGGTCTGTGGCCATCTGGGTCGTCTGTTCAAGGAGTGCGGAGACGGTGTTCACCCTCCAAAAGCTCTGGTTTTCAAAGACCTCAGAGCTACATGGTTCCGTGGAGCTGGACCGGGTCCGGCTGGTGGACGAGGTAGGGGCAGAGGTCAGGGACGTGGAGGAGGCCGCTCTGGGCGTGGTTCCGGGCGCGGGAGCGCGCATGGCAAGGAGGATGGCTATGATCCAGAAGTAGATGATGTTGATGCTACTATGACCGAGGCAGATGGCAATAGGAAGCGTGCATCAGAAAGAGGAGAGTTGATGGTCCCTGCAGCAACCATTACAAAAGCCATAGTACATGCAGCACCCCAAGCTCAGCCACCAAGCAATCTTTTGGCTTTGCCCCCGTCACAAATCCCTCCTAGCCCCACGTCAAAGCAAGACCCAAAGAGGATCCGACCAACATCTGAAAAAGTCTCTGCGACAACAACTTCAACTTTTGGCAAGAGTTCTGAAGTATCTTTGGCGGGCTCCAATACGGAGCGCCGCCGGGGCCAATGAGTGTGTTGTGTTGGAACTGTCGCGGTGCGGGCAAGCCGGCGACAGTTCGTGAGCTTCGTGATCTAGCGAGGCAAAAATTTCCCCTACCGTGTTATGTATAGTTGAAACTCAAATCTCAGCAACACGGGTAGAAGGTCTAGCTAGTACGCTAGGTTTTGATAATGGTTATGCAGTTAGTAGTAATGGGCGTAGTGGTGGCATCGGTATGTTTTGGAACAATGAAATAAATCTTGAAATTTTGGGCTACTCGGAATACCACTTAGATGCAAAAGTGAGTATGGCAAATATTCCAGACTGGAGACTTACGTGTGTTTATGGCGAGGCTCAAACAGGTGAAAGGTATAAAACCTGGAATACTCTGAAATCACTGACTTCCACGAGCACTTTGCCTTGGACATGCATCGGGGATTTTAATGAGGTCTTGCGCGCGGAAGAGCATGTTGGAACGGGCATCCGTCGTCCAGCGCAGATAGCAGGGTTTCGGGATACAGTTGATGTTTGTGGGCTGGCTGACCTGGGGTACACAGGCAGGAGTTGGACTTTTGAAAAGAAAATATCGGGCGGTGCCTATTGCAGAGTGAGACTTGATCGGGCTCTAGCAAATGCTGACTGGACGAACCTCTTTCCTAATGCAACTCTGCAACATCTAACTGCAGCTTCTTCGGATCATGCTCCGATCTGTCTGGAATTTACTCCGGAATCCCGGGGGAAGAGGGGAAGCAGACAGTTCAGGTATGAAATATTCTGGGAGAGACACGAGCAATTCAGAGACTCTCTAGGATCGAGATGGGACGCGGAACCTGTAGCGATGTCAGCGACCGGGCTAGCGACAAAGCTGAGTAATTTATCCGGCGCACTGGTCTCCTGGTCAGCCAGTCACATCGGCAATGTCCGGCGAGAAATAAAGAAGCTTAAAAAGGAGTTGGACGTTTTACAGAATTCACCCTCCAGAACTATGCCATCGCATGCAGAGACTAAAATACGTGATAAACTCATTGAGTTATACCACATGGAAGAGATCATGCAGCGGCAGAGATCACGTATTGATTGGCTTTCGGAGGGAGATCGGAACACCAAGTTCTTTCAACAGCGTGCTAGCATGCGACGGCGAAAAAATAAAATAAAGGAACTAATGCGTGCCGATGGTACTGTAACAGATGATCCAGCCAAGATGGAGCAATTGGCGACCTCCTTCTACAAGGATTTATTCACGGCAGAGGGCACGTCTGGAATGGATGAGGTGCTTAATACAGTTCCAGTCAAAGTAACACCAGGTATGAACCAGCAACTCCTTGCTCCCTATTCACCTGAAGAGGTTAAAAAGGCACTTTTTCAAATGTTTCCAACCAAAGCGCCGGGGCCGGATGGATATCCTGCACATTTTTTCCAGAGGCATTGGGACCTTGTTGGAAACGAGGTGACAAATATTGTGTTAAGAATCCTTCGAGGGGAGGAAAGCGTGGAAGTGCTCAATGAGACTGTCCTAGTGCTGATCCCAAAGGTAGCCAATCCAAACTCACTGTCTCAATTTCGTCCTATAAGTCTGTGCAACGTCCTCTACAAGATAGCCTCCAAGGTTGTCTCAAATCGGTTAAAGCTAATCTTACCTGACATTATATCAGAAGAGCAATCTGCTTTTGTTCCCGGACGTCTTATTACAGACAATATAATCTCGGCTTATGAGTGCTTACATTTTATGAAGCGCAACAAGGCAAAGAAAAACAGATTTGCTGCACTAAAATTAGACATGATGAAGGCTTACGATAGAGTTGAATGGAGCTATTTGCAAGCCATAATGACCAAGCTGGGTTTTGCACCATCTTGGGTATCTTTGATCATGGGTATGGTAAGCTCAGTTAATTTCTCAGTGTTGATGAATGGTAATAAGCTTGAGAATTTTAAACCTACCCGAGGTATCCGGCAGGGGGACCCGATATCTCCTTACCTGTTCTTGCTGGCAGCGGAGGGCCTTTCGTGCCTCCTAAAAAATAATGAGTCATCGCACCTCATTGGTATTGAAGTGGCCCAAACGGCTCCGCCGGTAAGCCACTTACTCTTTGCAGATGACAGCCTGCTGTTCTTCAAGGCACATGGTGATGGAGCTAGAGAGTTATCCTCAGTTTTGGACAAATATTGTAAAGCGTCGGGGCAGAAAATAAATCGGTCAAAATCATCTATCTTTTTCAGCAAGGGGTGCCCTACTACTCTAAGGAATGAGATTAAAGATGTGCTGGAAGTCCCAAACGAAACACTTTCTGAGAAGTATTTGGGTATGCCTAGTGATGTGGGAAGCTCAAAAAATGGGGCTTTCAAATATCTGAGGGACAGAGTCTGGAGCAAAGTGAAAGGTGGATGGAAAAGTTATTATCTGCTGGTGGAAAGGAGGTGCTCATTAGAAGTGTGGCTCAGGCTATTCTTGTTTACTCAATGTCCTGCTTCTTACTCCCTAGAGGCCTTTGCCAACATATAAATTCTCTTATCAGGAAATTTTGGTGGGGAAGTAAGGAGGGGGAAAGAAAGGCTGCTTGGGTGTCTTGGGAAGTCATGACAAGACCAAAATACATGGGAGGTTTGGGTTTCCGTGATATAGAACTTTTTAACCTTGCTCTGTTGGCGAGGCAGGCTTGGCGTATTCTTCAGGAACCCACTTCCCTTAGTGCAAGAATCTTGAAAGCAAAATATTTTCCGAACACAGATTTTTTACAAGCTGAGTTGGGGAGCTCGCCCTCTCAAGTGTGGCGAGCGATATATGAAGGCAAGGGAGTTTTATCTCAGGGTCTAATCCGAAGAGTTGGTAATGGAGTTACTACCAACATATGGCGGGATAATTGGCTACCCCGGGAGCATAACATGAGGCCAATCACAAGTTTGATACAGAATCCTCCACAGATGGTGAACGAGCTCATTTTGCATAATGTGGGCGACTGGAATAGGGGACTAGTCCGAAGCGTTTTTATCAAGTTCGACGCTGATGCTATCCTATCCATTCCGGTGTGTACAAGATCTGTTGATGACTTCTGGGTTTGGAGCCATGAGCGTAAGGGTATATTTACAGTAAGATCAGCCTACCGCATGTTGGTAACAACCAAAATCAGGAGGGAAGCTTGGCTGGAAGGACGGAGCGACACGTCGAATATGGATTCAGAGGAACGGTCGTGGTGCCAACTCTGGAAGATCCAGGTTCCTTCAAAAATCCGAGTGTTTCTTTGGAGATTAGCACAACAGTCTATACCTTCTGCAGACTTGCTCCACCATCGGAAAATGGCGACGACAAGCCGGTGCAGAATTTGCGGCAATGAGGATTCGTGGCGTCACTCGTTGTTGGAGTGCACCATGTCGAGGTGCGTGTGGGCGCTGGAGGAAGAGCATATGCTGTCGGCTTTAAGTGAGGTAACAGAACCTGATGCACGCAGATGGATCTTCACTATAATGGAGAAATTATCATCGTCAGATTTCATCAGAGCTCTAGTCACTCTATGGGCTATTTGGCATGCTCGTCGGAAGGCAATCCATGAAAATATATTTCAAAGTCCAGCAGGTACGCACATCTTTGTTGATCGCTTCATCTCAGAGATATCAGCATCGAGGCCTACGCAACAGAACCAGGTGCGAGCTCCAACGTTGTTTCAACGCTGGCTTCCTCCGCCACCGGGCCACTGCAAGATCAAAGTGGATGGGGCTACAACCAAATCAGCAAGACGCGGATCAGTCGGTGTCATCTGTCGAGCCATTGATGGCTCGTTCATGGGAGCTTCAGCTATATGTTTTGAGGGTGTCTCTGATCCGGCGTCTCTTGAAGCCCTAGCTTGCAGGGAGGCTTTGGCTTTAGCATCTGATCTAATGCAAACACAAGTGGTGGTCGCATCGGACTGCAAGGAAGTGGTCTCCAATATTTCTGAAGGCAATGGAGGAACACATGCACATATTATCCGGGAGATCAAGCAAATGGAGTCTGAATTTCAATCTTGTTCTGTTATTTTTGAACGTAGAATCACAAATATTGAGGCACATAGCCTCGCTAAATACGCGCTTAGTCTGTCTATTGGTCGCCATGTTTGGCTGCTTCAACCTCCAAACTTGAGATGTATTCCTCAGAACATTCTTGAGTAATAAAGCGTGTGTTTTAGCCTTAAAAAAAAGCTCAGCTCGCATGTGGGATCCCCACACGCCCGCGTGCCTGCTTACGAGGATTATTACCACCGCAAGTCCGCAAGCATGGGCCAAGCTAGCGGAGTGTAGTGATGGGCTCACCCTCTTAGAATGGCGTCAGTCGCTCGCCATGGCAGTTAAAACAAGAGGTAAATACACCAGTGGTGTTTGAACTTGCCATGAATGTGCACTTTAGTGCCTGAACTTGCAAAATACATTGAACTAGTTTCATAACTTGGCATGGATGTGCATATACGGTTCAAATGGTGTTTGTATACGTCTGTGAAGCTAAGGAGGCGGGCCAGCATGCCATGGGGCCCGCTGTCAGTGACAAGGGTGTGTGGCCTGTTTTTTTTGGAAAAAACCCTGAAACTATTTTCTTACCATAAGGCCATCAGGGAGAAATCGATAAATTATAAAATAAAAACTAGAGTATAATTATAAGATAAAAAATAAAACTGGTGTGCTGGATCGAACAAGCGACGTACCAGTCAGAGTGCATGCGGCTAGCCACTCGACAACTTTAATGATTCATAACCTTTATAAACATTTGGCCGAACAAAATAAATAAAGAGAATTTAATAATCCAGAAAAACACCATGGGATCTGTGACCCAAATATCGGACCAAAGCTTATAGGAATGGATGCCACTCCAACCATTGAGTTGTCATGTATCAAAAGTACAAGTACTCTTTATGACTGTATAACAAACATAATTTCAAAATAATGAAAAAAATCTTCATGTCACTTTAAAAATAATTCACGTGTTATTTTAAAACATATTCATAAAATTGAAAACATTTATGAATGACTAAAATGTTTATATGATTCAAGTATTATTCATGTGAGGATCCGTAGTCTAATGGCGCACTGGGCTTGTATTTTTTTAGAAAACACACAAACTTATATACTCGCTCCGTCCCAAAATAGGTGTTTGAAGCTTAGCATAACTTTGTACTAGAGTTAGTATAAAGTTCAGACACTTATTTTAGGACGGAGGGAGTACTATATAAACTTATTAAAACAACACAGTTTTTTTTAAAGCATGAACACGTTGATATACTACATAAATAGTTTGTTAAAAATGTGAAATTTTAAAATTATGTGAGAATTTTTTTAAATATATGAACATTTATAAAATTACTTTTATTTTTTATTAAAATGCGAACATTTTTTCAAATTATAAATTATATTCTTAATTTTTAATTTTATTATGTGTATTTCTGTTAAATTACTGCATAGGTATTTTATGAAATGATATGAACTTTTTAACGTAATTTGTTTTAAATATATGTATATTTTCTGTAACGTGATAATAATTTAAGTAATTTTTAGAAAAATGAAATGAAAAAGAACAAACCCGTTGAAAACTGAGCCACACTGTGGTCCATTTTAGCCACACGGGCTCGTTATGTTATAAACCTAAATTTATCATTTTACCATTCGATGTCGCCAGTTGGAGTGGAATGTGCGACCATATAGCCCCTGGTTGCAGGTTCAAACCAATGACAGTGTATTGTTGGAATAATTTTTTTAATTTATGTTGTTCAGCTTTATGTTTATAAAGTGTATGAATCCATTCTTGACACTAAATTTGAATGGGTCGATTGGCTAACCATGCACACCTGCGCGTGTGGTTCAAACCCCGGACCAGTTTTATTTATTAATAGATTAATAATTTTTTTTAATTTATCAATTTCTCTTTGAGGGCCTTTTGTAAGAAAAAAAATATTCTAGAGTGTTTTCTGCAAAAAACCAGGCCACATGCCTTGTCTCTTACATCCTGGCGTGCCTCGTCAGCGTCATGGACGTATAAAAACAAGATTTGAACCGTATATGCACGTCCATGCCAAGTTGTGGAACCAGTTCAATGTATTTTGCAAGTTCAGGCACTAAAGTGCACATTCGTGACAAGTTCAAGCACCAGTGTTGTATTACCTCTTAAAACAATGGTTTACTAAGGGTTTATCAAGATTTTGTTGGTGTGAGTTGAACTGACGCAACGCCGCTCATGACCTCACGCAATGCTAGCTCTGCCATCGGGCGCATGGGCCAATGTTAACGTTGCACACTCTCATCTCCTTTTTGCTGCAGAAGCATCCGGCCATTCAACGCGAACATGATAGCCTGAATGATAGCTCCCTCAGGAGGCAGAGGAGCCCTGGGAGGCAGGCTGGAGCAGCATCATGGCCATGAAACTTCGGCGCCTTTGAACCATCGGCTCAGAGGTGACTAAACTCCAGTCCAGTCCGGTGCAATCCGTTCGAACTCAGTGGCCAGCCGTAACGGGGCGCGGTCAACGGACGGACGGACGGGCGGACAGGGGCACGCTCGCGATGGCACGGCCGGCGCCAATGATTCCAGCCATGCCATGATGAGGGAGCACGCATGATGGCAGGCAAGGACTGAAGGACGCCCGGTGGCTGATATAGGCACACATGCCCGGTCGATATGGCCGGCCGGCCGAGAAAGATCAGCCCCTCGCACATTGTGATCCTCCCGTTCAGGATCATTGTTTCACTTATGGCGAGACAGGTGCATGCTAACCGCAAGGCTGTGGCTGTCATCCTGTCCCTTGCAAATCAAGCCTCTCCCGCTACCTTTCCGATGCAGTGGTTCTTGGCCAAAGTTAAGGCTTCAAGTTTTAAAAGTGATCGATCATAGACTACTACGTCTTCGCTATCTACTTCGGCTTCAGAACTCATCGTAT
Organism: Aegilops tauschii subsp. strangulata; assembly: GCF_002575655.3. Classification (NCBI taxonomy): domain Eukaryota; kingdom Viridiplantae; phylum Streptophyta; class Magnoliopsida; order Poales; family Poaceae; genus Aegilops; species Aegilops tauschii. The sequence continues at coordinate 529,440,371 of NC_053036.3, forward strand.
TCACTCTTGAGTGTGCAGGTTATGGCGCTGGCAAGGGGTGTCGATCATGAGGCCTAGCAATCAGACAGTCGGTTGATGGACTATGGTGTGCCTATATCTGCCTATCCACCATCGGGTGTTATCTGAATATAGCTCATGATTCTGACGGTGACGCGGGCATGATCTCCGCAGGCGCTGCGACACGGCTGCTAAGCCAATAGGGACACTCGGCCAGCAGAATACCTCCAGGTTTCATTTTTTTTTTGAAACGGAGGCAAAAGATTTGCCTCATCTCATTAATTGAGAAGAGTTTTGAATTACATGACTGACCGCCCGTAGACGGCCCGAAACCGATAAGCCTACTCTCACGGCATAAGACAACTCAGACGTTTGGCCCCTGCCAACCCCCAAAGTCTGACCTCCGCCTTGATTCTAGACGTGATTACATTTGGCATGGCGGACACCATCCTAAATACTCTCGCATTCCACTCGTTCCAAATCTCCCATGAAACCAACATGACGAGAGATGCGAGGCCCTTTCTCACATTACCATTGACGCCTACCATGTGGTGCCACCAATCGTTGACGCTGTTGAAGCTACTCCAGTCGGTGATGTGCACACCGGTCAAACCCATCCAAGTCTTAATCTCCGTCCAAATGCGTACCGTGTATCGACAGCGGAAGATGATGTGTGCCGCCGTCTCTGGATCCCTCTTGCATAACTGGCATAGGCCGCAATTTGGCCAACCTCTCCGTTGAAGCCTGTCCGCCGTCCAAACACGGTCTTGAATGATAAGCCAAGCAAAGAATTTGTGCTTTGGCGGCGCCCAATTGTTCCACACTGCAGACTTCATTTTTGATGCAGTGGAGTCGTCGAGTTGAGCTTTGTAAGCCGACGATGCCGTGTACTCACCGGAAGGCGAAAGCTTCCAAACAATCTCATCATCCACCCCGTCATCAAGGAAGACCTCTCGTAATCCAACCCAAAGCTCGTAGTATTCAAGGATGTGCTGAATTGTGAGCCCAGAATTTGTGTTGATGTTGGCAATCCACTTGTTGAGATCCAAAGCCCCATGGATGGTGTCATTCTTGTGTTTGGAAATTGCAAAAATGGAGGGAGCGATGTCTTTTGGCTTGCGACCCCCAAACCAAGGGGAGTGCCAGAAAGAGGCCCTTTGCCTGTTGCCAACAGTGATGGAAGTGCACTCATAAAACAGCGCCATGTCCTCTTCATCGCATGGGTGCCCCAAATCAACCCAAACTCTTTCCGCGTCCTTCCAAACCAACCAAGGCCATCTGAGCCGTAAGGCACGTGCAAATTTTTCCATGTCCAGGATGCCTAGACCTCCAGGTTTCATCAAGCCTCTGTATTGCACATCATCGGGGAAATACTCTCCTGCCATCTTCTTGGCTTCTACGGCACTGAATCTGATGCGCGGGCAGTCAGTGCAAGTACTTACTATCTGCAGACACGGCGCATTTACCTTTGTCCCGCCACGCGGTGAAAGCTAGCGCACGTCTGTCTGGTGGTAACTTTTCTCGTTTCTCAGCTTCAGGCCTGCGACATTCCCTGTCCAGGTCTGTCGGCCGGGTGTGCCGTGGTCAACCTGCCGCGCCATCCATCGGAATTCAGATCACTGCTGCATGAAGCGACGCCGTGCTTATTTGCAAGGGAGAAAAGAATCGCGTCTCGGTCGAGAAGTCAGCTGGAATAAACTTTGCTTCTTTCATCCTCCTCTTTCCTTCTCAAACCATACGCTCAAAGGCTCAAAGCTAAGAGAGGCCCAAACTATTCGAGAGGAGATGTGACCGGACGATTTGACAGACGGCGTCCAACCTTTTCGATCTGTACGTATCAAGAACCACGATCGAACCCCCGTCGCTCTCTCCACTTATCCAGAATCCGGATACCTACATCCTACGACTGTTTTACATATCTTCTAGAACAAGTTAAAACCATATACAGGAGTACAGCAAATAAGACATGCACTCTGATGATATGCAGATATGTATGCAGGGATGCAGGCACATGACGCAGTCGGGGCGAGGCGCCTCGAACTACCGATCGGCTTACATACACGGATTGATTTGCATGGAACGGATGAGATGATCTCTCTCTGCTGCTGCGCGAGCGAGCGATCAGGGGCCGCGATAATGATTGGCCGCGGTGGGGTGTCGAGGAGGACAGGAGTAGGGCGGGACGGCACGCGCGAGGGCGCGGGGCCGCCGGTGGCCGGTGCGGGTTCGCGGGCCCGCCGTCACCTGCGGCTTGCCGCGCCTTTTTCCCCGCTTTGGCGCGAGATCTCCCCGTCGCCGGGCGTACGGCGGGCCGGTCGCCCACGTGCCGGCCCACGCCGTGTCGGGCCGAGGCCACGTGAACTCGGGATCCCGTCGGATTTCGCCGCGCGCGCGTCCGCGTCTGCGTCTCCGTCCTATCCTACTCGGCTGCTCACGCGCCGCGGGTTCGCTTGGTTCCCTCTCCGCCGGGCGCCTCGCCGCAGGTCGCTCCCGTGCGCCATGCCCCTCCTTTTCTTCACTGTGCGCCCGGCGAAGCTGCGCCCATGCCTCTGCGTGGCCGTGAATGATTGGGGCGGCGATCGAGGCCGGCTGCGTGCGAGAGGATCTCCCTCGTCGGTAGACGAATTGTCGGGTCGACGAACCAAAGTTCCCGTATGGAAGGCTTAGTTAAGTCACGCATATTTTATAGTAATTTATTATGCAGAGGATACATTTTCACGGGGCTGATCGTCTGATATAACAACACAGCATACAACATACAGTGTTGTGTTCACCTCAACCACGGAACAACATACAGTGTTGTGCTCTCGTGAACAACAGAACACATGCACTGTTCCCTAAAAAAAAAAACATAACACATGTACTCCCTCCGTAAAGAAATATAAGAGCATCTAGATCATAGTAGTGATCTAGATCTCTTATATTTCTTTACGGAGGGAGTATTAACAAGTCAACCCTGCATTTTTTCTAGAACGCGCATGAGTTTTTCGTGTTTGTATATTAAGGTAGAAGCCGAAATTGCTAATGAAGTTTGAGCTCCATGGAGCTCTTAACTAAAAAAAAACAAAATTTTAGATTTTAAGTTTTTCTTAAAAGATTATGCACATACATATGGATGTATACTACTTGTCTTCAATGTTTGATGGCGAAATGCATTTATATGCGAGCTATACAAAAATAACTAAATCATGTATATCAAACACATGTACTATTCTCCCCACACAAAAAAAACACATGTACTATTCACTATAAAAGTTCAAAAAAATGACAGTGCGCACCACATGTATTCCGTGATGAAATTTTACACATATCTAGTATACATCTATATAAGTGCATATGTATTTATTTTCATTTTTTTAACTTAAAAGGTTATTTTTCGAAGTTTTGAAAATTTCAGACTCCATGGAGCCCGAGAGCAAAAAATCAAGTATGTAGAAGAAGCAACTTTTTTCAAGGTAAGTTTATAGGCGGGGAGACTTGTATGAGATCTCGCATTGAGGAGAGATCGTGAGATCAACCCCAAAAGATCATATTTAGACATTTCAAAAATTCTAAAATCATTTGACAACATTCATGTGGGGTATGTCTGCAACCCGAAAAAAATTAGCTCAAAACTCGATGTATATTTAGAGATTCAAAAAAGACAAATTCCACCGTAAATAGTACTTTGGGTGAATAGTACTGTGACACTATTCACATCTGATTTTGTGATTTTGTCTTTTCTGTTTCTATTGATCTAAGTTGAATTAGGAGCTGGTTGCACATCAAATATTTATGTGTGTCTACAAATATATTTTTTGAGAGTTTTTTATTTGAACATGTTTTTTTTCTTCAAAAAAATCAATCTCATAGATCTCATCTAATGTGAGATCTCACACAAGTCTCAATCCCTAGGCAGCACCATCGTTGTCTAACATGGCTACTTGCACCCAATGGTGGTGCCAGAGCTAAGAAGTTGTGGGTTCGAATGCATTATAAATCTCTAAAAACACCTTTTTTAAAGCTTCAATGTGACTACAAAAATATGTAAGGTTAATTGACCCCACAACTAACATGTATAATCAACACTGTTTGCGTCATCATGCCTACCATCAATGTTGCACCTCTTATTCTCCGTCTCCCACGAGTTCAGTGACATACAATGTCGCTGAACTCCCCATCCGCCCACTATTACCTTCGATGTGTTCTCCCTGTGGATGAGATAGCGATACCGCTTCTAGTGGTAAGGCAAGGATTAAAGGCTCGGAGGATAAAAATATGATGTATCTACGATAAGAGAAGCAAAAGTCGTTGGTAGGTGTTAATAGATTTCTTTTAATCCCAAGGAGTTAACATTAGGCATATTGTACAGTACAGATCATCGACATGGTCCCTATCAGTGTCACTTCCCTTTTCCACTGACTGAAACCCCTTGGAAGTCGTCGTCACCTACACCATGCCTCCACCCCGCTATAGTGGAGCTCTACAGGAACCCAAACCTTAATAACTGCGATTCTCTTTGAGGTGAATACATAATGTGGTATGAATTATAAATGGACTATTCTCTTGAAATTAAAGTAACAATTGATGCACAACATTTTTTTGATCCAATCATCTTGCTATGCTTATGATTATTGGGGCAGGTACCAAGAAACACATATGGGTTTAATTCTTGGTAATTGCAAAAGAATTTCTCTCTCTTTTTCTTTGGGAAAATATAGAGTACAACATAGGTGCATGCGCGCACACACATACTCATATAATGTCACTGGAGATTAGAGTAGCAATGAGAGCGTTAAGGTTGGCGAAATCATCGAAAACATATGCGTTAGTCAGTGGATACAATATTGCAATTTAATTAGTCTTTTTTTGTGCCCTCGTGCTATGTTTTATGCTAGAGACCGGAGTAACACAACATCAAGATTGATGAAATAATAAAAGAAACTAACGCAATAGCAGTACCATATCATCTAATACACTATGCTCCCTAATTTTAGAGGCCTCACAATTAATTGAGGTCTCCAATTTAAAATTGGGTCACCCGATTTTGACCGTGTCAACAATTTTCCAATGGGTTCTCTTATTCAATTCTTTTAATTCACTATGTTTTATAAATTTTGGTATTTCATTTGAATTTGCTTCACGATTTTGACTGGGGCAACGATTTTTTAAATCAACGGCAGCAATCTAATGATACCGGTTTAATATTTATAGATATTGATATATTTCTCTACAAATTTGGTCAATTTTTTAAAGAGGTTTGGATTTTAAAAAATAATATACCTTATATTTTGAAACAAAGAGAGTAATTTTTTAAAAGAAAATCCGACAACATCAGCGACGCAGTAAAGCGCATCCAACCCTTCTAGTATATAAACAAAAGCCACCATCTTATACTAGAAATTTGTTCTTTTCGCTAGGTAGAAATATTGCATTAGATCGATGGATAACATCTTCACACGCCCTAATTTCTCTCGGCCAAGAACTCAGGGATTTGCCGCCGGATACACCATGGCAGCCACCCACCACCTGGCTGGCTTGCCTTGTCAGTGGATGGTTCTTATTTAGCGGAAGAGGGCTCGGCGAGAGCAGGCATGATCTTACGGGATAACTTGGGCTCTGTCATTTTTTCATCAGGTCAACTATTATTCTACTATAACAATGCTCTCGAGGCTGAAATTCAAGCTATTAAGATTGGAATGTCTATGGCTATCGAATGGTGTAACCTTCCGGTCTTAGTACAATCGGATTCGATGGTGACCCTTTCTTCTATGACTGATGCCTCACTTGATAAATCACCCGATGGTCAATTGGTCAGGGAGATCAATAACTACATGCTGCAAAGGAAGTTTAAACCATTCCGAGAACATAGAACATGATCTCACATTGTCTTACTAATTATGCCCGAACGGCTCGTAGCACCACTTGTTGGTTGCAACTGTTGGGGAACGTAGTAATTTCAAAAAATTTCCTACGCACACGCAAGATCATGGTGATGCATAGCAACGAGAGGGGAGAGTGTTGTCCACGTACCCTCGTAGACCGATAGCGGAAGCGTTATCACAACGCGGTTGATGTAGTCGTACGTCTTCACGATCCGACCGATCAAGTACCGAACGTACGGCACCTCTGAGTTCTACACACGTTCAGCTCGATGACGTCCCTCGAACTCCGGTCCAGCCGAGTGTTGAGGGAGAGTTTCGTCAGCACGACGGCGTGGTGACGATGATGATGTTCCACCGACGCAGGGCTTCGCCTAAGCTCCGCAACGGTATTATCGAGGTGTAATATGGTGGAGGGGGGCACCGCACACGGCTAAGAGATCTCAAGGATCAATTGTTGTGTCTCTGGGGTGCCCCCCTGCCCCCGTATATAAAGGAGCAAGGGGGAGGCAGCCGGCCAAGGGGAGAGGCGCGCCATAGGGGGGAGTCCTACTCCCACCGGGAGTAGGACTCCTCCTTTCCTTGTGGGAGTAGGAGAAGGGAAGGGGGAAGGAGAAAGAAGGAAGGGTGCGCCCCCCTTCCCTAGTCCAATTCGGACCAGACCATGGGGAGGGGTGCGGCCACCTTTTGAGGCCTTTCTCTCCTTTCCCGTATGGCCCATTAAGGCCCAATACGAATTCCCGTAACTCTCCGGTACTCCGAAAAATACCCGAATCACTCGGAACCTTTCCGAAGTCCGAATATAGTCGTCCAATATATCGATTTTTACATCTCGACCATTTCGAGACTCCTCGTCATATCCCCGATCTCATCCGGGACTCCGAACTCCTTCGGTACATCAAAACTCAATAAAACTGTCATCGTAACGTTAAGCGTGCGGACCCTACGGGTTCGAGAACTATGTAGACATGACGGAGACACGTCTCCGGTCAATAACCAATAGCGGGACCTGGATGCCCATATTGGCTCCCACATATTCTACGAAGATCTTTATCGGTCAGACCGCATAACAACATACGTTGTTCCCTTTGTCACCGGTATGTTACTTGCCCGAGATTTGATCGTCGGTATCTCGATACCTAGTTCAATCTCGTTACCGGCAAGTCTCTTTACTCGTTCCGTAACACATCATCCCGCAACTAACTCATTAGTCACAATGCTTGCAAGGCTTATAGTGATGTGCATTACCGAGTGGGCCCAGAGATACCTCTCCGACAATTGGAGTGACAAATCCTAATCTCGAAATACGTCAACCCAACAAGTACCTTTGGAGACACCTGTAGAGCACCTTTATAATCACCCATTTACGTTGTGACGTTTGGTAGCACACAAAGTGTTCCTCCGGTAAACGGGAGTTGCATAATCTCATAGTCATAGGAACATGTATAAGTCATGAAGAAAGCAATAGCAACATACTAAACGATCGAGTGCTAAGCTAACGGAATGGGTCAAGTCAATCACGTCATTCTCCTAATGAGGTGATCTCGTTAATCAAATGACAACTTATGTCTATGGCTAGGAAACATAACCATCTTTGATTAACGAGCTAGTCAAGTAGAGGCATACTAGTGACACTCTGTTTGTCTATATATTCACACATGTATTATGTTTCCGGTTAATACAATTCTAGCATGAATAATAAACATTTATCATGATATAAGGAAATATATAATACTTTATTATTGCCTCTAGGGCATATTTCCTTGAGTAACGGCCACCCCCTTCATTCATAATCTTGTATTAGCGGGCTGTAAGCCTGTTACATTAGAATAAAACTTCTTTTAAACCCGCAAAAGAAAAAAAAAAGAACTCAGAGCAACTCCAAAGGGCCGACCCATTTCGTCCGCCTGTGTCCGTTTGGGTCGGCGCGGACAAAAGTGGCGGCCCAATGCGACGACCCAAACCCAAATCACGTCCGCGCCGACGCATTTGCGACCCAAATTTGCGCCCCAAATGCGTCGGCGCGGACGCTGAACAGACGCTTCGCGCGCCTTCTCGCTATCCGCCGTGTCCCCACATGGCGGTCGTCCAACTACCCGCTGCCCACGCGGTCAGCTTAATTTATGATGACGGGCCCACGTGTCAGTGACGGCGCTCGTCCTTAAGGTATGTACTCATTGAAAAAACTTATCAAGCGTCTTGATCTATCTCTATAGATCTTGATACTCAATATGTAAGCAGCTTCACCGAGGTCTTTCTTTGAAAAACTCCTTTCAAACACTCCTTTATACTTTGCAGAATAATTCTACATTATTTCCGATCAACAATATGTCATTCACATATACTTATCAGAAATGCTGTAGTGCTCCCACTCACTTTCTTGTAAATACAGGCTTCACCGCAAGTCTGTATAACACTATATCCTTTGATCAACTTATCAAAGTGTATATTCCAACTCCGAGATGCTTGCACCAGTCCATAGATGGATCGCTGGAGCTTGCATATTTTGTTAGCACCTTTAGAATTGACAAAACCTTCTGGTTGCATCATATACAACTCTTTTTTAATAAATCCATTAAGGAATGCAGTTTTGTTTATCCATTTGCCAGATTTCATAAAACGCGGCAATTGCTAACATGATTCAGACAGAGTTAAGCATAGATACGAGTGAGAAACTCTCATCATAGTCAACACCTTGAACTTGTCGAAAACCTTTTTGCGACAATTCTAGCTTTGTAGATAGTGATACTACTATCAGTGTCCGTCTTCCTCTTGACGATCCATTTATTCTCAATTGCTTGCCGATCATCGGGCAAGTCAACCAAAGTCCACACTTTGTTCTCATACATGGATCTCATCTCAGATTTCATGGCCTCAAGCCATTTTGCGGAATCTGGGCTCACCATCGCTTCTTCATAGTTCGTAGGTTTGTCATGGTCTAGTAACATAACCTCCAGAACAGGATTACCGTACCACTCTGGTGCGGATCTTACTCTGGTTGACCTACAAGGTTTAGTAACAACTTGATCTGAAGTTTCATGATCATCATCATTAACTTCCTCACTCATTGGTATAGACGTCACAGGAACCGTTTCTTGTGATGAACTACTTTCCAATAAGGGAGCAGGTACAGTTACCTTATCAAGTTCTACTTTCCTCCCACTCACTTCTTTCGAGAGAAACTCCTTCTCTAGAAAGGATCCATACTAAGCAACGAATGTCTTGCCTTCGGATCTGTGATAGAAGGTGTACCCAACTGTCTCCTTTGGGTATCCTATGAAGACACATTTCTCCGATTTGGGTTTGAGCTTATCAGGATGAAACTTTTTCACATAAGCATCGCAACCCCAAACTTTAAGAAACGACAACTTTGGTTTCTTGCCAAACCACAGTTCATAAGGCGTCGTCTCAACGGATTTTGATGGTGCCCTATTTAACGTGAATGTAGCTGTCTCTAATGTATAACCCCAAAACGATAGTGGTAGATCGGTAAGAGACATCATATATTGCACCATATCTAATAAAGTACGGTTACGATGTTCGGACACACCATTACACTGTGGTGTTCCAGGTGGCGTGAGTAGTGAAACAATTTCATATTGTTTTAACTGAAGGCCAAACTCGTAACTCAAATACTCTTCTCCACGATCAGATCGTAGAAACTTTATTTTCTTGTTACGATGATTTTCCGCTTCACTCTGAAATTATATGAACTTTTCAAATGTTTCAGACTTCTGTTTCATTAAGTAGATATACCCAGATCTGCTCAAATCATCTGTGAAGGTCAGAAAATAATGATACCTGCTACGAGCCTCAATATTCATTGGACCACATACATCTGTATGTATGATTTCCAACAAATCTGTTGCTCTCTCCATAGTTCTGGAGAACGGCGTTTTAGTCATCTTGCCCATGAGGCATGGTTCGCAAGTATCAAGTGATTCATAATCAAGTGATTCCAAAATCCCATCAGTATGGAGTTTCTTCATGCGCTTTACACCAATATGACCTAAACGGCAGTGCCACAAATAAGTCGCACTATCATTATTAACTTTGCATCTTTTGGCTTCAATATTATGAATATGTGTATCACTATGATCGAGATCCAACAAACCATTTTCGTTGGTGTGTATGACCATAAAAGGTTTTTATTCATGTAAACAGAACAACAATTGTTCTCAAACTTAAATGAATAACCGTATTGCAATAAACATGATCAAATCATATTCATGCTCAACGCAAACACCAAATAACACTTATTTAGTTTCAACACTAATCCCGAAAGTATAGGGAGTGTGCGATGACGATCATATCAATCTTGGAACTACTTCCAACAGACATCGTCACCTCTCCTTTTACTAGTCTCTGTTATTCTGCAACTCCCGTTTCGAGTTACTACTCTTAGCAACTGAACCAGTATCAAATACCGAGGGGTTGCTATAAACACTAGTAAAGTGCACATCAATAACATGTATATCCAATATACCTTTGTTCACTTTGCCATCCTTCTTATCCACCAAATAGTTGGGGTAGTTCCGCTTCCAGTGACCAGTCCCTTTGCAGTAGAAGCACTTAGTCTCAGGCTTAGGTACAGACTTGGGCTTCTTCACTTGAGTAGCAACTTGCTTGCCGTTCTTTTTGAAGTTCCCCTTCTTCCCTTTGCCCTTTTCTTGAAACTAGTGGTCTCGTCAACCATCAACACTTGAAGTGGTCTCGTCAACCATCAACACTTGATATTTTTCTTGATTTCTACCTTCGTCGATTTCAGCATCACGAAGAGCTCGGGAATTACTTTCGTCATCCCTTGCATACTATAGTTCATCACGAAGTTCTACTAACTTGGTGATGGTGACTAGAGAATTCTGTCAATCACTATTTTATCTGGAAGATAAACTCCCACTTGATTCAAGCAATTGTAGTACCCAGACAATCTGAGCACATGCTCACTAGTTGAGCGATTCTCCTCCATCTTTTAGCTATAGAACTTGTTGGAGATTTCATATCTCTCAACTCGGGTATTTGCTTGAAATATTAACTTCAACTCCTGAAACATCTCATATGGTCCATGACGTTCAAAACGTCTTTGAAGTCCCGATTCTAAGCCGTTAAGCATGGTGCACTAAACTATCAAGTAGTCATCTTATTGAGCTAGCCAAACGTTCATAACGTCTGTATCTGCTCCTGCAATAGGTCTGTCACCTAGCGGTGCATCAAGGACATAATTTTTCTGTGCAGCAATGAGGATAATCCTCAGATCACGGATCCAATCCGCATCTTTCCTACTAACATCTTTCAACATAATTTTTCTCTAGGAACATATCAAAAATAAACACAGGGAAGCAACAACGCGAGCTATTGATCTACAACATAATTTGCAAAATACTATCAGGACTAAGTTCATGATAAATTTAAGTTCAATTAATCATATTACTTAAGAACTCCCACTTAGATAGACATCCCTCTAATCCTCTAAGTGATCACGTGATCCATATCAACTAAACCATGTCCGATCATCACGTGAGATGGAGTAGTTTCAACGGTGAACATCACTATGTTGATCATATCTACTATATGATTCATGCTCGACCTTTCGGTCTCCATGCTCCGAGGCCATATCTGTTATATGCTAGGCTCGTCAAGTTTAACCTGAGTATTCCGCGTGTGCAACTGTTTTGCACCCGTTGTATTTGAACGTAGAGCCTGTCACACCCGATCATCACGTGGTGTCTCAGCACGAAGAACTTTCGCAACGGTGCATACTCAGGGAGAACACTTATACTTTGATAATTTAGTGAAGGATCATCTTATAATGCTACCGTCAAACAAAGGAAGATAAGATGCATAAAGGATTAACATCACATGCAATCAATATAAGTGATATGATATGGCCATCATCATCTTGTGCTTGTGATCTCCATCTCCGAAGCACCGTGCTTGTGATCTCCATCTCCGAAGCACCGTCATGATCACCATCGTCACCGGCGCGACACTTTGATCTCCATCGTAGCATCGTTGTCGTCTCGTCAATCTTATGCTTCTACGACTATCGCTACCGCTTAGTGATAAAGTAAAGCATTACATGGCGATTGCATTGCATACAATAAAACGACAACCATATGGCTCCTGCCAGTTGCCGATAACTCGGTTACAAAACATGATCATCTCATACAACAAATTATATCACATCATGTCTTGACCATATCACATCACAACATGCCCTGCAAAAACAAGTTAGACGTCCTCTACTTTGTTGTTGCAAGTTTTACGTGGCTGCTACGGGCTTAGCAAGAACCGTTCTTACCTACGCATCAAAACCACAACGATAGTTTGTCAAGTTGGTGCTGTTTTAACCTTCGCAAGAACCGGGCGTAGCCACACTCGGTTCAACTAAAGTGAGAGAGACAGACACCCGCCGGTCACCTTTAAGCAACGAGTGCTCCGAACGGTGAAACCAGTCTCGCGTAAGCATACGCGTAATGTCGGTCCGGGCCGCTTCATCTCACAATACCGCTGAACCAAAGTATGACATGCTGGTAAGCAGTATGACTTATATCGCCCACAACTCACTTGTGTTCTACTCGTGCATAGCATCAACGCATAAAACCATGCTCGGATGCCACTGTTGGGGAACGTAGTAATTTCAAAAAAAATTCTACGCACACGCAAGATCATGGTGATGCATAGCAACGAGAGGGGAGAGTGTTGTCCACGTACCCTCGTAGACCGACAGCGGAAGCGTTATCACAACACGGTTGATGTAGTCGTACGTCTTCACGATCCGACCGATCAAGTACCGAACGTACGGCACCTCCGAGTTCTACACACGTTCAGCTCGATGACGTCCCTCGAACACCGATCCAGCCGAGTGTTGAGGGAGAGTTTCGTCAGCACGACGGCGTGGTGACGATGATGATGTTCCACCGACGCAGGGCTTCGCCTAAGCTCCGCAACGGTATTATCGAGGTGTAATATGGTGGAGGGGGGCACCGCACACGGCTAAGAGATCTCAAGGATCAATTGTTGTGTCTCTGGGGTGCCCCCCTGCCCCCGTATATAAAGGAGCAAGGGGGAGGCAGCCGGCCAAGGGGAGAGGCGCGCCATAGGGGGGAGTCCTACTCCCACTCCTTTCCTTGTGGGAGTAGGAGAAGGGAAGGGGGAAGGAGAAAGAAGGAAGGGTGCGCCCCCCTTCCCTAGTCCAATTCGGACCAGACCATGGGGAGGGGTGCGGCCACCTTTTGAGGCCTTTCTCTCCTTTCCCGTATGGCCCATTAAGGCCCAATACGAATTCCCGTAACTCTCCGGTGCTCCGAAAAATACCCAAATCACTCGGAACCTTTCCGAAGTCCGAATATAGTCGTCCAATATATCGATTTTTACGTCTCGACCATTTCGAGACTCCTCGTCATATCCCCGATCTCATCCGGGACTCCGAACTCCTTCGGTACATCAAAACTCAATAAAACTGTCATCGTAACGTTAAGCGTGCGGACCCTACGGGTTCGAGAACTATGTAGACATGACGGAGACACGTCTCCGGTCAATAACCAATAGCGGGACCTGGATGCCCATATTGGCTCCCACATATTCTACGAAGATCTTTATCGGTCAGACCGCATAACAACATACGTTGTTCCCTTTGTCACCGGTATGTTACTTGCCCGAGATTTGATCATCGGTATCTCGATACCTAGTTCAATCTCGTTACCGGCAAGTCTCTTTACTCGTTCCGTAACACATCATCCCGCAACTAACTCATTAGTCACAATGCTTGCAAGGCTTATAGTGATGTGCATTACCGAGTGGGCCCAGAGATACCTCTCCGACAATTGGAGTGACAAATCCTAATCTCGAAATACGTCAACCCAACAAGTACCTTTGGAGACACCTGTAGAGCACCTTTATAATCACCCATTTACGTTGTGACGTTTGGTAGCACACAAAGTGTTCCTCCGGTAAACGGGAGTTGCATAATCTCATAGTCATAGGAACATGTATAAGTCATGAAGAAAGCAATAGCAACATACTAAACGATCGAGTGCTAAGCTAACGGAATGGGTCAAGTCAATCACGTCATTCTCCTAATGAGGTGATCTCGTTAATCAAATGACAACTTATGTCTATGGCTAGGAAACATAACCATCTTTGATTAACGAGCTAGTCAAGTAGAGGCATACTAGTGACACTCTGTTTGTCTATATATTCACACATGTATTATGTTTCCGGTTAATACAATTCTAGCATGAATAATAAACATTTATCATGATATAAGGAAATATATAATACTTTATTATTGCCTCTAGGGCATATTTCCTTCAGTAACGGCCACCCCTTTCATTCATAATCTTGTATTAGCGGGCTGTAAGCCTGTTACTTTGGAATAAAACTTCTTTTAAACCCGCAAAAGAAAAAAAAAGAACTCAGAGCAACTCCAAAGGGCCGACCCATTTCGTCCGCCTGCGTCCGTTTGGGTCGGCGCGGACAAAAGTGGCGGCCCAATGCGACGACCCAAACCCAAATCACGTCCGCGCCGACGCATTTGCGACCCAAATTTGCGCCCCAAATGCGTCGGCGCGGACGCTGAACGGACGCTTCGCGCGCCTTCTCGCTATCCGCCGTGTCCCCACATGGCGGTCGTCCAACTACCCGCTGCCCACGCGGTCAGCTTAATTTATGATGACGGGCCCACGCGTCAGCGACGGCGCTCGTCCTTTTTTAAGCCGACCGTGCGGCGGGGCCGTCCTCATCCAAACTCGCCGTCCACATCTGCCAACCTTTGCTACCTCGTCGCCGGCAAACCCTAGCCACCACAACCACAGCGAGATGGGCCTCTTCTCCGGCGCCAGCGGCAGCAAGGCCAAGGGCAAGTCCCCTGCCACCCCTTTCCCCTCAGAATTCCTCCCGCCTCCGCCGGCGCCGGCGCCTCGCCGGCAGAGGCAGCGCGTGAACGTGCCAGTGCACCAGGCGGAGTGGCACTGGCAGCACCGCCAGCCTCTGCCGTATCCCGACGTGACGCTGCCGCACGACTGGCATCTGGATCCAGATAGGATCCCAGTGCCGGCGGCGCCGCGGACGGCTCGTGCTCACGCGGAGGAGGTGCGGCCCCGGCGGGCGCTGCTGACACCGGAGCAGTGCCGCGACCCCGCCTACGCAACCGACTCGCCCAACTGGGCGAGGTGGTTCGCCTTCGAGCACGAGGAGGCGAGGCGACGGGGCGTGCGCCAGGTCGACCGGAGGTCGCCGCCACCGGTGCTCGTCGTCCGCGAGGAGGACCAGGCGGCCCTTGCAGCCGGCTACCGGGAGAGCGAGGAGGACGAGCGGCGCAGGGCGGAGGCGGCGGAGGAGGCTCTGTACGAGGCGGCAATGGCGCAGGCCCTTGCCCTCTCCACGGCGAGCGACGACAGCGTGGTGCCGCCGGTGGCCCCGCCGTCCCCCATCAAGCCGGAGCCGGAGCGGGAGCCGTCCCCCATCGAGCGCTACTCCTGGACGGGAGCAGTGCGCGAGTGGGTACGCGCGCCGCCGGTCTGGATGGGAGCGACGCCGGCGCAGGAGCAGGCGTACCTCGAGCACTGACGCAAGATCAGACTGGCCGAGGAGCGCCGTGACGGCGAGTACCTCGAGATGCTCGAGCGCGACCTCGAGGAGGAGCAGCTCGAGGCCGAGGAGGAGGCGCGCCAGGCCGCGGCTGCACAGGCGGCCGCACCCCCCCCCCCCCCCCCCCCCCGCACCGGCACTGCCTGCGCCGGCACAGCCCGACATGACGGCGCTCTAGAACACGGCGTTCTCCTGGGCCGGGCCGGCGCCGACGCTCATCGACCTCACGGACCCCGAGGACGACGACGACGCCTAGGGCAGCGCGCCGCCTCGTAGTTTAGGCTATTTTTATTTTTTTAAATGCAAATGTGGACGCGTGGACTCTCGCCGGCCTTCGTGGCCGGCTTTAATGTTTAATTAATGATGTTTCTCTTTTTTAATATGCATGCGTTCATTTTTTTTTTTGCGCCGTCAAAATGGGTTTAGGCTAGCGTTGGGCGCACGCGCCGACCCAAATGCGGAAGCGGACATCCGTGTCCGTCTGGCCGACCCAAACGGACAAAAAACGGACGAAAATCACCGTCCGTTTGGGTCGGCCCGTTGGAGTTGCTCTCAGCGATTGATCATCGCCGGCACACAAAAACCACGTAAAACTAACCCAATAATTCAACAAAAAAAATCCAACAAAAACAAAACACGTACGTACAACAGGTAGTGACATTCCCCTGAAGAAGTCACCAACCCTGTACCACAAGCCGGTTGAGTTCAAAGCTCAAACCCATGTAGACCAGGCTTGCTTGCGCTGCGTTGTCGAAAGGTGGTGGGCGGGGCAGGCAGGCAATGATGGGATGATGATGGGTGGGAGATGAGGCGGGTGCGCGGGGCCGGGCAAGGGATAGGCGCGTGCCGGCGCAAAGCGGGACACGATGATTTGGGCCTGGAGGAAAGGCCATGCGCTCGCATGAATGGACACTTGAACTGGCCTTTTCCCCTGTGCCCCACCCAATGCGAGCGCGCGGAGCACGCCCTGCGCAATCATGCCCTCCCTCCATCCTCGGCCACCTAGCATCATGGTCGCTACCAACTCGGAAAGCCAATCATTTCTCCATGCACTGCTCCTACGTGATGCGATCATTGCCTGTTAGCCCCCCCCCCCCCCCCCCCCCCCCCCCCCCCCCCAAACCTCGCATGGCAATCCTCGTCCGAGTGCTAATCACTGTGTCGTCTGCTTATACTGGTAGTAGTTTGAAAAGGAACGATCGAGTAGTGGTTCTGAGACATGGGAAGTTCGATCTAGTAGTGGCCAAAGAAGGAAGAAACCAATCGATTTGGATGAGTGAAACTGGGATGTCTTTTTTCTTTTCTTTCCCTTTTGTCTACAATAAGTTTTTCTTTCGGAAATCCTATCTAATGACCGTTCGCTGGGAGAGGGGTGGCAAATGAACCCCATTTGATGACAATTTTAGTTCCGAGACGAGATCAAACGGTGGCAGTTTTAAACGAAAAATTGCCTTCTCCGATAAAAATTGTCATGTCGCTCTGAAGAAACTGTCACGCTCATAAGCTCATAACTAAAAATGCCAATGAAATCATTTGCAAATACCACCCCCTTCCGGTGAACGTTCGCGGAGTCCTTTTTTTGCGGGGTTGAAGTCCATGTACAATCGTGAATCATCTAACTTTGAGTTCCGCCCACATCGAACACTTCCATTTAACGCATTTGCAGCCACACCACTTTGTTCACTTTTTATCACGACACTGAATAATAAATCTTTAAAAAATATGGATCGCAACGTAGGCGCACACACGCACTCACGCATCGTCTACTGAAGATTAGGTCGGAGTTGCGGAGCTTCAGAATTGATAAAGTCAGCACCGACGCCTCGTTACCAATGGAACATTGCCTCCACCGAAAGAATCATCAGTATTAATGAGACAACGAAAGGAAGAGGATTTGGAACACCTGAGTGCTCCAACACCCCCCCTCCCCTCCTTATATGAACATTAAATTCAGAAAAATATAGGGGAAACTCAAATAACCTAGGATTTTGGCATATCAAACCTGGGTGTCAATGTACTCCCGTGTGAAGTTTCGTGAAAAAATTACATTTGTCGTATTCTCAGTAAAAAGACAACAACAAAAATCTCACGTATAGGAAAAAAATTGTTTGGATGAATCATAGACCGGACTGTATTTTCTTCGTCACGTATACATTTCTTGGCATATAAGGGGTGGAGCACCCAGGTGCTCCTATTTATTTCCCACAAACAAAACGTCAAACCTAAGGTTTGGTCCCTGGTGATATAGGGATGCCTCCACTCTCCTAACCATCTAACCACTGGTTGGTTCTCGACGGTGATCTTTGGGGAAGAAAAATGCCTTGGTCACTGTTTACCGTAGTAGTTTTCCTTATCTTCGTAATCCTCAAATAAGTTCATCCCTCTTTTCCATGCCGGGGAACATGAACATTCCTCATCGACGGATCCATAATTCCATTTTTTTTTCTTTGAAAAACTCTTTTTTACAACACTATTGTCTCCCTCTTCTCCTCGATGAGGACACATCCTCTCGGACTTGTGTAGGGACGAGACATATAGATCCCCTCCTTGATCTTGGCCATAAGGTCGTCGGGCGAGCCGATCTCTTCAGCATTTGCTTGTCGCTACCAACATAGGAAGTGCCCCATTCGGGTCCCAAATGTTACATGCTAGGAAGTCGAATTAATATCGCGATGTCATACTAAGAACAAGGCTATTAGAACATAGATCATTGGACGTCACCAGTGATCAAGCCATCAAAGAATGGCATACCATCATTGATCAAAGTTGTTGGTGGCGACATAGATGTAGGAATCCTATAGGGACAATTAAAGTTACATGAGGTGTTCTAAGAATATAACCATCGAGCATGTGTGGTCGACGAATCACTTTGCCGGAAATGGGAAGGAAGGAGTGAGACACAAGGGGTTTTGATAGGGAAACATAACGTTGGGCACCGGCATGACTAGTTAATTACCATAGTTCTCTTGGTAACCTGGTCAAAATATCTTTGAAACTATGCAAATGAAATTTATTATTTTCTAGAATTTGATAAAGAAATTTTAATTCAGGCAAACTATGTCAAAATCTGTAAATAACCGAGCAATATTCATCTCTAAGGGGAGTGACGGTATCATAACCCCTCCAAATTCAGGCATTTGGACGTAGTGCTATGTATAGTAACCAAGGATGGGAGGATCTATGTAGGGATATGAGCAGGAAACCAATTTCAGGAAAATTTCCTCCAAATTCAAGAAACAAGCAAATATTAATAACCGGTGGAGGTGCTAAGCGTCTAAAATTCAAACGTATGCTAGAATTATCTCAATATTCACGTGGTTCCAGTGAATTGTGAATAAACTTTTCGAACCCTTGTTTTCCCTGGCTGGCTACAAGTGCACATAAACCAGTAAACGCTAGTACTGCACTTCAAAAGGGTCCTATATATGGGAATAAATTTCTTCCTTTTCCCCTTTTTTGCTATATATAATATACATGAGACTCTTCCAACTAAAAAAAAATACGACACTGGTGGTGACTGGTCCAACAGGTGAGTTGAAATAATTATACACGCGATTATTCTATTTTGCACGTACGATACGATCATATAGTTGCCCACAGAGACCATAAGTCAAAAGGTGGTTGTTTGCTAGATATATACTCCACTCCATTCGGTGGACAAAAACATTTGTCAAAGCGAAAATGCCCACAGTTTTTTTTTTCTCTATCTCTAAAGGAAAAATCCTGGTTTGAGTGGAGAATAGCTGAAGTTAGCTAACCTAGCAATTTCGAGCCTTTAGCGGTGGGGGGTTATGATTGCACCAATTAAGGAGCCAGCCCCCACAAGTTAATCATTGCTGTCCCAGAAACTGTGTGTGAGATCCAACATTCCTTCCCCGTCTCTTTAAAACCCTCACTCTCCCCCACTTCTTTATCACTTCCGAGGTCCAACCCCAACTGCAAACTCCACACACACGCGCGCTCGGATAGAGGTTGGGAGAGAGAGAGAGATAGACGAAGGGGGGAGAGAGGTCAGGGAGATCGATGATGGAGAGGGCCGAGGATTTAGGGCTCAGCCTCAGTCTCAGCTCGTCGCTTGCTCCTCGCACCCACCATGTCGCCATGCTGCTCCACGCTCCAGGTAAATGTTACTGCTAGCTAGTGCTTACTTCTTCAACTCCGGCGAGACTATAGATCGTACCTAATACTATACGAGATGTTGGCAACTGTTGATCAGAGAGGAGATTCCTGGAGATGCCACTGCTCCCTGCGAAGCGGGTCTGCGAGGCCTCTGCCGACGAGGAGCGCTCCGGGCAGCGTGGCGGTGGCAGCGACGACGACGACGGCGGCTGCGGCATGGATGGCTCCCGCAAGAAGCTCCGGTTGTCCAAGGACCAGTCCGCCGTGCTCGAGGACAGCTTCCGGGAGCACCCCACTCTGAACCCGGTAATTAGCCTTTTCTTTCGGAGTATCATCTTTAATTTATTTCCATGAAACATGCAGTTCTTAGTACTGTCTACTCTATAATCTTTCTAAACCCTGCGTGCTGCTACGTGCTACGTGCAGAGGCAGAAGGCAGCCTTGGCGCAGCAGCTGGGCCTGCGGTCGCGGCAGGTGGAGGTATGGTTCCAGAACAGACGCGCAAGGTACGTATTAGCACATGCAACAGTATCTTATATGTTCTTTGGATGGGATTTCCTTTAAGCTCGATCGATGATCAGAACGAGTTCTCAGTCTCTGGGTTTTTTTCTCTTTGTTTTAAACAACAACGCAGGACGAAGCTGAAGCAGACGGAGGTGGACTGCGAGTTCCTGAAGCGCTGCTGCGAGACGCTGACGGAGGAGAACCGGCGGCTGCAGAAGGAGGTGCAGGAGCTCCGCGCGCTCAAGCTCGTCTCCCCGCACCAGTACATGCACATGTCCCCGCCCACCACCCTCACCATGTGCCCCTCCTGCGAGCGCGTCTCCAACAACAACAACAACAACAACAATAACAGCTCCAACGCCGCCGACCGCCGCAACGGCGTCGTCGAGGGCGCCATCTGCCACCGCCCCATCGCCGTCCGGCCGCAGCAGTCATGAATCATGATCGACCGATCGACAACCTAGTAGCCACTAGACAGTCTACTTACTAGACAGTAGGCAGTACACCGTATCAAAACCAACAGTTTCGCACATTTATTCGCGCAAGACTGTTGCCCTCGCTCGATCGTTCTGAATTTTTTTTCTTTGTCAGGAAGGAACACGAGTATTAATGTGTCACAAGTGCAGTAGAAGAGCATGCAGTAGCTTAGGGAATATTTAGCTGGTCCTAGAGAGAGCTGGATATGGTGGGATACGGGTGTAGGGAAGGTGGGGTGCAAGGGGATGGCACGGCGCGCGGTTTGTCCTGTCGCTTGGCTGATGATGACGGCGATGATGAGAGGTCAGTTCAGTTCGTTTCTTGGACAGCCGTGTCCCTCAAGCTTAATTCCAGCGATTGATTAACGCGTGTGTGTGCTTCTGGCCGGTCTACTTAGCTTAATTTAGGCGATTAGTGTCTCCAGAAAGCATGCATATATCTATTAATCTATGCAAAGGGTTCTTCCATAGTTCTTTCTGCTCACGTATGTACCTAATTTAAAGTGGTTCGGTTATCCGCTTATCATTAGGGTTTGGATATAGACAACTAAACACGGACGGCCACCGACTACTCGAACGTGTGGACTGTACAATCAAACTGCCACACGGATGCAACTGATCCGGGATCATGAATACTATTCATGGATGACTAGATGTGCATGTCAGCTCAGATCCACGCTGATGGAAATGGCACCTTACTTGTTCCAGGTGGTGTTTGTTTCACGTTGCTCTCAGGGCCACGACGCCATAAAACCCTACAGAAACTAAAGAATTTTCTAGTAGGGTGAATATATCTTCCGAAGTTTCTGCCGAAAAATCATGATCTTCGACGACACTTCGTATGCATGATAAACTAACTACTTTTCATGCCATCTCCATCTTCTAGTAGCCCAGTAGCATCAGTCGGTGTCATCTCCCTCGGGTAATTTTCGCCACTTTATTCTTCCCATGTGTCCAACTGGACCGGAAATGCCGACAGAACCACTCGAACATAGGGGGACTTGTCTCCAAAAACGAATGAATATTCTGCACATGCCGAAACAATGCAGTTCTCCTTCCTTTCCATCGGCGTCGTCAGCGTCCACTTGAGTTGGTGCATGCTGCCGCATATGGCCTGAGGCTCTCAGCAGGTTCCATCCAGGTTTGCAGTGCACCACCCAGGGACGAATCCAAGGGGGGACGAGGGGGGGCGAGACCCCCCCTAACGATCTCATTTTACTCGGTAGCGATTAGCAGGTCGGTAGAAAAAAAGTGATATTTAGCTAATATCGCCCCCCCTGACCACCTGAAGCCCAACTAAATCACAAAGCCCATCTTTAACACCCCGCAGGAAATAGCCCAGCACGAAGGGAGACGGTCAGATCGTTTGATTTTCCATCGTGCGATGCCTGTCGCCAAGGTCTAGCTGTCTAGGGTAGTTCCTGACCAGCGCCGTTTCAATCTGAGTCCATGACCAGCGCCGTTTCAATCTGAGCTCTAGGGCAGTTCATGACCAGCGCCGTTTCAGTTTGAGCGGAGAATCCTTGCTTGGACGAGATCGCCTCTAACGTGAACGAGGGCCATCTTGCGCGGACGCGCGGCCGGCCGGCCGCGCAACCAGTGGAGAGAAGCGGCGACCAAGGAAAGGGTTAGGTTAGTCTGTTTCTCACTCATTGGTTTGTCCTTGCTTATGTTTCTAAATCAGATTAATGGATGCCTTCAGAACTACACAAGTCGAATGGTAGTAACTGTAAAAAAGTAAAAGATTGGGGATATATCCCTGTACCCATCGGACAAGCTTTTGCATTGTTTATCACATCCAATAGTAGAAAGATTTAGTTCATTAACACGTGAATTGCTTTGGCATTTGCTTGATGGTAACTTTTGATAAAAATTCAACTTGCTCACAGCAGAACATGGTTTGACGAAGATTTAGTTCGTTAACTAGGCTGTCTGTCGGCTTCTATTTTTTCACGACTCTCTACACTAGAGGAATTTTTTTTGCCCCCCTATGTTCAAATCCTGGCTCCGTCCCTGACACCACCTGCAGGAATATGCAGACGTGTGCAAGCAGGGCAGCCATAGATGGGTGATGATCAATCAGGGACGGCCTTGGGAGCTCACGCGGCCGCCCACCCGTAACTTCTGGAGCGAAAGCTGGGGGGTTCCTCCGTGGCGCGTGTTAAGCTAGCGTACTTGTAGAGTAATCTTAATCCCTGACTGGTGTTGCCACTCATTGGCTCCGCTCCGCCTTCTAGGAGATTGGCTAGCACAATGATTCGCATGCGAGAATGTCTTCACGTGGTTGGTCGTGCTGTACCTGCTGGATGGAACCCCCCAAATATATCACCCAGTAATCAAACACCAACTGAATGCTATTTCGCAAAAAAAAAAAAAACAACTAACTGCTGTATGAAGGTTTGTTGTGCCATTGTGGCGCTGGGAGAAGAGGCTATATGAACTTTTACCTGTCGTTTGGCAAAATTTAACAACTAACATTGCGTGTTAACAGCTCAAATTGGGCAATTTAGTACTACCTCTGTAACTTTTTTATAAGAAGTTTTTAGAGTCTATGATGGTGTCAAAAAACGTCTTATATCAAGTCACAGGGGGAGTAGTAGAAATATTATAGTTTAGACTTCAGAGCTGGTTACCTCAAATTATGGCAGTGTCAATACTTACCCAACTTAGAATTTGTTTCCTCTTTTTACTCCCTCACAATTATGCCTTATTCCATCATTGAACATTTTTTTTTTAAATCAGCTATCCACACATGAGATCAGTGTGGCGGCTTACTCAGTTTCCCACTACTGGAGAAACAACATTCCCTGATTGGTTATCACACTAGCGTGGCAGCTCGGCATCCATCGAGCCAACTCCACCGTGCGACCCATTCTGTCCGGCCTCGTCCGTTTGGGGTAAAAGAGACAAACGAGGCGGCCCAGCGCATGACGGCCTG
Source organism: Aegilops tauschii subsp. strangulata (assembly GCF_002575655.3). Lineage (NCBI taxonomy): Eukaryota > Viridiplantae > Streptophyta > Magnoliopsida > Poales > Poaceae > Aegilops > Aegilops tauschii. The sequence continues at coordinate 529,463,857 of NC_053036.3, forward strand.
GACCCATCTGGTCTGTTTTGTGTTCGGACCAACCCATTTCGAGCGCAAACTTGCGCCAGGTTTGGGTCGCGGCGGACATCAAGAGGACGCGCGTCTCGTCCACGTCAGGGCCGCGCGGCAGGCGGCCACCTACCTCCCACCCGCCCACATCAATGCGCACGCGCGGGCGGCTCCGCCTGTCATCCGCCCAGGCGAACGGTCGCGGTCCTTCTTAAATAGGAACCCGTGGACCGGTCGCCGTCCACATTGCCCCACTCCACCCCGCGGCCTCCTCGAAACCCAACAACCCCAGACCCCAAACCCTATCCTCGAACTCGCCGGCCGGCCGCCCGCAGCCATGGGGCTATGGAACTACGACCGCAAAGGCAAGCACGACCGCGAGGCTGGCTCCTCGTCGGGACGCCGCCGCGGCTCCGTGAAGGAGGAGGAGCCCGCATCGCCACCGTGTCGGGCCCCCGCGCCGCCCGCGTTCTCCATCGCGCCCACGGTCGCCGGCAAGCGCGACCGGCACTACATAGAGGTGGCCGTATGCCGCCGTTATTGGGAGACGAGGACGCCGCTACCCTGGAGCGACGTCCACCTCCCCAACAACTGGCATTTGTCGGCCGACCGCGTACCGATCCCGCCAGTCCCGCTGAGCGGCCGTGCGCGCCGCTAGGAGATCGAGCGCCGCCGCCGCCTCCTCCCGAACGACCTCTACTACGACGAGAGGTACGCCCCGACTCGCCATTGTGGGACACTTGGTTCCGCGATGAGCACGACATGCGGCGGGCGTCCTTCTTCGCCGGCACATCGACGGGGCCGTGGCGGCCACGTGAGCACCGAGCGGCTGCTCCCCTGGCGCGCGGGCGTATGCGGGTGTGCGGCCTGACGCCCACGCCGTCGTCGTCGCCATCTCCATCGCCACCACCACCTCCTCGCATGACAGCGGAGGAGGAGGCCCGTCTCATGGCGCGTGTGCTGGAGGACTCCATGCACACGCACGACGAGCGCCAATGGGACGGCCTCGAGGAGATGACGGCCCTCTCCGCGGCCGGCGACGTCGCCATCCCCGAGCTGGAGATGGTGCCGAAGGTGGAGGTGATGGAGGAGCCGCCGGTGGCCGCGTTCCACTCGGGCCTGGTGGGCCAGGGGTGGAGTTGGTCGTGCACGGCAGAGCAGATGGCGGCCGCCGTGGGGGGCGCGAACTGGTGCCCCACGCCGCCGTGGTCGCCGGAGCGGGACGCCTCGCCGCGGGAGCAGGTGGTGCAGGCACCTGCCACCTTCCACCACGCCGCCCCCGTGCACCAAGGACCGCCGGCCCACCTGTGGACGCCGCCGGACTACCTCGACCTCGTCAGTGACGACGACGACACCGGCGGCCACTGAAGACGGCCATGGCCACGGCATCGACGGGCGCGGCAGGAGCGCGTGGGCGGCGTTTTTTTAATTTTGTTTTTATGTTAATTATTGAACTGGGTCGTTTAAGTGGACCGTGAAACTGGGCCGTTTTGTGGCTGTGACCCCTAAATATGTTTTAAGTTTTTTTAACTGCGTTTATTTACTTTTTTAGGCGTTTTATTTAAGTTTTTTTGTTTTTTTAATCACGTCCACCCCGGACATGATTTGGGGTGCGGCCGCGCGTTAGGCGCACCCACGACCCAATGGACAAACGCGGACATGGGCGAACCCATTGCCGCCCCAAAGAAACAAAATCTGACCAAACCGGACGTCCGTTTGGGATCGTGCGGTGGAGTTGGCCTCAATGGAGACTCTAGCAGTTGGTTCCGACCAGTGAAATGCCTAGGCTACTTTTTTTACTATGTTTTTGAAAAACATGCCTATCCTCGGTAAGAGAGAGAGATACAGAGAGAGAAAAACATGCCTGGACTACTTTTTTTAGACAAAAATGCCTAGACTACCGACATAGTACCTTGTTTTCTCCCATGTCCTGCGGGAACAACTAGTTAACGAGCACTTCTCCGGGAGCCTCGCAACGATCAGCGTCATTTGGCGCGCTCTCAGCCATTCGCCACGTGTCGCGCTCTGGACGCTTTCTCCAGATTTTGTTTTTCTTTTCGCACGCGTTTTCGGCTTTTTAAACGGTTTTTTCCCGGGTTTTTTTGATGTTTTGGTTTTTCCCCGGTCTTCCTTAGCGTTTTGACCAAATTTTTTTTTGAAAACAAACTTTTTTGCGCGAAAAAACGCGTTTACTTTTTTTTTTCCTTTCGTGAAAAGTCACTTTTTTTCGCGAGAGGCACGGTTGTGCTTTAGCGAGAGTCACGGCCGTGCCTTTCGGAAACGAAAAAAACGCGTTTTCTGTTTTTTTTCCTTTCGCGAGAGTCACTGTTTTACTTCCGCGAAAGGCACGGTTGTGCTTTCGTGAGAGTCACGGCCGTGCCTCTCGGAAAGGGAAAAACAAAACGCGTTTTCTGTTTTTTTTGTTTCGCGAGAGTCACGGTTTTGCTTCCGCGCGAGGCACGGTTGTGCTTTTGCGAGAGTCACGGTCGTGCCTCTCGGAAAGGGAAAAAAATACGCGTTTTCTGTTTTTTTCTCTTTCGCGAGAGTCACGGTTTTGCTTTTGCCAGAGGCACGGTTGTGCTTTCGCGAGAGTCACGGGCGTGCCTCTTTCAGAAAGGGAAAAAACGCGTTTTCTGTTTTTTTTTCTTTCCACGAGAATCACGGTTTTGCTTCCACGAGAGGCACGGTTGTGATTTCGCGAGAGGCACGGGCGTGCCTCTTTCGGAAAGGGAAAAAACCGTGCTCCCTGTTTGGTTTTTTCGTCCGGTTTTTTCGTGAAAAAAAGTTCGTCAAAACCTATCAACATGGGATCTAGTTTTGAAGATCTCGACGCGAAAACGGTTTGAGATTTGGACGCACGGTTTAAGAGATAAAACGTTTTGAATAAACGAATCTACGAAAAAAGGGAAAACTCCCAGGTTGCGAGAAGTGGCGCGCTGCATGTGCGCCACTTGTCGTGACCTGGGAAGATGGAGTGTTCTTTGCAACGAGTACTCCTTAATTAGTGATTTCGGTGTCTTGATGGGTAACTAGTCACTAGCGTTTTTGGGCCTAACCGTTCTAGAAGCCCAGACAAAACCCATGTGCACCACTTTAGGCCCTGTTCGGTAGCTATCCTTTTTCGCGAAAAGATCAGATCTATTATATAGGTTTGCCGGAATTACATAACACCTCAAACGTAATAAAAATTACATGGAGGTCCATGGACCACCGAACGACCGTTGCCGCTTTCAGAACGAGTCGCCGACGCGCCGTTGTCACCGCTCTCATACCGGAGCCAGCCTGACCTTGTCGATGACAGTCGGGTAGTCTTCGTGCACGTGCCCTTGATGTAACAGCCTGGCTTTTGGCCCTTTTCTTTTTCTTTCGATTTATTTGGTTTTTGCTCTGTTTTTCTTTTTGGAGTGGTTTTGTGGCCTTGCCACCTGGGAAATCATCCTCATTCCCCCTCCCAAGTGGCTCATCATTCTCAAAACCTTGCCAAAATCATGTCACTTCACTCCTTGACCAAATCCTAAAATCTTTTTCTAGGGAATACTCCTTTTTCTATTTAAGGAATAACCCTATCTGCCCTAGGTTGTGAAGCAACCTATATTTCTGTCCATCCAAAAATCCCCAAATAATTCTCATAATTCCCTCGGGTCATGTATTGCTCAAATATGCCCAAACTCTCCTGTCCTAGCCCAAGAATAATTCCCCAATAATTATTCTTCTATTCTGCCCTGAATGGCACTTTGTGAAGGAAGTGTCATTTATATTTTCCTGATTGCTCTCAAACCTTTTGGGCATTTTCTTATGTCCAAATCATTGCTTCATGCCAAAGTTCAACTTTATTTGCCTAGCCAATCTTCCTGAGCAATTTTTCAAACTTTCTGTCAGACAGAAGGCATTGTGAAGGAAGTACTAGCTAGGGTTATCCAAATGAGTTGAAATTTTGCACACTCCTTCATGTGCTCATATTAACCCCCTCCACCCATTTTAAGCCCCATCCAAACATCTATGTGAGCATAGGACCAAATCTTTGATTCTGGCAATATTTTCAAGTTGTGAAGCAAGTGCATTTTATATTGCTTCATTAAGTCTGAATTACCAGATTGTGCTCCTACCCTAATAACATCTCTCCACCAAAATTGGCATCATTTCATTGAGCCATTTGATCACCAAAATTATTCCAAGTTTCTGTCCAGAGGAGATGTTTGTGAAGCAAGTACCAGTTTGGTTTATCCATTTGGTATGAAACTTTTACAGCATCTTTATATGATCAAATCACTAAGCCTTACCAAATTTCAGCTCAAGTGGCTTCTCCATGTGAGTGCACCTTCCTGATCAAGTTTCTGGACCCATAATGTGAGTTACAAAGCAACTATATTAGTTTGTGCTCCATTATGCTCCAAAACCTCCAGGATCATGGTCCTTCCTAAGCTAATCAACCCAGACAAACTCTTTGGCTCCAATGAAGTTAATGTTGATCACCAGTGCACGTTCAAGTTTACTGCAGTAAACTTCAGACGTTGATTACCATTTAACCAGAGCAATTTTCACCGAACTACCACCGCAGTTGCAACCTCCCCAGGAAGGACAAACCCCCAGACATCATTTGGCCGGCCGTGTGGCACTGTGTGCACCAGTGCGTGCGGTGATCACGAGCTTTGGCATGCAATGCGCGTGCTCTGCTGGCGTTGGCCGCGTCCAGGGCGTCTTCTAGCTCCGCTCCCTCCCCCTCTCGTCGTCTTTGCGCTCGTGAGCATGTCCAACAGTTTTAACGCGGCGTCTCCGTCCTCCTGGAGCCATCTCCCCCTCCATAAGCCCCTCCGTCAGCGCTCGTCGCCGCGCGCCCACGGGAGAGATGTAGTCGACCGGCTCTGTTCGCGCCGCGGCATCTTCCTCCTCTTGTCCCCGAGCTCTGCTCGTCCCTGTGCACCTCTGTAGCTCATCCGCACCTCCCTCGTCGCCTTCTCGTGCCACCCCGTGCTCGCCGAGCCTCGCCAGAGCGTTGGCCGGACTCCCGCGGCGGCACCCGAGCCCGTGCCCTCGCCCCGGCTATAAGTAGCCCTCCCCGCGGCCTCCCGAGCACACCACTCGCCTCCCCTCACTCCTCTACCCCTCCCTAGCTACTCATCCGAGCTCCAGAGCCCCTCATTCCTCTTCCATGGTCGCCATGTCCGCCTCGGCTTCGGCCTAAATTGGCTCAAGCCCGAGCCTGTCCCCTCCTCCTTTCTCCACCACTAGAAGCCCCTCACGCCGGAGATCCTCTCCACCCATCTTCTTCTCGCCGGAGCCCTTGTGGTCGTGCTTCCCCAAGTCTGGCTGCCGCCCCTTGTTCTCTGCCGCCACGAGCCGCGGTTGCTCTGCACTTCCCCCGACGCTCATGGCCCCCTGGTTCGGTGAGGCTTCGCCTCCCGCATCCGCCGGTGGCCGGAGCTTGGCCGGAGAGTGCCGGAGCTACCCGGACCATCGCCAACGTCGCCCCTCCCCTGCCCTCTCCTCTGCTTCGGTCGGTCCAGCGAGAGGAAGAACGAGTCAGGAGCCAGGCGGGCCCCGCTCCTCTTCCCTGACCCCACTCGGCAGCCGCACAAACCCCGGCCCCGCCTCTGCATGCGTTGACCCGGTCGGCCGACGTGGATAAGTGACGGGCCCCACCTCGTGGGACCCGCACGTCAGCGACCTCAAGCCCCGGGCCCAGCCACTTAAGTGGAAGCGCATTTTGCGTAAGTGTGTGTTCTTTTAATGAAAGCGTACTTTTGTTCTCCTTCAGTCTGGAATACGTTTTCCCAGCTCCGAAGACGTATTTTTGAGAATGCGCTTTCTCTTTTTCAGCTCAGCCGCCCGAAGTGGTTATTTTGTGAACGTTCACTGCTTTAGCCCTTTTCTGCCTAAAAAGTGAGCAGCCACAACTTTTCACTCGTAACTCCGATTGAGGTGAATCCAACGCCCACGTCTTCGTCTCGTCGAGCCCATTCTGTTGGAACAATTTTCATTATGTTTTGACATACTGAAAAAGACCATTTTTTCCCGTAAACAGCCCCCTCCGAGAGAGAACTGTTTCCGGCGAATCTTTCCGCGATCGTTTCGCACTTCTTCCCGGAGTATTCTTCATCCCCAGGCAAGCCACAACCACCATTTGCATGATAGCCATTCAGTAGTATTGGTTTTCAACTTGAATCTTTAATAACGGTATGTTTGTTTTGCTACTGCTGTCGTTATTTCGGTTATGCTTATGGGTCGGTGATTATCGTCATGCTATGTTTTCTTGCACTCTGTTATCATGTTCTACCTGCTAGTATTACTTTCATATTGGTCATGCTTGATAGCAGTATATGTTGGGTTGGTCATGTTCTTCGGTGCATGACTAACGTCGGTTACCGAGTACCGTTAATATGTATTGTTCCTTGTTATTAGTTGGTTAAGTGTTTACTCAGTTATTTTATTGATGTGTTGGTACTTATTGTTGATGATAATGGTCATGTTATGCTATGAGTAGTGTTGTACTTGTAATATTCATGCTCATCATTATGCCATGCTCAGTTGGATATGATTCATTGTTGATATGGTGGATAGCTATGTTGTACCCTCATGCTTATGTTGATATCATGCTCATGCATTGTAATTGCATCATGTTATTTAATCATGGCTCAACATATTTGCATTCAAGTTTAACCGGATTAAATTGAACTTGAACAACTGTTGGCTGAGTTATCGTGCCACCATATCAAGCTGACAAGTGCAACCACATTTACCTTATGGGAAGGTCCTAACTGGGTCTATTGTCATGCCTCTCGCCGGTGCCTCCCACGAGGGAAGGTTATGCGCGGGCCGCTACCTTGGCCAGGTAGGACGGCATAAGCCTTGTGTGCCCGTAGTTGTTGTAGCCGGCTTGTCCTTGTTTGGGACCATTTTTGTTTTGCCACGACGGTGGCCGTTGGTGCCTTTGGTAGGCACGGGGCCACCCAGGACTTATCCCAGAGGGGAGTTTGTCGGAGTGGCCGGGAGGGTGTCATGGCAGTAGGACGGTTTTGTCGGAACGCCGTTGGTCCACCCGAATGGGAGCGCGATGCCATGGGTTCCGTGGTGTGGGTACAGTGCGCTACCTCTGCAGAGTGTATACTAAATATATCGATAGCCGCGCCCGCGGATAAGGGCCCAGTTCGTAGTTGGTCACACTATGGGTTAACAGTAATAATAATGATATGCTTAATAACAACCCTAGTTCGATGATGAGATAAGTTGGTTATGTGATCCGTGAATGATCACTGTTTGGTTACGAGGTAACCCGTTGAGCCCAGAGTGGTTCCATTTGTGATCCATAAATGATCATCGTAGTATCGAGGATACCGAGCTGTTGGATATTCGTGATGTTGTGCGAGAATCATGGGTAAAGATCAAGCTCCTTGTGGTCATTTAATGATTACTGCGGTATTGTTTATACCAAGCTTGATTTGATCCTGAGATGATCGTGTGATGTCCGAGGTTGGTAAGTGATGCATGTGATGGTTACGAGGTAACCCGAGCAGAATAAGTGGTGCCTATAGTGTCATCATAGTATCGTTAGATTCATATGTTCATGCCATGCTCATATTGTTCTAGCTGTATCATGTTCATGTTGTTCATGCCATGTTATCCTGATGATCTCATGTTTATTCCTGCTTAACCTGTAATTGCCATGCTGTTGTTTGTCTTGAATGCTTCTGGTTATTGTGAGCTTGCAAGTACATTCAATGTACTGACTTGGCGTGTCATGCCAGTTTGCAGGTCATGCCGTGATTGCTTGATTGCTTGTCGTGGTTTCCGTTCGTGCGAGCTAGGATAAGCGTTCCAGCCAGAGTCCCCGCAGAGTGGAGTTCACCACCGTTGTCGTTGTTCCGCTGCTTCGAGTTGTTCTGCTGCTTGCATAGAGCAACCGTGGCAGGCATAGTGTCGCCGTGCCGATGTAATCCCCTTGTATCCATATAGCTTGTAATAAAGAACTGATTTGTTCTATGCTAAGCAATGTCATCTTCCAGAGACTTCTCCTCGATCTCTGGGCTGGAATACGGGGCGTTCCGGTTTCTCTGAGCCGGGGTGCCACAGGCTTGGTATCAGAGTAGGTCTAGCTGTAGGACACCCTAGTCAGCGCGAGCAGTAGAAACCGGTAGAAATCAGTAGTTTAAAGTCCGGCTTGTTTATTGCATTTGGTTGCTGCATTTGTTTGTTGCATAGCATGCATATAGCCTTAGTATTTGTTACTAACGGTTTATCTGGTGAGTGTAGCTGGCATCGGTTCAGATCCACTACAGCTCAGCCTTTGCATTTCTCCAGTTTTCTTTTCTTGCTCGTTCTTCGGTGTTTGGTGTCATTTCTGTCCCAGAAGAGTAATGCCAAGTGATCCCGACACTGTTTGCAAAAATGGTGCTCAAGTATCTCACCGATATCCCCCTTTCAGCCCAGCCTATCGTTTCGGTGATGGACATGCTTCTATCCCGAATCGCCCTTTCATTTTGTCATGTTGGCAACCCTTAATGATCTTAGTTATCAAGAAAGGGAAATGTCAGCAGCCTCAGTTTTTCCCTGCTATCCTATTTCTTGGACGACTACAGATCTTTTTCCGTCCACTTGATAATAATGTGGTTGCGACCTTCGTGTCCCACTACATGATTACCGAGTGCGTCCTCACCTCCGCGCTAGTCCAGGTTGCTACCTGGCTAAGCTAGCACTTGGTGTAGTGCTATTTACACCAATTCTTCCACACATTTATTCGTCCTCGTGCACACCATCACAGCATGATAGATCGTAGAACCGGAGATCCTGCGAGATTTGTGTGCTTAAGTAGGCATGCATATGTTGTGACTAGCAGTACTATGTGACTTTGTTTGAGTGTGTATTGATTGTTGTTGTGTGCTTTTGTTTAGTTGAGTTTTCTTTTGCTTCTTTCTTTTTGGGCCCCGGTGTTACATTATTTTTCCCTTATAAAGAGTTGCACCGACACCGAACTCGAAGAATCAGCAAGGGGTTCAAATATTTGGAAACTCAGCTAAACAGAATGGAATTCTCAGCCGACTGCAGTGAAATGGGGAATATTTGATTTTGAGGCTGATAATCAATTTTGCATTAGTGTGCACTCCTCACAACAGTACTGATAACTCAAGTCTACATCAGTACAAAATCCTCACAGCAGTAATGATGAAATCAGTAGCAAGACAAGTCAGGTACAAGATCAACGGTATATTTTCGGTCAAAGGTATGGATCATATACAAAATTTTGGCTCAGCAATGCATGATGCTTGAAATATTTTATCATCCAAAATAAGGTCAGAATGTGATATGCTCAAGGAAGACAGTCAAACAAATTTTCTCATGCAAATAATTATTCACAAGATATTATGGGCATGTGTGTAGATTTCAGTCTGCATATTAGTATGAAGCTTTGGATGTAAGAAACTCATTCTTCTTCCACATGTTATCGGAATAAATTTATGATGCAAGGCTCCTAAATTTTCCTCGGCATGATATGTGAACAATTTCCGGTCCAAGATACCCAGTCTTTCTTAGCAAGATACCTTGGTAAAAGCTTCTGACAGATGAAAACGAAATTTTCTCAACAAGCAAACCCGAGGAGAAGCTTCTCACGTACGAGACTCAGGCTTCTCCAGCACAATAATCAGACCAAGTTTCATGTGTAAGCTATAGAGCCTTCTTCTGCACGATACCCAAACAAAAGATTTGAGCAAAAGTTAACAAGTCTTCCTCAGCAAGCTACTCGGATGGCTTCTCTCGTAAGCCATTCAGTCTGCGTCAGTATCATACTAATACACCGTCCTCAGAGGTTATATGATGAGTTGCCAATATATGGCAGTACCGCTCAAGAATCAGACTCGCAACTTTTTTTCGGAAGCACAAATCCGTCAGGGCTGTGTCTACTTCAGAAAGCCAGTGTTTGGTTGCATATGATTCTTATATATGGTGAGCATGTATCCCCAGTCATATCAGTCAGTCATACGAAATGCGGCAAGGATCCAGCAGATATACCTAAGGAAAGTAAGGATCCCACAACCTCACGAGTCAGGCAAAGGAAAATAAGCAGAGCTACATCTCATGAATTACAAGAATCGACAAGATCTGGGGATAACATCACAGAATCAACAGTCTTGACAATGATTATCAAGGTCATTATTCCCGCAACTGACAAGGAGATGTCCTAAAACCTTGTCACCTTCTTGTACGATTGGCCTCAACAATGAGCTCCATACAGCTACAAACCCCGGGTATATGTCATATGTGTGCGGATCCAGGTCAGAAAATAGGCACAAGGAATAATGTCAAAAATATTGCACTAATCACGTCCCTGGTCATACGAAGAATCAAGGACAGGTGTGGCCAAGTTATTTCAGTAAGGTGTCCTAACAAAGAAAATCATGATCGTTAAAGGGTGAGACCGACAGCAAAGGTATGATGATTTTTGCACGACCATCAGGGTCCGGATACCCAAATCAGTTGGAGACCGTAATTCCATATGGATCCACAAAGGCATACTCTCAGAGGCCTACTCTGTTTTACAAGGATTTCATATCCCGCTGACCCGCTTGGAATGGTTAGTTGGAAAATCCAAATGGGTATACCAACATAATGAGAAAATCAAAAGCCGAACAATCAGCTCAGACCCGGTATACTTACCGGCGGAATCAAGTACATGGTCAGTCTGTCAGGAAAAGCATTTGTCCGGCAGCCCCCTGTCGGGCTAGTCTCAAGGTGTAAATATTTGAGGTATGACACAGCTATAACTCCATACCCCGTTATATTCCTCCTGACAAAAGGCAGTCGAATCTTTGGTACATATCTCATGCTCAAAGAAGAAGAATCCAGCCAAACGTCGCCCCCGCGAGGATGAAAACCGTACCTATCTACTAGCCGCAGCTGAAACACCAAGAATCCCCTCCCCACCACCGGCAGCCGGAGCAGCAGGCAGAGAGGAGGCGAATCTGCGGGCTCGCAGATGGAGATCAAGCGGAGGAAGGCTTTCCCTTGTCGCCTCGCGAGAGGGGAAAGAAAATAGGCACTGTTTGGTAGCTATCTAGTTGCCATCTCCTCCAACTCCACGGTCTGAGTCAGGCCGAATGGCCTAAATCTACGGAGTTAAGAACGAGAAGCTTGACGTGTAAAAAAAATAACGAGAAGCTTGATGCCCTCGCAGTGCAATTTTGAAGGAGTTGGGAAGCTGGCCATTTGTATCTTCCTAAACTCAAAGGAGCTAAAGTTGGACGAAATAATGGGAACACTGCCACCGCCAAGTGAATTATGTCGACATACTGATACGTCTCCGTCGTATCTACTTTTCCTAACGCTTTTCCTCTTGTTTTGGACTCTAATTTGCATGATTTGAATGAAACTAACCCGAACTGACGTTGTTTTCAGCAGAACTACCATGGTGTTGTTTTTTTGTAGAAATAAAAGTTATCAGAATGGCACGAAACTTTTTGGTGAATTTTTATGGAATAAAAGAAAAGTACTAGAGCCAAGAACCACCGGAGGGGGCCCCCTGGGTGAGCACAACCCACCAGGGCGCGCCCCCCTCCTAGCGCACCCAGGTGGGTTGTCCCCACCTGGTGGCCTCGCAGACCCTGATTCCAACGCTATAAATTCACATTACCGGAGAAAAAACCAGGGAGAAAGAATTATCGCGTCCGGAGAGGCGGATCTTTGATCTTCGTCATCACCAACCCTTCTCCATCGCCAATTCCATGATGCTCCTCACCAGGAGTGAGTAATTCCTTCATAGGCTCGCTGGTCGATGAGGAGTTGGATGAGATTCATCATGTAATCGAGTTAGTTTTGTTAGGGCTTGATCCCTAGTATCCATTATCTTCTGAGATTGATGTTGCTATGACTTTGCCATGCTTAATGCTTGTCACTTTGGGCCCTGGTGCCATGATTTCAGATCTGACCCATTTATGTTATCACCATTATATCTTTGTTCTAGATCCGTTCTTGCAAGTTATAGTCACCTATTATGTGTTATGACCGGTAAACCCCGGAGTGACAGTAGTCGGGATAGTTTCCGGTGATGACCGTAGTTTGACGAGTTCATGTATTCACTATGTGTTAATGCTTTATTCCGGTTCTCTATTAAAAGGAGGCCTTAATATCCCTTAGTTTCCAATAGGACCCCGTTGCCACGGGAGGGTAGGACAACAGATGCCATGCAAGTTCTTTCCATAAGCATGTATGGCAATTTACAGAATACATGCCTACATTATATTTACGAACTGGAGCTAGTGTCGTATCGCCCTAGGTTATGACTGTTATATGATGAATATCATCCAACGAATTCACCGATCCAATGCCTACGAATTTCTCTTATATTGTTTTTGCTACGTTACTACTGCTATCGTTTCTATTACACTTGCTACAAAATCATTGCTATCGCTATTACTGTTACTATTGCTATTGCTGCTACTATCAAAACTATCATACTAATTTGCTACTGATCACTTTGCTGTAGATAATTAATCTCCAGGTGTGGTTAAATTGACAACTCAACTGCTAATACTTGCAAATATTCTTTAGCTCCCCTTGTGTCAAATTAATAAATTTGGGTTGAATACTCTACCCTCGAAAACTGTTGCGATCCCCTATACTTGTGGGTTATCACGTACCTATTCAAGCGGACCAACCAAACCCAACGACTCATCCCCTTCTACTCCCATCCCGCACAACCCTAGCCGCCACGAGCACTCGACGATGCGGGGCACGTACCGCCGCCTTCTCCATCTGCCGCGACTTGGCCATCATCACCCTCACCTTGCGCCGCCGCTCTTTTGACCCGTGCATGACATAGCCAGCAGCCATGACTTGGTCAACCACTGGAGCTCATCCCGAGCATCCATCCTTGACCATCATAGTTCAAGAAACCAGACCGATGACTAAACTGATAAGCCTAGCGGTTCGGGTTGTCACTAGTCGGACCGCCACTTCGCAGTTGGATCATTGATTCGATATGTGTAAAATAAAATATATTTTTCGGAAATGTTTGAAAGCATCCGGATGATTTCTCGAGAAGTTAAGCCGTGTTGCCTGCTCTTCACTGGACTAGGGAAAAGAACTCCTGGTGTATCTATCACATACACAAGTGGTACCCCTATTTAAGACAAGGGGACCTACTCTTCATAAATGAAGTAGCATGGTCCCCCCATGTGTGGTTTTGGTAATTGATGACATTCTCTATGGACTAATGGTTGCCTTGAGTTATATTCGTAGGATTTGTCCATAGGCATTTCTTTAAGTTCATATGTTGGTTAAAGGAGTTTATGTGTTGACCAAGGTGCTACCCAAGGAATTATCCAAAGATTGGTCATAGAGAAGACATAATACAAGGTTGGTCAGGACTAATTCAAAGAGTGAATCAAGTTGATCAATGCACAAAGCGTACAAGATGTATCGAGAGGGATCAAGTGATCCCATGGTATGGTAAGCATTGTCGATTATGCTTTGTGTACTAACCCATGGTCTACGTGAGAGTTTTATGTGGGGTTAGGTATGTCTCCATGGGCTTGCGTCAAGACAAAGATCTCATACAACCCATGGAGGATGACATCAAGTGGTGATCGCCATCAAGATTGTCGTGTGCAAGTTCAAGTGGAGCATCACGAAGAGATCATGCTTGAAGCTTGTCGTCCATTTTTGTGACAATGGACTTGTGAAGATGTGCAAAAGAGTGGCTCACCCATTGTGGATTATGGGGGAGCAATCAACTAGTCTTCATCGAGCCAACGCAATCAAGAAAGGTGGTCCAACTTGTGGAAATCAAGATCGTCATCATCTAGCTCAAGTAGACTTTGCGCAAGGCAAAGGTTGGTAGGTTTTCTATTCTACCGATCTCTTGGTGGTAGTTGGGAGACCGGGTTATAGGATCGATTGTCGTACTATCAAGGGGGGCTCTCTAGTGAGTAGCTTGATCATATCGTTCGTAGAGAGCTAATACGTCAATTTTGCATCATGTTTCCTTACCGTTATTTATGATGTTTTTATGCATAATAATGCTTTTGGAGTAATTCTAATGCCTTTTCTCTCATAATTTACAAGGTACACACAAAGAGGGAGAATTTCGGTAGCTGGAAATCTGGACCTGGAAATACTACGTCAGGCCACCTATTATGCACAACTACAAACAAGCTGAAACTCCACGGAGATTTTTTATCAAATATATGATGAATATTGGAGCAAATAACTACCAGAGGGGCCCCACCAGGTGGGCACAACCCACCTGGGCGCACCAGGGAGCCCAGGTGCGCCCTGGTGGGTTGTACTCACCCAGGTCCACCTCCGGTGCCCATCTTCTGGTATATAGGTCATTTTGACCTAGAAAAAATAAGGAGAGGACTTTCATGACGGAGCGCCACTGTCTCGAGGCGGAACTTGGGCAGGAGCACTTTTGCCCTCCCGCAGAGCGATTCCGCTGGGGGAACTTCCCTCCCGGAGGGGGAAATCATCGTCATCATCATCACCAACAACTCTCCCATCTTGGGGAGGTCAATCTCCATCAACATCTTCAACAGCACCATCTCATCTCAAACCCTAGTTCATCTCTTGTGTTCAATCTTGTTATCCGGAACTATAGATTAGTGCTTCTGGGTGACTAGTAGTGTTGATTACATCTTGTAGTTGATTACTATATGGTTTATTTGGTCGAAGATTAATTGTTCAGATCCAATATGCTATTAATATCCCTCTGATCTTGAGCATGATTATCATTTGTGAGTAGTTACTTTTGTTCTTGAGGTCACGGGAGAAATCATGTTGCAAGTAATCATGTGAACTTGATATGTGTTCGATATTTTGATAGTATGTATGTTGTGATTCCCTTAGTGGTGTCATGTGAACGTCGACTACATGACACTTCACCATGTTTGGGCCTAAGGGAATGCATTGTGGAGTAGCAATTAGATGATGGGTTGCAAGAGCGATAGAAGCTTAAACCCCAGTTTATGCGCTATTCCGTAAGGGACCGATTGGATCCAAAAGTTTAATGCTATGGTTAGAATTTATTCTTAATACTTTTCTCTTAGTTGCAGATGCTTGCGGGGGAGGGGGGTTAATCATAAGTAGGAGGTTTGTTCAAGTAAGAACAACACCTAAGCACCGGTCCACCCACATATCAAATTATCAAAGTACCGAACACGAATTAAACCAACATGATGAAAGTGACTAGATGAAAATCCCGTGTACCCTCAAGAACGCTTTGCTTATCATAAGAGACCGTTTTGGCCTGTCCTTTGCCTCAAAAGGATTGGGCTACTGATACGTCTCCAACGTATCTATAATTTTTTTTATTGTTCCATGCTATTATATTATCAATCATGGATGTTTTATATGCATTTATATGCTATTTATATGGTTTTTGGGACTAACCTATTAACCTAGAGCCCAGTGCCAGTTTTTGTTTTTTTTCCTTGTTTTTGAGTATCGCAGAAAAGGAATACCAAACGGAGTCCAATTGACGTGCCAATTTTTGATGATTTTTATGGACCAAAAGAAGCCCCCGGAGTAAAAGAGTTGGGCCACAAGAGTCCCGGGCTGTCCACAAGGGTGGGGGGCGCACCCTACCCCCCTGGGCGTGGGCCCTTATCTCGTGGACGACTCGGAGACCCCCCCTGACGTGAGACCGACGCCAAAAATTCCTATAAATACAGAAACCTCAAGAACATAACCTAGATCGGGAGTTCCGCCGCCGCAAGCCTCTGTGGCCACCAAAAACCAATCGGGACCCTGTTCCGGCACCCTGCCGGAGGGGGGATCCCTCACCGGTGGCCATCTTCATCATCCCGGTGCTCTCCATGACGAGGAGGGAGTAGTTCACCCTCGAGGCTGAGGGTATGTACCAGTAGCTATGTGTTTGATCTCTCTCTCTATCTCTCTCTCTCGTGTTCTTGATTTGGCACGATCTTGATGTATTGCGAGCTTTGCTACTATAGTTGGATCTTATGATGTTTCACCCCCTCTACTCTCTTGTAATCGATTGAGTTTCCCCTTTGAAGTTATCTTATCGGATTGAGTCTTTAAGGATTTGAGAATACTTGATGTATGTCTTGCATGGGATACCCATGGTGACAATGGGGTATTCTATTGATCCACTTGATGTATGTTTTGTTGATCAACTTGCGGGTTCCGTGACCTTGGGAATCTATGCATAGGGGTTGACACACGTTTTCGTCTTGACTCTCCGGTAGAAACTTTGGGGCACTCTTTGAAGTTCTTTGTGTTGGTTGAATAGATGAATTTGAGATTGTGTGATGCATATCGTATAATCATACCCACGGATACTCGAGGTGACATTGGAGTATCTAGGTGACATTAGGGTTTTGGTTGATTTGTATCTTAAGGTGTTATTCTAGTACGAACTCCATGATAGATCGAACGGAAAGAATAGCTTCGTGTTATTTTACTACGGACTCTTGAATAGATCGATAAGAAAGGATAACTTTGAGGTGGTTTCGTACCCTACCATAATCTCTTCGTTTGTTCTCCGTTATTAGTGACTTTGGAGTGACTCTTTGTTGCATGTTGAGGGATAGTTATATGATCCAATTATGTTATTATTGTTGAGAGAACTTGCACTAGTGAAAGTATGAACCCTAGGCCTTGTTTCAACGCATTGCAATACCGTTTACGCTCACTTTTATCATTAGTTACCTTGCTGTTTTTATATTTTCAGATTAGAAAAACCTATATCTACCATCCATATTGCACTTGTATCACCATCTCTTCGCCGAACTAGTGCACCTATACAATTTACCATTGTATTGGGTGTGTTTGGGGACACAAGAGACTCTTTGTTATTTGGCTGCAGGGTTGCTTGAGAGAGACCATCTTCATCCTACGCCTCCCACGGATTGATAAACCTTAGGTCATCCACTTGAGGGAAATTTGCTACTATCCTACAAAC
Source organism: Aegilops tauschii subsp. strangulata (assembly GCF_002575655.3). Taxonomy (NCBI): domain Eukaryota; kingdom Viridiplantae; phylum Streptophyta; class Magnoliopsida; order Poales; family Poaceae; genus Aegilops; species Aegilops tauschii. The sequence goes on from NC_053036.3 coordinate 529,480,769, forward strand.
CTCTGCACTTGGAGGCCCAACAATGTCTACAAGAAGAAGGTTGTGTAGTAGACATCAAGCAATTTCTGGCGCCGTTGCCGGGGAGGTGAGTGCTTGAAGGTATAGCTTTAGATCTTGCAATTGAATCTTTTTGTTTCTTGTTTTATCTCTAGTTTAGTCTATAAAAGAAAACTACAAAAAATGGAATTAAGGGTGCCTCATATGCTTCACCTTTTTAATGTCTTTCGTGAAAATGATGGGAAGGAAAATTGTGCTCAAGTACTAGAAGAAGAATTACATAGAATGCTTGGCATAAAATATGTGAATGATGAGCATGATTTCAATGTTGTTAGTATGAATTCTTTGAATACCCATGATGCTAATGATATGCAAAGCCACAAGCTTGGGGATGCTATAAGATGATATGTTTAGTCCCCCAAGTTTTGATGAGCAAATTTATTATGATGAAAGCATGCCTCCTATTTATGATGATTATTGTGATGACACATATGCTATAAAGAATAAAGATAACCATGAAACTTGTCATCATGATTTTAATTTTCAATTGGATTATGCTTCACATGATAGTTATTTTGTTGAGTTTGCTCCCACTATTATTGATGAGAATAAATTTGCTTATGTGGAGAGTAGTAAAATTTCTATGCAAGTAGATCATGAAAAGAATGCTTTATGTGCTGGTTATATGGTTGAATTCATTCATGATGCTACTGAAAATTATTATGAGAGAGGATCATATGCTTCTACATATTGTAATAATATCAAGTTTCATCTCTATGTGTTGAAAATCTTGAAGATTTGCTTGTTTTACCTTCCTATGCTAGTTGTTTCATGTTTCCATAAATTTTTTGATCACAAAATCCCTATGCATAGCAAGTGGGTTAGACTTAAATGTGTTAGTCATATTCTTCATGATGCTCTCTTTATGTTTCAATTCTTATCTTTTATGTGAGCATCATTGAAATCATCATGCCTAGCTAGGGGCGTTAAACGATAGCGCTTGTTGGGAGGCAGCCTAATTTTATTTTTGTTCTTTGCCTTTTGATCCTGTTTAGTAATAAATAATTCATCTAGCCTCTGTTTAGATGTGGTTTTATGTTTTAATTATTGTTTGTGCCAAGTAGAACCTTTGGGAAGACTTGGGTGAAGTCTTTATGATCTTGCTGTAAAAAACAGAAACTTTAGGGCTCACGAGATTAGCTGCCATTTTTTACTGGAGAGTGCTTTTGGGTTGATTACTTTTTCAGATAATTAATAGACAAATTCCTCAGGTCCACCAATTTATTTCAGAATTTTTGGAGTTCCAGAAGTATACGTTTGATACAGATTACTACAGACTGTTCTGTTTTTGACAGATTCTGTTTTCATTGTGTTGTTTGCTTATTTTGATGAATCTATGAGTAGTATCGGAGGGTATGAATGATAGAGAAGTTGGAATACAGTAGATATTACACCAATATGAATTTAGAATGAGTTCACAACAGTACCTAAGTGGTGATGTATTTTCTTATACTAACGGAGCTTACGAGTTTTCTATTGAGTTTTGTGTTGTGAAGTTTTCAAGTTTTCGGTAAAGATTTGATGGACTATGGAATAAGGAGCGGCAAGAGCCTAAGCTTGGGGATTCCCAAGGCACCCCAAGGTAATATTCAAGGACAACCAAGATCCTAAGCTTGGGGATCCCCCGGAAGGCATCCCCTCTTTTGTCTTCGTTCATCGGTAACTTTACTTGGAGCTATATTTTTATTCACCACATGATATGTGTTTTGCTTGGAGCGTCATTTTATTTTATTTTGTTTTGCTTGCTGTTTCAATAATATACCAAGATCTGAAATTCTTAAATGTTAGAGAGTCTTCACATAGTTACATAATTATCCGACTACTCATTGATCTTCACTTATATCTTTTGGACTAGTTTGCCGTTTGCTCTAGTGCTTCACTTATATCTTTTAGAGCACGACGATAGTTTTATTTTGAAGAAATAGATGAACTCTCATGCTTCACTTATATTATTTTGAGAGTCTTTTAGAACAGCATGGTAATTTGCTTTGGCTATAAAATTAGTCATAATATGATAGGCATCCAAGATGGGTATAATAAAAACTTTCATATAAAGTGCATTGAATACTATGAGAAGTTTGATGCTTGATGATTGTTTTGAGATATGAAGATGGTGATATTAGAGTCATGCTAGTTGGGTAATTGTGAATTTGAGAAATACTTGTGTTGAGGTTTGCAAGTTTCGTAGCATGCACATATGGTAACCTTGTGTAACAAATTTCAAGCATGAGGTGTTTTATGATTGCTTTCCTTATGAGTGGCGGTCGGGGATGAGCGATGGTCTTTTCCTACCAATCTATCCCCTTAGGAGCATGCGCGTAGTGCTTGGTTTTTGATGATTTGTAGATTTTTGCAATAACTATGTGAGTTCTTTATGACTAATGTTGAGTCCATGGATTATACGCACTCTCACCTTGATACGTCTCCAACGTATCTATAATTTTTTATTGTTCCATGCTATTATATATATTCTATTTTGGATGTTTAATGGGCTTTATTATACACTTTTATATTATTTTTGGGACTAACCTATTAACCGGAGGCCCAGCCCGAATTGTTGTTTTTTTTGCCTATTTCAGTGTTTCGCAGAAATGGAATATCAAACGGAGTCCAAACGGAATGAAACCTTCGGGAGAGTTATTTTTGCAACAAACGTGATCCACAAGACTTGGAGTGGACGTCAAGAAATCACCGAGAAGGCCACGAGGCAGGGGGCGCGCCTACCCCCCGGGCGCGCCCTCCACCCTCGTGGGCCCCTCGTGGCTCCACCGACCTACTTCTTCCTTCTATATATACCTACATACCCCAAAACCATCAAGGAGCACCATGAAAACCTAATTCCACCGCCGCAACCTTCTGTACCCGTGAGATCCCATCTTGGGGCCTTTTCCAGCGCTCCGCCGGAGGGGGCATTGATCACGGAGGGCTTCTACATCAACACCATAGCCTCTCCGATGATGTGTGAGTAGTTTACCTCAGACCTTCGGGTCCATAGTTATTAGCTAGATGGATTCTTCTCTCTCTTTGGATCTCAATACAAAGTTCTCCTCGATTCTCTTGGAGATCTATTTGATGTAACTCTTTTTGCGGTGTGTTTGTTGAGATCCGATAAATTGTGGGTTTATGATCAAGATTATCTATGAACAATATTTGAATCTCCTCTGAATTCTTTTATGTATGATTGGTTATCTTTGCAAGTCTCTTCGAATTATCAGTTTGGTTTGGCCTACTAGATTGATCTTTCTTGCAATGGGAGAAGTGCTTCGCTTTGGGTTCAATCTTGCGGTGCTCGATCCCAGTGACAGTAGGGGAAACGACACGTATTGTATTGTTGCCATCGAGGATAAAAAGATGGGGTTTATATCATATTGCATGAGTGTATCCCTCTACTTCATGTCATCTTGTTTAAAGCGTTACTCCGTTCTTATGAACTTAATACTCTAGATGCATGCTGGATAGCGGTCGATGTGTGGAGTAATAGTAGTAGATGCAGGCAGGAGTCGGTCTACTTGTCACGGACGTGATGCCTATATACATGACCATACCTAGATATTCTCATAACTATGCTCAATTCTATCAATTGCTCGCCAGTAATTCGTTTACCCACCATAATACTTATGCTATCTTGAGAGAAGCCACTAGTGAAACCTATGGCCCCCGGGTCTATTTTCCATCATATTAATTTCCCGTCAACAGGCTATTTCTATTACCGTTTATTTTGCTTTCTTTACTTTTAGTCTTTATCATAAAAATACCCAAAATATTATCTTATCATCTCTATCAGATCTCACTTTTGCAAGTGGCCGTGAAGGGATTGACAACCCCTTTATCGTGTTGGTTGTAAGGTTCTTATTTGTTTGTGTAGGTGCGTGGGACTTGAGCGTGGTCTCCTACTGGATTGATACCTTGGTTCTCAAAAACTGAGGGAAATACTTACGCTACTTTACTGCATCACCCTTTCCTCTTCAAGGGAAAACCAACGCAGTGCTCAAGAGGTAGCAAGAAGGATTTCTGGCGCCGTTGCCGGGGAGTCTATGCACAAGTCAAGACATACTGAGTACCCATCACAAACTCTTATCCCTCGCATTACATTATTTGCCATCTGCCTCTTGTTTTCCTCTCCCCCACTTCATCTTTGCCTTTTCTTCGCCTTCTTCCCGTATGTCTTTTTGCTTGTGTTTCCATGTGCCTTCTATTTTCTTGCATCTTTGCTTGCTAAAAATCTATTGATATGGATCCACTCAAAGTGTTCTACTTGGATCATCTTTGATCCTTATGCGCTCGTGCTGAAACCCCAACTGGCCTAGTTGATGGGAAATACTTAGATGAGCATGCTCATTTTGTGCGTCACCGTTTGTCTGAAAAGGGGAAGCTCTTATGGTATCAAATAAATAGTTTGCTTTGCTATGCTTGGAATCTTTGTGAAATTTATGATTTTACTTGTTGCTCTAAGAACCCTAAAAAACACCTTCCCTACCTATGTGAGTTTAATGATAATGAAATCTTATCTTCTTATGGAAAGGGTGTTTATAGTTACTATGATATCGAACAAATTGAAGAATTTGTCGTTTTTAAGGGTGCTCATGAAGTTGCTTCTTTAATTGAAAAGTACGATATTACTCTCTACAAATCTGAAAATTCCGACATACTTAAATATTTCTATGAAAACTATGCTCATAATGCCTATGGTAAGGAATTTATTGAGAGAATGACCGTTGCTTTGGAAGAAAATAATGATACGCACGAATCTATAGATAATTATGATTCCGATGATTTGATTGAAATATCCCTTGATGAACATGATGCTTGCTATTCTTATGGCCATGATGCCAATATTTATGGAGATGAATTTGCTATAGTTCCTTATGTTAAACATGAGATTATTGCTATTGCACCCATACTTGACAGTTCCTTGAATCAAAAGCATGATTGCAATGATGTTACTATAAATTCTCTTGATGTCAATTGTGCTAATAATATGCAAAACCCTAAGCTTGGGGATGCTAGTTTTGCTATGTCTACTACTTGTTGCAATGATCATGATTGGGGTGATTCTTCTTATGATCTTGAAAATTTATTTAAGCCCCATGATGAAGAGATTGATAATAATGTTTGCAATATTATTGAAAGTGGGTTTGGAGAGGTCATGCTTTAGTTAATGATATTCCCACTATTTTGGAAGAGTGTCAACTTTGCATGCATGTGGATCATGTAGAGAAATTTTTATGTGAGAGCTATATTGTTGAATTTTATTATGATCCTACATGTAATTATTATGAGAGAGGAAAATATGGTTGTAGAAATTTTCACGTTACTAAATTACCTCTCTTCTTGTTGAGATTGATCTTGTTTCTTTTCGCTTCCTTGCATATGCTAGTTTTTGGTTGCCTTGATAATTTGTTTGCCTATAAGATGCCTATGCATAGGAAGTATGTTAGACTTAGATGTGTTTGTCACGTATTTTATGATGCTCTCTTTGTGCTTCAATTCTTGTCTTTGATGTGAGCATCATTAAAATTATCAATGCCTAGCTAGGGGCGTTAAACGATAGCGCTTGTTGGGAGGCAACCCAATTTTATTTTTGTTTCTTTATTTTTGGTTCTGTTTAGTAATAAATAATTGATCTAGCCTCTGGTTAGATTTGTTTTTGTGTTTTAATTAGTGTTTGTTCCAACTAAAACCTATAGGATCTTCTTGGATGATAGTTATTTGATCTTGCTGAAAATTCCAGAAACTTTCTGTTCACGAAAACAATTGTGAAAAATCACCAGAACGTGATAAAATACTGATTCCAATTGCAGTAGATCAATAAACAAATTAGCTAGGACTTTCTAATTTGGTAGAATTTTTTAGGTTCCAGAACTTTGCGTTAGATACAGATTGCTACAGACTGTTCTGTTTTTGACAGATTCTGTTTTTCGTGTGTTGTTTGCTTATTTTGATGAATCTCTGGCTAGTAAAAGAGCTTATAAACCATAGAGAAGTTGGAATACAGTAGTTTTAACACCAATATAAATAAATAATGAGTTCAATACAATAACTTAAAGTGGTGTTTTGTTTTCTTTCGCTAACGAAGCTCATGAGATTTTCTGTTGAGTTTTGTGTTGTGAAGTTTTCAAGTTTTGGGTAAAGATTTGATGGATTATGGAACAAGAAGTGGCAAGAGCCTAAGCTTGGGGATGCCCAAGGCACCCCAAGGTAAATCCAAGGACACCAAAAAGCCAAAGCCTGGGGATGCCCCGAAAGGCATCCCCTCTTTCGTCTTTGTCCATCGGTAACTTTACTTGGAGCTATATTTTTATTCACCACATGATATGTGTTTTGCTTGGAGCGTCTTGTATGATTTGAGACTTTGCCTTTTAATTTACCACAATCATCCTCGCTGAATACACTTTTGACAGAGACACACATGATTCGGAATTTATTAGAATACTCTATGTGCTTCACTTATATCTTTTGAGCTATATAGTTTTTGCTCTAGTGCTTCAATATATCTTTTAGATCATGGTGGTGGTTTTGTTTTATAGAAACTATTGTCTCTCATGCTTCACTTATATCATTTTGAGAGTCCTACAAAACAGCATGGTAATTTTCTTAAATTGTGAAATTAGTCCTAATATGATAGGCATCCAAGATTAGTAAAAACTTTCTTATAGGTGCGTTGAATACTAAGAGAAGTTTGATGCTTGATGACTATTTTGAGATATGGAGGTAGTGATATTAAAGTTGTGCTAGTTGAGTAGTTGTGAATTTGAGAAATACTTGTTCTAAATTTTGTGATTCTCGTAGCATGCACGTATGGTGAACCGTTATGTGATGAAGTCGGAGCATGATTTATTTATTGATTGTCTTCCTTATGAGTGGCGGTCGGGGATGAGCGATGGTCTTTTCCTACCAATCTATCCCCCTAGGAGCATGCGCGTAGTACTTTGTTCCGATAACTAATAGATTTTTGCAATAAGTATGTGATTTCTTTATGACTAATGTTGAGTCCATGGATTATACGCACTCTCATCCTTCCACCATTGCTAGCCTCTCTAATACCGCGCACCTCTTCGCTGGTATCATATACCCACCTTATACCTTCCTCAAAACAGCCACCATACCTACCTATTATGGCATTTCCATAGCCATTCCGAGATATATTGCCATGCAACTTACCACCGTTCCATTTATTATGACACGCTTCATCATTGACATATTGCCTTGCATGATCATGTAGTTGACATTGTATTTGTGGCAAAGCCACCTTCATAATTCTTTCATACATGTCACTCTTGATTCATTGCATATCCCGGTACACCGCTGGAGGCATTCACATAGAGTCATATTTTGTTCTGAGTATTGAGTTGTAATTCTTGAGTTGTAAGTAAATAAAAGTGTGATGATCATTATTAGAACATTGTCCCAAGTGAGGAAAGGATGATGGAGACTATGATTCCCCCACAAGTCGGGATGAGATTCCGGACTAAAAAAATAGGCCATAAAAAAAAAAGAGAAGGCCCAAACAAAAAAATGAGAGAAAAAGAGAGAAGGGACAATGTTACTATCCTTTTTCCACACTTGTGCTTCAAAGTAACACCATGATCTTCATGATAGAGAGTCTCCTATGTTGTCATTTTCATATACTAGTGGGAATTTTTCATTATAGAACTTGGCTTGTATATTCCAATGATGGGATTCCTCAAAAATGCCCTAGGTCTTCGTGAGCAAGCTAGTTGGATGCACACCCACTTAGTTTCTTTTGTTGAGCTTTCATACACTTATAGCTCTAGTGCATCTGTTGCTTGGCAATCCCTACTCACTCACATTGATATCTATTGATGGGCATCTCCATAGCCCGTTGATGCGCCTAGTTGATGTGAGACTATCTTCTCCTTTTTTCTCCGCAACCACCATTCTATTCCACCTATAGTGCTATGTCCATGGCTCACGCTCATATATTGCGTGAAGATCGAAAAAGTTTGAGAATATCAGAAGTATGAAACAATTGCTTGGCTTGTCATCGGGGTTGTGCATGATTTAAATACTTTCTGTGGTGAAGATAGAGCATAGCCAAACTATATGATTTTGTAGGGATGAACTTTCTTTGGCCATGTTATTTTGAGAAGACATAATTGCTTAGTTAGTATGCTTGAAGTATTATTACTTTTATGTCAATATTAAACTTTTATCTTGAATCTTTCGGATCTGAATATTCATGCGACAAATAAGAGAAATACATTGAGAATTATGCCAAGTAGCATTCCACATCAAAAATTCTGTTTTTATCATTTACCTACTCGAGGACGAGCAGGAATTAAGCTTGGGGATGCTTGATACGTCTCCAACGTATCTATAATTTTTTATTGTTCCATGCTATTATATATTCTGTTTTGGATGTAATGGGCTTTATTATATTATTTTTGGGACTAACCTATTAACCGGAGGCCCAGCCCGAATTGCTGTTTTTTTGCCTATTTCAGTGTTTCGCAGAAAAGGAATATCAAACGGAGTCCAAACAGAATGAAACCTTCGGGAGAGTTATTTTTGGAACAAACGTGATCCAGAGGACTTGGAGTGGACGTCAAGAAATCACCGAGGAGGCCACGAGGCAGGGGGCGTGCTTACCCCCCCTGGGCGCGCCCTCCACCCTCGTGGGCCCCTCGTGGCTCCACCGACCTACTTCTTCCTCCTATATATACCTACGTACCCCGAAACCATCAAGGAGCACCACGAAAACCTAATTCCACCGCCGCAACCTTCTGTACCCGTGAGATCCCATCTTGGGGCCTTTTCTAGCGCTCCGCCGGAGGGGGCATTGATCACGGAGGGCTTCTACATCAACACCATAGCCTCTCCGATGATATGTGAGTAGTTTACCTCAGACCTTCGGGTCCATAGTTATTAGCTAGATGGCTTCTTCTCTCTCTTTGGATCTCAATACAAAGTTCTCCTTGATTCTCTTGGAGATCTATTTGATGTAACTCTTCTTTTGCGGTGTGTTTGTCAAGATCCGATAAATTGTGGGTTTATGATCAAGATTATCTATGAACAATATTTGAATCTCCTCTGAATTCTTTTATGTATGATTGGTTATCTTTGCAAGTCTCTTCGAATTATCAGTTTGGTTTGGCCTACTAGATTGATCTTTCTTGCAATGGGAGAAGTGCTTAGCTTTGGGTTCAATCTTGCGGTGGTCGATCCCAGTGACAGTAGGGGAAACGACACGTATTGTATTGTTGCCATCGAGGATAAAAAGATGGGGTTTATATCATATTGCATGAGTTTATCCCTCTACTTCATGTCATCTTGCTTAAAGCGTTACTCCGTTCTTATGAACTTAATACTCTAGATGAATGCTGGATAGCGGTCGATGTGTGGAGTAATAGTAGTAGATGCAGGCAAGAGTCGGTCTACTTGTCACAGACGTGATGCCTATATACATGATCATACCTAGATATTCTCATAACTATGCTCAATTCTATCAATTGCTCGACAGTAATTCGTTTACCCACCGTAATACTTATGCTATCTTGAGAGAAGCCACTAGTGAAACCTATGGCCCCCGGGTCTATTTTCCATCATATTAATTTCCCATCAACAAGCTATTTCTATTACCGTTTATTTTGCTTTCTTTACTTTTAGTCTTTATCATAAAAATACCAAAAATATTATCTTATCATCTCTATCAGATCTCACTTTTGCAAGTGGCCGTGAAGGGATTGACAACCCCTTTATCGTGTTGGTTGCAAGGTTCTTATTTGTTTGTGTAGGTGCGTGGGACTTGAGCGTGGTCTCCTACTGGATTGATACCTTGGTTCTCAAAAACTGAGGGAAATACTTACGCTACTTTACTGCATCACCCTTTCCTCTTCAAGGGAAAACCAACGCAGTGCTCAAGAGGTAGCACACCTTTCCATCATTGCTAGCCTCTTCGGTACCGTGCATTGCCCTTTCTCACCTTGAGAGTTGGTGCAAACTTCGCCGGTGCATCCAAACCCCGTGATATGATATGCTCTATCACACATAAACCTCCTTATATCTTCCTCAAAACAACCACCATACCTACCTATTATGGCATTTCCATAGCCATTCCGAGATATATTGCCATGCAACTTTCCACCGTTTCATTTATTATGACACGCTTCATCATTGTCATATTGCCTTGCATGATCATGTAGTTGACATCGTATTTGTGGCAAAGCCACCATGCATAATTTATCATACATGTCACTCTTGATTCATTGCCCATCCCGGTACACCATCGGAGGCACTCATATAGAGTCATATTTTGTTCTAGTATCGAGTTGTAATCATTGAGTTGTAAATAAATAGAAGTGTGATGATCATCATTAATAGAGCATTGTCCCCAAAAAAAGAGAAGAAAGGCCAAATAAAAAAAGGAAAGGCAAAAAAAGGAAGGCCAAAAAAAAGGAAAAAGAAGGGACAATGCTACTATCCTTTTTCCACACTTGTGCTTCAAAGTAGGACCATGATCTTCATGATAGAGAGTCTCTTATTTTGTCACTTTCATATACTAGTGGGAATTTTTCATTATAGAACTTGGCTTCTATATTCCAACAATGGGCTTCCTCAAATGCCCTAGGTCTTCGTGAGCAAACAAGTTGGATGCACACCCACTTAGTTTCTTTTGTTGAGCTTTCATACATTTATAGCTCTAGTGCATCCGTTGCATGGCAATCCCAACTCCTTGCAATGACATCAATTGATGGGCATCTCCCTAGCCCGTTGATTAGTCGCGTCAATGCGAGACTTTCTTTTTTTGTCTTCTCCACACAACCCCCATCATTATATTCTATTCCACCCATAGTGTTATGTCCATGGCTCACGCTCATAAATTGCGTGAAAGTTGAAAAGGTTTGAGAAATACTAAAGTATGAAACAATTGCTTGGATTTTCATCGGGGTTGTGCATGATGAGAGCATTTTTGTGTGACGAAAATGAAGCATGACCAAACTATATGATTTTGTAGGGATGAGCTTTCTTTCGCCATGTTATTTTGAGAAGACATAATTGCTTAGTTAGTATGCTTGAAGTATTATTATTTTTATGTCAATATTAAACTTTTGTCTTGAATATTTCGGATCTGAACATTCATGCCACAATAGAGATAATTACATTGAAAAATATGTTAGGTAACATTCCACATCAAAAATTCTGTTTTTATCATTTACCTACTCGAGAACGAGCAGGAATTAAGCTTGGGGATGCTTGATACGTCTCCAACGTATCTATAATTTTTTATTGTTCCATGCTATTATATTATCAATCGTGGATGTTTTATATGCATTTATATGTGATACGTCTCCAACGTATCTATAATTTTTGATTGTTCCATGCTATGTTCTATTCTGTTTTGGACATTATTGACTTTATTATACACTTTTATATTATTTTTGGGACTAACCTATTAACCGGAGGCCCATCCCAGAATTGCTGTTTTTTGCCTATTTCAGAGTTTCGCAGAAAAAGAATATCAAACGGAGTCCAAACAGAATATAACCTTCGGGAACGTGATTTTTGGAACGAACGTGATCCAGAGGACTTGTACCCTACGTCAAGACATCAAATAGGAGGCCACGAGGTAGGGGGGCGCGCCTACCCCCCCCCCCCCCCCCAGGCGCGCCCTCCACCCTCGTGGTCCCCCTGTTGCTCCACCGACGTACTCCTTCCTCCTAAATATACCTACGTACCCCCAAACTACCAGATACGGAGCCAAAAACCTAATTCCACTGCCGCAACCTTCTATACCCGTGAGATCCCATCTTTGGGCATGTTCCGGAGCTCCGCCGGAGGGGGCATCGATCACGGAGGGCTTCTACATCAACACCATAGCTTCTCCGATGATGTGTGAGTAGTTTGCCTCAGACCTTCGGGTCCATAGTTATTAGCTAGATGGCTTCTTCTCTCTTTTTGGATCTCAATACAATGTTCTCCCCCTCTCTCGTGGAGATCTATTCGATGTAACCTTCTTTTGCGGTGTGTTTGTTGAGATCGATGAATTGTGGGTTTATGATCAAGTTTATCTGTGAACAATATTTGAATCTTCTGAATTCTTTTATGTATGATTGGTTATCTTTGCAAGTCTCTTTGAATTATCAGTTTGGTTTGGCCTACTAGATTGATCTGTCTTGCAATGGGAGAAGTGCTTAGCTTTGGGTTCAATCTTGCGGTGTCCTTTCCCAGTGACAGTAGGGGCAGCAAGGCACGTATTGTATTGTTGCCATCGAGGATAACAAGATGGGGTTTATATCATATTGCATGAGTTTACCCCTCTACATCATGTCATCTTGCTTAAAGCATTACTCTGTTCTTATGAACTTAATACTCTAGATGCATGCTGGATAGCGGTCGATGTGTGGAGTAATAGTAGTAGATGCAGGCAGGAGTCGGTCTACTTGTCTCGGACGTGATGCCTATATACATGATCATACCTAGATATTATCATAACTATGCTCAATTCTGTCAATTGCTCAACAGTAATTTGTTCACCCACCGTAAATACTTATGCTCTTGAGAGAAGCCACTAGTGAAACCTATGGCCCCCGGGTCTATTTTCCATCATATTAATCTCCCGACAACAAGCTATTTCCATTGCTGTTTTTATTTTACTTTCTTTACTTTGCATCTTTATCATAAAAATACCAAAAATATTATCTTATCATATCTATCAGATCTCACTCTCATAAGTGACCGTGTAGGGATTGGCAACCCCTTATCGTGTTGGTTGCGAGGATTTATTTGTTTGTGTAGGTGCGAGGGACTCGTGCGTGGCCTCCTACTGGATTGATACCTTGGTTCTCAAAAACTGAGGGAAATACTTACGCTACTTTGCTGCATCACCCTTTCCTCTTCAAGGGGAAACCAACGCAGTGCTCAAGAGGTAGCAAGAAGGATTTCTGGCGCCGTTGTCGGGGAGTCTACGCAAAAGTCAACATACCAAGTACCCATCACAAACCCTTATCTCCCGCATTACATTATTTGCCATTTGCCTCTCGTTTTCCTCTCCCCCACTTCACCCTTGCCGTTTTATTCGCCCTCTCTTTTTCGTTCGCCTCTTTTTGTTCGCTTCTTGTTTGCTCGTGTGTTGGATTGCTTGCTTGTCACGATGGCTCAAGATAATACCAAATTATGTGACTTTACCAGTATCAACAATAATGATTTCCTTAGCACTCCGATTGCTCCTCTTACCGATACTGAATCTTGTGAAATAAATGCTGCTTTGTTGAATCTTGTCATGAAAGATCAATTCACCGGCCTTCCTAGTGAAGATGCCGCTACCCATGTAAATAGCTTCGTTGATTTGTGTGATATGCAAAAGAAGAAAGATGTGGACAATGATATTGTTAAATTGAAGCTATTTCCTTTTTCACTTAGAGATCGTGCTAAAGATTGGTTTTCATCTTTGCCTAAAAATAGTATTGATTCATGGAATAAGTGCAAAGATGCTTTTATCTCTAAATATTTTCCTCCCGCTAAGATTATTTCTCTTAGAAACAATATTATGAATTTTAAGCAACTTGATCATGAACATGTTGCACAAGCTTGGCAGAGGATGAAATTAATGATACGTAATTTCCCTACGCATGGTTTGAATTTGTGGATGATTATACAAAAAATTTATGCCGGATTGAATTTTGCTTCTAGAAATCTTTTAGATTCGGCCGCGGGAGGTACTTTTATGGAAATCACTTTAGGAGAAGCTACTAAACTCCTAGATAATATTATGGTTAATTATTCTCAATGGCACACTGAAAAATCTACTAATAAAAAAGTGCATGCGATAGAAGAAATTAATGTTTTGAGTGGAAAGATGGATGAACTTATGAAATTATTTGCTACTAAGAGTGTTTCTTCTGATCCTAATGATATGCCTTTGTCCACTTTGATTGAGAATAATAATGAACCTATGGATGTGAATTTTGTTGGTAGGAATAATTTTGGTAATAACGCGTATAGAGGAAACTTTAATCCTAGGCCTTATCCTAGTAATTCCTCTAATAATTATGGTAATTCCTACAACTATTCTTATGGAAATTTTAATAAGATGCCCTCTGAATTTGAGACTAGTGTTAAGGAATTTATGAATTCGCAAAAGAATTTCAATGCTTTGCTTGAAGAGAAATTGCTTAAAGTTGTTGAATTGGCTAGGAACGTTGATAGAATTTCTCTTGATGTTGATTCTTTAAAACTTAGATCTATTCCTCTTAAGCATGATATCAATGAATCTCTCAAAGCCATGAGAATTTCCATTGATGAGTGCAAAGAAAGAACCGCTAGGATGCGTGCTAAGAAAGATTGCTTTATGAAAGCGTGTTCTTCTAGTTTCTATGAAAATAAAGATGAAGATCTAAAAGTTATTGATGTGTCCCCTATTAAATCTTTGTTTTGCAATATGAATCTTGATAATGATGGGACTTAATATGATCCACCTTTACCTAGAAGGCGTTCCAGAAATTCAGAGTTTTTAGATCTTGATGCTAAAATTGATAAAAGTGGGATTGAAGAGATCAAAACACTAGACATTAATGAACCCACTATTTTGGATTTCAAGGAATTTAATTATGATAATTGCTCTTTGATAGATGGTATTTCCCTGTTGCAATCCGTGCTAAATTCTCCTCATGCTTATAGTCAAAATAAAGCCTTTACCAAACATATCGTTGATGCTTTGATGCAATCTTATGAAGAAAAACTTGAGTTGGAAGTTTCTATCCCTAGAAAACTTTATGATGAGTGGGAACCTACTATTAAAATTAAAATTAAAGATCGTGAATGCTATGCTTTGTGTGATTTGGGTGCTAGTGTTTCCACGGTTCCAAAGACTTTGTGCGATTTGTTAGGTTTTCGTGATTTTGATGATTGCTCTTTAAACTTGCACCATGCGGATTCCACCATTAAGAAACCTATAGGAAGAATTAATGATGTTCTTATTGTTGCAAATAGGAACTATGTGCCCGTAGATTTTATTGTTCTTGATATATATTGCAATCCTTCATGTCCTATTATTCTTGGTAGACCTTTCCTTAGAACGATTGGTGCAATTATTGATATGAAGGAAGGGAATATTAGATTGCAATTTCCATTAAAGAAAGGCATGGAACACTTCCCTAGAAAGAAAATAAAATTACCATATGAATCTATCATGAGAGCCACTTATGGATTGCCTACCAAAGATGGCAATACCTAGATCTATCCTTGCTTTTATGCCTAGCTAGGGAGGTTAAACGATAGCGCTTGTTGGGAGGCAACCCAATTTTATTTTTAGTTTTTTTCTTTTTGCTTCTGTCTAGGAATAAATTTTAATTCTAGCCTCTGGTTAGATGTGTTTTTATGTTTTATTTAGTGTTTGTGCCAAGTTAAACCTATAGGATCTTCTTGGATGATAGTTATTTGATCTTGCAGAAAATTCCAGAAACTTTCGGTTCACGAAAATAATTGTTAAAAATCAGCAGAACGTGTTAAAATATTGATTCCAATTGCTGCTGATCAATAAACAAATTGTCTAGGTCGTCCTATTTTGGCTGATTTTTTGGAGTTCCAGAAGTTTGCGTTAGTTACAGATTACTACAGACTGTTCTGTTTGACAGATTCTGTTTTTGTGTGTTGTTTGCTTATTTTGATGAATCTATGGCTAGTAAAATAGTTTATAAACCATAGAGAAGTTTTAATACAGTAGGTTTAACACCAATATAAATAAAGAATGAGTTCATTACAGTACCTTGAAGTGGTCTTTTGTTTTCTTTCGCTAACGGAGCTCACGAGATTTTCTGCTGAGTTTTGTGTTGTGAAGTTTTCAAGTTTTGGGTAAAAGATTTGATGGACTATGGAACAAGGAGTGGCAAGAGCCTAATATTGGGGATGCCCATGGGCACCCCAAAGATAATCTAAGGACACCTAAAAGCCAAAGCTTGGGTATGCCCCGGAAGGCATCCCCTCTTTTCGTCTACTTCCATCGGTAACTTTACTTGGAGCTATATTTTTATTCACCACATGATATGTGTTTTGCTTGGAGCGTCTTGTATGATTTGAGTCTTTGCTTTTTAGTTTACCACAATCATCTTTGCTGTACACACCTTTTGAGAGAGACACACATGATTCGGAAATTATTAGAATACTCTATGTGCTTCACTTATATCTTTTGAGTTATATAGTTTTGCTCTAGTAGTTCACTTATATCTTTTAGAGCACGGTGGTGGATTTGTTTTATAGAAACTATTGATCTATCATGCTTCACTTAGATTATTTTGAGAGTCTTAAACAGCATGGTAATTTTCTTAAATAATCCTATTATGCTAGGTATTCAAGATTAGTAAAAACTTTATTATGAGTGTGCTGAATACTAAGAGAAGTTTGATGCTTGATGATTGTTTTGAGACATGGAGGTATTGATATCAAAGTTGTGCTAGTTGAGTAGTTGTGAATTTGAGAAATACTTGTGTTGAAGTTTGCAAGTCCCGTAGCATGCACGTATGGTAAACGTTATGTAACAAATTTGAAACATGAGGTGTTCTTTGAGTGTCCTCCTTATGAGTGGCGGTCGGGGACGAGCGATGGTCTTTTCCTACCAATCTATCCCCCTAGGAGCATGCGCGTAATGCTTGGTTTTTGATGACTTGTAGATTTTTACAATAAGTATGTGAGTTCTTTATGACAAATGTTGAGTCCATGGATTATACGCACTCTCACCTTTCCATCATTGCTAGCCTCTTCGGTACCGTGCATTGCCCTTTCTCACATTGAGAGTTGGTGCAAACTTCGCCGGTGCATCCAAACCCCGTGATATGATATGCTCTTTCACACATAAACCTCCTTATATCTTCCTCAAAACAGCCACCATACATACCTATTATGGCATTTCCATAGCCATTCCGAGATATATTGCCATGCAACTTTCCACTGTTCTGTTTATCATGACACGTTCATCATTGTCATATTGCTTTACATGATCATGTAGTTGACATCGTAATTGTGGCAAAGCCACCATTCATAATTCTTTCATACATGTCACTCTTGGTTCATTGCATATCCCGGTACACCGCCGGAGGCATTCATATAGAGTCATACTTTGTTCTAGTATCAAGTTGTAATCATTGAGTTGTAAATAAATAGAAGTGTGATGATCATCATTTTCTAGAGCATTGTCCCAAGTGAGGAATAAAAAAGAGAGAGAAAGGGCATAAAAAAGAGAAGGCCCAAAAAAATGAGAGAAAAAGAGAGAAGGGACAATGTTACTATCCTTTTACCACACTTGTGCTTCAAAGTAGCACCATAATCTTCATGATAGAGAGTCTCTTGTTTTGTCACTTTCATATACTAGTGGGAATTTTTCATTATAGAACTTGGCTTGTATATTCCAACAATGGGCCTCCTCAAGTGCCCTAGGTCTTCATGAGCAAGCAAGTTGAATGCACACCCACTTAGTTTCTTTTGTTGAGCTTTCATATATTTATAGCTCTAGTGCATCCGTTGCATGGCAATCCCTACTCCTTGCATTAACATCAATCGATGGGCATCTCCATAGCTCATTGATTAGCCTCGTTGATGTGAGACTTTCTCCTTTTTTGTCTTCTCCACATAACCCCATCATCATATTCTATTCCACCCATAGTGCTATATCCATGGCTCACGCTCATGTATTGTGTGAAGGTTGAAAAAGTTTGAGATTACTAAAGTATGAAACAATTGCTTGGCTTGTCATCGGGGTTGTGCATGATGAGAGCATTCTTGTGTGACGAAAATGGAGCATGACTTAACTATATGATTTTGTAGGGATGAACTTTCTTTGGCCATGTTATTTTGAGAGGACATAATTGCTTAGTTATTATGCTTGAAGTATTATTATTTTTATGTCAATATTGAACTTTTATCTTGAATCTTTCGGATCTGAATATTCATACCACAATTAAGAAGAATTACATTGAAATTATGCCTAGTAGCATTCCACATCAAAAATTCTTTTTTTATCATTTACCTACTCGAGGACGAGCAGGAATTAAGCTTGGGGATGCTTGATACGTCTCCAACGTATCTATAATTTTTTATTGTCCCGGGCTTTCCACGAGGGTGGGGGCGCGCCCTACCCCCCTGGGCGTGGGCCCCTATCTCGTGGACGACTCGGAGACCCCCCCTGACGTGAGACCGACGCCAAAAATTCCTATAAATACAGAAACCTCCAGAATATAACCTAGATCGGGAGTTACGCCGCCGCAAGCCTCTGTAGCCACCAAAAACCAATCGGGACCCTGTTCCCTCACCGGTGGCCATCTTCATCATCCCGACACTCTCCATGACGAGGAGGGAGTAGTTCACCCTCGGGGCTGAGGGTATGTACCAGTAGCTATGTGTTTGATCTCTCTCTCTCTCTGTCGTGTTCTTGATTTGGCACGATCTTGATGTATCGCGAGCTTTGCTACTATAGTTGGATCTTATGATGTTTCTCCCCCTCTACTCTCTTGTAATGGATCGAATTTTCCCTTTGAAGTTATCTTATCGGATTGAGTCTTTAAGGATTTGAGGACACTTGATGTATGTCTTGCGTGGGATACCCGTGGTGACAATGGGGTATTCTATTGATCCACTTGATGTATGTTTTGGTGATCAACTTGTGGGTTCCGTGACCTTGGGAATCTATGCATAGGGGTTGGCACACGTTTTCGTCTTGACTCTCCGGTAGAAACTTTCGGTCACTCTTTGAAGTTCTCTGTGTTGGTTGAATAGATGAATCTGAGATTGTGTGATGCATATCGTATAATCATACCCACGGATACTCGAGGTGACATTGGAGTATCTAGGTGACATTAGGGTTTTGGTTGATTTGTATCTTAAGGTGTTATTCTAGTACGAAATCCATGATAGATCAAACGGAAAGAATAGCTTCGTGTTATTTTACTACGGACTCTTGAATAGATCGATAAGAAAGGATAACTTTGAAGTGGTTTCGTACCCTACAATAATCTCTTAGTTTGTTCTCCGCTATTAGTGACTTTGGAGTGACTCTTTGTTGCATGTTGAGGGATAGTTATATGATCCAATTATGTTATTATTGTTGAGAGAACTTGCACTAGTGAAAGTATGAACCCTGGGCCTTGTTTCAACGCATTGCAATACCGTTTACGCTCACTTTTATCATTAGTTACCTTGCTGTTTTTATATTTTCAGATTACAAAAACCTATATCTACCATCCATATTGCACTTGTATCACCATCTCTTCGCCGAACTAGTGCACCTATACAATTTACCATTGTATTGGGTGTGTTGGGGACACAAGAGACTCTTTGTTATTTGGTTGCAGGGTTGCTTGAGAGACACCATCTTCATCCTACGCCTCCCACGGATTGATAAACCTTAGGTCATCCACTTGAGGGAAATTTGCTACTGTCCTACAAACCTCTGCACTTGGAGGCCCAACAATGTCTAGAAGAAGAAGGTTGTGTAGGAGACATCAGCTACCTTGCTGCACTTTTGTTGCTACTATTGTTACTTGCTCGTTACAAATTATCTTGCTATCAAACTACTCTGCTACTTACAATTTCAGCACTTGCAGACATTACCTTGCTGAAAACCACTTGTCATTTCCTTCTGCACCTCGTTGGGTTTGACACTCTTACTTATCGAAAAGAGCTAAAATTGAACCCCTATACTTGTGGGTCATCAAGGCTATTTTCTGGCGCCATTGCCGGGGAGTGAAGCGCCTTTGGTAAGTGGAATTTGGTAAGGAAACATTTATATAGTGTGCTGAAATTTATTGTCACTTGTTACTATGGAAAACAATCCTTTGAGGGGTTTGTTCGGGGTATATTCACCTCGACTGGAACCACAATTAGCTACCCCTCAACCTACTAAACCTACTGAAAATATTGAATATGAAATTCCTTCGGGTATGATAGAACAACTGCTAGCTAATCCTTATGCAGGAGATGGAACAGAACATCCTGAAATGCACTTGATATATGTAGAACAAATTTGTGGATTGTTCAAGCTTGCAGGTTTACCCGGGGATGAAGTTATGAAAAATGTTTTCCCTTTATCTTTGAAGGGAAAAAGAATTGGCATAGTATTGGCTATGCGATGATATTGGATCTTGGAATTGGGATCGATTGAAATTGGAGTTCCACCAAAAAAATTATCCTATGCATCTAGTTCATCGTGATCGGAATTATATATATAATTGTTGGACTCGTGAAGGAGAAAGTATCACTCTATCTTGGGGGAGGCTGAAGTCAATGTTATATTCATGCCCCAATCATGAGCTCTCAAGAGAAATTGTTATCCAAAAATTTTATGCTCGGCTTTCTCGTAATGATCAAACCATGCTCGATACTTCTTATGTTGGTTCTTTTGTGAAGAAGACTATTGAATTCCGGTGGGATCTTTTGGAAAGAATTAAACGCAACTCTGAAGATTGGGAACTCGACGAAGGTAAAGAGTCAGGTATTAAGCTTAAGTATGATTGTGTTAAATCTTTTATGAATACCGATGCTTTTCAAAAGTTTAG
This sequence comes from Aegilops tauschii subsp. strangulata, assembly GCF_002575655.3. Classification (NCBI taxonomy): domain Eukaryota; kingdom Viridiplantae; phylum Streptophyta; class Magnoliopsida; order Poales; family Poaceae; genus Aegilops; species Aegilops tauschii. The sequence goes on from NC_053036.3 coordinate 529,501,327, forward strand.
CACTAAATATGGACTTGACTGTGAGATAGTAGCCTCCTTTTGTGAATCATTTGTTACTCATGTTGATCTCCCTAAAGAGAAGTGGTTTAAATATCACCCACCTATTAAAGAAGAAATTAAAGAACCGGTACCAGTTAAAGAAGAAACTATACTTTACAATGTTGATCTAGTTGTTCCTTCTTCTTATATTGAGAAACCACCTTTCCCTGTTAGGATAAAGGAACATGCTAAAGTTCCAACCGTGGTTAACAAGAGTTACATTAGAACACCTAAACCTGATGAACAAATTAAAGTGGAACCTAGTATTGCTATGGTTAAAGATCTCTTGGAAGAAAATGTAGATGGGCATGTTATTTACTTCTGTGAAGAAGCTGCTAGAATTGCCAAACCTGATAAAAATGATAAACATAGACCTGTTGTTGGCATGCCCGTTGTCTCAGTTAAAATAGGGGATCATTTTTATCATGGTTTATGTGACATAGGTGCAAGTGTGAGTGCTATTCCTTATTCCTTATATCAAAAAATTATGAATAACATAGCACCCACAAAGATAGAAGACATAGATGTTACTACTAAACTTGCTAATAGAGACACTATATCACCAATTGGGATTGTTAGAGATGTTGAAGTCTTGTGTGGGAAAATAAAATACCCTACTGATTTTCTTGTTCTTGGTTCCCCACAAGATGATTTTTGTCTTGAACACCGTTAATGCTAGAATAGACTATGAGAAACAAACTGTCGGTGTTAGTTTTGGTGATGAATCTCATGAGTTTAACTTTTCCAAGTTTAGTAGAAAGCTTCATGAAAAAGAATTGCCTAGTGAGGATGAAATAATTGGTCTTGCTTCTATTGTTGTGCCACCTACTGATCCTTTAGAACAATATTTGCTAGGCCATGAAAATGATTTACATATGCATGAAAGAAATGAAATAGATAAGATTTTGTTTGAACAACGTCCTCTGCTTAAACACAATTTACCTATTGAAACTCTAGGAGGTCCTCCTCCACCTAAAGGTGATCCTGTGTTTGAATTAAAACAATTGCCAGACACTTTAAATATGCTTATCTTGATGAAAAGAAGATATATCATGTTATTATTAGTGCTAACCTTTCAGAACATGAAGAAGAAAGATTATTGAAAGTTCTAAGGAAGCACCGAGCTGCTATTGGATATACTCTTGATGATTTAAAGGGCATTAGTCCCACTCTATGTCAGCACAAAACTAATATGGAACCTGATTCTAAACCCGTTGTTGATCACCAACGTCGGTTAAATCCGAAGATGAAAGAAGTGGTAAGAACGGAAATATTAAAACTTCTGGAAGCAGGTATAATCTATCCATAGCTAATAGTAGATGGGTAAGTCTTGTTCATTGTGTCCATTCCACAAATAATTGTTACAGGCTATAGAATGGTAATTGATTTTAGAAAATTAAACAAAGCAACTAGAAAAGATTATTACCCTCCGCCTTTTATTGATCAAATGCTTGAAAGATTGTCTAAGCACACACATTTTTGCTTCCTTGATGGATATTCTGGTTTTTCACAAATACCTGTTTCTCAACCTGATCAGGAAAAGACCACTTTTACTTGTCCCTTTGGAACCTATGCTTATAGACGTATGCCTTGTGGTTTATGTAATGCACCTGCTACCTTTCAAAGATGTATGACTGCTATATTCTCTGACTTTGTGAAAAGATTGTTGAGGTTTTCATGGACGACTTCTCTTTTTGTGGGAAGTCTTTTGATGATTGTTTAGGCAATCTTGATCGAGTTTTGCAGAGATGTGAACAAACAAATCTTTTCTTGAATTGGGAGAAGTTCCACTTTATGGTTAATGAAGGCATTGTCTTGGGTAATAAAATTTCTGAAAGAGGTATTGAAGTGGACAAAGCTAAGGTTGACGCAATTGAGAAAATGCCATTCCCTAAAGATATAAAAGGTATTCGTAGTTTCTTAGGTCATGCTGGTTTCTATAGGAGATTTATCAAAGACTTTTCTAAAATTTCTAGGTCTCTTACGAATCTTTTGCAAAAGGATATTCCTTTTGTTTTTGATGATGATTGTTTACAAGCCTTTGAAACACTCAAGAAAGCCTTAATTTCTGCACCTATTGTTCAACCACCTGATTGGAACTTGCCTTTTGAAATTATGTGTGATGCTAGTGATTATGCTGTTGGTGCTGTTCTAGGACAAAGAGTTGATAAGAAATTGAATGTTATTCATTATGCTAGTAAAACTCTAGACAGTGCTCAACGAAACTATGCTACTACTGAAAAAGAATTCTTAGCAGTGGTGTTTGCTTGTGATAAATTTAGAACTTATATTGTTGATTCAAAAGTAATTGTTCACACGGACCATGCTGCTATTAAACATCTTATGGAAAAGAAAGATGCTAAACCTAGACTTATTCGTTGGGTTCTCTTGTTACAAGAATTTGATTTACATATCATTGATAGAAAAGGAGCTGAGAACCCCGTAGCTGATAATTTATCTAGGCTTGAAAATGTGCCTGATGACCCACTACCTATTGATGATAGTTTTTCTGATGAGCAGTTAGCTGCAATAAATGTTGATTATAGTACTCCTTGGTATGCTGACTATGCTAATTACATTTTTGCTAAATATTTACCACCTAGCTTTACATACCAACAAAAGAAAAATTCTTCTATGATTTAAGACACTACTTTTGGTATGGCCCATATCTTTATAAAGAAGGAGTAGATGGTATTATTAGACGTTCTGTACCTGAGCATGAACAGGGACAAATCCTACGGAAATGTCACTCCGAAGCTTATGGAGGGCATCATGTTGGAGATAGAGCTGCTCACAAGGTATTGCAATCTGGATTTTATTGGCCTACTCTCTTCAAGGATGCCCGTAAGTTCGTCTTATCTTGTGATGGATGTCAAAGAATAGGTAATATCGGTAAGCGTCAAGAAATGCCTATGGATTATTCACTTGCTGTTGAACCATTTGATGTTTGGGGATTTGATTACATGGGTCATTTTCCTTCCTCTAATGGGTATACACATATTTTGGTTGTTGTTGATTATGTTACTAAATGGGTAGAAGCTATTCCAACCAGTAGTGCTGATCACAACACCTCTATTAAAATGCTTAAGCAAGTTATTTTCCCAAGGTTTGGAGTCCCTAGATATTTAATGAGTGATGGTGGTTCACACTTTATTCATGGTGCTTTCCGTAAAATGCTTGCCAAGTAAGATGTTAACCATAGAATTGCATCACCTTATCATCCTCAGTCTAGTGGTCAAGTTGAACTTAGCAATAGAGAAATAAGATTAATTTTGCAAAAGACTGTCAATAGGTCTAGGAAGAATTGGTCTAAGAAATTAGATGATGCATTTTGGGCTTATAGAACAGCATATAAAAATCCTATGGGTATGTCTCCTTATAAAATGGTTTATGGAAAAGCTTGTCATTTGCCTCTTGAGTTAGAACTTAAAGCATATTGGGCCATCAAAGAGCCCAACTATGATTTCAAACTTGCTGGTGAAAAGAGGTTATTTGATATTAGCTCATTAGATGAATGGAGAACCCAAGCTTATGAAAAAATGCAAAATTATTCAAAGAAAAAGTTAAAAGATGGCATGACAAAAGAATCCAAAAGCGTGAGTTTAAATTTGGAGAATATGTTCTTTTGTACAACTCTCGTTTAAGATTCTTTGCAGGAAAACTCCTCTCAAATCGGGAAGGCCACTACGTTATCGAGGAGGTTTATCGGTCTAGAGCCATCAAAATAAATAATGCCGAAGGTACTAACCCGAAGGTTGTCAATGGGCAACGAATAAAACATTACATCTCAGGTACGCCCATTAATGTTGAAAGTAATATTATCCAAACTTTACACCGGAAGAACACATAAAAGAGTCCTTCTGGAACACTCCAGCATCATGAAAATAAGGAGGTACGTGATACAGTAAGTAAACGGACTCCGAAAAATCCACAAAAATATTTTTTGTCAGTTTTAGAATATTTAGAAAAATAGGAAAATAAGAAACTTCCAGGAAGCGTACCCTGGTGGGCACAAGACACCGGGGCGCGCCAGGCTTGCCTAGCGTGCCCAGGTGGGTTGTGCCCACCTGGGACACCTTCCGGACTCGCTTTTTCTACAGTTTACTTGTCCCCAAGATAAAAAATCTATATATACTCCATGAACCTGTTAACCACCGTATCACGGAGAAATCCTCTGTTTTCTTTTCCTTGTTGTTTTCTATCAGATCTCATCTACCATGGCCACCTCCAGCTCCTCCAAGGACAAGTTCTTCAAGAACGGCATCAACCCATATCTGCGGGAGGTGGTGCAGCACCCTCAGGTCATCCAGATGCATGAGGGGTTGCTCCACATCCGCGATGTGCAAGGTCCCAAAGGGACAGGAACTGTGGAGGCTAGGCTCGAAGCTATGGAGCAGGACGTCTTTCGGTGCAAGGGGATGGTGGAGCGTGGACTCAATGCCAATCACCTCATGATCATGGACCTCTCCCGTGATCTCAAGGTGGATGGCAAGCCCATGAACGACGCCGTCTTCACCCTCAACAAGCAAATCAACTTCCTCCAAAGCCAGATCTATGATCTCCAAAACCAAGTCTTTGAATATGATGCGAGGTTTAAAGGTATGAGTTTGGCTGCTAGTTGCAGGACCCGTGAGACTCACTCCTCCTCTTATGATGGTGGACCACTGCCATGGAAATCCGAGGACATGATCTCTTCACCACCACCATCTTCTTCATCACCAAAAGAGAATTGAGTATCGGGTATGGACACTCCCCTTGGCTTCCGCCAAGCTTGGGGGAGGTGCCCAGGTATCGTATCATCCCACTATCTTTTTGCCTTTACTTATTTTAGTTTGATATTTTGCTTTAGATGAATAAAAGTTTAGTTCAATCCTTTCTTCTTTGAGAGTTTGCTTAGTGATATATCCTTGTAATCATGTGCAAGATATATAATAAAGTTTAGTTTGAGTTTTTTCTTTCTTTACTTTCATGTTGCAAATAAAAGAAAATAAATAAGGAAGAAAAAGAGAAAGGAAATAAATAAAAGAAAGGAAATAAATCAAGAAGATCATATACTAATCTTATGGTAGGTGATGACACCACATAAGGAAAAGTATAAGTAGAAAATTTTATTAGAGATTGACAAACATAGCATTAGTCAATGATGCAACTCATGAAAGAATTAAAAAGGGAAGAGAAGATTCACATATAAATATACTATCCTAGAAATCTTTTGTGATTGTGAGCCCTCATCAAAATATTATATGCCAAAATTGTTGACGTTGGACAAGGAAGACAACTTAATGGTTTATTTTTGTTTATATTCACATAGAAGTCATATTGTCATGGATCCTTTAACATGTGGTGCTTGCCCCCTATCTTTGCTAGCCAAAAATTCAGCATCCAAAAACCCTTAAACCCAAATCTTATTTTTAAGTGTCCACCATACCTACCTAGGGATTGAGCAAGATCCCTCAAGTAAGTTGTCATCGATGCAAAAAGTCAATAAAAATTGCTTCTAAAAGTGTAATATCATTTAGTGTAAGAGAAAATTGAGCGTTGCACGAACTTGTGATGGCGAAGAATAAAAGCGACAGACTGCATAATAAAGGTCGCTATCACAAGGGGCAATGCAACGTGACGTTCTTTTGCACTAAGGGGTTGAGCATACAAACAAATAAGTGCATGGCAACCTCTGCTTCCCTTTGCGAAGGGCCTATCTTTTACTTTTATGTATTTACTTTTATGCAAAGAGTCGAAGTTTTCCTTCTATTCCTTTTTATTTTTCTCCTTTGGCAAGCATCATGTGGTGAGGGAAGATCTAGGTACATATGTCCAGCTGAATATAGATAGCATGAGTTATTATTGTTGACATCACCCTTGAGGTGAATACGTTGGGAGGCGAAACTATAAGCCCCTATCTTTCTATGTGTCCGGTTGAAACGTTTTGCTCATGTGTTGTAACATCCCAAATTTTCAATTTGGAATGTTATACATAGGTCATTCATGCATAGCATATTTTATTTGCATTTCGTTTTGCGATCCTCGAAATTCGAAGCAACTCAAGGACCCTAGGAGAGAGTTGGGGATTTCACTGTTTTCATATTTGAATTTTATCAAATATTGAAACGAGGATTATTTGTTTTCATTATATTTCTCTCCGAAAATATTTCATATTAAAATATATGAGAGGAGATAATATGACTTCTTCAAAATAAATGAAATATTGGAGGAAAATATTAAAATCAAATATTTGATTTTATTCGGATTTTATTGCTATTTTATTTGCATTAGAAAAATTGCATGTTTTCAAAATTGCATTTTAGGCCAAGAAATTGTTCACCCTGTTCTAATATTTTATTTAGACAATGAAAATTTGTTTTGGTATTTTTAGATTTTTATTTATTTTTCTAGGATTTCTTTTCGGCGGAATCTGCTTTTTTAATAAAAAAAGCCCGCCGGACCGAACTGGGCAGAGGCCCAGCTGGCCCAGCCTCCCCGCGCCGCCGTCTCCCTCGCGGAGACCGCGACCGCCACGCTGCTGCCGTGGCCGAGTCGGCCACGCCTCCCCGCCCCCTCCGCAAGCCACCTCCCCTCCCCCCTTAAAAGCGACCCGGGGCCCCCCTGGAGCCCCAAGCCACAGCCGCCGACGCCTGCAAGCCGCCCGCCCTGCCGCCTTGCGCCGCCGCCGCTCGCCGCCGCCGCCAAGCCGCCCCGCGCCGCCCTCCGCCGCTCCGCCTCGCCGCGCCGCCGCGGAAGCCGCCGGAGCCGCCACCACCGATCCGATCCGATCCGGAGCCATTCGTTTTTTTCGGTTTAGGTAAAAACCGTTGGTTTTTTAAAAGCCTAGTTACTTTTTTTAGATTGGTTCGTTGGTTTTCTCGGTTTAGTGTATTTAGCGGACGTTTGTCCATGCGTTCGTTTTAACGAACGGTTTTCGCTCGTTAGTTACAGACAACGAACGTTCGTTCGTTAGCTTGTTCGTTCGTTTTACTTTTTCTCGGGTTTTTCGCGATTATTTTCGATCGCGATTTCTGATCCGATTTTCGTTTTAGTTTATCTTTTCGCTCGTTTATCGGAATCAGGCGATTCAAGTGCCTAGATCTTTGTCTCGAAGCCCTCTTTTTGTTTAACCAACTTGAACAAGATTTTGGTAATGTAAATTTGACTTTAGTCCAGATTAGTAAACGAATCTTGTTTCTTTCGCAGTATGAGTTTCGTTGCTCCGTTTGATTTGATTCTTTTTGCAAACCGGAGGTCTTTAGTTGAACTTTCTGGTTAGATCTTCTTATTTGAGTTTTACCCATGCATCTTTGCTTGATTGCTTATGTATGCTATTGTTTGTTTGCGATATAATTCCCGGAGTGCGAAGCGTGCTACTACGAGTCTCTAGGTTTTGCGGATCATCAGCAAGGCAAGTAACACATTGATCATAATATTTTCATACCCAGTTTTTATGCATTAGCTCCAATCCTCAAACACTGCATGATTAGGATGTGATTAACTTGTGGGTATTGGGAAGTAGTTGATGAGGTAGAACCTATTGCCCTGTTATTATCAAACCCTTGGGAGTTACTTCTATGTATTGCTTATACTGCTATGCTATGCTCGTAGACGTGGTTTGGGTGAGTGAATCCATGACAGATGTGAGATTGTTAATTAATGGTTCAACTTAAGGTGGCAACTTTAATACACATCTGGGTGGATTGCTTGTTCGGGCACCTGGAGAAGCCAGTGTTGTCCTAGGATATCCCGGAGTACCTGTGTGATAATCCTAAGGTCCGCCACCCAGGCTCAAAGGGAACTGAGGTATTTCATGCTAGAAACTTCCGTGTGCAGCCACAAGCTATTATGGGCTCTAGCATAGTTGAGTAAGTTGCATGACCTCTTCCAGTGGTAGGCTAGCAGATGTAGGGGATGTAGGTTGGTACTGTCTACCCGGGGTTAGAGTTAATGCTTCTGAAAGACTGTGTCTCGGTCATCCATTTCTCAAACACCATGTAGTGCGAGAAATCCAATGGAGGAGATCGAGTCTTGTGGGGAAAAGTGCGCAAACCTCTGCAGAGTGTACAATCTAATCATGGTTAGCCGTGTCCCCGGTTATGGACATCTTGAGTATCTAGTACTTGGATTATCATATGTATCTCATCACTCTAATTTAATATGTTGGGTTGATAATTACTTTAATTGGGATTGAGTTGGAGGAACCTTCTCAATGATATTTCAACTACCATGATAGTTAAATAAAATCTATTCCTTTGTTGTAGGGAAAAATTGGCTTTTCGCAGAACTATAACCATAGAGCTTTTCCACCAGCCAAATATGCATGTAGTGATAGCATTATTCTGTTCTTGCTCTACTGTGTTATATTGCCAGCATATTCCATGCGTTGACCCATTTTCGGGCTGCAACGTATTATGTTGCAGACTTTTCAGACGAGGAGTAAGGTTCGTTAGGTCGTTGCCGTGCAGCTCAGCTATGCCGTTGGAGTTGATGGACTCACTTTATCTTCCAAGCCTTCCGCTGTTATCGTATTAGATGGCCTTATGCCATATTTATTGTAATAAGTTCTCTTTTGAGACATTCGATGTAATAAGTGTGTGATTGCTACTCTGTTATAAATCCTTCGAGTATTGTGTGTGTCAGCATTACCAATCCAGGGATGACACTGAAGCACAGAGACTTGACCGTTTGAGGTCGGGTCGCTACGAGATGGTATCAGAGCACACGCTGAGTGTAGGACACGACCACTAAGATAAGCCATAGGTCACTCTTCTCTACTCATTTCTGACTCCTCTCCATTTTCTACTCTTAGGATGGCGGATTCGAGGAACAAGTTTGCACAACCGGATGAAGACACACCCTTTGGACGGCACTTGAAGGAAGTCTCTAGGTACCTGAACATGGGAATACCAAGCTTCACCGGGACCTACAACGCCACTTTACCAGAAGAGGAGCGTTGGATGATTCGAGTTCAAGTTCCACGAAGAACGTTTGCACCAGTCACTGAGCCCATAGAGTTTTCCTTTGATGCACCAACCTCGAGTCTAGGCAAGAGCATGGCAGCCCACATTGCCATGGGACGTATTGGAGAAGTCTACAGCAAGGATCTCAAGGACACTATCTACCAGATATGTGGGCTCCGAGATGAGCAATGGGAGATGATCAGCACCAAGAAGGACAGATCCATTGCAGCTTTCATCCAGGAGTTAAACCAGCACATTCAACGCCAGGAGAATCAGATGTGCGCAAACATGATAGATTTGAAGAAGGCAAAGACAAGGATCGCCGAGCTTGAAGAGGAACTCAAGTCTACACGCGATGGATATGAAGAAGAAATCACAACACTATTGGAGAAGAACGACGACCTGATAAAGAAGATCGGAGTATTCATGGGAGACCCCGTGCCAGGAGGAGAAGACAACGATTCCACTTGCCCGGAGAACTACATTATCATCGACGACACCGACTCCGACCCCAGTGAGGATGACTTTGAAGATGAAGCTGGAGCAGACATCATGGAGTCGTCCATCGATCAAAATTTCTAGATGACCACCAAATGATTAGTAGTATTTCCCCCATGTACATAATAGTAGTTTGAGCACTTTTAACGATAGTTCTAGACCGTTTGTATGCCCTTGCTTGATTGATTGAGTGATATGATTGTGTTTGTCTCATGTGCATATGGGTAGTGCTTTCTCACTAGACCCCTTTTCTATTCTAATCTCTTCCCTCTAAACCCATCAGATGCCTCCGAGACGTGACACCGGATTTGCCTTCCCACCTGAGCTCACTCAGTTGATCTAGCAGCAGAATGCCTTGATGCAATTGTTTGTCCAGAATCAAGGCAACAACAACAACAACCTTCCAGTTGACAATTTAGCCCATTTTCTGAGGTTGCAGCCGCCGGTGTTTTCCAGTAGCACCGAGCCAATTGTTGCGGATGACTGGCTACGCAGGATTGGAAGGGATTTGACCACCATAGGTTGCACAGATGCAGAGAAGGTGTGTTTTGCCGCACATCAGTTGGATGGACCAGCAGCCTCATGGTGAGAGAATTACACAACCACCTTTCCCATAGCCAATGTTACTTGGGATCAGTTTCAGCAAGCTTTCCGCACAGCCCACGTCTCGACTGGAGCTATGAGCATGAAGAAGCGTGAGTTTCGCAACTTATGCCAGGGGAACCGTACTGTAGCTCAGTACGTGGATGAGTTTAGCAAGTTATCTCACTATGCCCCTGACGATGTGGCCACAGATGCCGCGAAGCAGGAGAAATTTATGGAAGGGCTGAATGATGAGATGAGCATGCAGTTGATGGTGGCAACATTCAACAACTACCAGGAGTTGGTAGATAAGGCTCTTATGATTGAAGGGAAGCAGCAGCAGATTGAGAACCGTAAGAGGAAGTATGGGCAAGGAAGATACGATTCTGGAGCTCAGCAGAAGCCTCGTCTAACCCCAAATTCGGGAGGACTTGTTCATAACCATGGAGGTCATAACCACAACGGAGGAAGTTCGCATAACCACAATGGTTCCAAGAATGGGACTGGGAACGGAACAAGCAAAGACCTAAGTCACATTACTTGTTTCAAGTGCGGGAAGACTGGACACTATGCCACAGAGTGCCCTGAAGCGAAGAATGGAAATGGTAATGGGGGCGCTGGGAAGAAGCCCAATCCATTCAACAAAGGACAAGTGAACCACGTGAACGTGGAGGAGGTTGAAGGGCAGCCAGGCGCAGTTATCGGTAAGTTTTTGGTTAAGTCTTTTACCGCCCTTGTTCTTTTTGATACTGGTGCATCACATTCATACATATCAAGGGGATTCATGGATAAGTTTAAACTACCAACCCAAGCCCTTAGGACCCCTCTGTTAGTAAGTTCACCTGGAGCAGAGTATATGGCTAGCCGATGGTGCGACCGGTACCCTTAACCATTGGTAGCCATGTTTTCCCGTCCGACCTAATAATTTTGGCGTCACAAGGATTGGATGTGATATAAGGCATGGACTGCATGTCAAAGTATGGAGGAAGCATTGACTGTGCTAGTAAGTCGATTTATCTCACCACCCCGGAGGGAAAAAGGATCAAGTATGTATCCAGGCATACGACAAGGAGAACCCAAGTAAATTCCCTCTCATGAGTTGTTCAGGAGGAAGTGCCTGTAGTAAAGGATTTCCCAGGTGTTTTTCCAGAGGAGTTACAAGGCATGCCGCCAGATCGAGACATCGAGTTTTTGATAGAACTGTTGCCAGGCACTGGGCCTATATCGAAGAGACCATACCGGATGCCCGCAAATGATCTGGAGGAGATTAAGAAGCAGATCAAGGAGTTATTGGAGAAAGGTTACATCCGACGAAGTTCATCACCATGGGGAGCCCCAGTGCTCTTGGTTGAGAAGAAGGATGGATCATTGAGGATGGTTGTTGATTATCGGGCGTTGAATGAGGTGACGATCAAGAACAAATACCCTTTGCCGATGATCAATGATTTGTTTGACCAGCTGCAAGGAGCTAAAGTGTTTTCTAAGATCGATCTGCGATCAGGATATCACCAGCTGAAAATTCGAGAGAAGGATATACCAAAGACAGCATTCACCACAAGGTACGGGTTGTATGAGTATACGATCATGTCATTTGGACTGACTAACGCCCCTGCCTATTTCATGAGCATGATGAACAAGGTGTTCATGGAATATTTGGATAAGTTTGTTGTGGTGTTCATTGATGATATAATGGTATACTCAAAGAATGAAGAGGAGCATAGGGAGCATTTGCGTTTAGTTCTCGAGAAACACAGGGAACATCAGTTGTATGCCAAGTTCAGCAAATGTGAGTTTTGGTTGAAGGAAGTTGGATTCCTTGGACATGTTATATCAGGAGAAGGTATAGCAGTAGACCCCACCAAGGTTCAGTCAGTCACTGAATGGTTGGCACCCACTTCAGTCAGCGAGATCCGCAGTTTTCTTGGACTCGCAGGATACTATCGGAGATTCATTGAGAATTTTTCCAAGATTGCGAAACCAATGACGGAGTTATTGAAGAAGGATACCAAATTTAAATGGATGGAGGAATGTGAGGCGAGTTTTCAGGAGCTAAAGAAACGTCTGACTATAGCCCCAGTGCTGATTCTGCCGGATATACGCAAGGATTTCCAAGTGTATTGCGACGCCTCTCGCTTAGGACTTGGAAGTGTGCTTATGCAGGACGGAAGAGTTGTTTCGTATGCCTCACGGCAACTAAAACTGCACGAATTGAATTATGCCACACATGATTTGGAGTTAGCAGCTATATTGCATGCACTCAAGACTTGGAGACATTACCTTATTGGAAACCGTTGTGATGTGTACACTGATCATAAGAGTTTGAAGTACATTTTCACACAGAAGGAGGTGAACCTTAGGCAGAGGAGATGGTTGGAGCTTATAAAGGATTATGACATGAAGCTTCACTATCATCCAGGCAAGGCCAATGTCGTAGCAGACGCTTTGAGCCAGAAGAGTTATGCTAACACTCTCGTAAGTACAGGATTGCCAAAGGAGTTAGTAGAGGATCTCAGGGAACTTCGATTGGAGATTGTTCCTAGAGGTTTTGTTGCAACAATGGAAGTTCAGTCTACATTGTTAGGAAAGATTCGAGAAGCTCAAAAGGATGACAAAGAGATTGCCGAGATAAAAGAGAGAATGAGCAAAGGAAAGGCCAAAGGTTTTCGTGAGGATGAGCATGACACCTTATGGTTTGAGGACCGTGTTTATGTGCCCAATAACACAGAGATCAGGAAGTTAATACTTCAGGAGGCTCATGACTCACCATACTCGATACACCCTGGAAACACCAAGATGTATTTGGATTTGAAGGAACATTTCTGGTGGACTGGTATGAAGAAGGATATTGCCGAGTATGTAGTCATATGTGATGTATGTCAGAGAATGAAGGCGGAACATCAAAAGCCAGCAGGATTGTTACAGCCTATGCCGATACCCGAATGGAAGTGGGATAAGCTTGGCATGGATTTCATCACCGGATTGCCCAGGACCAAATCAGGATATGATTCTATATGGGTAGTAGTTGATCGCTTGACCAAAGTGGCTCACTTTATCCCAGTGAAAACCACCTATACAAGTGCGAAGTTGGCCAAGATATACATGACCAGGATCGTATGTCTGCATGGAGTTCCAAGGACCATCGTATCAGATAGAGGAACACAGTTTACCTCAAAGTTTTGGCATCAGCTACACCAGACTTTGGGTACAAGGCTAGAGTTCAGTACAGCATTCCATCCGCAGACAGATGGACAGACCGAGAGAGTCAACCAGATTCTGGAGGATATGTTGAGAGCTTGTGCACTAGATTATGGATCTAGTTGGGATGACAATTTGCCCTACGTGGAGTTCTCATACAACAATAGCTATCAAGCTAGTTTGAAGATGGCATCGTTCGAAGCCCTGTATGGACGAAGGTGCAGAACACCGTTGATGTGGGATGAAGTTGGAGACCGACAGTTGTTTGGACCAGATTTGATCAAGGAGTCTGAAGAGAAGGTTAAGTTGATTCGAGATAGACTGAAGGTAGCTCAGTCTAGGCAGAAGAGTTATGCAGATTCAAAACGCAAGGAAGTAACCTATGAAATTGGAGACAGAGCATATCTGCGAGTGTCACCTCTGCGAGGAGTGAAACATTTTGGAGTTAAGGGAAAGTTAGCCCCGAGATTTGTAGGACCGTACCGAATTTTGGAACGTATGGGAGAGGTTGCCTACAAGTTGGAGTTACCTGAAGGACTGTCAGGAGTTCATGATGTGTTTCATGTTTCACAGTTTAAGAAGTGTCATGCTGAGATGGCCGATACACCGCTAAGAGATACAGTGCCCTTGGAAGCGATTCAGTTGGACAGTGATCTGACCTATGAGGAGAAGCCAGTCAGGATTCTTGAATTTGCCAGCCGAGTTACTCGCAGCAAGGTTATCAAGTTTTGCAAAGTTCAGTGGAGCCACCATACCGAGGATGAAGCCACCTGGGAACGAGAGGATGATCTTCGCAAAGACCACCTGCACCTATTCTCTAGCCAACCCGAATCTCGAGGGCGAGATTCATCTTAAGGGGGGTAGGTTTGTAACATCCCAAATTTTCAATTTGGAATGTTATACATAGGTCATTCATGCATAGCATATTTTATTTGCATTTCGTTTCGCGATCCTCGAAATTCTAAGCAACTCAAGGACCCTCGGAGACAGTTGGGGATTTCACTGTTTTCATATTTGAAATTTATCAAATATTGAAACGAGGATTATTTGTTTTAATTATTTTTCTCTCCGAAGGGACTGAGCATACAAACAAATAAGTGCATGGCAACCTCTGCTTCCCTCTGCGAAGGGCCTGTCTTTTACTTTTATGTATTTACTTTTATGCAAAGAGTCGAAGTTTTCCTTCTATTCCTTCTTATTTTTCTCCTTTGGCAAGCATCATGTGGTGAGGGAAGATCTAGGCACATATGTCCAGCTGAATATAGATAGCATGAGTTATTATTGTTGACATCACCCTTGAGGTGAATACGTTGGGAGGCGAAACTATAAGCCCCTATCTTTCTATGTGTCCGGTTGAAACGTTTTGCTCATGTGTACGCGGTGAGTGTTAGCAATCACAGAAGACTATATGATGGTTGAGTATGTGGACTTGCCTAAAGGCTCTGATACGTGACCCTTCCAGAAAAGATGATGAAGTGTAGTCGCAAAGTTGACTGAGAACATAGTTTGTTGGTTTTTAATAGAGTTTTTGCTTTATACTTCAATAGTGTGATGAATTGTCACTTATTCATGAGAAGTCTATGATAAGAACTTTATGATAAGAGTCTTATGTTTAAGTTTGTTGCTATTATAATAGTGAACATGATGCTTCTATGTCTGTATTTTCTTTTTATCGACACCTCTCTCTCTCTAAGCATGTGGACATGTTTTTCGATTTCGGTTTTTCGCTTGAGGACAAGCGAGGTCTAAGCTTGGGGGAGTTGATACGTCCATTTTGCATCATGTTTCCTTACTGTTATTTATGATGTTTTTATGCATAATAATGTTTTTGTGGCAATTCTAATGCCTTTTCTCTCATAATTTACAAGGTACACACAAAGAGGGAGAATTTCGCCAGCTGGAAATCTGGACCTGGAAAAGCTACGTCAGGCCACCTATTCTGCACAACTCCAAACAAGCTGAAACTTCACAGAGATTTTTATCAAATATATGATGAATATTGGAGCAAATAACTACCAAAAACTTATGCTAGAATTGTATTAACCGGAAACTTAGTACATGTGTGAATACATAGACAAAACATAAGTGTCCCTAGTATGCCTCTACTTGACTAGCTCGTTTATCAAAGATGGTTATGTTTCCTAACCATAGACATGTGTTGTCATTTGATGAACGGGATCACATCATTAGGAGAATGATGTGTTGCACAAGACCCATTCGTTACCTTAGCATTATGATCGTTACAGTTTCATTGCTACTGCTTTCTTCATGACTTATACATGTTCCTCAGACTATGAGGTTATGCAACTCCCGAATACCGGAGGAACACTTTGTGTGCTATCAAAGGTCACAACGTAAATGGGTGATTATAAAGATGCTCTACAGGTGTCTCCGAAGGTATTTGTTGGGTTGGCATAGATCAAGATTAGGATTTGTCACTCCATGTTTTGGAGAGGTATTTCTGGGCCCTCTCGGTAATGTTCATCACTATAAGCCTTTCCTTCTCCTTCTCCTTCTCCCTTTCCTACTCCGTGTGGGAGGTGGAATCCTACTAGGACTAGCGAGTCCTAGTAGGACTCCACTCCTTGGCACGCCCCCCTACGGTCGGCTGCCTCTCCCTCTCCCTCCTTTATATACAGGGCAGGGAGGCACCCTAGAACACACAAGTTGATCTTTTAGCCGTGTGCGGTGCCCCCCCTCCACAGTTACACACCTCGGTCATATCGACGTAGTGCTTAGGCAAAGCTCTGCGCCGGTAACTTCATCATCACCGTCACCACGCCGTCGTGCTGACGTAACTCTCCCTCGGCCTCAACTGGATCAAGAGTTCGAGGGACGTCACCGAGCTGAATGTGTGCTGATCACGGAGGTGCCGTACGTTCGATACTTGGATCGGTTGGATCACGAAGACGTTCGACTACATCAACCGTGTTACTAAACGCTTCCGCTTTCGGTCTACGAGGGTACATGGACACACTCTCCCCTCTCGTTGATATGCATCTCCTAGATAGATCTTGCGTGATCGTAGGAAAATTTTGAAATTACTGCGTTCCCCAACAGTGGCATCAGAGCCAGGTCTATGCATAGAGTTTATATGCACGAGTAGAACATAAAGAGTTGTGGGCGATAATAGTCATACAGCTTACCAGCAACGTCTTACTTTGATTCGGCGGTATTGTTGGATAAAACGGCCCGGACCGACATTACATGACCGCGTTCATGAGACTGGTTCTACCGACGTGCTTCACACACAGGTGGCTAGCGGGTATCTGTTTCTCCAACTTTAGTTGAATCGAGTTTGACTACGCGCGGTCCTTGTTGAAGGTTAAAACAGCACACTTGACAAAAAATCGTTGTGGTTTTGATGCGTAGGTAAGAATGGTTCTTGCTAGAAGCCCGTAGCAGCCACGTAAAACTTGCAACAACAAAGTAGAGGACCTCTAACTTGTTTTTGCAGGGCTTGCTGTGATGTGATATGGTCAAGACATGATGTGATATAAATTGTTGTATGAGATGATCATGTTTTGTAACAGAGTTATCGGCAACTGGTAGGAGCCATATGGTTGTCGCTTTATTGTATGCAATGTAATCGTCATGTAATTGTTTTACTTTATCACTAAGCGGTAGCGATAGTCATAGAAGCAATAGTTGGCGAGATGACAATGATGCTACGATGGAGATCAAGGTGTCGCGCCGGTGACGATGGAGATCATGACGATGCTTCAGTGATGGAGATCATGAGGACAAGATGATCATGGCCATATCATGTCACATATTTTGATTGCATGTGATGTTTATCTTTTATGCATCTTATTTTGCTTAGTACGGCGGTAGCATTATAAGATGATCCCTTACCAAATTTCAAGGTATAAGTGTTCTCCCTGAGTATGCACCATTGCTACAGTTCGTCGTGCCAAGACACCACGTGATGATCAGGTGTGATAAGCTGTACGTTCACATACAACGGGTGCAAGCCAGTTTTGCACACGCAGAATACTCGGGTTAAACTTGACGAGCCTAGCATATGTAGATATGGCCTCGAAACACTGAGATCGAAAGATCGAACGTGAATCATATAGTAGATATGATCAACATAGTGATGTTCACCATTGAAAACTACTCCATCTCACGTGATGATCGGACATGGTTTAGTTGATATGGATCACGTGATCATTTAGATGACTAGAGGGATGTCTATCTAAGTGGGAGTTCTTCAGTAATATGATTAATTGAACTTTAATATATCTTGAACTTAGTCCTGATAGTATTTGCATATCTATGTTGTAGATCAATAGCTCGCGTATAGCTCCCCTATTTTATTTTTTGATATGTTCCTAGAGAAAACTAATTTGAAAGATGATAGTCGCAATGACGCGGACTAGGTCCGTAATCTGAGGATTATCCTCATTGCTACACAGAAGAATTATGTCCTTGATGCACCGCTAGGTGACAGAACTATTGCAGGAGCAGATGCTAACGTTATGAATGTTTGACAATCTCGGTATGATGACTACTTGATAGTTTAGTGCACCATCCTTTACGGCTTAGAACCGGGACTTCAAAAATGTTTTGAAATGTCATGGAGCATATGAGATGTTCCAAGAGCTGAAATTGGTATTTCAGACTCATGCCCGAGTCGAGAGGTATGAGACCTCTGACAAGTACTTTGCCTACAAGATGGAGGAGAATAGCTCAACCAGTGAGCATGTGCTCAGAATGTGTGAGTACTACAATCGCTTGAATCAAGTGGGAGTTAATCTTCCAGATAAGATAGTGATTGATAGAGTTCTCTAGTCACTATCACCAAGTTACTGGAACTCCGTGATGAACTATAATATGCAAGGGATGACGAAAACGATTCCCCGAGCTCTTCGCGATGCTGAAATCGGCGAAGGTAGAAATCAAGAAAAGCATCAAGTGTTGAGGGTTGACAAGACCACTAGTTTCAAGTAAAAGGGCAAGGGAAACAAAGGGAACTTCAAGAAGAATGGCAAGGAAGTTTCCATTCCCAGAAGAAGCCCAAAGCTAGACCCAAGCCTGAAACTGAGTGCTTCTACTGCAAAGGAAATGGTCACTGGAAGCGGAACTGCCCCAAAAACTTGGCGGATAAGAAGGATGGCAAAGTGAACAAAAGTATATATGATATACATATTATTGATGTGTACTTTACTAGTGTTCATAGTAGCCCCTGGGTATTTGATACTCGTTCAGTTGCTACGATTAGTAACTCGAAACAGGAGTTACAAAATGAACAAAGACTAGTTGAGGACGAGGTGATGATGTGTGTTGGATATGATTCCAAAGGTTGATAAGATCACCATCGCACACTCCCTTTACCTTCGGGATTAGTGTTGAACCTAAAATAAATGTCATTCGGTGTTTGCGTTGAGCATAATATGATTGGATCATGTTTATTGCAATACGGTTATTCATTTAAGTCAAAGAATAATTGTTATTCTGTTTACATGAATAAAACCTTCTATGGTCGTACACCCAAGGTGAATGGTTTATTGAATCTCGATCGTAGTGACACACATATTCATGATATTAATGCCAAAAGATGCAAAGTCGATAATGATAGTGCAACATACTAGTGGCACTGCCGTTTAGGTCATATTGGTGTAAGGCGCATGAAGAAACTCCATGCGGATGGACTTTTGGAATCACTTGATTATGAATCATTTGATGCTTGCGAACCATGCCTCATGGTCAAGATGACTAAGACTCC
Organism: Aegilops tauschii subsp. strangulata; assembly: GCF_002575655.3. NCBI lineage: Eukaryota > Viridiplantae > Streptophyta > Magnoliopsida > Poales > Poaceae > Aegilops > Aegilops tauschii. The sequence continues at coordinate 529,520,314 of NC_053036.3, forward strand.
GTTCTCCGGAACAATGGAGCGAGCCACCGACTTATTGGAAATAATACATAACGATGTATGCGGTCCGATGAGTGTTGAGGCTCACGGCGGGTATCATTGTTTTCTGACCTTCATAGATGATTTGAGCAGATATGGGTATATCTACTTGATGAAACACAAGTCTGAAACATTTGAAAAGTTCAAAGAATTTCGTAGTGAAGTGGAGAATCATCATAACAAGAAAATAAAGTTTCTACGATCTGATCACAGAAGCGAATATTTGATTTACGAGTTTGGCCTTCAATTAAAACAATGTGGAATAGTTTCACAAACTCATGCCACCTGGAACACCACAGCATAATGGTGTGTCCGAACATCGTAACCGTACTTTATTAGATATGGTGCGATCTATGATGTCTCTTACCGATTTACCACTATCATTTTGGAGGTATGCATTAGAGACAGCTGCATTCACGTTAAATAGGGCACCGTCTAAAAATCCGTTGAGACGACACCGTATGAACTGTGGTTTAGCAAGAAACCTAAGCTGTCATTTCTTAAAGTTTGGGGTTGTGATGCTTATGTGAAAAAGTTTCAGCCTGATAAGCTCAAACCCAAATTGGAGAAGTGCGTCTTCATAGGATACCCAAAAGAAACTATTGGGTACACCTTCTATCACAGATCCGAAGGCAAGATATTTGTTGCTAAGAGTGGATCCTTTCTAGAGAAGAAGTTTCTCTCGAAAGAAGTGAGTGGGAGGAAAGTAGAACTTGATGAGGTAATTGTACCTTCTCTCCAATTGGAAAGTAGCTCATCACTGAAATCAGTTCTAGTGATGCCTACACCAGTTAGTGAGGAAGTTAATGATGATGATCATGAAACTTCAGATCAAGTTACTACCAAACCTCGTAGGTCAACCAGAGTACGATCCGCACCAGAGTGGTATGGTAATCCTGTTCTGGAAGTCATGTTAATAGACCATGATGAACCTACGAACTATGAGGAAGCGATGATGAGCCCAGATTCCGACAGATGACTTGAGGCCATGAAATCTGAGATAGAATCCATGTATGAGAACAAAGTGTGGACTTTGGTGGACTTGCCCGATGATCGGCAGGCCATTGAGAATAAATGGATCTTCAAGAGGAAGACGGACGCTGATAGTAGTGTTACTATCTACAAAGCTCGACTTGTCAAAAAGGGTTTTTGACAAGTTCAAGATGTTCACTACGATGAGATTTTCTCACTCGTATCGATGCTTAAAGTCTGTCTGAATCATGTTAGCAATTGCCACGTTTTATGAAGTCTGACAAATGGATATCAAAACTCCATTCCTTAATGGATTTATTAAAGAAGAGTTGTATATGATACAATCAGAAGATTTTGTCAATCCTAAAGGTGCTAACAAAATGTGCAAGCTCCACCGATCCATCTATGGACTGGTGCAAGCATCTCGGAGTTGGAATATACGCTTTGATAAGTTGATCAAAGCATATAGTTTTATACAGACTTGCGGTGAAGCCTGTATTTACAAGAAAGTCAGTGGGAGCACTACAGCCTTTCTGAGAAGTATATGTGAATGACATATTGTTGATCGGAAATGATGTAGAATTTTCTTGAAAGCATAAAGGGGTGTTTGAAACGAGTTTTCCAAAGAAAGACCTCAGTGAAGCTGCTTACATATTGGGCATCAAGATCTATAGAGATAGATCAAGACGCTTGATAAGATTTTTCAATGAGTACATACCTTGACAAGATTTTTGAAGTAGTTCAAATGGAACAGTCAAAGAAGGAGTTCTTGCCTGTATTGCAAGGTGTAAAGTTGAGTAAGACTCAAAACACGACCACGGCAGAATATAGAAAGAGAATGAAAGTCCATTCCCTATGCCTCAGCCATGGGTTCTGTAAAGTATGCTATGTTGTGTACCAAACCTATTGTGTACCTTGCAATGAGTTTGACAAGGGGGTACGATATTGATCCAGCAGTGGATCACTTGACAGCGGTCAAAATTATCCTTAGAAGACTAAGGAGATTTTCTCGGTAATGGAGGTGATAAAGAGTTCATCGTAAAGAGTTACGCTAATGCAAGCTTTTACACCGATCCAGATGACTCTGAGTCTCAATCTGGATACATATTAAAAGTGGGAGCAATTAGCTAGAGTAGCTCCATGCAGAGCATTGTAGACATAAAAAAATTGCAAAATACATACGGCTCTGAATGTAACAGACCCATTGACTAAGCTTCTCTCACAAGCAAAAACATGATCACACCTTAGTACTCTTTGGGTGTTAATCACATAGCGATGTGAACTAGATTATTGACTCTAGTAAAACCCTTTGGGTATTAGTCACATGGCGATGTGAACTATCACATGGTGATGTGAACTATTGGTGTTAAATCACATGGCAATGTGAACTAGATTATTGACTCTAGTGCAAGTGGGAGACTGAAGGAAATATGCCCTAGAGGCAATGATAAAGTTATTATTTATTTCCTTATTTCATGATAAATGTTTATTATTCATGCTAGAATTGTATTAACCGGAAACTTAGTACATGTGTGAATACATAGACAAAGCATAAGTGTCCCTAGTATGCCTCTACTTGACTAGCTCGTTTATCAAAGATGGTTATGTTTCCTAACCATGGACATGTGTTGTCATTTGATGAACAGGATCACATCATTAGGAGAATGATGTGATGGACAAGACCCATTCGTTACCGTAGCATTATGATCGTTACAGTTTCATTGCTACTGCTTTCTTCATGACTTATACATGTTCCTCAGACTACGAGATTATGCAACTCCCGAATACCGGAGGAACACTTTGTGTGCTATCAAACGTCACAACGTGAATGGGTTATTATAAAGATACTCTACATGTGTCTCCGAAGGTATTTGTTGGGTTGGCATAGATAGAGATTAGGATTTTTCACTCCGTGTTTCGGAGAGGTATCTTTGCGCCCTCTCGGTAATGCTCATCACTATAAGTCGTGCAAGCAATGTGACTAATGAGTTAGTTGTGGGGTGAAGTATTACGGAACGAGTAAAGAGACTTGCCAGTAACGAGATTGAACTAGGTATGATGATACCGACGATCGAATCTTGGGCAAGTAACATACCGATGACAAAGGTGTGACGCCCTCGATTCAATCGTACACTAATCATACATGCAAATCTGTACGATCAAGATCAAGGACTCACGGGAAGATATCACAACACAACTCTAGACACAAATTAAAATAATACAAGCTTTATGTTACAAGCCAGAGGCCTCGAGGGCTCGAATACATAAGCTCGAAAACACAAGAGTCAGCGGAAGCAACAATATCTGAGTACGGACATAAGTTAAGACAAGTTTGCCTTAAGAAGGCTGGCACAAAAACAGCAACGATCGAAAAGGCAAGGCCTCCTGCCTGGGAGCCTCCTAACTACTCCTGACCGTCGGCGGTCTCCACGTAGTAGTAAGCGCCCTCAGGGTAGTAGTAGTCATCGGTGGTGTCGTCTAGATCCTGGGATCCACCATCTAGTTGCATCAACCGGAAAGAAGAAGAAAGGGGGAAAGGGGAAGCAAAGCAACCGTGAGTACTCATCCAAAGTACTCGCAAGGAAGGATCTACACTACATATGCATCGGTATCAATGAAAAGGGTTGTATCTGTGGACTGGACTGCAGAATGCTAGAAGAGAAGGGGAAAGCCTAGCCTATCGAAGACTAGCATCTTCTGGAAACCACCATCTTGCAGCAACCGGAGGGAGTAGAATAGCATAAAGTAAAGTAGTAGAAGTGTTATCAACCTTGGCCAGAGATCCTTTCTCGACTCCCTACAAGAAAGCAATCCCAGAGCCATTCTATCCAGTTCCAATCATAATCCAATGCTCATATCCATGTCTCATCTCAAGTATCCAGTTCTAGTTGTATCGATCGGGATACAACTCCAAGTGTCCGTTACCGTAGGACAGGCTATCGATAGATGTTTTCTTCCCTGGAGGGGTGCACCAACTTACCCACCACGCTCGATTAACTCCGGCCGGACACACTTTCCTGGGTCATGCCCGGCCTCGGCCAAACAATACGCCGCAACCCGACCTAGGCTTAATAGAGAGGTCAAGCACGCCGGACTAAACCTATGCCCCCAGGGGTCATGGGCCATCGCCCCGGGAACTCCTGCATGTTGCGTGGGCGGCCGGTGAGCAGACCTAGCTACCTCCTTAAAAAAGGCGGGAGCTTACCAGTCCAACCCGGCGCGCGCCGCTCAGTCGCATGACGTCTATTAAGCTTCGGTTGATGCATACGACGCAGAACGCCCATACTATGCCCACGTGATGGTTAGTGCTATTAGGCCAGAGGCCCCTTGGATCAAATATCCAAATCGTAGTGTATTAGGAACGCGCGGTAACAAGCAGAGACTCACGAAAGATGTGACCCCGTTGCCCCGTCTCGAGGACTTGCGGCAAGGGCTAAGAATGCCCGGCCACGCCTCGTAATTATCTCGCGGGCACCCTCCAGGTCAACCCGTCTCCACATCACTCGCAATTAAGCTCGCGCGGGTACCCCTCAGGGCCGACCCGTCTTTAGTAACATGGTTCAGTGTAAAGTCATAGTAACCATAGTAACTGTGTGTCCAAACATCAAGGGGAAAACCCGAGGAATCACCCTCGGTGAATTCCACCCAATGTAATCATCAAGGTGAACGTAAGAGGAACCACCCCCGAGGTTCACACTTGAGGGGTTGCACGACAGAGTCGTATCGGAAGTGGTTAAGGCCGAATCACCCTCGATGACCACGACCGAATAGCTACACTACAGGGTTAACATCAGAAGTGTTGTAGAGGTCTCACCCTCGGCACTCGATAGTAACCCAGTAGTGTCGAGCAACTAAGGGGAAAGTGATGTGCGGTGCCGGGGCCTGGTCTTCGATCCCGTTGATCGGGTCTTCAATGATGAAGCGGGGGCAACAAGGACAAGGTGGGGGTCACTGATGGATCACTAACCAACCTATACTAAGCAGTTTAGGATAAGCAGGTAGGTAACAATAAGCAGGTTACAAAAGCAGGCTATGCATCAGAATAGGAGCAAACAATAACAGTAGCAAAATCTAATGCAAGCATGAGAGAATGGAATGGGCGATATTGGGATGATCAAAGGGGGGGCTTGCCTGGTTGCTCTGGCAAGGAGGGGTCGTCGTCGACGTAGTCGATCACAGGGGCGGCATCGGTCTCGGGGTCTACCGGAGAGAAGAGGGGGAAGAAACAATAAATATAAAGCAAACAAAGCATCACAAAGCATAACAAGACGGAAAGCAGAACTAGGGTCGACCTAATGTAGTACTGAACGATATAGGTGAAGGGGGAAAATCAAATGGGAATGTATTCCCGGTACCGGACTTGTGTTAGACAGATGACCGGAGGGGGAATGTTCCATGTTCAGCATGCTAGAGGCATGTGACAGATGAATGGACCGCGTATTCGGATTCGTCTTGTCGTTCTGAGCAACTTTCATGTAGAAAACATTTTCATCGGAGCTACGGTTTATTTTCTATGATTTTTCAAAGATTTGAACATTATTCTGAAATTATTTTAAAATTAACAGAAAAGGAATATGACATCAGCATGACGTATGTGTGACGTCAGCAGTCAACAGTCCGGTTGACTGGTCAAAACTGACATGCGGGACCCACCTGTCATAGACAGTGGGTTAAACAGAGTTCAAACTAATCTAAATTTAGTTAGTAAAACTACTGGGCCCACCTGTCAGTGTCTACTTAAGCTAATTAATTTATTTTAAAATCCTTTAGCTATTTAGTGGAGGTGGGGCCCATTTGTCAGCAGCTGGGCTAGTCCAGTCAGCAGAGCTGACTGGTCAACAGGTTAAGGCGGGGCCAGCAGGGACCACTGGTCAGCGACCCAGCGGGTGGCCCCGGAGTGGCCACGTCGGCGGGCCGGTGCCGGAGTGGCTCCGACGACCAAGGCAATGGCGGCGCCCTGCCGGAGTTGGCCGGAGCCGCGCTACAGGGGGCCTTCGGACCTGCGGCTTGGACCTAAGGGTGCGGCCCAGTGCCGCGCACACGATGGTGACAACGACCGGCGTCGGGGACGACCGGAGCATCGCCGGCATCGAGGTTTGCGGTCGCTGGAGTTGGGCGAGGATGGAGTCGGCACAGGGGGCACGAACGGAGGCGCGGGTGGGCTCTTTTGAATGTCGGGTCGACGCCACGTGAAGTGGTGGTAATAGGCAACGCTGGGGAGGCCGGAGCTGGCCGGAGCAGCGACGGGGAGCGGCGGTGGCGCTCGGGCCCCGTTCGAATCGCAGCGGGAGCGGCCTAGGCGTGCGGTTGGGGCTGCGGCTCGTTGCTGTGCGCGCCCTGGAGGGCGCCAGTGACTCGCGCGGGGGTGCGGGAGCGCGGACGGCGCGCGGACGGTGACCATGGCGGGCGGCGGAGGTCGGCAATGCGGTGGAGCGGCTACAGCTAGGCAGAGGGACAGGGGAGAGCGAGGAGAGGAGGGCGAGCTCACAGTGGAGCCGTAGGGAGTGGTAGCGAGCTCAAGGAGGGCGCGTGGTAGCCGGAATCGGTGACGAACGCTGACGATCCGAAGGTTGAAGACGAAGGGTGTAGCGGCGATGCAGTGCAGCTCCAGTCGCACAGACGGGCTCAGTCGACGTGGAAGAAGGCGGCGCAGTTGTTGGATGTCCTCCGGGGCGTCGGGGAGGCTGGTCGCCGCGGGTACTAACGGCGACAGCCGCGCCAGCCCCTTCTCCAGATCGACGGAGAGGGAGAGGTAGATAGGGGAGAGCGAGAGGATAAGGGGAAGCGCGAGGGGCAAGTGGAGTTGGGGAGACGAGGGGAGCCCGTGGCTTTGCCCTTATCCCCTCCGGCGCCGCCGGCGAGGCGGTCTGGCGGGAGCGCGCTCGGGCGCTCGGTCGCTGCAGCAGAGAAAGGGGGAACGACCCCGAGGCATTGCCCGACCGGCTGGGCCTGCTGGACTAAGACCCAGTGGGGCAGGGGAGGCTTCTCCTTTTTTTTGCTCTTTTCCTATTTTTTTACAAAAGAAAAGCTTTGCAATATTTGAGCTGCCCAAAAGGATTCTGTAAAATGTGGGACTTGGCCACATAATTACATTGCACTAGTTGGCACTGCCAAAAAGGATTGTGAGGCTTTTGAAATAGTTTGCCACTTTTATAATTTAAAAAAAGGCATTTAAACTATTTGTTTTAGCCACTGTTTATCCAGTTTAGGCCACTTAGACATTTTGCAAAATGTTGGTTCACCACCAATATTTGTTATGAATTACATGGCATAAGATGAACATTTTAGACTTCATGTATGAGAAGTTTGAATTTTGACGTTAAATTGGATTTGAATTAGAATTGTGATTTGGATCAGGTGAAGATAAGCAACAGTAACATGATGACATGGCACCATTAACAGGGGATTACTGTAGCATGACACTGGGGGTGTTACAAATCTCCTCCACTACAAGAAATCTCGTCCCGAGATTTAAGTGGGGAAGTAAAGAGTAACTTCGGGAGAACTGACCCTTATAGGGTTAATTATCTGGTGAACAATTCAGGGAATGAGGCGAAAGTATCTCTCGAGTTGAAACTTAATAAAACATCGAGAGCAAAGTATGAAGGTACCATAAGAAGTTTCAAGCGAGCAGCCAATCGTTCGATGCCTAATAAAAAGGTGAAAGGGTTTTAGAACAACGGAAATAAGATTGTGTTTGATACGAGAGTTGATCATCTCTAAGAAGGTGGCTCGTGATTAGCATATGAAGCCAAGTGTGAGGAATAACTTTGGAAACAGGGGTGTACGGTAGAGTCAGGTTTCGATCCTGTGGAACTGTGGGTTATGGGCCCACCATGTGGGTTAAAGTAGTAGGAAGGGCGATGATAGCAAGGCATGTCAGAGCATAGACTGTCAATTATGTTGGCAACAACGTTGGTACCAAGGGCGAGGGACGAAGAGAACCATTTTCCTGCTCGTTAAGACGAGGCGGACCAATATGCAAAGTTCTCATCCATCGGTGGCTACCGGAATGTCATCAACAATAGTAACAAGGTCTTACTGACAAAGCTTGTACATCGAGGTGTTTACATAAGCAGGGAATTATCTCTGCTCAGACAAGTTAGATTACAAGAAAGGTGAAACAAAACAATGGAAAGGAAAATGTGATTATTATGATAATCAGACCAATGGAAAGGAAAGGTGTTTATACCCAAGTATTGGAGTATAACTTTCCCAAGGAAAGGCAGATCATGATAGGGCTCCAAGTATTAAACCATTTAGACAAAGGGGCAAGGAATTTATGAGTTTTACCCATACAACGGTGTCCGGATGATAGATCCAGAACCTTTGGTAATGTGCTACCAATGTTTTTGTCGATATTTGGGATACCACAGTCATGCTTCGTGGTAGCATTGATCTGGTGTTTCTAGTAAGGTTGGATCTAAAGATCACAAGAGATACAAAGGAACATTTCCAAGATTATCTTGGAACGTAAGGAATAACCGAACACAACCAGGTCTGTGTTGGCAGAAAGTCAAGGATGTCGTCGATGATATCACAAATCATCGAAGAGCAAGGATGGTATTTCTCAACATGAATTCGATTGACATCTCTGAACAAATCAAAGTGTTGACGGTGATCATGACAAATTTTGTCAGGAGATTCTAGGAAGATGTCATCGAGCAGCGACGACAACAAACAAAAAGGGTAGATGAAGTGAAAGGCCATGAGAACCACGGATTCGACACAAGCTCGAAATCAAACTTGTTGTTCGAGAAGAAATGATAGGATGAGGAAGATTGACGTAAGCTTAGCTCGTCGTCGGAAGTTGTGCTCCGGGAAGAAGGACCGGGTAGCACAGTTAAAATTAGCACGATAATGATATGGTCGATCAGGCTAGGAATGATGTGATGGAGTATCATTCCAATGAGAATTCACAAGAGGTAGTGCAATGACACAATATCCTCGAGATAATAAGGGGCAATACTCGAGGTAGATCAAAAATAGAGGTTGGACAGATGAAATGATCTGCAGAAGACAAGTATTTTAACTTGTCCGGGAAATGGAATTAAGGAGAAACTATAGTCGGAACCACGGTTATGAATGATCAAACCACCGATACAAGATGAACTTATAACAAGGGGTAATCATTTTTACGAGCAGCTTCCACGATAAGTTCTACATCGGGTCCATGGGCATGAACACAAAGGTTCAAGGTCGACTCCCACTTCTTCAATGCATAACCTTTCATTCACTCCTCGTTTTTCGAAGAATTGTAGTGCAGAGGATTTACCTGGCGAAGTACCAGAAGAGTAAGACTTGTGAGAACTCTCGGGTTCGCATGGATTATGGAAGGCATAAGTTCAACCCATCGGGGCATTTTTACGAATCTATACAACCATCAACCAAGCAAAAGATACGAGTTCAAAAGCAGTGTATCGGAGTCAAAGCAGATGATACAATTTACCGAAGGTATTATGTATCAGGGAAAAACTCACAAGACTTTGGATGTGAAGGACATTGTCGGATAACAACCCAGCAATGGATCTGGCGATTCACGACAGAGTTGATGTGAGTATCGGTAATCAATCAGATGAAGAAGGGGATGCAAAGGCATCAGCTTATAGAAACGTCTGAATGATTCGATGCTTGGGTACAAAGGAAATTATGATTTCAAGATGAAGGATCAGAAGCAGAGGCTCTGATCAAAAGATGAGTAAGTTGAATAGACTTAGAGGTGTACCCGATAAAATCTGGATTGGGCAAGAACCAGCTCATATCTGGAAGGATGTCTGAGCCGGAAAGAAAATTTCCAAGGATTAATTGATGATTGCGAGTATTCGCACATACGCTGAATCCATAGGAACAGAATGTCAATCACAAAGAATTTTAAAGAATATTGCTAGACATATGGAATTAATCTTAATGCAAGCAGGCAAGGAGAATCAAGAGCAATAGGCTGCAGAGGATTTTGAAAGATCAGATAGCATTTTCAGGTATTTTGGAAAGCATATGAACAACTGGGGATGAACGAACCCCGGTTAAGTGAATTATCTGCAGTGCAAAAGAAGCTGCAAAGCAGAAGGCACAAAGGATTCTCGAAACAACGGAGAGTACTAGGGGTATCTTGTAACAATGGGAACAACTAGGGAAGAATGTACAAGCGGCAAGGATGTTATTCACGGGGATTATCGATGGTCAGGAACTGCAAAGCAGTGGGCACAGGGTCTCGGGAAACATCAAGGAGTATCTGCAAAATCTTCTGGCGAAGCAAGCGATCATCTGTAGTGAAGGGGCTCTCCAGGAGGAAGTGGTTACGAGATCCTAGAGTCAGAGTTAGTAAAATCTTTAACCCGAATAGATGAGAGATCGAGTCCCAGAGTATAGACGAGGAATAAAAAGATCCTAATACCACCCAATTGGCGACGTGGGCCCGTAAGCCACACAGCCATGTTGGTAAAAGTTTTTTAAGTGACTAGACTCAACTTCGGCCAAGGAGTTGGAAAGGGGGCTACCTACAGGCAGTCGACTCTGATACCAACTTGTACTAATGGCGACAGCCGCGCCAGCCCCTTCTCCGGATCGACGGAGAGGGAGAGGTAGAGAGGGGAGAGCGAGAGGATAAGGGGAAGCACGAGGGGCAAGTGGGGTTGGGGAGACGAGAGGAGCCCGTGGCTTTGCCCTTATCCCCTCCGGCGCCGCCGGCGAGGCGGTCTGGCGGGTGCGCGCTCGGGCGCTCAGTCGCTGCAGCAATGAAAGGGGGAACGACCCTGAGGCGTTGCCCGACCGGCTGGGCCTGCTGGGCTAAGACCCAGTGGGGCAGGGGGGCTTCTCCTTTTTTTTTGCTCTTTTCCTATTTTTTTACAAAAGAAAAGCTTTGCAATATTTGAGCTGCCCAAAAGGATTCTGTAAAATGTGGGACTTGGCCACATAATTACATTGCACTAGTTGGCACTGCCAAAAAGGATTGTGAGGCTTTTGAAATAGTTTGCCACTTTTATAATTTAAAAAAAGGCATTTAAACTATTTGTTTTAGCCACTGTTTATCCAGTTTAGGCCACTTAGACATTTTGCAAAATGTTGGTTCACCACCAATATTTGTTATGAATTACATGGCACAAGATGAACATTTTAGACTTCATGTATGAGAAGTTTGAATTTTGACATTAAATTGGATTTGAATTAGAATTGTGATTTGGATCAGGTGAAGATTAGCAACAGTAACATGATGACATGGCACCATTAACAGGGGATTACTGTAGCATGACACTGGGGGTGTTACAAAAGGGAACAACGTATGTTGTTATGCGGTTTGACCGATAAAGATCTTCGTAGAATATGTAGGAGCCAATATGAGCATCCAGGTTCCGCTATTGGTTATTGACCGGAGATGTGTCTCGGTCATGTCTACATAGTTCTCGAACCCGTAGGGTCCGCACGCTTAACGTTCAATGACGATTTGTATTATGAGTTATGTGATTTGATGAACCGAAGTTTGTTCAGAGTCCCGGATGAGATCACGGACATGACAAGGAGTCTCAAAATGGTCGAGACATAAAGATTGATATATTGGAAGGCTATATTCGGACATCGGAATGGTTCCGAGAAGTTTGAGTATTTTCTGGAGTACCGAGAGGTTACCGGAACCCCCCGGGAGAAGTTATGGGCCTTATGGGCCATAAGAGGGAAGCACACCAGCCCACAAGGGGCTGGTGCCCCCCCCCCTTCGGCAGGAGGCCGATTAGGACTAGGACAAGGGGGTCGGCCCCCCCTTTCCTTCTCCTTCTCCCTTCCCCCTTTCCTACTCCGTGTGGGAGGTGGAATCCTACTAGGAGTAGGGAGTCCTAGTAGGACTCCACACCTTGGCGCGCCCCCCTAGGGCCTGCTACCTCTCCCTCTCCCTCCTTTATATACGGGGGCAGGGGGCACCCTAGAACACACAAGTTGATCTTTTAGCCGTGTGCGGTGCCCCCCCTCCACAGTTACACACCTCGGTCATATTGTCGTAGTGCTTAGGCGAAGCTCTGCGCTGGTAACTTCATCATCACTGTCACCATGCCGTCGTGCTGCCGGAACTCTCCCTCGGCCTCAACTGGATCAAGAGTTCGAGGGACGTCACCGAGCTGAACGTGTGCTAATCGCGGAGGTGCCGTACGTTCGGTACTTGGATCGGTTGGATCGCGAAGACATTCGACTACATCAACCGCATTACTAAACGCTTCCGCTTTTGGTCTACGAGGGTACGTGGACACACTCTCCCCTCTTGTTGCTATGCATCTCCTAGATAGATCTTGCGTGATCGTAGGAAAATTTTGAAATTACTGCGTTCCCCAACAGCCCACCAGGTGGGCACAACCCGTCTGGAGAGGACTTTTGGGACGGAGCACCGCCGTCTCGAGGCGGAAATTGGGCAGGAGCACTTTTGCCCTCCGGCGGAGCGATTCCGCTAGGGGAACTTCCCTCCAGGAGGGGGAAATCATCATCATCATCATCACCAACAACTCTCTCATCTTGGGGAGGGCAATCTCCATCAACATCTTCAATAGCACCATCTCATCTCAAACCCTAGTTCATCTCTTGTGTTCAATCTTGTTATCCCGAACTATAGATTGGTGCTTGTGGGTGACTAGTAGTGTTGATTACATCTTGTAGTTGATTATCATATGGTTTATTTGGTGGAAGATTATATGTTCAGATCCAATATGCTATTTAATACCCCTCTGATCTTGAGCATGATTATCATTTGTGAGTAGTTACTTTTGTTCTTGAGGTCACGGGAGAAATCATGTTGCAAGTAATCATGTGAACTTGATATGTGTTCGATATTTTGATAGTATGTATGTTGTGATTCCCGTAGTGGTGTCATGTGAACATCGACTACATGACACTTCACCATGTTTAGTCCTAAGGGAATGCATTGTGGAGTAGCAATTAGATGATGGGTTGCGAGAGTGACAGAAGCTTAAACCCCAGTTTATGCGCTATTCCGTAAGGGACCGATTGGATCCAAAAGTTTAATGCTATGGTTAGAATTTATTCTTAATACTTTTCTCGTAGTTGCGGATGCTTGCGGGAGGGTTAATCATAAGTAGGAGGTTTGTTCAAGTAATAACAGCACCTAAGCACCGGTCCACCCACATATCAAATTATCAAAGTACCGAACACGAACTAAACCAACATGATGAAAGTGACTAGATGAAAATCCCGTGTACCCTCAAGAACGCTTTGCTTATCATAAGAGACCATTTTGGCTTGTCCTTTGCCTCAAAAGGATTGGGATACCTTGCTGCACTTTTGTTGCTACTATCGTTACTTGCTCGTTACAAATTATCTTGCTATCAAACTACTCTGCTACTTACTATTTCAGCACTTGCAGACATTACCTTGCTGAAAACCACTTGTCATTTCCTTCTGCTCCTCGTTGGGTTCGACATTCTTACTTATCGAAAAGAGCTACAATTGATCCCCTATACTTGTGGGTCATCAAGAGCTCAAACCATTGCATCCTTGTATCATCTTTCTTGGTTCTTTTTTGGTGTTTCTCTTTGTGAGTTTTAGAGCTTATGGTCATCTTCATGACAATCTCGAGTTCATCAAAAACGGATTTCATATGCATCTTCTATGATGTTTTCGATGTTGGAGTTTATGTCGGTTCTTCACTCATGGATGTTTCAAATCTCTATATCATAGGCATAATCTCTGTTGCCACTTCTGAAGTTTTCCAGCCGTGATTTGGCAACTCTTGTCGTTAGCTTTCTATCAAGCTTGAGTTCATCAAAATTGAAGTTCGTTTGCAGAAGTTATGGTAGTTTTGGTCTTCTTGCATCCTTCTGTTTTGCTTGGGTAGTTTTTCACCTTGAGAGGTAGTAGAGCGGTAGTACCCCTCAAGCGGTAGTACCTCTCCACCGAGCCGTAGTACCGCTAAGGCGGTACTTCCGCTGACCAATACCGCTTCCACTTCTGCTTATTTTACGCTTTTGTTACCCAATGCGCTTGAGCGGTAGTACTGCTCCTCTGAGCGGTACTACCTCTCTGGCAGATCTACTATTTGTGTTTTTCTGTCTCGTTGGGCTGTTTTGGCCGTGCTAAGCGGTAGTACCGCTCCCCAAAGCGGTTATACCGCTTGTGCACGACCAGTGGGCATATAGGTTGGATTCAAGGGTGCCTATTTAAGGGGGCCTTATTCCCCAATGGTCCCTATCCTTTTAGCTCGTGTTCTTCCCCCATTGTTGACCTTCTTCGAGCTTGCTATTTCTCAATCCCTCCAATGATTCTTGATGGTGAAAGTGCAATGTTGCACTAAATTGTTTTTGACATCTATGACAACTTCATTTGTGTTTCTAACCACATGCTCTAGTGTTAACAGCACTGGTTAAGCTAAAGTGAAGCATGGATGGTTATTCCCTCTTATATTGGAAAAAGGAAAAGCGGAGTGCTCAAGAAAAGAAGAGTACCATAAAGTTTTCTTGTTTCTTGAGTCCTTAGGGCAGCCGCACTATTAACGGGGTTGCATCATAAAAACATCCGGGGTATCAACTTACCTTCTCACATTGATCTGAAAATCTTAGTGTAAAGTTTCTGTTCAGGCCGGAACTTACGGGACGGCCGGAACTTCTGGGGACCGAAAGGTTCGGCAGGGTCCGGGAAGCTTCCGGGGTACCCAGAGAAATTGCCCTTTTTGTGCAATCTCCCTGTGTAGCCCGGAACCTCTCCGGACCCTGGCCGGAACTTCTGGGGCGGCCAGAACTTCCGGGCTCCGGAAATACCGTCCCCTGTTTCAGCAGCTTCGAGGGTACTGCTGAGTTAGTGCAAACTCTCTGTGTAGCTCAGAACCTGGCCAGAACTTCCGGGGTCCGGAACTTCCGTCCGTGGCTAGAACTTTCGGGCTACGCAGAAATCTGGCTCCAACGGCCAGATTCCATCCCCACCTATAAATAGTCTTCTTCTTCCTCATGAAGGAGGTGACGACTCCATTTCTCTCACATCCATTTTCAGACCTCGATTTCTTGGAGATCTCCCTCCTTAGCCAACCAAAGATCTTGATCTTTTGAGAAGCGAAGGAGAAGTGCTCGATCTACACATTCACCAAAGCGAAAGTTGATTCCCCCTTGTTTTTGTGGTGCATCCTGTTACTCTTGGAGGTTGGAGACTCCTAGGCGGTAGGAGTGCTCCGGCGAGGAATCAACCATTGTGATTTCCCCCGGAAAGTTTGTGAGGGTTTGGAGACCACCTCAAGGTCTATGCACTAGTGGTTGACAAACGCCTTCGTGGTGTTGTCTCAAAGGGAGAATAGGGTGAGCCTTCGTGGCGTTGGTGTGCCTTTGTGGTAACATCCACCTCTCTAACGGTGACATAGCTTCCCTCCAAGGAAGTGAACATCGGCATACATCCTCATCTCTCGGAGTTGCAGTTATTCCTAATCCTAACTCTCTACTTGTGGTTACTTGTCTCTTAGCACTTAATTATATCATATTGTGCTTGCTTACTCACATATTTGTGTTACCTATTTACCTTTCTTAGCTCTTAGCATCATAGTTGCAATTGTTAGGATCACTTTCATATTCCGCATTATTGCCTAAAAATTGCTAAGTAATAATTAAAATTTGTAATTGTACCTATTCACCCCCCTCTAGGTCCATCTCGATCCTTTCAATTGGTATCAGAGCCTCGTGATCTATTCTTGTGGCTTAACCGCCCTAGAGCGAGATGAATCATGATTGTACTCCCCTTGTTGCGGATCCGAAGAATACGGGCGCGGCTTCCTTGGAAGTCAAGTCCTTCACTTCTGAGGATCTGGAACGGGCGCTTGCTAAGCAAAAGGAGGAGCATGATGCTTCTCTTGAGGCCTTGGTCCAAATGAGACTAGCCACACTTACCACGATGCTTGCACCACTTTCTGGTGGTGCGGCCTCGAGGCCAGCTGTGCCTACTCCCTCACTTGGCCAACAACCTCCTAGTAATGAACACTCCAGTGTTCCTTGGCTTTATGCAAGACCTCTAATAGGGAAACCAAAGTATAACCCTCAAGGCAAACCTCCTTTACTTGATGACACTACCGATTTTGCTTTGTGGAGAGTTGCTATGCAGGATCATCTTCGATATGGAAATGATGAGATGTTAGAGATCTTGGAGTATGGCTACCAAGCTGTTGACCCGAGGAATCTTACTCCAAGAGAGGTATATGACAAGAATCTCAACGACACAGCAACCATGTGCATAAGGGGAGGTATGACTGACAAGCAAAGGAGACCATACATACATATCACAAGTGCCAAGGAATTATGGGATAGCATTGTGAGGACCAAGACCGGTACCTCCACTCTCCGGCTTGCTCAATATGAAATTGCTAAGGGTCAATTGCAAAACTTTTTTATGGAGAAAGGTGAATCTCCCAAGCAACTCGTTGAGCGTCTCATGACTCTCACCGCTGATATCGAGTCATGTGAGTGTGACAAGACACAAGATGGAGTCAACTTGACTAACCGATTTCTCGTGGATAAGTTGCCTCATGCTCTTGCTCCATATCATCATCAAATGGTGTGGGACATAAGACAACGCCATGGATTCAAGGAAATGACTCTGGATGACATTATATCCACCTTCCAACTATTTGAAGATTCAAAGGAAAATGCTACAAAACATCTTGCCATGCATGGTACCTCAACATCAAAAATCAATCTTGCATTTAAGGCCAAGCATGTATATGAAGAAGAGCAAAGTGAAGAAGAGGAAGATGATGAGGATGAAGATGGTGATGAGATTGACTCCGATGAGAGTCCTTCATATGAAGACATTGCTCTCTTTGTCAAGAAGTTTAGCGCGGGAAAATTCAAGGGAAGATTCCAGAAGAAGAAAGTGAGAAAGTGCTACAACTGTGAAGAAACCAACCACTTCTCCAATGATTGCCCTTATGAGAAGAGAGAAGATAAACCAAGGTTTCCCAAGACCTTTCCCAAGGAGAAGTTGCCAAACCCTTTGAACGCCAAGCTCAAGAAGAGAGATGGGAAAGCAATGGTTGCTCATGAAGAATCTGATCCGGATGATGTTAGTGGTGTTTCCGGAGTAGCCCAAGATTCTCAAAACACTTTGAGGCTAGTCAACAATAGTGGTGATGTTGTCACCTATAACTACATGAAAGACTACAAGGTCAACACTCACAAGTGCCTAATGGCAAAGGCCGTGGTAGAAGATGGATAGGATCAAAACTCTCCTGACAAGGTCAAGGTAACCTCACGATCAAACCCTCCTCTTTTCACTCCTTCTACTCCTAGTGATGAGTATCTTCATGCGGAGGATAATTATGATGATAATGATATAGATGACCCCATGTTTGCTAAATTAAATAAGGTCATGTGCTCCCTCAAAGGAAATAAGCTCACTATGTTTCGTATGCTTATGGAGATGGTGGGTAAGCACACCGTCACCATTAAGGAACTCGAAACCCTCGTAACCGAGGAAAAGGAAAAATATGAAATCCTTGAGCGGAAATTCCAATATGAGGAAGCACGAAATGATGAACTATGCTTGAAAATTGGTGCAAACATTGGTGTTCATGCTAAAGATCTTGCCTCCTTGAAAAAGGCTAAGGACTCTTGCGAAGAGTTGATGAATGATAAAAGTAAGCTTGTGAAGTCTCATGTATCTCTCTCTAAGGAGTGTGAGCTTCTATCCGTGTCTCTCAAGACTAAGGAAGAAGAGCTCATCCTTCTTACAAAGAGTTTTGAGACGCTCAAGCTTACTTATCTTGAAACTCTAGCCAAGGCTTACTCTTCTCCTATTATCAATGTTGATGCTTGTACTACTAACTCTAGTAGTGACCTAGCATCTATTCTTGAGGAGAATCGCTTTCTCAAGGCTCAAATAGAGAAAGGTCTCATGACATGTGCTCAAGGACAAAAGAACCTTAATGAGGTATTGAGTCAACAAAATGAGGTGTTTTCCAAAGAGGGGCTCCGGTTTGACCCAAGCACAAGCAAGAAGAAGACGTCTTCTCAAAAGTGCACCACTCCTCTAAAAGAAACATTTGTATGAGAAGGGCACAAGGAGAAAGGTAAGGTTGTTAGTGGGAAGGCCACAAGGGGCATGCCCACTCTCAACAAGCCAAAAGATTTTGTGCCTCCATCCTATGTACTTCGTAAAACTAAGGATGGAGAAGTTTATGCAAAATTTGTTGGACCTCGAAATGCATTCCGGTTCTATGCTATTTGGGTCCCTAAGACCCTTGTGACTAACTTGAGAGGTCCCATTGCAAAATGGGTTCCTCTAACCAAGTCATAATTGTGTGTAGGTTGCTTTCTGTGGTGGAGTAAAATGGGTGATCGATAGTGGATGTACCAATCATATGACCGGAGATAGCAAGTTGCTCTACGATTTCATGGAAGCTATTCAACCATTTGTGAGCATTATGTTTGGTGGAGGATCAAAAGGACAGGTACTCGGGTTGGTCAAGGTGGCTATCACAAATGACATGTCTCTTGCAAATGTCATGCTTGTCCAATCCCTTAAATATCATTTGCTTTCCGTTCGCCAATTGGCTTCTGTTGGTTATGATACACTCTTTGGACTAACGGATGTGAAAGTCTTTAAGAGAGATACTCTCGAAGTGGCTTTTGTTGGAGACTTGGATGGCAACCTTTACACGGTTGATTTCTCGAAAGAGAGCACGTTCCATGCAACTTGTCTAATGGCCAAGGCCAACAAGGGGTGGCTACGGCATCACCGGCTAGCCCATGTCGGCATGAGAAATCTTCAAGATCTCTTAAAGGGTAATCACATCCTTGGACTAACCAATGTCTCTTTTGAGAAAGATCGTGTGTGTAGTGCATGCATAGCCGGGAAGCAACATCAATCAAAGCACCCACCAAAGAATGTCGTGTCTACTTCAAGGCCTTTAGAGCTCCTTCATGTGGATCTTTTTGGGCCTCCTTCATGGGATAGTCTTGGTGGGAAAAAGTATGGGCTTGTCATTGTTGATGGTTACTCAAGATATACATGGGTGTTTTTCCTCAAGTCCAAGGACGAGATGGAGATCACCATCATTGATTTTGCCAAGCAAGCACAACGCAAGTTTGACAAAGAAATCTTAGCAATAAGAAGTGACAATGGCTCTGAGTTCAAGAACTACACCTTGGAAGAATTTCTTAATGATGAAGGGATTGAGCATCAATATTCAGCTCCATACACTCCTCAGCAAAATGGTGTAGCTGAAAGGAAGAACCGTACACTTGTGGAGATGGCAAGGTCCATGTTGGATGAATACAATTCGCCACATAGTTTTTGGGCCGAGGCGGTCAACACTGCATGCCATGCATCAAACCGACTCTTCCTCCGCACAATATTGGAAAAGACTCCATATGAGCTCCTAACTGGGAACAAGCCCAATGTCAAGTACTTTCGTGTATTGGGTGCAAATGTTTCATCCTCAACAAAAGAGAACGGTTAGGAAAATTTCAATCCAAAACAATTGAGGGCATATTTGTTGGCTATGGATCAAACTCTCACGCCTATAGAGTCTACAACAAATCCAATGGATGTGTTGTAGAAACTTGTGACATGGTGTTTGATGAATTTAATGGCTCCCATGGGGAGCAAGTCGATCTAAGTGATGTAGGTGAAGAAGATTCTTCTCAAGATATTTTGACCATGGGTGTTGGTGCACTTCTTCCAATGGAACAAGAACCTCATGATGATGAAGAAGAAGATGGAAGCTTCAAACATCATAAAACTACTTCAACACCCATACCACCACAAGCTCCTATTTCTCAACCAATGCCCTTAGTTCAAGTACAAGAAGATGATCAAGTCCCTCTTCATGATAATTTTCAAGAACAAGATCATCATCAAGGACAAGAACAAGAAAGTGCAATCATTAATGATGAACCTCAACAAATGCAATATGAAGAAGATCTACCACCACACATTAATGATCCATATGTTGAGGATGTGGATGATGGACATGAAGTTGAACCTCGTGAAACTCTAACCTCCATCATGCCCCGAGTGTCCGGTCGTGTTGATGTTGATAAGATTCTCACCGGCATATCGGAAGGTAGAGTCACTCGTAAACAATTGACAAACTTTTGTGCTCACTTCTCGTTTGTGTCTAGTGTTGAGCCACTCAAGGTACAAGATGCATTGATGGAAAATGATTGGCTCATTGCCATGCAAGAAGAGTTGAACAACTTTGAACGCAACCAAGTGTGGTCATTAGTCAAGAGGCCAACTACGGAGCACAATGTCATTGGAACAAAATGGATTTTCAAGAACAAGCAAGATGAGAATGGTGTAATCATCCGCAACAAGGCAAGGTTAGTGGCACAAGGGTACTCACAAGTTGAAGGTTTGGACTTTGGTGAGACCTTTGCCCATGTTGCCCGTCTTGAATCTATTCGCATCTTACTTGCTTATGTTGCTTTCAATGGTTTTACATTACATCAAATGGATGTGAAGAGTGCTTTCCTTAACGGTCCTCTACAAGAAGAAGTATATGTATCACAACCACTTGGGTTCATTGATCCCGATCACAAAGACTATGTGTATAAACTTCATAAGGCTTTGTATGGCCTCAAACAAGCACCTCATGCTTGGTATGATCATCTTAAGAAGTTTTTACTCGATGATGGTTTTGTGAGAGGGGTGATCGATCCCACTCTTTTTTCTAAGAGGGACAAGGGTGATTTGATCTTATGCCAAATATATGTAGATGATATCATTTTTGGTTCTCCTAACATTCATTTGTGCAAGAAGTTTGCAGCCTCCATGACCAAGAATTTTGAAATGTCACTCAATGCAGATTTGAAGTTCTTTCTCGGATTCCAAATTCAACAATTTCAACAAGGAATTTTCTTGTCTCAAGCAAAATACCTCAAGGATATTCTAGAGAAGTTTGGCATGTCTGATGCTAGTCCATGTAAGACCCCCATGCCAACAAAAATTGTACTCATTGAAGACACAAACGGTATCCCTTTCGACCCTTCTATTTACCGCTCTATGATCGGTTCATTGTTGTATCTTTGTGCATCTAGACCAAATATCATGTTCAGTGTATGCATGTGTGCTAGATTTCAAGATTCCCCTAGGGAAAGTCATCATAAGGCGGTTAAGCATATTCTTAGATACCTTGTTCACACCCCAAAGTTGGGTCTATGGTACCCCAAGGATGCTAAGTTTGATCTCATTGGGTTCACGGATGCGGATTGGGCTGGAGACAAAGTGGATCTTAAGTCCACCTCCGGTGCATGTCAATTTCTTGGACGCTCCTTGGTAAGTTGGTCCTCAAAGAAACAAAATTGTGTTGCCCTCTCCACCGCCGAAGCCGGATACATTGCAACCGCCAGTTGTGCAACTCAATTACTATGGATGAGGAAAACTTTAAAGGATTACAGTATCACCTATAGACATGTGCCTCTTCCATGTGATAATGAAAGTGCCATCAATATTGCTGAGAATCCCAAAGATCATACCCGCACAAAGCACATTGATATTAGGTATCATTTCTTGAGGGATCATGTGGAAAAGGGTGACATTAATATTGCTCATGTTGGTACAGATATGCAACTTGCAGACATTTTCACCAAGCCATTGGATGAAGTAAGGTTTTGTCAACTTAGGCGTGAACTTGGTATCTTGGAGCTTGACAACATTATGTGAAATCTAGTACCCATCCATGCATTTACTTCATGTCTTGTCTAGATGTAGGCATGTATTTAGGGGGAGACATTCAACTCATGAGTTATCTCACCCTATATGATGCATAAATAAACCAAACACTCTCAAAGTTACTATGTTATCACTTTGTGACTTAGTACTTTAAATGATGGAGTTGTGATGTTGGGCTCAAGGTTAAAATCTCCGCAGTGCCAAGTCACATATACTCAAACATGGTGGACTCGTCCGCCGCCCTCTCTTAGAGAGGCTGGACTTATTCTTCATCTCCTTTTTGTGTGTTTGTCCGGTGTTTTTCTCTCTGTTTGAGTGTTCTCGTTGTTGCTCTTGTGTATTGTCGAGTGTGTTGCCCCTAGCTCAGGTTCTACCCAAGCCTCTCCCATCTCGAAACCATCTGATATTTATCTAGTGCACAAGCTTCAAATCAAAACCACATAAATGTTGATGTGGTGTGTGGTGGTCTTGGGAGCTTTTGGACCCCCTCCCTCTAGTTCTCAGGAGTTCAGAGAGACTGTAATCTCTCTGGATATCCCGGAACTTCCGGGGTGGTGTCCGGAACTTCCGGCCTTGCCCGGAACTTCCGGGCGTCGTGGGTCTTGGGCACATAATATGGACAGAGGATAACAAAGGGGTATCCCCCCTTCTCCACTATTCCACTCCTCTCTCCCTGCGGTGCCCCTCACCCATCGGTGATTTCCGGGCGAGCTGCCGGCCCCCGGAACCTCCGGCTCCTTCTTCCCTCATAGTGCTTGGAGGGCATCTGTGCTCTCCACCATATCCATGCAGGAAGGTAACCTAAGCATCTATCTGCTCTCTCTGGTTTCCTAGGGATTGTAGGCTACGCTTATGGTTCTAGGATAAACACAAACATCACATCTCGAGTCCTGCATCCACTTTAGATCTGCCGTACTCCATCTCTTTCATCCTTCATTATTCGATCCATGTCTATCCCCTGCTCAGATTCGGAAGGAGCCCTGCGACCATGCTGGTGCCCAGAACTTCCGGGCAGGCCGGACCTTCCGACCTCGCTAGGGCTTCCATGTCTGGTCCAGGGGCGGTACTTTCGTCGGCCAGAACTTCCGGGCTCCCCGGAACTTCTGGCCTCTGAAACTTCCGGCTCCCCCCCACCCCCCCCCCCCCCGGAACTTCTGGCCTAAGCAGAGTTCTGTCAAAATTTTCAAACAATGAGATTCTTTGATTTTCTGTTTTTGAGGCTTGTGTACTTATTCTGTCCCCATGCTATTCTCTCATCTCTGTCGGCAGGAGGGTCTGGTTCGCGTTCTCACTCATCCAAGGTGTATGAACGGAAATCCAAAGCTCGGGTCAAGAAGACAACGACTGTTGTTTTGGGGCATGAGAACATGTTTGACTGCCACCCTGAGGAAGATGCTGAGGCTGGAGATAGTGCATCTCCTCCTGCTGCTCCCGTCCACTCCAAGAAGCGGAAGACTACTTCCAAGAAGGCCAAGGCACCAAATGTTCAACCTCCTCCTCCTGTTCCAGTCACCATGAGGGAAATACCCGCACCGGAGTGGATTGCTCTTTGCCGTGTCAATCCCTATCGCTATGACCGTGATCATGTGGTTGATTCCAAGTTTTGGACACTTTTCCAGCAACGCAACTATGAAGATATCTTCTCTCAGTTTGTCAACAAGTGTGTCATTCCGAAGAATATCAACATTGCTCACTTTGACAAGATTCCAACAAATTCTGCTTACTTTGATGGGATCCAGAGCATGTGTGAAGCTCAACCTTCTTCCACTCATGCGCTTTCAACATGATGTGTCTCTGCCTCTTGTGGCTCAGTTCTATGCCACTGTGCATTTTGGGACTGATATGCAGCGCACTCTTACTTGGATGAGTGGTAATGAGAAATTCTCTGCTCCGTTATCAATGTTGGCCGGTCTTTCGGGATATGAGTATACTGACACTACTGTTGACCGTGGCTACAAGATTCACGACAAAGGGGTCTTCCGGGCTATTCACTTGGCTGATTTGTATCCTCCATCCGAAAAAGTTGGATCTGTTGGAGATCTTCTGCCTTTCTATGACATCATGCACCGGATCTTTCGAGAGATACTTGTTGTCAAGGTGGGTGACAAGAACAAGATTCATGGCCACCTCATCAACCTTCTTCACTACACTTGTCACAACTCCGAGCATGGCCCCATTGATGTGATGGACTTTATGTGACATGAGATGTACAGTGTGGTGATGAATCGCAAGGTTCCTATCTATGCTCCTTATATTACTGCCTTGATTGCTGAGATTGCTCCTGATGCACTTGTGGGTCGGCGTCTGACTGTCCACTCCAGTGTTAACTTTCTTGTTAAGAAGGGCAAGGCAACTGCTCATGAGGGTGCTGATGATGAGGAAGAGGAGCTACATGCTGGAGATCCACACCACTTTGAGCTTCGTCCCCGCTCTCATACTTTTCATCGTGGGGAGTCCAGTGAATCCGGGTCCAAGAAGAGCAACAAACTTTGGCGTCTTCTCAAGAACATGTTCTGTCTGCGGCAAGATATGCACAAGAAGGAGTGGGAGGAGCACAAGTCTAGGAAGGAGAGCATGAAGGCTCTTAAGGATGGTACGCGTGCATCTGGTATGGACATTGCTCACGGTTCCGAGTCTAATGTGACTCCTTTTGAGAAATACCAGTCCAAGTTTGCTCGGTTTGATGTTGAAGCCGGCGATGAAGCCTCTTCTCACCGCCCTCATGGCTCAGAGTCTTCTGGAGAGTCGTCTGATGACCCTTCTGCGTCCCTCTCCTAGGGGCTGTTTATGGATTCCTCCATCTTTCCTTTTTTCCATCTTGGTGACAATAGGGGGAGATGTTGTGGTGCTTGATAGGGCTTATCGTTTATCTGTGTTTATCTGCCTATTTTATGTTGCTTGGTGAACCGTTGAACCTTGAACCTTTGCTTTTATTTGCCCCTATTTGGATCTTATCTTGCTATTTGAACCTATTATGTTTCATTAAATAATCTATCTATGTGTGAGCATCTTATGGCAAGGAGGTTACATGGCATATTCTATTTTCTCATATTGTGAGAGACATCTATCAGGCAATGTTATATCTATATTTGTATCTTCACTATGAAAAACAAAGGTTAGTAAAGCGTTCTATGTTGATATATCATTCTTGTGTGGGTATGCACAGTGATAGGGAGAGTTTCCTCTAACCATGTCATTTCATTCAAATGCAATCCTAAAATAAGGCATGGGTTGTGGGGGAGTACTTTCCTTTCATTAAAATTTCTTCATATTGTATATACTTTATGTGTTTACCCTCTCAAGCATTGTTGTCATCTATGTCAAAAAGGGGGAGACTGAAAGTGCAATGTTGCACTAAATTGG
Organism: Aegilops tauschii subsp. strangulata; assembly: GCF_002575655.3. Taxonomy (NCBI): domain Eukaryota; kingdom Viridiplantae; phylum Streptophyta; class Magnoliopsida; order Poales; family Poaceae; genus Aegilops; species Aegilops tauschii. The sequence continues at coordinate 529,545,325 of NC_053036.3, forward strand.
TTTTGACATCTATGACAACTTCATTTATGTTTCTAACCACATGCTCTAGTGTTAACAGCACTGCTTAAGCTAAAGTGAAGCATGGATTGTTATTCCCTCTTATATTTGAAAAAGGAAAAGCGGAGTGCCCAAGAAAAGAAGAGTACCATAAAGTTTTCTTGTTTCTTGAGTCCTTAGGGCAGCCGCACTATTAAGAGGGGGTGCATCATGAAAACATCCGGGGAATCAACTTACCTTCGCACATTGATCTGAAAATCTTAGTGTAAAGTTTCTGTTCAGGCCGGAACTTCCGGGGACCGGAAGGTCCGGCAGGGGTCCGGGAAGCTTCCGGGGTACCCAGAGAAACTGCTCTTTTTGTGCAATCTCTCTGTGTAGCCCGGAATCTCTCCGGACCCTGGCCGGAACTTCCGGGGCGGCCGGAACTTCCAGGCTCCGGAACTTCCGTCCCGTGTTTCAGCAGCTTCCGGGGTACTACTGAGTTAGTGCAAACTCTCTGTGTAGCCCGGAACCTGGCCGAAACTTGGCCGGAACTTCCGGGCTACGCAGAAATCTGCCTCCAATGGCCAGATTCCATCCCCACCTATAAATAGTCTTCTTCTTCCTCACAAAGGAGGTGACGACTCCATTTCTCTCACCTCCATTTTCAGACCTCGGTTTCTTGGAGAGCTCCCTCCTTAGCCAACCAAAGCTCTTGATATTTTGAGAGGCGAAGGAGAAGTGCTCGATCTACACATTCACCAAAGCGAAAGTTGATTCCCCCTTGTTTTTGTGGTGCATCTTGTTACTCTTGGAGGTTGGAGACTCCTAGGAGGTAGGAGTGCTCCGGCAAGGAATCGACCATTGTTATTTTCCCCGGAAAGTTTGTGAGGGTTTGGAGACCACCTCAAGGTCTACCACTAGTGGTTGACAAACGCCTTCGTGGTCTTGTCTCAAAGGGAGAATAGGGTGAGCCTTCGTGTCGTTGGTGTGCCTTCGTGGTAACATCCACCTCTCTAACGTTGACGTAGCTTCCCTCCAATGAAGTGAACATCGGCATACATCCTCGTCTCTCGGAGTTGCGGTTATTCCTAACCCTAACTCTCGACTTGTGGTTACTTGTCTCTTAGCACTTACTTATATCATATTGTGCTTGCTTACTCACATATTTGTGTTACCTGTTTACCTTGCTTAGCTCTTAGCAGCATACTTGCAATTGTTAGGCTCACTTTCATATTCTGCATCATTGCCTAAAAATTGCTAAGTAATAATTAAAATTTGTAATTGTACCTATTCACCCCCCCCCCTCTAGGTCCATCTCGATCCTTTCAGCTAGTTCTTGAGGGAAAAGAGAGGGGAGATCTAGATCCACATATCCACCAATCACTTTCTCCTCTAGGTGGGGAACCCCTTGGGTCTAGATCTTTGAGTTCTTTGTGTTCTCCTTTTTCTTCCTCTCATTTTCCTCCATAGCTTTCATTGCTTTGGTGGGATTTGAGAGTGAGGGACTTGGGCACTCTGTGTGCCCTTGTCATTGCACTAGTTGCATCGGTTTGAGTTCTCCATGGTGATACATGGAAGTGAAAAGTTGATAAGCTTATTACTCTTTGGTTCTTGGTACCCTAGAGCTTCTTCCTCTTGGGTGCTTGGGCGCCCTAGACGATTGGTGGTGTCTTGGAGCTCAAGCATTGTGGTGTAAAGCTCCGGACTTGCGTCGAGGTCTCCAATTAGGTTATGAAGATTTCGCCGAGCAATTTGTACAGGTTTCAGTGACCGCCCCCAAGGGTTGCCAAAGTGTACGGGTTCGGTGACCGCCCTCAAGGGTCCCTTAGTGGAATCACGGCATCTTGCATTGTGCGAGGGCGTGAGGAGATTACGGTGGCCCTAGTGGCTTCTTGGGAAGCATTGTGCCTCCACACCGCTCCAAACAGGATTAGCATCCGCAAGGGTGTGAACTTCGGGATACATCGTCGTCTCTGCGTGCCTCGGTTATCTCTTACCCGAGCCCTTTACTTATGGACTTAACTTTGTGATAGCCATAGTGTTTCATGTTATATATCTTGCTATCACTTAGTTGTTTATATTGCTTATCATAAGATGTTGATGCACATAGCTGAGCCTAGTTATTTTAGGTTTTGTGCTTGACAAATTAAACGCTAGTTTTATTCCGCATTTGTTCAAGCCTAAACTGTAATTATTTTAAAGCGCCTATTCACGCCCCCCCCCCCCTCTAGGCGACATCCACGATCTTACAATAAACATGACCAATGTTCAAATCAACTGGTGTTGAAGTATCACTTCTCATAATATAATATTAACCACATTCTTTCCTATACTAGTTATGTCAACCAGCATTTCACCCACCTTGTATCATTAGTTAATTATTCCATTCCTGACACCCCAACACCTGGATCTCTGACATAATACATAATTTTTTTTTGAACTATAGCCTTCTAACTCTATCAGTCAATCAGACTCAAGTATATTATGTATTATAAGCTAATAGTTATTTCCAAATTATCTGTGCCCAAGAAATGGAATCTGACTTCCTAGACTTCATTATCCAACCTACAAATATAATACAAATTAAGCTAAAAGTTTAGTAATAATTTAGTTAAACAATTCAGTTAAAAGTACAATTCAATGGTTTAGTTCAATGTTCAGTTAAAAATTCAGTCAAAGTTCCGTTAAAACTTTCAATAATAATTCAGTCAAAAGTATAGTTAAGTTCAGCTATTAAAAAATTTAATTCAAAGTTCAGTTAAAACTTCTATCAAAAGTCCGATTATTAAACTCACTTCAGCAGTTAAAACTTCTGTCAAAAGTTCAGTTAAAACTTCTGCCAAAAGTTCTGTTCAAACGTCGGTCAACAGTTCAGTGGTACAAATTACAATAATTACCACAGACTATTTTATTTAATCTGAAGTCACAGTGGCACAATTTGAGTGAATTCAATTGAAGTCACGGTCACACCTCCACACATTGATTAAATTAATTATGCATGGGTAAGACAATCTAACTACAACAAATCACCAATGCCAATATAACAAAAAAAGTGTTATAATCCTAACCCTAAAGCCAAACCCTAGAACCCTAACCCTAGAATAGTAGAATCCCAATCGGGGAAAAGAGAGAATAGGGATGGATAACTTACACCACGCCGCCGAAGGAGGAGGCAAAGTTGTGGCAGCCTGTCGGATTTGCCTTCACCGCTTGGGCGAAGCCAGTAGCCGTCGCGTACTCAAATGATTTCCCCGTGCCGGCGGTTGGGGAGGAGGCGGCACCTAAGAAGGATTCGAGCTCCCCACACCTCAGGTGGATCTCCATCACCACCATCCGGAGCATCACCAGCGGAAGAGCCGCCGCTGCCAGATTTCATTGTCACCATCTGTGGGAGCCTGCGGGAGAGAAGTGCAAGCGAGAGAGAGTGGATGCGGTCGGTCAGTCCAACGCGAGCCGACCGCATCGTTTGAGAAAATGGCGCCGTCCGCGCGGCTGTTATGCCACGTCATCAGTTTCGGGCCCCAGCTATTGGAAATGCCATCAAACGCTGCAAAGCATGCGGTCAATCCTCCTTGCAAAAAAAGTTTACCGTATACGCAGTGACTTTTGCAAATAATTAGAGGCCAGGTAGTTTTCTGCAAACGGAGCCCCAAATGTGGTGGTTTAACTCTCAGATTCGGATGTCTGTGAAAGTTTGTTTCTATACCTATTTCTGGGTGTGTTTCTTTGTTTTGCTTCATGTTGTATAATTAGTGGCAAAGCTCAAGGCCCGTCATCTGACATATCTGTATCAGTCACTACAAACTATTCGAGGGCAAAACTTGTATTGTTGTTGTACTTGAAAATGCCGAGTTGCCTGGTGGGCATGGTCAACGTGGCAAAGGAAGTGTAGAAGATTTGCAAATCCTACAAGAATTCCTTCAATCCAAAGAGCCCTCAGAGATACTGTACAAATCTGCTTGGCTTTTTATTTACAACGAAAAATGCTACCGATATATATCTTCATTTTGATTTCAGTATTTTCTTTGTATGTGCTTTTTGTGATCTATCGTGTTTGAAGTGATATCAACATTTGTTGAACTATTTGAGTGATTTATAATCACGCATCAACACCCAATATGCAATGGTTGTGGTCGCATTTAGCCTTTATCTTATAGAGCATTCCCTAAATATGGTGTTGAGTTGGATCTCATTAATTAATAATAAAAAATAAAGTTTTGCCTGTAAGACTGAGAGAAAAGAGAGTGCCATCCTTCTAACTTCCAGTTCACCTGTTGGTCTACTAAGTTATGCTTCAATTTTCAGATCATGTACAACTTTTTTCAGTGCACATGTTTTAGGGGTTATATTCAGTACAAAATGGTCAATTGAAAAACCTGCAAGCACCGCTAATTAGCTATCGCTCCATCTCATTTTGTTATGTTTATCACAAAGCATTGTTCGGTATTGACATGTAGCTAATTTAATAGCATGTTGTTAGTATGTAATGTTTTTTGTGTTTTTCTTATGTGGACTTAACTGATTTAATCTAGCATACAAAAGGTATGGGAAGGGATAGAGATAATAGTGAATGTGTTGCATCTCTTGTTCGCTTAAAGTAGTTTTGTATTATGCTCTAATTAGAACAGAAGACCAGTGATGGTGCAAATTAAAGCTATAAGGTCAAGTGGCGTGGCCATCAAGTTCAAATATATGGACCAGGACCAGGAGCAATTTTGATGCCGACGGTGAGCTTATACTTCTTCGTTTGCTTTGCACTTGAGCTATATTGAGTTAATCCGTTCTACATTAGCAAGTAGCCACAATGAATTTTATTATTACTTGCTCAAGATTAAAGGATGGAAGAAATGGAATAATACATCTCACAGAGATAAGCAAGTTTCATATATTCTCTCAGCCTCTCTTATAGATTGGATAAATCAAATATTGTTGCTTCCATTGTGATCCATCGATTGGTCATAACCAAAATAGTTAACAAAATATGTGGTATAGTGCCATCTTTATTCTATCCTTCTTATAACTTAGGTGAATGGAGTGCTTTTGGTTAGTTAACCTGAGGTCAACCAAGTAATGGCAAATAGTTAACCTGAGGTCAACCAACCTGGTGGTGCGCTTTAAAAATGCATATTATTGTCCACTTGTTTCTCCAAGGTCGTTTCTTCTCTTACTTCTTTAAAAAATTGTAAATTCAAAAAAATGACACGAATGGTATGTGCATTGTTTGAGACATGTGTTGCATGTGCTAGTTGTATTATTAGCTTACTAGTAAAAACACACAATTTACACCCAAAAAATTTCTGAAGCCTGTGACAACTAAATGTAAATATTGAAATATACTCTATAATTTAGTTGCTGCCAAGATGTGAGTGCAGTCACACATGACACATGTATGTCTATGTTCTACCACTGATTTTAGACCCAAAAAATCACATTTCATCATATATTCGACTGTCCCTAAATATGTGTCGCAGTCTGTTGGTTTCAATCCCAATTGGCTAGTATACTATCGCAGGTAAGAACATACCCGGTGCACCACATGCCAAAAAAACTCTCATGAAATCACCAAAAACATTTCATGGATAATAGACATAACACAGATATATCATACAAGAAATTTCACATTCAATTTCAACCCACGTATAGAGAAACAAAAGGAGACAAATAATTCTATGAATCGTTCCATTTTGGATTGGGCTGTGAATTTAGTTATTAGCACCTACCACAACTGAATTTTGTTAAAAAAAATCTTGAGGTATATTTTGAATCGAGGTTTGAAATTTGATGGCCTAGTAGATATATACTGCACTCGTATAACAAAAATGTTTAGAACTTTTCGTAACTTCAGTGTGTGCTTCCGAGCTTGGGCATATATACCTTTTGCACCATAAGCTTGGGTGCTTTCATTCTCAACTGCAAATTAGATTATTAGCTTTGTCAATCGTGATTTTATTGATGAGCGTTCCTAGTGTTCAAACTTACTAGGACTGGTTACGACTTGTGACCTCTCTCCAAAAAAAATCTTTTTTAGAGTGCTCCAAAAGAATATGTTGATTCTGAATATGTATCCAAAACTTAAGATCCTCCGCTAGAGCTATATCTCGCCTTAAGCGAGACAGAAGGAGCTCTAAAGGGTTTGAGCATATGGGCCTGCCTATTAGCGTAGGTTCGATCGCTTTGCTCGCTACCACTCGCTATAGGTAGTTCTAAAAAAACACTCGCCATAGGTCACTATACGTTTTTTGGGTTTTTTTCGCTTTCTTTTGATTTTTGGTTCTTTTGTTTTTTTTCATCCAATTTTTTTATTTTCTTTTTTCTTTGTTATAACTTCAGTTTTACACCGGTTTCTTTTTTTCTTTCTCAGTTTCACAGACTTTTCTTTTCTTCCCTTTTTTGTTTCTGTATGGTTTTCTTTGTTTCTTTCCCTTTTTTTGTTTGTTTGTTTATTTTTTGTTTACTTCTTTCTTTGGTTTTCTTTATTTCTTTCTTGGTTTTATTGGGTTTTTTCTTTTCTTTTTTTCTTCGGTTTAGTTTATTTCTTTCTCATTTTTCATTGGTTTTCTTTGTTTTCTCTCAGGTTTCACTATTTTTTCTGTAGACATTTTTGGTATATATATAATAAATATTTAATATTTTCAAACGCTTGATTAAATTTTTAATAAAATACTAGAGTAACATTTTTTTAATACATGGTCAACATTTTTTATGTACCCATTTAACATTTTTTTAAATGCTTGATTCACTTTTTTTTAAATACAAGTTTAACAGTTTTTTATTACATGGTCAACATTTTTGCTAAACACATTTAGAATTTGTGAAATACTGGTTTAATTTTTTTTCTAAAATGGTCAACATTTTTCTATACATATATAACGTTTTTAAATACAAGTTTAACTTTTTTAATACATGGTCAACATTTTTTTATACACATTTAACATTTTTCAAATACAATTTTAACATTTTTTCAGTACATGGTCAACTTCTATACATATTTACCATTTATCAAGTGCAAGTTTAATTTTTTTATATGTGGTCAACATTTCTTGAATACAGACTTAACATTGTTTTTCAGAACCCTGATTTGGCATTTTTATTGTACATGGTCAACATTTGTTTCTATACACATTTAACATTTTTCAATTACAAATTTAAGTTTTTTTTAACACTTATTCAACATTTTTCAAATGCTTGGACTAACATTGTTTAAGTACATGGCCAACATTTTTTCTATACACATTTCGTGGTGTATGTTTTTTGTATACCTGATAAACATTTTTATACACATTTAACATTTTTAAGTGCTTTATTAATATTTTCTAAATGTTTTATGTAAAGTATTTTTGTAATATAGAATATCTGGAAATATAAATAAAGTAAAAGAAAACAAAAGACGTAAAAATGAGAATATGGCATGTGGCCTCTGGTCAGCGGGAACATATATGGTGCACCAAGGCAATTGGTGCTACCGGTGCACCGGACCTTTGCACATTAAAAAGCGTTTCAAAATAACAAAAAAATAATAGTGCAGTGACACAACATCAGTGTATCTTGTCACAAAAATTCAAATCAAAATTCAAAACACTGCTTGAGATACAAAAATGAAATTTTTGACATTAATGTGTTAATGGGCCAAAACTGAAGCCCAACATGTGTTATGTACTATTCAGTGTCAAATTTGTTTTTTTTGTATCTCAAGCAATGTTTTGAATTTTGATTTGAATTTTTATGACAACATACATTAATGTCGTGTCAATACACTAAAAAACTGGATTTCTTCTTTCTGTACAATGGGGGACCGGTGCACTAGTAGCACCAATAGCCCCGGTGCACCAAATACATCCCCTCTGGTCAGCAGTGCGATGGGCCGGCCCAATATGGAGCTTGCCTTCAGCTAGAATTCCTCTCGCTGTAGTAGGCCAAACATATCAGCGCCTAAGATCCTCTTGCAATGCAGAAACATCAAACAAATTAGTTTATAGATGGGCCTTAGCTTATAGTAGCAGTCGACACATATTTTTTCCCAAAAAAATATTTGGGAGAGAGGGCTTAGAATGGCCGATAGATTTCCTAGCCCATGGCCTACATTACTCTGCGCAACTCTAGACCCCTTATGTGTGCGTGTGTGTGTGATTGTGTGTGTGTGTGTGTTTGCACGTTGCACAAGTGAATTGTTTTGAATTGCACTGGCAAAAATGCCCAATATTTTCTACTGCAAACTTGCAAGTCCATGTCACTATCAAAATAAGGGCGTCTTCAACGATGACACGCAATGGCGCCTCGCAAATTTTCTCCTGCATCCGTCCGCGGAGAGGGGGGCAGTCTGTGGACAAGGATGCGGGAGGCTGCCATCCAACCGTAGCCGCATGCATTTCAAACACTTTTTTAACAAACCGGATGAAATTCATGCAAACACGGCCGGGATTTCATACAAACCGGACAAAAACGTTTACATTTTGGACATATTTTAACTAAAAAAGTTAAAAATATATGCGCATACGGTCGCGCGGAGCTCCACTCCCATGACACGGATACACTACACTAGTCTATGGCCGGCCGCAGCAGATCTCTTTGTCTTCTCCATGTCCGGCAGCTCGCTCATCGGATTGTCGAGAGCCCCGGAGGTATATTCTTTCCCCCGTATCTTCTCTATGTCTTGATGCGCTGCTCATCGGAGTGGCAATGAGGGTGCTTCAACCGGAGGGGAAGGGGGGCTCCTCCGCTTCCGTGGAGTCCGGGTGGGGGGCGAGGATGGTCTAAGATGAAGAATCGGACAGGTCACCGGCTATACAAGCCAGCGACACGCCGGCGATGGCCTTCCTAGGACCCAATCGGCGGTGGCTTCCCGTGTTCTACTTTCCCTCGATGTCGGTGGCGGGCGCGCTGGCCACTGACTCGTCGATCTCCGTGCAGCCTACTTCTTTCTCTGTCTGCAGGGCACGGTTACGCACGCGTTGTCGGCCGATGGCGCGGTCGTAGGCACGGGAGGCGCGGTACGACGCGACGTCGTCCACGGCAACGATGATGCCTGTGCCGTCGTGCCCCCCCCCCCCCTCCTGTACCGGTCTGGAGCAACTCGCCACTCCTCCACGAGCTGGCTTGGTGCAGCGAGGTGTTAAACCACGCGCCGGCTATTATGCCTCGCTCCATCAGGCTAGGGCGAGGGAGATGGAGCAGCGAGTTGCCTCACTCGTATCCAGCGGGCTGGCGGGCCACCCAGCTGGCTTTTATGCCAGAGAACTACTATTCCTGCTCGTCGGATGCCATCGAAAGTGTGGAAAAAATGGTGGAAGGAGAAGATGGGGAGCGGTGGACTTGGTGATGCGATTCTTGCCCAGCGTCTAGCCTCCTTTAAATAGAGGGTGCACGGGAGGAGCTTTGCCCTGCATTGTGTTTAATGTCGGCCCACTCGTGAATGGACATGTGACCGGAGTAGGTTTGTCGTCTTCCACACCGGTTTAATGGAGGCATTTGAATGCGGCGAGGAGACATGTTCTGCCGGCGTGCAGCGGGCGACGCCCTCGACTGGTGCGCCGTTTTAATGGTCGAGGCAGTGAGACGTCGCGTCCGTTCTAAGCCGTCTTCAATATGGAGGGGCACGCTCTACAGCAACAAGAATGCGGGCAGCTGGCGCCAGGCGGGAACGCGTGCGGGCGATGGAGGAGTGGTTCGGGTGGGCCACGGCGGACGGGTGTGGGTAGTGTCGGAATGCCCGCAAAGCCCATATTTGTCTTCGGTTTATGGGAGAAACAACGTCCAAATCAAACAGCGAAGGTCCGCGTTGGATGGGGTTCCGTGATCCGAACGTATGCGGATGATTTAAAGGTAAGGTGTCGAAGATGCCCTAGCATAGCACGCTCTCTTTTCTGGAGCGTGCCTGAAGCTAGCGACTGAACAACCCAGAAGTGGACTTCTACGTCCTTTCAGCCCCAGCTCGGCTCCAAAGTCCAAGCTTCCAAAACAGAGGAGCTCATGAGCAAACGCGGCGCGTAGCCTAGAACCGTCCACATGACGAGACCTGCAAATCTCATCCGGTAGGAGAGCCATGGACCATATCCGGCCTGGGGCTTGGGCGGCGACGGCGTTTGGCAAAGCGCCAAACGCTACGGTTGCGCCGGCCCGGACCACCGCCCGCCGCCCCCCCAGAGGATTACCACGCACACGAGTCCTTTTCGATCGCCGAATGATTTTGATCTAGCACGTTCCCGCGGTTTCCCTCCACAGTTGAACGTTGCCCTCGCCAGGATTAATACTAATCCCGTCCATTCTCTTTGGGGTTGCTTTGCCTTTGCTCCCATAAATTCTTTCCGTCCGCCTCGTGTTGCTTCCCGACCAAGTCTGCAGCTTCCTCTCCTCGCCAGCAAGAGCGCGGATTCCATTCCATCCGGATTTCCTTCTCGATCGCACTCACAGCCTAGCCTAATAGCCGATCAAACAAACCCGGCCTTCCGTAGCCCGCCCGAGACCCCAAGTCACGCACAAATTTTCTTCATCTTCTCCCGCAATGGCGGAGCCTGCTCCTGCTCCGGCGCAGCCAAGAACCGGCGGTGACGATGTCATTTCTGCCAGGATGCAGCGGGCTCTGGAGCTCTTGTTCCCGTCTAATCTCGCCGGGAAGGCGGTGCTGTTCGCCGTCGTGGTGGCGCTGCTGCGGATGCTGCCGACGAGCCAGACCCCCGGGATCTGGGACCTGCCGCACATCCTCCTGCTCGGCCTCGTCATCTCCTACGGCGTCTTCGGCCAGAGGAACGCCGACGCCGATGTGGTGGTGCCCCCGGTGGCCGCTTCTTCCAAGGTCACCGACGACGACGAGTCCGTGGAGGCCTTCGTCTCCCAGATACTGCAAGGGCCGCTGGTCTTCGAGGGGAACAGCGGCGACGGAGGCAGCGGCGGCGCCAGGGACGGCGCCGTGCAGGCGTGGAGCTCGCAGTACTACCCCGACGATGCCCTCGTCGTCGTCGCCGACACGGGCGACGCTGGCGAGAAGCCGATTCTCCTGCCGGTGAGGAAGCTCAAGCCATTGGCCGAAGAATCTGCACCGGGCAATGTAAGTGATGACGCTACCGATGAAGAAGCAGAGTTCCTCCCCAAGGAAGAAATAGGATACGGCAGCGCGCGCGAAAAAGCCATGTCGTCGCCGTCCTCCGTCCTCGAAGCCGGCTTGACCCTCTCGCCGTCCTCGCCTCCTCCCCCGCCGCCTCCACCGCAGTTTCGTGGCGGCGCGCGTGGCCTCGGGAAGGCGAGAGCAAGAAGCTTCAACGAATATGGGGTTGGAGACATGAGCATGAGCGGACGGACGGGTTTACGGAGCAGGTTCCGGTCAAACTCTTCCATCCAAGCAACGAGGAGGAGCACTTTCACCGACTACGATCCTGTGGCTCCGTCCGACGATCAAGCGGCCGCAGACGATGAGGCTGACGAGATGGCCGCGGCCTCGGACAGCTCGTTCAGCAGCGACGACATGGCCAGGGACGGCGACGATGAACACGACGAGGAGGAAGACAACTACGACGAAGAGGGAGACGGGGAGGGGCGGCAAGGTGACAACTCCTGCGACGAAGAGCTTTTCGAGCTGGCGACGAGGCCCGAGCCGGAGGAGGACGAGGTGGACAAGAAGGCTGACGAGTTCATAGCCAAGTTCAGGGAGCAGATTAGGATGCAGCGGGCTCATCCGGGGCCGGGCAGAAGATGAACCATCTCATGTGTAATGCACCGCATTTTAATGTTTTTTTTCTTCTTTTGATTGCTCTCATGTAACTACAACCTGAACAAATGGTGTCAATCAGTGGAATAAGTGTGCGCGGGATATTGTGCGCATCCTCTTTTTCTCACATTTTGTTTGATAAAGCACGTTTTATTGACTCTTAGACAAGAGTAATGCTGCACATACATAGATTTACCGGACTTAGGCAGTTGGGTTTTGATCGGAGATTAAAGGGGGGAGAGGGCACCCCGTGAAAATCAGGGAGAGGTTAGTTAGAAAGAAAGAATCTTAGTCAGCGTTATACGTTTAGCATTATTGCTTAGACAACATAGCAAAAGCATAACCAGAAGAGGGGAGTGAAAAGGTTCATTTTTTGTCTCTCGATATAGCGACTTGTGCAGTTTTTGTCACTCAACTTCAAAGCCAGACAACTTTTTTGCGAAGCTAAACTACACAACTTGCACCCGAACTTTTCAAACCGGACAAGATTGGTCTCTCGACCCTGATTTGAATGCTAACTCATTGTGGTTTTGACCAATAGCCGCCCATGGGGCAATGTATCTCTTCCCTACTCATGGCCTTCAAATGAGCCACACTTTCTTCTCTCTCCATTTTTGCGAGCTGGAACTGAATGAGGCCGGACAGATGAGATGGAGGCAACGCACCGTTGTGACATCGATGATTGCTTAGGATACATCGCCTAGTACGGTGGAGATTCGATATGTTGTGTAGGATCCATGACTTCTCATATCTCTACTAGTGCATAAAGAAAACAAATCTTTCACATCCGCCATTTATGATGGCAATTGTGCTTTAAAGATGAGCATTGGTGTTGGGCCCAAGATTCAAATCTTCACGGTTCCATGCCAAACACTCTAACAAGGTGGCTTCGTGCGCCGCCCTTCTCCCTTAAGAGAAGTATTGGATCGCATTGGTGTTATTCTGGTATTGTATACCTATGTCATTATATGCTGTATGATCATACCACTCATAGTTTGGTTTTCCTTTTCGTTTTTTCCAAATATGAGTGTATTCGATCTCTATACGACAATGTTTGCACTCTATTCCAAGCCTTCTTATTCAAAGACAAGCTTTCATCCTTGCAAGAGTCTCTTTTGATCATATTCATATAGCTGATTTCATTGGGGTGAGTATCCTCGATTTGTGGAGCCTTTTGAACAGTTTTCGAGGAAGCCTACAATTCGCTACGCACCCTAGAGATGTCCTTCAAAAAAATCACAAGTCCATGGATACCCCCAGGCACCTGGTCTCAGTCCAACCACCCGGTCCCCTTTGCTCCGGGCACCCGGGGTACACAGGCCGATCGGCTATATAAGTGGGAGGGCGTGGGGACTAGGGTTTCTTCCGACTCCAGTTGCCCCCACGGCCCCCAAACCGCCGCATGTCGCCTCTTCCACTGTCGTTGCCATCGGTGACCCTCCAGTCCTCCCGACCTCCTCCGGGCGACTTTTTCGAACCCCTTGGCATCCTCCTGCAGTACATCCTTGATTACATCCGTGCTTTTTGCTCAAATCTCCATTATCTTCGTATCTAGATGAGATTCAATTAGGGTTGCATATCATAGGATTTCTCATAGTGGATCTAGTTTTACATATGAGTGTGGCCTCGATGGTAGTCAGTTTGCATCTCGATTTTTTTAGATCCGTTGATGAGATGCTAAAACTAACGTTCCTTCGGGTGCCTGGTTTGTGATGTCCGCTGCGATGGTGGGTTGGACGCGGATGGGTAGGAAGGTAGTCTTATGGAAATTCAACAAGAGGCGCAGTAGCGTTAGCAAACAATCCAGAATTTTTCTGAGTTGTGTGGCAGTGCCAGCAAAGGTGTGGGTGATGATGAGCGTATCATCGGCATATTGAAGGACGGTGGGGAGGTTTTGATCTAGGGGGTGGTGAAGTAGACCGTCAATGTGGGCACGAAAGATTAGGCGTTGCAAGATATCGGTGACGAGAATGAACCAAAAGGGGGGAAAGGGGGTCCCCTTGTTTGAGACCGTTTTTACAATTTATCCAGGGGCAGAAACACTGTTTAGCACAACCACGGTTTCATCCCTGGTTTCATCTACAGATTTGTGTTTCAAGGGTTATAATCCCTGGTTTCATCTATTGATAATCAAGAGAACATAAAATCGGAGATTTGTACGATAACAAGCACATGATATTGTGAATGTTACCAAAGTCTGCCATTATGTTGATTTAAAATTACAAAATATATTTTCAGTAAAGAACATACTTATCGACTGTAGCAAAGTTATATTTTAATGGAAAATTTAGAACAGGATAGCAGTCAGCAAGGCTTATGGAAATCGAATATCTACATAAGAGCTGAGGCAAAACCTTGCAAAAACATGGTGGTATATCCACTTCCGCTCCACAAAGGGACAACAAAATATCGGCTACAAAAAAATTTAGTTAAGAAAATAATTCATAAAACAATCACGGTGATGCAATCAAACATCCAACCGACAAAGAAATACTCCCACGGTAGCATATGAGTACCATGTAGCCGATCTATGTTTCAAGAGATGGTAAAGCTTTGCCTTTATAGATACACATATGTGACCTCTTCCCAAGTTGTACTAATGTTCCAGGACAAGAATAGTGACAGAAACAAATTGGACAAAAGTTATGTCCGCATGGATACGAGACTATGAGTTAACAATGGAAATGCAGTTAGCGGTGTGCGCAGATACAAAATAATGCATTAATGTCAGCAGCATAAGATAAAAAAACCTTTTAGTGACTCGATGACAACTAGTTTTGCTAATATTCTAGGTTAACAGGACAATATGTGAGAATTAGAGGTCATGAAACTAGCCTTTTGAATACAAAAGTTTCAAGAGAAGATATAGCTTCCTCCCCACCCTTGATGCAAATCGATACTGAGATGTAGGGCATGGTGCAGAGCAAATAATCAAATCAGCAGACCTTGGTCATTTCAACATCTTGCAGTTGCTGGGTGTCTTCAGGTAGGGGCATGACAGATTTTACAGCTAGGGGCATGTCACAGAGCCTGAGTGGATGGATTGCATCTCTTCTGCAGATTGCAACTGGTGTCAAATACATGAACAGATAAAAGGATGATTCAGTACAGATATGCGATCTGAAATGAGAAGCAACGAGTTTCAAATAGTTAAACAGATAAAAAACTGATTCAGTACAGCTATGCGATCAAAACTGGCAAGCAACGAGTGACATATATACAAACAAATAAAAGACTGATTCAGTGCAGATATACGATCTAAACAGAGAAATCAAATGGATCAAATCAGTCAGTCTTAAAAAAAACACAATTCAGCAGTGAAGCATTTCGCCAGGATTCAGAATAGAAGTGATTGCATTGAACAGAAGTACAGAGCAAGGTATTACACAGCCTACTGAACCCCATGACAGAATACAACCGGCGCACGCCAAATCAGTAAATCTCATCTACGACAGCACAGATCACAGAGCAAACGAGGAAGTTGCTTCACCACACAAATCTAGCCTCCGAAGCCGTAGAGGGTGCGGCCCTGGCGCTTGAGCGCGTAGACGACGTCCATGGCGGTGACGGTTTTGCGGCGGGCGTGCTCGGTGTAGGTGACGGCGTCGCGGATGACGTTCTCGAGGAAGATCTTGAGGACGCCGCGGGTCTCCTCGTAGATGAGGCCGGAGATGCGCTTCACGCCGCCCCTCCTGGCCAGCCTCCGGATCGCCGGCTTGGTGATGCCCTGGATGTTGTCGCGGAGGACCTTCCGGTGCCGCTTGGCGCCGCCCTTGCCCAGCCCCTTGCCGCCCTTGCCGCGCCCAGACATGGCCGCTCCTCTCCGAGATAGTGTGATTAGGAAGAAGAGGAGCTGCTGCCTGCTTTGGAGGGAGTCTGATGCTTGCGATGGGATTAGGGATCTGAGGGCGGGGGGTTGGTTTATATGGGGAGGATTTAGGAGGGAACTGCAAGATTTGGGGGACTTTGGGGGCGGGAGGGGCTTCGCTGGGTCGATCCGCGAGACGGTGGAGATGCGACGTTGGATTGAGATCAGAAGGGTGGGATGAGGTGGGAGGGTGCTGGCCCGGATCCATGATGTGGCGCCGGATGTGGGGTCTGGGCGGTTGTTTTATCGTATATGTTTTGTTAGGAGTAATAGTATTAGTATTAGGCTAATTAGGCGATCAGTAGATTCCTTAGAATATCCTAACTGGTCGTTGGAATCCTGGCGTTCTCCAGACGCAGTACCTAGCGAACAATCATCGTGTCTTTCCAAACCATCGTCGTGTCTTTCCGAATCGACGCGAACACTGTAACCAACTTGTACTTGCGACTGTTTAGGAGATATAAAACCTGCAGTCACTATCAATGAAAGCACTCATTCACTTCAATCTTTCTTTTCTTCTCACGTTATCATGCACGCATCGCTCTCGTACAGAGAGAATAGGCCAAGATGAAGAAAGGTGAGAACAATGGCATTGTTGCCAGACCTTGCTTTTGCCTTCGCCAGGTTCGTGGCCAGGGAGCATCGTCGTTTCCGTCTTCCTCGACGGACTTTTGGTCTGGCCGTTGTTCGTCGTCGGAACTATGGACGTCGCCTGAACAGGAATGGCGGCCTCCGCCGCCACAGTGCACCATACCGTGCTCCTCTTCGTCACTACGGTCCTGGTGGTGGCCTCCTTCGCCGCCATGCTTATCGCCAGCGCCTCCACTGTGCTCACCGCTGGGTGCACGACGGCAACTCCCCTGGAGCGCCAGGACCGAGTACCAGGGCGGATGCGCCCAGGGAAGAGTTCCTGGTCATGCCCCAACAGGTTGCTGCCGCTCCAAACGATGTCAACGAACAGGTTGATCCAGTGCCGAACGTCGCTGCAGGGGTCGGGATCGAGTACGAGGATGAGGCCTCTGCCTCCAACATCACAACGGATGCCACCGAACTACCGCCTCCTCCGCCGGTGTATGCGCCCATGGAGTGGATGCTTGCCGGACCAAGCGCCGGATGGCTCGTCGATGACCCAGATCGCTACTTCTCCGATGAGGAACTCGCAGCGCCGCCTACGCTGATATACTCTTGCCCGGGCTACGGGTACGGGTCGGGCCTCCTGTCCCCGACGCCATCTGACGAGGACCCAGAGCACTTCAACCCGCCGGGCTACGATCCACTGCCAGAGTTCTCCTCACCGCCTGTTGCAGTCCCCTGGACGCATGATACGTCCATTTTGCATCATGTTTCCTTACTATTATTTATGACGTTTTTATCCATAATATGCTTTTTAAAGTAATTATAATGTCTTTTCTCTCATAATTTACAAGGTACACACAAAGAGGGAGAATTCCGGCAGTTGGAAATCTGGACCTGAAAAAGCTACGTCAGGCTACCTATTCTGCACAACTCCAAATAAGCTGAAACTTCACGGAGATTTTTTATGGAATATTTGAGAAATATTGGAGCAAATAACTGCCAGAGGGGGCCTACCAAGTGGGCACAACCCACCTGGGCGCGCCCTGGTGGGTTGTGCTCACCCAGGGCCACCTTCGGTGCCCATCTTCTGGTATATAGGTCATTTTGACCTAGAAAAAATAAGGAGAGGACTTTCGGTACGGAGCGCCGCCGTCTCGAGGCGGAACTTGGGCAGGAGCACTTTTGCCCTCCGACGGAGCGATTCCGCCAGGGGAACTTCCCTCCCGGAGGGGGAAATCATCGTCATCATCATCACCAACAACTCTCCCATCTTGGGGAGGGCAATCTCCATCAACATCTTCAACAACACCATCTCATCTCAAACCCTAGTTCATCTCTTGTGTTCAATCTTGTTACCGAAACTATAGATTGGTGCTTGTGGGTGACTAGTAGTGTTGATTACATCTTGTAGTTGATTACTATATGGTTTATTTGGTGGAAGAATATATGTTTAGATCTAATATGCTATTTAATACTCCTCTGATCATGAGCATGATTATCATTTGTGAGTAGTTACTTCTGTTCTTGAGGTCACGGGAGAAATCATGTTGCAACTAATCATGTGAACTTGATATGTGTTCGATATTTTGATAGTATGTATGTTGTGATTCCCTTAGTGGTGTCATGTGAACGTCGACTACATGACACTTCACCATATTTAGGCCTAAGGGAATGCATTGTGGAGTAGCACTTAGATGATGGGTTGCGAGAGTGACAGAAGCTTAAACCCCAGTTTATGCGCTATTCCGTAAGGGACCGATTGGATTCAAAAGTTTAATGCTATGGTTAGAATTTATTCTTAATACTTTTCTCGTAGTTGCGGATGCTTGCAGGAGGGTTAATCATAAGTAGGAGGTTTGTTCATGTAAGAACAGCACCTAAGCACCGGTCCACCCACATATCAAATTATCAAAGTAGCGAACACGAATCAAACCAACATGGTGAAAGTAACTAGATGAAATTCCCATGTACCCTAAAAAACGCTTTGCTTATCAGACCGTTTTGGCCTGTCCTTTGCCTCAAAAGGATTGGGCTACCTTGCTGCACTTTTGGTACTACTATCGATACTTGCTCGTTACAAATTATCTTGCTATCAAACTACTCTATTACTTACAATTTCAGCACTTGCATATATTACCTTGCTGAAAACCACTTGTCATTTCCTTCTGCTCCTCGTTGGGTTCGACACTCTTACTTATCAAAAAGAGCTACAATTGATCCCCTATACTTGTGGGTCATCAAGGCTATTTTCTGGCGCCGTTGCCGGGGAGTGAAGCGCCTTTGGTAAGTGGAATTTGGTAAGGAAATATTTATATAGTGTGGTGAAATATATTTTCACTTGTTACTATGGAAAACAATCCTTTGAGGGGTTTGTCCGGGGTATCTTCACCTCGACCGGAACCCCGGGGTATCTTCACCTCGACCGGAACCACAATTAGCTACCTCTCAACCTACTGCACCTATTGAAAATATTGAATATGAAATTCCTTCGGGTATGATAGAACAACTGCTAGCTAAGCCTTATGCAGGAGATGGAACTGAACATCCTGATATGCACTTGATATATCTAGAACAAATTTGTGGATTGTTTAAGCTTGCAGGTTTACCCAGGGATGAAGTTATGAAAAGGGTTTTCCCTTTATCTTTGAAGGGAAAAGCATCGGCATGATATAGGCTATGCGATGATATTGGATCTTGGAATTGGAATCGATTGAAATTGGAGTTCCACCAAAAAAATTATGCTATGCATCTAGTTCATCGTGATCGGAATTATATATATAATTTTTGGCCTCGTGAAGGAGAAAGTATTGCTCTAGCTTGGGGAGGCTTAAGTCAATGTTATATTCATGCCCCAATCATGAGCTCTCAAGAGAAATTATTATTCAGAACTTTTATGCTCGGCTTTCTCGTAATGATCAGACCATGCTTGATACTTCTTGTGTTGGTTCTTTTATGAAGAAGACTATTGAATTCAGGTGGGATCTTTTGGAAAGAATTAAACGCAACTCTGAATATTGGGAAAAGGTAAAGAGAAGCTTAAGTCTGATTGTGTTAAGTCTTTTATGGATACCGATGCTTTTCAAAAGTTTAGCACTAAATATGGACCTAACTCTGTGATAGTAGCCTCCTTTTGTGAATCATTTTCTACTCATGTTGATCTCCCTAAAGAGAAGTGGTTTAAATATCACCCACCTATTAAAGAAGAAATCAAAGAACCGGTACCAGTTAAAGAAGAAACTATACTTTATAATGTTGATCCAGTTGTTCCTTCTGCTTATATTGAGAAACCACATTTTCCTGTTAGGACAAAGGAACATGCTAAAGTTTCAACTGTGGTTAACAAAAGCTATATTAGAACACCTAAACCTGATGAACAAATTAAAGTAGAACCTAGTATTGCTATGGTTAAAGATCTCTTAGAAGAAGATATAGATGGGCATGTTATTTACTTCTGTGAAGAAGCTGCTAGAATTGCCAAACCTGATAAAAAAGATAAACATAGACATGTTGTTGGCATGCCCGTCGTCTCAGTTAAAATAGGAGATCACTATTATCATGGTTTATGTGACATAGGTGCTAGTGTGAGTGCTATTCCTTACAACTTATATCAAGAAATTATGAATGACATAGCACCCGCATAGATAGAAGACATATATGTTACTATTAAACTTGCTAATAGAGACACTATATCACCAATTGGGATTGTTAGAGATGTTGAAGTCTTGTGTGGGAAAATAAAATACCCTACTGATTTTCTTGTTCTTGGTTCCCCACAAGATGACTTATGTCCCATTATCTTTGGTAGAGCTTTCTTGAACACCGTTAATGCTAAAATAGACTGTGAGAAACAAACTGTCGGTGTTAGTTTTGGTGGTGAATCTCATGAGTTTAATTTTTCCAAGTTTAGTAGAAAGCTTCATGAAAAAGAATTGCCTAGTAAAGATGAGTTAATTGGTCTTGCTTCTATTGTCGTGCCTCCTACTGATCCACTAGAACAATATTTGCTAGACCATGAAAATGATTTACATATGCATGAAAGAAATGAAATAGATAAGATTTTCTTCGAACAACGTCCTCTGCTTAAACACAATTTGCCTATCGAAACTCTGGGAGGTCCTCCTCCACCTAAAGGTGATCCTGTGTTTGAATTAAAACAATTGCCGGACACTTTGAAATATGCTTATCTTGATGAAAAGAAGATATATCATGTTATTATTAGTGCTAACCTTTCAGAACATGAAGAGGAAAGATTACTGAAAGTTCTAAGGAAGCACCGAGCTGCTATTGGATATACTCTTGATGATTTAAAGGGCATTAGTCCCACTCTATGTCAGCACAAAAATAATTTGGAACCTGATGCTAAACCCGTTGTTGATCACCAACGTTGGTTAAATCCGAAGATGAAAGAAGTGGTAAGAACAGAAATATTGAAACTTCTGGAAGCAAGTATAATCTATCCTATAGCTGATAGTAGATGGGTAAGTCTTGTTCATTGTGTTCCTAAGAAAGGAGGTATAACTTTTGTTCCTAATGATAAGAACGAACTTATTCCACAAAGAATTGTTACAGGCTATAGAATGGTAATTGATTTTAGAAAATTAAACAAAGCAACTAGAAAAGATCATTACCCTCTGCCTTTTATTGATCAAATGCTTGAAAGATTATCTAAGCACACACATTTTTGCTTCCTTGATGGATATTCTGGTTTTTCACAAATACCTGTTTCTCAACCTGATCAAGAAAAGACCACTTCTACTTGTCACTTTGGAACTTATGCTTATAGACGTATGCCTTTTGGTTTATGTAATGCACCTGCTACCTTTCAAAGATGTGTGACTGTTATATTCTCTGACTTTTGTGAAAAGATTGTTGAGGTTTTCATGGACAATTTCTCTGTTATGGGAAGTATTTTGACGATTGTTTAAGCAATCTTGATCGAGTTTTGCAGAGATGTGAAGAAACAAATCTTGTCTTGAATTGGGAGAAGTGCCACTTTATGGTTAATGAAGGTATTGTCTTGGGTCATAAAATTTCTGAAAGAGGTATTGAAGTGGACAAAGCTAAGGTTGATGCAACTGAGAAAATGCCATGTCCTAAAGATATCAAAGGTATTCGTAGTTTCTTAGGTCATGCTGGTTTCTATAGGAGATTTATCTAAGACTTTTCGAAAATTTCTAGGCCTCTTACGAGTCTTTTGCAAAAGGATATTCCTTTTGTTTTTGATGATGATTGTTTAGAAGCCTTTGAAACGCTCAAGAAAGCCTTAATTTCTGCACCTATTGTTCAACCACCTGATTGGAACTTGCCTTTTGAAATTATGTGTGATGCTAGTGATTATGCTATTGGTGTTGTTCTAGGACAAAGAGTTGATAAGAAACTGAATGTTATTCATTATGCTAGTAAAACTCTAGACAGTGCTCAAAGAAATTATGCTACTACTGAAAAAGAATTCTTAGCAGTTGTGTTTGCTTGTGATAAATTTAGACCTTATATTGTTGATTCCAAAATAATTGTTCACACAGACCATGCTGCTATCAAATATCTTATGGAAAAGAAAGATGCTAAACCTAGACTTATTCGATGGGTTCTCTTGTTACAAGAATTTGATTTACAGATCACTGGTAGAAAAGGAGCTGAGAACCCCGTAGCTGATAACTTGTCTAGGCTTGAAAATTTGTGTGATGACCCACTACCTATTGATGATAGTTTTCCTGATGAGTAGTTAGCTGCAATAAATGTTGCTCATAGTACTCCTTGGTATGCTGATTATGCTAATTACATTGTTGCTAAATATTTACCACCTAGCTTTACATACCAACAAAAGAAAAAATTTCTTCTATGATTTAAGACATTACTTTTGGGATGACCCACATCTTTATAAAGAAGGAATGGATGGTATTATTAGACATTGTGTACCTGGGCATGAACAGGGATAAATCCAACGGAAATGTCACTCTGAAGCTTATGGAGGGCATCATGCTGGAGATAGAACTGCTCACAAGGTATTGCAATCTGGATTTTATTGGCCTACTCTCTTCAAGGATGCCCGTAAGTTCGTCTTACCCTGTGATGAATGTCAAAGAATAGGTAATATCGGTAAGCGTCAAGAAATGCCTATGAATTATTCACTTGCTGTTGAACCATTTGATGTTTGGAGATTTGTTTACATGGGACCTTTTCCTTCCTCTAATGGGTATACACATATTTTGGTTGCTGTTGATTATGTTACTAAATGGGTAGAAGCTATTCCAACCAGTAGTGCTGATCACAACACCTCTATTAAGATGCTTAAGGAAGTTATTTTTCCAAGGTTTGGAGTCCCTAGATATTTAATGACTGATGGTGGTTCACACTTTATTCATGGTGATTTCCGTAAAATGCTTGCCAAGTATGATGTTAACCATAGAATTGCATCACCTTATCATCCTCAGTCTAGTGGCCAGGTTGAACTTAGCAATAGAGAAATAAAATTAATTTTGCAAAAGACTGTTAATAGGTCCAAGAAGAATTGGTCTAATAAATTAGATGATGCACTTTGGGCTTATAGAACAGCATATAAAAATCCTATGGGTATGTCTCCTTATAAAATGGTTTATGGAAAAGCTTGTCATTTGCCTCTTGAGTTAAACATAAAGCATATTGGGCCATCAAAGAGCTCAACTATGATTTCAAACTTGACGATGAAAAGAGGTTATTTGATATTAGCTCTTTAGATGAATGGAGAACCCAAGCTTATGAAAATGCAAAATTATTCAAAGAAAAAGTTAAAAGATGGCATGACAAAAGAATACAAAAGCATGAGTTCAAAGTTGGAGAATATG
Organism: Aegilops tauschii subsp. strangulata; assembly: GCF_002575655.3. Taxonomy (NCBI): domain Eukaryota; kingdom Viridiplantae; phylum Streptophyta; class Magnoliopsida; order Poales; family Poaceae; genus Aegilops; species Aegilops tauschii. Next base: position 529,568,267 of record NC_053036.3, read on the forward strand.
TTCTTTTGTACAACTCTCGTTTCAGATTCTTTGCAGGAAAACTCCTCTCAAAATGGGAAGGCCCATATGTTATCGAGGAGGTTTATCGGTCTGGAGCCATCAAAATAAATAATGCCGAAGGTACTAACCCAAAAGTCGTCAATGGGCAACGAATAAAACATTATATCTCAGGTACGCCCATTAATGTTGAAAGTAATATTATCCAAACTTTGACACCGGAAGAACATATAAAAGAGTCCTTCCGGAACACTCCAGAATCGTGAAAATAAGGAGGTATGTGATACAGTAAGTAAACGGACTCCGAAAAATCCGCAAAAATATTTTTTATCAGTTTTCGAATATTTAGAAAAATAGGAAAATAAGAAACTTCCAGGAAGCATACCCTGGTGGGCATAAGACACCAGGGCGCACCAGGCTTGCCTGGAGCCTGGCGCGCCCAGGTGGGTTGTGCCCACCTGGGACACCTTCCGGACTCCGTTTTTTTACAGTTTGCTTGTCCCCCAAGATAAAAAATCTATATATACTTCCTGAACCTGTTAACCACCGTATCGCGGAGAAATCCTCTGTTTTTTTCCTTGTTGTTTTCTGTCAAATCCCATCTACCATGGCTGCTTCAAGCTCCTCCAAGGACAAGTTCTTCAAGAACATCATCAACCCATATCTGCGGGAGGTGGTGCAGCACCTTCAAACCATCCAGATGCATGAGGGGGTGCTTCACCTCCACAATGTGCAAGGACCCAAGGGGACCGGTGACGGTGTCCTGGACTAGGGGGTACTCACCACGTCGTCTCTGGACAGGGTGGATCGGGCCGAGGACCCCCATGGCGGTTCTATCATGGGCCACTTCGGACAGCCCATGCCGCATACAACGAAGATTCCACAAGACTTGGCGCCCAAGACGAGGACTCTCCAAAACCCTAGGCCTCCGGTGTGCTATATAAACCGAGGCCAGGCTAGTCAATAGACCATCTCATATTCATTACTACAATCTCGTGGTAGATACATGTACTCTGTACTATACCCCATATAAACACAAACAAAGCAGCATGTAGGGTATTATCTCTTCGAGAGAGCCCGAAGCTGGGTAAAATCCCATGTCCATGTTACCATCGCTCCAAGACGCCTAGCTTAGGACCCCTACTACGAGATACGCCGGATATAGAACCGATGTTGGTGCTTTCATTGAGAGCCTGCTGGGTGATCGTCATGGATCGATGGGATGATCAGGTGATATTTTTTCAGTCACTTTCATGTATATTTTCTCTTTTGCGAAATCCTTGCTATCACCTTTTGCTACGTTGTTCATAGTCAGATCGAAATCCAAAAGGTTTTATGCGGCGGCAGCCATATCCGTCGTTCGAGGATACCTTGGATCCGAGTTACCCATAGGCCATTAAGGTCCTGGAAAGCCGCGCATGTAAACAGCAGCCTTGCTGCATGGATCAACGCGAAGATTATAGGGCAATCTGAGCAGCAACACAGGCCAGCCGAGGAGATAGCGAGCGTATTGCCCGTCCCCACGCAGAAGCAGTACAAGAGGGCCGTCTGACAAGAGTCCTGATCGGCGGCGGCATGCAGGGAAGTTTCCATACATCCTCCTTTATCCTTATTACTCACCTTTTAATTATGTGTGGAGGAAGGCTACACTTTTTGCTAGTAGCCTACGTAGTTATGGGTGCACTTCCTAATTGCAATGCATGCATGCACAAAGCACATGCATTGGTCAATTTTCTTTTAATACTTGCATGCAATGATTTAATGCACCTTGAAATTTGAACATGTGATAGGGAACAACCAAATTGAGCCTTATAAAACGGGAAAACTAAAAATTTGAGATAAGCCTTATAAACCGGAAAGGAGGGAGTATTAATTAAAGTGTGCTAATTGTTTGATTGCTTGGAAGTTTTTCCACCAATTTAAAATTCAAGAGAAACTTACAATAGAAACACTACAGTTGTCGACACGGATTTCTCCTCAAAAATTGTTGAAACCCTTCAACTGGATCCAGAGCCAAAATCTATGAAAGAGTGCCTCAAACGCTCCGATTAGCCTAAATGGAAGGAGGCAATTGAGGCAGAATTACGCTCGCTTAATAAAAGAGAGGTATTTTCTAAAATAATACTACTCCTCATAAAGTCTTCCCTATGGGAGCAAAATGGGTTTTTGTTCGCAAAAGGAACGAAAACAATGAGGTGGTGAGATACAAAGCGAGACTAGTAGCTCAAGGGTTTACGCAGAGACCCGGTATCAACTACGACGATACATATTCTCTTGTAATGAATGGAAATACATTTTGATACTTAATATATTTGGCAGTACAAATGAATCTATCAATGCAGTTAATGGATGTGGTGGCCGCTTATCTATATGGCTCACTTGATGCGAAAATTTATATGAAAGTTCCTGATGGACTTAAAATTCCGAATCCAAATATAAATCGCAACATCTTTATCTAAAACTACAAAAGTCACTCTATGGCTTGAAGCAGTTGGGCAAAATGTGGTATAACCGACTAAGTGAGTTCCTTCTCAGTAAAGGATACTCGAATAACATTGATTGCCCATGCGTATTTATAAATAAATCCTCAAAGGGATTTTGCATCATCTCTGTATATGTTGATGATCTCAACATCATTGGCAACACATCAGATATAACTGTAGCATGCAATCATTTAATGACGGAGTTTGAGAAGAAAGATTTCGGAAGAACCAAATTCTACTTAGGTATACAACTTGAGAATTTTCCCTCAGGAATACTCGTTTATAAACCCGCTTACATTCAGAAAATTTTGGAAAATTTCAACATGGATAAATCATATCCCATCCAAAACACCTATGGTCATCAAATCCCTTGATATGAATAAGGATCCTTTTAGACCTAGGGATGATAATGAGGAGGTATTGGGACCTGAGTTCCCATACCTTAGTGCCATAGGAGCACTAATGTACCTGGCAAATTGTACTAGACTAGACATTGCCTTTGTTGGGGAACGCAGTAATTAAAAAAAATCATACGCACACGCAAGATCCATCTAGGTGATGCATAGCAATGAGAGGGGAGAGTGTTGTCCATGTACCCTCGTAGACCGAAAGCGGAAGCGTTATGACAACGCGGTTGATGTAGTCGTACGTCTTCACGATCCGGCCGATCCTAGTACCGAAAGTACGACACCTCCGCGATCTGCACACGTTTGGCTCGGTGATGTCCCATGAACTCTCGATCCAGCTGAGTGTCGAGGGAGAGCTTCGTCAACACGACTGCGTGATGACGGTGATGATGAAGATACCGACGCAGGGCTTCGCCTAAGCACTACAACGATATGACCGAGGTGGAATCTGTGGAGGAGGGCACCGCACATGGCTAAGACAACTGTCAACTTGTGTGTCTATGGGGTGCCCCCTTCCCCCGTATATAAAGGAGTGGAGGAGGGGGAGGGCCGGCCCTCTCATGGCGCGCCCCAAGGGGAGTCCTACTCCCGGCGGGAGTAGGATCCCCCCTTCCCTAGTTGGAGTAGGAGAGGAAGGAAGGAGGAGAGAGGGAGAAGGAAAGGGGGGCGCCGCCCCCCCTTCCCTAGTCCAATTCAGACCCAAGGGGGAGGGGGCACGCGGCCTGCCCTGGCCGCCCCTCTCTCTCTCTCCACTAAGGCCCATATGGCCCATTAGACTCCCCGGGGGGTTCCGGTAACCCCCCGGTACTCCGGTAATTGCTCGAACTCACCCGAAACCATTTCGAAGTCCAAACATAGTCGTCCAATATATCAATCTTTATGTCTCGACCATTTCGAGACTCCTCGTCATGTCCGTGATCACATCTGGGACTCCGAACAACCTTCGGTACATCAAAACACATAAACTCATAATACCGATCGTCACCGAACGTTAAGCGTGCGGACCCTACGGGTTCGAGAACTATGTAGACATGACCGAGACTCATCTCCGGTCAATAACCAATAGCGGAACCTGGATGCTCATATTGGTTCCTACATATTCTACGAAGATCTTTATCGGTCAAACCGCATAACAACATACGTTGTTCCCTTTGTCATCGGTATGTTACTTTACCCGAGATTCGATCGTCGGTATCTCAATACCTAGTTCAATCTCGTTACCGGCAAGTATCTTTACTCGTTCCGTAATGCATCATCCCGCAACTAACTCATTAGTCACATTGCTTGCAAGGCTTATAGTGATGTGCATTACCAGGAGGGCCCAGAGATACCTCTTCGAAACATGGAGTGACAAATCCTAATCTCGATCTATGCCAACCCAACAAACACCATCGGAGACGCCTATAGAGCATCTTTATAATCGCCCAGTTACGTTGTGACGTTTGATAGCACACTAAGTGTTCCTCCGGTATTCGGGAGTTGCATAATCTCATAGTCATAGGAACATGTAGTCATGAAGAAAGCAATAGCAACAAACTAAATGATCAAGTGCTAAGCTAACGGAATGGGTCAAGTCAATCACATCATTCTCTAATGATGTGATCCCGTTAATCAAATGACAACTCATGTCTATGGCTAGGAAACTTAACCATCTTTGATTCAACGAGCTAGTCAAGTAGAGGCATACTAGTGACACTCTGTTTGTCTATGTATTCACACATGTACTAAGTTTCCGTTTAATACAATTCTAGCATGAATAATAAACATTTATAATGATATAAGGAAATATAAATAACAACTTTATTATTGCCTCTAGGGCATATTTCCTTCAGTCTCCCACTTGCACTAGAGTCAATAATCTAGATTACACAGTAATGATTCTAACACCCATGGAGTCTTGGTGCTGATCATGTTTTGCTCGTGAGAGAGGCTTAGTCAACGGGTCTGCAACATTCAGATCCGTATGTATCTTGCAAATCTCTATGTCTCCCTCCTTGACTTGATCACGGATGGAATTGAAGCATCTCTTGATGTGCTTGGTTCTCTTGTGAAATCTGGATTCCTTTGCCAAGGCAATTGCACCAGTATTGTCACAAGAGATTTTCATTGGACCCGATGCACTAGGTATGACACCTAGATCGGATATGAGCTCCTTCATCTAGACTCCTTCATTTGCTGCTTCCGAAGCAGCTATGTACTCCGCTTCACACCTAGATCCCGCCATGACGCTTTGCTTAGAACTGCACTAACTGATAGCACCACCGTTCAATATAAATAAGTATCCGGTTTGTGACTTAGAGTCATACTGATCAGTGTCAAAGCTTGCATCGATGTAACCATTTACGACGAGCTCTTTGTCACCTCCATAAACGAGAAACATATCCTTAGTCCTTTTCAGGTATTTCAGGATGTTCTTGACCGCTGCCCAATGATCCACTCCTGGATTACTTTGGTACCTCCCTGCTAAACTAATAGCAAGGCACACATCAGGTCTGGTACACAGCATTGCATACATGATAGAACCTATGGCTGAAGCATAGGGAATGCCTTTCATTTTCTCTCTATCTTCTGCAGTGGTCGGGCATTGAGTCTGACTCAATTTCACACCTTGTAACACAGGCAAGAACCCTTTCTTTGCTTGATCCATTTTGAACTTCTTCAAAACTTTATCAAGGTATGTGCTTTGTGAAAGTCCAATTAAGCGTCTTGATCTATCTCTATAGATCTTGATGCCCAATATATAAGCAGCTTCACCGAGGTCTTTCATTGAAAAACTCGTATTCCAGTATCCGTTTATGCTATCTAGAAATTCTATATCATTTCCAATCAACAATATGCCATCCACATATAATATAAGAAATGCTACAGAGCTCCCACTCACTTTCTTGTAAATACAGGCTTCTCCAAAAGTGTGTATAAAACCATATGCTTTGATCACACTATCAAAACGTTTATTCCAACTCCGAGATGCTTGCACCAGTCCATAAATGGATCGCTGGAGCTTACACACTTTGTTAGCATCCTTTGGATTGATAAAACCTTCGGGTAGCATCATATACAACTCTTCTTCCAGAAATCCATTCAGGAATGCAGTCTTTACATCCATTTGCCAAATTTCATAATCATAAAATGCAGCAATTGCTAACATGATTCGGACAGGCTTAAGCATCGCTACGGGTGAGAAAGTCTCATCATAGTCACCTCCTCGAACTTGTCGAAAACCTTTCGCAACAAGTCGAGCTTTGTAGACAGTAACATTACCGTCAGCGTCAGTCTTCTTCTTGAAGATCCATTTATTCTCTATGGCTTGCCGATCATCGGGCAAGTCAACCAAAGTCCACACTTTGTTCTCATACATGGATCCCATCTCAGATTTCATGGCCTCAAGCCATTTCGCGGAATCTGGGCTCATCATCGCTTCCTCATAGTTCGTAGGTTCGTCATGGTCAAGTAACATGACCTCTAGAACCGGATTACCATACCACTCTGGTGCGAATCTTACTCTGGTTGACCTACGAGGTTCAGTAGTAACTTGATCTGAAGTTACATGATCATCATCATTAGCTTCCTCACTAATTGGTGTAGTAGTCACAGGAACTGATTTCTGTGATGAACTACTTTCCAATAAGGGAGCAGGTACAGTTACCTCATCAAGTTCTACTTTCTTCCCACTCACTTCTTTTGAGAGAAACTCCTTCTCTAGAAAGGATCCATTCTTAGCAATGAATGTCTTGCCTTCGGATCTATGATAGAAGGTGTACCCAACAGTCTCCTTTGGGTATCCTATGAAGACACATTTCTCTGATTTGGGTTCGAGCTTACCAGGTTGACGCTTTTTCACATAATCATTGCAGCCCCAAACTTTAAGAAACAACAATTTGGTTTCTTGCCAAACCACAGTTCATAAGGTGTCGTCTCAACGGATTTAGATGGTGCCCTATTTAACGTGAATGCAGCCATCTCTAAAGCATAACCCCAAAACGATAGCGGTAAATCAGTAAGAGACATCATAGATCGCACCATATCTAATAAAGTGCGGTTACAACATTTGGATACACCATTACGCTGTGGTGTTCCAGGTGGCGTGAGTTGCGAAACTATTCCGCATTGTTTCAAATGAAGACCAAACTCGTAACTCAAATATTCTCCTCCACGATCAGATTGCAGAAACTTTATTTTCTTGTTACGATGATTTTCCACTTCACTATGAAATTCCTTGAACTTTTCAAATGTTTCAGACTTATGTTTCATCAAGTAGATATACCCATGTCTGCTCAAATCATCTGTGAAGGTCAGAAAATAACGATACCCGCCGTGAGCCTCAATATTCATCGGACCACATACATCAGTATGTATGATTTCCAACAAATTCGTTGCTCGCTTCATTGTTCCGGAGAACGGAGTTTTAGTCATCTTGCCCATGAGGCATGGTTCACAAGTACCAAGTGATTCATAATCAAGTGATTCCAAAAGTCCATCAGAATGGAGTTTCTTCATGCGCTTTACACCAATATGACCCAAATGACAGTGCCACAAATAAGTTGCACTATCATTATCAACTCTGCATCTTTTGGTTTCAATATTATGAATATGTGTGTCACTACTATCGAGATTCAAGAAAAATAGACCACTCTTCAAGGGTGCATGACCATAAAAGATATTACTCATATAAATAGAACAACCATTATTCTCGGATTTAAATGAATAACCTTCTCGCATCAAACAAGATCCAGATATAATGTTCATGCTTAACGCTGGCACCAATAACAATTATTCAGGTCTAAAACTAATCCTGAGGTAGATGTAGAGGTAGCGTGCCGACGGCGATCATATCGACTTTGGAACCATTTCCCACGCGCATCGTCACCTCGTCCTTACCCAATCTTTGCTTAATCCGTAGTCCCTGTTTTGAGTTGCAAATATTAGCAATAGAACCGGTATCAAATACCCAGGTACTACTGCGAGTATTAGTAAGGTACACATCAATAACATGTATATCACATATACCTTTGTTCACCCTTATCCGCCAAATACTTGGGGCAGTTCCGCTTCCAGTGACCAGTACCTTTGCAGTAGAAGCACTCAGTCTCAGGCTTAGGTCCAGACTTGGGCTTCTTCACTTGAGCAGCAACTTGCTTGCCGTTCTTCTTGAAGTTCCCCTTCTTCCCTTTACCCTTTTTCTTGAAACTGGTGGTCTTGTTGATCATCAACACTTGATGCTCCTTATTGATTTCTACATCCGCAGCCTTTAGCATCGCGAAGAGCTCGGGAATCATCTTATCCATCCCTTGCATGTTATAGTTCATCACGAAGCTTTTGTAGCTTGGTGGCAGTGATTGAAGAACTCTGTCAATGACACTATCAACCGGAAGATTAACTCCCAGCTAAGTCAAGTGATTATGATACCCAGACATTCTGAGTATATGCTCACTGACAGAACTATTCTCCTCCATTTTGTAGCTATAGAACTTACTGGAGACTTCATATCTCTCAATACGGGCATTTGCTTGAAATATTAACTTCAACTCCTGGAACATCTCATATGCTCCATGATGTTTAAAACGTCGTCAAAGTCCCGGTTCTAAGCCGTAAAGCATGGCACACTGAACTATCGAGTAGTCATCAGCTTTGCTCTGCCAGGCGTTCACAACGTCCGGCGTTGCTCCTGCAGCGGGTCTTGCACCTAGCAGTGCTTTCAGGACGTAATTCTTCTGTGCAGCAATGAGGATAATCCTCAAGTTACGGACCCAGTCCGTGTAGTTGCTACCATCATCTTTCAACTTAGTTTTCTCTAGGAACGCATTAAAATTCATAGGAACAGTAGCACGGGCCATTGATCTACAACAACATAGACATGCAAAATACTATCAGGTACTAAGGTCTTGATAAATTAAAGTTCAATTAATCATATTACTTAAGAACCCCCACTTAGATAGACATCCCTCTATTCATCTAAGTGATCACGTGATCCAAATCAACTAAACCATGTCCGATCATCACGTGAGATCGAGTAGTTTTCAATGGTGAACATCACTATGTTGATCATATCTACTATATGATTCACGCTCGACCTTTCGGTCTCAGTGTTCCGAGGCAATATCTGCATATGCTAGGCTCGTCAAGTTTAACCCGAGTATTCTGCGTGTGCAAACCTGGCTTGCGCCCGTTGTATATGAACGTAGAGCTTATCACACCTGATCATCACGTGGTGTCTCGGCACGATGAACTTTTGCAATGGTGCATACTCAGGGAGAACACTTGTACCTTGAAATTTAGTGAGAGATCATCTTATAATGCTACCGTCGAACTAAGCAAAATAAGATGCATAAAGGATAAACATCACATGCAATCAATATAAGTGATATGATATGGCCATCATCATCTTATGCCTTTGATCTCCATCTCCAAAGCACCGTCATGATCACCATCGTTACCGGCGCGACACCTTGATATCCATCGTAGCATCGTTGTCGTCTCGCCAACTATTACTTCTACGACTATCGCTACCGCTTAGTGATAAAGTAAAGCAATTACATGGCGATTGCATTTCATACAATAAACCGACAACCATATGGCTCCTGCCAGTTGCCGATAACTGTGTTACAAAACATGATCATCTCATACAATAAAATTTAGCATCATGTCTTGACCATTTCACATCACAACATGCCCTGCAAAAACAAGTTAGACGTCCTCTACTTTGTTGTTGCAAGTTTTACGTGGCTGCTACGGGCTGAGCAAGAACCATTCTTACCTACGCATCAAAACCACAACGATTTTTCGTCAAGTGTGCTGTTTTAACCTTCAATAAGGACCGGGCATAGTCACACTTGATTCAACTAAAGTTGGAGAAAACTGACACCCGCCAGCCACCTGTGTGCAAAGCACGTCGGTAGAACCAGTCTTGCGTAAGCGTACGCGTAATGTCGGTCTGGGCCGCTTCATCCAACAATACCGCCGAATCAAAGTATGACATGCTGGTAAGCAGTATGACTATTATCGCCCACAACTCTTTATGTTCTACTCGTGCATATAACATCTACGCATAGACCTGGCTCGGATGCCACTGTTAGGGAACGCAGTAATTTCAAAAAAATTCCTACGCACACGCAAGATCCATCTAGGTGATGCATATCAACGAGAGGGGAGAGTGTTGTCCACGTACCCTCGTAGACCGAAAGTGGAAGCGTTATGACAACGCGGTTGATGTAGTCGTACGTCTTCACGATCCGACCGATCCTAGTACCGAAAGTACGGCACCTCCGCGATCTGCACACGTCTGGCTCGATGACGTCCCATGAACTCTCGGTCCAGCTGAGTGTCGAGGGAGAGCTTCGTCAGCACGACGGCGTGATGACGGTGATGATGAAGTTACCGACGCAGGGCTTCGCCTAAGCACTACAACGATATGACCGAGGTGGAATCTGTGGAGGGGGGCACCGCACATGGCTAAGACAACTGTCAACTTGTGTGTCTATGGGGTGCCCCCTTCCCCCGTATATAAAGTGTTGGAAATATGCCCTAGAGGCAATAATAAATTGGTTATTATTATATTTCCTTGTTCATGATAATCGTTTATTATCCATGCTAAAATTGTATTGATAGGAAACTCAGATACATGTGTGGATACATAGACAACACCATGTCCCTAGTAAGCCTCTAGTTGACTAGCTCGTTGATCAATAGATGGTTACGGTTTCCTGACCATGGACATTGGATGTCGTTGATAACGGGATCACATCATTAGGAGAATGATGTGATGGATAAGACCCAATCTTAAGCCTAGCACAAGATCGTGTAGTTCGTTTGCTAAGAGCTTTTCTAATGTCAAGTATCATTTCCTTAGACCATGAGATTGTGCAACTCCCGGATACCGTATGAATGCTTTGGGTGTACCAAACGTCACAATGTAACTGGGTGGCTATAAAGGTGCACTACAGGTATCTCCGAAAGTGTCTGTTGGGTTGGCACAAATCGAGAATGGGATTTGTCACTCCGTGTAAATGGAGAGGTATCTCTGGGCCCACTCGGTAGGACATCATCATAACGTGCACAATGTGACCAAGGAGTTGATCACGGGATGATGTGTTACGGAACGAGTAAAGAGACATGCCGGTAACGAGATTGAACAAGGTATCGGGATACCGACGATCAAATCTCGGGCAAGTAACATACCGATTGACAAAAGGAATTGTATACGGGATTGATTGAATCCCCGACATCGTGGTTCATCCGATGAGATATTCGTGGAACATGTGGGAGCCAACATGGGTATCCAGATCCCGCTGTTGGTTATTGGCCGGAGAACGTCTCGGTCATGTCTGCATGGTTCCCGAACCCGTAGGGTCTACACACTTAAGGTTCGATGACGCTAGGGTTATAGGGAATAGATATACGTGGTTACCGAATGTTGTTCGGAGTCCCGGATGAGATCCGGGACGTCACGAGGAGTTGCGGAATGGTCCGGAGGTAAAGATTTATATATGGGAAGTCCTGTTTTGGTCACCGGAAAAGTTTCGGGTGCTATCGGTAACGTACCGGGACCACCGGGAGGGTTCCGGGGGTCCACCAGGTGGGGCCACCAGCCCCAGAGGGCTGCGTGGGCCAAGTGTGGGAAGGGACCAGCCCCTAGGTGGGCTGGTGCGCCTCCCACAAGGGGCCCAAGGCGCAGGGAAGAGGGGAAGGGGGAAACCCTAGGCTCAGATGGGCCTAAGGCCCACCTAGTGGTGCGCCCCCCTCTCTCCCCCCTTGGCCGCCCCCTAGATGCATCTAGGGCTGGCCGCACCCCTTTGGGGGGAACCCTAGATGGGGGCGCAGCCCCTCCCCCTTCCCCTATATATAGTGGGGGTGTGGGGCTGCCATACACATGAGAACATCTCCCTCATAGCGCAGCCCTACCCCTCTCCCTCCTCATCTCTTGCGGTGCTTGGCGAAGCCCTGCTGGAGTGCCACGCTCCTCCATCACCACCATGCCGTTGTGCTGCTGCTGGACGGAGTCTTCCCCAACCTCTCCCTCTGTCCTTGCTGGATCAAGGCGTGGGAGACGTCACCGGGCTGCACGTGTGTTGAACGCGGAGGCGCCGTGGTTCGGCGCTTAGATCGGAATCAACCGCGATCTGAATCGCTACGAGTATGACTCCTTCATCCGCGTTCTTGCAACACTTCTGCTTAGCGATCTACAATGGTATGTAGATGCACTCCCCTTCCCCTCGTTGCTAGATTACTCCATAGATTGATCTTGGTGATGCGTAGAAAATTTTGAATTTCTGCTACGTTCCCCAACAGTGGCATCATGAGCTAGGTCTATGCGTAGTTTCTATGCATGAGTAGAACACAAAGTAGTTGTGGGCGTCGATTTTGTCAATTTACTTGCCGTTACTAGTCTTATCTTGATTCGGCGGCATCGTGGGATGAAGCGGCCCGGACCGACCTTACACGTACTCTTACGTGAGACAGGTTCCATCGACTGACATGCACTAGTTGCATAAGGTGGCTAGCGGGTGTCTGTCTCTCCCACTTTAGTCGGATCGGATTCGATGAAAAGGGTCCTTATGAAGGGTAAATAGAAATTGGCATATCACGTTGTGGCTTTTGCGTAGGTAAGAAACGTTCTTGCTAGAATCCCATAGCAGCCACGTAAAACATGCAACAACAATTAGAGAACGTCTAACTTGTTTTTGCAGGGTATGCTATGTGATGTGATATGGCCAAAAGGATGTGATGAATGATATGTGTGATGTATGAGATTGATCACGTTCTTGTAATAGGAATCACGACTTGCATGTCGATGAGTATGACAACCGGCAGGAGCCACAGGAGTTGTCTTAATTTATTGTATGACCTGCGTGTCAATGAAAACGCCATGTAATTACTTTACTTTATTACTAACCGTTAGCCATAGTAGTAGAAGTAATAGTTGGCGAGACAACTTCATGAAGACATAATGATGGAGATCATGGTGTCATGCCGGTGACGAAGGTGATCATGCCGCGCCTCGAAGATGGAGATCAAAGGCGCAAGATGATATTGGCCATATCACGTCACTTTATGATTTGCATGTGATGTTTGTCATGTTTACATCTTATTTGCTTAGAACGACGGTAGCATAAATAAGATGATCCCTCACTAAAATTTCAAGAGACGTGTTCCCCCTAACTGTGCACCGTTGCGAAGGTTCGTTGTTTCGAAGCACCACGTGATGATCGGGTGTGATAGATTCTAACGTTCGAATACAACGGGTGTTGACGAGCCTATGTACAGACATGGCCTCAGAACACATGCGAAACACTTAGGTTGACTTGACGAGCCTAGCATGTACAGACATGGCCTCGGAACACAAGAGACCGAAAGGTCGAACATGAGTCGTATAGCAGATACGATCAACATGGAGATGTTCACCGATGATGACTAGTCCATCTCACGTGATGATCGGACACGGCCTAGTTTGACTCGGATCATGTATCACTTAGATGACTAGAGGGATGTCTATCTGAGTGGGAGTTCATTGAATAATCAGATGAACTTAATTATCATGAACATAGTCAAAAGGTCTTTGCAAATTATGTCATAGCTTACGCTTTAGTTCTACTGTTTAAGATATGTTCCTAGAGAAAACTTAGTTGAAAGTTGATAGTAGCAATTATGCGGACTGGGTCCGTAAACTGAGGATTCTCCTCATTGCTGCACAGAAGGCTTATGTCCTTAATGCACCGCTCAGTGTGCTGAACCTCAGCGTCGTCTGTAGATGTTGCGGAACATCTGACATACACATTTTGATGACTACTTGATAGTTCAGTGCGTAATGCTAACGGTTTAGAATTATGGCACCAAAGACGGTTTTGAAACGTCGCAGAACATATGAGATGTTCCAAAGACTGAAATTGGGATTTCAGACTAATGCCCACGTCAAGAGGTATGAGACCTCTGACAAGTTTCTTAAACCTGCAAACTAAGGGAGAAAAGCTCAATCGTTGAGCATGTGCTCAGATTGTCTGAGTACCACAATCGCTTGAATCGAGTGGGAGTTAATCTTCCAGATGAGATAGTGATGGTTCTCCATAGTCACTGCCACCAAGCTATTAGAGCTTTGTGATGAACTATAACATACCAGGGATAGATATGATGATCCTTGAGCAACTCGCGATGTTTGACACCGCAAAAGTAGAAATCAAGAAGGAGCATCAATTGTTGATGGTTAGTAAAACCACTAGTTTCTAGAAGGGCAAGGGCAAAAAGGATACTTCATGAAACAGCAAATCATTTGCTGCTCTAGTGAAGAATCCCAAGGTTGAACCCAAACCCGAGACTAAGTGCTTCTGTAATGAGGGGAACGGTCACTGAAGCAGAACTACCCTAGATACTTGGTAGATGAGAAGGCAGGCAAGGTCGACAGAAGTATATTGGATATACATTATATGAATGTGTACTTTACTAGTACTCCTAGCAGCACCAGGGTATTAGATACCGGTTCGGTTGCTAAGTCTTAGTAACTCGAAATAAAAGCTGCGGAATAAACGGAGACTAGCTAAAGGTGAGATGACGATATGTGTTGGAAGTGTTTCCAAGGTTGATGTGATCAAGCATCGCATGCTCCCTCTACCATCGAGATTGGTGTTAAACCTAAATAATTGTTATTTGGTGTTTGCATTGAGCATAAACATGATTGGATTATGTTTATCGCAATACGGTTATTCATTTAAGGAGAATAATGGTTACTCTGTTTATTTGAATAATACCTTCAATGGTCTTGCACCTAAAATGAATCTCGATCGCAGTGATACACATGTTTGTACCAAAAGATATAAAATAGTAATGATAGTACCACATACTTGTGGCACTGCCATTTGAGTCATATTGGTATAGAACGCATGAAGAAGCTCCATGTAGATGGATCTTTGGACTCACTCGTTTTTGAAAAGATTGAGACATGCGAACCATGTCTATTGGTATATATATATATATGCATGAAGAAACTCCATGCAGATGGATCGTTTGGACTCACTTGATTTTGAATCACTTGAGACATGCAAATCATACCACATGGGCAAGATGACTGAAAGGCCTCGTTTTCAGTAAGATGGAACAAGAGAGCAACTTGTTGGAAGTAATACATTTGATGTGTGCAGTCCAATGAGTGCTGAGGCACGCAGTGGATATCGATATGTTCTTACTTCACAGATGATTTGAGTAGATGCTGAGAATATTTACTTGATGAAACACAAGTCTGAATTATTGAAAGGTTCAAGTAATTTCAGAGTGAAGTTGAAGATCGTCGTGACAAGAGGATAAAATGTCTATGATATGATCATAGAGATATCTGAGTTACGAGTTTGGCACACAATTAAGACATTGTGGAAAGTGTTTCACAATTAATACCGCCTGGAACACCACAGTGTGATGGTGTGTCCGAACATCATAACTGCACCCTATTGGATATGGTGCATACCATGATGTCTCTTATCGAATTACCACTATCGTTTATGGGTTAGGCATTAGAGATAACCGCATTCACTTTAAAAGGGGCACCACGCAATTCCGTTGAGACGACACCGTTTAGAGAAACCTAAGTTGTCGTTTCTTAAAAGTTTGGGGCTGCGATGCTTATGTGAAAAGTTTCAGGCTGATAAGCTCGAACCCAAAGCGGATAAATGCATCTTCATAGAATACACAGAACAGTTGGGTATACCTCCTATTTCAGATCTGGAAGCAAAAGTAATTGCTTCTAGAAACGAGTCCTTTCTCGAGGAAAAGTTTCTCTCGAAAGAATTGAGTGGGAGGATGGTGGAGACTTGATAAGGTTATTGAACCGTCACTTCAACTAGTGTGTAGCAGGGCACAGGAAGTTGTTCCTGTGGCACCTACACCAATTGAAGTGGAAGCTTATGATAGTGATCATGAAACTTCGGATCAAGTCACTACCAAACCTCGTAGGACAACGAGGATGCGTACTACTTCAGAGTAATGCGTGATCCTGTCTTGGAAGTCATGTTGCTAGACAACAATGAACCTACGAGCTATGGAGAAGCGATGGTGGGCCCATATTCCGACAAATGGTTAGAAGCCATGAAATCCGAGATAGGATCCATGTATCAGAACAAAGCATGGACTTTGGTGAACTTGCCCGATGATCGGCAAGCCATTGAGATAAATGGATCCTTAAGAAGAAGACGGACGTGGACGGTAAGGTTACCGTCTATGAAGCTCGACTTGTGGCAAAGAGTATTTTCACAAGTTCAAGGAGTTGACTACGATGAGATTTTCTCATCCGTAGCGATGCTTAAGTCCGTCGGAATCATGTTAGCATTAGCTGCATTTATGAAATATGGCAGATGGATGTCAAAACAAGTTTCCTTACCAGTTTTCGTAAGGAAAGGTTGTATGTGATACAATCAGAAAGGTTTTGTCGATCCTAAGGATGCTGAAAGGTATGCTAGCTCCAGCGTTCCTTCCATGGATTAGAGCAAGCATCTCAGAGTCAGAATATACGCTTTGATGGAGTGATCAAAGTTTTTGGGTTTATACAAAGTTTGTTAGAAACTTGTATTTACAATAAAGTGAGTGGGAGCGCTACAACATTTCTGATAAGTATATGTGAATGACATATTGTTGATCCGAAATGATGTAGAATTTCTGGAAAGCATAAAGGGTTGTTTGAAAGGAGTTTTTCAAAGGAAGACCTGGATAAAGCTGCTTACATATTGGGCATCAAGATCTATAGAGATAGATCAAGACGCCTGATGATACTTTCAAAGAACGCACACCTTGACATGATTTTGAAAGAGTTCAAAATAGATCAGCAAAGAAGGAGTTCTTGGCTGTGTTACAAGGTGTGAGTATTGAGTAAGACTCAAGACCTGACCACAGCAGAAGAGAGAGAAAGGACGAAGGTCATCCCCTATGCTTTAGACGTAGGCTCTACAGTATGCTATGCTGTGTACCGCACATGAAGTGTGCCTTGCCATGAGTTGGTCAAGGGGTACAATAGTGATCCGGGAATGGATCACATGACAGCGGTCGAACTTATCCTTAGTGTCTAGTGGACTAAGGAATTTTCTCGATTATGGAGGTGAAAAGGAGTTCGTCGTAAAGGGTTACGTTGATGCGAACTTTGACACTAATCCGGATGACTCTGAGTGGTAAACCGGATTCGTATAGTAGAGCAGTTATTTGAAATGGCTCCAAGTAGCGCGTGGTAGCATCCACAAGATGACATAGATATTCGTAAAGCACACACGGATCTGAAAGGTTCAGACCCGTTGACTAATAACCTATCTCACAAGCATAACATGATCAAACCAGAACTCATTGAGTGTTAATCACATAGTGATGTGAACTAGATTGTTGACTCTAGTAAACTCTTTGGATGTTGGTCACATGGTGATGTGACCTGTGAGTGTTAATCACATGGTGATGTGAACTAGATTATTGACTCTAGTGCAAGTGGGAGACTGTTGGAAATATGCCCTAGAGGCAATAATAAATTGGTTATTATTATATTTCCTTGTTCATGATAATCGTTTATTATCCATGCTAAAATTGTATTGATAGGAAACTCAGATACATGTGTGGATACATAGACAACACCATGTCCCTAGTAAGCCTCTAGTTGACTAGCTCGTTGATCAATAGATGGTTACGGTTTCTTGACCATGGACATTGGATGTCGTTGATAACGGGATCACATCATTAGGAGAATGATGTGATGGACAAGACCCAATCCTAAGCCTAGCACAAGATCGTGTAGTTCGTTTGCTAAGAGCTTTTCTAATGTCAAGTATCATTTCCTTAGACCATGAGATTGTGCAACTCCCGGATACCGTATGAATGCTTTGGGTGTACCAAACGTCACAACGTAACTGGGTGGTTATAAAGGTGCACTACAGGTATCTCCGAAAGTGTCTGTTGGGTTGGCACGAATCGAGAATGGGATTTGTCACTCCGTGTAAACGGAGAGGTATCTCTGGGCCCACTCGGTAGGACATCATCATAAGGTGCACAATGTGACCAAGGAGTTGATCACGGGATGATGTGTTACGGAACGAGTAAAGAGACATGCCGGTAACGAGATTGAACAAGGTATCGGGATACCGACGATCGAATCTCGGGCAAGTAACATACCGATTGACAAAAGGAATTGTATACGGGATTGATTGAATCCCCGACATCGTGGTTCATCCGATGAGATATTCGTGGAACATGTGGGAGCCAACATGGGTATCCAGATCCCGCTGTTGGTTATTGGCCGGAGAACGTCTCGGTCATGTCTGCATGGTTCCCGAACCCGTAGGGTCTACACACTTAAGGTTCGATGACGCTAGGGTTATAGGGAATAGATATACGTGGTTACCGAATGTTGTTCGGAGTCCCGGATGAGATCCGGGACGTCACGAGGAGTTGCGGAATGGTCCGGAGGTAAAGATTTATATATGGGAAGTCCTGTTTTGGTCACCGGAAAAGTTTCGGGTGCTATCGGTAACGTACCGGGACCACCGGGAGGGTCCCGGGGGTCCACCAGGTGGGGCCACCGGCCCCAGAGGGCTGCGTGGGCCAAGTGTGGGAAGGGACCAGCCCCTAGGTGGGCTGGTGCGCCTCCCACAAGGGGCCCAAGGCGCAGGGAAGAGGGGAAGGGGGAAACCCTAGGCTCAGATGGGCCTAAGGCCCACCTAGTGGTGCGCCCCCCTCTCTCCCCCCTTGGCCGCCCCCTAGATGCATCTAGGGCTGGCCGCACCCCTTTGGGGGGAACCCTAGATGGGGGCGCAGCCCCTCTCCCTTCCCCTATATATAGTGGGGGTTTGGGGCTGCCATACACATGAGAACATCTCCCTCATAGCGCAGCCCTACCCCTCTCCCTCCTCATCTCTTGCGGTGCTTGGCGAAGCCCTGCTGGAGTGCCACGCTCCTCCATCACCACCATGCCGTTGTGCTGCTGCTGGATGGAGTCTTCCCCAACCTCTCCCTTTCTCCTTGCTGGATCAAGGCGTGGGAGACGTTACCGGGCTGCACGTGTGTTGAACGCGGAGGCGCCGTGGTTCGGCGCTTAGATCGGAATCAACCGCGATCTGAATCGCTACGAGTACGACTCCTTCATCCGCGTTCTTGCAACGCTTCTGCTTAGCGATCTACAATGGTATGTAGATGTACTCCCCTCTCCTCGTTGCTAGATTACTCCATAGACTGATCTTGGTGATGCGTAGAAAATTTTGAATTTCTGCTACGTTCCCCAACATAAAGGAGTGGAGGAGGGGGAGGGCCGGCCCTCTCATGGCGCACCCCAAGGGGAGTCCTACTCCCACCGGGAGTAGGATCCCCCCTTTCCTAGTTGGAGTAGGAGAGGAAGGAAGGAGGAGAGAGGGAGAAGGAAAGGGGGGTGCCGCGCCCCCTTCCCTAGTCCAATTCGGACACAAGGGAAAGGGGGCGCGCGGCCTGCCCTGGCCGCCCCTCTCCATCTGCACTAAGGCCCATATGGCCCATTAGACTCCCCGGGGGGTTCCGGTAACCCCCCGGTACTCCGATAATTGCCCGAACTCACCCGGAACCATTCCGAAGTCCAAACATAGTCGTCCAATATATCAATCTTTATGTCTTGACCATTTCGAGACTCCTCGTCATGTATGTGATCACATCCGGGACTCCGAACAACCTTCGGTACATCAAAACACATAAACTCATAATACCGATCGTTAAGCGTGCGGACCCTACGGGTTCGAGAACTATGTAGACTTGACGAAACTCATCTCCGGTCAATAACCAATAGCGGAACCTGGATGCTCATATTGGTTCCTACATATTCTACGAAGATCTTTATCGGTCAAACCGCATAACAACATACGTTGCTCCCTTTGTCATCGGTATGTTACTTTGCCCGAGATTCGATCGTCGGTATCTCAATGCCTAGTTCAATCTCGTTACCGGCAAGTCTCTTTATTCGTTCCATAATGCATCATCCCGCAACTAACTCATTAGTCACATTGCTTGCAAGGCTTATAGTGATGTGCATTACCGAGAGGGCCCAGAGATACCTCTCCGAAACACAGAGTGACAAATCCCAATCTCGATCTATGCCAACCCAACAAACACCATCGGAGACACCTGTAGAGCATCTTTATAATCACCCAGTTACGTTGTGACGTTTGATAGCACACTAAGTGTTCCTCCGGTATTCGGGAGTTGCATAATCTCATAGTCATAGGAACATGTATAAGTCATGAAGAAAGCAATAGCAACAAACTAAACGATCAAGTGCTAAGCTAATGGAATGGGTCAAGTCAATCACATCATTCTCTAATGATGTGATCCCGTTAATCAAATGACAACTCATGTCTATGGCTAGAAACTTAACCATCTTTGATTCAACGAGCTAGTCAAGTAGAGGCATACTAGTGACACTCTGTTTGTCTATGTATTCACACATGTACTAAGTTTCCGTTTAATACAATTATAGCATGAATAATAAACATTTATCATGATATAAGGAAATATAAATAACAACTTTATTATTGCCTCTAGGGCATATTTCCTTCAGCCTTTGTAGTAAATTTACTAGCTCGACATAGTGCAGCTCCAACAAAACGCCATTGGATGGAGTAAAGAATATCTTCAGATATTTACAAGGTACTAAATATTTTGGTTTATTCTATCAAAAAATCAAGACATGACCCTGATTGGTTATAGTGATGCTGGATATCTTTATGATCCCCATAATGCCAGGTCACAAACCAGGTTTGTATTTTGACATGGTGGAACTGCTATTTCATGGAACTCAACTAAACAGACATTAGTAGCAACTTCCACTGATCACTCTGAAATAATTGCATTATTCAAAGCCTCACGAGAATGTGTATGGCTTCGCAGAGGGATAAATTATATTCAGACATCATGCGATATTGGTTCATTAGAATCACCAACCATTATCTATGAAGATAATGTTGCATGTGTTGCTCAAATGCATGTGGGATATATTAAAAGTAATATCAAAAACATATCTCTCCAAAACTATTTTTTCCTCATGAATTACAGAAAGATGGAGAGATTAATATTTTGCAAACAAAATCTTGTGACAATCTTGCGGATTTGTTCACTAAGTCTTTACCAGGAACAACATTTCAAAAATGCATTCATGGTATTGGTATGAGATGACTACGAAATTTGCAATGTTGAGGGGGAGAAATTTCCTAGAACTAAACTTATGAGTTTTCCAACGGATTTCTCATGTGGTTTTAAATAAGTGAGAGCATCTCCAACAGGCGCCCAAAAAGAGCTCCGCGCATAAAAAAATTATAGTAGAAGATTAAAAATTCTCAAAGTTATATCCTAAATTTCTATAGTTCCTCTTATATTTTCCTACAGGGACATAAATAGTAGAAGATTAAAGATTCTCAAAGTTACAAGATCAAGGACTATCAAGAAGATGCAAGACTTTTGATACTCAAGATATATGTAGATTCTCAAGACAATGAAGATTAAGAACAGCGCTGTCCAAGGGGGAGTGTTAGGAATCTAATAGTATTAGTATTAGACTAATTAGACGATTAGTAGATTCCTTAGAATATCCTAACTGGTCGTTGGAATCCTAGCGTTGTCCAGACGCGGTACCTAGCGAACAGTCATCGTGTCTTTCCGAACCGTCGTCCTGTCTTTCCGAATTGACGCGAACACTATAACCAACTTGTACTTGCGACTGTTTAGGAGATATAAAACCTGCAGTCATTATCAATGAAAGCACTCATTCACTTCAATCTTTCTTTTCTTCAATCATCTAATATATTCATCTTCAATCATGTTAGTAAAATGAACACCAAAAATAAATAAAATTACATCCATATTCATAGACCACCTAGCGGCGACTATATGCACTTAAGCGAGCCAAAGGCGTGTCGCCGTTATTGTCCCTCCCTCACCGATGCCGGGCAAAACTTGTTGTAGTAGACAGTCGGAAAGTCGTCATGCTAAGGCTCAATATAACCAACGCACCAGCACAGCAATCACCGTCAATAAAGAGTATCGTAGATCAAAAGGATCCAATATGAATACACATAAACGTAGGCGAATGACGAACAGATCCAAGCAAATCCACCAAAGACAGATCCGCTGGAGACACACCTCCACACGCCCACCGACGATACTAGATGCATCACCGGAACGGGGACTAGACGGGAGAACCTTATTTCATATTTAGGGAGTCGTCGCCGTCTCCCCTTCATAAGTAGGACACAAACCCTAACAAAACTCGAAAACACATCTAAAAATAAAGCCCTCCCACCGCCAAGGGTCATGATCCATCGCTTCCCCATGGCCCTAAGGCCACCGGAGACAAAGCAGACCGGCGGCGGCGGCGGGAGGCAGAGGAACCCTGATTCTTTAGAAGATGAGAACTATTTGATACTGTGTATTGGAAAACAAACGTATCCGCCGGCCATCCTATATGACCGCCCATGTGACCACACCCTCATTTGCAAACGTCAAATTCATGCAAACACTTGTACGTCAATCATTGAGCACACACAAGAATGAATGTGAACGCACAAATCAAAATTATTCAGAGAGAAAAATAATAGTTTAAGTGTTGAACACAAAAATTATTGGAAGTGCATAATTCGAACCTAAAATTCAATAATTCCAGTGTGAATTCACATATACTCCACAAAATGATTAAGTAATTGCATGCGCGCCTGTGTATCTCAAAGTTATGTATGTATCTCTACAAAGTTCCCAGCATGTTGTGTGTCTTGTTCCGGGAGGCGAACATCTACACCGGACTTCTCAAAATCATGTGTGTGGGATGACCCTTCGCCCACATCCTCCAAAATCATATCATGCAAGGTTACACGATGGTTCATCACTGTTGAAATATATTGCACGTCTCTCTTCATCATATCGGTCTTTTCGTTGTATTGGCTAGAGCATGCACTTATACATAGTAGGCCTGAGGGAGCTACACGTGAGGGAGAGTGTTGACATATAAATGTATTGCCTAGTCTCTTCCATCAGATCGGTCTTTTGGATTAGTTGGTTGGAGCATGAATTCAATATGGTATCTGAGCCAAGAGGTCTTGAGTTCAAGACCCTGCCAAAGCTATATTAAATAAAATGATTCTGCAGCCTACATCAATCTCACATCCCTAGGCGTGAGGGGGGTGTTTAAATATATTGTTCGTCTCTCTTCATCAGATCGGTCTTTTGATTGCATTGGCTAGAGCATGCACTTCTACATGGTATTGGAGCCAAGAGGTTTTCAGTTCAAGACTCGGCTGGCTGCAATTAAATTGCAGCCCACTTTTGGTCCATGTTTAGGCCCGAGGGAGCATGGAGCATCCACTTCTACAATCACCTACCACATTGTTTATGCATTCCACATCATTGCAGCTCCAGGAACTATACCTCGATGAGCTTGGAGCATTTCAAATATCCTCTCCACATCTTTTCTAACACCTTCTTGCATTTGTGCAAAGAGACTTCTTTTATTGCCTTGGGGATTGGGTATGGTCTTCACAAACGTCGTCCATTAAAGATAGATACCATCTACTAGGTAGTACCCCCAATGTTCTAGTCATACCCGTTTACTGTGTAGGTCCATATCAGAGCATCCCCATCACAAAGTCTCTTGAACAACGGTTTGTTGAAGCACATTGATGTCATTATGAGTTTCGAGCATGCCAAAGAAAGGATATGTTAAATCAACAAGTCTTACGACGATGTTGCTTCAAATATGATGGTGGCCTCCTTGATGTGACCTTGATACTGCCTGCACAAACTTATCAGGCAGCTCTTCCATGGAAGCAATCGACCGGCCCGAGCATACCTAAAAACCTCTTGATGCTCTAATTGTGAATAGCTTTTTTGTGTCCTTGGCATTTGGTTCTCTCAGGAACTATGATCCAAACACCTTCACCGCCTCCAAGCAAATGTCAGATTTGCGTCAATGCATGTGCTCTTTCCCATCCGGACAATCTCATTAACGACATCTTCGGTTGTATCATATGCAAGCATCCTCAAAGCAGTCATGCAATTATGCATAGGAGAGCATAATATCCTACATTTTATCGAACCCTTGAAGTTGAGAATATGCTCCTCTTTCTTCTCCGTTTCTTCCTAGATACTCACCATCATGTCAGCATCTTTGTCATCATCGATATCTGAATCCAACGAATCAATGAGCTCCTTGAACATGAATTCATCGAGCTCATTGTAATCAAACTCTTCATTTGATGAATCCATCGTTTGCCTAGAAAATGATTAAAATAATCTAAAAACATGCCCCGATAATTCGTCAAACACATGGAGGGTGAGGTGTATGTCTGGCGGACTAGGAATTATCGAGGCTTAGTCCGAACAGCGACGGATTCGGGGCGACAAAGGACGTCCTGGAAGGACTGGAGGTATTGGTGGCGACACTGTGGGTTGGGAACGATTGCAGAGCTACGTGGAGACGCAGTTGGGCGAGTGTTGGAGACGATTAAGAGGCATTTGAAGTGAGTCCAACCTGTTGGATCTGACGTGGCGCGTGTGTCCGGTCCGTCAAGGTGGCCCCAAATCCGCACCGACATATGGGATGGGTTTAGGGGTGCCGGGCAGCCCGAACATATGAGCTACGTTTGGGGGGTTCATGTTGGGTGGTTGTTTTTGGTCCAGGTGGTGTCCGGATTGTCTGCCCAGATGTTTAGGGGGGGAGTTGGGGATCCGGTTGGAGATCTCTTACATGTTAGTCTTTACTTGGAGAGATATAATGGAATAGATTTGATCCATCTATCATCTTATGTAAAACTGATGAGATTACCTCTTATATGCACACCTACAATAGGAACAATTATCCTTCTACCCAAGTCTTGTGATGCTACAAGAGTGAAGGATTTTCGGACGGTCAGCCTTATGCATTCTATCGCAAAAGAATGTTTGTAAGTTGTTGTCCCCTGCTCGCAGATGGCCTTCGTAAAAAAATCAATCGATCCAAGACAATTTTCAGCATGTCAAGAATGCTATGCAAAAGGTGCACAAAAACAAGGACCCGACTTTGTTGCTGGAATTGGAA
Source organism: Aegilops tauschii subsp. strangulata (assembly GCF_002575655.3). Lineage (NCBI taxonomy): Eukaryota > Viridiplantae > Streptophyta > Magnoliopsida > Poales > Poaceae > Aegilops > Aegilops tauschii. The sequence continues at coordinate 529,593,178 of NC_053036.3, forward strand.
AATCTTCAAAGGAGAAACTCAACCCGGACAACTTGACATGGAGACATACCATCCTCCATGTGTCTCCTAGTGATGCAAAGTAGCACCATCGAAATGAGGACAAAACGGAAATGACGTGTTTCATGTCGTCGACGACACCGTCGTGTCACCAACGAGGTTTGCACGAAAACCTAACCCTACCACCACCTGTCAAAAAGGGGTCTTTGTCCCCTCCTATCGTCGAAATAGCGGTCTGAGGGAGAGGGGGTCTATTATCTCGCCGAGGAGAAGGTAGATCGCCGCCGTAGCTCCCGAGGTCCTGTGGGAGGGTGGAAAATGTTCCTGGTCCTAAAAGGAAAAGAACTACTACCTCCTTTCTTGTTTATAAGGCTTGCGCGTATCTCTAGGTTGATAGATTGACCAACATAATATAAGTTATATATAAAAAAATCATTAGAAATTTTAAATCATCTACTTTCTAATGGTATAATTTTTAGACTACAAAACTCATCTTATGTTGGTCAAATTATAGACTTAGGAATACGCACAAGCCTTATAAACCAAAAAGGAGGTAGTACGTGTGTTATAGAGATGCTTAATACCCCTCCTATCCACATTAATTATCGCTGATTTAGTGCAGCTTTGCACTAAATCGGCGTAATATGGATCAGTGGGAGTAAATCTTTACGTGTGTTTAGGCTCGCAGCCAATGTCATTTGTTGCGAACAAATAAATGAGGGCGATGGCAGCAAAGTGTGCACCCTGATGGTGGCTAAACTTTGGTAGATTCCAATATATTAACTCGTTTTAGCTCCTTGGTTGTTAGCAGTGGCGGAGCGTGAATGAAATTTAAGGAGGGGACAAAAGAGCTAGAGAGATTAGAGAGGGTGGGAGATTAGCAGGGATTTTAGGCTTAACAAGAGCTCATCTTTGTAATATTTCTCTTGGAAGGGGGGTCGGGACCCCCTTTGGTCCCGCTGACGCTCCACTAATGGTTGTTAGTAAGATTTTCATGAGAGAAAAATAAAAGGTATCTTAATGTGGTAAACTGTAGAGAGAGCAAAAGTAACTCAGATTGTTGGTTGTCATTGACATGTTTCCTTATTATTATTTTGGAAGAAACAAAGCCTCTAGCCTGTGCATCATTACCATGCACAAGTCAAGTTTATTAAATCAGAGAAGAATGCCACAATGGTGCCAGTGTCATACATGAAAGTGGCGTCAATTCACTCCCTCTGAAAGAGTTCCTTCTTAGGGCATGAGTTATGGACGCAGCTGAATTGTGTCGTCTCAAGTTGTTCACAAAGATAAAATTGAATGAATCGGTTGGGTTGTACCACAATCATCCAAGGAGAGCTACTCCCTATGATGTCATCTTCTTACTCTTTTTCTCTTTCCCCTGTTGTCGGACACGTTCAACCTTTCTCTCTTCCCTTTTTCTCCATTTCAGGGTTCCTTTGATTCAAAAGATTTTCATAGGAATTCTCCAAGATTAGAATCCTTGGGAAATTTTCCTATGTTGTTTGTTTGATTCATAGGATTGAATCCTATAGGAATCTTCCCTAAGGATTCCTCTGTGCTACATTCCATATTAATTTTCACATTCACTCATACCTCTTGAAAAGAATTATTTGTTTTTCCTATTGTTGTGAATCGAAGAGGCCATATCACACCTTTTGAGCCAAGGATGCAGTCTCTGCAAGATGCACCTTTGGTCTTCAGGCTATGGCTTTCATGCCAACACATCAACTGAGCCGGGCTAGTACATGGGCGGGGTAGCGAGTTGGCCATGCCCTTAACGGTCCTCTTAACAATGTTGACAATGTGACATTAGTGAATAGCTTTTTAGCTTAATAAGTGAAGATTTAAAGAACCATAGGATAGTGCAGCCGCTGTTGTCTAAGCTCACCTCAAGTGACAGCACTACAACGACCAATTTCAACGTTGTACCAAAAGATTGGAGATTTGGTAAAAGGAATTATTTGAAAAAAGCCACAAAAGCTTTGTATCTCGATGCATTTGATAGAAACAAAGTTTGGTGCTAGCATTTACAACTGAACACTCCTACTACCAGCTAGGTGCCGCGAGCCGCAAGACCCAACACTTACCTTGACCATGTCGAGTAGACTAGCGATGTTTCGTCACAAGCGAATTTGGCAAAACACAAGCAATCCCTGCTCCAGAGAATGACTAATAGCACCTTACAATTTCTCAAAAGAGAAGAGAAGCAACCTATGAGTTGGTTGCACTGTATAAGCAGTGAGAAAAAACAGATTTTTAGGAAAAGTATATTATCTCTACTGTACAATTCTCAAAGCGACAGTACTATTATTAGGACGAAAAAAAAGTTCAATGCAGAGCCTCAGATAGTCGTTCTACGTATTAGAGGCACTTGTTAATTTTGTATGTACCATATCAACTCTGATAGTTGCTCCAAAGGATTGATGTAGCGTTCAGAAACAGACCACTAAAAACAACAGAAAAGCTCACACTTCATTCCGCAGTCAAGCCAAACCAAAACATGGACGATGTGCTTACCTTTGGCAGGGGAATGAGAGTTTGCACAAGAGTGTTTATGGAGGGAGTAGTCATGGGAAGTAGATTTTTACTCCCATTCCCTTGTTTGGTATATGATGGGAATTAGCGTGAGATAAAACTCTACTCACGAATTAACAGGGTACCCCCTGGGAAGAAATAGGTGGGAATTGGCTTTCTCAACTCCCATTCCCCTTCCCACTTAAACTCTCATTCCCTCTAATCAAACAGTGGACTTTTATCTCCTCACCCCTCAACTCCCATTCCCCATCTCGAATTCCCCCGAACCAAACACATTGTAAGAGGAAGTATTGCAACGATCCCCTTACAGCCATACTATCTAAAATAAAATGAGAAGCAACGAGATTCAAATACTTGAGACTGAGTCAGTATAGCTATAGGATCTAAACTGGGAAGCAACGAGTGTGAAATGCTTGAACAAATAGAAGACTTATTCAGTACAGCGACGCGATCTAAACAGATCAAATCAGTCAGTCTTAGAAAAGCAAAATACAATTCAGCAGTGAAGCATTTCGCCGGGATTCAGAATCAAACTGATTGCATTGAACAGAACAGGGTATTACACAGCCTACTGAACCCAAAGACAGAACACAACGACGAACAACAAATCAGTAAATCCATCCACCATAGCACATATCACACAGAGCAAACGAGGAAGTTGCTCCGCTACACGAATCCAGCCTCCGAAGCCGTAGAGGGTGCGGCCCTGGCGCTTGAGCGCGTAGACGACATCCATGGCGGTGATGGTCTTGCGGCGAGCGTGCTCGGTGTAGGTGATGGCGTCGCGGATGACATTCTCGAGGAAGATCTTGAGGACGCCGCGGGTCTCCTTGTAGATGAGGCCGGATATGCGCTTCACGCCGCCCCTCCTCGCCAGCCTCCGGATCGCTGGCTTGGTGATGCCCTGGATGTTGTCGCGGAGGACCTTCCGGTGGCGCTTGGCGCCGCCCTTTCCCAGCCCCTTGCCGCCCTTGCCGCGCCCAGCCATCGCCGCTGCGAGAGAGGGTGATTAGGATGAAGAGGAACTGCTTTGGCGGGAGTCTGATGCTTGCGATGGGCTTTGGGATGTGAGGGCGAGGGGGTTTATATGGGAGGATTTTGGGTGGGAAGTGCAAAATTTTGGAGGATTTGGGGCGGGAGGTGCTTTTGTGGGTCGATCCGCGAGACGGTGGAGATGGGACGTTGGATTAGGATCAGAAGGGTGAGATGAGCTGGGAGGGTGCTGGTGTGGAACCATGACGTGGCGCAGGATGTGAGGTCTAGGCGGTTGCTTTATCGTATATGTTTGTTAGGAATCTAGTAGTATTAGTATTAGGCTAATTAGGCGATTAGTAGATTCCTTAGAATATCCTAACTGGTCGTTGGAATCCTGGCGTTGTCCAGACGCAGTACCTAGCGACAGTCATCATCGTGTCTTTCCAAACCGTCGTCGTGTCTTTTCGAATCAACGCGAACACTGTAATCGGCTTGTACTTGCGACTGTTCAGGAGACATAAAACCTGCAGTCATTATCAATGAAAGCACTCATTCACTTCAATCTTTCTTTTCTTCTCGCGTTATCATGCACGCATCGCTCTAGTACAGAGAGAATAGGCCAAGAAGAAGAAAGGTGAGAACAATGGCATTGTTGCCAGACCTTGCTTTTGCCTTCGCCACGTTCGTGGCCAGGGAGCATCGTCGTCTCCGTCTTCCTCGCCGGACTTTTGGTCTGGCCGTTGTTCGACGTCGGAACTATGGACGCCGCCATCAGCATCGCCTGAACAGGAACGGCGGCCTCCGCCGCCGCAGTGCACCATATCGTGCTCCTCTTCGTCACTACGGTCCTGGTGGTGGCCTCCTTCGCCGCCATGCCCATCGCCAGCGCCTCCACTGTGGTCACCGTTGGGTGCACCGCGGCAACTCCCCTAGAGCGCCAGGACCGAGTACCAGGGCGGATGCGCCCAGGGAAGAGGTTCTGGTCATGCCCCAAGAGGTTGCTGCCGCTCCAAATGATGTCGACGAATAGGTTGATGCAGTGTCGAATGTCGCGGCAGGGGTCGGGATCAAGTACGAGGATGAGGCCTCTGCCTCCAACATCACAACGGATGCCACCGAACTACCGCCTCCTCCGCCGATGTACGCGCCCATGGAGTGGATGCTTGCCGGGCCAAGCGCCGAATGGCTCGTCGATGACCCAGATCGCTACTTCTTCGATGAGGAACTCGCAGCGCCGCCTCCGCTGATGTACTCTTGCGCAGGCTACGGGTACGGGTCGGGCCTCCTGTCCCCGACGCCATCTGACGAGGACCCGGAGCACTTCAACCCGTCGGGCTACAATCCACTACCAGAGTTCTCCTCACCGCCTGTTGCAGTCCCCCTGGACGCACTCAAGCCCAGGCTCGTCATCAACCTCTTGCCGAACATGAAGACAGAGGAGATCGAGGCCGTTGCGCCGACGCCCGCTCTCCCAGCGCGCCGCGACCTCAACCTCCCGGCGCTGGAAGTGGAGGAGGAGCACCAGGAAGCACCGCCGCTGTCCGCACTGTTGGGGAACGTAGTAATTTCAAAAAAATTCATACGCACACGCAAGATCATGGTGATGCATAGAAACGAGAGGGGAGAGTGTCGTCCACTGATACGTCCATTTTGCATCATGCTTTTATATCGATATTTATTGCATTATGGGTTATTATTACACATTATGTCACAATACTTATGCCTATTCTCTCTTATTTTACAAGGTTTGCATAAGGAGGGAGATTGCCAGCAGCTGGAATTCTGGGCTGGAAAAGGAGCATATATTAGAGACCTATTCTGCACAACTCCAAAAGTCCTGAAACTCCACGGAAGTTATTTTTGGAAATAATGAAAAATACTGAGCAGAAGAAATACCAGAGGGGGCCCACACCCTGGCCACGAGGGTGGGGGCGCGCCCTACCCCCCTGGGCGCGCCCCCTGCCTCGTGGGCCCCCTGTTGGCCCTCTGGTGCCCATCTTCTGCTATATGAAGTCTTTCGTCCGAAGAAAAATCATAAGCAAGCTTTCGGGACGAGACTCCGCCGCCACGAGGCGGAACCAATCTAGGGCTCCGGCGGAGCTGTTCTGCCGGGGACACTTCCCTCCGGGAGGGGGAAATCATCGCCATCGTCATCACCAACGCTCCTCTCATCGGGAGGGGGCCAATCTCCATCAACATCTTCACCAGCACCATCTCCTCTCAAACCCTAGTTCATCTCTTGTATCCAATTCTTGTCTCTAAGTCTGGGATTGGTACCTGTAGGTTGCTAGTAGTGTTGATTACTCCTTGTAGTTGATGTTAGTTGGTTTATTTGGTGGAAGATCATATGTTCAGATCCTATATGCATATTAATACTCCTCTGATTATGAACATGAATATGCTTTGTGAGTAGTTACGTTTGTTCCCGAGGACATGGGAGAAGTCTTGCTATTAGTAGTCATGTGAATTTGGTATTCGTTCGATATTTTGATGAGATTTATGTTGTCTCTCCTCTAGTGGTGTTATGTGAACGTCGACTACATGACACTTCACCATTATTTGGGCCTAGAGGAAGGCATTGGGAAGTAATAAGTAGATGATGGGTTGCTAGAGTGACAGAAGCTTAAACCCTAGTTTATGCGTTGCTTCGTAAGGGGCTGATTTGGATCCATATGTTTCATGCTATGGTTAGGTTTACCTTAATACTTATTTTGTAGTTGCGGATGCTTGCAATAGGAGTTAATCATAAGTGGGATGTTTGTCCAAGTAAGGGCAGCACCCAAGCACCGGTGCACCCACATATCAAATTATCAAAGTACCGAACGCGAATCATATGAACGTGATGAAAACTAGCTTGACGATAATTCCCATGTGTCCTCGGGAGCATTTTCCTTCATATAAGAGTTTGTCCAGGCTTGTCCTTTGCAGTGCTTGCAGAGAATACCTTGCTAAAAACCGCTTATCATTTCCTTCTGCTCCTCATTGGGTTCGACACTCTTACTTATTGAAAGGACTATGATAGATCCCCTATACTTGTGGGTCATCAAGACTCTTTTCTGGCGCCGTTGCCGGGGAGTGAAGTGCCTTTGGTAGGTGGAATTTGGTAAGGAAAAATTTATATAGTGTGCTGAAATTTATTGTCACTTGTTACTATGGAAAGTAATCCTCTGAGGGGCTTGTTCAGGTATCTTCACTCCGACCAGTAGAGCAAAGAGTTGCTCCTCAACCTATTGAACCTACTGAAAATGAAAATGTCTACTTTGAAATTCCTTCGGGTATGATAGAAAAACTGCTAGCTAATCCTTTTGCAGGAGATGGAACATTACATCCTGATGAGCACCTAATATATGTGGATGAAGTTTGTGGATTATTTAAGCTTGCAGGTATGCCCGATGATGTTATCAAGAAGAAGGTCTTCCCTTTATCTTTGAAGGGAGATGCATTGACATGGTATAGGCTATGTGATGATATGGGATCATGGAACTACAAACGATTGAAATTGGAATTTCATCAGAAGTTTTATCCTATGCATCTTGTTCATCGTGACCGCAATTATATATATAATTTTTGGCCTCGCGAAGGAGAAAGCATCGCTCAAGCTTGGGGGAGGCTTAAGTCAATGTTATATTCATGCCCCAATCATGAGCTCTCAAGATAAATGATTATTCAAAAAATTTATGCTCGGCTTTCTGATAACAATCGCACCATGCTCGACACTTCTTGTGCTGGCTCTTTTATGATGAAGACTATTGAATTCAAATGGGATTTATTAGAAAGAATTAAACGCAACTCTGAAGATTGGGACCTCGACGAAGGTAAGGAGTCAGGTACGACACCTAATTTTGATTGTGTTAAATGTTTTATGGATACCGATGTTTTCCGTAAATTTAGCACTAAATATGGACTTGACTCTAAGATAGTAGCTTCTTTCTGTGAATCTTTTGCTACTCATGTTGATCTCCCTAAGGAGAAGTGGTTTAAATATCATCCTCCCATAGAAGTAAAAGTAGCTGCACCTATTAAAGTTGAAGAAAAGACTATCACTTATAACGATCCTATTGTTCCTACTGCTTATGTTGAGAAACCACCTTTCCCTGTTAGAATAAAGGATCATGCTAAAGCTTCAACTGTGGTTCGTAAAAGCAATATTAGAACTTATACACCTCCTGAGCAAGTTAAAGTTGAACCTAATATTGCTATTGTTAAAGATCTCTTGGCTGATAATATTGATGGGCATGTTATTTATTTCTGTGATGAGACTGCTAGAATTGCTAAACCTTGTGCTAAAGATAAACATAGACCTGTGGTAGGCATGCATGTTATTTCTGTTAAAATAGGAGATCATTGTTATCATGGCTTGTGTGATATGGGTGCTAGTGCTAGTGCAATACCTATTGACTTATACAAAGAAATTATGCATGATATTGCACCTACTGAGTTAGAAGAAATTGATGTTACAATTAAGCTTGTCAATAGAGATACTATATCACCCATGGGAATTGTTAGAGATGTTGAAGTCTTATGTGGGAAAACTAAATATCCGGCTGATTTTCTCGTTCTTGGTTCCCCACAAGATAGCTTTTGTCCCATTATATTTGGTAGACCCTTCTTAAACACTGTTAATGCTAGGATAGACTGCGAAAAGGATGTTGTTACTATTGGTTTAGGTGATATGTCTCATGAGTTCAACTTCTCTAAATTTCGTAGACAACACCGTGAAGAGGAACTGCCTAGTAAAGATGAAATTATTGGTCTTGCTTCTATTGCCGTACCTCCTAGTGATCCTTTAGAACAATATTTGCTAGACCATGAAAATGATATGTTTATGAATGAAAGAAGGGAAATAGATGAAGTGTTCTTTAAACAGGGACCTATTCTGAAACACAACTTGCCTGTTGAAATCCTAGGGGATCCTCCTCCACCCAAGGGTGATCCCGTGTTTGAGCTTAAACCATTGCCTGATACTCTTAAATATGCTTATCTTGATGAAAAGAAGATATACCCTGTTATTATTAGTGCTAACCTTTCAGAGAAGGAGGAAGAAAAATTATTGAAAACTCTGAAGAAGCACCGTGCCGCTATTGGATATACTCTTGATGATCTTAAGGGTATTAGTCCCACTCTATGCCAACACAAAATAAATTCGGAGAAAGATGCCAAACCAGTTATTGATCATCAACGACGGCTGAATCCTAAAATGAAAGAAGAGGTAAGAAAGGAAATACTAAAGCTCCTTGAGGCAGGTATAATCTATCCCGTTGCTGATAGTCAGTGGGTAAGTCCTGTCCATTGTGTCCCTAAGAAGGGAGGTATTACTGTCGTTCCTAATGACAAAGATGAATTGATTTCGCAAAGAATTATTGCAGGTTATAGGATGGTAATTGATTTCCGCAAATTAAATAAACCTACTAAAAAGGATCATTACCCCTTACCTTTTATTGATCAAATGCTAGAAAGATTATCCAAACATACACATTTTTGCTTTCTAGATGGTTATTCTGGTTTCTCTCAAATACATGTGTCAGCTGATGATCAAGCTAAGACCACTTTTACATGCCCTTTTGGTACTTTTGCTTATAGAAGTATGCCTTTTGGTTTATGTAATGCACCTGCTACCTTTCAAAGATGCATGATGGCTATATTCTTTGATTTTTGTGAAAAGATTTGCGACGTTTTCATGGACGACTTCTCCGTCTATGGATCCTCTTTTGATGATTGCTTGAGCAACCTTGATCGAGTTTTGCAGAGATGTGAAGAAACTAATCTTGTCTTGAACTAGGAAAAGTGCCACTTTATGGTTAACGAAGGCATTGTCTTGGGGCATAAAATTTCTGAAAGAGGTATTGAAGTTGATAAAGCTAAATTTGATGCTATTGAAAAGATGACATGTCCCAAGGACATCAAAGGTATAAGAAGTTTCCTTGGTCACGCTGGATTTTATAGGAGGTTCATTAAGGACTTCTCAAAAATTTCTCGGCCTCTGACTAATCTATTACAAAAAGATATACCATTTGTCTTTGATGATGATTGTGTAGAAGCATTTAAAATACTTAAGAAAGCATTGATTTCTGCACCTATTGTTCAGCCACCTGATTGGAATTTACCCTTTGAAATCATGCGTGATGCTAGTGATTATGTTGTAGGTGCTGTTCTAGGGCAAAGAGTTGATAAGAAATTAAATGTTATTCAATATGCTAGTAAAACTCTATACAATGCCCAAAGAAATTATGCTACTACTGAAAAAGAATTCTTAGTAGTTGTATTTGCTTGTGATAAGTTCAGACCTTATATTGTTGATTCTAAAGTAACTATTCACACTGATCATGCTGCTATTAAATATCTTATGGAAAAGAAAGATGCTAAACCTAGACTTATTAGATGGGTTCTCTTGCTACAAGAATTTGATTTGCATATTATTGATAGAAAGGGAGCTGAGAACCCCGTTGCAGACAACTTGTCTAGGTTAGAAAATGTTCTTGATGACCCACTACCTATTGATGATAGCTTTCCTGATGAACAATTAAATGTCATAAATGCATAGGAAGTGGGTTAGACTTAAATATGCTAGTCAAATTCTTCATGATGCTCTCTTCATGTTTCAATTCTTATGTCTTATGTGAGCATCATTGAAATCATCATGCCTAGCTAGGAGCGTTAAACGTTAGCGCTTGTTGGGAGGCAACCCAATTTTTATTTTTGTTCTTTCTTTTTGGTTATGTTTAGTAATAAATATTTGATCTAGCCTCTGGTTAGATGTGGTTTTATGTTTTAATTAGTGTTTGTGCCAAGTAATACCTATAGGATCTTCTTGGATGATAGTTATTTGATCTTGCTGAAAATTCCAGAAACTTTCTGTTCACAAAAACAATTGTTAAAAATCACCAGAACGTGATAAAATGTTGATTCCAATTGCAGTAAATCAATAAACAAATTATCTAGGTCGTCCTATGTTGGTAGAATTTTTGGAGTTCCAGAAGTTTGCGTTAGTTACAGATTACTACAGACTGTTCTGTTTTTGACATATTCTGTTTTTCGTGTGTTGTTTGCTTATTTTAATGAATCTATGGCTAGTAAAAGAGTTTATAAACCATAGAGAAGTTGGAATACAGGTTTAACACCAATATAAATAAAGAATGAGTTCACTACAGTACCTTGAAGTGGTGTTTTATTTTCTTTCGCTAACGGAGCTCACGAGATTTTCTGTTAAGTTTTGTGTTGTGAAGTTTTCAAGTTTTGGGTAAAGATTCGATGGACTATGGAATAAGGAGTGGCAAGAGCCTAAGCTTGGGGATGCCCAAGCCACCCCCAGGTAATATTCAAGGACAACCAAGAGCCTAAGCTTGGGGATGCCCCGGATGGCATCCCCTCTTTCGTCTTCGTTCATCGGTAACTTTACTTGGAGCTATATTTTTATTCACCACATGATATGTGTTTTGCTTGGAGCGTCATTTTATTTTCTTTAGCTTTGCTTGCTGTTTGAATAAAATACCAAGACCTGAAATTCTTAAATGAGAGAGAGTCTTCACATAGCTACATAATTATTTAACTACTCATTGATCTTCACTTATATCTTTTTGGAGTAGTTCGTCATTTACTCATGTGCTTCACTTATACCCTATGAGTAAATGGTTGAATGATTTGAATGTCATAAATCTAAAATTATATATGTTTCATATGGCTTTCCCATGGGGAGTAATGACTTCACATATAAGAAGTAGAGGTGGTAAATTTTTTGAAGGTTAGCAAACATTGTATTGGTCACTTGAACAATTCATGAAACAATATTGAAGGAAGAGAGATTTCACATATAAATATACTATCTTGGACATCTTCTATGATTGTGAGCCCCATTAATTATTTTCAAACCTGAGCAAATTAGTTGAAGTTAGACAAGGAAGACAACATAATGAGTTATGCTTGGGTATATTTGTATAGCAGTTATATTGTTATGGATCCTCTAACATGTGGTGCTTGCTATTTAGAATCCTTTGCTAGCCAAAATATCTGTACTAAGCGGGAATACTAATTGTGCATCCAAATTCCTTGAACCAAGTTTCTTCCATGAGTGTCCACCATATCTACCTATATGCGGTATTTACCTGCCGTTCCAAGTAAATTTGCATGTGCCAAACTCTAAACCTTCAAATAATAATCTATTTTGTATGCCCGAATCGCTAATGTAGCGACTAGGGGCTGTCAGTATCTTCCATGCTAGGTGGGTTATTCTCACGATGAGTGGACTCCGTTCATCATTCACGAGAAAATGGCTGGTAACTGGGATGCCCAGTCCTATGATCAAAAGATCAAAAACAAATTCGCAAATAATTTAAACAAAACTCCCCCAGGAATGTTGATAGTTGGACGGCACCCGTTGTTTCGGACAAGCCGTGGAGTGTGAATGTTGGTGGAGGGGGAGTAAAATCTTTACCTTTCTGCGTGGGAACCGCCTATAATGTATCTAGTATGGAAGATATTGGGAACTCTTGGTTGTTATGTTGACAATGAAAGCATACCTCTCAAATTTATTTTCATCTCTGTTTTTGCTTCGAGCTCTGGCACCTCTGCAAATCCCTGTTTCCCTCTGCGAAGGGCCTATCTTTTAATTTTATGCAAGAGTCAGTAGTATTCCTTCTCATTCCAACCTACTCTTTAGTTGGCAAGCATCATGTGATGGAAAGATCTAAGCATATATGGCCATTCAAATATATTTGAGCATGAATTATTATTGTTGACATTACCCTCGAGGTAAAAGGTTGGGAGGCGAAACATTAAGCCCCTATCTTTCTCTGTGTTCGATGAATACTATTTGTTCTAAAAATATGCTTTGAGTGGTAGTAATCATGGAAGACTATATGATGGTTGAGTATGTGGGATTTGCTAAATCAAAGCTCTAACATAGACTCTTCCTGAAAATAAGATGAATTGTAATTGTTTGATGACTAATAACACGGTTTGTTAGTTTTCAAGAAAGTTTATGATCTATACTTTAACATGTGAATAGTTTGTTACTTGATCATGCAAAGTTCTATGAGTTGAGCTACTATTATGACATATATGATGCTAGAAAAGGTGATTGAAATTATCATTGATCAAACTTATGCACCTGCTAGCATTCACACTTCATAAATTCTTTCTTTTATCATTTACCTACTCGAGGACGAGCAGGAATTAAGCTTGGGGATGCTGATACGTCTCCAACGTATCTATAATTTATGAAGTATCCATGCTATTATATTATCCATCTTGGATGTTTAATGGGCTTTACTATGCACTTATATTATTTTTGGGACTAACTTATTAATCCAGAGCCCAGTGTCAGTTTCTGTTTTTTTCCTTGTTCCAGTGTTTCGCAAAAAAGGAATATCAAACGGAGTCCAAACAGAATGAAACCTTCGGGAGAGTTATTTTTGGAACAGAAGCAATCCAGGGGACTTGGAGTGCACGTAAGGGAAGCAACGAGTGAGACACGAGGCAGGGGGGCGCACCCACCCCCTGGGTGCGCCCTCCACCCTCGTGGGCCCCTCGTGGCTCCCCTGACCGACTTCTTTCACCTATATATATCCATATACCCTAAAAACTTCGGGGAACACAATAGATTGAGAGTTCCGCCGCCGCAAGCCTCCAGAGCCATGAAAAACCAATCAGGACCCTGTTCCGGCACCCTGCCGGAGGGGGGATCCCTCACCGGTGGCCATCTTCATCATCCCGGTGCTCTCCATGACGAGGAGGGAGTAGTTCACCCTCGGGGCTGAGGGCATGTACCAATAGCTATGTGTTTGATCTCTCTCTCTCTCTCGTGTTCTTGATTCAGCATAATCTTGATGTATCGCGAGCTTTGCTATTATAGTTGGATCTTCTGATGTTTCTCCCCCTCTACTCTCTTGTAATGGATTGAGTTTTCCCTTTGAAGTTATCTTATCGGATTGAGTCTTTAAGGATTTGAGAACACTTGATGTATGTCTTGCGTGGGCTACCCGTGGTGACAATGGGGTATTCTATTGATTCAGCTGATGTATGTTTTGGTGATCAACTTGCGGGTTCCGCCCATGAACCTATGCATAGGGGTTGGCACACGTTTTCGTCTTGACTCTTCGGTAGAAACTTTGGGGCACTCTTTGAACTACTTTGTGTTGGTTGAATAGATGAATCTGAGATTGTGTGATGCATATCGTATAATCATACCCACGGATACTTGAGGTGACATTGGAGTATCTAGGTGACATAGGGTTTTGGTTGATTTGTGTCTTAAGGTGTTATTCTAGTACGAACTCTATGATAGATTTAACGGAAAGAATAGCTACATGTTATTTTACTACGGACTCTTGAATAGATCGATCAGAAAGAATAACTTTGAGGTGGTTTCGTACCCTACCATAATCTCTTCGTTTGTTCTCCGCTATTAGTGACTTTGGAGCGACTCTTTGTTGCATGTTGAGGGATAGTTATATGATCCAATTATGTTATTATTATTGAGAGAACTTGCACTAGCGAAAGTATGAACCCTAGGCCTTGTTTCCTAGCATTGCAATACCGTTTGTGCTCGCTTTTATCATTAGTTACCTTGCTGTTTTTATATTTTGATATTACAAAAACCTATATCTACCATCCATATTGCACTTGTATCACCATCTCTTCGCCGAACTAGTGCACCTATACAATTTACCATTGTATTGGGTGTGTTGGGGACACAAGAGACTCTTTGTCATTTGGTTGCAGGGTTGTTTGAGAGAGACCATCTTCAACCTATGCCTCCCACGGATTGATAAACCTTAGGTCATCCACTTGAGGGAAATTTGCTACTGTCCTACAAACCTCTGCACTTGGAGGCCCAAAACGTCTACAAGAAGAAGGTTGTGTAGTAGACATCAGTATGTTGTACGGTAAGTAAACCGACTCCAAAACAGTTCTAATGGCAATTTTTCTCCATTTTGGAATATTTAGAAAAATAAGAAGCAGTCCGGGAAGGACACGAGGGCTCCACGAGAGTGGAGGGCGCGCCCTACCCCCTGGGCACGCCCCCTGCCTCGTGGGCACCTCGTGCGCTCTCCGGACTCCGTTTTCTTGCACGTTACGTATTTTGGTCGGTAAAAATTCATTATATAATCTCCCGAAGGTTTTGACTCCGGTATCACGCAATTGTCCTCTGTTCTTGTTTCGAGCTGTTTTCTGCCGCAGATTAGAGCAAGATGTCTTCTCAAGAGTCAGTCGGGGAGAGTCGGGTGTCTCATCCGACACCAGGTCCAGGGGCAAACAACGATGCCTATCACTTTGGGCCCTCAACGGAGGAAGAGATGGAAGCTGACTTGAAAAGGATAGATGCCATGGAGGAGGATCAAGAAGTTACTTCTCATTTCCGGGCAGGCTTCACAATGGGGGAACTACAGAGCTCAGCTATCCCAAACTCGGTTATCCCCTCCAATGTTAAATTTCTCTCTTATGAAAATATGAAAAAGAGTGTTACTTGTTCTCCCGCAGCTATGCATCATCCATGGGTGCAAGGAGCTTTAACCGTCACAGGTAAGCTCCGTAAGGAAATAATGGATCTTAAGCGGCAGGTTAACAAGCTCGAGGAGGAGAATCGTATCCTGAGGGGTATCATAGCCAAGAATATCACCACCCCCGAAAAAGGAGATATAATCACATGGGTATGGGCACTCCCCTTGGCAACTGCCAAGCTTGGGGGAGGTGCCCCGGTATCGTATCACCATCACATCTCTATCTTTACCGTTTTCTTAGTTCGATCCTTTTAGTAGTATCTTGATCTAGTAGAATAAATTTTTAGTATGAACTAGTTTTGAGTTTTGCTTTATGATCCCTCTATGTAATCGAGTCTGTGAGCTATATAATAAAGATTAGTGTTGAGTCAAGGGCTTGATTATTTTGCTATGATCTTGAGGGAATAAAAGAAAAAGAAAGAATAAAAAGAAATAAAAAGAGATCATATTGATCTTATGGATAGTAATGACTTCACATAGAAAGAGTATGATGATTGAAAGTTGTTGAGAGTTGACAAACATGGTTTTGATCATCGTTGCAATTAAGAGGGGTTTCACATATAAATATACTATCTTGGGCATCTTTTATGATTGTGAGCACTCATTAAAATATGACATGCTAAAGAGTTGATGTTGGACAAGGAAGACAACGTAATGGGTTATGTTTTCTTATATCTAAAAATAAAGCATATTGTCATGGATCATCCAACATGTTGAGCTTGCCTTTCCCGCTCATGCTAGCCAAATTCTTTGCACCAAGTAGAGATACTACTTGTGCTTCCAAATACCCTTAAACCCAGTTTTGCCATGAGAGTCCACCATATCTACCTATGGATTGAGTAAGATCCTTCAAGCAAGTTGTCATCGGTGCAAGCAATAAAAATTGCTCTCTAAATATGTATGATTGATTAGTGTGGAGGAAATAAGCTTTATACGATCTTGTGATGTGGAAGAAATAAAAGCGACAGACTGCATAATAAAGGTCCATATCACAAGTGGCAATATAAAGTGACATTCTTTCGCATTAAGATTTTGTGCATCCAACCCTGAAAGCGCATGACAACCTCTGCTTCCCTCTGCGAAGGGCCTATCTTTTACTTTTATCTCTCACCCTTATGCAAGAGTCATGGTGATCTTCACATTTCCTTTTTATATTTTATCCTTTGGCAAGCACAGTGTGTTGGAAAGATCCTGACATATATATCTAATTGGATGCAATTTAGCATAAACTATTATTGTTGACATTACCCTTGAGGTAAAAGGTTGGGAGGCGAAACTATAAGCCCCTATCTTTCTCTGTGTCTGATTAAAATTCCGTAACCACAAGTATTGCGTGAGTGTTAGCAATTGTGAAAGACTAAATGATAGTTGAGTATGTGGACTTGCTGAAAAGCTCTAACATAGACTCTTTCTGATGTTATGATAAATTGCAATTGCTTCAATGACTGAGATTATAGTTTGTTAGTTGTCAATAAAGTTTCTGATTCATACTTTGCATTGTGAATAGATTATTACTTGAGCATAAGAAATCATACGACATTATCCATATATGTTGCTGTTATGAGAATATTCATGATGCCCTCATGTCCGTATTTTATTTTATCAACACCGCTACCTCTAAACATGTGGACATATTTATCGTTATCGGCTTCCGCTTGAGGACAAGCGAGGTCTAAGCTTGGGGGAGTTGATACGTTCATTTTGCATCATGCTTTTATATCGATATTTATTGCATTATGGGCTGTTATTACACATTATGTCACAATACTTATGCCTATTCTCTCTTATTTTACAAGGTTCACATAAGGAGGGAGAATGCCAGCAGCTGGAATTCTGGGCTGGAAAAGGAGCAAATATTAGAGACCTATTCTGCACAACTCCAAAAGTCCTGAAACTCCACGGAAGTTATTTTTGGAAATAATGAAAAATACTGAGCGGAAGAAATACCAGAGGGGGCCCACACCCTGGCCACGAGGGTGGGGGACGCGCCCTACCCCCTGGGCGCGCCCCTGCCTCGTGGGCCCCCTGTTGGCCCTCCGGTGCCCATCTTCTGCTATATGAAGTCTTTCGTCCGAAGAAAAATCATAAGCAAGCTTTCGGGACGAGACTCCGCCGCCACGAGGCGGAACCTTGGCGGAACCAATCTAGGGCTCCGGCGGAGCTGTTCTGCCGGGGACACTTCCCTCCGGGAGGGGGAAATCATCGCCATCGTCATCACCAACGCTCCTCTCATCGGGAGGGGGCCAATCTCCATCAACATCTTCACCAACACCATCTCCTCTCAAACCCTAGTTCATCTCTTGTATCCAATTCTTGTCTCTAAGTCTGGGATTGGTACCTGTAGGTTGCTAGTAGTGTTGATTACTCCTTGTAGTTGATGCTAGTTGGTTTATTTGGTGGAAGATCATATGTTCAGATCCTATGTGCATATTAATACTCCTCTGATTATGAACATGAATATGCTTTGTGAGTAGTTACGTTTGTTCCTGAGGACATGGGAGAAGTCTTGCTATTAGTAGTCATGTGAATTTGGTATTCGTTCGATATTTTGATGAGATGTATGTTGTCTCTCCTCTAGTGGTGTTATGTGAACGTCGACTACATGACACTTCACCATTATTTGGGCCTAGAGGAAGGCATTGGGAAGTAATAAGTAGATGATGGGTTGCTAGAGTGACAGAAGCTTAAACCCTAGTTTATGCGTTACTTCTTAAGGGGCTGATTTGGATCCATATGTTTCATGCTATGGTTAGGTTTACCTTAATACTTCTTTTGTAGTTGTGGATGCTTGCAATAGGAGTTAATCATAAGTGGGATGTTTTTCCAAGTAAGGGCAGCACCCAAGCACCGGTCCACCCACATATCAAATTATCAAAGTACCGAACGCGAATCATATGAACGTGATGAAAACTAGCTTGACGATAATTCCCATGTGTCCTCGGGAGCGTTTTCCTTCATATAAGAGTTTGTCCAGGCTTGTCCTTTGCTACAAAAGGGATTGGGCCACCTTGCTGCACTTTATTTACTTTTCTTACTTGTTGCTCGTCACAAATTATCTTATCACAAAACTATCTGTTACTTATAATTTCAGTGCTTGAAGAGAATACCTTGCTGAAAACCACTTATCATTTCCTTCTGCTCCTCATTGGGTTCGACACTCTTACTTATCGAAAGGACTACAATAGATCCCCTATACTTGTGGGTCAAAATCCACGTACCCTCGTACACCGTAAGCGAAAGCGTTATGACAACGCGGTTGATGTAGTCGTACGTCTTCACGATTTGACCGATCCAAGTACCGAACGCACGACACCTCCGAGTTCAGCACACATTCAGCTCGGTGACGTCCCACAAACTCACGATCCAGCAGAGCTTCGAGGGAGAGTTCCGTCAGCACGACGGCGTGATGACGGTGATGATGATGCTACCGACGCAGGGCTTCGCCTAAGCACCGCTACGATATGACCAAGGTGGATTATGGTGGAGGGGGGCACCGCACATGTCTAAAAGATCAACTGATCAACTTGTGTGTCTATGGGGTGCCCCCTCCCCCGTATATAAAGGAGTGGAGGAGGGGAACGGGCCGGCCCTCCTAGGCGCGCCCCAAGGGCAGTCCTACTCCCACCGGGAGTAGGACTCCAACCCTTCCAAGAGTAGGAGTAGGAGAGAGGGAAGGAGGAGAGAGGGGGAAGGAAAGGGGGGCGCCGCCCCCCTTGTCCAATTCGGACTAGAGGGGGAGGGGGTGCGCGGCCTGCACTGGCCGCCCCTCCTCTTCTCAACTAAGGCCCAATAGGCCCACTACACTCCCCGGGGGGTTCCGATAACCACCCGGTACTCCGGTATTTGTCCGAACTTGCCCGGAACCCTTCCGAAGTCCAAACATAGTCATCCAATATATCGATCTTTATGTCTCGACCATTTCGAGACTCCTCGTCATGTCCGTGATCATATCTGGGACTCCAAACTACCTTCGGTACATCAAAACACATAAACTCATATTACCGATCATCACCGAATGTTAAGCATGCGGACCCTACGGGTTCGAGAACTATGTAGACATGACCGAGACTTGTCTCCGGTCAATAACCAATAGCGGAACCTGGATGCTCATATTGGCTCCTACATATTCTACGAAGATCTTTATCGGTCAAACCGCATAACAACATACGTTGTTCCCTTTGTCATCGGTATGTTACTTGCCCGAGATTCGATCGTCGGTATCTCAATACCTAGTTCAATCTCGTTACTGGCAAGTCTCTTTACTCGTTCCGTAATACATCATCCCGCAACTAACTCATTAGTTGCATTGCTTGCAAGGCTTATAGTGATGTGCATTACCGAGAGGGCCCAGAGATACCTCTCCGACAATCGGAGTGACAAATCCTAATCTCGATCTATGCCAACTCAACAAGTACCATCAGAGACACTTGTAGAGCACCTTTATAATCACCCAGTTACGCTGTGACATTTGGTAGCACACAAAGTGTTCCTCCGGTATTCGGGAGTTGCATAATCTCATAGTCATAGGAACATGTATAAGTCATGAAGAAAGCAATAGCAATATACTAAACGATCAAATGCTAAGCTAACGGAATGGGTCAAGTCAATCACATCATTCTCTAATGATGTGATCCCGTTAATCAAATGACAACTCATGTCTATGGCTAGGAAACTTAACCATCTTTGATTCAACGAGCTAGTCAAGTAGAGGTGTAACGCCCCGAATCCGATGCGCCAGGTGTCTCCCAGTTATTCGCCGTCGTTGCCATGTCATTTGCTTGGGTGTTGCTCTTTGCTATGTCATCATCTGCATTGCATCATCATGTTTTCAAAACTTGCATCCGTCCAGGTCTCCCAGTTCTCTCCGTTGTCCGTTCCGAGCCCTTTCACACTCGCACGCGCCCGCGACACCTCCGAAATATTATTTTATAAGTGGCATAAAAATGTTCTCGGATTGGGATGAAAGTTGGCGTGCGGTCTTGTTATAGTGTAGGTAGACCGCCTGCCAAGTTTCATCGCATTCGGAGTCCGTTTTGATAGCCCAACCGTTAAAGATACGCAATATAGCCGGTCAAACGTCGGATGTTTTCGGTCTCCGGAAACCCGTGCCGGGCCGCCTTCTCTTCTCTCCCCTCAGCCCAAGCCCCTCTCCACAACCCACCTAACCCAGCTAACCCCCCTCTCGATCGGATCCGTCGGATCGCGATCGTACGGTCTGAAACGGCCTAAAACACCTAACCCTAGCCCCATGTTTATATATAGACCACCCCCTGCCAGATGGACCAACCTAGCTCTTCCCCTACCCCTAGACCCCCTCCCTCCGATCCAGCGCCGCCCCTTCTCCTCGGATCCGCCGCCGACCACCTCCTCCCCGCCACTTGGCGCCGTCCCACTCGCCAGCGCCACCGCAAGCCGCCTTCTCACCCAACCCGCAGCTGCCACCCGTCGCCCCTGCCTTTCCTGCGCCGCCGCAGCCCGCGCGGCCCAGATCGGGCCCGCCCCGGGCCGATCCGGGCCCGAGGCGCCCGCTCCCCGCGCCGCCGCTCCCGCTGGGCTCCTGCCGAGCGCTCCCGCTCCAGCGCGCCCGTCGTCGCCCAGATCGGCCCCGCCGCCTCACGTCGCTGCTCCAACCACCAGGCCTCGCCGGAGTTCCGACCTCGTCGGAGATGAGTGACCGCCGCCCTGTTCCGCTCCTCCTCCCTCTGGTTTTCCCTCTTCTTCCCCTCTCACGATCCCTCTCTCTCCCGCAAGCCCCAACCGCCGCCATGGAGTTGCGCCTCCCCGAGCGCCGTCCTTTGCCGGGAACGGGTTCCCTGGGGCCAGATCCGCCCGGATCCGGCTGGAACCACCGCTCCCATGGCCTCCTCCGGCCTCGCCGGCCCTGCCGGAGCCCACCGCCGCCGCCATGACCGTGCTCGGAAGCGAGCAGAGGAGCTGCTCCTCCCGTGCGCCTCGTGGGCCCCGCAGCCTCCCAAGGCCCAGCCCAGCCGCGGCCTTCCCCGCCTCCAAGCCCAGATGCCACCCCGAGCCGGCCCATTTGGCCATGGTGAGCTTCCCACTAAGCCCTACCTTTGTGCGCGAGATAGCTATCATGCGCCCGTGTGTTTTTTTCCAGAAAAGTGACCGTCCTTAGAATTTCAGCTTCATGCATGCATTTTGTATTCACTATATATTTGTGGGTGCTACTCCGCTTTGCGTGCATGATATATCAAAATGTTCATTGAGAGATGCTCTTCATTTCATTCCATTGTGGAATGCTTGTTTGAATTCATCTTGATGCCCTAATCATCTTTGCAAGAGTGATATGTGATGTTAACCTGCTGAGACTGTTATAACTTGATGATTTGTCATTTTTGTTGCATTTTGTGTGTGCATCCTATGAGCATGATGTCTACATGTTTGTGAAGAATCTCCATGCCATCTTTACAGTGGTGCAAGACTTGTATTTTGTCATGCCCTGTAGTGAGTTCATCAAGCTTGTGAAGTGGACTATTTGCTGTTAATGTTCTGTCAATGCTGAAACTGCTATATCATGTTGCTATCTTTGCTTGATGCTACCAATTAATCCATGCATATTCTGGAGATGTTCACTAAGGATGTTTTTCTATACATGTGATGTGATGCTCTATCCATCCATGCCTTCGTTTGCATTTATAGCCTGCTGTAGCTTATTGTAATCTTGCTCTCAAATTGCTAAATAATGTTGCTGTCAGCCTGTTAACATTAAGTTCAGCTTTTCCATGTGTTTTGCTAGTGATTCATGCACCCTATGAACTTTCTATTGCCATGCTTAGCTTCATGAACATGTGTTCTTACTGTTGGTTACCTTTTCATGCCATGTAATGCTATGTAGTGAGTTGTACAAGCTCGCCAACATGCCTACTTATTGTTGTTCCTGCCATGTGCTGTTATTTTCAGTCTGAATCTGCCATATCTTTTGCCATGTTTGCGTGGGTGCTAGCATCTTTTCTATTGATCTTTGGAATAAGTTCAATAAGGGAGTTTTGTTAATTGCTCTTAGTACTAGCATACCATGCTCAAGTTTTCCATGTTAGCTTTCTGTAACATGTTGTTTGATAGCTCTAAACATTGCAACCTGATGTTATTTCTGCCATGTCTAGTGAATTTCTGCCAAGTCTGTGAACTGTTATTATTTGCAATCTTTCCATGTCCTTTTGATCATGTTCTAGTGATTTCTGGAGATAGCTCAGTGTTCATGTTTTGTTATAATTTATCTGAACATCATGTCCATACCTTTTGTTCTCATTTTGAGGTGCTGTAGCATGTTGTTTTGATGCTTGCAAGATGTCTAGTTGCTGTTTTGGACAGCTTGTCCTTTAAACTTGTTTCATGTGTATGTGTTGAACCGTTGCTCCGTTTTGAGTGTGCTCTACATGAAACTTGCTTAGTTTTGCATGTAGTTTCATGTTACCTTGTTGCATCCATGTTTTGAGTGTGTTTGCTTGATGTTTGAATGCATTTTGCATCAATGCCATGTTTAACTTGTTTTGCTCATATCTTCTAGGCCGTAGCTCCAAATTAAATGAACTTTATATGTAACTTGATTAGAATTTCATGTAGATCATCTTGGTGCATCTTAACTTGTTGTTTAACAACTTGAACATAAGATTTATTCAGATCTGGACCAATTTCGAAATTTGCATATGAGGACTTACCGGAATTGTTATATGTTGTTTCCGGCCTCATCTAAACTTGCTTTGATGTGTTGCTCTTGTATGCATCATCTCTTGCCATGCGTAGCCTCATGTAGCCTTGTCATGCATCATACTTGGTTGAGCATCATGCCTTGTTCATGTGTGGTGTGTTTACCATGTTGTGTGTTTATCCTCGATAGTTCCCGTTTCGTTGCGATCGTGAGGATTCGTTCGTCTACGCTGGGTTCGTCTTCATGGCTTCATCTTCTTCATGGACTCGTTCTTCTTCCTAGCGGGATTTCAGGCAAAATGACCGTCACCTTGGATCTCATTACTATCATTGCTATGCTAGTTGCCTCGATGCTATCGCTATGCTGCGTTATGTACCACTTGCTTATCAAGCCTCCCAAATTGCCATGAACCTCTAACCTTTGTCACCCTTCCTAGCAAACCGTTGTTTGGCTATGTTACCGCATTTGCTCGGCCCCTCTTATAGCGTGCTAGTTGCAGGTGAAGATGAAGATTGCTCCATGTTGGATTATGTTTATGTTGGGATATCACAATATCTCTTATATTATTAATGCATCTATATACTTGGTAAAGGGTGAAAGGCTCGGCCTTATGCCTAGTGTTTTGTTCCACTCTTGCCGCCTTAGTTTCCGTCATATCAGTATTATGTTCCTGGATTTTGCGTTCCTAACGCGGTTGGGTGTTATGGTAACCCCTTGACAGTTCACCTTGAATAAAACTCCTCCAGCAAGGCCCAACATTGGTTTTACCATTTGCCTTCCTACCACCTATACTTTTCCCTTGGGAGTAATTAAACCGAGGGTCATCTTTATTTTAGCCCCCCGGGCCAATGCTTCTCTAAGTGTTGGTCCGAACTAGAGCCACTTGCAGCGCCACATCGGGGAAACTTGAGGGCTGGTTTTTAGTTTTACGTAGTGCTCATCCGGTCATGGCCTGAGACGAGATACGCGTGGCTACTATCAGGGTGTCGGCACGCCGGGAGGTCTTGCTGGACTTGTTTTACCATTGTCAAAATGTCTTGTAACCGGAATTCCGAGACTGATCGGGTCTTTCCGGGAGTAGGAATATCCTTCGTTGATCGTGAGAGCTTATCATGGGCTAAGTTGGGACACCCCTGCAGGGTTTGAACTTTCGAAAGCCGTGCCCGCGGTTATGTGGCAGATGGGAATTTGTTAATATCCGGTTGTAGTAAACTTGAAGTAAACTCTTCTAAAATACACCAACCGCATGTGTAACCGTGATTGTCTCTTTTCGGGGTTGTTCGAGAGGAGAACACGGTTTTTGGGTTATGTTTGACGTAAGTAGGAGTTCAGGATCACTTCTTGATCATTACTAGTTGACGACCGCTTGTTAAGCTCCTCTTCTCGCTCTTGTTTCGTAAGTTAGCCACCATACTTTGCTTAGCCGCTGCTGCAACCTCACCACTTTACCCCTTCCTTACCCATTAAGCTTTGCTAGTCTTGATACCCATGGTAATGGGATTGCTGAGTCCTCGTGGCACACAGATTACTACACCAACAGTTGCAGGTTCAGGTTATGCGATGATCATGACGCGAGAGCGATGTTTACTTGTTTTGCAGTTCTTCTTCTGCTTTTCGATCAGGGGATAGGTTCCAGGTCGGCAACCTGGGCTAGCAGGGTGGATGTCATTTGAACTTCTGTTTGTGTTTCATCCGTAGTCGGATGATGATCTTATATATGATGTATTGATGTATTCTTGGGGCGTTTGTGCCCTTTGTATGTAACCCCATCTATTAGGTAATGTTGATGTAATGATATCCACCTTGCCAAAGAGTGTCAATATGCGGTTCTATCCTTGGTGGGACCTTCGAGTCTCTTTAGGATAGTATCGCATATTGGGCGTGACAAGAGGCATACTAGTGACACTTAGTTTGTCTATATATTCACACATGTACTAAGTTTCTGGTTAATACAATTCTAGCATGAATAATAAACATTTATCATGATATAAGGAAATATAAATAACAACTTTATTATTGCCTCTAGGGCATATTTCCTTCAGTCTCCCACTTGCACTAGAGTCAATAATCTAGATTACACACTAATGATTCTAACACCCATGGAGTCTTGGTGCTGATCTTGTTTTGCTCGTGAGAGAGGCTTAGTCAATGGGTCTGCAACATTCAGATCCGTATGTATCTTGCAAATCTCTATGTCTCCCTCCTTGACTTGGTCGCGGATGGAATTGAAGCGTCTCTTGATGTGCTTGGTTCTCTTGTGAAATTTGGATTCCTTTGCCAAGGCAATTGCACCGGTATTGTCACAAAATATTTTCATTAGAACCGATGCACTAGGTATGACACCTAGATCGGATATGAACTCCTTCATCCAGACTCCTTCATTTGCTGCTTCCGATGCAGCTATGTACTCCGCTTCACACGTAGATCCCGCCACGACGCTTTGCTTAGAACTGCACCAACTGACAGCTCCACCGTTCAATATAAATATGTATCCGGTTTGTGACTTAGAGTCATCTGGATTAGTGTCAAAGCTTGCATCGACGTAACCATTTACGACGAGCTCTTTGTCACCTCCATAAAGGAGAAACATATCCTTAGTCCTTTTCAGGTATTTCAGGATGTTCTTGACCACTGTCCAATGATCCACTCCTGGATTACTTTGGTACCCCCCTGCTAAGCTAATAGCAAGGCACACGTCAGGTCTGGTACACAGCATTGCATACATGATAGAGCCTATGGCTGAAGCATAGGGAACATCTTTCATTTTCTCTCTATCTTCTGCAGTGGTCGGGCATTGAGTGTGACTCAATTTCACACCTTGTAACACAGGCAAGAACCCTTTCTTTGCTTGATCCATTCTGAACTTCTTCAAAACTTTATCAAGGTATGTGCTTTGTGAAAGTCCAATTAAGCGTCTTGATCTATCTCTATAGATCTTGATGCCCAATATATAAGCAGCTTCGCCGAGGTCTTTCATTGAAAAACTCTTGTTCAAGTATCCTTTTATGCTATCCAGAAATTCTATATCATTTCCAATCAACAATATGTCATCCACATATAATAGTAGAAATGCTACAGAGCTCCCACTCACTTTCTTGTAAATACAGACTTCTCCAAAAGTCTGTATAAAACCATATGCTTTGATCACACTATCAAAACATTTATTCCAACTCCGAGATGCTTGCACCAGTCCATAGATGGATCGCTGGCGCTTGCACACTTTGTTAGCATCCTTTGGATCGATAAAACCTTCAGGTTGCATCATATACAACTCTTCTTCCAGAAATCCATTCAGGAATGCAGTCTTTACATCCATTTGCCAAATTTCATAATCATAAAATGCGGCAATTGCTAACATGATTCGGACGGACTTAAGCATCGCTACGGGTGAGAAGGTCTCATCGTAGTCAACTCCTTGAACTTGCCGAAAACCTTTTGCAACAAGTCGAGCTTTGTAGACAGTAACATTACCGTCAGCGTCAGTCTTCTTCTTGAAGATCCATTTATTCTCTATGGCTTGCCGATCATCGGGCAAGTCAACCAAAGTCCACACTTTGTTCTCATACATGGATCCCATCTCTGATTTCATGGCCTCAAGCCATTTTGCGGAATCTGGGCTCATCACCGCTTCCTCATAGTTTGTAGGTTTGTCATGGTCAAGTAACATGACCTCCAGAACAGGATTACCGTACCACTCTGGTGCGGATCTTACTCTGCTTGACCTATGAGGTTTGGTAGTAACTTGATCTGAAGTTACATGATCATCATCATTAGCTTCCTCACTAATTGGTGTAGGATTCACAGGAACAGTTTTCTGTGATGAACTACTTTCCAATAAGGGAGCAGGTACATTTACCTCATCAAGTTCTACTTTCATCCCACTCACTTCTTTTGAGAGAAACTCCTTCTCTAGAAAGGATCCATTCTTAGCAACGAATGTCTTGCCTTCGGATCTGTGATAGAAGGTGTACCCAACAGTCTCCTTTGGGTATCCTATGAAGACACATTTCTCCGATTTGGGTTCGATCTTATCAGGTTGAAGCTTTTTCACATAAGCATCGCAGCCCCAAACTTTATGAAACGACAACTTTGGTTTCTTGCCAAACCATAGTTCATAAGGCGTCGTCTCAACGGATTTAGATGGTGCCCTATTTAATGTGAATGCAGCCGTCTCTAAAGCATAACCCCAAAATGATAGCGGTAAATTGATACGTCTCCAACGTATCAATAATTTTTGATTGCTCCATGCTATTATATATTCTGTTTTGGATGTTTAATGGGCTTTATTATACACTTTCATATTATTTTTGGGACTAATCTATTAACCCAAGGCCCAGTGCAAATTGCTGTTTTTTTGCCTATTTCAGTGTTTCGCAGAAAAGGAATATCAAACGGAGTCCAAACGGAATGAAACCTTCGGGAGCGTGATTTTTGGAACAAACATGATCCAGGGGACTTGGAGTGGACGTCAAGTAATCAACGAGGAGGCCACGAGGTAGGGGCACGCCTACCACCCCTGGGCGCGCCCTCCACCCTCGTGGCTCCACCGACCTACTTCTTCCTCCTATATATACCTACGTACCCCGAAACCATCGAGGAGCACCACGAAAACCTAACTCCACCGCCGCAACCTTCTGTACCCGTGAGATCCCATCTTGGGGCCTTTTTTGGCGCTCCGCTGGAGGGGGCATCGATCACGGAGGGCTTCTACATCAACACCATAGCCTCTCCGATGATGTGTGAGTAGTTTACCACAGACCTTCGGGTCCATAGTTATTAGCTAGATGACTTCTTCTCTCTCTTTGGATCTCAATACAAAGTTCTCCTTGATCTTCTTGGAGATCTATTCGATGTAACTCTTTTTGCGGTGTGTTTTTCGAGATCCGATGAATTGTGGGTTTATGATCAAGATTATCTATGAACAATATTTGAATCTTCTCTGAATTATTTTATGTATGATTGGTTATCTTTGCAAGTCTCTTCGAATTATCAGTTTGGTTTGGCCTACTAGATTGATCTTTCTTGCCATGGGAGAAGTGCTTAGCTTTGGGTTCAATCATGCGGTGCTCGATCCCAGTGACAGTAGGGGAAACGACACGTATTGTATTGTTGCCATCGAGGATAAAAAGATGGGGTTTATATCATATTGCTTGAGTTTATCCCTCTACATCATGTCATCTTGCCTAATGCGTTACTCTGTTCTTATGAACTTAATACTCTAGATGCATGCTGGATAGCGGTCGATGTGTGGAGTAATAGTAGTAGATGCAGGCAGGAGTCGGTCTACTTGTCACGGACGTGATGCCTATATACATGATCATGCCTAGATATTCTCATAATTATGCACTTTTCTATCAATTGCTCGACAATAATTTGTTCACCCACCATAATACTTATGCTATCTTGAGAGAAGCCACTAGTGAAACCTATGGCCCTTGGGTCTATTTTCCATCATATTAATCTCCCGTCAACAAGCTATTTCTGGCGCCGTTGCTTTTGCAATCTTTACTTTTAATCTTTATCATAAAAATACCAAAAATATTATCTTATCATCTCTATCAGGTCTCACTTTTGCAAGTGGCCAGGAAGGGATTTACAACCCCTTTATCGCGTTGGTTGCAAGGTTCTTATTTGTTTGTGTAGGTACGAGGGACTTGCGTGTGGCCTCCTACTGGATTGATACCTTGGTTCTCAAAAACTGAGGGAAATACTTACGCTACTTTGTTGCATCACCCTTTCCTCTTCAAGGGAAAAACCAACGCATGCTCAAGAGGTAGCAAGAAGGATTTCTGGCGCCGTTGCCGGGGAGTCTATGCACAAGTCAAGACATACCAAGTAGCCATCACAAACTCTTATCCCTCGCATTACATTATTTGCCATTTGCCTCTCGTTTTCTTCTCCCCCACTTCACCCTTGCCGTTTTATTCGCCCTCTCTTTCCGTTCGCCTCTTTTTCGCTTGCTTCTTGTTTGCTTGTGTGTTGGATTGCTTGCTTGTCACGATGGCTCAAGATAATACTAAATTGTGTGACTTTGCCAATACCAACAATAATGATTTTCTTAGCACTCCGATTGCTCCTCTTACCGATGCTGAATCTAGTGAAATTAATGCTGCTTTGCTGAATCTTGTTATGAAAGATCAATTCACCGGCCTTCCTAGTGAATATGCCGCTACCCATCTAAATAGCTTTGTTGATTTGTGTGATATGCAAAAGAAGAAAGATGTGGACAATGATATTGTTAAATTGAAGCTATTTCCTTTTTCGCTTAGAGATCGTGCCAAAACTTGGTTTTCGTCTTCGCCTAAAAATAGCATTGATTCTTGGAATAAGTGCAAAGATGCTTTTATCTCTAAATATTTTCCTCCCGCTAAGATCATCTCTCTTAGAAACGATATTATGAATTTTAAGCAACTTGATCATGAACATGTTGCACAAGCTTGGGAGGGAATGAAATTAATGATATGTAATTGCCCTACACATGGTTTGAATTTATGGATGATTATACAAATTTTTTATGCCGGATTGAATTTTGCTTCTAGAAATCTTTTAAATTCGGCCGTGGGAGGCACTTTTATGGAAATCATTTTAGGAGAAGCTACTAAACTCCTAGATAATATTATGGTTAATTATTCTCAATGGCACACTGAAAGATCTACTAGTAAAAAGGTGCATGCAATTGAAGAAATTGATGTTTTGAGTGGAAAGATGGATGAACTTATGAAATTATTTGCTAATAAGAGTGTTTCTTCTGATCCCAATGGTATGCCTTTGTCTACTTTGATTGAGAATAATAATGAATCTATGGATGTCAATTTTGTTGGTATGAACAATTTTGGTAACAACGCTTATAGAGGAAACTTTAATCCTAGGCCGCATCCTAGTAATTCCTCTAATAATTATGGTAATTCCTACAACAACTCTATGGAAATTTTAATAAGATGCCCTCCTATTTTGAGACTAGTGTTAAAGAATTTATGATTTCTCAAAAGAATTTCAATGCCTTGCTTGAAGAAAAATTGCCTAAGATCGATGAATTGGCTAGGAACGTGGATAGAATTTCTCTTGATGTTGATTCTTTGAAACTTAGATCTATTCCACCTAAGCATGATATCAATGAGTCTCTCAAAGCCATGAGAATTTCCATTGATGAGTGGAAAGAAAGAACCGCTAGGATGCGTGCTAAGAAAGAGTGCTTTGTAAAAGCGTCTTCTTCCAGTTTTCGTGATAATAAAGATGAAGATCTAAAAGTAATTGATGTGTCCCCTATTAAATCTTTGTTTTTCAATATGAATCTTGGTAATGATGGGACTGGAGATGAGTCAACTTTAGTTAAAAGGCGTCCCAATGATTCGGAGTTTTTAGATCTTGATGCAAAATTTGGTAAAAATGGGATTGAAGAGGTCAAAACTTTACATAGCAATGAACCCACTATATTGGATTTCAAGGAATTTAATTATGATAATTGTTCTTTAATAGATTGTATTTCCTTGTTGCAATCCGTGTAAATTCTCCGCATGCTTATAGTCAAAACTTTACATAGCAATGAACCCACTAAACATAGCGTTGATGCTTTAATGCAATCTTATGAAGAAAAACTTGAATTGGAAGTTTCTATCCCTAGAAAACTTTCTGATGAGTTGGAACCTACTATTAAAATTAAAATTAAAGATCATGAATGCTATGCTTTGTGTGATTTGGGTGCTAGTGTTTCCACGATTCCAAAAGCTTTGTGTGATTTGTGGGGTTTCCGTGAATTCGATGATTGTTCTTTAAACTTGCACCTTGCGGATTCCATCATTAAGAAACCTATGGGAAGAATTAATTATGTTCTTATTGTTGCAAATAGGAATTATGTGCCCGTAGATTTCATTGTTCTCGACATAGATTGCAATCCTACATGTCCTATTATTCTTGGTAGACCTTTCTTTAGAACGATTGGTGCAATTATTGATATGAAAGAAGGAAATATTAGATTCCAATTTCTGTTAAGGAAAGGCATGGAACACTTTCCTAGGAAGAAAATTAAATTACCTTATGAATCTATTATGAGAGCCACTTATGGATTGCATACCAAAGATGATAATACCTAGATCTATTCTTGCCTTTATGCCTAGCTAGGGGCGTTAAACGATGGCGCTTGTTGGGAGGCAACCCAATTTTATTTCTTGCTTTTTGGTTATGTTTAGGAATAAATAATATATCTAGCTTCTGGTTAGATGTATTTTTGTGTTTTATTTAGTGTTTGTGCCAAGTAGAACCTTTGGGAAGACTTGGGTGAAGTCTTTTTGATCCTGCTGTAAAAAACAGAAACTTTAGCGCTCACGAGATTAGCCACAAGTTTTTACTGGAGAGTGATATTTAGTTGATTATTTTTGAAGATGATTAATAGATAAATTCCTCACGTCCAGCAATTTATTTTATAATTTTTGGAGTTCCAGAAGTTTGCGTTAGGTACAGATTACTACAGACTGTTCTGTTTTTGACAGATTCTGTTTTTCGTGTGTTGTTTGCTTATTTTGATGAATCTATGGCTAGTAATGGAGTTTATGAACCATAGAGAAGTTGGAATACAGTAGTTTTAACACCAATATAAATAAAGAATGAGTTCATTACAGTACCTTGAAGTGGTGTTTTGTTTCTTTCGCTAACGGAGCTCACGAGATTTTCTGTTAAGTTTTGTGTTGTGAAGTTTTCAAGTTTTGGGTAAAGATTTGATGGATTATGGAAAAAGGAGTGGCAAGAGCCTAATCTTGGGGATACCCAAGGCACCCCAAGGTAAAATCTAAGGACAATCAAAAAGCCTAAGCTTGGGGATGCCCCGGAAGGCATCCCCTCTTTTGTCGCCATTCATCGGTAACTTTACTTGGAGCTATATTTTTATTCACCACATGATATGTGTTTTGCATGGAGCGTCTTGTATGATTTGAGTCTTTGCCTTTTTAGTTCACCACAATCATCCTTGCTGTACACACCTTTTGAGAGAGATACACATTATTCGGGATTTATTAGAATACTCTTTGTGCTTCACTTATATCTTTTGAGCTAAACAATTTTGCTCTAGCATTCACTTATATCTTTTAGAGCACGGTGGTGGTTATATTTTATAGAAATTATTGATCTCTCTTGCTTCACTTATATTATTTTGAGAGTCCTTTAGAACAGCATGGTAATTTGCTTTGGTTATCAAATTAGTCCTAATATGATAGGCATCCAAGATAAAAACTTTAAAGTGCATTGAATACTAAGGGAAGTTTGATACTTGATAGTTGTTTTGAGATATGGAGATAGTGATATTGAAGTTGTGCTAGTTGAGTAGTTGTGAATTTGAGAAATACTTGTGTTGAAGTTTGCAAGTCCCGTAGCATGCACGTATGGTAAACGTTGTGTGACAAATTTGAAACATCAGGTGTACTTTGATTGTCATCCTTATGAGTGGCGGTCGGGGACGAGCGACGGTCTTTTCCTACCAATCTACCCCCCTAGGAGCATGCGCTTAGTGCTTGGTTTTTGATGACTTGTAGATTTTTGCAATAAGTATATGAGTTCTTTATGACTAATGTTGAGTCCATGGATTATACACACTCTCAACCTTCCACCATTGCTAGCCTCTTCGGTACCGTGCATTGCCCTTTCTCACCTTGAGAGTTGGTGCAAACTTCGCCGGTGCATCCAAACCCCGTGATACGATACACTCTATCACACATAAACCTCCTTACATCTTCCTCAAAACAGCCACCATACCTACCTATTATGGCATTTCCATAGCCATTCCGAGATATATTGCCATGCAACCTTCCACCGTTCCGTTTATTATGACACGCTTCATCATTGTCATATTTCCTTGCATGATCATGTAGTTGACATCGTATTTGTGGCAAAGCCACCATGCATATTATGTCATACATGTCACTCTTGATTCATTGCCCATCCCGGTACACCGCCAGAGGCATTCATATAGAGTCATACTTTTGTTCTAGTATCGAGTTGTAATCATTGAGTTGTAAATAAATAGAGGTGTGATGATCATTATTAATAGAGCATTGTCCCCCAAAAAGGAAAGGCCAAATGAAAAAAATAAGGCCCCGAAAAAATAGAAAATATAATAAAAAAGGGACAATGCTACTATCCTTTTTCCACACTTGTGCTTCAAAGTAGCACCATGATCTTTATGATAGAGATTATCTTGTTTTGTCACTTTATTATACTAGTGGGAATTTTTCATTATAGAACTTGGCTTGTATATTCTAACGATGGGCTTCCTCAAATGCCCTAGGTCTTCATGAGCAAGCAAGTTGGATGCACACCCACTTAGCTTATTTTGTTGAACTTTCATACATTTATAGCTCTAGTGCATCTGTTGCATGGAAATGCCTACTCCTTGCATTGACATCAATTGATGGGCATCTCCCTAGCCCGTTGATTAGCCGCGTCAATGTGAGACTTTCTCTTTTTTTGTCTTCTCCACACAACCCCCATCATCATTATTCCATTCCACCCATAGTGCTATATCCATAGCTCACGCTCATGTATTGCGTGAAAGTTGAAAAAAGTTTGAGATTACTAAAGTATGAAACAATTGCTTGGCTTGTCATCGGGGTTGTGCAATATGAGAGCATCTTGTGTGACGAAAATGAAGCATGGCCCTACTATATGATTTTGTAGGGATGAGCTTTCTTTTCCTATGTTATTTTGAGAAGACATAATTGCTTGATTAGTAAGCTTGAAGTATTATTATTTTGATGTTAATATTAAACTTTTATCTAGAATCTTTCGGATCTGAACATTCATGCCACAATAAAGAAAATTACATTGAAGAATGTGCTAAGTAGCATTCCACATCAAAAATTCTGTTTTTATCATTTACCTACTCGAGGACGAGCAGGAATTAAGCTTGGGGATGCTTGATACGTCTCCAACGTATCTATAATTTTTGATTGCTCCATGCTATTATATATTCTATTTTGGATGTTTAATGAGCTTTATTATACACTTTCATATTATTTTTGGGACTAACCTATTAACCCAAGGCCCAGTGCAAATTGCTGTTTTTTTGCCTATTTCAGTGTTTCGCAGAAAAGGAATATCAAACGGAATGAAACCTTCGGGAGCGTGATTTTTGGAACAAACGTGATCCAGAGGACTTGGAGTGGACGTAAAGCAATCGACAAGGAGGCCACGAGGAAGGGGGGCGCGCCTACCCCCCTGGGCGCGCCCTCCACCCTCGTGGGCCCCTCGTGGCTCCACCAACCTACTTCTTCCTCCTATATATACCTACGTACCCCGAAACCATCGAGGAGCACCACGAAAACCTAACTCCACCGCCGCAACCTTCTGTACCCATGAGATCCCATCTTGGGGCCTTTTCCAGCGCTCCGCCGGAGGGGGCATCGATCATGGAGGGCTTCTACATCAACACCATAGCCTCTCCGATGATGTGTGAGTAGTTTACCACAGACCTTCGGGTCCATAGTTATTAGCTAGATGGCTTCTTCTCTCTCTTTGGATCTCAATACAAAGTTCTCCTCGATCTTCTTGGAGATCTATTTGATGTAACTCTTTTTGCCGTGTGTTTGTTGAGATCCGATGAATTGTGGGTTTATGATCAAGATTATCTATGAACAATATTTGAATCTTCTCTGAATTCTTTTATGTATGATTGGTTATCTTTGCAAGTCTCTCTGAATTATCAGTTTGGTTTGGCCTACTAGATTGATCTTTCTTGCCATGGGAGAGGTGCTTAGCTTTGGGTTCAATCATGCGGTGCTCGATCCCAGTGACAGTAGGGGAAACGACACGTATTGTATTGTTGCCATCGAGGATAAAAAGATGGGGTTTATATCGTATTGCTTGAGTTTATCCCTCTACATCATGTCATCTTGCCTAATGCGTTACTCTGTTCTTATGAACTTAATACTCTAGATGCATGCTGGATAGCGGTCGATGTGTGGAGTAATAGTAGTAGATGCAGGCAGGAGTCGGTCTACTTGTCACGGACGTGATGCCTATATACATGATCATGCCTAGATATTCTCATAATTATGCACTTTTCTATCAATTGCTCGACAGTAATTTGTTCACCCACCGTAATACTTATTCTATCTTGAGAGAAGCCACTAGTGAAACCTATGGCCCCCGGGTCTATTTTCCATCATATTAATCTCCCGTCAACAAGCTATTTCTGGCGCCGTTGCTTTTGCAATCTTTACTTTTAATCTTTATCATAAAAATACCAAAAATATTATCTTATCATCTCTATCAGATCTCACTTTTGCAAGTGGCCGTGAAGGGATTGACAACCCTTTTATCGTGTTGGTTGCAAGGTTCTTATTTGTTTGTGTAGGTACGAGGGACTTGCGTGTGGCCTCCTACTGGATTGATACCTTGGTTCTCAAAAACTGAGGGAAATACTTACGCTACTTTGCTACATCACCCTTTCCTCTTCAAGGGAAAAACCAACGCATGCTCAAGAGGTAGCATAAATCAGTAAGAGACATCATAGATCGCACCATATCTAGTAAAGTACAATTACGACGTTCGGACACACCATTATGCTGTGGTGTTCCGGGTGGGGTGAGTTGCGAAACTATTCCGATTGTTTCAAATAAAGACCAAACTCGTAACTCAAATATTCTCCTCCATGATCAGATCGTAGAAACTTTATTTTCTTGTTACGATGATTTTCCACTTCACTCTGAAATTCTTTGAACTTTTCAAATGTTTCAGACTTATGTTTCATCAAGTAGATATACCCATATCTACTCAAATCATCTGTGAAGGTGAGAAAATAATGATACCCGCCGCGAGCCTCAACATTCATTGGACCACATACATCAGTATGTATGATTTCCAACAAATCTGTTGCTCGCTCCATTGTTCCGGAGAACGGCATTTTAGTCATCTTGCCCATGAGGCATGGTTCGCAAGTACCAAGTGATTCATAATCTAGTGATTCCAAAAGTCCATCAGAATGGAGTTTCTTCATGCGCTTTACACCAATATGACCTAAACGGCAGTGCCACAAATAAGTTGCACTATCATTATCAACTCTGCATCTTTTGGCTTCAATATTATGAATATGTGTATCACTATTATCGAGATTAAAAAAGAATAGACCACTCTTCAAGGGTGCATGACCATAAAAGATATTACTCATATAAATAGAACAACCATTATTCTCTGATTTAAATGAATAACCGTCTCGCATCAAACAAGATCCAGATATAATGTTCATGCTTAACACTAGCACCAAATAACAATTATTCAGGTCTAAAACTAATCCCGAAGGTAGATGTAGAGGTAGCGTGCCGACCGCGATCACATCGACTTTGGAACCATTTCCCACGCGCATCGTCACCTCGTCCTTAGCCAATCTTCGCTTAACCCGTAGTCCCTGTTTCGAGTTGCAAATATTAGCAACAGAACCAGTATCAAATACCCAGGCACTACTACGAGAATCAGTAAGGTACACATCAATAACATGTATATCACATATACCTTTGTTCACCTTGCCATCCTTCTTATCCGCCAAATACTTGGGGCAGTTCCGCTTCCAGCCAGTCCCTTTGCAGTAGAAGCACTCAGTCTCAGGCTTAGGTCCAGACTTGGGCTTCTTCACTTGAGCAGCAACTTGCTTGCCGTTCTTCTTGAAGTTCCCCTTCTTCCCTTTACCCTTTTTCTTGAAACTGGTGGTCTTGTTGACCATCAACACTTGATGCTCCTTCTTGATTTCTACCTCCGCAGCCTTTAGCATTGCGAAGAGCTCGGGAATTGTCTTATCCATCCCTTGCATATTATAGTCCATCACGAAGCTCTTGTAGCTTGGTGGTAGTGATTGAAGAATTCTGTCAATGACACTATCATCCGGAAGATTAACTCCCGGTTGAATCAAGTGATTGTTACACCCAGACATTTTGAGTATATGCTCACTGACAGAACTATTCTCCTCCATCTTGCAGTTGTAGAACTTATTGGAGACTTCATATCTCTCAATCCGGGCATTTGCTTGAAATATTAACTTCAACTCCTGGAACATCTCATATGCTCCATGACGTTCAAAACGTCGTTGAAGTCCCGGTTCTAAGCCGTAAAGCATGGCACACTGAACTATCGAGTAGTCATCAGCTTTGCTCTGCCACACGTTCATAACATCTGGTGTTGCTCCTGCAGTGGGTTTGGCACCTAGCGGTGATTCCAGGACGTAATTCTTCTGTGCAGCAATGAGGATAATCCTCAAGTTATGGACCCAGTCCGTGTAATTGCTACCATCATCTTTCAACTTTGCTTTCTCAAGGAACGCATTAAAATTCAACGGAACTATAGCACGGGCCATCTATCTACAACAACATAGACATGCAAAATACTATCAGGTACTAAGTTCATGATAAATTAAAGTTCAATTTATCAAATTACTTAAGAACTCCCACTTAAATAGACATCCCTCTAATCATCTAAGTGATCACGTGATCCATATCAACTAAACCATGTCCGATCATCACGTGAGATGGAGTAGTTTTCAATGGTGAACATCACTATGTTGATCATATCTACTATATGATTCACGCTCGACCTTTCGGTCTCAGTGTTCCGAGGCCATATCTGCATATGCTAGGCTCGTCAAGTTTAACCCGAGTATTCTGCATGTGCAAAACTGGCTTGCACCCATTGTATGTGAACGTAGAGCTTATCACACCCGATCATCACGTGGTGTCTCAGCACGACGAACTTTCGCAATGGTGCATACTCAGGGAGAACACTTATACCTTGAAATTTAGTGAGATATCATCTTATAATGCTACCGTTGATCTAAGCAAAATAAGATGCATAAAAGATAAACATCACATGCAATCAATATAAGTGATATGATATGGCCATCATCATCTTGTGCCTTTGATCTCCATCTCCAAAGCACCGTCATGATCACCATCGTCACCGGCGCGACACCTTGATCTCCATCGTAGCATCGTTGTTGTCTCGCCAACTATTGCTTCTACGACTATCGCTACCGCTTAGTGATAAAGTAAAGCAATTACATGGCTATTGCATTTCATACAATATTTCATACAATAAAGCAACAACCATATGGCTCCTGCCAGTTGCCGATAACTCGGTTACAAAACATGATCATCTCATACAATAAAATTTAGCATCATGTCTTGACCATATCACATCACAACATGCCCTACAAAAACAAGTTAGACGTCCTCTACTTTGTTGTTGCAAGTTTTACATGGCATCTACGGGTTGAGCAAGAACCGTTCTTACCTACGCATCAAAACCACAACGATATTTCATCAAGTATGTGATGTTTTAACCTTCACAAGGACCGGGCGTAGCCACACTCGATTCAACTAAAGTTGGAGAAAATGACACCCGCGAGCCACCTGTGTGCGAAGCACGTCGGTAGAACCAGTCTCGCGTAAGCGTACGCGTAATGTCGGTCCGGGCCGCTTCATCCAACAATACCGCTGAATCAAAGTGTGACATGCCGGTAAGCAGTATGACTTGTATCGCCCACAACTCACTTCTGTTCTACTCGTGCATATAACATCTACGCATAAACCTAGCTCGGATGCCACTGTTGGGGAACGTAGTAATTTCAAAAAAATTCCTACGCACACGCAAGATCATGGTGATGCATAGCAACGAGAGGGGAGAGTGTCGTCCACGTACCCTCGTAGACCGTAAGCAGAAGCATTATGACAACGCAGTTGATGTAGTCGTACGTCTTCCCGATCCGACCGACCCAAGTACCGAACGCACGGCACCTCCGAGTTCAGCACACGTTCAGCTCGGTGACGTCCCACGAACTCACGATCCAGCAGATCTTCGAGGGAGAGTTCCGTCAGCACGACGGCATGATGACGGTGATGATGATGCTACCGATGCAGGGCTTCGCCTAAGCACCGCTACGATATGACCGAGGTGGATTATGGTGGAGGGGGGCACCGCACATGGCTAAAAGATCAACTGATCAACTTGTGTGCCTATGGGGTGCCCCCTCCCCTGTATATAAAGGAGTGGAGGAGGGGAAGGGGCCGGCCCTCCTAGGCGCGCCCCAAGGGGAGTCCTACTCCCACCGGGAGTAGGACTCCAACCGTTCCAAGAGTAGGAGTAGGAGAGAGGGAAGGAGGAGAGAGGGGGAGGAAAGGGGGCGCCCCCCTCCTTGTCCAATTCGGACTAGAGGGGGGTGCGCGGCCTGCCCTGGCCGCAACTCCTCTTCACTCCCCGGGGAGTTCTGGTAACCCCCCGGTACTCCGGTATTTGTCCGAACTTGCCCGGAACCCTTCCGAAGTCCAAACATAGTCATCCAATATATCGATCTTTATGTCTCGACCATTTCGAGACTCCTCGTCATGTCCGTGATCATATCTGGGACTCCAAACTACCTTCGGTACATCAAAACACATAAAATCATATTACCGATCATCACCGAAAGTTAAGCATGCGGACCCTACGGGTTCGAGAACTATGTAGACATGACCGAGACTTGTCTTCGGTCAATAACCAATAGCGGAACCTGGATGCTCATATTGGCTCCTACATGTTCTACGAAGATCTTCATCGGTCAAACCGCATAACATACGTTGTTCATCGGTATCTCAATACTTAGTTCAATCTCATTACCGGCAAGTCTCTTTACTCGTTCCGTAATACATCATCCCGCAACTAACTCATCAGTTGCGTTGCTTACAAGGCTTATAGTGATGTGCATTACCGAGAGGGCCCAGAGATACCTCTCCGACAATCGGAGTGACAAATCCTAATCTCGATCTATCTCAACAAGTACCATCGGAGACACCTGTAGAGCACCTTTATAATCACCCAGTTATGTTGTGACGTTTGGTAGCACACAAAGTGTTCCTCTGGTATTCGGGAGTTGCATAATCTCATAGTCATAGGAACATGTATAAGTCATGAAGAAAGCAATACCAATATACTAAACGATCAAATGCTAAGCTAACGGAATGGGTCAAGTCAATCACATCATTCTCTAATGATGTGATCCCGTTAATCAAATGACAACTCATGTCTATGGCTAGGAGACTTAACCATCTTTGATTCAACGAGCTAGTCAAGTAGAGGCATACTAGTGACACTTAGTTTGTCTGTATGTTCACACACGTACTAAGTTTCCGGTTAATACAATTCTAGCATGAATAATAAACATTTATCATGATATAAGGAAATATAAATAACAACTTTATTATTGCCTCTAGGGCATATTTCCTTCACGCACTCCCGACGCCCTCGTCGAAAGCCTGTGTACTACTCCGCCGCTTCGCATCAACCATGGTTGCCTGCCCCGCTGGAATCCGCACCGGCACTTGGTCCCCCGAGGCACTCGGTCTCACCGGCCATGTCGCGGATCTCCCTGAACGGGTGTCATGCCTATCCTTGAAGCACATTCTAATGCTCATTTTACTAGTAAATTCGGAAACCGTAAAAGGAACTTCCTAAAATTCAAGGGAAAATTGAAAAAGAACAATGGTCAGAAGACCAACGGTCAAATTAAGGGGAAGGTCATTTCAAGAAAAATGATCATATGACTTCTCTCAAACTTGTCAAAGGTGTGGATGCATGAATCATTGTACTAATCAATGTCGAATTCCCAAGCACCTTGTGGATCTGTACATGAAGTACGGTGGAAAAGGCAAACAAGTTCATGGAAATAAAGCTGAAGCTCACTTCAACGCCATTCAAGTGTAACACCCCGAGAATCATGCTACAGTAACTCTCTGTGGTTAAGCTAATCATGTTGCTAAACAGGGCTTGATCACATTGGAATCACATTTCTTTTCAAACTCCTAATCCAAACTTCAATTAAATTTAAAAGTGGAAAATAAAAGTTTTCAAAAATTTAAACAAAAATGTTCGGGCCATGTCAATTATTGCATCGGTAATTATGGTGAAGTAATCACATTTTTATAAAATGCCTAAATGCTTTTAAATGAATTAAAATAGAAAAGAAAATAAATAAATAAAGAGAAAACAGAACAAAAAGAAAAAGAAAACAAACAAGAAAAAGGAACCCCCCTTCCCCCACTGGACCCTGGCCCAACTGGGCCGACCCCAGGCCCAGCCGGCCTAGCCCACCTCCCCGGGTCGCCCTCCCCTTCCCTGTTCCCCTGACCGGGGTCGGAACAGGGGCAGGTCCCCGCCGCACCACCTCGCCCGCGACGGGGGAGGATAAGGCCGCCCCGACGCCTCGGCCTCCGCCCATCCCTCCCACTTGCCCCTTTCGCTCGCCTCTGCGCCCCCCTCCCCCAGATCCACCTCTCCCCTCACCCTCTCCTTCGTTCTGGAGAGGAGACCGACGCGGTCGCCGCCGTTCTCCATCGTTCACGCGGCCACCGAGCCCCGTTCCCCTCCCCGACGTGTCCACGAGCTCCGCCGCGTCGAGCCCGTCCTCCCCGACCACCTGCTCGAGCCGGGACCCCCACATCACCCCCAACGCCGTCGCCTTCTTCCTCGGGTCGCCGCCGTCTTCTTCGACTCCGGCGACTGCTGCTGCTATTAAGCCACCCACGGGCCTTTCTTGCGCCGCGCGGTGAGCCCCTCATCCTCTCCCCTCGCTCTCCTGACCTCTTGAGCTCTTGTAGCCGCCGCTCTGCTTGCGCCCGAACGCGTCGCCGCGGAGCTCGCCGCCGGCAAGGCTCCGGTGACCTTTTGGTCACGGGCTCAAGCCCGTTGCACTCCCCACAGCGCGTAGATGCTCCCCAGCCCCTCCGCTTGCTCGATAGCACGCCGTAGCCCCGTTTCCGTCGGGCACCCGTGCACGCCGCCGCCTCCGCCGCTCGCCGGCGCCGATTCCGGCCAAGTCCGACGAAGCTACGGCCACCACCGGATGCGGCGCTGCGAGCTCCTTCGAATGAGCCTAGCCCCGCTCCTCCCCGAGCCCCGTAGCGCGATTCCGGCCAACTCCGGCGAGGGGCCGCCTCTGTTTTGGTCGCCGGAGTCGCTCCGGCGCCAGCCGCCGACGTGGCTGGCCTGGGGCCACTCCAGAGCCACTGCCAGTGGGCCCTGTGGGTCCCAGTTGACTGGGCAGGCCCCAGTCAACTGCTGACTGGGCAGGCCCCACCACTTAATCCGATAATTAAAACGTTTTAATAATTAAAACTAATCAGTTTAGGTAATTAGACTATGACAGGTGGGGTCCAGTAGTTAATTAATCTAATTTTAGTTAATTTAATCTTCTGATTAGTCCACTGTCTATGACAGGTAGGACCCACCTGTCTGGTTTGACTGGTCAGCCGACCTGTTGACCTGCTGACGTCAGCATTACCTCATGCTGACGTCATAATTCATTTTTGCTAAATTCAAATAATTCCAGAAATTCAAATAATCTTCGAAAATTCATACCTTTTAAACCGTAACTCGGATGAAAATGTTTTCTACATGAAAGTTGCTCAGAACGACGAGACGAATCCGGATACGCAGTCCGTTCGTCCACCACACTTCCCTAACCTATCGAACCCGCAACTTTCCCCCTCCGGTCCATCTGTCCAAAAACGCAAAACATCGGGAATACTTTCCCGGACGTTCCCCCCCTTCGCCGGTACCACCTACTGTCGCGTTAGGACACACCTCGCACTGCTCATTGTCATGTCACGCATCGTCTTGCTTATGTTTGCATGGTATTTACTGTTTCTCCCCCCTCTTCTCTCCGGTAGACTACGAGACTGACGCTGCTGCTGCCCAGTTCGACTACGGAGTCGACGACCCCTCCTACTTGCCGGAGCAACCAGGCAAGCCCCCCCCTTGATCACCAGATATCGCCTATTCTTCTCTATACTGCTTGCATTAGAGTAGTGTAGCATGTTACTGCTTTTCGATATCCTATCCTGATGCATAGCCTATCCTTGCTACTACTGTTGATACCTTTACCTGCAATCCTACATGCTTAGTATAGGATGCTAGTTTTCCATCAATGGCCCTACATTCTTGTCCGTCTGCTGTGCTATACTATCGGGCCGTGATCACCTGGGCGGTGATCACGGGTATATACTATATACATTATATACATGACACATGTGATGACTAAAGTCGGGTCGGCTCGTAGGAGTACCCGCGAGTGGATCTTGGTGGCGAAGTGACAGGGCAGGTTGAGACCGCCTAGGTGAGAGGTGGGCCTGGCCCTGGTCGGCGTTCGCGGTTACTTAACACGCTTAACGAGATCTTGGTATTTGATCTGAGTCTGGCCATTTGGTCTATACGCACTAACCATCTACGTGGGAGTAGTTATGGGTATCCGGACGTCGTGGTATCAGCCGAAGCTCTTTTGACGTCAGCGACTGAGTGGCGCGCGCCGCATTGGACTGTAAGCTCGCGCTTGTATTAAGGGGGCTAGGTCTACTTCCGGCCGCGTACGCAACGTGCAGGTGTGCATAGGGCGATGGGCCCAGACCCCTGCGTGCATAGGTTTAGACCGGCGTGCCGACCTCTCTGTTGAGCCTAGGTGGGGCTGCGACGTGTTGATCTTACGAGGCTGGGCATGACCCAGAAAAGTGTGTCCGACCAAATGGGATCGAGCGTGTTGGGTTATGTGGTGCACCCCTGCAGGGAAGTTTATCTATTCGAATAGCCGTGTCCCTCGGTAAAAGGACGACCCGGAGTTGTACCTTGACCTTATGACAACTAGAACTGGATACTGAATAAAATACACCCTTCCAAGTGCCAGATACAACCCGGTGATCGCTCTCTAACAGGGCGACGAGGAGGGGATCGCCGGGTAGGATTATGCTATGCGATGCTACTTGGAGGACTTCAATCTACTCTCTTCTACATGCTGCAAGATGGAGATGACCAGAAGCGTAGTCTTCGACAGGACTAGCTATCCCCCTCTTATTCTGTCTTTCTGCAGTTCAGTCCACTGATATGCCCCTTTACACATATACCCATGCATATGTAGTGTAGCTCCTTGCTTGCGAGTACTTTGGATGAGTACTCACGGTTGCTTCTCTCCCTCTTTTCCCCCCTTTCCTTCCTATCTGGTTGTCGCAACCAGATGTTGGAGTCCAGGAGCCAGACGCCACCGTCGTCGATGACACCTACGACACTGGAGGTGCCTACTACTACGTGCAGGCCGCTGATGATGACCAGGAGTAGTTAGGAGGATCCCAGGCAGGAGGCATGTGCCTCGTTCGATCTGTATCCCAGTTTGTGCTAGCCTTCTTAAGGCAAACTTGTTTAACCTATGTCTGTACTCAGATATTGTTGCTTCCGCTGACTCGTCTGTGATCGAGCACTTGTATTCGAGCCCTCGAGGCCCCTGGCTTGTATTATGATGCTTGTATGACTTATTTATGTTGTAGAGTTGTGTTGTGATATCTTCCCGTGAGTCCCTGATCGTGATCGTACACATTTGCGTGCATGATTAGTGTACGGTCAAATCGGGGGCGTCACATCAAGATAACCCTCAAGTTGGTCCTTCTCAAAGCACTATTCAAGTATACAAGCCAAAGGACAATATCATCGTCGATGAAGACATGCTTGTGGATTACACCCAAGATGTTTTTGGAGACCTCAGTTAATCTCCATAAAAGTTGATGTCACTTAGCTATTTAAAAACTACAAGATGTTATATATTGTATAACAATAAGTAGAATAAAGTCTTTCAGACTATGTATATTGTA
Source organism: Aegilops tauschii subsp. strangulata (assembly GCF_002575655.3). Taxonomy (NCBI): domain Eukaryota; kingdom Viridiplantae; phylum Streptophyta; class Magnoliopsida; order Poales; family Poaceae; genus Aegilops; species Aegilops tauschii. The sequence continues at coordinate 529,637,481 of NC_053036.3, forward strand.
TTATGTGAATCAAACATAATATTGTAATGAATTTATATTTAATATTGTAATATAAATATTGTGTATGTAATCTGATGAATATATGAATGGAAGTATATTTATTCCAAAATATTCTCTTTCTATCTATAGAACTTTTACGGGAACAATCCGATGGAAGAAGAGTTATGTTTAGTGGATAGTGCTACCACGAACACAATTTTAAGGGAAGCAAAATATTTCCAAACTCTTACTGGAATAGGTATGATGAGAAAAATTATAAGTAATTCTGTTGGTTATAATTTACCAATTAAAAGATTTCCCAAATCATCAGATTTTGTATGCACCGCCTGTGCTACCGGAAAATTAATTATTAAGCCATCTTACCTTAAAGTTAAAAATGAGTCACTTAATTTTCTTGAAAGAATTCAAGGAGATATATGTGGTCCAATACAACCTCTATCTGGAACATTTAGGTTACTTCATGGTGCTAATCGATGCATCTACTAGATGGTCACATGTGTGTCTATTATCCACACATAACCATGCTTTTGCCAAATTAATTGCTCAAATTATCAAATTGAGAGCGAATCATCCTGAACACAGGATAAAAACAATAAGAATGGACAATGCTGCTGAATTTAGTTCACGCGCGTTTAATGATTATTGTATGGCTTTAGGAATCCATCTAGAACATTGAGTACCCTATGTTCATACTCAAAATGGAATGGCTGAATCTTTAATCAAAAGAGTAAAATTAATTGCTAGACCATTCTTACATAATTGCAATTTACCAACCTCTTGTTGGGGACATGCGGTTTTACATGCCGCGGATCTGATACAAGTCAGACCAACTGCATATCATGAAACCTCCCAATTTCAAATAGTACGTGGCAATCACCCAAGTATTTCCAAACTGCGAAAATTCGGTTGCGATGTATATTTACTGATATCACCACCGCAGCGTACCTCTATGGCCCCCCATAGAAAATTAGGAATCTATGTGGGATATATTTCTCCGTCAATTATAAAATATTTAGAACCCCTAATAGGGGACCTGTTCACAACCCGGTATGCTGATTTAATTTTTGATGAGGACCATTTCCCGACATTAGGGGGAGAAACAAACCACAAAGAATGTCAGGAAATAGATTGGAATGTTACAGGCATTCAGTCCTTAGATCCACGTACTAACGAATCTGAATCTGAAGTTCAGAAAATTATAGATTTGCAACACTTTGCAAATAACCTGCCAGACGCATTTACTGATCACAAAGGTGTCACTAAATCTTGGGGATTTTGATTTGTTGCGACGACTTATTTGGGACATTGACAATTTGCCATTGTCTACTTTGCAATTGATATTTTACCACTTCTTAGTTGGAACTTTTGAGGATTTGCCCTTGCCCACGTGCAATACCGAATTTGCCCATGTTCTCAATTGGCCGAGCATGCAGACGAGCTCTTCCTGTTCGTTCATTCCTGTCAGAGCTGCTATACTGATTATTTCATGAGAGTATGGCGAGCATGCAAGCAGCTGGTCGATTCTTCTATGATAGCAAACGAGGTTTTTTTCTATGCTAATACACATCACTGATTGCTCCTGCTCCAAGAGCCAGGATTATGCATCACATCAGCTGCCATTCGTTCAGAGCACAAGAGTCTACGCGGCTGGCCAGAACGGAGGCACAAGACGTGAGCAGCACCAACGGCACTATGTGTGACGGCGACGACCAGAAGCAACTGTTGTAGCACTAGTATGCGGGCGAGGAAGAGCAGGATGGGGCAGGCGGGTGTCCCTGGCGAACTGAGTAACAGGGAGCGGCGGATGGAAGCGGCTGAACGGTTCGGCGGTAGCCTAAAGCACTCTCCGGTGCTCCCTAGCCGTTGCGGTGCACTCGCCGGCGCCGTTCCCGCTCGCTAGCCGCTGCAGTGCGCTCGGCACCGCACAGGTCCTCTCTGCAGGGGCCGCCCGGGAGCAACAAAGGCGACAACGGCGGGGCAGTATCAGTATGGGCGGCGGCGGCTGAGTTACGAGTTAGGGTTCATCCTAATTTGGGAGGAGGCTGTGCAGTCAAACAGGTAAAAGGGTAGTTTTGTCCTCTGTTTTGTGCACTTATTCTGTCTCTCATTTACATAGATTGTTTTTGTGTTGAAAAGTGGCAAAAAATCAAAACGCAAACTAAGAAGTGTCACCAGATCAATTTCAGTGTAATGAGTGGCAAAATGTCAAAGTCCAAAGTAACTAATGGCAAATAATCAAATCGCCCCTAAATCTTATATCCATGCAGTTAATGCACCAGAACGAGTAGAGGTACCAAATAAAACTACTCAACCCCCAATTGCAAATAAAAGGGGGAGAAATCTGGTCAGTGGGGAAAAGGCTTCTCTAAAGCCTCCGCGGAAACAAAGAAAATTAAAATCTATGACGGTAAATGCAAATCAACCTCAAGTTGATGGACACCAAATAGATGTTCAACATCAAGAACCCAACATAAATGTGCACACAAATTATAATGTTGGGATATCGAAACAATCAGGCTATGTTGTTATGGGAAATCACACAGTGCCTGAAGAAATTAATGAAATATCCATAAATTATATTAATTCAAGAGAAACTTATAATAGAAACACTACATTTGTCGACACGGATTTCTCCTCGAAAATTGTTGGAACCCTTCAACTGGATCCAGAGCCAAAATCTATGAAAGAGTTCCTCAAACGCTCCGATTGGCCTAAATGGAAAGAGGCAATTAAGGCAGAATTATGCTCGCTTAGTAAAAAAAGAGGTATTTTCTAAAATAATACTACTCCTCATAAAGTCCTCCCTTTGGGAGTAAAATGGGTTTTTGTTCAAAAAAGGAACGAAAACAATGAGGTGGGGAGATACAAAGCGAGACTAGTAGCTCAAGGGTTTACGCAGAGACCCGGTATCAACTATGACGATACATATTCTCCTGTAATGAATGAAAATACATTTCGATACTTAATATCTTTGGCAGTACAAATGAATCTATCAATGCAGTTAATGGATGTAGTGACCGCTTATCTATATGGGTCACTTGATGTGGAAATTTATATGAAAGTTCCTGATGGACTTAAAATTCCGAATCCAAATATAAATCGCAACATGTATTGTGTAAAACTACAAACGTCACTCTATGGCTTGAAGCAGTCGGGTAAATTGTGGTATAACCGACTAAGTGAGTTCCTTCTCAGTAAAGGATACTCGAATGACAATGATTGCCCATGCGTATTTATATGTTGATGATCTCAACATCATTGGCAACGCATCAGATATAACTGTAGCACACAATCATTTAATGATGGAGTTTGCGATGAAAGATTTGGGAAGAACCAAATTCTGCTTACGTATACAACTTGAGCATTTTCCCCTAGGAATACTCGTTTATCAACCCGCTTACATTCAGATAATTTTGGAAAAAATCAACATGGATAAACCATATCCATCCAAAACACTATGGTCGTCTGATCCCTTGATATGAAGAAGGATCCTTTTAGACCTAGGGATGATAATGAGGAGGTATTGGGACCTGAGTTCCCATACCTTAGTGCCATAGGAGAACTAATGTACCTTGCAAATTGTACTAGACCAGACATTGCCTTTGCAGTAAATTTACTGGCTCGACATAGTGCAGCTCCAACAAAACGCCATTGGACGAGGGTAAAGAATATCTTCAGATATTTACAAGGTACTAAAGATTTTGGTTTATTCTATCAAAAAAATCAAGACATCACCCTGATTGGTTATAGTGATGCTGGATATCTTGCTGATCCCCATAATGCCAGGTCACAAACCTTGTATTTTGACATGGTGGAACTGCTATTTCATGGAACTCAACTAAACAGACATTAGTAGCAACTTCCACTAATCACTCTGAAATAAGAATTTGTATGGCTTCACAGAGTGATAAATCATATTCAGACATCATGCGATATTGGTTCATTAGAATCACCAACCATTATCTATGAAGATAATGTTGCATGTGTTGCTCAAATGCATGTGGGATATATTAAAAGTAATATCAAAAAACATATCTCTCCAAAACTATTTTTTCCTCATAAATTACAGAAAGATGGAGAGATTAATATTTTGCAAACAAAATCTTGTGACAATCTTGCGGATTTGTTCACTAAGTCTTTACCAGGAAAAACATTTCCAAAATGCATTCATGGTATTCGTATGAGACGACTACGAAATTTGCAATGTTCAGGGGGAGAAATTTCCTAGAACTAAACTTATGAGTTTTCCAACGGATTTCTCATGTGGTTTTAAATAAGTGATTAAATATACTAATGATATATCAAATTTCTATAGTTCCTCTTATATTTTCCTACATAAATAGTACAAGATTAAAGCTTCTGAAAGTTACAAAATCAAGGACTATCAAGAAGACGCAAGACTTTTGACACTCAAGATATATGTAGATTCTCAAGACAATGAAGATTAACAAACATCCTGTCCAAGGGGGAGTGTTAGGAATCTAGTAGTATTAGTATTAGGCTAATTAGGCGATTAGTAGATTCCTCAGAATATCCTAACTGGTTGTTGGAATCCTAGCGTTGTCCAGACGCAGTACCTAGCGAACAGTCATCGTGTCTTTCCAAACCGTTGTCGTGTCTTTCCGAATCGACGCGAACACTCTAACCGACTTGTACTTGCAACTGTTCAGGATATATAAAACCTGCAGTCATTATCAATGAAAGCACTCATTCACTTAATCTTTCTTTTCTTCTCATGTTTCACATATAATTATAGCCATCTCTAGCCCATCCCGCAAAATCATTTTACGGTTCCCGTGAAAACAGTTTTGTCACTATGATCTGTTCGACGTAACACAATTTTGCGATACGAGTTTACGGTTTTGTTTCGTCAGAACCCTCCCAATATAGCAAACCGATTTTCGTGTGCGGGAGCCGGCCACCCTATTTTTTTAGAAAACATCTAATATGTTCATATTCAATCATGGTAGTAAAATGAACACCATAAAGAAATAAAATTACATCCATATTCATAGACCACCTAGCGGTGACTACATGCACTTAAGCGAGCCAAAGGCGCGTCGCCGTCATTGCCCCTCCTCACTGAAGCTGGGCAAAACTTGTTGTAGTAGACAGTCAGGAAGTCGTCGTGCTAAGGCCCGATATGACCAACGCACCAGCATAGAAATCGCCGTCGATAATTAAAGAGTAGCGTAGATCAAAAGGATCCAATCTGCATACACACAAACGTAGGTGAACGACGAACAGATCCAAGCAAATCCACCAAAGACAGATTGGCCAGAGACACACTTCCACACTGTCGGATTTCGGGTTGCGGCAAAACCCTTGAGGTTCGAACACAGGGGTGCGCACGAAGATCTCTCCCTCCCCTAGCTCGCTCTCGCCACGATCGCCAGGCCTAGCGCGTCGAACCCAAAGAACAAAGGGACACAAGATTTATACTGGTTCGGGCCACCGATGTGGTGTAATACCCTACTCCAGTGTGGTGTGGTGGATTGCCTCTTGGGCTGAGGATGAACAGTTACAAGGGAAGAACAACCTCCTAAGGAGAGGTGCTCTTGTGCTTGGTGAGCTGGTGTGGTGTCTCTCCAGCTGATCTCGATCCGTCCCCCGTCTATGGTAGTGGCTAGTCCTACTTATAGAGGCTCTGGTCCTCTTCCCAAATATTGAGCGGGAAGGGATCCCACAACGGCCAAATTCGAAGGGAGACAACTAGTACAAGTTATCCTAATTAAGGTGGTCTTTGCCTGCCAAAGGCTCTGGTGGTGACGCCGTCTTGGGCTCCATGGTGACCTCTGTCCTGCCGTCCTGCTGGTCTTGGTCTCGTTGCACCGATATGGAAACCTTTGCCTGATGCCTCGGGACTCCTCGCCTGCGCTTGCCTCTTTAGCACCAAAGAGGAAACGAGGACACTGCGCGCGCTGGCGCCCGCCTGTCCTTGGTCATCATGGCTTATGTCATGGGAACCTTGCGAGGTGCCCATTGCCATGATCTCTCCGCCCCTTGCGAGCCAGCCTGGTGAGGACGCGCCCGAGGAGGTCTTGCGTCGTCCGCCTCACGAGGGTCTTGAGTGTTTGCTGGTGAAGATGGGCCGTACGGGGCCACTGGTGGAGCCACGCCCTGGGCCGCAGGCAGGCAAGTCTGGGGACCCCTGTTCCCAGAACATCGACAGTAGCCCCCGGGCCGAAGGTGTGCTCGGACTTGGCTTCGAGGCGAAGCCAAAGGGCAAGTGCGGAGCGCCGCGGACCCCCACAGCCTGCGGCCTTGGTCGACGCGTGGCGATTGATTGGACGTGGGCGTCTCCGCTTCCCCACGCAGCCTTGATATCCGCCTAGCTAGGCGGCCACCGTGGTTTACATAGTTATCCCCCATTGCTTGGCGACGCGCCCCTCCTAGTCTCCTGCCTTTCTGAATCAGCAACCTCCTCTTCCAATCTGCCCCAAGCTTGGCCCTCCTTGTCGCCATGGCACCCCGGCGAACGGAGAAGGGAAAGAAGAAGTCTGAGTCTTCATCCGGGCCACCCCTGGCCATTGAACCCGCCGTGGGCCGGTCATTGGTGCTCAACCAGGAGGCCATGGACAAGGTACGCCCCGCGCTCGCCGCTGACTCCAACAAATGGGGGAGGACGGCGGCCTGGCCTGCATCCTGCGCCTCCATCGATAGGACAGCCACTGAGGTCCAATTCTTCGTCGACGCCTTGTGGGCTGGCCTGATTCCTCCCTTCTCCGCCTTCTTCAACGCCGTGCTCTCCCACTATCAGATCCATATGTTGCACCTGGGTCCCCAATCGGTCGCCCTTCTTGTTGTCTTCGCCTTCGTCTGCGAGGCTATGGTGGGCATTGCTCCTTCCGTGGCCCTACTACGCCATTTCCTCTCGCTGCACCTGACTGATCCTCGGCAAAGCTCGGGATGCCTGAGCTTCCAGGCCGTGGCTGCGACGGCCGGCTCGGGAATTGACTTTGAGCTCCCACCATCCGCGAGCGGGTTCTGGACACGTTGGGTGTATGTGGATGTTGGCGTGCTCAGCCCCCTGCTCTCGCCGCCGTCGGCGCCTGCCTTTCCCAGCTCCGGCTGGGGCAACGAGAAGCTCACGGACTCCCGCCTTGTCTTCGTCTGGCTCCGGTTGAAGAGGCTGAAGGGTCTCGGTGTGACTGCGCCCATGGTGGTGAAGGAGTTCCTTCGACGCCGCGTCGCCCCACTCCAACGCCATTCTCGGCCGATATGGGCCTATCCGGTGGCCAGGATCGCATGAGGCTTCAGGAGTCACTACAAAAAAAAGACACATCCGTGACATTTTGGGACGAACAAGTTTTTTTCTGTCATACATATGACACTTCTATGACGATAATTGTGACAAAACCCGGTATCATCATAGATGTGGTGGGCTCCTACTTCTATGACAAAAAATCATGACAGAAAATGGGCTTTTCCTCCTGGGCGGGCCGGAGACGCAGCTGCATGACATTCTTTGGGCCGTCCATGATGGAAAAAACCATGGTAGAAGCGAGGTCGAGGAAAATTTCGGCGAGTTCCCAGTTACGGTGGGAGGTCGGGGGCCGAGCGATGCACGTTTCTCTCGTACACATACGCGCGTGTGTGCGAGGCGTTGGCTCTAACTGAACCCGAGCGAGGCGTTGGGCTCTAACTGAACCAGAGCGATTGCATTGCAGGCTAGGCGTTACTGAACCCGAGCGATCGATCGATGGCTGTTAACTGAACCCGATCGAGCGATTCCTTCGCTACTGCTGCTAACTGAAGCCGATCGATGCTGCCTCTGGGATGAACAGTGAGCGTTGCGGGGGGGGGGGGGGTTGGATGAACAGTGAGCGATGGCATTGCCTCTGGATGAACAGGACCCCGTGGTGTGGTGGAGGGCTGGATGAATAGTAGACAGTGAAGGGGTTCCCGTGGAGGGGTGGTTGAACAGGACCCCGTGGTGTGGAGGGCTGGATGAACAGTAGACGGTGGAGGGGTGCCCGTGGAGGGGTGGTTGAACAGTAGCCGGTGGAGTAGCGCGCGGTGGAGGCTGGATGAACAGGAGCCCGTGGAGGCTAGAGGAGGTCGACGGTAGCCCGTGGAGGCTGGAGGAGGTCGATGGTGGAGATGAACAGTATCCCGTGGAGTCCCGTTTTGCGGTACGCCACACCCCTCCCGATGAACAGGACCCCCGTTTCGACCGTAGGAGGTCCGTTTCGTCCGTTTTGCGGTACGCCACACCCCTCCCGATCAACAGGACCCCCATTTCGACCGTAGGAGGTCCGTTTCATCCGTTTTGCGGTACGCCACACCCCTCCCGATCAACAGGACCCCTGTTTCGACCGTAGGAGGTCCGTTTCCTCCGTTTTGCGGTACGCCACACCCCTCCCAATCAACAGGACCCCGTTCCGAATGTAGGAGGTCCGTTTCCTCCGTTGTGCGGTACGCCAGGCCTCGTTACCATCGCCTATTCCGTCCAAGCCCTCCCGATGAACACGACCACGCATTCCGTTCCGACCCAGCCGGTTGGCTCCCACGCGTTCCGTTGCCTCCCGATGAACACGACGCATTCCGTTGCCTCCCCATGAACATGACGCATTCCGTTGCCTCCCCATGAACACGACGCATTCCATTGCCTCCCCATGAACACGACGACGACGCTGTTTCTCCGTTCCGACCCAGCCATGTACACGAGCCCTGGCCGTACGTATGCGTGAGTAGGCGTTCGAGACCCCGCCCGTATGTACACATACGTGGCCGTATTTTGTTTCTTGCACCCTGGCCGCTGTACGTACATGTACATGCTACGTGCGCGCCTCTACAACGAAACGTACGCGCCTCTACTACGACACGTGCGCGCCTCTACATCCACCAGTATATATGTACGTACACGTTCGCGACCAGAATGACAACGCTACGTACGCTTCGACTAGGTGGGTCCCGACTGTCAGGCACTTCCTTGCCTGCGAAGATGTAGCTGGTGGGTCCCAGCAGTCAGGGGGCGAATCATTTTTTTTGCCCGGACGCACTTCCTTGCGTGCGAAGATGTAGCTGGTGGGTCCCAGCAGTCAGGGGCAAACGTTTTTTCGTGAAATCCGGTGGCCCGTCCGATGGGTCCCCACTGTCAGGTGGAGGAATAATTATTTTGCATGTAATAAGGAGGCACTTCCTTGCTACGGCCGTGGACCCAGCTGTCAGCCTCTCCACGTACAGTCCACGTCAGATGGAAGCCGTTCCTTGACCACGTTGACCACGCCGTGCCGAGAGCACCAGGGCAGTGGACGACGGAGAGGCCTAGGAAGGGGACGACGCGGAGCCGGGGAAGACGCGGCAGTGGATGCCCGCGCGTAGAGGAGTACGAGGGTTCACTGGTTCGCTGCGGTGTGAGGCTGCCGTCGCCGCAGAATAACAGGGGGTGTGGGTGAGTGGAGGGATGGCCTGGCCAGCGGTGGGAGTAGTAGGGGGCGGTGAGGCCTCCGCCGCATTGCAGCCGGCCACGGGAGGCAGGAGCACGACGCACGACTGGCGCTGGTTTGGGCGGCTGGAGCAAGAAGACCAGATGTTGAAGAAGCACTACGGCCGTTGGATGGACATCGTACGGTCACTGGAGCTAGAATCGTGCATATTGACTAAGTTGACAAAGCCCTCCATCCCCGTCAACTTAGTAGGCCCACAAGTCAGCCTGCCACTATACTGGGTCCCAGCTAACAGGGGAGTATTCATTTTTTTGTGCATAATAAGGAGGCACTTCCTTGCGTGTGAAGATATAGCTGGTGGGTCCGAGCTGTCAGCGGCGGTAACGTTTTTTTCGCGAAATACAGAGGCCCTTTCGGTGGGTCCCTGATGTCAGGTGGAGGAATCATTATTTTGCGCGTAATAAGGAGGCATTTCCTTGCGTGCGGCCGTGGACCCAGCTATCGGCCTCTCCACGTATAGTCCACTTCAGATGCATGTCGGTCATTGACCATGTTGACCAGGCCGCGCCGAGAGCACCAGGGTGGTGGACGATGGCGAGGCCTAGGAAGGGAACGACACGGAGGCAGGGAAGACTCGGCAGTTGTTTCCCACGCGGAGGGGAGTATGACTGTACGAGGGTTTACTGGTTCGTCTGCCGTCGCTGGAGAATAACAGCAGGTGTGGGTGAGTAGAGGGATGGCTAGGCCAGCGATGGGAGTACGATGGGGCGGTGAGGCCTGCGCAGCAGCACAGCCGGCCGCGAGGAGGAGGGAGCAGGCAATCCCGCCGGCGCTTGTTTGAGCGGCTGGAGCAGGAAGAGCAGAGATTGAAGAAGCATGACGGCCTTTTGATGGACATCCAACAGTCACTGCTTGTGTGTCAACCTTTTTTTTAGGAAAGCCTCAAATCTGTGGAAAACAACATACAACCCATCTGCCATTATTTCTAATAATTTACAGCCCATTTGCTAATTCATAAGGTTTTTTTGGAACCCATATTCTTTTTGTTAGCATTACAGCCCATATTGTGGCCACGGTTAAAAAATTATACGAAATTTTACATATTGCGGTGCGGTCCGAACTGTTTTAATCCCGAAATTTCTACGCACATTCAAACTGATTTAAAATATAAATGTATATCAATATAAAATCCAACAAATTCTCCACGCATAAAAATTAATGTAATTTAAAATCTCGAAATGAAAAAAAGATATTTGAAACTAATTGTCGGTTTGATGTGTTTTAAAAATGTACAGCCCATCTCGTTTCTGATAGGCCATTTTCTCGGCCAGCCGAATGAAGCTCTCCTCATCTTGAAAGATTTGCAGCCCAATAGGCCTGACAAAGCGACTTACTTGGCAAATCACGAAAAAACTGGGTTGTGGCTGTGGACCCAGCTGTCAGCCTCTCCACGTACAGTACTCTTCCGATGGAAGTCGGTCGTTGACCACATTGACCACGCCGCGCCGAGAGCACCAAGGCGGTGGACGACGGGGAGGCCAAGGAAGGGGACGACGCGGAGCCGGGGAAGACGCGGCAGTGGATGCCCACGCGGAGAGGAGTACGAGGGTTCACTGGTTCGGCTGCGGCGTGAGGCTATCGTCGCCGCAGAATAACAGGGGGTGTGGGTGAGTAGAGGGATACCCTGGGCCAGCGGTGGGAGTAGTATGGGGCGGTGAGGCCTCCGCGGCATCATATCCGGCCACGAGAGGCAGGAGCACGTGGCACGACCAGCGCTGCTTTGGGCGGCTGGAGCAAGAAGACCAGAGGTTGAAGAAGCACTATGGCCGTTGGATGGACATCGTACGGTCACTAGAGCTAGAATCGTTCATATTGACTAAGTTGACAAAGCCCTCCGTCCTCGTAAACTTAGTAGGCCCACAAGTCAGCCACCCACTATGGTGGGTCCCAGCTAGCAGGGGGTATTCATTTTTTGGTGCGTAATAAGGAGGCACTTCTTTGCGTGCGAAGATATAGCTGGTGGGTCTGACCTGTCAGCGACGGTAACGTTTTTTTCGCGAAATACAGAGGCCCTTTCGGTGGGTCCCTGATGTCAGGTGGAGGAATCATTATTTTGCGTGTAATAAGGAGGCATTTCCTTGCGTGCGGCCGTGGACCCAGCTGTCGGCCTCTCCACGTACAGTCCACTTCAGATGCATGTCGGTCGTTGACCACGTTGACCAGGCCACGCTGAGAGCACCAGGGCGGTGGACGATGGCGAGGCCTAGGAAGGGAACGACATGGAGGCAGGGAAGACTCGGCAGTTATTTCCCACGCGGAGGGGAGTATGACTGTACGAGGGTTTACTGGTTCGTCTGCCGTCGCCGGAGAATAACAGCAGGTGTGGGTGAGTAGAGGGATGGCTAGGCCAACGATGGGAGTACGGTGGGGCGGTGAGGCCTGCGCAGCAGCACAGCCGGCCGCGGGGAGGAGGGAGCAGGCAGTCCCACCGGCGCTTGTTTGAGCGGCTGGAGCAGGAAGAGCAGAGATTGAAGAAGCACGACGGCCTTTCGATGGACATCCAACAGTCAATGCTTGTGCGTCAACCTTTTTTTAGGAAAGCCTCAAATCTATGGAAAACAGCATACATCCCATCTGCCATTATTTCTAATAATTTACAGCCCATTTGTTAATTCATAAGGTTTTTTTGGAGCCCATATTCTTTTTGTTAGCATTACAGCCCATATTGTGGCCACGGTGAAAAAATTATACAAAATTTTGCATATTTCGGTGCGGTCCGAACTGTTTTTAATCCCGAAATTTTGACTCACATTCAAACTGATTTTAAAAATAAATGTATATCAATATAAAATCCAACAAATTCTCCACGCATAAAAATTAATGTAATTTAAAATCTTGAAATGAAAAAAAGATATTTGAAACTAATTGCCGGTTTGATGTGTTTTAAAAATGTACAGCCCATCTCATTACTGATAGGCCATTTTCTCGGCCAGCCGAATGAAGCTCTCCTCGTCTTGAAAGATTTGCAGCCCAATAGGCCTGACAAAGCGACTTACTTGGCAAATCACAAAAAAACTGGGTTGTGGCCGTGGACCCAGCTGTCAGCCTCTCCACGTACAGTACTCTTCCGATGGAAGTCGGTCGTTGACCACATTGACCACGCCGCGCCGAGAGCACCAAGGCGGTGGACGACGGCGAGGCCTAGGAAGGGGACGACGCGGAGCCGGGGAAGACGCGGTAGTGGATGCCCACGCGGAGAGGAGTACGAGGGTTCACTGGTTCGGCTGCGGCGTGAGGTTGTCGTCGCCGCAGAATAACAGGGGGTGTGGGTGAGTAGAGGGATACCCTGGGCCAGCGGTGGGAGTAGTAGGGGGCGGTGAGGCCTCCGCGGCATCACAGCCGGCCACGAGAGGCAGGAGCACGTGGCACGACCAGCGCTGCTTTGGGCGGCTGGAGCAAGAAGACCAGAGGTTGAAGAAGCACTATGGTCATTGGATGGACATCGTACGGTCACTGGAGCTAGAATCGTTCATATTGACTAAGTTGACAAAGCCCTCCGTCCTCGTCAACTTAGTAGGCCCACAAGTCAGCCACCCACTATGGTGGGTCCCAGCTAGCAGGGGGTATTCATTTTTTGGTGCGTAATAAGGAGGCACTTCCTTGCGTGCGAAGATATAGCTGGTGGGTCCGATCTGTCAGTGGGGGGGACGTTTCTTTTCGCGAAATACAGAAGCCCTTCCCACGTACAGTGCACGTACAATGCGTAATAAGGAGGAACTTTCCTTGCATGCGACCATGGACCTCGTGGGTCCCAGCCGTCAGGATCTCCACGTACATTCCTCTTCTGATGACTCTCGTATGTTGACCACGCCGCGCCGAGCGCACCGAGGCGGTGGACGACGGCGAGGCCCCAGACTGGAACGACCCGGAGATGGCGAAGACGCGGCAGTGGAGTCGCAGACGGAGAGGAGTGGGAAACTTGACTGGTTCGGGTCGGGGTGGGCCTACACTCGGCAGAGAATAACAGGAGGTGCGGAGTCGAGGGATGACCTGGCCGTCGGCGGGGTAGCATTTCGCTGAGGAGCGCAAAACAACGCCGCTGGACGCCGAAGGCTGGAGCAGGTGGTTCCGACAGCGCTGGGGGAAGAAGACGAGAGATTGAAGAAGAATGTCGGCCGTTGGATGTAAATCCAACGCCTTCTTAGGCTTCGACCTACTGGCCCACATGTCAGCCAGTCCATTTGTTTTTTAGTCCATTTGGTGGGCTGGGTGAAACAATGATGTAGCATCTATGCAGCCCGTTTAAATCCCATTTGCATTTTTCTTGAAATCCGCGGACTTGCGGGGCTGGGTGAAAATATCATGTTGGGCTAGACGGAGAAATGTTATAAAAACATAAACACATGATTGCACGTCAGTAAAATCTTTGCAAGCTTATGTACGCAATCACTAGGAGTTAACTTGCCAAGTTATATATAAACAATTATTATTATTATTTTGTAAGAACTTTCAACTTACGAAATAAAATATCATTTTAATTTGATGAGTTAATAGTACGTGGGGTATTATTATTTTTTAGGCTAGACGTGGGACAGTTGAGTTGGTTCTAGGGGAAAGTACTGCGAGAAAACTCTGTTTACATCAAAAAAGAAAGTGGGAGAAAATTCAGAGACCTGCTGGGTCCACCTGAGGAGGGGAATATGTTGGGAGGAAGGAGATTCAAAGCACGACAGCCGAGTGAACTAGTTTTTTTACGGACAAGTGAACTAGTTTACATACATAAGCAATAGCCACTAAAAAAGCAATTAGGTTAATGGGTTCTTAAAAGAAATATTTCGGACAAAACAGATAATTACGACACATAGGCTAATGCATGAAACACTCAGATGATAAAGGTGCTTATAAACAGATAAAGTACAACATCTAGACCTTCCTGACACGCTTGATCATGACGCTGCGGCTATCCGTGTACTCGTCGGTTACGGGAAGCACACACGCCCTCATGTCCAAGATCTGCATGTACATGTCATAGCATGCGTATGCGTCCTTGGCCGTGTAGGTTATGTAGGCTAGATTGAAAGGTACCTCCCACGTGTTCAGGTCGTCTTCTTTCATGTTGGCGTATCAGGGGTCGATGATGGTCTCAACGAGGTCAACCACGGAGTCCTTCTCCTGCCCGTTGCTGATGATCTTGTATTGCTTCTGGATGTCGACAAGCTTGTTGCACCAGATGGCCGAATCGTCGCGTTCTTCCTTCTCTCCACCGTAGCGAAGGTGCAGTCGGTGCTGCCGATGAAACGGGCGAATGCTCCAAAACCTGGTGCAGCCATAGGACTGAGGCGAGGCAGAGCTTCACTGAGTCCGTATCGTTGGTGTACATCACATTCAACTTGGTGCAGCCATAGGACTGAACGGCGAACTCAAAGGGGAACTCCTTGCTGAAGTCCATATCCAGCAGGCTCACCCCTCGGATTGCCATTGGAGTCTCTTCGAGTGAACGAGTGTGTAGGCGGCGGCGGCAGTTCGTTTTTCAGCTCTTGGGGAACTGGATTCAACAGTAAGCTAAGTGTGTACGGGCGACGACAGTTACTACCCCTCCCTCGTCCGCTGCACGCCCGGCAGAAGATGCACCCTCGGCTACACGTCGGTTCACGAGCGGGTCTGTATTGGTACTGTAATAACAGGAGTTAGTGGTCACTTTACTTAAATTTAATTAGCTTTAATTGAAATTTATACTTAAAACAAGCAATGCATTCGCTCCTTCTATCAGTGCCACAGGATCAACATGCACAACAATTCGAATTATTATTCTCAGGACGCACACGATCAGCACATTTGTCGCACTTTCACAAAGATAATACTACCAAGTTTGAACTATTTGTTATGGTTGTTGTCCTCTGCATCATCATGCCGTGTTTCCCAGCTTGCAAGATTCAGAACCAACAAATAAGATCCAAATAATAAGTACAACAAAGATGCCTACACATCTCATTGATTCCCAGCTTGCAAGATTCAGAACCAACAAATAAGATCCAAATAATAAGTACAACAAAGATGCCTACACATCTCATTGATTCCTAGCTTGCAAGATTCAGAACCAACAAATAAGATTCAAATAATAAGTACAACAAAGATGCCTACACATCTCACTGATTCCCAGCTTGCAAGATTCAGAACCAACCCATTAGAGCCTTTTGATAAAGTGAATATCGGGATTAAATCCATCTTGGCTAGCCATGTCATACAATCGAAGAACTTGGCGAATGCTCTTGACCGTCACAACATCTGTAGTTGAGTATTCCTGTTTGCACAGCATGTTTGCACAGCACAAACAAGGAGACAGGAGAGCATGATTTCGCTTTAATAGCGGCCTCCTTGAACTCAACCTCCAGCTCTACTTGGATGAGGTCTGCCTGGAGTTCCATGCTTCAATTCATGCGCCTTTTTCTGCAGTTCACCTAAAATGAAGCAAAGATTGCATCATTCAGCTAGCAAGAAGTACTTGCTCTTGTGAGATGGCAGGTTCTTCTTTAGTAGCTGCACTAAAATTGAGGAATTAAGGTTGGCTGTCCGGCTCATGTAAGGTGCAACTATAATTTTCTTATCCTTTTGTGCAGTTCCACTAAAATAAAGTGCCATTGTGGTGACAGTGATGGCTCCATCTTGCAAAGGCTAATAAAATGTTGCACGAGATTACCAGCAGAACTTGACGGAGATTTTGGAAACTCCAATCACCATTTTGTGCAATTCCACCAAAATTGAGAGATGTTGCCCACGTGACATTTTAGTTGAACTGCACAAGACACTCATTCCAAAAAAAAGTGTTTTGTGCAGTTCACCAAAAGGTCACAATAGCAACAAGGTGAAATGGATATCCCTATCTCCACAAAAAGATAGAAAGTAAACAGTTGCTGGTCAATAAGAATATACGAAACATATACAAAATGAAAAGAAGCATCTTAATTATGTTCATGGCAATCACGCAAGGACAGTAGAAATTTTAAAACGTCAACAATGCTTCATGTTACCAGAAGCATTACGATCAACAATGAGATTCCTCAAATATGGGATTACTTTAATGGTGGCATTGCTTGTTTACCAGACACAGTAAATCAATAGCAGCTAAAGAGTTGGTTTAAGGGCATGGGACCGTGGGGACACCAGGACACTCAGCAGCGTAAAGGAGCAACTTACATGCGCCCTTACATTAACAACAGCAAAAGGTTGGTATAAGGACATGCGACAGTGGACGCATCAGCACAATGTACCTACAAGGAGGCATAAAGTGGTGATGCCGAGTTTGTTCATGCTATGTGAGGGCAGCAAACCTAATCCTGGAGACCTTGTACTATGTGAGGGTAGCAAATCTAATCCTGGAGACCTTTTACTATGTGAGGGCAGCAAATCTAATCCTGGAGACCTTTTACTATGTGAGGGCAGTAAATCTAATCCTGGAGACCTTTTACTATGTGAGGGCAGCAAATCTAATCCTGAGACCTTTTACTATGTGAGGGCAGCAAATCTAATCATGAGACCTTTTACTATGTGAGGGCAGCAAATCTAATCCTGGAGACCTTCTACTATGTGATGGCAGCAAATCTAATCCTGGACATACTCTGTTGACTTGTCCACCAGCCGCCACTTTCTATCCTTTTTTCAACCAATAATAGAGTTGTTCCTTATCTAGTTTGTACTGCGTTTTCCCATTATTTCCCTTTTCAACCAAGAGACCGGTTGGGTATCCGGTCTCTACTACTTTCACCATATTATTTCCTCTTTGAATCAAGTCCTAGATTCATGCTACAACTTTCCCCCTTTCTTTGTTGTTTGAACAAAGCCCTAGATTCGAATGCATGAAGTAGCTTTACCTCTAATAATACTAAAAATTTAGGTGGCTTTGGAAGAGCTGATGGGAGTAGAAAAAGATGCACATGCATACACGTGGGGATCTGGGGCAGTAGAGCAAGGCCGCTTTCAAAGAAGTTATACCTGAGGGTCGCCGGGATGTCGATGGCGGTAGGTCGGATCTGCGGACAATACGGCAGGGAGGAAGAAGGGTCGGAGGACCTCCCGAGCCAGCGCTGTGTCGGAGAGAACGGCACGGGCAGAGGATCGGGCCCCTCCGGCAGCTATGGGTTTCCTCCCTCGGCGGCGATGACCGCGTGAACGACGCACCTTTTAGTCCTCTACACACACCGGCCGAAGGGATCCGGCCGGATCTGTGACCAGCGGTGAGCAGAGAGAAAATGTCGCTACCGCTGTCTTGTTTATATCTGGAGAGGATGAGAGAATGAAGAGAGCAACCCTAGTAAAGCAAGCGCTCAGGCCCCTGCGTCCATATATAGTTTAGTGATTATCTTTTTTCTCTCCACAACAAGTGTTTCAATTTGTGTACGTGGCATTAAAGAAAAGAAACTCTCTATTTAAGGTGACTACTGTACGACTCCTACTTACTACTAGTAGTACTACAGTATTGTTCACTTGTGCTCCCCGCCCCTTCATTCATTGAACAACCCCACGGGTGAATAAACATACAGTAAGTACTGTATTTATATAGAATGAACAAGCTCGAACTATTTTCGCGTAGTTAAAAGTTGAGGGCGGGGCTTTTCCCGGGCAGTACGCGCGGCAGTTTTCGGGTAGGCGGTTTGACAGAGAGGCGAGGAGGGTGAGCGAGTGGGGCTATGTGATTTGACGGCGCGTTACTGCTGGAAAGACTTGTGATATGACCACTCACTATAGTCATGAATTACTGGCGCTCCGACCGGGGTGATGCCCCCTTCCGTTCCGCGCTCTAATCTGGTGCATGACACGTCGACCCGGATGCTGGCTCTCCCACATGTCAGAGTAGTAAGAAGGAGCAAAGAATGATGCGGTATATACTAGTACTATACTACTCCCTCCATTCCTAAATATAAGTCTTTGGAGAGATTTCACTATGGACCACATACGGAGAAAAATGAGTGAATCTACACATAAAATGCATCTATATACATCCGTATGTGGTCCACAGTGAAATATCTACGAAGACTTATATTTAGGAACGGAGGGAGTACTACTCAGGTCGGAGGAGTGCGAACCACGGCAGCCCAGTGAACCAGCACTGCGAACCACGGTAGCCCAGTGAACCAGCAGTAGAAAACAATGTGGTGATATGGCCATAAAAAACAATGTGCTACGGTCCACACTTTAGCATGTACAGTAACACTTCCCTTTGTTTGGATCCCTGAGTTAGAGCTAGTTTGGGTTGAAATAGCCTCAAATTATCGAAACAAGAGGGGTTAGTTTGAGCTAGTTTGCTCTAACCCAGCTAAAAAAATAGCTCGGTGGAGAGGTTCTAATTGGGTTAGTTATCCTCGGGCCCACTAAAAGAGAACTAAAAAAATCTCCCCTGCCCGCACTAGATCGCTCTCCCCCCCTCTCGCACGACTCCTTTCTATCCCCCATAGGGCCGCTCGCCCTCTCTCTCCTCCGGCAGCCTCTCCTTCCGGCCGCCCTCTCCTTCCGGCCTCCGCCGCCCTCTCCCTCCGGCCGTCGAAGGTCGCCCCGCTCCCCCTTCACCAGTCGTTTTTCTCCCTCTGTCGTGCACGGCAGCAGCGCATCTACCAGGGAGGTCACGAGAGGGGTGAGTTTGTTCGTTCCTTCTCTGTCTCATGGCCATATCATTGATCTTGCTTGCTCTAGCGCTAATTCTGATTTGGAAAAGTAGATCCTGATCAAACTTGGTATAAGTTTGTGGTGCACGCATGGAATTGTTTGATGCTGCTTGAGGAGGTAATAAATCTTTCTAGAGGCCCAAAGATTCAGGTCACCTTTTTAGGTATTTCAATTTCAGGCTTGCATTATTTCTAGAGGCCCAAAGATTCAGTTCACCTTTCTAGGTATTTCAATTTCAGGCTTGCATTATTTCTAGAGGCCCAAAGATTCAGTTCACCTTTCTAGGTATTTCAGTTTCAGGCTTGCATTATTTCTAGAGGCCCAAAGATTCAGTTCACCTTTCTAGGTATTTCAGTTTCAGGCTTGCATTATTTCTAGAGGCCCAAAGATTCAGTTCACCTTTCTAGGTATTTCAGTTTTAGGCTTGCATTATTTCTAGAGGCCCAAAGATTCAGTTCACCTTTCTAGGTATTTTAGTTACAGGCTTGCATTATTTCTAGAGGCCCAAAGATTAAGTTCCCAGTCGGCGGCAAGCGGCCCTGTTACCCATGCCGGTGTCGACCTCAACTCGCAAGGGCCGGTGTCGGAGGGGTTCCCAAGGCTTGGGCTCTACAGAGCCTTCCTCTAGAGCGACGATGGCGAGCTCCTCCCTCGGTGCGTGAGGGGCTCCGGGCTCCCTCCCTATCGTGAATGACTTCCGTGATGAGTTAGCTCATTCTTTGTTTCATGAAGTGTTTTTTTTTATTTTGTGAAGCTTGATTGACGACTTGTATGTTTAAGTGGGATATCTCATTTGTATGGACAAAGTAAAAATTATCATGTTTTGCATGCTTGATTTGTATAGATGGTTCGTTTATGTCAATTGTGAGCGGGAGGAGGCCACAGAAGAGCCGGCCACACCAAGAGGGTGCTTGGATCCAAGGGACTTATTTTAGTCTGACTAAAATAGTCTCTTTAAGAGGCTAAAGTTCCAAGCACCCCTGACTAAAGAGGGGCTAAAACTAGTCTTGAGACTAAAAACTTTTAGTCAGGGGTACCCCTACTAAAATGTGGATTAGTCCTCTCTCTCCTCATTTAACTCCTCTCCTTTAACACAGGTGAGTTCCGGATTGGAGGGTTTGGAGGATAATAAATGCTCATTAACTTGATTTTAGTCTCTTTAGTATTTGGATCCAAGCATGGGTGAGGCTAGCAAGTTTTAGTCCCACTACTTTTAGTCATGGAACTAAAACGTATCCAAGCACCCTTCAAATCCGGCAGGAAATAGGGTCCAAAGTAGTCAAATGATTGAGATAGAGCATTTATTGTCAATCTAACCCTGCCATCCATACACCTCTTTGGTTTAGAGTTAGTTCAGGGTTAGAATCTAACTCTAACCTCTAACTAAGTTAGAGTTCTCCTCGTCTCGGTTCATCGCCATCATACTTTCCCCATTCATGTGTTTTCAGTATCCTGCGAATCAAAGAGGCCCTTTTTTGCGGGAAAAATCAAAGAGGCCCTTAGACTGGTTTCGGTCCGGTCATTTTTTATAAACGTGTTATGTCCAAAATTTAATGAACGTGCTCCGGTTTCCACGAAAATAATCCGGTTTCATGTAGTAATTCATTCATTTATTTATTCTTCTGCGGGGGGTTTGCATGTAATTCGTGAGGTCTAAAATGTAAAGTACCCCGGCATATGCTCTGAGTCGTGCATGCACTACGACCCAGATGCTCTATGTCCCACATGTCGGTGAATGGGAGCACGTGGAAATAGCCTAGGAGTACATATAGGAGGATAAATGCGTGAAATGTACTGTGAAGCGTAGCCGCGGTTTGAAAAGGAGACCTAAAGTGATGACAACTATAGGTCGCACGCACCCAACTAGTGGTACTAGACATACGACTAATTTTTTCCTCAAAAAAAAAGAGGCATGAGTGCTGAGTACTCCTATTCTATAAACATGAGTCCCATCTGACAACAGCGTCCGTGCTACAGCTAGCTCTCCTCCCTCGTTTCTCTCTTCTAATTCTAAACTCGGCCGACGCCCGGTGGGCGGGGTGGGTTTGCTCAACTGCGGCCCCACCTCATAGTGAAAACGTTATGACTGGAATAAAAATGCCATATACTCCCTCCGTTCATAAATATAAGCCTTTTTAGATACTATTTCAAATGGAATACAGCATACAGATGTATGTAGACATAGTTTAGAGTCTAGATTCACTCATTTTGCTCCGTATGTAGTAGTCACTTGCTGGAATCTTTAGAAAGACTTATATTTGGGAACGGAGGGAGTACTATACTAATAAAACATTAAGGCCACGAGGTGATGCAGTACTGGTTACAGGAGGCAAGAAGAGATGCATCCATCGACGACGTCCACCTCCTCGACTCAGGGCGCCGGCCCACCGATAGGCGCCTAAGTAGCAGCGGCTTTCATGGCCAGGTCGACGTGCTTCTGAACAATGGCGTCCAAAGATTCCAGCCGCTGGAAGAAGGCCAACGTCTTTCTTTCCTCGCTTGCCTTGTAGTGGCCTACGTAGACGATTTCCTCATAGACGTGGATGTGCAGGTCGACGGTTTCTTGCATGGCGAGGCGCTGCACGGCGAGCGCGGCCTCGAGGTGCACATTCTTCGTCGCGACCTCCGACACCTGTAGGGCCACCAGGGCTTGAAAGAGTTCGTCACCATGGAGGCCTATGAGGGTGGCAGGTAATGAGGAGCCTGGGCGCGTGGGCTGGAGCAGTACGGCAAGGTCGTCAGCGCGCTTCTTGACGGCGGTGAACTTGCGGATGGAGTTGACCATCATGTCATCCATGCAAGAGGCGAAGCCGGCGTCGGCGAGGGCTACGATGCCTGCGGTCGCCAGCATCGTCTGGAAACGCTGCACGGTGCGGGGCCGCAGGCCGGCGCCTTGGATGATTTGGCACAGCTGACTGCCGCTCGCGTCCATCGCCTCCATAGGTGCTTGTGGCTTCTGGTCACTTGGTCTTGGATTGGAGTGAGCAGTGTTGCGCAGAGACTTGGGAGTAGATGGATTGGAGTGGTGGGGCGCCTTTATTATATGAGAGTCCAAACTCTGTTGCATTCACATCGTGCTGGCTCTATTCTGCTTCTCCAATTAATTCCCTCTGCATGTAATTGAGGATGCATCATTGACCTTTCAACGTCTCGGGAACCGCTACCCTCTCCCTCCTTGGCATTCAAGCACCTATGGACCCGTCGACGACGAGGTGCCTATGGTGACTTCGTAAATTTCAAGATGATAATGCCGTGCGTGTGTGCGTTCATAGGGGTGAGTGTATGTGCGTGTATATGAGCGCTTGCGTCTGCACTGTGTAAAAAAACGTAAATGCGTGTCAAAAAGAGACTAGTCAGTATACTCAATATTGTGCACCTCAAAGAGGAAAACGATAGAACTAGTACGTATTTATTTACGGTGCAGATTCACTCATTTTGCTCCATATGTACTCCGTCTCGGTGTAATCTAGTCACTTGTTGAAATCTCTAGAAGGGCAAATACTCCTTTCTGGTTTACAGGGCTATACTAGCAAGTAGTGGTACGTACTAGTACAATAGTGGGCTCACATAGCAATTTTGTCTCATGCAAGATCCTGGCTATATGCGTGCTCCAATGTTCGCAACTACAACGTTCGGTTTGCGCTTGGCTCTTCGCCTCTTCGAGAAGACGAACAATGATGTTACTACTACTGCTTCTAAAGTGTCGAATCCACTGCTGCATGTCCGTCCACCACGAGTGGGACGGATAGCTTGTTGTAGAAGTACTAAGCAAAAGCATGTCCTCGTTTGCGAGCAACCGCGCGCATGGGTGAGGGAGAAGGCGTGTAGTAAAATCAAGCTTCTCCTCATTGTACGAGTTGACGCGACACATCATAGCACTGGCCCCACATGCTTGCCTCTAAACTTGGCTGAAAGACCCGCAGTGTACAATATATTTTCTGCAACCTCTAACATTTACCCACCACAAATTAAAATATATGTGGCTGTATGCATTGTTCTGATGCAGAGGCCGGGGAGTCCCCCCTTTTCGAAAAAAAACAAATTAAAATATATATTCCTGTCTTGACCAGATGAGCGTGCAAACTACAATCACTAGGGTGTCAGGTAGGGCCAGAAGACTATTTTAATTTTTTTTTAAAACTTCGAGACGACCACATAGCATGGAGCCGACCCCAACGATTTTAAGCTTACAGGCACGGTACACGCTATCCTAGACTACTCTACACATGAAACTGCCACACGAGCGTCCGGGCTGCGCTTGGCTCTTCACCTCTTCGGGAAGTCGAACAATGATGGAGTACTACTGCACTGGAGGAGTACTACAATACGCTTCTGGCAATCTGACACCGATTGAACTGCTGCATGTCCACCGCGTGCGGGAGGGAGAGCGTGTAGCGAAAGCTTCTCCTAGTCTTGCCAGCGACCACGCTCATGGGCGAGGAAGGGACGCTCCTGCCTTTGTGTGTATGACAGGTGGGCTTGACAGGTGTGTGGCCAACCTGTCATACAGCCAAAGGAAGGTGCAGTTAAGTCCGCGAGGGAGAGGATAATCAAACTTCTCGTTGATGTACGAGTTGACGCGACACATCAAAGCACTGCACTCGATATATTTCAATAATTTGCGTTTACCGATGCATTAATTACAACGCATGCATGCATGTCGTGACTCTCCTTTTGATACTTGCATGTGTTGATTTAATGCACCTTGAAGTAGTATAAAATATGTGACGGTAAAGCTTCGTAATACTCCGGCCCAAGTCGAGAGATGGTTGTGCACGAGGAGGGCGAGATCATGCAGACCGAACAGGACCCCATGATGGAGCTCTCTAAGGTCTCGATGGACCTCACCGTGCTCCACTGCCCCTTGTGCCTCCGCCCCTTGACGCCTCCAGTGTATGAGGTTCGAATACACCTCGTCCGTTCGGCTGATTGAGCAAGGTGCAGGTTTCTTGATTGATGTGTTGTTCGATTGATTTCTGTAGTGCAAGGGAGGGCACCTGGCCTGCGCGGACTGCCGCATCGAGTGCCCCGGGAACCAGCGGCAGTGCCAGAAGTGCGAGCACGGCAGTGGCTTTGACGTGCGGAACACGGCGGTGGACTCCGTCCTTTCGTCGGTGAGGGTGGAGTGCCCGCACGAAGGCTGTGGGCTCTACGTCACTTACCACAAGCTCGCCGATCACCAGAGCGTGTGTCCGCTCGTGCCCTGCAAATGCCCCGTGCCCGTCTGCGGCTACGAAGGCCAGCCGCCGGCGCTCTACCACCACATCAGCACCGCGCATCCCATGCCCGTGCACAGGATCCAGTACGGCAAGGTGCTCCAGCTGCAAGTGCCACTGTCGGAGCCACGGCTCTTGCTGTTCGCGGAGGAGGACCGCCGCGCATTTTTCTTGGTCAGCGGCGTGCTCGACATCGGCGCGCCTATCGCCGTGTCGGTCGTCTGCATCAGAGCGGGGGCGTCCCCACTGCCGCACTACGTGGCCAAGCTGTGGGTGAACGGCCCGTCGGGGGAGCCCAAAGGCACGACCGACCCCGTCAGGTGGAAATGGAGGTGAGAAGCAGCAAGGATCCCGGCAACGTCGACGTGCAGGAGCTAACCTTCTTGACAGTTCCGCCCAAGCTGCTGGCCGGGGCTAAGCTTGTGTCCCTCCACATTCAGATTGACAAGCTCACGTCCTAAATGTTTCTACAGTGCCTTCTGTTTATCTTAGTAATATGCTAATATGGGGATTACCTTGGTCTACTTTAGCTTAAGAAATAGTGGGTTTTGGTGGCGATGGAGCAATTACTTCGACATCAGATCAGTAATTTCCAACAGTCGAACGGATATTTTGTGTCTGTTGGATATAAAGTTCCTTTGGGAAAGAAGTACTACTTGTCATCAAAATGGATAAAAGGAGATGTATGTAGACGTATTTTATTTCTAGATACGTCCCTTTTTATCCATTTTGATGACAAGCACTCCCTCCGTTCCACAATACATGCCTTCCATTTGTCAAAATATAGATGTATCTAGACATGTTTTAGTATATAGGTACATCCATGATAGAGCCAATCGGATGGTTGAAAACACTACAATTCGTAGCTACAGATGCGTGTGTGACTCCCAGATGCAGAGGCCGGGGGTCATCATCCTCCTTTTCAAGAAAAAACAGACGTGTGTGTGAGAGGATGAGTGCGTGCGTGCACCTCTTCTCTTCTTGTATAATGTACTACTAAACTCAGAGTACAAATTTTTGTGGGTGGCACGATGGTGCGTGCGAGAAGTCCCGAGAGATAGGTTTAATGCGTCTGAAAAAAAGACTAGCCTAGAGCTCGCCACGCGGCTATTTCTGTCGAAGGCCCCATTAACTGTAAGATATGTATACGACGGTGCCAGTTATTGCACGTACACAGCAGTACTCCCTCCTTTCCGGTTTATAGGGCTTAATTCAAAAATCTCACCAACCAAGATGGTGAGTGGTGGAATATTTTTTGTAGTTTGCAAAAGCACCTAATTAATGCTCTTGTTTTTCTAAAAAAAATATGTTTATCAATGCATTAATTGCAATGCATGCATGCATAAAGTACATGCATTGATCAATTTTCTCTTAATACTTGAATGCAATGATTTAATGCACCTTGGAATCTGAACATGTGTTGGGGAACAACCAAATTGAGCCTTATAAAATGGAAAAACTAAAATTTTGAGATAAGCCCTATAAAACCGGAAAGGAGGGAGTAGAAAAAGAAGTACTCCATCCGGGAATAGTGCCGCACTTCGAAACTAGAACCGTCAATAAATTTTGAGCTTGCGTCTCGTCACATTCCAAATTACTCCACGCTCTATTGAATTGCAAACCTGTTCACACCGATCACAACCTAAACGGTTTCCCACTTAGGAGCGTATTAGTACCACGCTATATTGAATTGCAAACCTGTTCACACCGATCACAACCTAAACGGTTTCCCACTTAGGAGCGTATTAGTACTCGGTTATAAATACTAGTATGCCAAGATGACTGCACATTCCTCCTCAACTCCTCATCCACAAAAACAAACAAGTCATTCAGCACCCTTCCCTTGCGTCTGCCATGGCCAGCGTGAGTTCTGGGTCGAGAGATTGCCACCAGGGAGAGGCGAGCATGGAAGCGGAAGCACGAGAGATGTCCCGCCTCGCTGCGAGAGCAGCCGACATGTCCCGCCGCGCGGAAGTAGCAGCACAGAGGTCCCGCCGCGCCGCTGAAGCAGCATGGAGGTCCCGTCGCGCCGTTGATGCAGCAGACTGGTCTGGCCGCGCCGCGGAAGCAGCAGAGATGTCCCGCCGCGCCACGAATGCAACAGAGATATCCTGCCGCGCCGCGGCGGCCTGGGAAAATTTCTCGCGGGCAGGCGACGACTGTTACAGGCGCATGCATGCGATCGTCCATAGCCAGATGGATTAGATCTCCGGCTGGGCGAGGTTGCAGGACGACATGAAAGCCTCGTTTGAATAGGCTACCGGCATCATCCGGCAACTAAGGGAGGGCAATGAGAGGCTCCGGGCCGAGCACGACCTGCTGAGGGAGAAGATCGTCCGAAGTGCAGACCAGCAGGAGGAGACCAGTGCCTTGTTGAAGAGGACCGGCATCATCGTCAAGAAACTTATGGACGAGAATGACATGCTCCGCAACGAGCGCCAAAGGCTGGTGGAGGAATCCGTGGATGTTCTCAAGCAGTGTCTTGAGGACACGAAAGACTCATCGCCGCTCGCCGCGGAGACTAGTTCCCGAGGCCTGCAGCAACGCATCAAGAAAGTAGAGATCAGCGAGCCAGATCCTTGTCTTCCTTCTTCTTTTGCCCTTGGGCGTAGCCGCATGTGGCTTTTTAAATTATCTTTCTGATTATGTAAGACAATTAATCGTCCTTATCTTTCTGTGGAAGATCAATGTTGCGAGGCTGGAATGAAGAAAACTCTTGCTGTGGCGACCCTGGCGTTGTTGTTCTTCTTGTTGCTGTTGGGCTTCCTTCAGTTTCCTGGTTTCTTTTGATGTAATAATCGGTTTAGGATGTGGATTGTGTCGTCGGTTGTGAAATGTTGGGTTCTAGCGCGGATGTTTGGCCTTTGTTGGCCTCTTGGGATGTTGTGATTTCAATCTGGTAGCTTTTAGTCCTTCGTGTTAGGCTGGAGTTGTGCTGAACTTGTTGTGAATTGTGGTGGTTTTCAGTAATGAAAATTGGAAGGGGCAAGCCCTTCTTTGATGAAAAAATTAATCGTCCTTATATAGTCATCAGTCTTGCTATAAGTCGCAGTAGATGCTATATAGGTTCGTCGGATCTTACATCAAGATCCGTGCTTTCAGATTTTCTTTTTTCTCTCTTAAATCTTAGTCGAGTGAGACATAGCCACACCATTAAACAGAGGCTCGGGCGCCATTAATGGAGACCTTGGGAGAGAGGTGGACAGCAGATGGAGGTCAAAGGGCTCTCCTCCCGATAAGCACGCGCAGGGTTCTGATCGCACGCCTCTCGTACTCAAATAGCTACCCTGCACGGCGCCTCCTAGCTAATAAAAAATGGGGATGCGTGGCGGCACGTAACTGGTACTAGTAAGTAGAACGCCCACGGTTTCAATAATGCTTGTGTTTCCGATTGTAACGTGACAGCAGTTGTTCCAAAATGACTTTGTTGATTGTTAATGTGTGCGCCTTCGCAAATCGGACTACAAATTTACCACAGCATGTTGGTGCCATGTCATGGCACCAAGCCAAGTTTCATTATTTTCATGCGTGTTTTGGATTTACAGGAATTAGAAAACTAAGTTTCTCAATGTTTCCAACCCAGCCACGACGCCCAGAATTTTGAATTTCATTCCCATTTCTTGCATGGAACCTAGAAATTTACCCGAGGACACACATGTGATTTTTCAACCAACTTTGGTGCACTGGAACATGTGCTTGTATTTCAAATTTGAATTATGCACACAAAGGTGACACGTTCCCTCCCAGAACCACGAGCCTTCTTGAGAGAAGCTCCGATTTGCAAGAAGCTTATACCAAAATTTGTTCCTATTCGGCCAATTTTTTTACCACGGCATGGTACTACCATGACATGACACCATGCCAAGTTTCATGATTTTAAAACCAAGTTTCTCAATGTTCTCGACCGAGCCACGATGCCCAGATGTTTGAATTTTATTCTCATTTTTTGCATGGGACCTACTCCCTCCTTCCATCTATATAGGGCCTAATGTGTTTTTCAAGACAGCCTTTGACTATTGACAAGATTAATAGCACATGAGATGTATACTATGAAAATTATATTATTGGAAGCTCCTTTGACATACAAATTTGAAGGTGTGCTTTGTGTAAGTTGCATGTCATATATTATTGCTCTAACGTTTGGTCAAAGTTAGCCTCGAAAAACGCATTAGGACCTATATAGATGGAAGGAGGGAGTAGAAATTCACCCGAGGACACAAATGTGATTTTTCAACCAACTTTGGTGCACGAGAGCATGTGCTTGTAGTTCAAATTTGACTTATGCACATTAAATGACCAGAAACTCAATTAATGTATAAAAAAGACAAACGAACCCGGAATAATTCCAAAATTTAACAGGGCACTAATGTAGTTCTATGTTGCCTTTGTTAAGAAACTCAAGGGGGGGCAGCGTATATCGTTTCACACTCAAAGGTGGCACGTTCCCTCTTAGAACCACGAGCTTCCAAATCGGCCCAATTTTTTACCACAACATGTTAGTGCCATGACATGACACCATGCCAAGTTTCATGATTTCCAGGCGAGTTTTGGATTTACATGAATTTAAAATCAAAGTTTCTCGATGTTCTCGGCCGAGTCATGACGCCCAGATGTTTGAATTTCATTCTCATTTCTTCCATGGGACCTAGAAATTCAACCAAGGACACACATGTGATTTTTCAACCCACTTTGGTGCACCGGAGCATGTGCATGCAATTCATATTTAGATTATGCACATTAAAAGTCCAGAAACTCAATTAATGTATAAAAAGGCCAAATCAACCCGAAATAATTCCAAAATTTAACAGGGCACTCATATAGTTCTATGTTGCCTCTGTAAATAAAATCAGGGGGAGGCAGCGTATATCGTTTCGCACACAAAGGTGACACGTTCCCTCTCGGAACCACGAGGCTTGTTGAGCGAATCTCCGGTTTTGCAAGAGGCTTATACCAAAACTTGTCCCAATTCAGCCAAAAATTATACGTATGAAAACAGGGTTTAGATTATCCCAAACATCTCGTTACCTAGACCAATAATGTACTATGATTTGAATTCAACATAAAATGGATACAAATATTTGAATTGGAGAGCTTATGGTACATGTAGTTCATAGTGAAATATGATTCTGCTATATGTATGTTTTTTGTTATCAAGGTAATATTTAAATTATTGTATAACTTGACAACAATCGTATTCAAATAAGGAAAATTGATTCAAATTTAGTCCATATGGTAGACAACAATATATATGTTCACATGGTGGAGTAAAATGTTCATATATGATGGAAGATCAAAATGTACGACTACATCAATTATAAACCGCAAGGTCACCTAACGATATATTCGAATTCAACATAACGTGGATTCAAAAATTGAAATTCGAGATCATGGCATCTGTAATCATATAAAAAGGGACATTACTCTTTCTTTGGTGGGAATTGATTTGTTTTTTGTTGTTGTTGAGGGAAGTGCGAATCGATTTGGTACTGTGCAAGGTAATCTTGTTCTCCCGATTTTTTTTACATTTTTCTTGTAGTATTTTAATGGCATCTATAGCAATATAGTAAAAGGGGACATGACTCTCTTGTGTCTTGTATGAATTGTATTTTACACGTTAAGTTTGTTCTGCCGAAAAAGGAATCCGCACCTTGTTATCCCGAAATTTTCAAGCTCGAGTATCTTTTGTCTCACCTGCTTTGAAACTCCCGCTTCTTCAACCCGCGCCGCGCCTTGTTATCCCGAAATTTGGACGCGCGCGAGAACTCCCTCCTCATCCGAAATTGCTCCCGCAGCCCAGACACGTGAAATCCCCCTTCTACCCCTCAGCCGGAAATGAAGCTCCACGTCGTGGTGTCAAAACCAGTGGGGGTACGCTGGTAACTTACCCTACATTTCGGACAAGCGCGTCCCTAAGCTTGGCTCCCCCCTCCCCCTTCGCCCCCCATTCGTACACCGAGGCCGCCAAAACCCGCGAAACCCCACGCTCCTCCGTCGGCCTCCCGACCGCCGCCTAGCCGGAGACTCTTCCCCGACTACGTCGTCCACCGCAACAGCTCGCCGTCCCTCATCCACTGCACCGGATGAGGATCCGTTGTCGATCTCGTCGTCCCGCCGGATCAGCCGCCCCGTCCTCCACCTCCAAGGAGCTGCCCCTACGTTCGCCTCGTCTATCGCGCCACCTCAATCCCCATAGCGTCGTCTTGACCTGCCCCACCGGAACCGCAGCACCCTCACCAATTCCTCCGATAAAGCCGAGGCCAACTCGGTGCCACCAAGGAGGTTCTGCGCTCACCGCTGCATTTTATCTTTTATTCGATCTCACGGGGCTGCCGGTGCTCGATACCGAGCAGACATGGCATGTCTCCATCGACGGCGCCGTCGCCGGCCACATCATCCATGGCGTCTCTCCCCCATGTCGTTGCTTCCTTGGCGGCGACTTCCACAACGGCACTAGCTGCAGCTGCTCCGGCTCTCGCTCGCGCTGCAGCTCTGTTCTTGTTGTCGGTCGCACTGCTGCACTGCTCCTGCTTTCGTTCGTGCTGCTACTCTGCTCTTGCTCTTGCTTGCGCTGCTGCTGCACGACCTCCGACAGCTACAGGAGTTGCTGCTTTAGCACTCACTCGCGGTGCTACTGCACGACTTGCTCTCTGCTAGTGCGTTCCCTGCTCGAGCGTCTGCTGATTTACATCACTGCTTCTCTGCTACTAGTGCTCGAACGCCCTAAACATCTATTGCAATGCTCTGTTACTAGTTCAATCAGTTTCGACAGTAAAATTCAGTTTCGACTATGAAGTTCATTTTCTTCAGTTAAGTTCAGAGTGAACAGTACTTACAGCATCTGTCAGAGCGGCCGTGGCGCGGCTGATGCGTTTTACATCTAGCAATTTTTGGTGATGTATTTTACATCATCTATTGCAGATGATATTAGGGTCCCACTTCAGATTAACGTTGTCTGTCTTGTCATGCTTCAGCCTCGTCGCCGTACACCTTAGCGGAGCTGCTCCAATGACGGAACCGTCCATCACAGCGGAGCAGTACCCTCGGCGTCGTTTCCAGAGGCCTCGGATCTTCTTCCCCGCCTCCGACAGTCACACCAGCATCATCACCATCCTCCACGTCCAACCCAATGATGCTGAGGTCCACAAGGCTATGCCAAAGAGGTTGTACACTCGTCGCATCACTTTGTTTCTCCATTCCTCTGTTCTTCCAACTCATGTGAGCCAAACACCCAGGTTGACTGAAATCCTATGTTTCCAAATGCTCTGTTTTGCACGTGCATTCCTATCCTATTCCTGTGTTTTTCCTGTCCCTGCGTTTATAGAATCCTCCAATTCTAAGGAGCCCTTACAGATTTACTTCATTTTCAGATAGGCGTCAAAGAAAACTCTGTGTGTTATGTCCTGCTCCTGCCGTGCCGTCATCCACCCCACCTGAGGTGCACCATCGACAGAAGCGTTCACTGCAACAGAGATCCCCCCTGCAGACTTCCTTTCGCCGCCACAGATCATCTTCCCCGTTGCCGGCAGCCACGCCAACTGCATTACCATCATCGACTGAGCAGATGAACCTGAGGACTACGCAGTTCCGGAAGAGAGGTCGCAGTCTTTCGTGTTTGCTTACGTTATACATCGATTATTATTACCTGCTACTTTATCGTTCAATCTTGAGTTTTGAATTGACCATGGGTCTCATATCGAGCCAGCAATGAATAGTATCTGTCTACTATCTGGTTCATCTGGGGTCTTCTATGTGGTTCATGTTGGGTGGGCAACAAACAATAGATGATCCATTGTCTATCTTTTTAAACTGAAGCTATAATCTACCAGCTATCATTAGTTTTGGATCCATCCACTCATTTGCTACCATGAGTCTTGATTTTTGCATGCACCCCTTAGGCCTTACAAAATCTAGCTATTTTTTTATTATGCATGTCAGATATTGTACACAATCGTACTGAACATGTAGAGAAAAAGAGAAGACCGTTGCGTGCGAATATAATGTCATGCAGACGCCGCTCCATGGTGGGCGAAGTGCCCCCCCCCCCCCTCTCCTACATTTCTAGATTGTATTCCAGAGGAAGATAACTGTTCAGATGGAGATTCAGAAGGAGCCGACCACGCCTGTTTACCACCTGAGGTGTTTGCTCTAACCTGGCATGCTGATGTTGGTCATGTCATGCATATGGCGCCTTGCATTGCTTACATTATACATCTTATATGTCATCAGCTTAGTTTAGATTTGCTTTGTGTGAATGCCGCCTGTTTGGTTTCTATATCATACTCCCACCATTCCTAAATATTCGTCTTTTAAGAGATTTCAACAAGTGACTACATACGGAACAAAATGAGTGAATCTACACTCTAAAATATGTCTATATACATCCGGATGTGGTAGTCCATTTGAAATCTCTAAAAAGACAAATATTTAGGAATGGAGGGAGTATATGGGAATTATGCAATGCCATCTTCTTTAGCCAGGCATCATATACGTGAATCATGCAATGCCATCCTGTTTAGCCAGTCATCGTATATGTGAATTGTATTGTGCCATATTTTTTTCCATAATGTATTCCATTTGTCAACAATGTTTATACATTCATCTACTCTTCCTGTGCATCAGCCATTTGAGTCGGTCATGGGAAAATCTGGAGTGAAAACAAGGTCTTCCGAGTAGTCAGTGCTACCTGTTGATGCAGATTTCTTGCTGGTTACAGATAGCTCCTCAGAGGAGGATTCAGAGAGAGATGACCAGTCGTATTCCCCCACCCCCCGAGGTGCATGCTCTAACTTGGCTGGGTTATATTGCTCATATCATGCATATGGTGTCTTGCATTGCCATGCCATCTGCTTAGATTAGACATGCTTTGTGTGAATGCCTCCTGTTTGCTTTCTATATCAGATATGTGAATTATGCAATGCCATGTTTTTCAGCCAGTTATCATATATGTGAATTACGCACCGCCATGGAGCGAGGCATCATATATGTGAATTATCTCATGCCATCTTTTTTTTCATTACGTATTCCATTTGTCGACAATCTGTGTATATTGAACTACTCTTCATGTGTATCAGTCATTTGAGCCGGTTATGGAAAAATCTGGAGTGAAAACAAGGTCTTCAGAACAGGCAATGGTACCTGTTGAAGCATATATCTCGATGGTTACAGGGAGCTCCTCAAAGGAGGATTCAGAGACAGATGACCAGTCCTATATCCCACCTGAGGTGTATGCTCTAAGTTGCAATGTTTATATTTCTCATATGATGCATATGGTGTCTTGCATTGCTTAGTTTAGACATCATATGCACAATATTGAATTCTATCTGCTTAGTTTAGAGATCATACATGCGAGTGCCAGCTGCTTAGTATATGAATCAATTATGTCAATTATATCATGCCATCCTGTATACTTAGACAACATGTATGTGAATTATTTCATCCCAACCTATTTTAGAAAGACATCATATAGTTTTGTCATGTCATCCTGTTTAGGTACTCATCATATGTTGAATTATGCCATTATATCCTGTTAGGTTATCCATCATATATCTGAAACTGTGTCATGCTATCCTGTTTAGTTAGGCATCATATATGTGACATTGTGTCATGCTGTCCTGTTTGATTAGACAACATATATGTGAATTACCACATCTGTCTATCATACAATGTCTGTACGTTCAATTTCTTTTCTTGATTATCAGCCATTTGAATTGGAGGGGGTGATGGCAGTATCTAAGGGAGAAAAAACCCGTTCTTCACAAAAGACAATGCTACCCGTCGATGCAGATAGAACCATGGTTGTACTGGCCCACAAACTAGCCCCACCGCACATAATCGAGACTCTTCCAGATTGCACACTTACACCGTTGGGCAGAGAACCAGCTACAACCCATCTAACCGCAACCCCAGCGGATAGTAGCCCACTTATAGTTGACAAAGCACCATGTCCACCACATAGTACCCCCACACGAGCAGTTTGTAAAGCTACTGCAGTGCCCAGAGCACGAAGACCACCACAGCTAACCCAAACTCCACGTTTAAAGAGGAAGAGCAACTGTTCTCAGGTCAGATTCCGTAGCTATGGTCCATACTCCTTGCTGTTGCATCACTGTATTTACTCATACCAACTACTTTCGAATTTGAAGGATCCAATGGCGCAACAGGTATGTTTTAAACCTATTTCTTTAACTGGATTGCTGTTCTAGCTTCTTGCTCTATGTTGATTTCAGTTTAAGTTGTATAAACAGTTATGTTCTCATGTGATGCACATTACAAGTGCTGCCAATGCTGTGTAGTTTCTCACATTTATATTCTGTCTTTGCTGCTGTGTCTTAAAAATATATGAGTTGAACTGTGTCTCTATCTTGATTAGGGAACATAAACTAGAATGATATGGACAATACAGTGACCATAGTACATAGATATATGTTTGTTTCATGCTGTTATCATGTCCACCTTACTACTGAACCGGTTTACCAAAATGAGTTTCGTATACTACAAGCTAAACATGTGATGTGTCTGCTTGTTTCTCTTGTAGTATGCAAACAGAATGTTGGAGAAGAGCACCCCACTATGCAATGGTAGAGAAAGTAATGCAGATAAGGTTCAAGATAGTGAGACAACCCTGTTGGTCTCCAAGAAAGGTGATAAAAACGATCTTGTAGACAGTGAGAAAACCCCACAGTCCTGCGTTGATGTAGTGTTCGAGTTACTGGCCAGTACCGCTGGCACAAGCTCTTCGAACTCGCTGCCTGAATCACTTCGGCTTCTTCAGTCTCAGCTACAAGCTGAAAGGCATCAGTCAGCTGTGCTGCGGCAAGAAGCCGAAGGACTGAGGAAGTCCCTGCAGAATTCAGATGCGTACTTTCTTGTGCAACAGCAAGCGCTGGAGGATTTAAGCGCCAAACAAGAGAAAGTTAATAAGCTTGCTAA
Organism: Aegilops tauschii subsp. strangulata; assembly: GCF_002575655.3. Taxonomy (NCBI): domain Eukaryota; kingdom Viridiplantae; phylum Streptophyta; class Magnoliopsida; order Poales; family Poaceae; genus Aegilops; species Aegilops tauschii. Next base: position 529,672,675 of record NC_053036.3, read on the forward strand.
GCATCTTGCCAGCATTATGGGTACCCAGGATATTGTTTCTTGAACTCTTCTGAAGTGGTTTCAGTTCTGGACTTGTTTTGCTGCGGCGTTTATATGCTGCTTTGTTCCCTATATTTGCACTGGTGGCGAACTTTGATGGCCAGTGGATGTAATATGTGTAATAGCCGTGATAGCCTAGCATAAGTTGCTTGCTTATTTATTTCCTTGTTGTCTTGTTTATTTGTTTGCTTGTAGTCAGTGCAGTTCTTTTTCCGCGGTTTGCTAGTGGCTGCAATAACCTATTTTTTAAAACTAGGCCACAATAACCATGGGCTAATATTTACTGTAGTGACACTGGGCCTCCTACGGGCCGTAGAAACAGTAGGCCTTCTACGGGCCGTAGAAACAATGGGCCTTCTACGGGCCGTAGAAACAATGGGCCTTCTATGGGCCGTATCATCAATGGGCCTTATACGGGCTGTATGATCGATTGGCCAAACATGGGCCAATAACAGGCCGCATTATGGCCGTAAACGGGCTAGAGTTGGAATCGTCCGTTCATGGGCCGACCATAATGGGCCATCGTTAATAGGCCGTATTTGATGACGCTATGAAAACGGCCCAACGTATTAACGGACCACAAACGGGCAGACTGTAACCACGGGCTGAATTTGGCCCACAAGCAGAAAATGACAGTAACGGGCCGTAAGTAAACGAATGCTGGAAATGAGACCAAGAATAAATGGGCTCTGAGAAGGCCGAAAGATAACATGGGCTGGAAACGGCCCAACGGAATAACGGGCCATTAATGGGTATAAAGTGATACACTGTTCATTACGGGCCAGTTTCACCACGGGCCGTTAATGGGTGTAAAGTGATACATTGTTCATTACGGGCCAGTTTCACCACGGGCCGTTAATAGGCCAAGAGTTACATAGGGCCTCATATGGGCCGAAAGACGTCATGGGCCATACATGGGCTAGAAGTGAAAACAGGCTGGAATCATATTGGATGGCCCAGATGACGCTACTGGGCCTAATTCGGATAGGGCATAACGGGCCTTGGGTTAGCGGGCTGTAAATGGGCTATATGCGAACAAGCCGTTAACAGGCTTTCCATGGGCCGGCCCACCACCTTTTGACCAAGTCAAACGGGCCGGCCTTTTCACAGGAATGGGCCTCTGTTGGGCCGTGCCACGTGTCGACGTATCATAGGCGCCTTCTGTCCAATGAGTGGATGACATATGTCCCAACGATGAGCCGACACGTGTTTCCTCCAGCCAATGATGATTTTACACGTGGAAAATCCCCATTGGTTGGGGCTGTTAACGGGTTATCGGATCCAAAACCCGACCCGATAGCTTAACGGCATTCCGTTATGGTGGATGCCACGTGTTGGTCACCCTTGACAAAAGCACTTCTGTGACGCGCGATTTATCATCATGGAAGTGCACACTTCCGTGATGATAATTTTGGTAATGTCATGGAACACTTCTACGACAGCACAGGTATGACTATCTTGATTCTGTCATAAAATCGTCATGGATGTACATGCATGACAAAAAATGCGACCTACTGTGACAAACACGTATCATCACGGAAGTGTATTTTTTTGTTGTGAGTCGGGGCTCCCGCCCGAAGCACGGAGAACGATGCTCGAGGTCTTGACGGGTGACCCCTCGCCAGCCGATATGCCGCAGGATGGCTGTCTTTTGTACTGCTGCTCAAACAGGGTGGAGTTCGCGGGGCAGATGCCCACCTTTGATGAATGGGGGTTGTGTCCAATCGGCCTTGAAGGGCCCCACGAGAACCCTGTTTTCGTGGGCCCCCTCCTCGCCACCAGCGCTGAACTCACCCCGAGAGTGGATGCAGGGGGCGAGCACAACTTGAGGCCGGGGGCGCTGATGCTGACGTGTCGACGCTGCACGAGGCTCTCGAGGTGCCATCACCGGGAGCCCATGACTCTTGTCCTGGGGTGACAGCCGAGGAGGCGACGCAATCCGCTGCTCCCGAGGCCGAGGCTTCCGGGGTCTCAGCAGGTCACCATGAGGCGGAGCCCGAGGGCTCCCCTCAGCCGGGCACTCATGAGGCCGCCTCATCGGGCGCCTCACCAGCCGCGCTCTGCGCTGGTTACCGCATCCAACGCTTCGGTCGGCTCCGTCTGGACTTCGACGCGCTCCGCAAGAGGAAAGTGTCTCCAAGCTGCAGCAGTGGTGTTGTCTAGCCATTGAAGCATAGGAAGTATATCGCCATAGACGAGTGAGTACCTTATCTTTGTAATTTGTCGAGTGCTGCTTCCCCTCCTGATAGTGGCTCCTCAGGGTCCCCCCTGCTAAGGCCGCGAAGTCTCCTGAGAAGCGACTTCCTCCTGCCTCGACTCCTTCGCTAGCCTTGAGCGCCCCAAGCCAGCGTGCCGCTCCTGGCGCGAGGTCGGCCGGAGAGGCATACTCGCCTGCCTGGCGCCTCGAACCCGCGTCTTTGCTGTCCCTCCTTTGTGGCCTCACCTGGGGTATGGCAAGCGTGCCAAGGGCTCCTCCTTTGGTCATGGACGGCGGCTGGATGGCTTCGATCCTGGCTTCTACTTCGAGCAGTGGACCCTCGCCCATCCAGGCCTCCGCCGTGGCCCAGACAGTGATTGGGGAAGCGCCAGCCCCCAGCCCCCTGCTGGGAGGGAGGGAGCCGCCTCGGGCCCCTTCGGGGACCCTGCTGCAGGAGATGGGCCTGGTCGCGGACTCAAGCTTGCGCGTGAGCGGAGTGCCGTCTGCCACGAGCTCTTTCAGGAGGCAATGGGTGCGATGATCCGGCTTGGCGGAGAACTCGCGGATGTTGACATGCGCCTTGAAGCCGAGGGTCTCCGGCGGGCGGAGGAATGGCATCAACTGAAGGTGGCCATCAACTTCGGGCGCCTCCAGCGTGAGCATGCCAACGCGGAGGCTGAGGCATCCCTGGCAACCTCCTGCGAGGCCAGCGCCCGAGCCTTGGAGGAGGCCAGGGAGGCCGACCGTCGCTGCGCGATCGCCGAGGAGCGCAGGCGGGAGCTCCTGGCCTTGAACGCCTCGTTGGAGCAGCAGGTGGAGGTGCGCAGAGCCGCCCTCGCGTCGATGAAGGGGACGCCTGCCGAGGAGGAAGAGATCCGGAAGCGCGAGGAGGCGCTGGCGCTGGAAGCCACGGAGCGCGACCTTGAGCTTGAGTGGTTGGAGACGAGGGAGCGCCAGGTTGCCCAAGCGGAGGATGCCGTTAACGCGTGCGAGGCGAGGATCCAGAAGGAGGTCAACATCAGGGTGGCGGAGGCTTGTGCTGACCTCGACAACAGGTATGGGATGAAGCCGGAGCTTGTGGGAGCTGAAGTTGATGGCCAGGGTTCTGCCTTGAGGTCGAGGTTGGCAGAGGTGGAGCAGCGCGAGCAAGCTGTCGCTGCCGCCCTAATCTCTGTGCAGGCCGAACTGGCCTCTGCCCGCGCCGAACTGCTCCCACTCCAGCAGCGGGTCACCGCCGCTGAGTCCCTCATGCAACAGAGCAGGGAGGAAGCGCTTTGGCGGCAGACGCTGGAGCGCGAGCACGCCCCCATGCTCCAAGGCCTCAGGATCAGAGCCAACGCGGCGCTGGGCAACATCTGCGACGAACATGCTCCTCATCCCCACACGAACGACTATGCCAGCCACCTCCGTTTTTTTGCTGATGTGGTGACGCGCCTCGAGAGCCGATCCGAGAGGGCTCGTGAGCTTGTTGAAGAGAGGAGCCGCGGCCTGCTCGGGCGCGCGTTCTCCTGCGTCTTCAGCCACCTCCAGAACACCTACCCCAACTTCGATTTTGACGCCGCCATTGCCCCTGTACCCAAGGCCATCCGGGGCGACCTGGCTCGCTGGGTGGAAGACAATGTGGATGCTCTAGTCAGGGCCTTCACTTTCGACGACGATGCGGTGGTGATCGCGGGGGATGAAGGCGACGTGGTCAACAATGGTGAGGGCGGCGCCGGCGATGGTGACGGTGATGCCAGCGACGGCAACGACGTCACCAGCAACGCGTCTGAGGGCGACCCGGAGGACGCGGTGAGCGACATGTCTGATTGAGCCCGTGTTTCCTCATCGTTGACCCTACATGCGAAAGCCCGGGCACAGCCCTGGAAGTTGTAAGAGCATTTTGGGAGGGGGAGCCCCTCATCTAAACAGATTACTGCTTTTATTCCTTAAGCCAAGCTGAAGATGTGTTTTCTTGAGCCCACGAGTCCCGCTGCAAGCTTGCTGCTGTAATTTACCTTAGCTAGGACGAGTTCCGAGCCGGCTTGTGAGGTCGTGAGCTTCTAAGGAGTCTGCCGCTCCGTCCGAGAGAGCCTCATGAGAAGCAAGTGCCGGCCAGGGCAGGACGTGCGCACAGCGCGGGTGCGTCGCGCCCAGCCCCCGCTCACGAGGAGCTCGCGAGGGGGGGAAGCAGGTGCGAACTCCGAATCAAGGCAAGGAACCAGATCACAAGAAATCGCACGAACGAGAAAAGACACCCCCCGCGCATACCAATGAAAATTCAACTTCAGACATAAATCCAAAGCCAGAAAACAAGGCTACAGAAAAGAGGTCAAAAGCAAATGGCCGCGTCCGGCACCTAGCTAGGCTTCTGGTCTTCGAGTCTTCCACCAGCGCGGAGCATAGCGCCTCCACTAGGACGTGGGCGGGAGCCCCCGAGGCCCGAGGGCGGCTCTCCGGAGACTCCGGGGCGTGTACAGCCCCACTCATTATTACGGGAGAGTGTCACGAGCGCAGACCTTCACAGGCATGAGCCTTGCTTCATATCGCCAGACGAGGGCACCGCCTTGCGCCGCCCTCGACCACCGTTGGGGCGTCCGGAAACCAGGACGATGCCAAGGGGCAGAGGGGACGCTAGCGGCGCCCTCGGCAACCACGGGTCCTCTGTCGGGGGAAGGCTCACCAGCGCCTCCTCGGCAGAGGGCCTACCTCCGGACGACGCCTTGCTCCGTGCGACGCGGGGAGGGGCCTTGCTCCTGGCTCCTCCTACGCAGCCCCCAGTGCGTCTTCCCCGGTGGGAGGGGGGCTGCCGTGATGGGGCCGTCATCCGGTGCTGTGACCACGTTCACTTGCGACCCATGGTTAGCGTAAGCCTGCTCCTGAGAGATTAGCGGTACCCTGTAGCTGTTGTCGCCGGCGTGGTCAGCGAGGTTCCCGGGTGGCTCCTGGAAGGCCTCAACTTACAGCGTCTCCTCTTCCCAACCCAGCTCGAGAAAAGTGTTGGGGTCATCTTCTGGCGTGTACTCCTGGTCCATCATGCGGGGCACATAGGCCTCCGGTGCCGTCGCCCCGGAACCTTCGCTGAAGTGCCCCGCGCTCCATGCTGCCTGGCTCGGAGTGCCGCTCTGAGGGTGGTAGGGCGGCATCCTGCCCGGGCCATGGGCGGCGATGCTCACACCTGCGCCCATTGGAGAAGGCATGGGTGCAGTTGGGTGGCCAGCGTCGTTGGCTGTGTCGATGCCGACGAAACCTCCGGGTGCGCCCGGGGGCGCGCGGGCGCGTCGAGGCCCACCGTGCGATCCGGTCGCAGTCTGAGGTGTAAGCAAGGAGCAGAAAGGTGGCGTACCCCTGGCTGCAGCATCCAATAGCTCGGCGACGCGCTCCAGCAACGCGTCTCGGCCGCTCTCCATCAGTCGGCATCGCAGCAGCTCCCGAGCCACCGTGAGCGCGGCCCTCATGTTTGCTTGTTCCCGTTGGGTGTGCGGCGCCGTGGCCGCAGCGTAGGTTGAGGCCCTTGCGGCTGCCCGTGCTTGCCGTGGAGTAAGGGTGGATGGCGCTTGACCGTGCCGCCCGCGCCCCGCAGCGTTTGGCGGTGCGTGCCGCCTGGAGCGCGGGGTCGAGGTCTTCTTGGGCGGACGACGCCGCCTGGGCTGGTCAAGCTGCCCAGTGGTCGGCGTTGGTCCTCGGGTCACCAGAACCGCGGAGTGTCGGCGGATCAGCTGGCGGAAGAGAGGCTCCGGCGCACCCCTACCTGGCGCGCCAAATGTCGGATTTCGGGTTCCGGCAAAACCCTTGAGGTTCGAACACTGGGGTGCGTGATCTCTCCCTCCCCCTAGCTCGCTCTCGCCAAGATCGCCAGGCCTAGCGCGTCGAACCCAGAGAACAAAGGGACATAAGATTTATACTGGTTCGGGCCACCGATGTGGTGTAATACCCTACTGTTGAGGATATGGACCTTAGAGTCACCCGCCAGGAGGGGCCGGGTTACTCATATGGTCATTGCCAGAAGCCCGGCGCTAAGCTTGAAGACGGTGGGACAAAGATGGGCTTAAGACCCGGATACGGCTTAAGGCCCGTAGTTACAATCATTATTATGGTAGAACTTGTAGTGTAAGGCAAGAGTAATTGAGAGTCCGAGCCGGACACTCTTATGAGCCGGCGGGGACTCTGAGAGCTGCTGGGCGTCAACCTCCCTATATAAAGGGACGACCCGGCAGCAGTTTTGGGACAGGAAAGATCTCATCAAGAGCCAGGCATTGCAGCTAAGCTCCCTGGCCCTCGAAACCCTAATCAATACCACCTCAACTGGACGTAGGCTTTTACCTTCACCGCAAGGGGCCGAACCAGTATAACCCTCGTGTTCCTTGTCCCGTTAACCCCTTCAAGCTTCCTAGCGGTGATGGCTCCACGACTAAGTCCTAGCTTGAGGACATCTGCCGTGACAATTCCACGACAGTTGATGCCCACCGTGGGGCCAGCGCACGGTGGATTTGAGTTCTTGAAGGGCAGCTTCGAAGGGCTCAAGGGATACGCTGTGGGCCGGATGACCAAGAGTCGTCGCGGAAAGCTCTACATCGACGATGCAAACTGGGGCCCCGACGCCGGCTCAATTGAGTACGGGTACCGGGTCCCCTTCGGCGGAATTCATGTTTTCATTGGCAAGATTGGTGAGCTGGGCCCTGAGCCAGATCTCTGCGTCGTTCTCATCGAGACGGCTCAGCGTGCACGACCCGCCCGGGCCCGGCCTGCCTTAAGGCATGCTTTTGTGGGATGCATCCATGGAGGGCCCTCTGATCGATCTGGATCTGGTGATGAGACGGCCGCCGGCTCTGACGGCGAGTCGTCCACTGATGAGTCAAACTCGTTGTATCAACTTCAAGATGGCAGGCTCATGGGTTGTTCCGATGGTGACAGTATTCCGGACCCGTTTGAGCCGCCAAATCAGGTTGGAGTCTTTATGGCCGGTGCACAGCCTGTTCAGAACCCTGCTGCTGGAGCGGGAAACCCGGTGCCCTCACCGGCTCAGGTGCTAATGGATCTCACGGACAAGATGACGGCCCTGTTAACCGCCACGGTTGACCCGGCGGATCAAGCTCAGCATGATGTGGAGGTGGCATCGTTAAAGTTGGATCTAGTGAAAGCTAAGGAGGATCTGGCAGCAGAAGGGATCAGGATGGCTGCGGAAAGGGCGGCTCTCGACGCCCAAACCCAGTTGATTCAAGCGCAGTCCTTCCGGCTCATGATGGATCAAAACGCGTCCAATGAGGTCCTGAGAAGGAGGCATCAAAAGGCCCAATCTCGACTCCCTCCGGTTTACGATCCACGAAACCTCTTCAACACGCCAGGTGCAGGGTCTAGTAACCCGCCGGGGGTCATAGTGCCCGGATCCGGGACCCCTACTCAGCCACAAGTGATGGGGCCTCCCCAGATGCCCCCTGCCCCGCCTCAGTACGTGCCAATACCACCAGGTCATTATGCCAACCCGCTGGAGAACATGGTCGCCGCGGCAGCACGGCTGGCGGCTCTCCCAATTGACGGCGACTCTCCGACGGCTATTGAAACCCGCCGGGTCAGGGAACTCCTTCAGACGGCACTGGCGCAGCAAGAGGCGTACTCCTACAGCCGGGACAGGATCCACTCGACCCCTCGTCCAGGCCGGAGCCCGAGTTACAGCAGACACATGGTCTCAGCGACCGGCTCAAGTAACGTCCGACGCCATGAACCGCCCCTGGCCATGGCCCGGCTCATAACGGAGCCTTTCACGCGGCAGGCCAAGACAGAGCGCGGCAAGAGGCGGAACAGGTGCCTCAGCTGACGGCTTACCAGACTCCCCGGGCTTATCCGACGACTTCCGTCGACGGGGGTATCCCTACCAGGACTGGGGGTGTCCCTTGTTTAGTGCCAGCTATTCGCAATGAACGTCTACCCAAGGACTTCAAAGGCCCTAGGAAGGTGCCTAATTACACGGCAGACTTACAACCCGCAGCCTGGATCGAGAGTTATGAGATGGCTATGGAACTACTGGAGGTCAGTGAAGCGGCCATGGCTAAGTACTTCACCATGATGTTAGATGGGACTGCCCGCACTTGGTTGAAAGGGCTACCACCGAATTCCATTGGGTCTTGGGCTGAGCTGAAGGCCCGGTTCATCCAAAACTTCAAGGATACCTATAGGCAGTCTATGTCAATTGTGGATTTGACTAACTGCAAGCAGCAGGAGGGTGAGTCTAAGACACATTGGGTTCGCCGGGTTAAGGAGATAATACATTCCTCGGATAAGATGGATGCCGGCTCTGCAGTCTTAATGTTGGAGCAGAATTGTCGTTTTGTGCCCCTGAAAATGAAACTCGGGCGGCTTAAGCGCGACTGCAATGATATGGGTACACTGATGGCGGCTCTTGTCAAGTACGCCGATTCTGATGGTACCAAGGACCCCGCTTCAGATGATGAAAGGGCAGGGAAGGGAAAGAAGAACGGCAATGGCAAGGGTCCTCAGCGTAACCCGGGAAACCAAGGAGGAGGCAAGCGCAAGGCCGATGGCAGCCTAGAGTTTGTAGCCAACGCCAGCTCACAAGGTAATAACCAGCGGCGCAAGGGGAGGCTTCCTCCCCGAGGCGGCGGGTCAGGCCCGACGCTGGAGCAGCTGTTGAATGAGCCTTGTCCAAGGCATGGCTCTAGAGAGAAGCCAGCGACTCATCTATGGAAGGATTGTGCAATCATGAAGGCCTTTAAGAATTACAATGGCCCGGGCGGCGGCTCAGGCGCCGGCGGCTTTCATGGCCCGGGCGGCGGCTCAAATTCTAATCCTCAGAACGGTCAAGGGGGCTTTAATCAGCAGTCTGGCCAGGGTCATCAACAGCAGCAGGGAGGTTATCAGACCAATCCAAAGCAGCTTAGCGGTGGACAGTATCATGTGTTTACCACCAGTCTGTGTAAGCGAGATCAGAAGCTTCATAAGAGGGCTGTGAATGCTGTTGAGCCGGCGGTTCCACGCTACTTACGGTGGTCTGAGCAGCCTATAGTGTGGAGTAGGGAGGATCACCCTCCCCGGGTGGATAATCCGGGTCACTTGGCCCTGGTGGTGGCTCCTCAGGTGGGAGGATATAAGTTCACTAAGGTGCTCATGGATGGAGGCAGCAGCATCAACATCCTCTATTATGAGACATTTCGTCGTATGGGGTTGATTGATAAGAATCTCAGCCAATCAAATACTATTTTCCATGGTGTGGTACCTGGTAAGTCGGCTTATCCAGTCGGCAAGATCGAGTTGGAAGTGGCCTTTGGAGATGAGCACAACTACAGGGTGGAAAAATTGACCTTTGAGGTGGTCAAGATAAGAAGTCCGTACCATGCCATATTTGGGCGGATGGCTTACGCCAAGTTCATGGCACGGCCGTGTTACGTGTATTTACAGCTCAAGATGCCGGGTCGTAATGGGACCATTACGGTTCATGGAAGCCGGAAGGTGGCCCTGGAGTGTGAGGAAGGCGATGCAGCTTATGCAGAATCTGTTTGTGCAACAGAGGAGTTAAAGTTTTACAAGGACAACGTTGACCCAACAGATATGACCTCTCTGAAAAAGCCGACTACGGAGCATGAGCCGGCAATGAAATTCAAGTCGGCTAATGAGACTAAGCTTGTTGATTTCGTTCCAGGAGATTCATCTCAGCAGTTTAGCATCAGTGCCAATCTGGATCCAAAATAGGAAAGCGCGCTCATCGAGTTCATCCGTGAGAATAGGGACATCTTCGCATGGAAACCTTCTGACATGCCAGGTGTACCTAGAGAACTCGCTGAGCACACTCTCAATGTTGATCTGAAATTTAAGCCGGTCAGGCAGTTCCTTCGACGGTTCAATGAGGAGAGGCGGAAAGCTATTGGTGAAGAGGTGGCCCGGCTCTTGGCGGCCGGGTTTATTGTTGAAGTCTTTCACCCAGAATGGTTAGCTAACCTGGTCCTCGTGCTCAAGAAGAACGGCACTTGGCGGATGTGTGTGGACTACACAGACTTAAACAAGGCGTGTCCGGCTGATCCTTTTGCCCTTCCCCGTATTGATCAAATTATTGATGCTACGGCAGGTTGTGCGCGCTTAAGTTTCTTGTATGCTTATTCCGGATATCATCAGATTAAAATGGCAGTTAAGGACCAGGAGAAGACGGCATTCATCACTCCCTTTGGAGCCTTCTGCTATGTGTCTATGCCCTTTGGACTCAAGTGTGCACAGGCGACTTACCAGCGTTGTGTACAGAACTGTCTTCATAACCAGATTGGGCGCAATGTTCATGCTTATGTGGACGATATTGTGGTTAAGTCCATAAAAGAGGAAACCCTGATAGATGATTTAAGGGAAACCTTTGATAATCTCCGGGGTCTACAAGATGATGCTTAACCCGGCCAAGTGTGTTTTTGGTGTTCCTGCAGGCAAACTCTTGGGTTTCTTGGTTTCTGACAGAGGCATTGAAGCTAACCCGGAGAATATCAAAGCCATCACCTCCCTGGCTAAGCCGGCGTGTATAAATGATGTTCAGCGCTTGGCGGGTCGCATCGCTGCTTTAAGCCGGTTTATAAGCCGTTTGGGTGAGAAGGCCATGCCATTATATCAGTTGATGAAGAAAACTGATAACTTTGTCTGGAATGATGCAGCTAATACTGCCTTTGAGATTTGAAGAAGCAGCTGGCAGAGCCCCCAGTCCTTGCTGCTCCGGTTGATAAGGAGCCCTTATTGCTGTATGTGGCTGCTAACACACGAGCCGTCAGTGTGGCCGTGGTGGTGGAGCGCAAGGAAGAGGGTAAGGAGCATCCGGTTCAGCGGCCGGTTTATTATGTCAGCGAAGTGCTCATTGAGTCCAAGCAGCGGTATCCGCATTGGTAGAAGCTTGTTTGTGGTGTGTTCATGGCGAGCCGGAAACTTAAGCATTATTTCCAGGGTCATCCCATCACTGTGGTCAGTTCTGCCCCTCTTGGTGATATCATCCAAAACAGAGAGGCCACAGGGAGAGTGGCTAAGTGGGCTATAGAGCTTGGACCTCATGGTCTGAAATACGTGCCACGCACTGCTGTTAAGTCTCAGGCCTTGGTGGATTTCATCAATGATTGGACAGAGTCACAAATGCCCAAGCAAAAGCCGGATAACACATACTGGACTATACACTTTGATGGGTCCAAGCAGTTGGAGGGCTCGGGGGCTGGAGTCGTGTTGGCTTCCCCTAAGGGTGATAAGTTCCATTATGTGCTACAATTGATGTTTCCTTGTACCAACAACACAGCTGAGTACGAGGCCTTGCTCCACGGTCTTCGGATGGCTAAGGAGATGAGCTTGAGCCGGGTAAGGTGTTTCGGTGACTCAGACTTGGTGGCTCTACAAGTATCAGGCAAATGGGACTCTAAGGACCCTCTCATGGCGGCTTATCGCCGCGAAGTTGATGCCATTGCTGGGCACTTTCAGGGCTACCAAGTAGAGCACATTGATCGCAGGAAGAACGAGGCGGCTGATGCCCTAAGCCGGCTGGGCTCTCAGCGAAAGCCGGTGCCGCCTAATACTTTCCTGGATGTCCTGTATAACCCTTCTGTTAAGTTGCCTACAGAGGAAGACTTGGCTGTCCCTGACCCAGAGGCACGATTGGTGGCGGCTCTCCACATCATACCGGACTGGACAACGCCCTATCTGGCTTACATGACCCGGGGAGAGTTGCCTGAGGATGAAACATTGGCCAGACAAATAACCCGGCGGGCTAAGTCAATGATTGTTATCGATGGCGAGTTGCATCACCGCAGTGTTACGGGAGCATTCCAGCGTTGTGTCTCCCCTGAGGAAGGTCAAGAGATCTTGCGTGAGATTCATGAAGGGGATTGTGGCCATCACGCCGGCTCAAAATCTCTTGTGGCCAAGGCTTTTCGTCATGGTTTTTATTGGCTGACGGCTCATGCTGATGCGGAGGACTTGGTCAATAAATGTGATGGTTGCCAAAGGTTCTCACGACGGGCTCATGTGCCGGCTCAGGAGCTGAGGATGATCCCAATTACTTGGCCCTTTGCGGTCTGGGGGCTTGGTATGGTTGGGCCTTTTAAAAGGTCCAAGGATAAGAAGACCCACCTCTTGGTGGCAGTTGACAAATTTACCAAGTGGGTTGAAGCGGAGCCAGTTAGCAAGTGTGATGCAGGCACGGCGGTTCAATTTATGAAAAAGGTGATTTTTCGCATTGGCTTTCCGCACAGCATTATAACTGACAATGGCACCAATCTATCCAAAGGCGCCATGGAAGAATTTTGTCAACGAGAGCATATCCGACTTGATGTTTCCTCAGTGGCTCATCCTCAATCCAATGGTCAAGCTGAGAGAGCTAATCAGGAGATTCTGAAGGGCATCAAGCCCCGTCTTTTGGTCCCTTTGCAATGGACGCCGGGTTGTTGGGTGGAGGAGTTGCCCTCCGTGTTATGGAGCATCAACACTACTCCTAACAGGTCTACAGGTTTTACGCCTTTCTTCATGGTTTATGGGGCAGAAGCAGTCCTCCCCAGTGACATCCGTCATGACTCGCCTCGAGTGGCGGCTTATGTTGAGGCGGATAATGAACAGGCGCGCCAAGATGCTCTTGACTTGTTGGACGAACAGCGTGATGTGGCAGCAGCCCGCTCAGCGATTTACCAACAAGACCTGCGCCGTTATCATAGTCGCCGGGTTAAATCCCGGGTCTTCCAGGAAGGCGATCTCGTGCTCCGGCTCATCCAAGATCAACCAGATGCGCACAAGCTATCCCCACCTTGGGAAGGGCCCTTTGTGGTCAGCAAGAATTTGCACAACGGGTCATATTACCTCATTGACATTCGGGAGCACAAAGATTCACGTAAGTCGGAGGAAGAGACCCGTCGGCCGTGGAACATAGCTCAGCTTCGGCCTTACTACACTTGAGCCACTGGCTCTCATAATGTACATATTTCTCTAAGCCATGTATATATTGTGATAAGCAATAAAGCAGGACCTCTGTCCTTTTTTCTCCTCCAAATGTGCATGTGTTGTTTTCATTGCAAGATTACATGATAACTTGAAGGAGGATCCGGCTTATGATCATATTCGAATCTAGCCGTAAGCAATAAGGTCACTTGGGGGCTTCCTGTTCAAACATAGGTCGTATTCGAACCAAAGAGAACATAGCTGTCGATACCCATTTGATTGGCAAAGTGCCGAGCTCATTGGGGAATTTTCTTTGATCATATTTGAATCTTAGTTTAACCCCTTTGAGAACCGACATGGATCGTATTCGAATCAGCGTCGTTAAACAATTCTTAAAGTCATTTGGGGGCTTCCTGTTCAAACATGGGTCGTATTCGAACCAAAGAGAACATAGATGTCGGTACCCTCTTGATTGGCATCGCCACACCCACTGGGGGCTATATGATCGTATTCGAATCCTAGCATAACCCCTTTGGGCCAGGTCTCTGGTCGTATTCGAACCGGAAACCCCTAAGTTCTTCTGCTTTATAGCAAGTTTCTTCTGATTATTTCAAAGTGTGTACGGCCGGGTCTCACTTTGCCGGCTTAACTTTGATTTACAGTGTTAGTTGAACACAATGGGTGTTATTAAGATAGGTAAACCAGAGTTGAGGTATCAACCTTATTACCCGGGTTATTTAAACCGGAAGCATGCTTGCAGGCCGCTAAGTGTGTTATTACGGCTGTATTAAGGACATACTTGAGGACCAGTCTTTTTTGATTCATATCCGGGTTATATATCTAAAACCTATGATCTCAGCGCGGTAAGCCTAGAGACTTGTGATTTGTCTTATGCAGGATAGTCGAAGGCAACTATTTTGAGCTTAAGGAAAATACATGATTGATTACGACCCGGAGGAATATAAGGAAGACAATTTCAATAGACTTCAGCATTCAATGCGTGCACGATGGCACGACACAGTTAAAGTGTTGACCCTATTCTATTACAAGACTCGTGGAGTCCAAAAGGGTGAGGCATTGTTTGATAAGCCGCCAGCAGAGTTACGACGCTTGCTGGGTTGAAGTCTCCGGCTCGTCCCTCTCTTCTCCTCCGGCTGTTCCCAAGGTCTGGAAAGTCGACGACTTCCAGTCGATGCCGCTCAGAGCTTCGAATTGAGCTTCCTCGTCAATTAACCTGGTCGGGTCAATCTCCGGGGCGAAGGTGTGCTGACGAGCCGGCGGGATTAAGCTGAGGGCTTCATAGCGCGGGGTCGGGATCCTCTGATTTTCCGCATTGTAACCCGGCTGGTACTTGGTCAGATCTGTGTCGTTTCCAATAAGGGTGGCCACCGGGCGCACGATCTTCACGCAGGCGGCAAAGTCTTTTTGGTCGAAGGCCGTGCCGTCTTCCTTCAGACTTGGATAGCCGAGGGCGATGTCCGCCGGGTCTAACTCGGGAAGGAAAGCCTTGGCCCGGCTCAGCGCGGCGATAGCTCCGGCTCTTGCAGAGGCCCGTCGCAGCTCTTGGATACGTTGAGGCAGAACGGCGAGCCGGCGAAGCACTTCCGCCAGGTGAGTCGGCACCTCGTTGGATAGGGCCACCACAGCCAAGGCACGCTGTGACCCGGTGTAGAGTTGGTCCACCAGGGTGTACACGGCCTTCAGCTTGGTTACCACACTCTGGTTGAGGTTGGCACTTCTGGGACCTGTTTAACAGAATAAGATAAGCCGCCGGCAAGGGTGAGTTATGAGATATAAAGACTACAAACTTGATGAAAGCCGGTAAAATGACTTACCAAAGATTGCGGCAACCATCTGGGACACTTGGCGCTTTAAGCCGGAGAGTTCGGCGGTCTTCTCTGAGAGAGCCTTCTCCGCCTGTTCGGCCCGGTTCACCAGAGCAGCCTTTTCTTCGGCCCAGGCTCTCCGTTCCGCGTCGAAGTCCGTCTTCAGCTTCTCCTGCGCAGCAATACTGGACACAAATTTAGCATTTGCTTTCCGGGTCTCAGTTTCTTGCGTCTTCAGCCGGGCCTTGAGATCAGAGATATCAGTCTCAAACTTCTTGCCAGCAGCCTGCATAAATTTCCGGGTTATAGCATGAACAGTTATTATACAAATTTAAAGTCCCAAGCGTTTTCCAAGCAAAGACACTTGGCACTTGGGGGCTAATGCATATCGAACGTTCCTATCTACAAACTACCGGTTCATGGAAATAAGCCGGAACTTAAGTCTACAACATACTCAATCATAAGTCGTCGACTTGGGGGCTAGCATGGTAAAGGTAATTATGCAGTAAGTAAGAGGACAGCAGAATAATACCTAAGACTTCTGCTGAATCTGGTTCACCATGGCAATCTCTACGTCCCGGCTCTTGTGCACTTGGCTGATGTAGCCGGAGACGAGCTCTCTGATGCTCAGGTTGGTGTAGTCGGAGAGGTCCAGATTAACCCGGCGGGGCTGTAGCAGCTCCCCCTTGGCAGAACACTTGGCCAATGCAGTAGGTCTCCCCGGCTCAACAAATTTTGTCCGGGTGATTACCACGTCCGGGTCATCTGCTGGTTGAGCCGAGCTGGAGGCCTCCGGGTTAACAGAAGCTTCTGCTATGGGCTTGTTGGTTGGAGCAGAGGCAGCTGGCGGTTCTTGACCTGCTACCTTCGGCTCAGGCAAATCCGGATCTTCGACCGGCTTGGTCTTCTTCGCCCTCTTGGTGAGCTTGGCCTGGGCACTGGAAAGACAGAAAGGTTAAGCACAATAGTGTAAGTAAAGACAAAGTACAACATGAGGTGATTATCATTACCCGGGCAAGGTCTTGAAAGCCGGCAGGCTTGACTGCATAGAGTCGCCAGAAGAGGGGGAAGTTTCCTGATAATTTGAGTCAAAAGAGTTGAGCGGTTGACGTATAACACCTGCCAAAGGATGAAAAGGGTACAATTTTGAGATCACCTCGGTCCGGCGTTTCCTCGATGCGTCAGGTAACCCGGAGGAGAGGTCAGTGTTTTTGTCGGTCCGGGTGTGCCGCCGGCTCTCATGAACCTGTCGCTTCAAAATAAATTGAGGGTCTTGATAAGATAAAGGATGTGAAAAGCTTACTTTCCGGGTTACCCTTCAGATTTTCAGCCTTGGCAAGGGCTCCGAGTCGGAGGAAAGTATCGTTACCTCTTCAACCACCGGGTTACTTGCTCCGGTGTCGTCCTATTGATGAACAAGTATTGGTAAGGCGGACAGAAATAAATAGCAGATACAACAAGGACTTACAGGCTCAGGGGTTACCTCTGACTCGGAGCTGTCGCTTAGTTGCATCAGCTCTGAAGCAGTAGGTCTGCTTCCTTTCTTGCGAGGGGCGGCTTTCTTGGCGGCTTTCTTCGCCTTCCTGGCCTTCTTGGCCGCCTCGTGGTCATATTTGACCTTCCAGAACTTGTCATCAGCCTGACAAATACAAGGATGATTTCTTAAAGATTCAGATGACGGTTATCTACAGAAGAAGATAAAATGTTCAGATCAGCGGCTTACCGCTGGGGGTGGGTTGATCTTGCAGAAGGGGGCTAACCCGGTCCTCCCGCAGTCTGCCAGGCTCTCGTTCAAGAGAGCCTTGGTCATATCCTCTACAACATCTTCAGGAAGATCATTGCGGCTGTGTCTCTGGGGGTCATCCTTTCGGCCCGTGTACTCACACATTAAGCCGGGGCGGCGGCTCAATGGGATCACCCGCCAGGAGATCCAGACCCGGACCAGATCAATTCCGTTGAGACCATTGCCCAGGAGAGCCTTGATCTTGTTGATGGTGGGGAGCAGAGGTTGGCGTTCCGCCTGAGTTAACTTGTCAGATAGTGGGTGTGTTGGCTCCAGACGCGAGGGGCGAAAGCCGGGCAACGGACTCTCATCAGCCGGTGACGTGTTTTGGCAGTAGAACCACGTCAGATTCCAGTCTTTGGGGTGGCTTGGTGGCTCTGCGTAAGGGAAAAGGCAGTCCCTCCGCCGCTGAATGGAGATGCCACCTAGCTCCAAACTTGGCCCGTTGGCGCACTCGTTCTGGCGGTTTAAGTAGAAGAGCTCTCTGAAGAGCAGCAAACTGGGCTCTTCTCCAAGGTAAACCTCGCAGAACACTTGGAAATTGCATATGTTGGACACCGAGCTGGGTCCTATATCTTGTGGCCGCAGGTCAAAAAAGTTCAGCACGTCTCTAAAAAACTTTGAGCCGGGTGGTGCGAAGCCCCGGCTCATGTGATCCGCAAAAATGACCACCTCCCCGTCCCTTGGCTGTGGTCTCTCCTCTGATGGGTCGGGGGCACGGTAGGACATGACGTCCTTCTTGGGCAGATAGCCTGACTTGACAAAATCTGCTAAGGTCTCGTTGGTGACATTGGACCTCATCCAATTGCAAGTGATGGAGGCTTTAGGAGATTTGGGAGGCATGATGAAAGTCGGCAGCCTATGATGAAAGGAAACGTCCGGTTTAATTATAAGCCAGAGGAAATTTACAGGTCAATGTTAAAGTGGCGGCTTATGGAGGGGACTAATGACGTATATCTAGGTGCAGCGGGTTATTTAAGCCGCCCTAGGTATTGAGAGTAATTCGATTGTCTATGGCCTTATCACAGATGAGCCGGAAAATTCTATGGCGCATGGTCTCCTTTGAGTCGGAAGATTCTACGGCGCGTGGTTTCTTTAAGCCGGAAATGTAAACCGCCATGACTCAATGAGTGCAGTTTTTTACTAAGTGTGGTGAAAACAGGTTTCACACATTGCAGTAAATATTTTGGATCAAAATGGTCGGTCAAAAGGAAAATTTCTAGACCTAAAAAACAGACGCAGGGGAGTTCTTGAGCTCGAATGAGGCCTTCATGCGGTAAAAAAGAGGTCTACTTGCATGAGAAATGGGTGCTAAACAGCTACCGCAGTGGTTCTATACAAGGCTAAGATCAAAAAAGGGCAGTAAAAATGAAAACTACTGGGGCTTGTGGGCGACGGCGACGAACACGGACGAACACGGACGAACCCTACTGCAGATCTGTTCTACGGGGTAGCGAGGACTTACCGGCACTGAAGGGATGCGGAGGTTGCCGCCGTTTGTCTGGACCGAGTCAGGGTGATGCAGCGGCCAAGGTTGACGAAGACTGGGGGCGTGGCGGCGGCGGCGGAGTTCGAGCTCTCAGGGGACAGAGGAAGAAGACGAAGAAGAAGAGTGGCTGAAGGCCCGTCGGGCCGGGCTATTTATAAGGGCGAGCTCATAAGTGGGCGCGAGAAACGAGGAGACCGCGGCGTGGTTATCTCCCCACGAAACGCCTCGATTTTCGGGATAGCAGTAAAGATAAGATCCGTTGCGGATCTGGTGGAGTAAAAAACGGACTTAATGGAAGATGATGTCATGGCGGATTACCCGGAGTCGAGAGGATGACATCACGCCGGGTTATGACATTCACGCAATTGTAAGCCGGAGATTTTCTGTCGAAAGGATTGAAGATTGACATAAGCCGGCTCAAATCAATCTGGGGCCTAATGTTGAGGATATAGACCTTAGAGTCACCCGCCAGGAGGGGCCGGGTTACTCATATGGTCATTGCCAGAAGCCCGGCGCTAAGCTTGAAGACGGTGGGCCAAATATGGGCTTAAGACCCGGATACGGCTTAAGGCCCGTAGTTACAATCATTATTATGGTAGAACTTGTAGTGTAAGGCAAGAGTAATTGAGAGTCCGAGCCGGACACTCTTATGAGCCGGCGGGGACTCTGAGAGCTGCTGGGCGTCAGCCTCCCTATATAAAGGGACGACCCGGCAACGGTTTTGGGACAGGAAAGATCTCATCGAGAGCCAGACATTGCAGCTAAGCTCCCTGGCCCTCGAAACCCTAATCAATACCACCTCAACTGGACGTAGGCTTTTACCTTCACCGCAAGGGGCCGAACCAGTATAACCCTCGTGTTCCTTGTCCCGTTAACCCCTTCAAGCTTCCTAGCGGCGATGGCTCCACGACTAAGTCCTAGCTTGAGGACATCTGCCGTGACAATTCCACGACACCTACTATAGTGTGGTGTGGTGGATTGCCTCTTGGGCTGAGGATGAACAGTTACAAGGGAAAACAGCCTCCTGAGGAGAGGTGCTCTTGTGCTTGGTGAGCTGGTGTGGTGTCTCTCCAGCTGATCTCTATCCGTCCCCTGTCTATGGTGGTGGCTAGTCCTACTTATAGAGGCCCTGGTCCTCTTCCCAAATATTGAGTGGGAAGGGATCCCACAACGGCCAAATTCGAAGGGAGACAACTAGTACAAGTTATCCTGACTAAAGGTGGTCTTCGCCTGCCAAAGGCTCTGGTGGTGACGCCGTCTTGGGCTCCACGGTGACCTCCGTCCTGCCATCCTGCTGGTCTTGGTCTCGTAGCACCGATAGGGAAACCTTTGCCTGATGCCTCAGGACTCCTCGCCTGCGCTTGCCTCTTTAGCACCAAAGAGGAAACGAGCACACTGCGCGCGCTGGCGCCCGCCTGGCCTTGGTCGCCATGGCTTACGTCACGGGAACCTCGCGAGGTGCCCCTTTCCTTGATCTCTTCGCCCCTCGTGAGCCAGCCTGGTGAGGCCTCCCCCGAGGAGGTCTTGCGTCGTCCGCCTCGCGAGGCTTGGCCCCTCGCAAGGGTCTTGAGTGTTTGATGGTGAAGATGGGCCATACGGGGCCGCTGGTGGAGCCACGCCGTGGGCCGCAGGCAGGCAAGTCTGGGGACCCCCATTCCCAGAACGCCGATACACACGCCCACCAACGATACGAGATGCATCACCGGAACGGGGGCTAGATGGGAGAACCTTATTTCATCTTTAGGGAGTCGTCGCCGTCTCCCCTTCCTAAGTAGGACACAAACCCTAATAAAACTCGAAAACACATCTAAAAAGGAAGCCCTCCCACCGGCAAGGGTCGTGATCCACCGCTTCCCCATGGCCCTAAGGCCACCGGAGACAAGGCGGACCGGCGCCGGCGGCGGGAGGTGGAGGAACCCTGATTTTTTAGGAGATGGGAATAGTTTGATACTGTGTATTGGAAAACAAACGTATCCGCCGGCCATCCTATATGACCGCCCATGTGACCACACCCTCATTTGCAAACGTCAAATTCATGCAAACACTTGTACGTCAATCATTGAGTACACACAAGAATGAATGTGAACGCACAACTAAAAATTATTCAGGGAGAAAAATAATAGTTTAAGTGTTTAACACAAAATTTATTGGAAGTGCTTAATTCAAACCTAAAATTCAATAATTTCAGTGTGAATTCACATATACTCCACAAAATTATTAGGTAATTGCATGCGCGCCTGTGTATCTCAAAGTTATGTATGTATCTCTACAAAGTTCCCAGAATGTTGTGTGTCTTGTTCCGGGAGGCGAACATCTACTCCGTACTTCTCAAAATCATGTGTGTGGGATGACCCTTCGCCCACATCCTCCAAAATCATATCATGCAAGGTTACACGACGGTTCATCATTGTTGAAATATATTGCCCGTCTCTTTTCATCATATCGGTCTTTTGGTTGTATTGGCTAGAGCATGCACTTCTACATAGTAGGCCTGAGGGAGCTACACGTGAGGGAAGTGTTAACGTATAAATGTATTGCCTAGTCTCTTTCATCAGATCGGTCTTTTGGATAAGTTGGCTGGAGCATGAATTCAATATGGTATAGTCTTGAGTTCAAGACCCTGCCAAAGCTATATTAAATAAAACGATTCTGCAGCCTACATCGATCTCACATCCCTAGGCGTGAGGGGGGTGTTTAAATATATTGTCCGTCTCTCTTCATCGGATCGGTCTTTTGATTGCATTGGCTAGAGCATGCACTTCTACATGGTATTGGAGCCAAGAGGTCTTGAGTTTCAGACTCGGCTGGCTGCAATTAAATTGCAGCCCATTTTCGGTCCACGTTTAGGCCTTAGGGAGCATGGAGCATCCACTTCTAGAATCACCTGCCACATTGTTTTTGCATTCCACATCATTGCAGCTCCACGAACTATACCTCGATGAGCTTGGAGCATTTCAAATGTCCTCTCCACATCCTTTCTAACACCTTCTTGCATTTGTGCAAAGAGACTTCTTTTATTGCCTTGGGGATTGGGTATGGTCTTCACAAACGCCGTCCATTAAAGATAGATACCATCTACTAGGTAGTACCCCTAATGTTCTAGTCATACCTGTTTACTGTGTAGGTGCATATCAGAGCATCCCCATCACAAAGTCTCTTGAACAACGGTTTGCTGAAGCACATTGATGTCATTATGAGTTTCGAACATGCCAAAGAAAGGATATGTTAAATCCACAAGTCTTACGATGACGTTGCTTCAAATATGATGGTGGCCTCCTTGATGTGACCTTGATACTGCCTGCACAAACTTATCAGGCAGCTCTTCCAGTGCCAATGGAAGCAATCGACCGGCCCGAGCATACCTAAAACCCTCTTGATGCTCTAATTGCGAATAGATTTTTTTGTGTCCTTGGCATTTGGTTCTCTCAGGAACTCTGATCCAAACACCTTCACCGCCTCACAGGCAAATGTCAGATTTGCGTCAATGCATGTGCTCTTTCCCATCCGGACAATCTCATCAATGACATCTCCGATTGTATCATATGCAAGCATCCTCAAACAGTCATCCAATTATGCATAGGAGAGCATAATATCCTACATTTTATCGAACCCTTGAAGTTGAGAATATGCTCCTCTTTCTTCTCCATTTCTTCTTGGATACTCACCATCATGTTAGCATCTTCGTCATCATCGATATCTGAATCCAACGAATCAATGAGCTCCTTGAACATGAATTCATTGAGCTCACTGTAATCAAACTCTTCATTTGATGAATCCATCGTTTGCCTAAAAAATGATTAAAATAATCTAAAAACATGCCCCGCATTTCGTCAAACACATGGAGCGTGAGGTGTATGTTTGGCAGACTAGGAAGTAGCGAGGCTTAGTCCGAGCAGCGACGGATCCGGGGCGACAAAGGACGTCCTGAAAGGACGGGAGGCAATGGTGGAGACACTGTGGGTTGGGAACGATTGCAGTGCTACGTGGAGACGCAGTTGGGCGAGTGTTGGAGACGATTAAGAGGCATTTGAAGTGAGTCCGGCCTGTTGGATCTGACGTGGCGCGTGTGTCCGGTGCGTCAAGGTGGCCCCAAATCCGCACCGACATATGGGATGGGTTTAGGGTTGCGGGACAGCCCAGACATATGACTACGTTTGGGGGGTTCCTGTTGGGTGGTTGTTTTTGGTCCAGGTGGTGTCTGGATTGTCTGCCCAGATGTTTAGGGGGGGAGTTGGGATCCGGTTGGAGATGCTCTTACATGTTAGTCTTTACTTGGAGAGATATAATGGAATAGATTTGATCCATCTATCATCTTATGTAAAACTGATGAGATTACCTCTTATATGCACACCTACAATAGGAACAATTATCCTTCTACCCAAGTCTTGTGATGCTACAAGAGTGAAGGACTTTCGGACGGTCAGTCTTATGCATTCTATCGCAAAAGAATGTTTGTAAGTTGTTGTCCCTGCTCGCAAATGGCCTTCGTAAAAAAATCAATCGATCCAAGACAATTTCCAGCATGTCAAGAATGCTATGCAAAAGGTGCACAAAAACAAGGACCCGACTTTATTGCTGGAATTGGAAAATCTTCAAAGGAGAAACTCAACCCGGACAACCCGACATGGAGACATACCATCCTCCATGTGTCTCCCAGTGATGCAAAGTAGCACCATTGAAATGAGGACAAAACGGAAATGACGTGTTTCATGTCTTCGACGACACCGTCGTGTCACCAATGAGGTTTGGACAAAAACCTAACCCTACCACCACCGGTCAAAAAGGGGGTCTTTGTCCCCTCCTATCGTCGAAGTACCGGTCTGAGGGAGAGGGGGTCTATTATCCCGCCGAGGAGAAGGTAGATCGCCGCCGTAGCTCCCGAGGTAGAAGGATGCTCCAGAGAATGTCTAATAGAACCTTACAACTTCTCAAAAGAAAAGAGAAGCAACCTATGAGTTGGTTGCACTGCATATCCCAGTGTGAAACAAGTTTTTTAGGAAAAGAAATGTTGGTTTTGATCTGACGGCTTAACAGGCAGTTAGATCTATTAGTCTAACAAAAAAGGGAAAAGATAACGATAATGAAAAGGCCCCACGCACCAACGTACGTGGGCTTTTTATCCCAACTAAGGCGCCCTGATCGGGGGCACCCAAACCAACTGATGGTTTAGGTCCCCTGTCGCCAGCGCTAGATAAAGGGGGGTACGAGAGAGGGTTGGCAGCCTGCGCGGTCACAATTCTCGTACGGTTTCACTCCCCTCCCGATATTCTCTCACCCCATCCGATCAGGGGGAGCGCTGCAGCGACGGGAAGACCTACTCCAGCCGTCGCTGCCGTCCCCGGGCAATCCCGGTGGCGTCCTGAAGGAATCAGGACGTCGAGGAGAACCTCTACTTCCACTACATCACCCCTGCATCACGCCTGCGCCGAGCAGGCGATCATGTCCACTCCCGTGACATGTAAAGGATCCCTAAACCCTTCTCTGTTCATGTTGTGAGGTGATCTAGAAGCAATTTGATCCCGCTAATGGCATCCCATAGATGCATAATTAATCCAACAATGGTATCAGTCGCCAATCTTGATTGCAATAGATACCTTTATTGTTGATCAGTAGATCACTATCATGTTTAGATCAATGTCAGGTTTAGGGTTCATGATCAAGATTGAAAGTTTTAGCCCCTGGTTAGCCCAAATATGCATGCTACTGTCTTGATGCCCTCTGTAAATCATCATGTTTTAATTCTAATTTGCTACGGATCAGTACTGCCACCTATGTTCATCTTTTTTAATTAATCTAAGTTAAGATCTAATGCTCACCTTCTTGTTAAGTTGATTAAAATTGATCATGTTTAAGTCCTGTTTTCGTATGCATTAGAAAAATAGAAGGCAGAGGGATACACTCAAGTCAACAGTAGCAACCCCTCATGTTTACGAACCCTAGAATTTATCCCCAATTTTGGTAGAACCCTAATTTTTCGATTAGGCATGTTTTTCACCAATTAAGCACTGATGAATACGATTTTGGGGAGAATGAGGACAAATGCTCACCAAATGCACCGCGTAGCCGCCTTTTCCCTTCGGGGCTCGCACAGCGCCCACCGTTGTGCGAGGGCGGAGACGCCGCGACGCCGTCGTGCCCTGGCCGACGCGCGGAATGCTCCGGCGCCTTGCCGCCGCTCTTACGGACGCGCGCGTGTACGGGCAGTCGCCCTGCACGCCGCCGTCGACCTCTTCATGACGCGATGGCCAGCACCCCCTCTTGCCCCCTTGATGTGCCATGCGCACAGATGCCGGAGCCACGCTCGACGGAGAAGCGCACGGGAATGACTCCGCTGCACGCTCCTCCGGCAAGCGCAGCCGCCACGCCGCCATGGCCGGTGCACCTCGAACCACCGCTGAACGCCGTCGCCGCTCTCGGGAGCGAGAAATGCGGGGGAGGAGGGGCAGAATGACCTAGGGTTGGCTCTGTGCAGCTGTTTTGTTCCGACCACGACAGTCTGATTCGATCGAGCGGCTCACAGCGACGCGGAGCACCGGCTGGGCCTTCGGGCGCTCAATGGGCCAATTTTGATCGTGTGCTGCAGCCCAGGTTGCCTTAGCCCAGCGCGTTTTTTTTCTCTATACGGTTTTCGCTGCTGGGTCGGGCCGTGGTATAACCGTGGGCATTTTTGGGCCGAAATACTTTTGGCTATTTCTCTATATATTTCCAGAGCGTTTAAGTTCATAGTTATTATGTTTTGCACTGTTTAAAACTGAAAATGACTAAAAATATAATGAACACATTATTATTCTGGGTAAAATTGAACCAATGAGATATTTTGTTCAGGATTTATTATGTCTTTTCATGATGAATTTTTTAGACATCAAGAATAATGATATTTTTCTTATGTTGATGTCTAAATTGAGAATGAAATGTCTCTGATTTTAATTCGGACCAACGTTGTTTTATTATTATGAGTCATCACTTATGATATTTTAATTCCATGTTTTTTCTGCCCAACGGTGTTTTGACATGGAGTTAAAATTAAATACATGGCATGTCTATTTTATTTTGCCAACGTAAAATTTCATATTCATGTCAATTACTCATAAACTCTTTCATCTCCATTACAGCTTCCGCTGCGTTTACTGTCGAACCGTTGATAGGTAGTAACTTCCCTCGTTGGAAGAACTCGATGGAATTATGCCTAGCCGTCCATCAGTTTGATTATGCTTTACGGCAGGATAAACCCGTGGCTCACGTTGCTGGTGTCACGGGGTATGCTGAACTAAAGAAAACTTATGATTCCAAGATGGAGATATGGGAAAAGTCAAATCACATTGCTATGCTTGTGATGAGATCATCCATATCACCTGACATCATTGGGGCACTACCCAAGAAAGATACTCCTAAGGAATTCATGACAGCCCTGGAGGAGCAATTCAAAGGCTCTGACAAGGTTTATGCACAAGAACTTTTTCACAAGCTCCTTGGAAAATATAATAATGATGGTGATGTCAGGGCTCACATTTTAAAGATGGTGAATGCTTGTAACAAATTGAAGGCATTACAATGTGAGCTCAATGACAATCTCCTTGTCATCATGATCTTGGACTCCCTCCCTGAAGAGTTTGATCAATTTAAGATTAACTATAACTCTCTTAAAGAGAAATGGACAATCGCGGAGATATCTCCAAGGATTGTCGAGGAAGAAGAGAGGATTAAGAGGCAAGGAAAGGATCAAGCCTCTTTGGTTGGTTCCTCCAAGAGAAAACACGATGGAGCAAGCTCTTCGAAGCAACAGCCTCAAAAGAAGTTCTTTAAGAAAAATTCATCAAACTCATATAAAGCAAAGGAGAAGGTGGACGATAAGCCTAAAGACACCAAGTGCAACTTCTGCAAGCATGAGGGTCATTATCAGAAAGACTGTCCAGAATTTCCCAAATGGTTGATGAAGAAAGGTACTGATGAAATTACTTTCGTTGATCAAATGGTATATGTTGATTACTCTAGTACCTCTTGGTGGATTGATTCAGGTGCAACTTCTCATGTTGCCAATTCTATGCAGGACTCAAATATAATCCAAACCATGGCAAGGGGGGCAAGAAGACTTAAGGTGGCAAATGGAGTCGAAGTTGATGTTGAAGCCATAGGGTCAATCACCTTAGAACTCCACACTGGCTTCCGTCTTCATTTAAATAATGTTCTTTATGTCCCTACCTTAAGTAGGAATTTGATTTCTGTCTCTTGCCTAGATGATAACATGTTTGAGAGCAAGTTTGGGAACAAACAATTTGTTTTGAATTATTGTAATAAGAACGTAGGTCTCGGCGTCAGACGAGGCCAATTATATATGTTATCATTGAATGATTCTATCCTGCATGTGAGTGATGTATGTAATATTGAGAAGAAATGGAAGGGTACGAGTACCTCTTCGAAATTGTGGCACCGTCATTTAGGCCACATTTCGAGGGGGAGAATTGAAAGACTTATTAAAAATGACGTACTCCTTCCATTAGACTTCTCTGATGCAGACAAATGCATTGACTGTATAAAAGGTAAATACGCAAAAACGATTAAGAAAGGAGCGGTAAGAGCCACGGGTGTCCTTGAACTCATACACACTGACATATGTGGACCCCTTAATGTTAAGTCTATGGATGGTTTTGATTCGTTCATTACCTTCACAGACGACTTTTCTCGATACGGATATATTTATCCTATACGTGATCGATCGGAAGCTTTGGACAAATTCAAAGTGTTCAAAGCCGAAGTTGAGAACCAACTAAACGCTAAAATAAAAGTTGTACGATCAGATCGCGGGGGAGAGTATTATGGTAGGCATGCCCCTTATAGGCAAATTCCAGGACCTTTTGCTAAGTTTCTCTCTGAGAATGGAATTGTTGCCCAGTATTCAATGCCTGGTGAACCTCAACAAAATGGCGTGGCTGAACGCCGAAACCGCACACTTATGGACATGGTGCGAAGCATGCTTAGTCATGCAAGTTTACCAGTCAGCCTATGGATGGAGGCATTAAAGACGGCCGCACATGTGCTAAATCTCGCTCCTACTAAAGCAGCACCGAACACACCTTACGAGATGTGGACGGGAAAGAAACCGAGCTTGAATTACTTACGTGTATGGGGTTGTCCCGCTGAGGCTAGAATTTTCAATCCATAACTTAAGAAATTAGATCCAAAGACAGTTAGTTGTTTCTTCATTGGATACCCTCATAGGGGAAAGGGATATCATTTCTATTGTCCGAGTCACACCACCAAGTATGTGGAGACTCGACAAGCAGTATTTTTTGAGGATAACGAAGCCACCGAAATAAGGGAGATCAATCTTGAGGAGAAACGGGTGTGTGTTCCATCCCCGACTATCCAAGAGATTGTTTTGCCACTACAAAGTGTAGTGGCGTCTCAAGCTAATCCTCAATTTAGTACTTCAGTTCCTGAGGCTGATGGTGATCCTGAGACTAATGTCAATCCAGAACGTGAAGAGGATCACCAGTCGCGTAATGAAGATGACCCTCAGAACAATGATGCTCCTCCACCACCTCCTCCTGTGGGCAGGCCATGTCGTGAGAGAAAGACAGCCATATCAGATGATTATATCACATACTTGCTTGAGGATATGAATGATCTGGGAAAGGTGGAGGATCCAACCTCTTTTAAGGAAGCCATTAAAAGCGAAAATTCGTCCAAGTGGTTGGTTTCCATGGAAGACGAGTTGAAGTCTATGGGCTCAAACAACGTTTGGGACTTAGTAGAAGTTCCCGATGGAGCTAAGAAAGTAGGCTGTAAGTGGGTCTACAAAACCAAGTATAATTCCAAAGGGATGTAGGGGATCGTTGCAGAAATTAAAAAAATTCTACGCATCACCAAGATCAATCTATGGAGTTTACTAGCAACGAGAGGGGAGGAGTGCATCTACATACCCTTGTAGATCGCGAGCGGAAGCGTTCAAGAGAACGGGGTTGATGGAGTCGTACTCGTCGTGATCCAAATCACCGATGATCCTAGCGCCGAACGGACGGCACCTCCGCGTTCAACACACGTATGGAGCGGAGACATCTCCTCCTTCTTGATCCAGCAAGGGGGAAGGAGAAGTTGATGGAGATCCATCAGCACGACGGTGTGGTGGTGGAAGCAGCGGGATTCCAGCAGGACTTCGCCAAGCGCTACTGGAGGAGGAAGAGGTGTCACGGGAGGGAGAGGGAGGCGCCAGGGCTTAGGGTGCGGCTGCCCTCCCTCCCCTCCACTATATATAGGGGCTAGGGGGCGCATGCCCCCCTTGGAGATCCCATCTAGAGGGGGGCGGCGGCCCCTCGGGGGGCAACGGCCCCCTTAGGGTTTCCAACCAGGGAGGCGCATGTCCCCTCGGGGGGCAACGGCCCCCTAGGGTTTCCAACCCTAGGCGCCTTGGGCCCTTGGGTGGGGCGCACCAGCCCACCAGGGGCTGGTTCCCACGCCACTTCAGCCCATGGGGCCCTCCGGGATAGGTGGCCCCACCCGGTGGACCCCTGGGACCCTTCCGGTGGTCCCGGTACAATACCGGGCACCCCCGAAACTCTCCCGGTGGCCGAAACTGGACTTCCTATATATAAATCTTTACCTCCGGACCATTTCGGAACTCCTCGTGACGTCCGGGATCTCATCTGGGACTCCGAACAACTTTTGGTTAACCGCATACTAATATCTCTACAACTCTAGCGTCACCGAACCTTAAGTGTGTAGACCCTACGGGTTCGGGAGACACGTAGACATGACCGAGACAACTCTCCGGTCAATAACCAACAGCGGGATATGGATACCCATGTTGGCTCCCACATGTTCCACGATGATCTCATCGGATGAACCACGATGTCGAGGATTCAAGCAATCCTGTATACAATTCCCTTTGTCAATCGGTACGTTACTTGCCCGAGATTCGATCGTCGGTATCCCAATACCTCGTTCAATCTCGTTACCGGCAAGTCACTTTACTCGTTCCGTAATGCATGATCCGTGACTAACTAACTAGTCACATTGAGCTCATTATGATGATGCATTACCGAGTGGGCCCAGAGATACCTCTCCGTCATACGGAGTGACAAATCCCAGTCTCGATTCGTGCCAACCCAACAGACACTTTCGGAGATACCTGTAGTGCACCTTTATAGCCACCCAGTTACGTTGTGTCGTTTGGTACACCAAAAGCATTCATACGGTATCCGGGAGTTGCACGATCTCATGGTCTAAGGAAATGATACTTGACATTAGAAAAGCTTTAGCAAACGAACTACACGATCTAGTGCTATGCTTAGGATTGGGTCTTGTCCATCACATCATTCTCCTAATGATGTGATCCCGTTATCAATGACATCCAATGTCCATGGTCAGGAAATCATAACCATCTATTGATCAACGAGCTAGTCAACTAGAGGCTCACTAGGGACATGTTATGGTCTATGTGTTCGCACATGTATTACGATTTCCGGATAACACAATTATAGCATGAACAACAGACAATTATCATAAACAAGGAAATATAATAATAACCATTTTATTATTGCCTCTAGGGCATATTTCCAACAGTCCCCCACTTGCACTAGAGTCAATAATCTAGTTACATTGTGATGAATCGTACTCCCATAGAGTTCTGGTGTTGATCATGTTTCGCCCGTGGAAGAGGTTTAGTCAACGGATCTGCGACATTCAAATCCGTATGCACTTTACAAATATCTATGTCTCCATTTTGAAAAATTTCACGAATGGAGTTGAAGCGACGCTTGATGTGCCTGGTCTTCTTGTGAAACCTGGGCTCCTTGGCAAGGGCAATAGCTCCAGTGTTGTCACAGAAGATAGTCATCGGCCCCGATGCATTGGGAATAACTCCTAGGTCGGCAATGAACTCCTTCATCCAGATTGCTTCATGTGCTGCCTCCGAGGCTGCCATGTACTCCGCTTCACATGTAGATCCCGCCACGACGCTTTGCTTGCAACTGCACCAGCTGATTGCCCCACCATTCAGAATATACACGTATCCGGTTTGTGACTTAGAGTCATCCAGATCTGTGTCGAAGCTAGCATCGACGTAACCCTTTACGACGAGCTCTTCATCACCTCCATAAACGAGAAACATATCCTTAGTCCTCTTCAGGTACTTCAGGATGTTCTTGACCGCTGTCAAGTGTTCCATGCCAGGATTACTTTGGTACCTTCCTACCAAACTTACGGCAAGGTTTACATCAGGTCTGGTACAGAGCATGGCATACATAATAGACCCTATGGCCGAGGCATAGGGGACGACACTCATCTTTTCTCTATCTTCTGCCGTGGTCGGGCATTGAGCCGTGCTCAATCTCACACCTTGCAATACAGGCAAAAACCCCTTCTTGGACTGATCCATATTGAACTTCTTCAATATCTTGTCAAGGTATGTGCTTTGTGAAAGACCTATGAGGCGTCTCAATCTATCTCTATAGATCTTGATGCCTAATATGTAAGCAGCTTCTCCAAGGTCCTTCATTGAAAAACACTTATTCAAGTAGACCTTTATGCTTTCCAAGAATTCTATATCATTTCCCATCAATAGTATGTCATCCACATATAATATGAGAAATGCTATAGAGCTCCCACTCACTTTCTTGTAAACACAGGCTTCTCCATAAGTCTGTGTAAACCCAAACGCTTTGATCATCTCATCAAAGCGAATGTTCCAACTCCGAGATGCCTGCACCAGCCCATAGATTGAGCATTGAAGCTTGCATACCTTGTCAGCATTCTTAGGATCAACAAAACCTTCCGGCTGCATCATATACAATTCTTCCTTAAGGAAGCCGTTGAGGAATGCCGTTTTGACGTCCATTTGCCATATTTCATAATCGTAAAATGCGGCAATTGCTAACATGATTCGGACGGACTTCAGCTTCGCTACGGGTGAGAAGGTCTCATCGTAGTCAACTCCTTGAACTTGTCGATAACCCTTAGCGACAAGTCGAGCTTTATAGATGGTAACATTTCCATCTGCGTCCGTCTTCTTCTTAAAGATCCATTTATTTTCTATCGCTCGCCGATCATCGGGCAAGTCTGTCAAAGTCCATACTTTGTTTTCATACATGGATCCTATCTCGGATTGCATGGCTTCAAGCCATTTGTTGGAATCTGGGCCCGCCATTGCTTCTTCATAGTTCGAAGGTTCACCGTTGTCCAACAACATGATTTCCATGACAGGGTTGCCGAACCACTCTGGTGCAGAACGTGTCCTTGTGGACCTACGAAGTTCAGTGGTAACTTGATCATGATCGTCATCATTAACTTCCTCTCTAGTCGGTGCAGGCACCACAGAAACATTTTCTTGTGCTGTGCTACTTTCTGGTTCGAGAGGGGTCATCTCATCAAGTTCCACTTTCCTCCCACTTACTTCTTTTGAGAGAAACTATTTCTCCAGAAAGGACCCGTTCTTGGCAACGAAGATCTTGCCTTCGGATCTGAGGTAGAAGGTATACCCAATGGTTTCCTTAGGGTATCCTATGAAGACGCATTTTTCCGACTTGGGTTCGAGCTTTTCAGGTTGAAGTTTCTTGACATAAGCATCGCATCCCCAAACTTTAAGAAACGACAGCTTAGGTTTCTTTCCAAACCATAATTCATACGGTGTCGTCTCAACGGATTTCGACGGAGCCCTATTTAAAGTGAATGCGGCAGTATCTAAAGCATAACCCCAGAATGATAGCGGTAGATTGGTAAGAGACATCATAGATCGCACCATATCCAATAGAGTGCGATTACGACGTTCGGACACACCATTACGCTGAGGTGTTCCAGGCGGCGTGAGTTGTGAAACAATTCCACATTTCCTTAAGTGTGTGCCAAATTCGTGACTCAAATATTCCCCTCCACGATCTGATCGTAAGAACTTTATTTTCCTGTCACGTTGATTCTCAACCTCACTCTGAAATTCCTTGAACTTTTCAAAGGTCTCAGACTTGTGTTTCATCAAGTAGACATACCCATATCTACTCAAGTCATCAGTGAGGGTTAGAACATAACGATAGCCACCACGAGCCTCAACGCTCATTGGACCGCACACATTAGTATGTATGATTTCCAATAAGTTGGTTGCTCGCTCCATTGTTCCGGAGAACGGAGTCTTGGTCATTTTGCCCATGAGGCATGGTTCGCACGTGTCAAATGATTCATAATCAAGAGACTCCAAAAGTCCATCTGCATGGAGTTTCTTCATGCGTTTGACACCAATGTGACCAAGGCGGCAGTGCCACAAGTATGTGGGGCTATCATTATCAACCTTACATTTCTTGGCATTCACACTATGAATATGTGTAACATCACGTTCAGATTTCATTAAGAATAAACCATTGACCAGCGGGGCATGACCATAAAACATATCTCTCATATAAATAGAACAACCATTATTCTCGGATTTAAATGAGTAGCCATCTCGCATCAAACGAGATCCAGATACAATGTTCGTGCTCAAAGCTGGCACTAAATAACAATTATTGAGGTTTAAAACTAATCCCGTAGGTAAATGTGGAGGTAGCGTGCCGACGGTGATCACATCGACCTTGGAACCATTCCCGACGTGCATCGTCACCTCGTCCTTCGCCAGTCTCCGCTTATTCCGCAGCTCCTGCTTTGAGTTACAAATATGAGCAACCGCACCGATATCAAATACCCAGGAGCTACTACGAGCGCTGGTTAGGTACACATCAATAACATGTATATCACATATACCTTTGGTATTGCCGGCCTTCTTATCCGCTAAGTACTTGGGGCAGTTCCGCTTCCAGTGACCGTTTCCCTTGTAATAAAAGCACTCAGTCTCAGGCTTGGGTCCATTCTTTGTCTTCGTCCCGGCAGCTTTCTTACCGGGCGCGGCAACTCCCTTGTCGTCTTTCTTGAAGTTTTTCTTACCCTTGCCTTTCTTGAACTTAGTGGTTTTATTCACCATCAACACTTGATGTTCCTTTTTTATCTCCACCTCCGCTGATTTCAGCATTGAATATACCTCAGGAATGGTCTTTTCCATCCCCTGCATATTGAAGTTCATCACAAAGCTCTTGTAGCTAGGTGGGAGCGACTAAAGGATTCTGTCAACGACCGCGTCATCCGGGAGATTAACTCCCAGCTGAGACAAGCGGTTGTGCAACCCAGACATTTTGAGTATGTGTTCGCTGACGGAACTATTCTCCTCCATCTTACAACTGTAGAACTTGTCGGAGACTTCATATCTCTCGACCCGGGCATGAGCTTGGAAAACCATTTTCAGCTCTTGGAACATCTCATATGCTCCGTGCTGCTCGAAACGCTTTTGGAGCCCCGGTTCTAAGCTGTAAAGCATGCCGCACTGAACCAGGGAGTAATCATCAACACGTGTTTGCCAGGCGTTCATAACATCTTGGTTTGCTGGGACGGGTGCTTCACCTAGCGGTGCTTCAAGGATATATGCTTTCTTGGCAGCTATGAGGATGATCCTCAAGTTTCGGACCCAGTCCGTATAGTTGCTGCCATCGTCTTTCAGCTTGGTTTTCTCTAGGAACGCATTGAAGTTGAGGTTGACATTAGTGTGGGCCATTTGATCTACAAGACATATTGTAAAGATTTTAGACTAAGTTCATGATAATTAAGTTCATCTAATCAAATTATTAATGAACTCCCACTCAGACAGACATCCCTCTAGTCATCTAAGTGATAAATGATCCGAGTCAACTAGGCCATGTCCGATCATCACGTGAGACGGACTATTCATCATCGGTGAACATCTTCATGTTGATCGTATCTGCTATACGACTCATGTTCGACCTTTCGGTCTCTTGTGTTCCGAGGCCATGTCTGTACATGCTAGGCTCGTCAAGTCAACCTAAGTGTATTGCGTGTGTAAATCTGGCTTACACCCGTTGTATGCGAACGTTAGAACCTATCACACCCGATCATCACGTGGTGCTTCAGAACAACGAACCTTCGCAACGGTGCATAGTTAGGGGGAACACTTTCTTGAAATTTTAGCGAGGGATCATCTTATTTATGCTACCGTCGTTCTAAGAAAATAAGATGTAAAACATGATAAACATCACATGCAATCAAATAGTGACATGATATGGCCAATATCATTTTGCTCCTTTTGATCTCCATCTTCGGGGCGCCATGATCATCATCGTCACCGGCATGACACCATGATCTCCATCATCATGATCTCCATCATCGTGTCTTCATGAAGTTGTCTTGCCAACTATTACTTCTACTACTATGGCTAACGGTTAGCAATAAAGTAAAGTAATTACATGACGTTCCAGTTGACACGCAGGTCATAAATAAATTAAGACAACTCCTATGGCTCCTGCCGGTTGTCATACTCATCGACATGCAAGTCGTGATTCCTATTACAAGAACATGATCAATCTCATACATCACATATATCATTCATCACATCCTTCTGGCCATATCACATCACATGACACTTGCTGCAAAAACAAGTTAGACGTGCTCTAATTGTTGTTGCAAATTTTTACGTGGCTGCTATAGGTTTCTAGCAAGAACGTTTCTTACCTACGCCAAAACCACAACGTGATATGCCAATTTCTATTTACCCTTCATAAGGACCCTTTTCATCGAATCCGATCCGACTAAAGTGGGAGAGACAGACACCCGCTAGCCACCTTATGCAACTAGTGCATGTCAGTCGGTGGAACCTGTCTCACGTAAGCGTACGTGTAAGGTCGGTCCGGGCCGCTTCATCGCACGATGGCGCCGAATCAAGATAAGACTAGTAACGGCAAGTAAATTGACAAAATCGACGCCCACAACAACTTGTGTTCTACTCGTGCATAGAAACTACGCATAGACCTAGCTCATGATGCCACTGTAGGGGATCGTTGCAGAAAATAAAAAAATTCTACGCATCACCAAGATCAATCTATGGAGTTTACTAGCAATGAGAGGGGAGGAGTGCATCTACATACCCTTGTAGATCGCGAGCGGAAGCGTTCAAGAGAACGGGGTTGATGGAGTCGTACTCGTCGTGATCCAAATCACCGATGATCCTAGCGCCAAACGGACGGCACCTCCGCGTTCAACACACGTACGGAGCGGAGACGTCTCCTCCTTCTTGATCCAGCAAGGGGGAAGGAGAAGTTGATGGAGATCCAGCAGCACGACGGTGTGGTGGTGGAAGCAGCGGGATTCCAGCAGGGCTTCGCCAAGCGCTACTGGAGGAGGAAGAGGTGTCACGCGAGGG
This sequence comes from Aegilops tauschii subsp. strangulata, assembly GCF_002575655.3. Classification (NCBI taxonomy): domain Eukaryota; kingdom Viridiplantae; phylum Streptophyta; class Magnoliopsida; order Poales; family Poaceae; genus Aegilops; species Aegilops tauschii. The sequence continues at coordinate 529,708,099 of NC_053036.3, forward strand.
AGAGGGAGGCGCCAGGGCTTAGGGTGCGGCTGCCCTCCCTCCCCTCCACTATATATAGGGGCTGGGGGAGCATGCCCCCCTTGGAGATCCCATCTAGAGGGGGGGGCGGCCCCTCGGGGGGCAACGGCCCCCTTAGGGTTTCCAACCAGGGGGGCGCATGCCCCCTTGGGGGGCAACGGCCCCCTAGGGTTTCCAACCCTAGGCGCCTTGGGCCCTTGGGTGGGGCGCACCAGCCCACCAGGGGCTGGTTCCCACGCCACTTCAGCCCATGGGGCCCTCCGGGATAGGTGGCCCTGAGAGGGAGAGGTTGAGGAAGACTCCGTCCAGCAGCATCACAACGGCGTGGTGGTGGTGGAGGAGCGTGGCAATCCTGCAGGGCTTCGCCAAGCACCGCGGGAGAGGAGGAGGAAGATGGGTAGGGCTGAGCCATGAGGGAGATGCGTTCTCGTGTGTATGGCAGCCCCAAAACCCCAATATATATAGGGGAGGGGGAGGGCTGCGCCCCCATCTAGGGTTCCCCCCCCCAAGGGGTGCGGCCAGCCCTAGATGGGGCTTGGGGGCAGCCAAGGGGGGGAGAGAGAGGGGGGAGCCCCACTAGATGGGCCTTAGGCCCATCTGAGCCTAGGGTTTCCCCCTTCCCCCCCTTCCTGCGCCCTGGGCCTCTTGTGGGGGGGCGCACCAGCCCACCTGAGGCTGGTCCCCTCCCACACTTGGCCCACGCAGCCCTCTGGGGCCGGTGGCCCCACCTGGTGGACCCCCGGGACCCTCCCGGTGGTCCCGGTACATTACCGATAGCACCCGAAACTTTTCCGGTGACCAAAACAGGACTTCCCATATATAAATCTTTACCTCCGGACCATTCCGGAACTCCTCGTGACGTCCCGGATCTCATCCGGGACTCCGTACAACATTCGGTAACCACATACAAACTTCCTTTATAACCCTAGCGTCATCGAACCTTAAGTGTGTAGACCCTACGGGTTCGGGAACCATGCAGACATGACCGAGACGTTTTCGGCCAATAACCAACAGCGGGATCTGGATACCCATGTTGGCTCCCACATGTTCCACGATGATCTCCTCGGATGAACCACGATGTCGAGGATTCAATCAATCCCCTATTCAATTCCCTTTGTCTATCGGTATGCTACTTGCCCGAGATTCTATCGTCGGTATCCCGATACCTTGTTCAATCTCGTTACCGGCAAGTCTCTTTACTCGTTCCATAACTCACATCATCCCGTGATCAACTCCTTGGTCACATTGTGCACATTATGATGATGTCCTACCGAGTGGGCCCAGAGATACCTCTCCGTTTACACGGAGTGACAAATCCCAGTCTCGATTCGTGCCAACCCAACAGACACTTTCGGAGATACCTGTAGTGCACCTTTATAGCCACCCAGTTACGTTGTGACGTTTGGTACACCCAAAGCATTCCTACGGTATCCGGGAGTTGCACAATCTCATGGTCTAAGGAAATGATACTTGACATTAGAAAAGCTCTGAGCAAACGAACTACACGATCTTGTGCTAGGCTTAGGATTGGGTCTTGTCCATCACATCATTCTCCTAATGATGTGATCCCGTTATCAACGACATCCAATGTCCATGGTCAGGAAACCGTAACCATCTATTGATCAACGAGCTAGTCAACTAGAGGCTTACTAGGGACATGGTGTTGTCTATGTATCCACACATGTATCTGAGTTTCCTATCAATACAATTCTAGCATGGATAATAAATGATTATCATGAACAAGGAAATATAATAATAACCTATTTATTATTGCCTCTAGGGCATATTTCCAACAGTCTCCCACTTGCACTAGAGTCAATAATCTAGTCCACATCACCATGTGATTAACACTCATAGGTCACATCACCATGTGACCAACATCCAAAGAGTTTACTAGAGTCAACAATCTATCTCACATCACTATGTGATTAACACTCAATGAGTTCTGGTTTGTTCATGTTATGCTTGTGAGAGAGGTTATTAGTCAACGGGTCTGAACCTTTCAGATCCGTGTGTGCTTTACGAATATCTATGTCATCTTGTGGATGCTACCACGCGCTACTTGGAGCCATTTCAAATAATTGCTCTACTATACGAATCCAGTTTACTACTCAGAGTCATCCGGATTAGTGTCAAAGTTCGCATCGACGTAACCCTTTACGACGAACTCCTTTTCACCTCCATAATCGAGAAAATTCCTTAGTCCACTAGATACTAAGGATAAGTTCGACCGCTGTCATGTGATCCATTCCCGGATCACTATTGTACCCCTTGACCAACTCATGGCAAGGCACACTTCATGTGTGGTACACAGCATAGCATACTGTAGAGCCTACGTCTAAAGCATAGGGGACGACCTTCGTCCTTTCTCTCTCTTCTGCTGTGGTTAGGTCTTGAGTCTTACTCAATACTCACACCTTGTAACACAGCTAAGAACTCCTTCTTTGCTGATCTATTTTGAACTCTTTCAAAATCATGTCAAGGTGTGCGTTCTTTGAAAGTATCATCAGGCGTCTTGATCTATCTCTATAGATCTTGATGCCCAATATGTAAGCAGCTTTATCCAGGTCTTCCTTTGAAAAACTCCTTTCAAACAACCCTTTATGCTTTCCAGAAATTCTACATCATTTCGGATCAACAATATGTCATTCACATATACTTATCAGAAATGTTGCAGCGCTCCCACTCACTTTATTGTAAATACACGTTTCTAACAAACTTTGTATAAACCCAAAAACTTTGATCACTCCATCAAAGCGTATATTCTGACTCCGAGATGCTTGCTCTAGTCCATGGAAGGATCGCTGGAGCTAGCATACCTTTTAGCATCCTTAGGATCGACAAAACCTTTCTGATTGTATCACATACAACCTTTCCTTACGAAACTGGTAAGGAAACTTGTTTCGACATCCATCTGCCAGATTTCATAAATGCAGCTAATGCTAACATGATTCCGACGGACTTAAGCATCGCTACGGATGAGAAAATCTCATCGTAGTCAACTCCTTGAACTTGTGAAAATACTCTTTGCCACAAGTCGAGCTTCATAGACGGTAACATTACTGTCCACGTCCGTCTTCTTCTTAAAGATCCATTTATCTCGGATTTCATGGCTTCTAACCATTTGTCGGAATATGGGCCCACCATCGCTTCTCCATAGCTCGTAGGTTCAGTATTGTCCAACAACATGATATCTCAGACAGGATCACGTACCACTCTGAAGTAGCACGCATCCTCGTCGTCCTACGAGGTTTGGTGGTGACTTGATCCGAAGTTTCATGATCACTATCATAAGCTTCCACTTCAATTGGTGTAGGTGCCACAGGAACAACTTCCTGTGCCCTGCTACACACTACTTGAAGTGACGGTTCAATAACCTTATCAAGTCTCCACCATCCTCCCACTCAATTCTTTTGAGAGAAACTTTTCCTCGAGAAAGGACCCGTTTCTAGAAGCAATTACTTTTGCTTCCAGATCTGAAATAGGAGGTATACCCAACTGTTTTGGGTATTCTATGAAGATGCATTTATCCGCTTTGGGTTCGAGCTTATCAGCCTGAAACTTTTTCACATAAGCATCGCAGCCCCAAACTTTTAAGAAACGACAACTTAGGTTTCTCTAAACGGTGTCGTCTCAACGGAATTGCGTGGTGCCCCTTTTAAAGTGAATGCGGTTATCTCTAATGCCTAACCCATAAACTATAGTGGTAATTCGATAAGAGACATCATGGCATGCACCATATCCAACAGGGTGCAGTTATGATGTTCGGACACACCATCACACTGTGGTGTTCCAGGCGGTATTAATTGTGAAACACTTGTCTTAATTGTGTGCCAAACTCGTAACTCAGATACTCATCTCTATGATCATATCACAGACATATTATCCTCTTGTCACGACGATCTTCAACTTCACTCTAAAATTACTTGAACCTTTCAATAATTCAGACTTGTGTTTCATCAAGTAAATACACTCAGCATCTACTCAAATCATCTGTGAAGTAAGAACATAACGATATCCACTGCATGCCTCAGCACTCATTGGACTGCATACATCAAAATGTATTACTTCCAATAAGTTGCTCTCTTGTTCCATCTTACTGAAAACGAGGCCTTTCAGTCATCTTGCCCATGTGGTATGATTTGCATGTCTCAAGTGATTCAAAATCAAGTGAGTCCAAACGATCCATCTGCATGGAGTTTCTTCATGCATATATACCAATAGACATGGTTCGCATGTCTCAATCTTTTCAAAACGACTGAGTCCAAAGATCCATCTACATGGAGCTTATTCATGCGTTCTATACCAATATGACTCAAATGGCAGTGCCACAAGTATGTGGTACTATCATTACTATTTTATATCTTTTGGCACGAACATGTGTATCACTGCGATCGAGATTCATTTTAGGTGCAAGACCATTGAAGGTATTATTCAAATAAACAGAGTAACCATTCTTCTCCTTAAATGAATAACCGTATTGCGATAAACATAATCCAATCATGCTCAACGCAAACACCAAATCTCGATGGTAGAGGGAGCATGCGCTGCTTGATCACATCAACCTTGGAAACACTTCCAACACATATCGTCATCTCACCTTTAGCTAGTCTCCGTTTATTCCGCAGCTTTTATTTCGAGTTACTAACACTTAGCAACCGAACCGGTATCTAATACCCAGGTGCTGCTAGGAGTACTAGTAAAGTACACATTCATATAATGTATATCCAATATACTTCTGTCGACCTTGCCTGCCTTCTCATCTACCAAGTATCTAGGGTAGTTCTGCTTCAGTGACCGTTCCCCTCATTACAGAAGCACTTAGTCTCGGGTTTGGGTTCAACCTTGGGATTCTTCACTAGAGCAGCAAATGATTTGCTGTTTCATGAAGTATCCCTTTTGCCCTTGCCCTTCTAGAAACTAGTGGTTTTACTAACCATCAACAATTGATGCTCCTTCTTGATTTCTACTTTCGCGGTGTCAAACATCGCGAGTTGCTCAAGGATCATCATATCTATCCCTGATATGTTATAGTTCATCACGAAGCTCTAATAGCTTGGTGGCAGTGACTGTGGAGAATCATCACTATCTCATCTGGAAGATTAACTCCCACTTGATTCAAGTGATTGTAGTACTCAGACAATCTGAGCACATGCTCAACGATTGAGCTTTTCTCCCTTAGTTTGCAGGCTTAAGAAACTTGTCAGGGGTCTCATACCTCTTGACGTGGGCACTAGTCTGAAATCCCAATTTCAGTCTTCGGAACATCTCACATGTTCTGCGACGTTTCAAAACATCTTTGGTGCCACAATTCTAAACCGTTAGCATTACGCACTGAACTATCACGTAGTCATCAAAACGTGTATGTCAGATGTTTCGCAACATCTACAGACGACGCTGAGGTTCAGCACACCGAGCGGTGCATTAAGGACATAAGCCTTCTGTGCAGCAATGAGGACAATCCTCAGTTCACGGACCCAGTCCGCATAATTGCTACTATCAACTTTCAACTAAATTTTCTCTAGGAACATATCTTAAACAGTAGAACTAAAGCGCAAGCTATGACATAATTTGCAAAGACTTTTTGACTATGTTCATGATAATGAAGTTCATCTGATTATTTAATGAACTCCCACTCAGATAGACATCCCTCTAGTCATCTAAGTGATACATGATCCGAGTCAAACTAGGCCGTGTCCGATCATCACGTGAGACGGACTAGTCATCATCGGTGAACATCTCCATGTTGATCGTATCTACTATACGACTCATGTTCGACCTTTCGGTCTCTTGTGTTCCGAGGCCATGTCTGTACATGCTAGGCTCGTCAAGTCAACCTAAGTGTTTCGCATGTGTTCCGAGGCCATGTCTGTACATGCTAGGCTCGTCAATACCCGTTGTATTCGAACGTTAGAATCTATCACACCCGATCATCACGTGGTGCTTCGAAACAACGAACCTTCGCAACGGTGCACAGTTAGGGGGAACACGTCTCTTGAAATTTTAGTGAGGGATCATCTTATTTAAGCTACCGTCGTTCTAAGCAAATAAGATGCATAACATGATAAACATCACATGCAATCAAATAGTGACATGATATGGCCAATATCATTTTGCTCCTTTGATCTCCATCTTCGGGGCACTATGATCATCTTTGTCACCGGCATGACACCATGATCTCCATCATTGTGTCTTCATGAAGTTGTCACGCCAACGATTACTTCTACTTCTATGGCTAACGTGCTTAGCAATAAAGTAAAGTAATTTACATGGCGTTATTCAATGACACGCAGGTCATACAAAAAATAAAGACAACTCCTATGGCTCCTGCCGGTTGTCATACTCATCGACATGCAAGTCGTGATTCCTATTACAAGAATATGATCAATCTCATACATCACATATATCATTCATCACATCTTTTGGCCATATCACATCACATAGCACATGCTGCAAAAACAAGTTAGACGTCCTCTAATTGTTGTTGCAAGTTTTTACGTGGCTTGTATAGGTTTCTAGCAAGAACGTTTCTTACCTACGTAAAACCACAACGTGATATGCCAATTTCTATTTACCCTTCATAAGGACCCTTTTCATCGAATCCGTACCGACTAAAGTGGGAGAGACAGACACCCGCTAGCCACCTTATGCAACTGGTGCATGTCAGTCGGTGGAACCTGTCTCACGTAAGCGTACGTGTAAGGTCGGTCCGGGCCGCTTCATCCCACAATGCCGCGGAAACAAGATAAGACTAGTAGCGGCAAGAAGAATTGGCAACATCTACGCCCACAACTGCTTTGTGTTCTACTCGTGCATAGAAACTACGCATAGACCTAGCTCACGATGCCACTGTTAGGGAACGTAGCAGAAATTCAAAATTTTCTACGCATCACGAAGATCAATCTATGGAGTAATCTAGCAACGAGGGGAAGGGGAGTGCATCTACATACCATTGTAGATCGCGATGCGGAAGCGTTGCAAGAACGCGGATGAAGGAGTCGTACTCGTAGCGATTCAGATCGCGGTTGATTCCGATCTAATGGCCGAACCACGGCGCCTCCGCGTTCAACACACGTGCAGCCCGGTGACGTCTCCCACGCCTTGATCCAGCAAGGAGAGAGGGAGAGGTTGGGGAAGACTCCGTCCAGCAGCAGCACGACGGCGTGGTGGTGGTGGAGGAGCGTGGCAATCCTGCAGGGCTTCGCCAAGCACCGCGGGAGAGGAGGAGGAAGAGGGGTAGGGCTGCGCCATGAGGGAGATGCGTTCTCGTGTGTATGGCAGCCCCAAAACCCCAATATATATAGGGGAGGGGGAGGGCTGCGCCCCCATCTAGGGTTCCCCCCCCCAAGGGGTGCGGCCAGCCCTAGATGGGGCTTGGGGCGGCCAAGGGGGGGAGAGAGAGGGGGGCGCCCCACTAGATGGGCCTTAGGCCCATCTGAGCCTAGGGTTTCCCCCTTCCCCCCCTTCCTGCGCCCTGGGCCTCTTGTGGGGGGGCGCACCAGCCCACCTGGGGCTGGTCCCCTCCCACACTTGGCCCACGCAGCCCTCTGGGGCCGGTGGCCCCACCTGGTGGACCCGCGGGACCCTCCCGGTGGTCCCGGTACATTACCGATAGCACCCGAAACTTTTCCGGTGACCAAAACAGGACTTCCCATATATAAATCTTTACCTCCGGACCATTCCGGAACTCCTCGTGACGTCCCGGATCTCATCCGGGACTCCGAACAACATTCAGTAACCACATACAAACTTCCTTTATAACCCTAGCGTCATCGAACCTTAAGTGTGTAGACCCTACGGGTTCGGGAACCATGCAGACATGACCGAGACATTCTTCGGCCAATAACCAACAGCGGGATCTGGATACCCATATTGGCTCCCACAAGGTCCACGATGATCTCATCGGATGAACCACGATGTCGGGGATTCAATCAATCCCGTATTCAATTCCCTTTGTCTATCGGTATGCTACTTGCCCGAGATTCGATCGTCGGTATCCCGATACCTTGTTCAATCTCGTTACCGGCAAGTCTCTTTACTCGTTCCGTAACTCACATCATCCCGTGATCAACTCCTTGGTCACATTGTGCACATTATGATGATGTCCTACCGAGTGGGCCCAGAGATACCTCTCCGTTTACACGGAGTGACAAATCCCAGTCTCGATTCGTGCCAACCCAACAGACACTTTCGGAGATACCTGTAGTGCACCTTTATAGCCACCCAGTTACGTTGTGATGTTTGGTACACCCAAAGCATTCCTACGGTATCCGGGAGTTGCACAATCTCATGGTCTAAGGAAATGATACTTGACATTAGAAAAGCTCTGAGCAAACGAACTACACGATCTTGTGCTAGGCTTAGGATTGGGTCTTGTCCATCACATCATTCTCCTAATGATGTGATCCCGTTATCAACGACATCCAATGTCCATGGTCAGGAAACCGTAACCATCTATTGATCAACGAGCTAGTCAACTAGAGGCTTACTAGGGACATGGTGTTGTCTATGTATCCACACATGTATCTGAGTTTCCTATCAATACAATTCTAGCATGGATAATAAACGATTATCATGAACAAGGAAATATAATAATAACCTATTTATTATTGCCTCTAGGGCATATTTCCAACAGGCCCCACCCGGTGGACCCCCGGGACCCTTCCGGTGGTCCCGGTACAATACCGGTGACCCCCGAAACTCTCCCGGTGGCCGAAACTGGACTTCCTATATATAAACCTTTACCTCCGGACCATTCCGGAACTCCTCGTGATGTCCGGCATCTCATCCGGGACTCCGAACAACTTTCGGTTAACCGCATACTAATATCTCTACAACTCTAGCGTCACCGAACCTTAAGTGTGTAGACCCTACGGGTTCGGGAGACACGTAGACATGACCGAGACAACTCTCCGGTCAATAACCAACAGCGGGATCTGGATACCCATGTTGGCTCCCACATGTTCCACGATGATCTCATCGGATGAACCACGATGTCGAGGATTCAAGCAATCCTGTATACAATTCCCTTTGTCAATCGGTACGTTACTTGCCCGAGATTCGATCGTCGGTATCCCAATACCTCGTTCAATCTCGTTACCGGCAAGTCACTTTACTCGTTCCGTAATGCATGATCCGTGACTAACTACCTAGTCACATTGAGCTCATTATGGTGATGCATTACCGAGTGGGCCCAGAGATACCTCTCCGTCATACGGAGTGACAAATCCCAGTCTCGATCCGTGCCAACCCAACAGACACTTTCGGAGATACTTGTAGTGCACCTTTATAGCCACCCAGTTACGTTGTGACGTTTGGTACACCCAAAGCATTCCTACGGTATCCGGGAGTTGCACAATCTCATGGTCTAAGGAAATGATACTTGACATTAGAAAAGCTTTAGCAAACGAACTACACGATCTAGTGCTATGCTTAGGATTGGGTCTTGTCCATCACATCATTCTCCTAATGATGTGATCCCGTTATCAATGACATCCAATGTCCATGGTCAGGAAACCGTAACCATCTATTGATCAACGAGCTAGTCAACTAGAGGCTCACTAGGGACATGTTATGGTCTATGTGTTCACACATGTATTACGATTTCCGGATAACACAATTATAGCATGAACAATAGACAATTGTCATGAACAAGGAAATATAATAATAACCATTTTATTATTGCCTCTAGGGCATATTTCCAACAAGGGAATGTCGAACGGTTCAAGGCAAGGCTAGTGGCAAAAGGGTATACACAGAGAGAAGGCATTGATTATAAGCAAACCTTCTCTCCTGTGTCAACCAAGGATTCTTTTAGAATCATAATGGCATTAGTAGCTCATTACGACCTAGAACTACACCAAATGGATGTTAAAACGGCATTTCTGAATGGAGACTTAAAAGAAAACGTTTACATGGCTCAGCCAGAAGGCTTTGTTGTGGAAGGGAAGGAACATTTAGCATGTCGTCTAAAGAAATCAATTTATGGCTTGAAACAAGCTTCAAGAGAGTGGTACCTCAAGTTTGATAAAATTATCAAAACTTTTGGTTTCACCGAAAACGTTGTGGACAACTGCATATACGTTAAGTTTAAAGGCAGTAGGTTCACATTTTTAGTCCTATAGGTTGATGACATATTGTTGGCATGTAGCGATGAGGATACGCTGCATGAGACCAAGAATTTTCTGTCATCCAGTTTTGATATGAAAGATCTTGGTGAAGCCTCGTATGTCCTCGGCATCGAGATTCACCGAGATAGGTCCAAAGGAACGTTAGGACTATCTCAAAAGGCATACTTTGAGAGAGTACTGAAAAAATTCAATATGCATAAGTGCTCACCCTCACCTGCTCCTATAGTTAAGGGCGATAAGTTTGGGACATTTCAATGTCCGAGGAACCAGTATGAAACTGATCAGATGAAGTCGGTTCCTTATGCTTCAGCTGTCGGAAGTATCATGTATGCTCAAGTGTGTACACGCCCAGATTTGTGTTTTATAACCGGGATGCTTGGCAGATACCAATCAAATCCAGGACCGGACCACTGGAAGGCCGCAAAGAAAGTCTTGCGTTATTTGCAAGGAACTAAGGAATTCATGCTTACATATAAAAGAACTGATAACCTAGAAATTATTGGTTATTCAGACTCTGATTTTGCCGGGTGTGTGGATAGTAAGAGATCCACGTCAGGTTATATATTCACACTCGCGGGAGGAGCTATATCGTGGAAAAGCTCCAAACAAACGTTAACTGCTGGATCTACGATGCAAGCAGAATTTGTAGCATGTTATGAGGCCACCGGGCAGGCTGTATGGCTAAAGAATTTTATTCCCGGACTTAAAGTGGTTGACAGCATATCTAAACCAATTTTATTGTACTGCGATAATGAACCCGCAGTTTTCTATACGAGTAACAACAGGTCAAGTAGTGCTGCCAGACACATTGACATAAAGTATCGTGTTGTGAAAGATAGAATTCAGGATCAAACAATTGATGTTAAACATATAAGAACGAAGCATATGCTTGCGGATCCGCTAACAAAAGGCTTATCACCCAGTATTTTTCGTGAGCATGTTGCCGGCATGGGACTACTGGAAGCCTTATGATTCTGGAATAAGAGGACCATTAAAATAAACCACTCCCCAATTATCAAAATGTTTCCATTTCGAAATAGGCGGGTGTGCTATAAGTGTTGAGGTTCTATGGGGTTTCGAGCTGTTGTAACACCTCACTTTGATACATCATTCCTATGTAGAATGGGCAAATGAAGTTAAGCCTAACGATCAAGGGGGAGAAAAATGTTGGTTTTGATCTGACGGCTTAACAGGCAGTTAGATCTATTAGTCTAACAAAAAAAGGGAAAAGATAACGATAATGAAAAGGCCCCACGCACCAACGTACGTGGGTTTTTTATCCCAACTAAGGCGCCCTGATCGGGGGCACCCAAACCAACTGATGGTTTAGGTCCCCTGTCGCCAGCGCTAGATAAAAGGGGGTACGGGAGAGGGTTGGCAGCCTGCGCGATCACAATTCTCGTACAGTTTCACTCCCCTCCTGATATTCTCTCACCCCATCCGATCAGGGGGAGCGCTGCAGCGACGGGAAGACCTACTCCAGCCGCCGCTGCCGTCCCTGGGCAATCCCGGTGGCGTCCTGAAGAAATCAAGACGTCAAGGAGAACCTCTGCTTCCACTGCATCACCCCTGCATCACGCCTGCACCGAGCAGGCGATCATGTCCACTCCCGTGACATGTAAAGGATCCCTAAATCCTTCTCTGTTCATGTTGTGAGGTGATCTAGATGCAATTTGATCCTGCTAATGGCATCCCATAGATGCATAATTAATCCAACAAGAAAATCTACTGTACAATTCTCAAAGCAATGGTACTATTGTTAGGACAAAAAACTGTTTAATGCAGAGCCTCAGATAGTCGTTCTAAGTATTACAGGCACTTGTTAATTTTGTATGTGCCATATCAACTCTGATAGTTGCTCCAAAGGATTGATGCGGCGTTCAGAAACAGACCATTGAAAACAACAGAAAAGCTCACAGTTCATTCCGCAGTCAAGCCAAAACAAAACATGGACGATGTGCTTACCTGAGAGGAAGGGTTGCATCTCTTCTACAGCTTGCAAGGAGTGCCAAATACATTTGCAAATGAAAGGTTGATCCCCGTACAACTATACGATCTAAAATGAGAAGCAACGAGATTCAAATACTTGAACAAATGAAAGACTGATTCAGTACAGCTAGACGATCTAAACTGGGAAGCAACGAGTGTCAGATGCTTGAACAAATAGAAGACTTATTCAATGCAGCAACACGATCTAAACAGAGAAATCAAACAGATCAAATCAGTCAGTCTTAGAAAAGCAAAACACAATTCAACAGTGGAGCATTTCGTCAGGATTCAGAATCGAAGTGATTGCATTGATTGAACAGAACAAGGTATTACATAGCCTACTGAACCCCATGACAGAATACAACCGGCGCACGCCAAATCAGTAAATCTCATCTACGACAGCACATATCACAGAGCAAACGAGGAAGTTGCCCCACTACACGAATCTAGCCTCCGAAGCCGTAGAGGGTGCGGCCCTGTCGCTTGAGCGCGTAGACGACGTCCATGGCGGTGACGGTCTTGCGGCGGGCGTGCTCAGTGTAGGTGACAGCGTCGCGGATGACGTTCTCGAGGAAGATCTTGAGGACGCCGCGGGTCTCCTCGTAGATGAGGCCGGAGATGCGCTTCACGCCGCCCCTCCTCGCTAGCCTCCGGATCGCCGGCTTGGTGATGCCCTGGATGTTGTCGCGGAGGACCTTCCGGTGGCGCTTGGCGCCGCCCTTGCCCAGCCCCTTGCCGCCCTTGCCGCGCCCGGACATCGTCGCTGGATTTGGGAGAAGAAGGGATTCGTGTGGATGCTGAAGCTTGGGATGGATTTGGGAATCGGAGGTGACGGCTTTATATGGGGCGGAGTTGGGAGGGAAGCCCCGAAATTTTGGGGAGTTGGAGGCGGGAGGTGTTTGATCTCTGCTGGGTCGATCCGTGGGATGTTGGAGTTCGGCCGTTGGATTGCGATCAGCGGGTGGGATGAGGTGGGAGGCGGGTGGTGCGGATCGGTGACGTGGCGGAGTTGTGGGCGTAAGTTTTTCTTAGAAAGAAATGTGGGCTGCTTGTGCTACAATGATTTGGGCCAGGCCGAGCGATAGTGTTGGTAGCCCATTTTTCAGCGATAATGTGGGCTGCTTGTGCTACAAAGATTTGTGCTAAGTCGTATTTTCCTAAAATTTAACCAAATTTCACAATATCAAATCAATATATTTAGATTCATCATGAAATATTTCAAGTTATATTTATTTTGTATTGTAGTTGTTGATATTTTTGTTATTATTTATGTGTATGTTACACACGATGGAAGGACAAAAATATACTTGTGCCAAAAAAAACCTACCCTCGTGTTAGGGTTTTTGCTCATGTCGAGGTGACTCGACGTTGAGACCCTGTCCGCCTCCGTCGTTCTTCCCATGTACTCCGCCTGGGTCGAGGACCGGTCCAGTAGCACCATGCAAAAGTCCACCATTCGTTGGCGACGGATCGGCGACCACCTCTTGGAAGCGAAGTTGAAGGAGTCTAAGCACGTCGCTAGTGCCCTCGCCGCACCAAGTGCCAAGGGCAAGAGTGCTCTGCAGCTGACAGTTACCGCCAGAAGGACGCGATGTGTCAGGCGGATGCAGCAGCCAAGCGGCTGCGCTGTGAGTCCGCATAGACGGACAAACATGGTTGATGCGACCCCTTAGTGGCTTTCCTCCTCCACGACAATGATGGCGGCGGTGGGAACGACGGAGGGGGTAATGACGGTGGTCTCGGAGGTCATGCCTACAAGATCACCGTCTGGTACCTCACTTGAGTTTAGTTTTTTTTAAATCGGCTTAGTCAAACTTTGTTAAATTTCTTCTTTTTGATATAAATATATCAAAATTTAACATTGTCCAGTTTGCATGAATGTTGACTGCCTTTTCGAATTGTCCATTCACCGCGATGACTGCCTTTTTGGATTGTCCATTCACCGCGGCCCCCGACGGACTCCCCACGCAAGCACCGACGTTATTTTGACTACGATTATGGCAACGAATACTGGAACCGGCGTCCACGTTTGTTGGAACCAGCAAACCTACAATTGGCATGCTTCGAGTGGCTAGTCGAGCGAGAAAACAACGTGGCTCGTGCGAGCATGCAGGGCCTTTGTTGCAACCACCGGTGAAACGTTTTACCACCATGACGGGGCTGCGTTTGAACCCAGATGTTGCAATTGGAGGGGACGAAGCATCGATGCGTGAGCGACGCTACCATGCGCTGGTTGCGGGGCGAGGGGCACGGGCCGGCAAGCATCAAGGCCGTGGGGTGGGGAGCACGGCGAAGTTCGGTGCAGGATGCGCCGAGGGGAGCATGGCGAGCTTGGTGCGAGGTACGGGGGGAGCGAGGTAAGCGAGCTACAAGGGGTTGCACGGGTTGACCCTTTGGGGAAGGAGATCACAAATCACGCGGATGGTCAGCCCATTCGGACGGCTGCTAGGTGGCCCGCCGAAAATTGGGCCACTCGCGACACCAAGCGCATGATAAAAGGTGTGTATGTATATGTGGCCTTCAGTTGAAAATAGAATTAGATAAAGTCGCAATCTCCACACCTAGAGTCCAAAAAAACACATAATTAACATAAATTATTGTCAGTGCATATTTCTCCATAAGTGGTTTTGATGATTGATCACAGTGCATTTCGGACTAATCGTGTGCATTGAGCATTTCAGATATCTCATGTCTAGGCACAAGACAACTCGGTGCCCCTCGGAGCCTATCGAAGACGGCGGTTCTCTACGTTTCTTTTCGGTGGATTTGAGTCGTAGGAAAGCCGTACTATTAAGAGGGGGTCCGCTTCGGAAAGGTTAGGGTGGAATCAACACGTACACATTTGTTCCTTTGCACCACATTTCCTTCGCTTCGATGGAGCACCGTCCGTTTATCCTTGTCTCTGTGATATGAAGGTTGCCGAATGCTAAAGCCTCTGTGGCATGCGTTAGTACTACTCAAGGGAGCAGTAGTACCGCAGGGGCATGCGGTAGTACCGCTCAAGCGAGCAGTAGTACCGCCCAGCGGTAGTACCGCTCCTGGTGAGCGGTAGTACCGCTGCCTCCAACCCTGACGCTGACGCATGCGGAAGTAGGCGCGGATGTAATTTTTTACTTCCGCCCCTTACGGCGGTAGCATTATAAGATGATCCCTCACTAAATTTCAAGGTATGAGTGTTCTCCCTGAGTTCTACGTGATGATCGGGTGTGATAAGCTCTACGTTCACATACAACGGGTGCAAGCCAGTTTTGCACGTGCAAAATACTCGGGTTAAACTTCACGAGCCTAGCATATGCAAATATGGCCTGGGTACACTGAGACCGAAAGGTCGAACGTGAATTATGTAGTAGATATGATCAACATAGAGATGTTCACCATTGAAAACTATTCCATCTCACGTGATGATCAGACATGGTTTAGTTGATATGGATCACGTGATCATTTAGATGACTCGAGGGATGTCTATCTAAGTGGGAGTTCTTAAGTAATATGATTA
This sequence comes from Aegilops tauschii subsp. strangulata, assembly GCF_002575655.3. Taxonomy (NCBI): domain Eukaryota; kingdom Viridiplantae; phylum Streptophyta; class Magnoliopsida; order Poales; family Poaceae; genus Aegilops; species Aegilops tauschii. The sequence continues at coordinate 529,723,732 of NC_053036.3, forward strand.
ATTGAACTTAAATTTATCATGAACTTAGTCCTGATAGTATTTGCATATCTATGTTGTACATCAATAGCTTGCTTATAGCTTCCCCATTTTATTTATGATTTGTTTCTAGAGAAAACTAAGTTGAAAGATGATAGTAGCAATGATGTGGACTAGGTCCGTGATCTGAGGATTATCCTCATTGCTGCATAGAAGAATTATGTCCTTGATGCACCGCTAGGTGACAGGAGCAGATGCAGACGTTATGAACATTTGACAATCTCGGTATGATGACTACTTGATAGTTTAGTGCACCATGCTTTACGGCTTGGAAGCGGGACTTCAAAAATGTTTTGAACGACATGGAACATATGAGATGTTCCAAGAGTTGAAATTGGTATTTCAGACTCATGCCCGTGTTAAGAGGTATGAGACCTCTGACAAGTACTTTGCCTACAAGATGGAGGAGAATAACTCAACCAGTGAGCATGTGCTCAAAATGTCTGAGTACTACAATCGCTTGAATCAAGTGGGAGTTAATCTTCCAGATAAGATAGTGATTGACAGAATTCTCTAGTCACTATCACCATGTTATTGGAACTTCGTGATGAACTATAATATGCAAGGGATAACAAAAACGATTCCTGAACTCTTCGCGATGCTAAAATCAGCGATGGTAGAAATCAATAAAAAGCATCAAGTGTTGATGGTTAACAAGACCACTAGTTTCAAGAAAAGGGGCAAAGGAAAAGAAAGGGAACTTCAAGAAAGAATGGCAAGCAAGTTGCTACTCCCATGAAGAAACCCAAAGCTAGACCTAAGCCTGAATCTGAGTGCTTCAACTGCAAAGGAAATGGTCACTAGAAGTGGAACTACCCTAGATACTTGGCGAATAAGAAGGATGGCAGAGTGAACAAAGGTATATTTTGTTGGGGATCGTTGCAGAAATTAAAAAAATTCTACGAATCACCAAGATCAATCTATGGAGAGACTAGCAATGAGAGAGAGGTGAGTGCATGTTCATACCCTTGAAGATCGCGACACGGAAGCGTTACAAGAACGCGGATGAAGGAGTCGTACTCACAGCGATTCAGATCGCTGTTGATTCCGATCTAAGCGCCGAACAACGGCGCCTCCGCGTTCAACACACGTACAGCACGGGGACGTCTCCTCCTTCTTGATCCAGCAAGGGGGAAGGAGAATTTGGGGAAGAACTCCGGCAGCACGACAGCGTGGTGGTGGAGCTCGCAGTTCTCCGGCAGGGCTTCGCCAAGCTCAACGGAGGAGGAGGGAGTGTTGGAGAGGGGGAGGGCTGCGCCTTGGATGTGGTGCTGCTGCCCTCCCTCCACCCCTCTATTTATAGGGCGGAGGGGGAAGGGGGCCGGCCCCTCTAGATGAGATCTAGAGGGGGGCGGCGGCCAAGGGGAGGGGGCTTGCCCCCCAAGCCAAGGGGGCGCCCCCTTTAGGGTTCCCCCCCAACCCTAGGCGCATGGGCCCTAGGGGGGATGGCGCCCAGCCCACTTAGGGGCTGGTTCCCTTCCACATACAGCCCACAGGGCCCTCCGGGGCAGGTGGACCCTCCCGGTGGACCCCCGGAACCCCTTCGGTGGTCCCGGTACAATACCGATAAACTCCTGAACACTTCCGATGACCGTATGATGACTTCCCATATATAAATCTTCACCTCCGGACCATTCCGGAACTCCTCGTGACGTCCATGAAACATTCGGTAACTGCATACTATTTCCCATAACAAATCTAGCGTCACCGAACCTTAAGTGTGTAGACCCTACGGGTTCGGGAATCATGCAGACATGACAGAGACATCTCTTCGGCCAATAACCAATAGCGGGATCTGGATACCCATGTTGGCTCCCACATGTTCCATGATGATCTCATCGGATGAACCACGATGTCGGGAATTCAATCAATCCCGTACACAATTCCCTTTGTCTACCGGTATGATACTTGCCCGAGATTCGATCGTCGGTATCCCTATACCTTGTTCAATCTCGTTACCGGCAAGTCTCTTTACTCGTTCCGTAACACGTCATCCCGTGATCAACTCCTTGGTCACATTGAGCTCATTATGATGATGTCTTACCGAGTGGGCCCAGAGATACCTCTCCGTCAGACGGAGTGACAAATCCCAATCTCGATTCGTGCCAACCCAACAGATACTTTCAGAGATACCCGTAGTGCACCTTTATAGCCACCCAGTTACGTTGTGACGTTTGGCACACCCAAAGCATTCCTACGGTATCTGGGAGTTGCACAATCTCATGGTCTAAGGAAATGGTACTTGACGTTAGAAAAGCTTTAGCAGACGAACTATACGATCTTGTGCTATGCTTAGGACTGGGTCTTGTCCATCACATCATTCTCCTAATGATGTGATCCTGTTATCAACGACATCTAATGTCCATGGTCAGGAAACCGTAACCATCTATTGATCAATGAGCTAGTCAACTAGAGGCTCACTAGGGACATGTCGTGGTCTATGTATTCACACATGTATTACAATTTCCGGATAACAATTATAGCATGAACAATAGACAATTATCATGAACAAGGAAATATAATAATAACCATTTTATTATTGCCTCTAGGGCATATTTCCAACAGTCTCCCACTTGCACTAGAGTCAATAATCTAGTTACATTGTGATGAATCGGACACTCATAGAGTTCTGGTGTTGATCATGTTTTGCACATGGAAGAGGTTTAGTCAACGGATCTGCGACATTCAGGTCCGTATGCACTTTACAAATCTCTATGTCTCCATCTTGAACATTTTCACGAATGGAGTTGAAGCGACGCTTGATATGCCTGGTCTTCTTGTGGAACCTGGGCTCCTTGGCAAGGGCAATAGCTCCAGTGTTGTCACAGAAGAGAATCATCGGGCCCGGCGCATTGGGAATAACTCCTAGGTCGGTAATGAACTCCTTCATCCAGATTGCTTCATGTGCTACCTCCGAGGCTGCCATTTACTCCGCTTCACATGTAGATCCCGTCATGACACTTTGCTTGCAACTGCACCAACTGACTGCCCCACCATTCAAAATATACACGTATCCGGTTTGTGACTTGGAGTCATCCAGATCTGTGTCAAAGCTAGCATCGACGTAACCCTTTACGACGAGCCCTTCGACACCTCCATAAATGAGAAACATATCCTTAGTCCTTTTCAGGTACTTCAGGATATTCTTGACCGCTGTCTAGTGTTCCATGCCGGGATTACTTTGGTACCTTCCTACCAAACTTACGGCAAGGTTTACATCAGGTCTGGTACACAACATGGCATACATAATAGACCCTATGGCCGAGGCATAGGGGATGACACTCATCTTTTCTCTATCTTCTGTCGTGGTCGGGCATTGAGCCGTGCTCAATCTCACACCTTGCAATACAGGCAAAAACCCCTTCTTGGACTGATCCATATTGAACTTCTTCAATATCTTGTCAAGGTATGTGCTTTGTGAAAGACCAATGAGGCGTCTCAATCTATCTCTATAGATCTTGATGCCTAATATATAAGCAGCTTCTCCAAGGTCCTTCATTGAAAAACACTTATTCAAGTAGGCCTTTATGCTTTCCAAGAGTTCTATGCCATTTCCCATCAATAGTATGTCATCCACATATAATATGAGAAATGCTACAGAGCTCCCACTCACTTTCTTGTAAACACAGGCTTCTCCATAAATCTGTGTAAACCCAAACGCATTGATCATGTCATCAAAGCGAATGTTCCAACTCCGAGATGCTTGCACCAGCCCATAGATTGAGCGCTGAAGCTTGCATACCTTGTCAGCATTCTTAGGATCGACAAAACCTTCCGGCTGCATCATATACAATTCTTCCTTAAGGAAACCATTAAGGAATGCCTTTTGACGTCCATTTGCCATATCTCATAATCATAGAATGCGGCAATTGCTAACATGATTCGGACGGACTTCTGCTTCGCTACTGGTGAGAAAGTGTCATCGTAGTCAACCCCTTGAACTTGTCGATAACCCTTAGCGACAAGTCGAGCCTTATAGATGGTCACATTACCATCCGCGTCTGTCTTCTTCTTAAAGATCCATTTATTTTCTATGGCTCGCCGATCATCGGGCAAGTCAGTCAAAGTCCATACTTCGTTTTCATATATGGATCCTATCTCGGATTTCATGGCTTCAAGCCATTTGTTGGAATCCGGGCCCGCCATCGCTTCTTCATAGTTCGAAGGTTCACCATTGTCTAACAACATGATTTCCAGGACAGGGTTGTCGTACTACTCTGGTGCGGAACGTGTCCTTGTGGACCTACGAAGTTCAGTAGCAACTTGATCCGAAGTTCCTTGATCATCATCATTAAATTTCTCTCTAGTCGGTGCAGGCAACACAAAAACATTTTCTTGAGCTGCGCTACTTTCCGGTTCAAGAGGCAGTACTTCATCAAGTTCTACTTTCCTCCCACTTACTTCTTTTGAGAGAAACTCTTTCTCTAGAAAGGACCCATTCTTGGCAACAAAGATCTTGACTTCGGATCTGAGGTAGAAGGTATACCCAATAGTTTCCTTAGGGTATCCTATGAAGACGCATTTTTTTGACTTGGGTTCAAGCTTTTCAGGTTGAAGTTTCTTGACATAAGCATCGCATCCCCAAACTTTCAGAAACGACAGCTTAGGTTTCTTCCCAAACCATAATTCATATGGTGTCGTCTCAACGGATTTCGACGGAGCCCTATTTAAAGTGAATGCGGCAGTCTCTAAAGCATAACCCCAAAATGATAGCGGTAGATCGGTAAGAGACATCATAGATCGCACCATATCTAATAGAGTGCGATTACGACGTTCGGACACACCATTACGCTGAGGTGTTCCAGGCGGCGTGAGTTGTGAAACAATTCCACATTTCCTTAAGTGCGTGCCAAATTCGTGACTCAAATATTCCCCTCCTTGATCTGATCGTAAGAACTTCATTTTCCTGTCACGTTGATTCTCAACCTCACTCTGAAATTCCTTGAACTTTTCAAAGGTCTCAAACTTGTGTTTCATTAAGTAGACATACCCATATCTACTTAAGTCATCAGTGAGGGTGAGAACATAATGATAACCACCGCGAGCCTCAACGCTCATTGGACCGCACACATCAGTATGTATGATTTCCAATAAGTTGGTTGCTCGCTCCATTGTTCCGGAGAACGGAGTCTTGGTCATTTTGCCCATGAGGCATGGTTCGCACGTGTCAAATGATTCATAATCAAGAGAGTCCAAAAGTCCATCTGCATGGAGTTTCTTCATGCGTTTGACACCAATGTGACCAAGGCGGCAGTGCCACAAGTATGTGGGACTATCATTATCAACCTTACATCGTTTGGCATTCACACTATGAATATGTGTAACATCACGTTCGAGATAAGAATAAACCATTGACCAACGGGGCATGACCATAAAACATATCTCTCATATAAATAGAACAATCGTTATTCTCAGATTTAAATGAGTAGCCATCTCGCATTAAGCGAGATCCAGATACAATGTTCATGCTCAAAGCTGGCACTAAATAACAATTATTGAGGTTTAAAACTAATCCCTTAGGTAAATGTAGAGGTAGCGTGCCGACGGCGATCACATCGACCTTGGAACCATTCCCGACGCGCATTGCCACCTCGTCCTTCGCCAGTCTCCGCTTATTCCGCAGCTCCTGTTTTGAGTTACAAATATGAGCAACCGCACCGGTATCAAATACTCAGCAGCTACTACGAGTGCTGGTAAGGTACACATCAATAACATGTATATCATATATACCTTTGGTATTGCCGGCCTTCTTATCCGCTAAGTACTTGGGGTAGTTCCGCTTCCAGTGACTGTTTGCCTTGCAATAAAAGCACTCAGTCTCAGGCTTGGGTCCATTCTTTGGCTTCGTCCCGGCAGCTTGCTTACCGGGCACGGCAACTCCCTTGCTGTCCTTCTTGAAGTTCTTTTTACCCTTGCCTTTCTTGAACTTAGTGGTTTTATTCACCATCAACACTTGATGTTCCTTTTTTATCTCCACCTCCGCTGATTTCAGCATTGAATATACCTCAGGAATGGTTTTTTTCCATCTCCTGCATATTGAAGTTCATCACAAAGCTCTTGTAGCTAGGTGGAAGCGACTGAAGGATTCTGTCAACGACCGCGTCATTCGGGAGATTAACTCCCAGCTGAGACAAGCGGTTGTGCAACCCAGACATTTTGAGTATGTGCTCGCTGACAGAACTATTCTCCTCCATCTTACAACTGTAAAACTTGTCGGAGACTTCATATCTCTCGACTCGGGCGTGAGCTTGGAAAACCATTTTCAGCTCTTGGAACATCTCATATGCTCCGTGTTGCTCAAAATGCTTTTGGAGCCCCAGTTCTAAGCTGTAAAGCATGTCACACTGAACCAGGGAGTAATCATCACTACGCGACTGCTAGGTGTTCATAACGTCTTGAGTTGCTGGGAAAACAGGTGCGTCACCTAGCGGTGCTTCAAGGACATATGCTTTCTTGGCAGCTATGAAGATAATCCTCACGTTACGGACCCAGTCCGTGTAGTTTCTACCATCGTCTTTCAGCTTGGTTTTCTCTTGGAACGCGTTGAAGTTGAGGGCAACATTAGCGTGGGCCATTTCATCTACAAGACATATTGTAAAGATTTTAGACTAAGTTCATGATAATTAAGTTCATCTAATCAAATTATTCAATGAACTCCCACTTAGATAGACATCCCTCTAGCCATCTAAGTGATACATGATCCGAATCGACTAGGCCGTGTCTGATCATCACGTGAGACGGACTAGTCATCAACGGTGAACATCTCCATGTTGATCGTATCTTCTATACGACTCATGTTCGACCTTTCGGTCTTCCGTGTTCCGAGGCCATGTCTGTACATGCTAGGCTCGTCAAGTCAACCTAAGTGTATTGCGTGTGTAAATCTGGCTTACACCCGTTGTATGTGAACGTTAGAACCTATCATCACGTGGTACTTCGGAACAACGGACCTTAGCAACGGTGCACAGTTAGGGGGAACACTTTCTTGAAATTATTGCGAGGGATCATCTTATTTAAGCTACCGTCGTTCTAAGCAAATAAGATGTAAAACATGATAAACATCACATGCAATCAAATAGTGACATGATATGGCCAATATCATTTTTTTGCTCCTTTTGATCTCCATCTTCGGGGCGCCATGATCATCATCGTCACCGGCATGACACCATGATCTCCATCATCGTGAGTTGTCTTGCCAACTATAACTTCTAATACTATGGCTAATGGTTAGGAATAAAGTAAAGTAATTACATGGCGTTTTCAGTGACACACAGGTCATACAATAAATTAAGACAACTCCTATGGCTCCTGCCGGTTGTCATACTCATCGACATGCAAGTCGTGATTCCTATTACAAGAACATGATCAATCTCATACATCACATATATCATTCATCACATCCTTTTGGCCATATCACATCACACGACATATGCTGCAAGAACAAGTTAGATGTCCTCTAATTGTTGTTGCAAGTTTTTACGTGGCTGCTATAGGTTTCTAGCAAGAACGTTTCTTACCTACGCCAAAACCACAACGTGATATGCCAATTTCTATTTACCCTTCATAAGGACCATTTTCATCGAATACGATCCGACTAAAGTGGGAGAGACAGACACCCGCTAGCCACCTTATGCAACTGGTGCATGTCAGTCGGTGAAACCTGTCTCACGTAAGCGTACATGTAAGGTCGGTCCGGGCCGCTTCATCCCACAATGCCGCTGAATCAAGATAGGACCAGTAACGACAAGTAAATTGACAAAATCAACGCCCACAATAACTTGTGTACTACTACTCGTGCATAGAAACTACGCATAGACCTAGCTCTGATACCACTGTTGGGGATCGTTGCAGAAATTAAAAAATTTCTACGCATCACCAAGATCAATCTATGGAGAGACTAGCAACGAGAGAGAGGGGAGTGCATCTTCATACCCTTGAAGATCGCGACACGGAAGCGTTACAAGAACGCCGATGAAGGAGTCGTACTCGCAGCGATTCAGATCGCGGTTGATTCCGATCTAAGCGCCGAACAACGGCGCCTCCGCGTTCAACACACGTACAGCCTGGGGACGTCTCCTCCTTCTTGATCCAGCAAGGGGGAAGGATAAGTTGGGGAAGAACTCCGGCAGCACGATGACGTGGTGGTGGAGCTCGCAGTTCTCCGGCAGGGCTTCGCCAAGCTCAACGGAGGAGGAGGGGGTGTTGGAGAGGGGGAGGGCTGCGCCTTGGATGTGGTGTTGCTGCCCTCCCTCCACCCCTCTATTTATAGGGCGGAGGGGGAAGGGGGCCGGCCCCTCTAGATGAGATCTAGAGGGGGGGCGACGGCCAAGGGGAGGGGGCTTGCCCCCCAAGCCAAGGGGGGCGCCCCCTTTAGGGTTCCCCCAACCCTAGGCGCATGGGCCCTAGGGGGATGGCGCCCAGCCCACTTAGGGGCTGGTTCCCTTCCACATACAGCCCACAGGGCCCTCCGGGGCAGGTGGACCCTCCCGGTGGACCCCCGGAACCCCTTCGGTGGTCCTGGTACAATACCGATAAACCCCCGAACACTTCCGGTGACCGTATGATGACTTCCCATATATAAATCTTCACCTCCGGACCATTCCTGAACTCCTCGTGACATCCGGGATCTCATCCGGGACTCCTAACAACATTCGGTAACTGCATACTATTTCCGATAACAACTCTAGCGTCACCGAACCTTAAGTGTGTAGACCTACGGGTTCGGGAATCATGCAGACATGACCGATACATCTCTCCGGCCAATAACCAACAACGGGATCTGGATACCCATGTTGGCTCCCACATGTTCCACGATGATCTCATGGGATGAACCACGATGTCGGGGATTCAATCAATCCCGTACACAATTCCCTTTGTCTACCGGTATGATACTTGCCCGAGATTCGATCGTCGGTATCCCTATACCTTGTTCAATCTCGTTACTAGCAAGTCTCTTTACTCGTTCTGTAACACATCATCCCGTGATCAACTCCTTGGTCACATTGAGATCATTATGATGATGTCTTACCCAGTGGGCCCAGAGATACCTCTCCGTCATACGGAGTGACAAATCCCAATCTCGATTCGTGCCAACCCAACAGATACTTTCGGAGATACCCGTAGTGCACCTTTATAGCCACCCCGTTACGTTGTGACGTTTGGCACACCCAAAGCATTCCTACGGTATCCGGGAGTTGCACAATCTCATGGTCTAAGGAAATGATACTTGACATTAGAAAAGCTTTAGCAGACGAACTATACGATCTTGTGCTATGCTTAGGATTGGGTCTTGTCCATCACATCATTCTCCTAATGATGTGACCCCGTTATCAACGACATCTAATGTCCATGGTCAGGATACCGTAACCATCTATTGATCAACGAGCTAGTTAACTAGAGTCTCACTAGGGACATGTCGTGGTCTATGTATTCACACATGTATTACGATTTCCAGATAACACAATTATAGCATGAACAATAGACAATTATCATGAACAAGGAAATATAATAGTAACCATTTTATTATTGCCTCTAGGGCATATTTCCAACATATTTGATATACATGGTATTTATGTGTAGTTTACTAGTGTTTATAGCAACCCCTCGGTATTTGATACTCGTTCAGTTGCTAAGAGTAGTAACTCGAAACATGAGTTGCAAAAGAAACAGAGACTAGTTAAGGGCGAGGTGACGATGTGTGTTGGAAGTGATTCCAAGGTTGATAAGATCACCATCGCACACTCCCTTTACCTTTGGGATTAGTGTTGAACCTAAAATAAATGTTATTGGGTGTTTGCTTTGAGCATGAATATGATTGGATCATGTTTATTGCAATATGATTATTCATTTAAGTCAAAGAATAATTGTTGTTCTATTTACATGAATAAAACCTTCTATGGTCATACACTCAATATAAATGGTTTATTGAATCTCGATCATGGTGATACACATATTCATAATATTGATGCCAAAAGATGCAAAGTTGATAATATGATAGTGCAACATATTTGTGGCACTGCCGTTTAGGTCATATTGGTATGAAGCGCATAAGAAACTCCATATGGATGGACTTCTGGAATCACTTGATTATGAATCATTTGATGCTTGCGAACCATGCCTCATGGGCAAGATGACTAAGACTCCGTTCTCCGGAATAATGGAGCGAGCCACTGACTTATTGGAAATAATACATACCGATGTATGCAGTCCGATGAGTGTTGAGGCTCGCGGCGGGTATCATTATTCTAACCTTCACAAATGATTTGAGCAGATATGGGTATATCTACTTAATGAAACATAAGTCTAAAACATTTGAAAAGTTCAAAGGATTTCAGAGTGAAGTAGAAAATCATTGTAACAAAAAAATAAAGTTTCTATGATCTGATCACAGAGGCAAATATTTGAGTTACGAGTTTGGCCTTCATTTAAAACAATGTGGAATAGTTTCTCAACTCACGCCACCTGGAACACCACAGCGTAATGGTGTGTCCGAACGTCATAACCCTACTTTACTAGATATGATACGATCTATGATGTCTCTTACCGATTTACCACTATCATTTTGGGGTTATGCATTAGAGACAACTGCATTCACGTTAAATAGGGCACCATCTAAATCCGTTCAGCGACACCGTATGAACTATGGTTTGGCAAGAAACCTAAGCTGTCATTTCTTAAAAGTTTGGAGTTGCGATGCTTATGTGAAAAAATTTCAAACCGATAAGCTCGAACCTAAATCGGAGAAGTGCGTCTTCATAGGATACCCAAAAAGAAACTGTTGGGTACACTTTCTATCACAGATCCGAAGGCAAGATATTTGTTGCTAAGAGTGGATCCTTTCTAGAGAAGGAGTTTCTCTCGAAAGAAGTGAGTGGGAGGAAAGTAGAACTTGATGAGGTAGTTGTACCTTCTCTCGAGTTGGAGAGTAGTTCATCACAGAAATCAGTTCCAGTGATGCCTACACCAATTAGTGAGGAAGTTAATGATGATGATCATGAAACTTCAGATAAAGTTACTACCGAACCTCTTAGGTCAACTAGAGTACGTTTCGCACCAGAGTGGTACGGTAATCCTGTTCTGGAAGTCATGTTACTAGACCATGACGAACCTGTGAACTATGAGGAAGCGATGATGAGCCCAGATTTCGCAAAATGGCTTGAGGCCATGAAATCTGAGATGGGATCCATGTATGAAGAACAAAGTGTGGACTTTGGTTGACTTTCCCGATGATCGGCAAGCCATTGGAAATAAATGGATCTTCAAGAGGAAGACGGACGCTGATAGTAGTGTTACTATCTACAAAGATCAAATTGTCGCATAAAGTTTTCGACAAGTTCAAGGTGTTGACTACGATGAGATTTTCTCACTCGTAGCGATGCTTAAGTCTGTCCGAATCATGTTAGCAATTGCCACATTTTATGAAATCTGGCAAATGGATGTCAAAACTGCATTCCTTAATGGATATATTAAAGAAGAGTTGTATATGATGCAACAAGAAGGTTTTGTCAATCCTAAAGGTGCTAATAAAGTGTGCAAGCTCCAGCGATCCATCTATGGACTGGTGCAAGCATCTCGGAGTTGGAATATACGCTTTGATGAGTTGATCAAAGCATATAGTTTTATACAGACTTGCGGTGAAGCCTGTATTTACAAGAAAGTGAGTGGGAGCACTACAACCTTTCTGATAAGTATATGTGAATGACATATTGTTGATCGGAAATGATGTAGAATTTTCTGGAAAGCATAACAGAGTGTTTGAAAGGAGTTTTTCAAAGGAAGACCTCGATGAAGCTGCTTACATACTGAGCATCAAGATCTATAGATATAGATCAAGACGCTTGATAAGTTTTTTCAATGAGTACATACCTTGACAAGTTTTTGAAGTAGTTCAAAATGGAACAGTCAAATAAGGAGTTCTTGCCTGTGTTGCAAGGTGTGAAGTTGAGTAAAGACTCAAAAACCAATCACGGCAGAAAATAGAAAGAGAATGAAAAGTCATTCCCTATGCCTCAGTCATAGGTTCTATAAAGTATGCTATGCTCTGTACCAGACCTATTGTGTACCTCACCACGAGTTTGGCAAGAGGGTACAATAGTAATCCAGGAGTGGATCACTGAACAACGGTCAAAATTATCCTTAGTGGAATAAGGACATGTTTCTCGGTGATGGAGGTGGCAAAAAGTTCATCATAAAGGGTTACGTCGATGCAAGCTTTGACACTGATCCGGATGACTCTAAGTCACAATCTGGATACATATTGAAAGTGGGAGCAATTAGCTAGAGTAGCTCTGTGCATAGCATTGTAGACATAGAAAATTTGCAAAATATGTACGGCTCTGAATGTGGTAGACCCGTTGATTAAACTTCTCTCACAAGCAAAACATGATCACACCTTAAAACCCTTTGGGTGTTAGTCACATGGAGATGTGAACTAATCACATAAAGATGTGAACTATTGGTGTTAAATCACATGACTATGTGAACTAGATTATTGGCTCTAGTGCAAGTGGGAGACTGAAGGAAATATGCCCTAGAGGCAATAATAAAGTTGTTATTTACATTTCCTTAAATCATGATAAATGTTTATTATTCATGCTATAATTATATTAACCAGAAACTTAGTACGTGTGTGAATACATAGACAAAACAGAGTGTCCCTAGTATGCCTCTACTTGACTAGCTCGTTAATCAAAGATGGTTAAGTTTCCTGACCATAGACATGTGTTGTCATTTGATGAACGGGATCACATCATTAGAAGAATGATGCGATGGACAAGACCCATCCGTTAGCTTAGCATGTTGATCGTTCAGTTTTATTGCTATTGCTTTCTTCATGACTTATACATATTCCTTTGACTATGAGATTATGCAACTCCCGAATACCGGAGGAACGCCTTGTATGCTATCAAACGTCACAACGTAACTGGGTGTCTCCGAAGTTGTTTGTTGGGTTGGCATAGATAGAGATTAGGATTTGTCACTCCGAGTATCGAAGAGGTATCTCTGGGCCCTCTCGGTAATGCACATCACTATAAGCCTTGCAAGCAATGTGACTAATGAGTTAGTTGCAGGATGATGCATTATGGAACGAGTAAAGAGACTTGCCGGTAACAAGATTGAACTAGGTATGAGGATACCGACGATCGGATCTCGGGCAAGTAACATGCCGATGACAAAGGGAATGACGTATGTTGTTATGCGGTTTGACTGATAAATATCTTCGTAGAATATGTAGGAACCAATATGAGCATCCAGGTTCCGCTATTGGTTATTGACCGAAGATGTGTCTCGGTCATGTCTACATAGTTCTCGAACCCGTAGGGTCCGCACACTTAACGTTCGATGACGATTTGTATTATGAGTTGTGTGTTTTGGTGACCGAAGTTTGTTCGGAGTCCCGGATGAGATCACAGACATGATGAGGAGTCTCTAAATGGTCGAGAGGTAAAGATTGATATATTGGAAGGTAGTATTCGGACACCGGAAGGGTTCCGGAGTTTATCGGGTACATACCAGAGTACCGGAGGGGTTACCGGAACCCCCCGGGGAAAGATATGGGCCATATGGGCCATAGGAGGGAGGCTAACCAGCCCACAAGGGACTGGTGCGCCCCCTACTAGGGAGGAGGCCGAATTGGTTTAGGTAAGGGGGCGCCACCCCCCTTTCCTTCTCCTACTCCCTCTCCTTCCCCCTTTCCACCTCCATGAGAAGGAAAAGAAGGGGGGGGGGAATCCTACTAGGACTAGGAGTCCTAGTAGGACTCCCCCCTTATGGCGCACCCCTAGGGCCGGCCTCCTCCCTCTCCCTCCTTTATATACGTGGGCATGGCACCCCTTGGAGACACAATAATGGTTCCAAGCCGTGTGCGGCGTCTCTCTCCATAGTTTGCTGCTCCGATCATATTCACGTAGCGCTTAGGCGAAGCCCTGGGCGGATCACATCACCATCACCGTCATCACGCCGTCGTGCTGACGAAACTCTCGCTCGACCCTCTGCTAGATCAAGAGTTCGAGGGACGTCATCGAGCTGGACGCGTGCTGAACATGGAGGTGCCGTACGTTCGGTACTTGGATCAGTTGGATCGTGAAGACGTTCGACTACATCAACCGCATTAACCTAACGCTTCTGCTTTCGGTCTACGAGGGTACATGGACACACTCTCCCCCTCTCGTTTCTATGCATCTCCTAGATAGATCTTGCGTGAGCGTAGGATTTTTTTTGAAATTGCATGCTACATTCCCCAACACCAACATCAAAACTACCATCACTACTAATCCTTCCTTGACGGATTGCATTGATGAAAGTGAAGGGACGAAGGAGGAGGAGAATGAATTTGAGTCTTTCATGAGTAAGCTCAAAGGTAAAACCAAGAAGCACTTTGTTGCTCTCTTGGAACAACTTGGTGAAGCCAATGACATGATCGAGGCTCACGAAGAGACCATCTCTAAGATGGAAGGGCATAGTCGTGACTATGCCGATGAGATTTCGGATCTCTCTAATGCGCTTGAGGAAGAGCGTGGTCATCGTTTGGCTCTTGTGGAGTCACACATCGATGATCATGCTGAATTAAAGAAAGATCTTGATCATGCTCTTGTTCTCTCTCGTGTGCTCAATTCCGAGAAGGCCAAACTTGGGGTTGACCATGCTAGACTCAGGGAGGAGTTTGATCTACTTGACAAGGCTCACAAGGCCTTGAAGAGTGCTCATGCTAACCTCAAAGAGTCTCATGATCAACTCCAAGTGAAGCTAACCAAGGAGAAAGCCACATCTCCTCATATGGTTTTAATTGATAATGCAAATGCTACTAACCCGTATTGTGAGCATGTGCACCTTGTGGAGGAGAATGCCAAGTTGAAGGAGCAACTTGAGAAAGGCCTTGTGTCTTGCATACAAGGTGAGAAGAGCCTCAACGACCTTTTGAGCAATCAAAAGGAAGTTGTGGGCAAGGAGGGGATTGGGTTTGCACCCAAGTCCAAGAAGAAGAGGAAGAATGACAAGACCAAACAACCTCCTCCTCTCAAGAAAAATGTTTGTGAAGGAGGGAGAGGGTACTCCTAAGGAGAAGAAGAACAATGCGAAGGGTGGTGGTGTCAAGAAGGGCAATGCCACTCCTTCCAACAAAGCCGGCGACTTTAACCCTTCTTATGTGTTGTGCCGTGCTAGTGATGGACATGTTTATGCCAAAAAAATTTGTTCTTCTTATGAGTACATTGAATGGTCTATTTGGGTTCCTAAGACCCTTGTTGCTAAAATCAAAGGACCCATTACAAAATGGGTACCTAAAACCAAGCATTGATCTCTTGTAGGTGTTTGCTTCCTGTGGGGGATCATGGTTGCTCGATAGTGGAGCCACAAGTCATATGACCGGAAGCAAGGACTTGGTGGTGGACGTGCACAAGGTTTCATCTATGCCCACCAATGTCGAATGGGGTGATGCCTCATCTTCTAAGGTATTGGGTCTTAGCAAGGTTGTCATTTCTCATGATCTCACGATCAAGAAATTCATGCTTGTTGAGTCCCTTGGATACAACTTACTTTTCGTTCGTCAACTTGCACTCATGGGCTTTGCCACTTTCTTTGATATTGATACCGTGGCCCTCTTGTGGAGCAAGACTCTTAAAGTAGCCTTTGTTGGGCATGTCGAGAACGGTCTTTATGTGATTAACTTTTCGGAGCGACCCACTAAGACTGCGACATGCCTAATGGATAAAGTTAACATGGGATGGCTTTGGCATCGCCATTTAGCCCACATCAATATGAGACCTTTGCAAAGTATTCTCAAGGGGGACCATGTCCGTGGACTAACAAATGTTAGTTTTGCCAAAGATCGTGCTTGCAGTGCTTGTATCGAAGGAAAGCTACATGAGAAGGCTCACCCTCCCATGACTATCATCTACTTGACGAGGCCCTTGGAGCTCCTTCACTTGGATTTCTTTGGGCCTCCATCCTTTGACAGTCTTGGGGTAGAAAGTATTGCTTGGTGATTGTGGATGATTATTCAAGATACACTTGGGTATATTTCTTCAAGAGGAAGAGTGAGACCCAACAAACTGTCATCGACTTTGAAAATGAAGCACAATGGCAACACAATGCAAAGATTTTGATGATAAGAAGTGACAACGGCACCGAGTTCAAGAACTACACCTTGGATGAGTTTCTCAGTGATGAGGAGATCAAGCATCAATATTCCGCACCTTACACCCCTCAACAAAATGGTGTAGCAGAGAGGAAGAACCAAACATTGATGGACGTGGCAAGGACCATGATGGCGGGTTCAAGTCTCCGTACAACTTTTGGGCCGAAGCCATCAACACCGCTTGTCATGCATCCAATCGGCTCTATCTCCGCAAAGGCTTGAACAAGACTCCATATGAGATACTTACCGGCAACAAGCCCAACCTCAAGTACTTCCGGGTGTTCGGTTGTAAGTGTTTCATTCTCAAGGAAGGTGTCCATTTGTCTAAATTTTAAGCTAGAGCTTATGAGGGCATATTTGTTGGTTATGCTACAAACTCTCATGCTGACCATGTCCTCAACAAGTCCACGGGACTCATTGAGGAGACATGTAACGTGGAGTTTGATGAGAATAATGGCTCCCAAGTGGAGCAAAGTGGTACTTGTGATGTAGGTGATGAAATTCCTCCCCAAGCCATAAGAAGAATGGGTGTTGGCAATATCCTACCCATTGAGGAACCCCTTGTGGCTGAAGGAGAAGGACAATGTTCCACTCAAGTGGAACCATCATCAACTTAAGACCCACACGTTTCCGAAGAACAAAGTGAAGGCCCTCAACCAAATGAACAAGATCAAGGGCAAGATCAACCTCAAGATGGTGGTGATCCACCAAGTGATGCCCAGGGTCAAGTTCTTGCTACCGAGCAAGTTCAAGATCAAGTGCAAGCTCAAGACGACGCTCATGATGATCAAATTATCACTCCTCAACTCTCCCTTGAGGAGCAATTGGAGCGTCGTGCCGCCAAGATAGCGTCCAAGCTCACTACCAAAGATCATCTCATGAAGAATGTGCTAGGAAGCTTAAGAAAGGGGGTAAGCACTTGTAGAAAATTAGCAAACTATTATGAACATCATGTGTTTGTTTCTTGTGTTGAAGCCCAAAAGGTCTATGAGGCGCTCGAGGATCCGGATTGGCTTAATGCCATGCATGAAGAACTCAATTACTTCAATCACAACAAGGTGTGGAGATTGGTGCCAAGGCCAAAGGAGAACCATAATGTTATTGGAACCAAATGGATATTCAAGAACAAGCAAGCTGCTCACGGGATTATCATTCGCAACAAAGCTTGTTTGGTGGCACAAGGCTACTCTCAAGTCGAGGGTATCGACTATGGTGAAACCTTTGCTCCCGTTGCTCACCTTGAATCTATTTGTTTGCTGATTGCTTATGCTTCTCATCATAACTTCAAGTTGCAACAAATGGATGTGAAGAGTGCTTTTCTTAATGGTCCTATTAATGAGTTGGTGTATGTCAAACAACCCCCTGTAGGAGATATGCCCTAGAGGCAATAATAAATGATATTATTTATCTCCGAGTTCATAATTATGTTTATGTTCCATGCTATAACTGCTATGGTTCTCGAGTCTGCAATAACCACGAGGCTCGGAGGAAGACTCATATGCATGTGTGGAATAATAAACGGTAAAATGTATTCCTAGTCTGGCCTCTAAGACTAGCTCAAGTGTTGCATGATGGTTATGTTTTCCTGATCATGGGCATGTCTATGTCAGCAACCTTGAGGGCATAATGTTAAGAGAACATTTGTGTTGAATCGACCCGGCATGATGTTATGCTATGAGATTCATTCGTCACAAGTTTATTGGTACATAACACAGAGATGGTTAACGTTTGCATGATTCCTTAGACCATGAGAGTATCGAGTTTCTTCATGCTTGCTTCATGAACTTTGGGGTTTGTTAAACGTCATCCGTAAATGGGTGGCTATTACGGCGGCTTACGGGTTCATGGAAAAGTGTGTCAAGTAACTTGATAGCTCAAGATTGGGATTTGCTCCTTCGACGATGGAGAGATATCTCTGGGCCCTCTCGGTGTTACGGTATCCATCATCGTCTGGCCAGACACTTTGTGATTTGATCACGGGGATGCCGGAACACGATAACGAGAAAAGAGAACAATACCGGTAACGAGGTAACTAGCATAGTGGACAAGTTGTTGATCCACGGGAATGCCAACATGTCTCACCTCGGGTATTTGTAACATATCGCGAAGCAACAGGAATAGCACACGGCAACTGGAGGTTCACTCGAATATTTATTCGTGTGGGTATAGGGGTCAATATGGGTGTCCACGGCTCCGATGTTGATCATTGATCGGAAGGGGTTCCGGGTCATGTCTATACTTCACCGAACCTATAGGGTCACACGCTTAAGGGTCATCTATCTGCTGAATACTAGACAGGGAGTCTGAGAGAAAATCACCGAAAAAGTTTCGGACACCGAAAAGTTTCGGACAGCGGAATCGTACCGCAAAGAGAGGTCATCGGATAAGTTTCGATGATACCGAAAAGTTGTTTCGGGATACACCATTAAGTCAAATTGGTTTCGGCACATGCCTGATAATTCTTGGAGGATGCCAGAATCATTCTGGAAGCTTTTTGGAATTTTCTGAGATAAAAACCGGAAATGTTCCGGAGCTGCCGGAGCCACTTCAGATGCGTTTCGCAGATGAAAATCACTAAAACCGGAATTGTTTCGGAACGCGTTGAAAATCATTTTAGTGGGTACTGGAAATGTTCTTAGCCCACATAACTATTTTCAGTTCGATCAGACGCTGAAAAATGTCGTCGTGAATAGTGAAAATCAGCTTTATGGTTACTTTATGGAAAGCCACCTTTTGGGGCTTTGCTCCAAAAGATCTTGGGGATGACATGGATGGATAGGAGCCATTTTTTGGGCCCCTCATGGGGGTGTGGCCGGCCACATGGGGTATCCCCCCTTGGGGACCCTCTTGTTCCTTGGTTTCACTCCTAGGTCCTTGTGGAAGGACTTCATTCATGCGCATTTTGGGTTTTTTGTGAAACTACCCTACCCCCTTGGGATTTCCTATAAATAGAGGTGGAGGGGCAGCCCTCCACACTCATCCCCTTGCTCTCATACACATGCCATGCGTTATCTGGCTTCTTCTCTCCCTCCCACGAAAAGAGTTTTGTAGAGCCGTAAGGCTGTCTGGGTTCCGGCAGGAACTAGTTCTGGACGGCGAAGCCCTGCCGGATAGATGACACCGTATGTGTGCAACTCTATAGAGAGATCGTAGTTTCGATCTTAGTTCGTGAGTGCCTCCCGAAGGGCTGTCCGTGTGACCGTCCGAGTTTCGAAGGTCCTCCCGAAGGGCTGTCCGAGTGACCGTTCGAGTTTCGAAGGTCCTCCCGAAGGGCTATCCGCGACACCGTCCGGGGGGGGGGGGCTGTTCGACCGCCTCCTGGAGGGCTGTCTGAGGAGCAGATGAGGGTATACATCCTCGCGGTTGGGAGGTTGTAAATCCTAGCTGCGGGGATCTGCACCGCCGATCGTCATCGACTCTACTTCCCGCTGCGCTACGAGTCGGTAACGAAGAAGATCAAACCATGTATGCAGTCTCCATAGTGGTCCTGGGCTGGTGCGTAGGTCGGAAATTTTTTGTTTTCTGCTGCGTTCCCCTACAGTGGCATCAAGAGCCGTGCTATGCGTAGATGCAGGTTTCGATCTAGAATACATGGAGATGTATGGGTATTGCATAATATAATTAGGTAGTAGATGAGATCTATTGCTGAAAATTATTTATGCGGGTGACAGATGAAATCTGTTACCCGAGGTTCTTGTTGCTTCCCTAGAATTTGCGTTTGCTCAATCTCGAGACAGCATGGTGGAATTTGACAAAGTTCTGGCAATCCGTGATCCTGATTGATCATGGAAGTGCTATCAGTTCTTTGGGTTCTGCCGCAGTCAAAAGAAAGATGAAATTCGCAGATGAAAGGGCATTGCAGATATGATCTGCACGGGGGTCATGCGTATGACGAAGTTTAGTATGGGGCTCGAGATTTAATTATCCCGTGTTTCATACACCCCGAGATGTTAATCTAGCAACCTGAATAATCATACTTGATGATAAAACATTGGTAGCTGTGGTTTAAGTCAAAACCTTAGAAGCCACGTAAAATAAAATTTTGCATAAACCTATTAGAGGCGTCTAACTTGGTTTTGCAGGATGTGCATGTGATGTGGTATAGCAGTGCTCATACTAATTCGATTATGTATGAGATGACTATATGATGTAATTTGATTAACATGACCTGCGTGTCATGATTTGGCATGATGGCTGGAGCCATATGATTGCATTTTAATGACCTGCGTGTCAACCTTGTTGTAATGCATTATTTTGTTAGCTATAGAGATAGCAATATTATCTGGTGCATCGACAAGGTGGTGGCAATCTTCGTGAAGGTGACCACCGACGCGAATGCCGAAGACGAAGAAATGAAATACTTCTCCGTCAGAAAGGGCTATACCATATCATGCTATTATGAATTGCCTGAGATGTTTATCCCTTATGATGCACCCTTCTTGATTGCGCGGTAGTCGCTTTTATTAGGGTGATCTCTCACTTAAAATATCAAGTAGTTAGTGTTCTCCCAAGTGTAGCACCGTCACGGCACCTATCTTTTCGGGGTGCGCCATGGATGCATGGGTACGAACGATTAGAGAAGTGTGAGGCGGGTGAGGTCAGACCTCGCAGCAAGATCACTTGGTTGTCTTGACGTTCATGGCAGGATCGTCCTGAGCTCGGAACACACGCATCGAAAGATGAGCAAGAGTCACATAGAGATGTGATCGGCAAGTTGGCCTACCAATTAAAATTCCCGTTATGAGATGATGATTCTATGGCGATGAATTGAAGTCTGGATCTTGTATCACTCAAAATTAATTGTGAGAGATATTGATTTGAGTGGGAGCGCACTGTTGAATTAACATGTTTAATTCTCAGTGCAATTAATTATGAACACTGTCTAAGTGTTTCTTGCATAATAGCTGTAGAATAATGGCTCGCATTTCCACCTTCCCTATTAAAATTGAATAGTTGTTAATATCTGGTTAAAACTTTACGATTGGTAACGTAATATGAGGATTGTCCTCAAAAGTGCCGAGAAGGACTTTGTCCTATCGCATGCTTTCTGTATCCTCCCGCTAATGCTATGGATCATGTGACTCTCGTCCTTCGATCCAAAAGCTAGAATTCTGTTATGGTCAAGTGGAATATGTTTGCTTCCATGAAACCCAAACTTCGAAAGTTGGGATAGTTATATGATATTCATGGAACTGAAAATTATTTTCAGATACAAACAAAGCAATGTTTGTTTGCAAGTATTAGTAAAAGTGTTTACTATGCATTTGACTGTTGGGAAAGGGATCCAGAAGAACGCCTGTCATATAATGAAAGGTGAATAAAACAACAACTTAAAGAGAAAGGAAGTGTCCAAAGGGTGTTAGTATGACTTACACGCCTAGGAAGTCCGGGGCTAATGCCACTCTTAAGTTGGGTGCTTCTTCTGAGAGTAGGAGAAATACTAAAAGTTAAACTGTTAGAAGTATAAAGGCAAAAGGAAAGAAGACTGGAATATCCAGCTCATGTATGAATGTTATACAAGTTTTTGATGTATAGAAGGCTGGTTAAAGATATAGTTCTTGCGAATTATGGTTAAACATGTTAATCACTAATTCTTGGGTATTGTGAGTTCATCACAAAAATGCCCGCTCGATTGCATTCTGTTGCAACTCGATGTAAGAACTACTATGGCCTGAAAGACTAGCTAGAAATGAGGTTAAGGTATACACAGGGAACATAGTAAATGTTACTATACCTTCCATCGGTGTATTGCCGTCTGTATTTATTTTCATAATTCATTTAGAGTTTTACAAACTCTATCCCATTGCATAAGGTATCTTGCAAGAAGGTTGTTCATAAGAGAACTTTTTATGTTCGATGTTATGAATAACACAAGGGCCAACTTTCATTATGAATGAGATGTATGTTATGAATATTGATAATAATACAATACCTCTGGGTTTACTTTCATAATTCATTTTAGAGTTTCATACACTCTAGCCCATTGCACAATGTTTGTTGCAAAAGAGTTGTTCATAAAAACAACAATTGTTGTTAAGTATTATGAATAACATAAGGGCCATACTTCCATCATCGATGGGACGTATGTTATGAATATTGAGGGTAATATGATACATCCATAACACTGACGCTAAATGTCGCAAGACTAAAAGAATACCACACAAGTGTGGCACTACATTTGGTCACATTTGAGAAACCCGCATGGAAAATTCCATTATGATGGATTTTGAAGTCTTTTTGATTTTGAATCATCTGACACTTGCAACTTTCCTCCGAAAAGTGAAGTGACTAAAATGCCGTTCACAGGCCATAAGGAACGAACAACAAACTTATTAGTGATCATACATTTGATGTGTGTAGTCCGATAAGTGTTGTTAGTGGTGGATTTATTTATCTGCAGAAATGACTCAAGTAGATATATGAATATTTACTTGATGAGACGTAAGTCTGGATCTTTTGAAATCATTCGAAAGGTTCTCAAAAATGAAGTAGAAGTTATTGTAACAAGAAAATTATGCTTCTGCAATTTGATTGCACAAAGGAATATTTGAGTTACATGTTTAGCGAATGTCTGATGAGTTGTGAAAGGGGTTTCATAACTTGCACCTCCCGGAACACCACTGCAAGTGGAAAGTCCGTGGAGATGTAATCAAACCATTTATGACATGGTAAGGTCAAAGATGACATAAATAAATTTGCCATTATCCCTTTTAAAGTGATGCTTTAGAGATTGCGGCTTTTACACTGAAAAGAGCTACATCGGGTCTGTTGAAATGAAGCCATGGTATGGTACGCCCAACCATGTTATATCTTTTCTTAACATTTGGAATATGGGGCTTGTGTAAAAGGTTACAAACCTATTCCAAATCAGACAAGTGCTACTTTGTAGGTTATACCAAAATGTTGGGTATTCCTCCCTCACTATACCGAGGCAAATAGTTTTGCCGCGAAACGGTGTGCTTTTAAAGAGAATGGTTCTTTCAAAAAGGTGAGTGGGAGAATAGTGCAACTCGACGAGATAAACAGTATCTACATCATCAGATCAAAGGAAAGAGACCTTGGAAGTAATTCCAGAGTTTCCTACTGCGACTGATACGGAAGTCTCTACAATAAAATGTATGAACTTCGGTCGAACTTGCAGCTGAACCACGTAGGCAAGGCTCGTGCAAACCTCTCAGGTGCGCAAACGAGATATTGTTGTTAGACAACATTATACCTACGATACACAAGGAAGCGTTGATGGGCCCTGACTCCGGAATTGGCTAAATGCCAATACAACCCAAGTTAGTTTCCATATAAGTGATTCAAGATTAAAACCTTGATACACCTTTCGGAAGACTTAGAGTCTAACGAATATTTATGGAACTTAAAACTAATACGGATAAAATGTTTATCCATAAAGCTCGACTTGTTGAAATAACAAGTTCAAGAGTTGACTACGATGAGGTTGTTTTCATCGTAGCGATGCTTAAAGTCGGTTCGGGTTGAACTAGCAATTAATACATATTTCAATCATGAGATATGAAACATGGATGATAAAAGGATTTCCATCTGATGGAAATGAAAGCTAGGACTTGTATATGATACAGTCCAAAGTAATTTGTCGATCCAGAGGATGCTAGTAGGTATGCAAACTTCAGAGTTCTAGCAATGGACAGAAGAGAGCAAAATGGAGTTGGAATCTTCGTGTTTTGATGAAATGGTCAAAGGGGTTTTGACTTCATCAATGGGTAACGAAGATGCTTGTAATTCAAGAAAGTAAGTGGGAGCGTAATAATATTTCTAAAAACCTTATGTGCTTGGCACATTGGTAATTGGAAATAAATTTCTTGACACGAATTAGGACTTCATTTGAAAATAGTTTTTTGATGAAGTGCTTAGGCTAAATAGCCTCAATATTAGGCATGATGATCTATGAAGATAGATTTACCTAATGGGGCTAAGCAATGAATACATATTGAGAAGATGCTAAAACCTTTTAGCATTTAAAACGCCAAGGAGTGATTCTTGCCAAAGTCACATGGAAAGAGTTTTTGCAAGACTCGGTGTCCCAAAACACTGATGAGTAAAATACATAATGCAGATTCCACACACTTTTGTGTTTGGATTAATCATGTATTCCATGGTATGTAAAACAACCAGATATGTCCGATACTCCCAAGGTGTTGCGAGTATGGATACTAAAGTGATCAAAGTACTGATCGTGGGACAACAGTGAAAGATGTCATTGAGTACTAGAGTAAGTACTGATGATATGTTTTCTTGCAAGCGGAGATCATGAAGAGTTCGTTGTAAAATGTTACATCGATAGTCTTCATCTTTTCACCGTGCGATTTTCGATTTAAGTTAAGGGTTTTGTGTAACACACAATGTGGTGGCACAGTTAGTTGGAATTTGTTCAAACTAGTTACTGTGGAGAATTCTATAACAAGGGCTAAGTATGTTGACGCTTTAGAAGCGACAAAGAAGATGTTGAATCATATAGTTCATTCATGAACTTAGTATAGTTCCAAGATGGCTTTTGACAATGGGACACTACTGCAGGTAGTTGCTCCATAACTCAGTCTGAGGAATCCAGGTTCGACCTGTGATTCACATACATACAAAGCCAAGTCCACACAAAATATGAATTTTGTGAAAACGTGAAAACGCGAGGACATGCAAAGATACACACGGAACTGAAGTCGTCAGATCCGTTGGATATCAGGCTATACCACAAGCGAAGCATATTTACACCGGTGTGCCACAGGTGTAAAGTGCATTAGCATTAACTAGATTATTGACTCTAGTGCAAGTGGGAGTCTGTAGGAGATATGCCCTAGAGGCAATAATAAATGATATTATTTATCTCCGAGTTCATAATTATGTTTATGTTCCATGCTATAACTGCTATGGTTCTCGAGTCTGCAATAACCATGAGGCTTGGAGGAAGACTCATATGCACGTGTGGAATAATAAACGGTAAAATGTATTCCTAGTCTGGCCTCTAAGACTAGCTCAAGTGTTGCATGATGGTTATGTTTTCCTGATCATGGGCATGTCTATGTCAGCAACCTTGAGGGCATAATGTTAAGAGAACATTTGTGTTGAATCGACCCGGCATGATGTTATGCTATGAGATTCATTCGTCACAAGTTTATTGGTACATAACACAGAGATGGTTAACGTTTGCATGATTCCTTAGACCATGAGAGTATCGAGTTTCTTCATGCTTGCTTCATGAACTTTGGGGTTTGTTAAACGTCATCCGTAAATGGGTGGCTATTACGGCGGCTTACGGGTTCATGGAAAAGTGTGTCAAGTAACTTGATAGCTCAAGATTGGGATTTGCTCCTTCGACGATGGAGAGATATCTCTGGGCCCTCTCGGTGTTACGGTATCCATCATCGTCTGGCCAGACACTTTGTGATTTGATCACGGGGATGCCGGAACACGATAACGAGAAAAGAGAACAATACCGGTAACGAGGTAACTAGCATAGTGGACAAGTTGTTGATCCACGGGAATGCCAACATGTCTCACCTCGGGTATTTGTAACATATCGCGAAGCAACAGGAATAGCACACGACAACTGGAGGTTCACTCGAATATTTATTCGTGTGGGTATAGGGGTCAATATGGGTGTCCACGGCTCCGATGTTGATCATTGATCGGAAGGGGTTCCGGGTCATGTCTATACTTCACTGAACCTATAGGGTCACACACTTAAGGGTCATCTATCTGCTGAATACTAGACAGGGAGTCTGAGAGAAAATCACCGAAAAAGTTTCGGACACCGAAAAGTTTCGGACAGCGGAATCGTACCGCAGAGAGAGGTCATCGGATAAGTTTCGATGATACCGAAAAGTTGTTTCGGGATACACCATTAAGTCAAATTGGTTTGGGCACATGCCTGATAATTCTTGGAGGATGCCAGAATCATTCTGGAAGCTTTTTGGAATTTTCTGAGATAAAAACCGGAAATGTTCCGGAGCTGCCGGAGCCACTTCAGATGCGTTTCGCAGATGAAAATCACTAAAACCAGAATTGTTTCGGAACGCGTTGAAAATCATTTTAGTGGGTACTGGAAATGTTCTTAGCCCACATAAATATTTTTAGTTCGATCAGACGCTGAAAAATGTCGTCGTGAATAGTGAAAATCAGCTTTATGGTTACTTTATGGAAAGCCACCTTTTGGGGCTTTGCTCCAAAAGATCTTGGGGATGACATGGATGGATAGGAGACATTTTTTGGGCCCCTCATGGGGGTGTGGCCGGCCACATGGGGTATCCCCCCTTGGGGACCCTCTTGTTCCTTGGTTTCACTCCTAGGTCCTTGTGGAAGGACTTCATTCATGTGCATTTTGGGTTTTTTGTGAAACAACCCTACCCCCTTGGGATTTCCTATAAATAGAGGTGGAGGGGCAGCCCTCCACACTCATCCCCTTGCTCCCATACACATGCCATGCATTATCTGGCTTCTTCTCTCCCTCCCACGAAAAGAGTTTCGTAGAGCCGTAAGGCTGTCTGGGTTCCGGCAGGAACTAGTTCTGGACGGCGAAGCCCTGCCGGATAGATGACACCGTATGTGTGCAACTCTATAGAGAGATCGTAGTTTCGGTCTTAGTTCGTGAGTGCCTCCCGAAGGGCTGTCCGTGTGCCCGTCCGAGTTTCGAAGGTCCTCCCAAAGGGCTGTCCGAGTGACCGTTCGAGTGTCGAAGGTCCTCCCGAAGGGCTATCCGCGACACCGTCCGGGGGGGGGGCTGTTCGACCGCCTCCTGGAGGGCTGTCTGAGGATCAGATGAGGGTATACATCCTCGCGGTTGGGAGGTTGTAAATCCTAGCTGCGGGGATCTGCACCGCCGATCGTCATCGACTCTACTTCCCGCTGCGCTACGAGTCGGTAACGAAAAAGATCAAACCATGTATGCAGTCTCCATAGTGGTCCTGGGCTGGTGCGTAGGTCGGAAAATTTTTGTTTTCTGCTGCGTTCCCCTACACCCCCAGGGTTTGAGGATTCCGAGTTCCCCAATCATGTGTACCAACTCGATAAGGCGCTCGATAAGGTGTATGAGCACCTTACCGAGTTGTTGCAAGATCGTGGGTTTGAAATTGGGAAAATCGACCTCACTCTTTTTACTAAGAAGGTCAAAAGGGAGTTGTTTGTATGCCAACTATATGTTGATGATGTTATCTTTGGTTCTCCTAACAAAGCTTTCAATGAGGAGTTTGCCGCACTCATGACCTCGAAGTTCAAGATGTCCATGATGGGAGAGTTGAAGTTCTTTCTCGGGTTCAAAATCAAACAAAGAAGAGAAGGAACCTTCATCAACCAAGCCAAATACACTCAGTACATGCTCAAGAGATTCAAGCTAAGTGATGTCAAGCAGGCTTCTACACCAATGCCTGTAAAATGCCAACTTGACATTGATCCCAATGGTAAAGCGGTTGATCAAAAGATATACCGTTCTATGATTGGCTCCTTGCTTTACCTTTGTGTATCTAGACCGGACATCATTTTGAGTGTGGGAATTTGTTCACGGTTTCAAGCATCACCTATGGAAAGCCACTTTGTGGCGGTCAAGCGAATCTTTCAAGATTTGGCTCATACCCCAAACTTTGGCTTATGGTACCCTAGAGGAGCAAACTTCAATCTCGTGAGTTTTTCGGTTTCGGATTGGGCGGGAGACAAAGTGGATAGGAAGTCAACTTCCGGAGGGTGCCAGTTTATTGGTTGCTCTTTGGTGAGTTGGTCTTCTAAGAAGCAAAGTTGTGTGTCTCTCTCCTCCACCGAAGCCGAGTATGTGGCCGCCGGTAGTTGTTGTGCTCAACTTCTATGGATGAGGCAAACTTTAAAGGATTACGGTGTCATTTGTGACAAAGTGCCTCTTTGGTGTGACAATTAATGAAAGTGCCATCAAGATTTCTCTCAACCCGGTGCAACACTTCAAGACGAAGCATATTGAGATTCGGTATCACTTCATCCGGGATCACATTAGGCGAGGGGAGATTGAGCTTAACTATGTCAACACTCATGATAACCTTGTAGATATTTTCACGAAGCCTTTGGATGAAGCAAGATTTCGTGAGTTAAGGCATGAGCTAAATATCATCGATTTGAGCAATGTGGCTTGAACCTTTGCACACCCCACCATACTCATCTTGTTGTCTTGTTTAGGTGTAGGCATGGACATAGGGGGAGTGTTGTTCTCTCAATGAACTCTCCCTCCTCCCATTATGCATAAATTGATCAACTCTTTCACATTCACCATTGTTGATGGTACTTGTGCTTCAAAGACGAGTTTTGGTCATGGGCCCAAGGATAATTCTTCGCGGTGCCATACCAATTGACTCAAACATAGGTGGCTTCGGCCACCGCCCTCTCTTCATGGGAGGTGTTGGTTTGATGTTTGGTCCTCTCTCTCCGTGTTTATCCTTTGGACCTTGTTCATGTTTAAGTTGCTTCTTGTGTGTTCTATTTTGTGTGTCCGCTTGCTTGAAGTTTGTATTGCAACGGACTTTTATTTCTATTTGATGAAACTTGCACTTTCTTGGGTATGCGGTACTATCGTGGCACGCCACGGTACTACCGCTGGAGGTGGGTGGCTCCTGTGCTTGCACAGCTGTGACCACGGAACGGTACTACCGCTTCCATTGCAGCAGTAATTTTTTACTGCTGCTGGAAGAGCAGTACTACCTACCGGGCGGTACTACCGCGATGATCCATGGTACTACCGCACTATCGAGACCGCGTGGGGGTTAAGCGCGGGCAGGGGGAGTTCCAACTCCCCCATACCCATTCATCTCTTCCCCTCACATCGTCTCTCTCTCTCTCTCTCTCTCCTGCCCAAGAACAGCACCGGAGGACCTCACGGGACCTCCGTCTCCGGCCACTCTCCTCTCATTCCAACCGGTGGGATCGTTTCCCACCTCGCCCTCTTGCCATGGACCCCGGTATCTCCCCTAGACCTTCTCTCTTTGCCTCTTTATTTTGCTTCTAGGTTTTGGGGGATGTATGAGTAGGTCTTGTGATTTTCGGCTAAATCTTTGCAAGAGGAGATTGTTGGAGAGTGCTAGTGCAGTAGATATGCTATTTGGTGTGATGCAACAACATAGTTTTGATCAACAGTAGTACCAATTTAACTTTACAGATGTTCTCAGATCCGTTCGTGCAAGATCTGTCCCGTGCGGTACCATCGCTCCGCCTGGAACAGTACTACCGCCCGACTCGCGGATGTAAAAATTTACTTCCGCTCTAAGCGCGGTACTACCGAGCCGACCCGGTGCAGTACTACCGCGGTTAGAGCAAATGTAAAAGTTTACTTCCGCGTCCTGTTACAGTACTACCGTTTGACTTAAAATTGCTTTGTTTTGTCACACCCAATCTCATTTCTCTTTTTTTCGTTCTGTTTTGGCCTTGGTCTTTGCAATAATCCTTCTCGCTCTTCTCATGTGTTTGTGTTGTGTGTCATAGGTGGTGGCTCCGATTCTGTTGCTAGGCGCTCGAATCCCAGCCGTGATATGAGCTCAAAGCATCTTCGCAACCAAGAAGCTCCTGAGGGGTCCAATGCCCCACAATGTAACGTCAAGACCACAGCTACCAAGATCAAGGAGCGAGTTGTCAGCTTGGAAGACATGCCTCAAGCAGAGTTTCTGATTCGAAGGAAGCTCAACCCCTACATCAAGCCTAGGGAACTCATAAAGGGCAATGACTTGTTTTGGACCAAGTAACAAAATCCCATCTTCCTAGATGTGATCAAGGCCAAGCAGAACATCTACGTACCCGTTCAGTGGATTGACATGGACCATATGAGGAAGAACCAGGCATATTTTGGTGAGCCTCTAGATTTGGTGGAGCAGTTTGTCGGTGTACAAAAAGAGGGGCACGCTTTTGTACCCCTTTACCTGTGCATGGGCAGTCAGAGCAACGCCCACGACCACACCAAGCAGAACAGGGGAGGTGAGCCAAGGTAAGACCGAAGCCCAAGACAATCAAAGCAACGCCAAGGCCAAGACCACAAAGAGCAGAGGGACGAAGCAGGTTCCCCCGGCAAGGCCCTTGCTGGGCGGCCTCAGCGGCCCCGGCAAAACCCTTGCCGGGACAGCTCGCCCCACACCAACAGAGCGAGCCACCCTTGAGCCCACGGCCCCCAACGCCGTCATCAACGTGGGGCCAGGGCTCGGGAAGGCACCTCTGTGGTGGCATGCAGATCTTTGTGAAGACATATTCAAAGATCAGATGAGGATTAGAAGACGACGATCCTCGGCAAGATCCTTGCCGAGGAAGGCTACCAGACCCCCGGCAAGACCCTTGCCGGGGACGGCAGCGCGCCACGGCAAGACCCTTGCCGGGCCACACGGCAAGACCCTTGCCGGGTCACCCGGCAAGGCACTCACCAAGGACGCCAGCGGGACCACCGCCAGGCCCGCGCCAACCAAGCTTCCACCGCCATTCCCATGCAACTGCCAGCCCAACCAGCTGGGCGGGCACCTGCGCGGCAACATGCAGCTCCCAGGCCAACTCATCAAGCGCCTGCGTGGTGGCATGCAGATCTTCGTGAAGGCTCCACCACCGCGCCACCTCAGCTGCCTGCCTGCCTACATGGCACCGCGCGCATCACTGGCCGGGGCGCGTGTCGAAGCGAGGAGGAGCGGCGACGGACGGGACGGGCCTCGCCCCCGTCCCCGATAAAGCAAGGGGACACCTAAGCCACGCATTAAATGCATCTTGTCCTGTAATACGAGCGATAAGCTCAAGGCACGGTACGCCTTTCCACCTCCTGTGTGCGACTGTGGCAGCCCCTTCTGACTATAAAAGGAGGCCCATGGCATACTGGAGAAGGATTCGGCTCTTTCGAACCACGCACTGACCACAGCTAGTTCGAGAGCTCAAGAACTCTCAGAAATACACCCACCAAAGCAGGACTAGGGTTTTACGCATCCTCGCGGCCCGAACCTGGGTAAACGATCCCTGTGCTGTCTACTAGCCCTGCTCTCCTCGCAACCCTGCGCCCCGGCAACCGTAGTAGGGATTCTTGTGATCCCATAGGTGTCGTTCCACACCGACAAGTTTGGTATTGAGGAGATCATCACGTTCCACCTTGACTTTGACCCGGAGATTGTGGCTCAGTTTTTTGCTTCTGTCCACTTCCACACGGATGAGAAGCGGAGCATGACTTGGATGCCAAATGGAAAGAGGACGACTGCTGAGTGGAAGGAGTTCATGGATCTGTTGCACGTTTGTGAGGAGGGGATTGATGTGCCCGTTGGTATCCGCCCGCATGCCAAGCCAGAGTCTGCTTCCAAGAACAAGCTTCAACCCTACCTTGTTGAGAAGACTTTACCCAATGGCAAGAAGTCTTATGTGTTGAACCCTTTTCTTGTCATCATGCACCGGATCTTTCGCAACTCTCTTTTTCCTCGCATGGGTGACAAGGACAAGGTGCATTCCTATCTTGTGGACATGATGCTTACTTGTGAGGAAGCGCGTCTTCAACAACCTGGACCACTTGATGTCTCTCACATCATGTGGTGTGAGCTTCAGTCTGCTGTGTTCCATCGTAAGGTTCCCATCTATGGACCTTATTTACACCTCTTGATTTCGAAGACTTGAGAGAAGCTCTTTCCGGGTGAAGAGTTTCATGCTCCCAACTAGATCGCCATGAGCCGATTAAGCTGCGCCAGAAGAACAAGTGGGCTAACACCACTACCCGGGCTGAGGCTGCCCGCATGGATGTTGATGAAGATGATATTTAGGAGGAGGAGGCGGAGGACAGTTCTGAGGAGTATGCACCTCCCTCTGCCGAGCCATCTTGGGCTTCGAAGCTCAAGGACAAGGTGAAGACTCTGTTCTGCATGTAGGCCAAGGGGCAGTATCAGACTCACGTTGCTCAGAAGGAGAGTCACCAGCGCGACAAGCGGATTTTGGGGAAGCTTGGTGAGCACTTCTCGAGTGGGTCTGAGAAGAACATCACACCTGAGGCTGCTTGGATGAAGAAGAAGGGCTATCAGTGGGCTGAGTCAGATGAGGAGTCCATTCCTACTGCCTCAGAGGAGGAGATTGTTGGGTGATCACTTCGGTGGGAGCTACCACCTATGTCCTAGGTGTCCTCTCTGCCTTTTTGGTGTCTCGATGCCAAAGGGGGAGAGAGTGTAGGATTTGCGAGTATTTGTCTCCTTGCTTTCGTTGAATCTTCGTTACTTTGGTTTGTGTTATTCGCGTTTGAGACCAGGAGACTTATTCTATCATATGGTGTCAGACATATGCCTTCAATCTTATCCTTTCATTGTCTAGTATGTTTAGTAGCTTGTGAGCTTATTTTGTCTTGTGCCCTTTACATCATGCTCACTTACTATACCTTGCTTCCATGCTTAGTGTCACTTATATTGTTGCAAGGATTGCCTTCTCTATAAAATATAGGGGAGTGTTGATCCGTGTGTGTGTTGTGCAGTCCAAAGCATATCTATAGAATGCACACATCTAGGGGGAGCCTGTCTATATTTTATAGATTTTGGGTTTGCTTATGATCATTTTATATCTCTATGTGCAAATCCCGTATTGTCATCAATCCACCAAAAAGGGGGAGTTGTGAGGGATGTTTCTCCCTAAGTGTTTTTGGTGATTGATCAGAGTGCATTTGCGGACTAATCGTGTGCATTGGGCATTTCAGATATCTCATCTCTAGGCACAAGACGATTCGGTGCCCCTTGGATCCTATCGAAGACGGCGGTTCTATATCTCTACATTTCTTTTCGGTGGATTTGAGTCGTAGGAAAGCCGTACTATTAACAGGGGGCCCGCTTCGGAAAGGTTAGGGTGGAATCAACACGTACACATATGTTCCTTTGCACCACCTTTCCTTCGTTTCGATGGAGCACCATCTGTTTATCCTTGTCTCTGCAATATGAAGGCTGCCAAATGCTAAAGCCTCTGTGGCGTACGGTAGTACTGCTCAAGGGAGCAGTAGTACCACAGGGGCGTGCGGTAGTACTGCTCAAGTGAGCGGTAGTACCGCGCCTGGTGAGCGGTGGTACCGCTGCCTCTAGCCCTGACGCTGATGCATGAGGAAGTAGGCACAGATGTAATTTTTTACTTCCGCCCCTACGCGGTAGTACTGCTCCCTGTGAGCGGTAATACCGTGCCGGATTTTTGCATAGCTCCAACCTTAGTGGAAGTAGTTACGGAAGCAATTTATTTCTCCCGTGCATTTCCAGCGCCAGTTGAGCCCTGCCTTACGGTAGTACCGTAGGGGCGCGCGGTAGTACCGCTCCGACGGTTCTACCGCTCGTTGCCTTGTGCAACAGGTCCTTATCTGGTCACTACCGCGCAAGTGGTAGTACCACAGCCCTTCGCGGTAGTACCGCGGCTCTGTGCGGTAGTACCGCATCTCGTGGCCTGAGAGAGGGGATAACGGTTGGATCTTTTCCCCCACTATATAAAGGGGGTCATCTTCCCAAAGAAGACCACCTATTCCCTCCCCAAGCTCCATTGTTGCTCAAACCTCCATTTTCGCCCGATCTCTCTCCCTAGCCAATCAAACTTGTTGATTTTCTAGGGATTGGTTGAGAAGGCCCCGATCTACACTTCATTTACGATAAAGGGTTTCCCCCCGCTTTATATTATAAAGCATCCAACCGATACATCCAAATCGCTGGGGCTGCAGCACAACCAAGCCCAAAAGGAAAAAACAAGAGAAAGAAAAGAGAAACAAATGCCGATACCGACAGATAAACAAAGCGACGAAGACCGGCAACCGCTGCACCCTCCGGAGAAGTACCACCGCGTTCCTAGCATTCCAGAGCGTCGTGTACTGATACGTCTCCAATGTATCTATAATTTTTGATTGTTCCATGCTGTTATATTATCAATCTTGGATGTTATAATCATTTTATAGTCACTTTATATCATTTTTTGGTACTAACCTATTGACATAGTGCCAAGTGCCAGTTGCTGTTTTTCCCATGTTTTTACATCGCAGGAAATCAATATCAGACGGAGTTCAAATGCCACGAAACTCCACGATGATTTTTTATGGGCCAGAAGAAACACAACGGGCCCTGGCTGCGCCTGGGGGGTGCCCCGAGGGGGGGACAACTCACCAGGGCGCGCCAGGAGGCCCAGGTGCGCCCTGGTGGGTTGTGCCCACCTCGGGTGCCCCCCGGACTGCCTCTTTGCTCTATAAATACCCCAATATTCCAGAAACCCTAAAGGCATCGACGAAATATTCATCCAGCCGCCGCAGAGTCCAGAACCACCAGATCCAATCTAGACACCATCTCGGATGGGGTTCACCACCTCCATTGGTGCCTCTCCGATGATGCGTGAGTAATTCTTTGTAGACCTTCGGGTCCGTAGTTAGTAGCTAGATGGCTTCCTCTCTCTCGCTGAATTCTCAATACAATGGTCTCTTGGGGATCCATATGATGTAACTCTTTTGCGTTGTGTTTGTTGGGATCTGATGAACTTCGAGTTTATGATCAGTTATATCTTTTTATATCCATGAAAGTTATTTGAGTTTCTTTGATCTCTTATATGCATGATTACTTATAGCCTTGTATTTCTTCTCCGATAATTGGGTTTTGTTTGGCCAACTTGATCTATTTATCTTCCGATGGGAAGAGGTGCTTTGTAGTGGGTTCGATCTTACGGTGCTTGATCCCAGTGACAGAAAGGGAAACGACACGTATGTATCATTGCTACTAAGGATAAAACGATGGGGTCTATCTCT
Source organism: Aegilops tauschii subsp. strangulata (assembly GCF_002575655.3). Taxonomy (NCBI): domain Eukaryota; kingdom Viridiplantae; phylum Streptophyta; class Magnoliopsida; order Poales; family Poaceae; genus Aegilops; species Aegilops tauschii. The sequence continues at coordinate 529,758,609 of NC_053036.3, forward strand.
ACATAGATAGATCTTGTCTACATCATGTCATCGTTCTTATTGCATTACTCCGTTTGTCCATGAACTTAATACACTAGATGCATGCTGGATAGCGGTCGATGTGTGGAGTAATAGTAGTAGATGCAGGCAGAAGTCGGTCTACTAATCTTGGACGTGATGCCTATATAATGATCATTGCCTGGATATCGTCATGATTATTTGCAGTTCTATCAATTTCCCAACACTAATTTGTTTACCCGCCGTTGCTATTTTTCTCGAGAGAAGCCACTAGTGAAACCTACGGCCCCCGGGTCTTCTTTCTCATATATTTACCTTTGCGATCTACTTTTCTCTTGCATTTATTTTCAGATTTATTAAACCAAAAATACAAAAATACCTTGCTGCATTTTATTTCTATTTATTTTATTTGGCATTCGATCTATCAATCTACTACAAATTTACCTCACGTCCTTTGCCTATCTTGAGGCGCCGTACCCCAGAAGGGATTGACAACCCCTTTAACACATCGGGTTGTGAGGATTTGTTATCTGTGTGCAGGGGCTATTTACTTTGTGTTGCTTGGTTCTCCTACTAGTTCGATAACCTTGGTTTCATATCTGAGGGAAATACCTATCATCGTTGTGCTGCATCATCCCTTCCTCTTTGGGGAAATACCGACGTAGCTTCAAGGGACACCAAAAGGAATTTCTGGCGCTGTTGCCGGGGAGGATCTTCAACATATACCAGGTTCCTAATCACAAATCTCATCTCCTTGCAATTTACATTATTCGCCATTTGCCTCTCGTTTTCCTCTCCCCCACTTCACAAAAAATTGCCATTTTATTCGCCCTCTTTTTCGTTCGCCATTTTCTCGTCAGATCTCATGTTTGCTTGTGTTGCCATGTGTCTTCTATTTGCTTGCATCTTCGCTTGCTAAATATTGATATGGATCCTCATCCACTTGCTAATCTTTTCAGAAGATCCAATTATGATGAACCAATTGCTAGTGATTTGAGTGCACTAGATTATCTTTATGAAGTTTTGCTTGAGATTCGTGAATCTGAAAATTGTGATGAAGACATTTATGAAGTTATTCATGATAGCTCCTTAAATGAAAAGCATGATTGTGATTATTTTACTATAAATTCTATTAATTTGAATTGTGCTAATAATATGCAAAACCCCAAGCTTGGGGATGCTTCTTTTGTTATGTCCGCTACTTATTGCAATGATCATGATTGGGGTGATAATGTTTCTTATGATCTTGAAAATTTATTTAAGCCTCATGATGAATATGTTTGCGATAATATTGAAAGTGGGTTTGGAAGAGTGTCAACTTTAGCTAGAAACAATCCCACATATTTGGAGAGTGTTCAATCTTATGAAATTCTTGATGAAAGTGGGTTTGGAGAGGTCATGACTTTATTTGATGATCCCACTATTTTGGAAGAGTGTCAACTTTGCATGCATGTGGATCATAAAAAGAAAATTTTATATGATAGTTACATTATTGAATTTGATTATGATCCTACATATAATTATTATGAGGGAGGAAAATATGGTTGTAGAAATTTTCATGTTGTTAAATTTCCTCTCGTTGTGTTGAGATTGTCAATGTTTTATTCCTCTCCTTTGCATATGCTAGATATTTCTTGTCTTGATAATTTGTTTTCCTATAAAATTACTATTCATAGGAAGTATGTTAGACTTAAATGTGTTTGTAACATGTTTCATGATGCTCTCCTTGTTTTCCAGTTATTATCTTTTGTGTGAGCATCGTTGAAATATTATGCCTAGCTAGGGGCGTGAAACTATAGCGCTTGTTGGGAGGCAACCCAATGAATAAACTTTATTTTTGCTTTTTGATTTCTGTTCTTGAGTGTTAGCACAATTATGCTACTGTTACGATTGTGTTTTTTTTGTTTTAATTAGTGTTTGTGCCAAGTATAACCAATAGGATCTTCTTGGGTGATAGTTGTTTGATCTTGCTGAAAAAAAACAGAAACTTTGCGCTCACGAAAACAATTCTCATTTTTATCAGAAAGAGATTTTGCCATGATTCTTTTTGCAGAAGATTAATATACAAATTACCAGGTCTTCCTAGTTTTTTAGAAGTTTTGGAGTTCCAGAAGTATTCGAACAAATCAGATTGCTACAAACTGTTCTGTTTTGACAGATTCTGTTTTCTTTGTGTTGTGTGCTTATTTTGATGGCTCTATGGTTTTCTTTGATGAGCTTTTGCCATAGAAAAGTTGGAATACAGTAGATATAATACAAAAACAAAATAAGAATTGGTTTGATACAGTAATTATAGTAGTGATTTATTTTTCTTACACTAACGTATCTCACGAAGGTTTTGTTGAGTTTTATGTGATTGAAGTTTTCAAGTTTTGGGTTATCTTACGATGGATGAAGGAAGGATAGAAGAGCCTAAGCTTGGGGATGCCCCGGCATCCCAAGCTATTATCCAAAAATGAGCAACCAACTAAGCTTGGGGACGCCCCCGACTGGCATCCCCGCTTTCTTCCAACAACTATCGGTATTTTACTTGAAGCTATATTTTTATTCGTCACATAATATGTGTTTTGCTTGGAGCGTCTTGTATGATATGAGTCTTTGCTTGTTTTATTTTGTGTTTTAAGTCATCAATCCTTGCTGGACACACCTATTTGAGAGAGCCAAAATTATGTCATGACTTGTTAGAATTGCTCTCTATGCTTCACTTAATTTTTTATGAGCTATGGACTTGCTCTAGTGCTTCACTTATATCTTTTTGAGCACGGTGTGCTTAGTATTTTTTTGAAGAAATGCTCTCTTGCTTCACTTAGATTTATTTGAGAGTTAGTAAAAATTTCAAGAAATTCTCTCTTGCTTCACTTAAATTAATTTGAGAGAAAGAAAGAAAAAGAAAATTTATGCTCATGATCTTCACTTATATTTGTTTGAGCTTATGAAAAGTAACACATGAAAATTAGTCCCAAAGTGATAGATATCCAAGAAGGATATAATAAAAACTTTCATGAAGATCATTGACAAAATAAACTTGATTCTTAGTAATAGTTTTGAGATATGATGATGTGATATGTGAGTTATGTTGATGAGTAATTATGCTTTAGTAAGAATATTGGTGTTAAGGTTTGTGATTCCCTATGCAAGCACGAAAGTCAATAGTCATGCAATGAAATTATATCCTACTTGTGGTGCATTATTCGGTGTTATTTATGATTAATGCTTGCTTATGAGATTATCCGTTTCTTGGTTGGTCGCTTCTCAGTCTTTTGCTAGCCTTCATTTTGCACCAAGTATGATGTCTACTTGTGCATCCAAAATCCTTTAAACCAGTTTTGCCACATGAGTCCACTATATCTACCTATATGCGGTATTCTTTTGCCGTTCTAAGCAAATTTGCATGTGCCATCTCTAATTTTCATAATAAACTTCTCTTTTGTGTGTTTGTTTCGCTCGCGGAGCGGTGAGGGGTGGCTAATATTTTCCATGCTGGATGTGTTATTCTCACGATGAGTGTTTATTCACTTGTCGTTGCACGAGAGTAAGGCAAAGGTTTTAGGGATGCCCAGTCCCGAAATGCAAAAATGAATTTACTTTATGTTGTCAAATAAAAAATTCCTTGGAAAGTGTTGATATGGAGGGCACCCGTGGATACGGGTAGCCATGGAAAGTGAAAGTATGGTGGAAAAAGGAATAAACTTTATTTTCTGTTTGGGAACCGCCTATGGCATATCTAGCATGGAAAGTATTGGGAACTCTAAGTCATTTTCGTTGATGGGATGGATACACCCCCCAAAATGTTTTGATCTCTATTTTTCGCTTTGAGCTCTGGCACCTCTACAAATCCCTACTTCCCTCTGCGAAGGGCCTTTCTTTTACTTTATGCAATTTTTATTTTTGAAATTGAGTCTCCATCTTCTCTCATAAAAAGCACCAACTAGGAGGCAATATGATCGTACTTAAGTATTGGGTGTAGCTAATATTCGAGTGTGTTCCATGAATGGATCAATGGTTGAGCATGATGGGCTAGGGATAACTTATTTTGGCGTTGATATTTTGAAAGACATGGTTGCTTGTTGATATGCTTGAGTATCTAAGTTATTATGTCAAAACTAGACTATTGCTTCAAATCACATAAAAGTCCAATTCTCCATGCTATAAAGAAAAGAATATGATATGACATGAGAGGCAGCATTCCACATCAAAATTCTGTTTTTATCACTTACCTACTCGAGGACGAGTAGAAGTTAAGCTTGGGGATGCTGATACGTCTCCAACGTATCAATAATTTTTTATTGTTCCGTGCTGTTGTATTATCAATATTGGATGTTTTATAATCATTTTATGGTCATTTTATATCATTTTTTTGGTACTAACCTATTGACATAGTGTCAAGTGCCAGTTGCTGTTTTTCCCATGTTTTTACATCACAAGAAATCAATATCAGACGGAGTCCAAATGCCACGAAACTCCATGATGATTTTTATGGGCCAGAAGGAACACAACGGGCCCTAGCTGCGCCTGGGGGTGCCCAGAGGGGGCACAACCCAGCAGGGCACGCCAGGAGGCCCAGGCGCGCCCTGGTGGGTTGTTCCCACCTCGGGTGCCCCCCGGGCCGCCTCTTTGCTCTATAAATACCCCAATATTCCAGAAACCCTAAAGGCATTGACGAAATATTCATCCAGCCGCCGCAGAGTCCAGAACCACCAGATCCAATCTACACACCATCACGGATGGGGTTCACCACCTCCATTGGTGCCTCTCCGATATTTGGGTTTTGTTTGGCCAACTTGATCTATTTATCTTGCAATGGGAAGAGGTGCTTTGTAGTGGGTTCGATCTTACGGTGCTTGATCCCAGTGACAGAAAGGGAAACGACACGTTTGTATCGGTGCTACTAAGGATAAAATGATGGGGTCTATCTCTACATAGATAGATCTTGTCTACATCATGTCATCATTCTTATTGCATTACTCCGTATTTCCATGAACTTAATGCACTAGATGCATGCTGGATAGTGGTTGATGTGTGGAGTAATAGTAGTAGATGCAGGCAGGAGTCGGTCTACTAATCTTGGACGTGAGGCCTATATAATGATCATTGCCTGGATATCGTCATGATTATTTGAAGTTCTATCAATTGCCCAACAATAATTTGTTTACCCACCATTGCTATTTTTCTCGAGAGAAGCCACTAGTGAACCCTACGGCCCCCGGGTCTTCTTTCTCATATATTTGCCTTTGTGATCTACTTTTCTCTTGCATTTATTTTCAGATCTATTAAATCAAAAATACAAAAATACCTTGCTGCGTTTTATTTCTATTTATTTTATTTGGCGTTTGATCTATCAATCTACTACAAATTTACCTCACGTCCTTTGCCTATCTTGAGGCGCCGTACCCCGGAAGGGATTGACAGCCCCTTTAACACGTCGGGTTGCGAGGATTTGTTATCTGTGTGCAGGGGATGTTTACGTTGTGTTGCTTGGTTCTCCTACTGGTTCGATAACCTTGGTTTCATATCTGAGGGAAATACCTACCGCCGCTGTGTGCATCATCCCTTCCTCTTTGGGGAAATACTGACGTAGCTTCAAGCGACATAACGTACCAAGCAACACCGTCAAGAAGGAATGCAACTGCGCCGCCGCTGTTGCCCGAATGAATCCTAGGGTTTCCCCTGGTACGCGGAGGGTAGTGGGGAAGGGGTATACTTGACACCCTTCAGGAAGGTCTGGTGGCGCCCGCAAGCATCACCGCGTCGGAGCCGGACGGGCCGCCAGGGATTTATCCCGACCCAAACAACCACCACCACCCGGACAGTCTGTAATGCACCACGCAATCTACCGCCCACCAGCCTGTGCCACCACGGTCACCGAACCAACATCGCCGCCTCACTGGGGCCGCCAGCACGAGACCAGGGGAGGGAAAGGAGACAATGGCTACGGGGGCAACCGCAACTCAACCGGCGGGAGGGGACAACCTCCATCGCTCTCACGGAGCCGACAGGGCGTGGCGACAAGGACTTGCCAGGCCCCGACGGCCCGGCCGGACCCACATGGGTCCGGATAGTCCCTATCCCCACGTTGCAACACGCCAGCCAACGAAGCCAGCACCGCCCGTAGACCACCGACACCTCGCCACCACCAGGGAGCAACGCAGCCGCACCGAGCCGACGGCCCGCGCCAGCCCAGATCGAGCCCTAAAGGGCCCAGATCTGGGCCGAGCAAGCACCACCAGCCGCCAGCACCACCGCGCCGCCCGTGACCAACGGCCACGTCGCCACGCCAAGGGCACCCGTGGCCCACGGGATCGCCGTCGAGCCATACCGCTGCAGGCCGAGCAGCACCGTCGCTGTCAGGGGCCCCCGCACCCCCAACGCACGTGCGGGGAAGGAACGGCCCGCCACCGCCAGCGCCGCGCGAGCAGGGCCCGGCGGACCAAGCCGACGGCGGCGGGGGGGAGAAGGACGGGGGGCGGAGGAGAAGGGAGCACAGGGGGATTCGCCCGCCTCCAGCGGGGAGGGCGAGCGAGCAAATGGGGCGCTGGTAGATGGGGGTAGAGGGGGCGGGGAGGACGGGTTGGGGCGCACGCTCCGACGGTCGCCGGCGGCGACGGGGGAAACTCTCCACTAATCCCTCGCGGATCTTGTTACTCTTGGGTGTTTGAGCACCCTAGACGATTGAGGTCACCGCGGAGTGATACGTCTCCAACGTATCTACTTTTCCTAACGCTTTTCCTCTTGTTTTGGACTCTAATTTGCATGATTTGAATGAAACTAACCCTGGACTGATGTTGTTTTTAGCATAACTACCATGGTGTTGTTTTTGTGCAGAAATAAAAGTTTTCGGAATGGAACGAAACTTTGCGAGGATTTTTTATCAATAATAAGAATTTCTGGAGCCAAGACTTGCCGGAGAGGGGCACCTGGGTGGGCACAACCCACCAGGGCGCGCCCCCTCTCCTGGCGCACCCAGGTGAGTTGTCCCCACCAGGTGGCCCCGCAGACCCTGATTCCAAGGCTATAAAATCCTATTTTCCGAGAAAAAACTCAGGGAGAAAGAATTATCGCGTTCCATGAGATAGAGCCGCCGCCAAGCCCTGTTCTTCCTCGGGAGGGCAGATCTGGAGTCCATTTGGGGCTCTGGAGAGGGGGATCTTCGTTCTTTGTCATCACCAACCCTTCTCCATCGCCAATTCCATGATGCACCCCACCGGGAGTGAGTAATTCCTTCGTAGGCTCGCTGGTCGGTGAGGAGTTGGATGAAATTCATCATGTAATCGAGTTAATTTTGTTAGGGCTTGATCCCTAGTATCCACTATGTTCCTAGATTGATGTTGCTATGACTTTGCTATGCTTAATGCTTGTCACTTTGGGCCTGGGTGCCATCAACTCATATTTGAACCGTTTATGTTATCATCATTATATCCATGTTTTAGATCCGATCTTGCAAGTTATAGTCACCTACTACGTGTTATGATCCGGCAACCCCGGAGTGACAACAACCGGGCCCACTCCCGGTGATGACCGTAGTTTGAGGAGTCCATGTATTCACTATGTGTTAATGCTTTGTTCCGGTTCTCTATTAAAAGGAGGCCTTAATATCCCTTAGTTTCCAATATGGACCCCGCTGCCACGGGAGGGTAGGACAAAAGATGTCATGCAAGTTCTTTAAATAAAGCACGTATGACTATTTACGGAATACATGCCTACATTATATCGATGAACTGGAGCTAGTGCCGTATCGCCCTAGGTTATAACTGTCACATGATGAATATCATCCAACGAGTCACCGATCCAATGCCTATGAATTTATCTTATATTGTTTCTGCTAAGTTACTACTGCTATCATCACTGTGACACTTGCTACAAAACTACTGCTATCACTGTTACTGTTACTGTTACTGTTGTCACTACTATCAAACCTATCATATTACTGTGCTACTGATTACTTGCTGCAGATAATTAATATCCAAGTGTGGTTGAATTGACAACTCAGCTGCTAATACCTTCAAATATGCTTTGGCCCCCCTTGTGTCGAATCTATAAATTTGGGTTGAATACTCTACCCTCGAAAACTATTGTGATCCCCTATACTTGTGGGTTATCAAGACCTTTTTCTGGCGCCGTTGCCGGGGAGCATAGCTATATTTGTTGAGTCACTTGGGATTATTATCAATTTATCACTATGAAGAATCTGAAGGATCCTAAGACTAAGATATTTCCCTCAAGGACGAGGGGAGGTAAGGAACTGCCATCCAGTTCTGCTTTAGATTCACCTTCTGTTATGAGTAAACTTGCAACACCACCACATGCTATTAATTCTGATATGTCGCAAGTTATTGATTATGCTACTTCTGCTATGGATAATGCTTATGATGATGCTAGTACCTTGCTTGATAATGATGATGTGCCACTTGGTGATTTTTTAGATGCACAAATTGCTAGAGTAATACAACATGATGTTGTTGAATCTGGTGATGAGCTTGAAACAGGATCTCCTGAAACACCTGCTAGAACTAGCCTTCCTAGATATGAATTGCCTAAGGTACCAGAAGATTATGTTATGAATGATGAGACAACTAGAGATATTCTTGCTTGTAAGGATAGAGATGATCTAGAGAAATTATTATGCAAGTATAAAGAAAAATCCCTGAATGCTAGAATGAAGTGTGGTCCTAAGTTTGCTACTTCACCTATCTTTATTGATGATAAGGATTATGAATTCTCTGTCGACCCAGAGTTAATTACTTTGGTTGAATTTGATCCTTTCCATGGTTATGAAACTGAAACTATTGTGGCGCATCTTACTAAGTTGAATGATATAGCCACCTTTTTACTCATGATGAGAAGACTCGCTATTACTTTATTCTCAAATTATTTCCTTTCTCATTAAAGGGTGATGCTAAAGCTTGGTACAATACTCTTGCTCCTGGTTGTGTGCGTAGTCCCCAGGATATGATCTATTACTTCTCTGAAAAATATTTTCCTGCTCATAAGAAACAAGCTGCCTTACAGGAAATATTTAACTTTGTGCAAACTAAAGAAGAGAGTCTCCCACAAGCTTGGGGGAGGCTTTGCCAGTTACTTAATGCTTTGCCTAATCATCCTCTTAAGAAAAATGAAATACTTGATATCTTCTATAATGGACTAACCGATGCTTCTAGGGATTTCCTAGATAGTTGTGCTGGTTGTGTTTTCAGGGAACGAACTGTTGGACAAGCTGAAGAATTATTGAATAACATATTGAAAAATTACGATGATTGGACTATTCCTGAACCGCCGGCTAAACCCACTCCGAAGAAGAGGGGTATATTATATCTCAGTCCTGAAGATGTGCAAGAGGCAAAGAAATCTATGAAGGAAAAAGGTATTAAAGCTGAAGATGTTAAAATTTTACCTCCTATTGAAGAAATACATGGGCTTAATACACCGCCAGTGCCTAAGGTGGTAGAGGTAAGTTCTCTTATAAAGTTCAATGATAATGATAATCCTCACAATATGCATCCTAGCCAATGCCTTTATGAGTTTGAAAACTATATTAGAAAACAAGATCACTTCAATGCAAATGTTATGAAATAATTGAAATATAATTCTGATATGATTGCGCGCTTGAGTGACTTGTTATTTAGAATCTCAAATGATGTTAGAGGTGTTGGAAAACATGCTTCTATGGTTCAAACTCAGTTAGAACAAGTTGCTAAATCACAAAGAGAATTGCTTGATGAAATGAATCATAATATACATGACTTTGCTGTTAGAGTTGCAACTAGAGGAGGTAAAATGACTCAGGAACCACTTTATCCCGAGGGACACCCAAAAAGAATTGAACAAGATTCACAAATAGTAAACACTGATGCACCTAGTCCTTCTAAAAGGAAGAAGAAAAAGCAAAAATGATAGGACTTTGCACACTTCTAGTGAACATGAAATAGAGAAACCTCCTAATAATGAAAATGAAACTTCTATCTTTGATGCTGAAACTCAGTATGGTAATGAACACTCACCTAGTGATAATGAAAAAGATAATGATGAGGTTCATGAAGACACTCGACCAACTAATGATAAAGAACCAGAAAATGATGTTGAGATAGAACCACCTGCTGATCTTGATAACCCACAACCTAAGAATAAAAGATATGATAAAAGAGACTTCATGGCTAGGAAACACGGTAAAGAAAGAGAGCTGTGGGTTCAAAAACCTATGCCTTTTCCACCCAAGTCAACTAAAAAGAAAGATGATGAAGAATTTGAACGCTTTGCTGAAATGCTGAGGCCAGTCTTTTTGCGTACTCGCTTGACTGATATCCTTAAAATGCCTCCTTATGCAAAGTATATGAAAGAAATCATCACTAATAAGAGAAAAATACCGGAAGCTGAAATCTCCACTATGCTTGCTAATTATACTTTTAAAGATGGAGTACCTAAAAAACTTGGAGATCCGGGAATACCAACAATACCTTGCTCTATCAAAAAGAATTATGTGAAAACTGCTTTGTGTGATTTAGGAGCTAGTGTTAGTGTTATGCCTTTCTCTTTATATAAAAGACTTGATCTGAATAAACTCACACCTACTGAAATATCTTTGCAAATGGCTGACGAATCAACTACCATACCTATCGGTATCTGTGAGGATGTGCCTGTTGTTGTTGCTAATGTTACTATTTTGACTGACTTTGTTATACTTGAGATGCCCGAGGATGATAACATGTCGATTATCCTTGGTAGACCCTTCTTGAATACTGCAGGGGCTGTTATTGATTACAATAAAAGCAAGGTCACTTTTCATATTAATGGTAATGAGCATACAGTGCACTTTCCGAAGAAACAATTCCAAGTGAATGGTATTAATGTTATTGAAAAATCTCCGACAATCACTATTGGAAGTTTTCAAATACCTCTACCTACTGTCAAAAAGAAATATGGAATGCTTATTGTTGGGGACATTCATATCCCCATTGAGGTAAGTTAGTGATTTACGAAAGTTCTTCCGTTTCATGCTAATCGAAAGTGGTCGTTAATAAGACTTGATCAACCTTATTAATGAATCATTTTTGAGAGGTATGAAGTTGATGAATTTAGTAAGCACTACCTTCTGTCCCTACTTTTTGTTTTCTGTTTTTATTAGTTAAATAAAATAAAATGCCATGTTTTGTCTGTTTTCTGAATTTCCCGTGCAATAAAAAATGACCCAAAAATAAAAGTTCTCGGAATGCCCTAAAAATTTAATACGATTTTTTTCTGAATATTTCTGAATTTCTGGTGCAAATAATATCAGAGGGAGGTGCACCAGGTGGGCACAACCCACCTGGGCGCGCCAGGACCCCCAGGCGCGCCCTGGTGGGTTGTGGTCCCCACGTGGGCCCCCTCACTTACCTCTTCATCCCACATCATCACTTACCTCCAGAAAAAAATCTCCATTGCTCTCTCTCTCTCTCTCTCTCTCGTGTTCTTGCTCTCAAACCCGCGGATTTTGATCTCTTTGCTCGAAGCTCCGTTTTCGAAACTGTTTCGGGGGATTGTTGCTTGGTATGTGACTCCACCGTTTTTCCAATTAGTTTTTGTTTTAGTGGTTTATATTTGGAATAATTAGCTACTCTTGGTGCTGCTGTAGATGGGCTTTCATGTTGAATTCTTAGTGTTCCAAGTAGTTTGAATGCTTGCTATGGCCTCTATGTATCCCTATGAGTAGTTGCTGTCAATTTTATAAAGTTTTGTTCACAAATTTTTGTCACCCCAAAATTTTTATTTTCAGAAAATTGTAGGCGAACATGAATATCTTCAGGAAGTTTGGCTCTAAGAAGAACTCCAAGGGTGTTATTGGGGAGTCTTCTGACAGTGATCTCCACCCTCGGAGGTTGGCGGAGGTACGACCGTGTGAATGGCCGCACACCCCGTTCCTGGAAGAGGCTGGAATTCTTCAAGAGTTCACACAATCTATTACCAATGCCGGCCTCACCGACTTCATCGCAGATGAGTGTGGCCAACACCAAATCCTCACAAACGTCTTTGTTTAGAGCTTTACTTTCCTACCTAGAAATAATCCTCCTGAAGTGAGCTTTGATTTATATGCTGAAAACCATCAGATACCACTCACTGGATTTTGTGACATATGCCTGATCCCTTATGATGGGAGCTTAGCTGAGCCTAGGCCGACTGGGTTTGAGGACTTTTATCGCACTTTGACAGTGGGAGATGAGAGAGGGGTGTCGGCCACCACGGCTGCTAGCATACACTTTCCTACTATACATTACTTTGCTTTGTTTGTTGCTAAGTGCTTGCTTGCTAGAAAGAAAGTAGGTGCGCTCAGCGCACCAGACTTTACTGTTTTACGCCGAGCATTAGAGGGCGATAACACTCATAGCTTGGGAGCTATTGTGGCTCATCGCCTCCATCTTAATAAATCTTACTGTGAAGTACATGGTGGGATTTTTGCTACTCGTTTGGCGGCTCGCTTCAATGTTGAGATACGCCCTCATGATTACCCCCTGGCCATGGTTTACTTAGACCGTGCAGCCATGGAACACCATCATTTTCTTGCACGAGATTATCCTAACATCCCCATTCCTTATAACCTGGTCTTTAGCGTTAAAACTCGTGATATTATTCCCTTGCCTGCACCTGCTTTGTTTGATTCTGCTGCCAGGGGCGGATATAGAATTATGCGTGCGGACATCATCGCCTACCGGAACGCTCAGGCTGCTGTGGAGGCAGCACAGGAGGAGCGTCAGCAGTGGGATGAGTGGATGCCTGCTCCTCAGGATCCCTACTACCCTCCAGGCTACTGATTGATTACCAACTTAGGCCAAAATCCTAAGCTTGGGGGAGTACGTGTTTCCCACCGACATTACATTCATGTCTACATATCATCCTATTTGTCGGTGTTCACACTTTTTCATTGTATCATCCATGCTTAGATTTATTTTCTTGCTTTCTTCTTGTGTGTTTGAAAAAGTTTAGAAACAAAAAAAAATTAGTTGTAGTAATTTACTTCCTTTGCATGCTTAGTAGCAGAACTAAAAAGAAAAACCCAAAAAGATTTCCTTGTTCTTCTTTTGCTTGTTGGGAGCTTTCCCGTGTAAATACTTTTTCTCGTTTTTGCTTTTCCCTTTTATTTCCTTGTTCAAGAAAACCAAAAACTCCAAAAATATTTCAGTGTGCTGCTCTGAAGTTCTTTTTTTATTCGAGTTGTACCAAGGAGAAGACCACGATGAAAATGTTGAGTGGATCTCATATGAATAATTGATGAACTAATAAAGAGCACATTTTACCTTGTCTTCTCCCGTTGAATAAAATGTTTGCAGATTCCAGCTTAGTCCACGGCACTCTTGCACTATTATTATTTTCATATCATTCAGTCGTGCAAGTGAAAGGCAATAATGACGATATCCGATGAACTGGCCGTGGCAGAGAGAAACTGGTATGAACTCGACTTGTTCTGTTTGTGTAAATATGTTTAACCTAGTATCCATGATTCAGCCCATTGTAATTAAACATGTTTGCAATGACAATTAGAGATTATAGTTTCTCATGCCATGCATAAGTAGCTGGGAGTTGATAATGATTTTTATCTTGGATATCAACATAGCGTTAAAATGATTGTGATGTAATATGATGACATGGTATCCTCCTCTGAATATTCGAGTGGCTTGACTTGGCACATGTTCATGCATGTAGTTGAATCAAAACCAACATAGCCTCTATGATATTTATGTTCATGGTGTTCATATCCTACTCATGCATGGTTATGATCGTTGTTGCTCTCTAGTTGGCCGCTTCTCAATCTAATTGCTAGCCTTCGCCTGTACTAAGTGGGAATTCTGCTTGTACATCAGAAACCTTGAACCCAAAGTTATTCCAGATGAGTCCACAATACCTACCTATATACGGTATTACCCTGCCGTCCTAAGTAAATTTGCATGTGCCACCTCTAAGAACCTCTAAAAATTATCCTTTTTGTGTGCCTGGATCATTCATGGAACGACAGGAGGTGGTCGGTATCTTCCATGCTAAGCGGGTTATTCTCAGGTCGAGTGTTTATTCACTCGCCATCGCACGAGAAAAGGGCGGTAATAGGGATGCCCAGCCCAAAGTGCAAACATGAAAAAGAGTTAATCTCTTGAATAATCAAACAAAAACTCCCAATGGAGTCAAAACCTTTACTTTTATCGCTTGGGAACCGCCACTAGCGTGCTTAGCATGGAAGATGTTGATAACTGATGGCCGTGAAGTAAATGAGAAGGGTGCATGTCTCAAAATATCATTTACCTCTGTTTTAAAATTTTGAGCTCTGGCACCTCTGCAAATCACTGCTTCCCTCTACGAAGGGACTATCTATTTACTTTTATGTTGTGTCATCTCCTTCTTAATCAAGCACCAGAAACTGAGAGAGCACAGTTGTCATGATGTATGCATTGTGTGTAGCTAATGTTGGGTGCATCATGACTGGATCTTTTCTACCATGAATTACAATGTTTAGTCGCCGCTTGAACTTTGGAGGTGCTCTGCATTTGTGTTTTGCGGTCTCAGAAAGGGCTAGCGAGATACCACTATTGTCATATTATATCATGGTTGTTTTGACAACATGTTGCCGTTTGAGATACCTTATTATTGCTCGCTAGCTGATTATGTCATTGATATGAGTCATTATAATCTTAAGAGTTATTGTCGGCATGGTTAGTTATAACGTTGGCTGAAAACCTGGGTGTTGTTTAAGCTTATTTATGCAAACAAGAGCAAAAGAGTTCGTAAAAGTTTTTCTTTTTCACTTTCAGTTTGTCAACTGAATTGCTTCAGGACAAGCAAAGGTTTAAGCTTGGGGGAGTTGATATGTATCTACTTTTCCTAACACTTTTCCTCTTGTTTTGGACTCTAATTTGCATGATTTAAATGAAACTAACCCAGGACTGACGCTGCTTTCAGCAGAACTACCATGGTGTTGTTTTTGTGCAGAAATAAAAGTTCTCGGAATGGAACGAAACTTTGCGAGGATTTTTTATAACAATAATAAGAATTTCTGGAGCCAAGATCTGACAGAGAGGGGCACCTGGGTGGGCACAACCCACTAGGGTGCGCCCCCTCTCCTGGCGCGCCCAGGTGGGTTGTCCCCACCTGGTGGCCCCGCAGACCCTGATTCCAATGCTATAAAATCCTATTTTGGGAGAAAAAATCAGGGAGAAAGAATTATCACGTGCCACGAGACGGAGCCGCCACTAAGCCCTGTTCTTCCTCGGGAGGGCAGATCTGGAGTTCGTTTGGGGCTCCGGAGAGGGGGATCTTCGTTCTTCGTCATCACCAACCCTTATCCATCGCCAATTCCATGATGCTCACCACCGGGAGTGAGTAATTCCTTCGTAGGCTCGCTGGTCGGTGAGGAGTTGGATGAGATTCATCATGTAATCGAGTTAGTTTTGTTAGGGCTTGATCCCTAGTATCCACTATGTTCCTAGATTGATGTTGCTATGACTTTGCTATGCTTAATGCTTGTCACTTTGGGCCCGGGTGCCATGAAATCAGATCTGAACCGTTTATGTTATCATCATTATATCCATGTTTTAGATCCGATCTTGCAAGTTATAGTCACCTACTACGTGTTATGATCCGGCAACCCCAGAGTGACAACAACCGGGCCCACTCGCGGTGATGACCGTAGTTTGAGGAGTTCATGTATTCATTATGTGTTAATGCTTTGTTCCGGTTCTCTATTAAAAGGTGGCCTTAATATCCCTTAGTTTCCAATATGGATCCCGCTGCCACGGGAGGGTAGGACAAAAGATGTCATGTAAGTTCTTTTAATAAAGCACGTATGACTATTTACGGAATACATGCCTACATTATATCGATGAACTGGAGCTAGTGCCGTATCGCCCTAGGTTATAACTGTCACATGATGAATATCATCCAACGAGTCACCGATCCAATGCCTATGAATTTATCTTATATTGTTTCTGCTAAGTTAATACTGCTATCATCACTGTTACACTTGCTACAAAACTACTGCTATCACTGTTACCGTTACTGTTACTGTTATCACTACTATCAAACCTATCATATTATTGTGCTACTAATTACTTGCTGCAGATAATTAATCTCCAGGTGTGGTTGAATTGACATCTCAACTGCTAATACCTTCAAATATTCTTTGGCTCCCCTTGTGTCGAATCTATAAATTTGGGTTGAATACTTTACCCTTGAAAATTGTTGCGATCCCCTATACTTGTGGGTTATCAAGACCTTTTCTGGCACCGTTGCCGAGAAGCATAGCTATATTTGTTGAGTCACTTGGGATTATTAGCAATTTATCAATATGAAGAATCTGAAGGATCCTAAGACTAAGATATTTCCCTCAAGGATGAGGGGAGGTAAGGAACTGCCATCCAGTTCCGCTTTAGATTCACCTTCTGTTATGAGTAAACTTGCAACACCACCACATGCTATTAATTCTGATATATCGCAAGTTATTGATGATGCTACTTCTGCTATGGATAATGCGTATGATGATGCTAGTACCTTGCTTGATAATGATGATGTGCCACTTGGTGATTTTCTAGGTGCACAAATTGCTAGAGTAATACAACATGAACTCAGATCTGAACCGTTTATTTATCATTATTATATCCATGTTTTAGATCCGATCTTGCAAGTTATAGTCACCTACTACGTGTTATGATCTGGCAACCCCGGAGTGACAACAACCGGGCCCACTCCCGGTGATGACCGTAGTTTGAGGAGTTCATGTATTCACTATGTGTTAATGCTTTGTTCCGGTTCTCTATTAAAAGGAGGCCTTAATATCCCTTATTTTCCAATATGGACCCCGCTGCCACGGGAGGGTAGGACAAAAGATGTCATGAAAGTTCTTTAAATAAAGCACATATGACTATTTACGGAATACATGCCTACATTATATCGATGAACTGTACCTAGTGCCGTATCGCCCTAGGTTATAACTGTCATATGATGAATATCATCCAACGAGTCACCGATCCAATTGAAGGAAATATGCCCTAGAGGCAATAATAAAGTTGTTATTTATATTTCCTTATATCATGATAAATGTTTATTATTCATGCTAGAATTGTATTAACCGGAAACTTAGTACATGTGTGAATACATAGACAAAACAAAGTGTCCCTAGTATGCCTCTACTTGACTAGCTCGTTAATCAAACATGGTTAAGTTTCCTAACCATAGACATGTGTTGTCATTTGATGAATGGGGTCACATCATTAGAGAATGATGTGATGGACAAGACCCATCCGTTAGCTTAGCATAAATGATCGTTTAGTTTTATTGCTATTGCTTTCATCATGACTTATACATGTTCCTCTGACTATGAGATTATGCAACTCCCGAATACCGGAGGAACACCTTGTGTGCTATCAAACGTCACAACATAATTGGATGATTATAAAGATTCTCTACAGGTGTCTCCGATGGTGTTTGTTGAGTTGGCATAGATCGAGATTAGGATTTGTCACTCCATGTATCGGAGAGGTATCTCTGGGCCTATCGGGAATGCTCATCACTATAAGCCTTGCAAGCAATGTGACTAATGAGTTAGTTGCGGGATGATGCATTACGGAATGAGTAAAGAGACTTGCCGGTAACGAGATTGAACTAGGTATGATGATACCGACGATCGAATCTCGGGCAAGTAACATACCGATGACAAAGGGAACAACGTATGTTGTTATGCGGTTTGACCGATAAAGATCTTCGTAGAATATGTAGGAGCCAATATGAGCATCCAGGTTCCGCTATTGGTTATTGACCGGAGATGTGTCTCGGTCATGTCTACATAGTTCTCGAACCCGTAGGGTCCGCACGCTTAACGTTCGATGACGATTTATATTATGAGTTATGTGATTTGATGTACCGAAGTTTGTTCAGAGTCCCGGATGAGATCACGGACATGACGAGGAGTATCGAAATGGTCGAGACATAAATATTGATATATTGGAAGGTTGTGTTTGGACACCGGAATGGTTTCGGAAAGGTTCGGACATTTTCCGGAGTACCAGGGGTTACCGGAACCCCCCCGGGGAGTTAATGGGCCTTCATGGGCCCTAGTGGAGAGAGGAGGTGGCGGCCAGGTGGAGGCGCACCCCCCAAGCCCAAAACCGAATTGGACTAGGGTTGGGGGGAGCAGCCCCCCTTTCCTTCTCTCCTCCTCCTCCTCCTTCCCTCCTTCTCCTAGTGGGAATAGGAAAGGGAGGGCCGAATCCTACTTGGACCGGGAGTCCAAGTAGGACTCCCCCCATGGTGCGCCCCCCTTGGGCCGGCCACCTCTCCTTCCCCCCTTTATATACGTGGGAGGGGGGCACCCCAAAGACACACCAAGTCTTCTCTTAGCCGTGTGCGGTGCCCCCCTCCACAGTTACACACCTCGGTCATATCATCGTAGTGCTTAGGCGAAGCCCTGCGCCGGCAACATCATCATCACCGTTGCCGCGCCGTCGTGCTGACGGAACTCTCCCTCGTCCTCAACTGGATCAAGAGCTCGAGGGACATCATCATGCCGAACGTGTGCTAAACACGGAGGTGCCGTACGTTCGGTGCTTGGATTGGTTGAATTGCGAAGACGTTCGACTACATCAACCGCGTTACTAAACGCTTCCATTTTCGGTTTATGAGGGTACGAGGACACACTCTCCCCGCTCGTTGCTATGCTTCTCCTAGATAGATCTTGCGTGATCGTAGGAATTTTTTTGAAATACTACGTTCCCCAACACCAATGCCTACAAATTTATCTTATATTGTTTCTGCTAAGTTACTACTGCTATCATCACTGTTACACTTACTAATAAACTACTGCTATCACTATTACTGTTACTGTTACTATTGTCACTACTATCAAACCTATCATATTACTGTGCTGCAGATAATTAATCTCCAGGGGTGGTTGAATTGACAACTCAGCTGCTAATACCTTCAAATATTCTTTGGCTCCCCTTGTGTCGAATCTAAAAATTTGGGTTGAATACTCTACCCTCGAAAACTGTTGCGATCCCCTATACTTGTGGGTTATCACGGAGCTACATTCCATTTGTGGTGCAGTTTCGTGGTGCCGTTGGGAGCCTCCAATTAAGTAGTGGAGATAGCCCCAACCTTGTGTGTAAAGGTTCGGTCGCTGCCTTCAAGGGAACCAATAGTGGAATCAGGGCATCTCGCATTATTTGAGGGTGTGAGGAGAACATGGTGGCCCTAGTGGCTTCTTGGGGAGCATTGTGCCTCCACACCGCTCCAACAGAGACGTACTTCCTCTCAAAGGGAAGGAACTTCGGTAACACATCCTCGTCTCCACCGGCTCTACTTTTGGTTATCTCTTACCTTTACTTGTGCAAGTTTATATTGTGTTGTATCCCTTGCTTGCTTGTGTGCTTGTTGCTGCATCATATAGGTTGCTCACCTAGTTGCACATCTAGACAACCTATTTTGATGCTAAGTTTAATTTGGTCAAGAAAAGCTAAAAATTGTTAGTTGCCTATTCAACCCCCCCCCCCCCCCCCCCTCTAGTCAACCATATCGATCCTTTCAATTATTTTTTCAGTCAAAGCAAAATCATATGGATTTTTCAGGGTAAATCATATGAAATATATTAACCTATGTAAAAAACAAATGTTCATGTGTCAGAGAAAATTCTGCCGACACATAACTTTTATTTGTGCATAAATAAAATAATAAGTATCTCCCATGCTGCATAAAAAAGTATTCACATACATAAATAAAATGTTTACATGACTCAATAAAAATGTTCCCTAGACTAGATCACAAAAATTTTGCAAGAAAAGAAATGGTAATGCATATTAAAATATATGTTCGTGCGTATGCAATTAAATGTTCACATGTATGGAAAAGGTGTACTTAAATAATGTTCATTCTGTATTAAAAATATGTTTATGGCGTATTACAAAATTATTCATGTGCAATTGCAAAATAATAACATGGATTTAAACATGTTCGTGGATTCATTAAATGAAATTTGTGATGTATTTGGAAACATATTCACCATGTATTTGAAATATGTTCATGTAGTGAAAAAAGTGTTCACATGTTTAACAAATGTACATGCATTCAAAAGGTGTTCACGTGTTCTAGATTTATTTTTCATAAAAAAACATTCACGTATTCCCAAAAGATAATTATATGAATTTAAAAGTGTTGGAGCAATATAAAAACATTATATTTGTTTTTAACATTGAAATCATTAAAAATGGAAATAATAAAAACTAAAAATAAACTAAAAATATGAACATTTCAAAACATAAACTTTTTAAAATATACAATGAATAATTTCCAAATTTATGGCGAATAGTTTATTATATCTGCTGACATTGTTAAGTATATATGCTGAACACTTTTTAACTACATGATGAACATTTTTAAAGTAAAGTAAGCCACAAACATTTTTTAATGGATGGTACACATTTATTAAAACAAATTGAATTTGTTTTTAGAGTATGTATGAACCTTTTGGAAATATGCTATAATATTTTGAGAAATACTGTAACACAGAAAATAATTTAAAAAATGAACCAAAGGGAAACATAAGATAAAAGAAAAGAAAATTTTAAAGGGAAAATGTGAATAGAAAAGAAGAGAACAGAAAACCAAAAAAACAAACAAATAACACTAACGGGCCATGAAGGGGCTTCCGTAGTGTCATGTAGCTATTGCTCGTCTCAAAAAAAAATGTAGCTATTGCTCAGTGAAACAGAACAGGGGCCAGACCGAATCCTGCCGACGTCCCTAGTAACATCTGCCCACATCCGCGTGACATTTTTGTAGGTTGTTAAACAATGTAAATTTAATTGTCTAAAAAAACAATGTAATTTAAATTTCTCGTAGAACAAATGTTTTGTACCATTCAAAGAAATGTACGTTAAATTAAAAAAAACATGTGTGTCAATTGTTTACATTATTTAAAGAAATGTTTATTCATTTTTAAGCACTATAGCTAAAAAACATTGCGTATCATGCAAAAAATGTTTGAACGTCTATTTGAAAAATGTTTAAGAGATATTAAAAAAATGTTCAAAAACGTTTATATACAAAAGGTAATAATATATTTCAAAAATGTTAAATATGTATTAGAAAGTTTTAGGTATATAAAAAATGTACAATGTTTATGAAAAAAGTAGTTAATAAGGTATTTGAAAATTATTAAATGTGTCTATATAAATGCTGCTAATGTATATGAAAAATGTACCGTGTGTATGAAAAAATATGCATGTGTTAAAAAAATGGAAAAATAAACATCAAATAAAACATAAGAAAAAAAATGAAACCCAAAAAAAAGGAGAGAAAAAATGCAGAAAACCGAAAAATAAAAACAAAAAAAAAGAACTCACAGTGAGAGGCGGGTACGGTACTGGGCCGGTCCAGAAGAGCTATGCCTCGCGGGAAATATCTGGTACTCCCACCCCTAGGGTGTTCCCGGTGCTCCAAAACTCAGTAGCACATTTTTAAATGGTCGAAAAATTCTGAAAATAATCCAACACAGTGACACAACATCAAAGTGTGTTGTCAAAAAATATTGAAATTAAAATTCAAAACATAGCTTGAGAAACATAAATGACAAATTCGAAAGTAAATACAGTACACAACGTAAGTTGGGCTTCAGATTAGGCCCATTATCACATTGATGTCAATTTTGTATCTTGAGCAATGTTTCGAATTTTAATTTAATTTTTTTTAATATATATTGATGTGGTGTCAATGTGCTGGATTTTTTTTCTGAATTTTCTGAATATTTTAAAATGTGCTAACGAGTTTGGAGCACCGGGTGGAGTATAAAAAAAAAGCTCCCGCGTTGCCCGACAGGTATGGACGCAGCAGACATGTTCACGGCGCGGTCCATTGTCAACACTCGAGACACGGCGCGCCGTACACGGGTGGCACTCGCGCACATCCCGCAGCGTGGCGCCGTGCAGCTGCGGGCACGACACCCGGGGACTGCGCGCGCCGCTCGCGATGGCAGCCTGCACGTAGCGGTGCTCGTCTGTTCCCCTGCCAATGCAAACAAAACGGTGGTCGTCAGACGGTCGACACAAGCTGGCGATGGCATGGACGATACGACGACTATAGCCCCTGTCGGCGTGAGCCGCGTACGCACGCACGCACTTGTTCTAGGCGGTTCGGTGCGGCACTGCCCGCCGTCGGCGTCTTGGACCGCCGAACAAACATTTGGCAAACAGGGGTGTAAACACTGACCCAACGAACCGGGGTAGATTTGTGCTCTCAACCGAACACAACAGCGAGATCAAGTGTTCTTTATGACCAATATATGGGCGGACGAACTACAGCAATAGAGAATTGGCGTGGACCATGGAGATCTCATTTTGGTCTTTCTAACGTTAATTCGGCAGTTGGGTGCCATCGATGGTGTAACCGAAGTCGTTCGGACGGCACTGCTTGCCGTCGGTGTCACATAATAGGAGTAGAGTATATCTCGCAAACAGGCCAGCTCAACTTATCTGGAGTCGCCCAACATTGCAGCACAGCGCTCAAACAGGCAAACAAATCATCACGGTTCAAATCGCTCGTTTGTTATCTCACGAAATAGCACTGCAAGGTACGTACTCCGGAGACACGGCCGCAGAGCAACCTACTGCATCTTCACTCAAGATTTTTGCGAATGTGTGTGTTTGTAGGTGTACTTGCTCGTCGGTGTACCGTACCTATCGGCACATTACGTGCTCCACCGTTCGCGTACCGCGTGCGTTAGCGGTCGGTTACCGCTCGCGCATCACATGCTCCACCAATCACAAAATATATTCGTTCGCTCCACCGTTCAACGATATAGCAGCTGCCCCCCTTTTTAACCAAAAAATAAAATAAAAACTGTGGCAGCTGATCCGGGCTGTATCTGTGTGATCTTGTCACCGTAATTAATCCGTATGCAACTGTGCAACAGAAAAATCAAGCAGATTTGCGGAAATATCCAGTTTTGTTATAAAAAGTTCACCCCAAGTAAAAAGTACTCCAAACATAACAAAAATTGCGCCGAGGTCTTTGGATCACCGAACGACCACTACTGCCGCCAGAACAAAATCTCTATCGCCGCTCCCTATTAAAGCCAGCCTCACCTTGTCAATGACAGACGGAAAGTCTCCGTGCGCCAAATGACCCATGCCATGGAGCCGTAGTCGTCGTCATTGAACCCTTGGATCAGTCTTAATCAGCTACCACTAGATCCTGCCGCCATGCATGCATGGCGAGAAACTCTAACCTCACCGTCCCAAGAAGACGGCATAAATCTATGCCGGAGCACCATCAATTCCGGCCTGATGGACAAATTCGAGGAGGATCGGAGCCTGGAATACCAACTCGCACATAAAAGCGCCACCACCCGTCCGAGCGTCGCCCTTGCCAGGAATAAAAAAAACATAACCTAAACTATTAGCCGAGTTGAGGCACCAGAATTTTACTCCTCGTCACCAGCTGCCGGAGCGACGGGTAGATTTGTGCTCTCGACCGAGCGCGACAGTGGAATCAAGTGCCTGACAAGTAATACTAGTGAAAAGAAGCGAGCGATGAATTCCTTCTTTGCAAGCATCTATAACTGAACTCCTAAATTTTATTTCTCTAAATGCCTTTTCAAACTTTAACTCCTTAAATTCGAGGGGTTAATAGAACCAGAGCTAATTGTCCCATTAAAACTTACTAACTCCTCAAAAAATTATTTACCAGTTTCCATCTTTTTTGCTTTACTTACTCCATTTCAACTTGATATTTGCATTACATATAGATTCAAACCTTGATAATTTCAATGCACACAATTCAACAAAATTTCAAATTTAAATTTAATTATCCAAATGCAAACACACCAAATGGTTTGATGGAGTAATAGTCCAAATAAAACAAGCCAACAACACAAAAATCAAGTGCTATGAAGTTGGTGATGAACTTCTCAGTTCTTGATCTTCTGATGCGCTGCGAGGAACTTGTACATTTTGCTTGCATGGTGTTCCGACTCGACAGGATCCCTATTGGGGTGTACAGAAAGTTCTCCAACCGTCATCTCTCATCCTCAATGATCATGTTGTACAAATTAATGCATGTTAACATTATTTGCCAGAGGACTCGTGTCTTCTAATACTAGGCAGGGGCACAAACAATCGCAAAGCACCTTTGAAGCACTATGAAAGCTCTCTAAACATCCTTTCTTGCCGACCCCTGACTCTTTGCTACGTGAGATCTCATGTTGCTGACCAAACATTGAATTACCTTCAGAAATGTGGCTCATGGAGGATAGATGGCATGTGCAAGGTAGTTGCCTAATTTTTACCCATGGCCATTGGCAACACAGTTGCAAGGTGGAGGATCTCCGTCAAAAGACTTTTGAACAATGATGATCTCGAAAAGACATTAAGGTCATTGTAAGAGCGAGACAGACAAAGTACGAATGCAAAATCGATAGATCCTCTGATGCAAGTGCCTCGAGGATGATGGTTCGATGTTTGCAATGCCCTTTGTACTGGTATTTCATCCCGCCGGACAATTCTTCCATGTCCAATGCACATGATAAATTGGTCTAAGCATCCATGGACATCCTCGTTCTTCAGTGAGACCCATGAGCCTCTCGGTATCTTCATCCCCTCAAGTACTTTGGTCTAAAGATCTCAATCAGGTCTTGTATGTATCTTCTAATCGACTCGGGGATTGTATCTTCCCCAATATGGACATAACCATTGATGGCATCAGCTGAGCATCCATAGGAAAGCAGTCGAAGAGCGGCGTCACACTTCATCAATGGACATGCATTAATTTTTGCCGATGCATTCCTTCTGAGTGAAAACAAATGATGATGACCCTCAATAGCTCTTGCAATGGCATTGAAGCGATCTTAGTGCATCCGCAATCGCCACCGAAAGTACTTCTCCGGATATGTTGTATTGAACGCAAAGTAATCATTTACAAGATTGGCATGACCTTCTACCCTATCACGATTGATATACAAAAGTGGCCGAACTAAGATCATCGTCTCCTGTGTTCTTTCTCTTGAACAATCATGACAATGGCCATCTTATTCTTCCTCCTCCTCAGACGAAGAGTCATCAAAGTACATATCCCTCAACCTCTATGTCGGTGGTAAAACCGGCAGACCTCGGGGTAGGGGGTCCCGAGTTGTGGATCTCGGATAGATGGTAACAGGAGACAAGGGACACGGTGTTTACCCAGGTTCGGGCCCTCTCAAAGAGGTAATACCCTATGTCCTGCTTTGATTGTATTGATGGTTGTGTATCGAGTACAAGCTTGATCTACCTCAAGATCGTGAGTTGTGTTCTAACTCTAAGGCTAGGTGGATGTGATTAATGATTGATCTCTTCTACTAGCTAGACCCCTTGTCTTATATACACGCCATAGGGCCACCTAGGGTTACATTGTTGGTTGTTGATCTAAAGATGCGTATGGTGGCGGCCGAAGATGTCCTTGGAGTACACGTCAAATCTTGGCAGAGGCTGTCTTGTTCACGTCAAGGTGCGAGGCTTCTGGAGTCATTCCTTTTGAGAATGAGGGCCCATAAGCCCGGCCCGAGGACTGTGGGCCAACTAGGTTGGTAACCCCTAGTCCAGGACACTGTCAGTAGCCCCTGAACTGGTCTTCTTCGCCAACGACGATGTTCTTCTTCGAAAAAATGACTTTCGCTCCGGAGTCTTCGACTTGACAGACAAGTTCCTACACATTATCCCATGGATCATTCTTTGATCACACAGTGGAACTCTCAATGAAAGCACCAATGTCGGTGGTAAAACCGATAGACCTCGGGGTAGGGGGTCCCGAGTTATGAATCTCGGATCGATGGTAACATGAGACAAGGGGCACAGTGTTTACCCAAGTTCGGGCCCTCTCCAAGAGGTAATACCCTACGTCCTTCTTTGATTGTATTGATGGTTGTGTATCGAGTACAAGCTTGATCTACCTCGAGATTGTGAGTTGTGATCTAACCGGAAGGCTAGGTGGATGTGATTACGATTGATCTCTTCTACTGGCTAGACCCCTTGGCTTATATGCACGCCAGCGGGCCACCTAGGGTTACATGGTCGGTTGTTGATCTAGACATGCATTTGGCGGCGGCCGAAGATGTCCTTGGGGTACACGTCAAATCTTCGACAGAGGTTGTGTTGATCACGTCGAGGTGCGAGGCTTCCACAGTCCTTCCTTATGAGAATGAGGGCCCATAAGCTCGGCCCGAGGACTATGGGCCAACTAGGTTGGTACCACCTAGTCGAGGACACCGTCACTCTACATACAATTTGCAATGTTAAATGATGATTTTGTTTGCAAAAACTGACAAGAAAAACAAAGACAAGGCAATTCGTCAAAAACTTGGCCGGTGGAGGGAGGTGAGAGTCGTGGCAGCTCGCGTTGCTGCGACGTTGAGACTACGAGTGGATGGCGGGGCCGAGGGGGTGGCTTGCACGCGTCGACGAGCTTGATTCCCGTCCAAGCTGTGCTCGTACTTCACCGAGGAAACCCGCCGAGGCTCTGCTTCGGCATTTGGCCATGTAGGATCGAAAGTAGGTCTAGAGGGGGCGGGGTGATTAGACTACTTGACCAAATAAAAATCTAGCCTTTTCCCAATTTGAAGTCTTGGCAGATTTTAACAACTTAACACAAGTCAAGCAATCAACCTACACATGCAATTCTAAGAGTATAGCAGCGGAATGTAAAACATTGCATATGAAGGTAAAGGAAGGGTTTGGAGAGGGCAAACGCAATGTAGACACAGAGATTTTTGGCGTGGTTCCGATAGGTGGTGCTATCGTACATCCACGTTGATGGAGACTTCAACCCACGAAGAGTAACGGTTGCGCGAGTCCATGGAGGGCTCCACCCACGAAGGGTCCACGAAGAAGCATCCTTGTCTATCCCACCATGGCCATCGCCCACGAAGGACTTGCCTCACTTGGATAGATTTTCACGAAGTAGGCGATCTCCTTGCCCTGACAAACTCCTTGGTTCAACTCCACAATCTTGACGGAGGCTCCCAAGTGACACCTAACCAATCTAGGAGACACCACTCTTCAAAAGGTAATAGATGGTGTGTTGATGATGAACTCCTTGCTCTTGTGCTTCAAATGATAGTCTCCCCAACACTCAACTCTCTCTCACAGATTTGGCTATGCTGGAAAGATGATTTGAGTGGAAAGCAACTTGGGGAAGGCTAGAGATCAAGATTCTTGTGGTTGGATTGGAATATCTTGATCTCAACACATGAGTAGGTGGTTCTCTCTCAGAAAATGAATGCTGAAAGTGTAGGCACGTTTTGATTGTTCTCTCTCGAATGGAGAGGAGGGTGGAGGGATAGCCTCCACACAAAATCTAACCGTTACACACAAAAGAGCCAACCCGGTGAGACCGAATGTGTGAACTCGGTGAGACCGATTTAGTTCAAAATGCGAACGTTAGGATTTTCGGTGGGACCGACATGATCAACTCGGTGGGACCGATGTGCTAGGGTTAGGGCAAAACTTGATCTCGGTTTGACCAATTACTTCAACTCGGTGAGACCGATTTCAGTAACAAGTAAACAGAGAGTTGGTCAGGCAAACTCGGTGGGACCAATCGCTCCTTTCGGTGATACCGAAATGTTACGAAAGAGAAACAAAGAGTTTGCACTGCGAACTCGGTGGGACCGATCGCTCATTTCGGTGAGACCGAAATGTTACGAAGGGAAACAGAGAGTTTGCAATCCCATCTCGGTGAGACCGAGATCCCTATCGGTGAGACCGAACTGATTAGGGTTTCTGGCTATGGCTATGTCGAATGAACTCGGTGGCGCCGGATAAATCAAATCGGTGGGGCCGAGTTTGACTTTTAGGTTTAGGACATGTTTGGATTTGAGAAGATGGTTGAGGGCTTTGGAGCATATCACTAAGCATTTTGAGCAAGTAGACCATTAAGCAACACCCCATCCCCTTTTAATAGTATTGGCTTTTCTATGGACTCAATGTGATCTTGGATCACTAAAATAGAAATGAAGAATCTTGAGCTTTTGCCAATATTTGTCCTTAGCATTTTGAGGGGTCCACATCTCTAGTCCATGCCATGCCAATCATTGAACTTTCTGAAATAATCATCTTGAAAGGATATTAGTTCGACAAGCTATATGTTGTTATGAATTACCAAAACTACCCAGGAATTAGTTGCACTTTCAGGCCGCCGCCGTAAAATTCGAGCGTGAGTGCTCTACGACATTCAACTCCTCTGACGGCTATGTTCTTGAAGAAATGAGGCGACACGGTAGCTCGAGTCATCGACGAGTTCGTGGCAGCGCGGCAAGGAGATGCGGCAATACTGATGACGGCGGACGGCGATTAAAGAAATTTTGAGGTGGGAAGTCAGCGGGCCTGTGGGGGTCACCCGTCACCGGAGGCAAGGATCGCGATGGAGGAGGCGTCGGCATGGACGAGGCTGAGCGAGAGGAAGGGGCACGGGCAAGGAATTCTTTTAAAGCCAAGAACACTTCTCCTCATATGTTTTTTGGAGAGTCCAATCTATTAGGGGTTCAGTTAAGGGTTGACTTCTGTTAGAGATGCTAAACCAGTGCCATTTTCAAGACTTTGATCCGAGGCCCACATCATTCGAAGCTTGCCAAGGAATCATCAAAGGTGTCACCGTCCGTAGTGCCAAAGCTTTCCCTTTTGGATTCCGGAAGAAAATAGGTGGTCTGATTTCATTAAAAGATTACAGTAGAGAGAGTATATGGCTGTTGGTGTTGGGCAAGAAGCCAGCAGGAGCATGGTTGGTAAGAGCATCTCTAGCCGTTGGCCTCTCAGGACGCATAAAAATCGCCCCCTGGGGGCGAGCCGGCGATTCGTTCGGCGCTGGGGGCGGTTTTGCGCCCGGTCGTCGCCCCCAGCTCGCCCCCAGTCGTCGATTTTGGCCCACTTTTGAAGCCCCATTTCGGCGAAAAAGGCCCATATGGGCGAGAATAGGCCCATATTCGGCGTGGTTCGCCGTGGCTCGGCGTTCAATTATCAACATAAATATTTTTTTATCACATATTTCATCACAGAAAATTCAAATACTTCAACAAAATAGTTCAACAACAAATAGTTCAATACAAATTATATAGTTCAACAAATAAAAACTCATATTTCATCACACGTCGCGCCCGGTGTCGCCCTTGAGCCTCCATAGGTGCTCTATCAGATCTTGCTGCAGTTGATGATGCACCTGTGGGTCTCGGATCCCCTGACGCATACTGAGGTAGGCAGTCCAGGTTGCCGGTAGCTGGTGATCAACTTGGGCAAGAGGACCCTGCCTGTGGTATGGTTCAGTGTCAAACACTGGCTCTTCCTGCTCGCTCTCAATGATCATGTTGTGCAAGATGACACAACAGGTCATGATCTCCCACATTTGATCTTTCGACCAGGTCTGAGCGGGGTACCGGACAACAGCAAATCGAGATTGGAGCACACCAAATGCCCGCTCGACATCCTTCCTGCAAGCCTCCTGAATCTTCGCAAACCAGGCGTTCTTGACTCCAGGCACAGGGTTTTTGATGGTCTTCACAAATGTCGACCATCTAGGATAGATGCCATCAGCTAGATAGTACCCCTTGTTGTAGTGCCGCCCATTGATCTCGAAGTTCACCGGAGGAGAATGACCTTCAACAAGCTTGGCAAAGACAGGAGAGCACTGCAGCACGTTGATGTCATTGTGAGTTCCTGGCATACCAAAGAAGGAGTGCCAAATCCAGAGGTCCTGTGTGGCCACCGCCTCAAGTACCACACTGCAACCGCCTTTGGCGCCTTTGTACATCCCCTGCCAAGCAAATGGGCAATTCTTCCATTTCCAATGCATGCAGTCGATGCTTCCAAGCATCCCAGGAAATCCTCTTGCTGCATTCTGTGCTAGGATCCGAGAAGTGTCTTCCGCATTGGGTTTTCTCAAGTATTGCGGTCCAAAGACTGCCACCACTGCCCGATAGAACTTGTAGAAACACTCTATGCTGGTGGACTCGACCATGCGCCCATAGTCGTCCTGTGAGTCACCGGGAGCTCCTTATGCAAGCATCCTCATCACTGTCGTGCATTTCTGGACGGAGGTGAATCCAAATTTGCCGGTGCAATCCATCTTGCATTTGAAGTAGTTGTCGAACTCCCGGATGGAATTCACAATCCTGAGGAAAAGCTTTCTGCTCATCCGATAACGGCGCCGAAATATTCTGTCGCCGTGAAATGGAGCATCGGCGAAGTAGTCGGAGTAGAGCATGCAGTAGCCTTCGAGACGATGCCGGTTCTTTGCTTTCACCCGCCCTGGCGCCGAGTGTGACGCCCCCGATTTGACCGTACACTAATCATGCATGCAAATGTGTACGACCAAGATCAGGGACTCACGGGAAGATATCACAACACAACTCTAAAACAAAAATAAGTCATACAAGCTTCATAATACAAGCCAGGGGCCTCGAGGGCTCGAATACAAGTGCTCGATCACAGACGAGTCAGCGGAAGCAACAATATCTGAGTACAGACATAAGTTAAACAAGTTTGCCTTAAGAAGGCTAGCACAAAAGTAGCAACGATCGAAAAGGCAAGGCCTCCTGCCTGGGACCTTCTAACTACTCCTCGAAGCCGAACTCCATGTAGCATCATCCTCGGGATCTCTAGCTCCTGGACTCCAGCATCTGATTGAGACAATCCGGTATAGAAAAAGGGAAAAGAGGGAGAAAAGCAACCGTGAGTACTCATCCAAAGTACTCGCAAGCAAGGAGCTACACTACATATGCATGGGTATATGTGTAAAGGGGCATATCACTGGACTGAACTGCAGAATGCCAGAATAAGGGGGAATAGCTAGTCCTGTCGAAGACTACGCTTCTGGCCATCTCCATCTTGCAGCATATAGAAGAGGGTAGATTGAAGTCCTCCAAGTAGCATCGCATAGCATAATCCTACCCGGCAATCCCCTCCTCGTCGCCCTGTTAGAGAGCGATCACCGGGTTGTATCTGGCACTTAGAAGGGTGTATTTTATTTAGTATCCAGTTCTAGTTGTCATAAGGTCAAGGTACAACTCCGGGTCGTCCTTTTACCGAGGGACACGGCTATTCGAATAGATAAACTTCCCTGCAGGGGTGCACCACATAACCCAACACGCTCGATCCCATTTGGTCGGACACACTTTTCTGGGTCATGCCCGGCCTCGTAAGATCAACACGTCGCAGCCCCACCTAGGCTCAACAGAGAGGTCAGCACGCCGGTCTAAACCTATGCGCGCAGGGGTCTGGGCCCATCGCCCTATGCACACCTGCACGTTGCGTACGCGGCCGGAAGCAGACCTAGCCCCCTTAATACAAGCGCGAGCTTACGGTCCAATGCGGCGCGCGCCACTCAGTCGCTGACGTCAAAAGAGCTTCGGCTGATACCACAACGTCGGGATACCCATAACTACTCCCGCGTAGATGGTTAGTGCGTATAGACCAAATGGCCAGACTCAGATCAAATACCAAGATCTCGTTAAGCGAGTTAAGTATCTGCGAACGCCGACCAGGGCCAGGCCCACCTCTCTCCTAGGTGGTCTCAACCTGCCCTGTCGCTCCGCCACAAGTAACAGTCGGGAGCCGTCAGGAACCCAGGCCCACCTCTACCGGGATGGAGCCACCTGTCCGTTCAGCCCCCTCATCAGAATCACTTGCGGGTACTCCTCGAGCCGACCCGACTTTAGTCACCACATGTGTCATGTATATAAAGTATATAGTATATACCCGTGATCACCTCCCGAAGTGATCACGGCCCAGTAGTATAGCATGGCAGACGGACAAGAGTGTAGGGCCACTGATGGAACACTAGCATCCTATACTAAGCATGTAGGATTTCAGGTAAAGGTAACAACTGTAGCATCAATGACAGGCTATGCATCAGGATAGGATTAACGGAAAGCAGTAACATGCTACACTACTCTAATGCAAGCAGTATAGAGAAGAATAGGCGATATCTGGTGATCAAGGGGGGGGGGCTTGCCTGGTTGCTCAGACAAGAAGGAGGGGTCATCGGTGACGTAGTCGACCACAGGGGCATCAGCATCGTCACGGGGTCTACCGAAGAGAAGAGGAAGAGAAACAGTAAATACATAGCAAGCAAGTGCATAACAAGACAACAGGCAGAGCTAGACGTGTTCTAACGCGGTATGAGGTGATACCGGTGAAGGGGGGAGACATCCGGGAAAGTATCCCCGGTGTTTCTTGTTTTCGGACAGACGGACCGGAGGGGGAAAGTTGCGAGTTCGATAGGTTAGGGAGGTGTGGTGGACGAACGGACTGCGTATCCGGATTCGTCTCGTCGTTCTGAGCAACTTTCATGTACAAAGTTTTTTCATCCGAGCTACGGATTATTTTATATTAATTTATAAAGATTTAAATTATTTCTAGAATTAATAGAATTAATTCAATTAGAAAATTAATTATGACGTCAGCATGAGGTCAGCATGATGTCATCAGTCAACCATCTGTTGACTGGGTCAACAGACGCGTGGGTCCCGTTCGTCATAGTCTCAGGTTAACTAAATAGTAGTTAGTTTTTATTAATTGAATAATTAGTTTTAATTATTTAATTAAACAGATTAATTAAGTTAATTAACTAAATTTTATTATTATTATTGTTATAACTTTATTTTATTTTTTATTTTATTTTTATTTTATTATTATCTTTTTTTTAATCATTTTTTTGTTCCCAGGGGCGTGGGCCCCGTTTGTCATTGGCTCCTACCTTTTAACAGGGTCTTGTTTTAATTTAATTTACCCTAATTAGTAGGTGGGGCCCTGCTGTTAGTGTCTATTAGAGGTTAGCTAGTTTGGCTAATTAGATTAGTTCCTAATCTAATCTGCTGGGGCCCGCGTGTCGATGGCACGTGCTGCTCACGCACGAGCACACCTAGAGGCGGGGCGCCGGCGGTTGGCGAACGTGGCCTACGGCCACGGTGGAACGGCTCCGGTGAACCACGGCGGAGGGGCTCCGGGAAGCTACGAGAGCAGCGGCGGCTGGAGCCGTCGCGGGCGGGGCCAGCGGCAGGTAACACGGCCGGGCGGGGCACGGGCGGAGGCGGGGGCCCGACGGGAGCGGCGGCGGTGAGCACGCACAGGGATGGTGCGCGGGTCTGTGGGGACCGAGCGCGGCCACGGCGTTGGGACGGAGGGGGGAAGACGGACGGGGCCCGACGGGGAGCTCACCCCCGTTGAAGAGAAGAGGCGGCGAGGCGCGGGGAGGACCGACGAAGGAGAGGCGGGGACGACGCGGTCCGGCGAGGGAGAGGCCGGGGAGGACGACGGCGAGCTCCGCGCGGCGGTGGCCTCGGGGCCGAGTCCCAGTTCCAGATCAACGGCGGCGCGCGGACGGGCGACGGCCACGGCTCTGGCGGGAGCCGTGCGAGGGAGAGAAGGGGCGCAGAGGAGTCCGGCGTGGGGAGGAGACGAGGAGGCGCCGGCGGTGAAGGGGCGTAGGGACGGCGGGGAAAAGTCCGGCGAGGCGGTCCCGGGCGGCGGCGAGCGCTGGGCGTCGGGGTCGACGGGATCGGGGCCGATCCCGATCCAGAGGGGGGGGAAGGGGATCGTGGGGGTTAGGGTTTCGGGGGTGGGAGGGATAAGGAGGCCCGACTGGGCCTGGTGGGCCGGCCGGTGCGGCGGCCAGCTGGGCTGTTCGGTCCAGCTTGGGGGGTTGTTTTATTTCTTTTCTTTTTTTTCTGTTTTCTTTTCTTTATCTATTTTTCTTTTAGTTTTGTAAAATTTATCACCAGCACCTAACTTAGTATTTGTAAATATACTACTGCCACAATAACTTGGGCACCTAGCTAAAATAATTTAGTATTTTGTAAAATATAATAGGGGTATAATTAATTGTTTATGCTGTTGTTTTAATCACTTTGGGGTATTTAATTATTTTACAAAGATGTTATTTCTCCACCAATAATATCCATGATTTATTTTTCACATTGAGAACATTTTAGTTTTGACTTTTGAAAACTTTAGTTGTTTGACTCGAATTTGAATTTGAATTTTGAATCGTTTTTTGAACTAACCCGAGGTTAACTAAGTGATCATGGTGACGTGGCATCGTTAGCAGAGTTTTACTGTAACTTGATTATCCGGGCGTCACACCGAGCCACCTCGCCGCGGCTTTTCATTGCTCGCCAGCAGCTGGGCGAGGGCGGCGAGCACCATGAGATGCTCTTCTTCCTGGACGTCGGCCTCGGCTTCCTCCTCCAGCAGCGCGGCGAGCACTTCCTCGTCATCCGAGTCCATTGCCGAGGCAGGCAAATCGCCGAACACCTTGCACGTGGTGGGCGTGCACCCGTCGCTAAACTGCCCCTCCGCGGCCGGAAACGCCAAGCTGGTGTCGGAGGGGCTGCCGCGGCGATCCTTTGCTATTTTTCCGGCGGGGAATGGCTATCTACCGGTGAAGGGCGGCGGGGCGGCGCCGGGATATACCTAGTGGCGGCCGAGAGCACGGGGGGTGGGAGGCGAGTCGGGGAAGAAAATCTTGACTTTTCACCTGACGGCGTGGGCCAGCCGCGCTTTTCCCTTGCGCCGGAGCCCCCAAGCGCCCCTCAGCGCGCCGGGTTCGGCCTGCGGCCGCCGGGCGGAAAAAAGGGCCGAACCGGCGCTTTTCGTCGTCCTGGGGACGCGACTGGGCCGTTTTTTTGGCGCCAGCGCCGAAAAAGTCGCCTGGGGAGGCCTGTTAGGGACGCGGCTGGAGATGCTCTAACAAGTACTTGTACGCTTAACATCATCACATATCGAGTTAATTTCTTTTCTGAGCAGACAACATCACGTATCACATTCACGCGTTGCAAAGCCAACTGGCCGAGATGATGTGCTTTATTACCGTACCGTGGACGAACAGATACCACACGAGATTTCAAAAAAGGTATACCACACGAGATTTCAAAAAAGGTATACAGTACAAATGAATGCAAACGGTCATGTGAAATGTATACGTGCCAACTAACCTGTCACGCTCAACGTTAAAGAACATACCAACTCATTAATCATATGCATCATAAGGGCGGAGTAAAGCTCGCCGGCAAGTACGTGAGCTTGCCCTCACTGACATGTTGCTTGGGGCCAGGAACTACGGGTGTGTTTGGTAGCATGTATGGGCCTAGTATAGTTGTTCTCCTCTCATACATGCTGAGTGTAGACATGCTGAGTCCATGCAGTTGCTGTTGTTTGGCAGCGATGTATGTGCTGAGACATGCTGAGCTGAGACTTTGTTTGACAGCCTGCATGTGTTTAGACATGCTGAACAATTTCAAATTCCAAATTTTTTTTTTGAATGATGAACAAAATCGGAAAAATATGAACACAAATTTAAACATAGTTTGAAAATTTACAATTTTTGAAATTCTATTTTCTAAAAAAAATTAAATAAATTTTGAAATTCTGAACTTTTTTGAAAATTTGAACATATTTAAAATTCCAAGCTTTTCTGAAAATTTAAACAAAATTTGAAAATTGAATATTTTATAAAAATTTAAATAAATTTGAAATTCTGGTTTTTTTCAAAATTCAAACAATTTTTTATTTTTTTAATTCCGAACATTGTTGATTTTTTAAAAAATATTGAAATTATGAACTTTTTTGAAAATGTAAACAATTCTGAAATCCTAAAAAATTTCAAAAATTTAAAGAAATTTCGAAATTCGAAAATTTTAAAATTCTAAACATTTTTTGAAAATATAAACATATCTGGACGTGGTCTGGTGGGTGGGGACGAGTGTCAGGACCAGCATGGCTGCCTCCATGCACCCTGTCTGGGGTGCATGAGATGAGCATAGCTGAGGGCCCTTTTATGCATCAGATGAGCATAGCCCATGTGAGCTCATGCACCCTACCAAACAAGCAAAAGTGGGTCGGATTGGGAACTTTTACCTTCATGCACCCTACCAAACACACTCTACATAGCTCGCGGAAATCAAATTCAGCTCTTGGGAGCATAGCCCACCAAAAATGTTTTTTGCAAATGTTAAAAACATTTTAAAAAATAGATGTGTTCATTGTCACACCAAAATGCTACCTGTAAATTTTTAGAAGGAAAACTTAAGTACTTTGATATGTATAAAGAAAAAACAAATCAAACGACAAATGTTACCTCTAAATGTTATACTTATTTTTGTTTTTTTACCGACAAAGCACCGTAATCCGTTTCACATAAGAATTGACAAGCACACTTGTTACACTAAAAGAACATCCACAATTTTTTTTAAATTACATTTTATTTATTATTTATTTTGGATTTACTGTTCATCCGTCAAAACGATCTTCGTGGATCTGCCCGCTGTCATTCCACATCGACATGAACCAACTCACCGCATGCACTACGTCCCCGGGGTCATAAATATTCGTCTTCACATTCCTTCTTATTCCTCTGCCAGCCAGGTCTACGATTCCTTTTCCCCTCGTCATCCCTTCCTGCACGTTTCCAATCACTTCTTCCTAATCGGCGGTTGAATCTATAGTCGTCATTGCACTGGCTGCATCAATCCAGGATGAAAGCTGGGTTTTAGGACCGTGGAGCCCTGGCTCCGCCTCCGGATATGTGCCAACATGTGAGCTTTGCAGGGAGATTATAACCTATAAAGAACAGGAGTGAAGGTTATTGTAGCTAGCTGACACGTGCATCTTGCATATCAGCCGTACTTAACAACAATTCTTGCACCATTGTAGCTATTCACTTAAATAACCAAATATTGCACAAAACCTTATGTCAAAATAGACGACAACCACGAGTGGAGCCCCGTTCCTCTTGTTCGACCAAATTTTTCTCCGGTGCCAATGACTGATCAAGCGTCCATCTATTGTGCATGTGCGTCATATTGCCCATCTAGCATTAGTTTTAGCCACTAAGGGGTGAACATCGCCCTCAAC
This sequence comes from Aegilops tauschii subsp. strangulata, assembly GCF_002575655.3. NCBI lineage: Eukaryota > Viridiplantae > Streptophyta > Magnoliopsida > Poales > Poaceae > Aegilops > Aegilops tauschii. The sequence goes on from NC_053036.3 coordinate 529,795,469, forward strand.
ATTGCCATCACCGGTCAACCACCTCCTCCCCTTCTTCCTTGTACTCCCCAGATCACTCCTCCCACCACTTGTCGTTCCTAGGGTACAACGGTGGCGAAAGATTCGCTCAATAGAGCGTCAACACAAATGTTCAAGATCTAAATGTTACGTTGCATGGTGTTTTACCGATCATGCAACCTTTTTCTTGGTGGCGGCAGGATGATGACCCCATAGTTTCAAAGATACGCTCATCACATATTTTACATAGTTTTAATTTTTTTTTCTTTTATAACATGCTATCATGCATATGAAGGGTTTGCTAAAAGGTTCCGAGCTCAGCTGACCACACATCTACAGGGTGGATTCACCATTGCCGAGGGTATAATCATGGCGAACTGTTTGCACAATAAAACCTCAACACAAATGTTTAACATCTAAGTTTAGGATCTACTCCCTCTATAACTTAATATAGGACGTTTTTCGACACTCTTTCGGACTCTAAAAACATCTTGTAAAAAGTTAACAGGGGAGTAAATACAAATTTTCTTTCAGGGATTAACCGATTTTTCTTTTTACATGCCATCACTCGTCAGACAACCTTTAGAATATTTTAAACCTGGCCGGGCTAGCCATCACATGGCCCTACTCTGGCTCAGACATAGGGTCTATAGTGCCACATCCACATGACATGAGGTAATCAAGTGTACTCGATGACGCACGCAATTATGAAGTTAGGGGCCTCACAGATTTAGGGCCCTATTGCCCACACTATTCATGGGTACGTACGTCCATTGCCATCATGAACGCACTTATCATCCACATCCACATAAAACCCAAAGTCCAAGCAAGCAAAAGAAGAGAATGGATCCATCGCTCTCCCTCAAGACGAGAAGCATCTCAAGCTAGCTTCCACCCCACTATTACCCCAAAGAATACCACCATTAGCTTAGCTGACACTGTCACACACACACACAAACACACAAGCAGAACAAAAGGGAGCAGCCAGCCAGCAGAGAGAGATCTCCACCGCAAGGGAAAGAATCACGAAAAGGGGCAGGGAAAGGAGGAGGGAGCGCCCAAGCACAAACTTTCTCCCGAGGGCACCAAACCCTACCAATCCGCCGTATAATCCCCCGGGAATTCCTCCCCCATTGCTCCCCGGAGCCGAGCGCGCCGCCGGAGCGGAGCAATGCCGAGGAAGCTCGTCAATGCCGTCCTCTTCGCGGTCCTGGGCGTCGTGGTCGCGCTCTTCCTCTGCTACTCCGTCCGCTGCTACCGCCGCCGCCGCCGCCGCGGCCGCGCGGTGCTGCCCTCGCACGGGGCCAGGGCCGACCGCTTCCAGGCGGGCGGGTCCAGCGCCTACGGCTCCGGCGTCGGGGAGGAGCTGCTCACGTTCCCCGGCGGCGAGGGGCTCACCGTGGCCGCCATCCTCGAGGCGCCCGGCGAGGTGGTCGCCAAGTCGGCGCACAGCACGCTCTACCGCGCCGGGCTCAGCGCCGGCGAGGCCGTGGCGCTGCTCCGGTTCCTCCGGCCCGTCTGCTCCGCGGGCGCCGAGGAGGCGGCGGCCGCCGCGCGGCTGCTCGGCGCCGTGCAGCACCCGAATCTCGTGCCGATCCGCGCGCTCTACGTCGGCCCGCGTGGGGAGAAGCTGCTCGTGCACCCCTTCTACGCCGCCGGCTCGCTCCGCCGCTTCTTGCAAGGTTTGCCCTTTACTTTCGTTGCTCCATAGCGTGCAATTACTTCCACTGCCTTGCTTTCAAGCCAAGTTTACCTTGAGTAAGACTAATCCTGCGAAATACTCCGTCATAATTAGCTGAAACTGTAGTAAATTTGATGATTTATGTGCCATCATGATTAGCTCTGGCTCGTCTCTGGTTTCCCAGAAAATTAACTGAAAACCATCTCTCTTTGATTTGATCGATTATTCTGCTCATCTGATTCAGATTTAGCACGAATGCGTACTTCCAATAATGCTGCAAGGATTGAGCAACAGCCTTGCAGAGTGATTTTTGTTACCTTTAGTCATGTCTCTTCACTGCTACACTTTGTACTTTTGTCGTGAAGTTTACTAGACAACGGGACAGCTCAATAGTTAATAAAGGTGTTTGTGAACTTTTACTGGTCGGAGTTGTTGGCTGGGACACTTTGCTTAGCATGATCTTCATGTTTCTGAAGGACATATGAACATTGGGTCACCTGTAGCAACCTCATTTGATTTTCGGTGTTGATCTGTGTTGTTCAGTTATATATCAAATCAGTGTTTCTGGGGAAACATTTAATTCCTAGCATATTTAACGATTTATTTCATTATTAAAGAGAAATGCTTTCTTCCCTGAAAAAAAAAAGAGAAATGCTTTCTTATATGAAGTGTTTGCAAGACTACTTTTATGGCATTTATGAGGTTGATTTTTCTGAGCTGTTTGTGCTCCCTGCATCTTTCAGCTCTCATTTTCAGTGGAGTTGTTGAATTATATGCTCTTATTGGACATGTGTTATGTGTTGATCCATCAATTGATCACATTGAGAAAGACTAATAAAGATGATGATTATCTTTTACAGAAAACAATTTCTGTGGTTTTTGACCTTTTGTTGTCAATAACTTTTGAGGTGTATTTGATCTTTTTGAGGGTTTGAAAAGGACATGTCCAAATGGTCCTCTATGCTGCTACATTTCTTGTACGATTGCAAGCTGGTTCCCTACCACAAGGTTCTGGTTTGAACAGTTTCAAATTTTATGACTCTATTGCATTTATATTGTACTGCACGATTGAGTTGAAAATGTGTCGGCCTTTACGTTGGACTGCCAGTCCGCTCTTACCATGAGATTTTCCCACTACTGGTGTCAACACGTCAGTAACTTTGCTAGTTACTGTCAGATCTCAAATCATGATATACTAGCATCTAAACAAAAAAACTCCATGCATTCTCTGGACTGTCTGACATTTCCCGTTTAAATTTTACCTGCAGAGGGAATCAATGATTCACAGAGATGGGAGATAATCTGCAAGCTATCCATCGGCATCGTCAAGGGGCTGGACCACCTTCACACAAGATCGCAGAAGCCGATCATCCATGGCAACCTCAAGACAAGCAACATCATGCTCGACGCCGATTTCCAGCCCAGGGTATCAGACTTCGGGCTCTACCTCCTGCTGAACCCCGCTGCCGCGCAGGACATGCTCGAGACCGCCGCGGTGCAAGGCTACAAGGCCCCTGAGCTGATCAAGATGAGGGAGGTCACGAGGGAGAGCGACGTGTACAGCCTGGGGGTGATCCTGCTGGAAATGCTTGCTCAGAAGGAGGCGGCGAATGACAGCCCGAATGCGCGTGACATCCACTTGCCCGCCTCGTTCAAGGATCTGGTCCTCGAGAGGAAGATCGCCGACGCGTTCGGTTCCGGGCTGATCCAGCAGAGTAAGAACTCAGGGAATGAGGCGAAGCTCAACGCGTTCTTCGAGCTCGCGACGGCTTGCTGCAACCCTTCGCCGTCCTTGAGACCGGACTCGAAACGGATCCTGAAGAGGCTGGAGGAGATATCAAGGTGACCGAAACACGCCGAATGTCGGATTACTCGCGTACTAATTAGAAGGTGTTAAACTATATACCAGCAGCAGGGTAGTATTAGTATTTATAAGTGTATTACCCGTTTGTTATTTCATAGAGGGTTTGTACTACCAGAACTGGAGAGTGATAGGGGGTTACCGGTCTGTATAGCTTCCGTGGACTTTAAAGCTCAAGCTTTCGACAAATGAGGCGTAAGGTTCTTCTGACTGTATTCTGTAGACCTCACCTGAATTATACTCTCTCTGTAAACTAATATAAGAACGTTTAGATCACTATGTATGGATCCTTCATCTTTTGAACTTGCGGAGGTGGTTGTTTGCACTGGTCACTCACAAGGTCACTTTCCTGGCTGTTGTATGTGACTCCTTGTTCCAAATGGGCACCGATCAACGGGGGGTGTCGCCCCTTTTGGCAGCACTAAGCGGCGACATCTTCTTGTCGACATCTCTTTACTGTTGGATTGCCGGCCTCAAACGTTGGCCTTTTGGCCGGACCCAAACATGCATGCCAACCTCTGCTCTAGTGTCTGTAGGACTGGACGGCTACCTGCAATGTTTGTTGAATCTACCCTCCCATGTCCTTTCAGTGCTAAAACGTCTGGCTTTTAACCATTTACACCGGCACCGTGGTCACAAGAACAGTACGACTCGCTGGGTCTGAAAACGCAGTTTTGCAATTTTGGCCCAGAGGAGAGTAAAACCTAGAGTTGGTAAATTTTTATTTGTTTTAACACCGGCTACAGAAATCCTTGGCTAAGGGCCAAATCTGGGTTCAGTGTTCAGTATGTGAAAGAGACATGCCACAGAAGAGATCAGGCGGCCACCATGTGGCCGTGGTCATCCATCACCATCTGATGGGAAACGCCACCTTGCGATGACAGTGTCAGAAGCTGATTCCGCGTGATCCGTATAGCTGGCTGGATAAACAATTCCGCGATCTTGACTCCGCCACAGCGTTCACAGAATATAGCAACTGGATTTACCGGGAGCACATGAAGAAATCTACAGAACTCGAGAGGCCTCCATGTGCTCATGTTCCTGGCACGTGCTTTACCACCGTGCATGTTGCACAGTCCCTAAAGTCACTCTGCACCGCAGTACAGCCAACCAACTCTGACAGTGCATGACAGTTGAGCATACATACAGTGTAAACGACCAACAGTAGGAGCCCGATGTTCACACGTCGGTGTTTAGAATAAGCATTCAGTAGCAAGGCCCGGACAGAAGAATTAAATAGCTCACACATGTATAAACAACAAAATAGTTCAACTCGAAGCCATCCATCCTGTGTAGTTTACATACAACAACAAGCAAGATCAAAGCGATAGTTCAACTCGAAGCCATCCATCATGTGTAGTTTACGTACAAGAAGAAGCAAGATCAAAGCGACTACCAGCAGGGGCTGCGTATTAGTTCACTTCACTGGCGCGAGGACTCTGGGGAGAGATCACAGGTACTCCCGGAGGCTCTCGCCGCTGAGGGTCTCCATCTCTTTGAGTATCTCCTGGGACAGCGTTTTGACAGGAAGCTCGACGTCCTCGAGCAGTTCGCCCAGGAACGGGATGGTCTCCGGGACCAGAGCCACGTACTCCTCCTTCAGGTGTTGGACCATGTACCTCACCACCTTCAGGCCCAGCATCTTAGGGCGGACATTGTCACTCCTTGTCTGCATCAGCACCTGCAGTTTAACAATGACAAAATTAAGCCAGTTAGCACCAGCAAGTCTTTGGTCTGGTCTCTGGTTAAAATATTGCTACGAGATTCGAGTGTATTATAAGAAATCACCAAATAGTTATCAATTAGTTCAGTTAGCTGCTACAATTCAAGAAGTACTCGTGTATTGCTTGGTTCCTACCTCATGGTTAAGAGGCTTCCACAGAACATCTGATCGCGCAGTCACTGCCATTTGTCCCAAGCATGAGACAAGAATTTCATCCACTTCCTCAACTGATGGAGCGTCTGGAACTGAATCAAGAGATTCAGGCGGTTCCGCAACAAACTGAGAAACAATGGGCTTCAAAAGAGTCTGCAGATAGCCAAGATATAAACAAAAAATGTCACAATCAAAATGAAAAGATTATCAGGAGCAGAGAAGGTAAACGGGCAAAGAATATAAGAAACATTTCCTGGTTATGCTACAAGCAACTTAAAGGATGCCCTTTCTACCACCTGATTATGACATCAAAACAAGGCAGAAGGACATTTGCCTAGCACATTATAATTTTTTGTTGGCTGGCAAAAGCATGCAAGATATGAAATTGATCTTGTGCGAACCTGTAGACAGTAGACCCATATATAAATAATACAAAGAAACTAACCTGGAAATTGGAGGAATCTAGGATCTTCTGATCATTGTCGTAAAGAAAGCACTTGTGCAATGATTTCAGTATCAGTGCTCTCAAGTTCCACAGCTTCTGTCCTGACAAACTATCCTTATATTTGACTATATCGTCTCCAAGTTTAGCCTTCTTCTTTCGCTTGGAACTGATCAAGACACCATCTTCTGATAGATATTGTACCGATCCCTCAAGTAGGTACTTGAAGTAAGGTGTAAACAAGGACCTTCATAGACAAATGATATAAACAAGATAAGAAGCAAATTCATATGCGCAAATTGAACAAACTAACATCAGGCAAATCATTGACACGGGTTTCAATATTTCCAGCAAAAGACGCAAGGTCTGAAAACCATTTATGTTGTTCGGTGATTTGCCAATACACAATGTGATAGGAATACCTGTGTTGTTCAGCGAGCTTGTTGACCAACTTGTAGAAAACAATTGCACGGTCCATACTTCTCTTTGATGTTGACTGATCAACTTCAGACTCTGCCCATTCAAGAGTACGAAGGAAAACAGGCCTAAAAGTGGACTCGGTAAGCTTCATCGTAAGAGTGATAATGGTGTGGATAATACTTTGCTCAACTAAATTTATATTCTTCAAGGAGTCCAGATTCTGACGACGGAGATCAAGAGCTTCCAAACAGTGTTCATATATTTTTGTATGGTAAGTTCCTACAGCCAGCCGATCCATTGTACCAACTACATTTGCAAGCATTTGGAACGACAATGACAGGCTTGCATCTCCACATTTGGTAGCACTAGAATACAAATTCAGTAAAGGTGGAAGAATAAGCCGAACCTGCAATACAAATATTTCCATTAGACTCGGAATATAAAGCACATTAATTGTCCATCATATCACTGAGAAAACAATACATGATATGTTTAGAAGGAACATACTGGAACTGTCTCGGTCAGTAGGCCCCGAACATCTGCTGCTTTTACATCCAACTTTGAATCAATTTGAGTAGCACATTCAGGATGCAATATCACGAGATCCAGTATTTCTTCCAAATATGGACTAACAAATTCCCCAAGCTTTTGCACAATCACCTGAATAGTTGTAAGTACGGATAGCAACATACTTACAGATTGGTTTGAAAGGCTGGCATCAGTTCTCGGAGAACCATGAGCATATTTTCCACTAGGGCAACATGACACTAGATGTGCTCTCTGCAGCATATTTTTCATGATAAGTGGAAGCTGAGGTAATGCTTTTGATCCTAGCACGTTAATCAGAGACCCTGCGGTATTTATTAACCCGGAAGAAGTGACAGAATCACCAGAGCTGATGTGACTAATGATTGTCGCAAGGCACTTGCTATATGCAGGATTTTCAGAGGGATATTCTTTCGCTAGTGTTTCGAGTGAAGAAATAGCAGCAATTTTCACAGATGTGTCCGACTCTCTATCAATCAACTCTAGAATCTTGTAGCACAGCTCGCTGAAATAAGGGCAAGAGCTCTTGTCCACTTGGAGTGCAGTAGACAGAGAGCTGCGCTTCAGTTTTCTTGCTTTCCTTTGCTTGTTCTGGACCATGTTATTCACCCTTGCAGTTTCACACAATATTCCAAGTGTCTGTTTACAAAGTACAGGGGCAGTCAAGTGGGGCAAAGTTGGCTTTAAAGAACATAATCAATGAACAGAACAACAAAGATACCTTTCTTTTCACAAGACCTTCTGGATGTTCTAACAACCGAGTAATTCCTTTGAAATATGTTGAAGCATGCATCCATCCCGTAATTATTTTCAGAACAGTATTTGAATTGTTCCTGACTTCCTTTAGAATATCACCAGAAATGTCCCCTTTTTTGTCTTTGACAGACACAGTGCACAAGACAACTTCCTCCATGAGTGTTCCAAGAGAATTCTACAACAGCCATGAATACGAATAAGGAATGGATAAATCAAGAATACGATTTTTTTAAGGCAAAACACTATTTGATAGAAATGCATAAAACAACAGGAGTTCTAACTGGAGCAGACAGAGCTAAAATAGGAATAACAACAACAGAAAAGCAACAAAGCCACAATTTCGACCAAATGAAATACCTGGATAGAATTAGCAGCTTCCTCAGCTTCAAGCTCAAATCTCAACTCTGTATCTTGCAGCTTAAGTAGAATAAACTGCAACGCCAAATGTAGCATAGGAAGTAAAACTTGTTTCTGATGCACCTTGATTTCTTGTAGTAGCTTACACAGACAAGGAAACCATAATTTATAGGAACATTGGCCCGTCATATTGACTGCCAGACCATATTCCCACTCCTGTGACATGGCACTCAAGGATAGGACACAATGACTCTTCTTGTGTTTCGAAAGAGAGTGTGAACCCCGCTCAATCAATGTGTACAATAGATACATGATCACGGTACTCAAACTATTTTCACCTAGGGTCCTCAAAAGGTACATCATGAGGGTCACACGCCTATGTTCGGCAACATCAGTCAAAGATTTAATGAATATCTGCAGAAACATAAATATGCATAATCCATTAAATATTGTTATATTCACAGGAAAATGTATAAGCCAACAGAGAACGTCAAAGAAAAATAGAGAACCTGAAGAAGCTTTTCTATACTTGTGGTCTTTGATAGCCAACATGGCACTAGTACAGATAATAAATCCTCCATAACATGTTGCGAGTGGCTATCCTCCTTCAAAATTGAAATGCAGAAAAAGGGTTAAGTGTGTATAGGACAAGCTAAGTGAGGGATAATGCAAAGAATATAAAACAACATTAACTTTCAGAAGCTTTAAAAAAAAACAAGTATAAAGATCCTGTTTGATTCGCTTCAAAAAAATAAACAACCTACGCTAACATTTAGGGCCTCTTTTGATTCACAAGATTCCAAACATATGATAGCAATGTGACGCTCACTTGAATCTTAGAGTTAAATTTAAATAAAGTTTGTTTGGTTGCACCATAACAAAAACAATGTATTCTTTGAGGTTTGAGTCAATGGAAATTTTCCTACGAAATGTAGTGCAATGGAATCCTTGAAAGTACTCCTACATGATACAATCCTACAAACCAAATAACCCCCGTGGGGAAAATTCCTTCAAGCTGATAGGCTTACTAGTACGAATTGGTTAGCAAAAATTAAGGTGAACCCCCTCCGTCTCAAAATAAGTGTCTCAACATTAGTACAACTTTTGACGAAGGGAGTACAAACTAAAGAAATGCTTCAAGAAGGTCCATGGATAGCAAACTGCACTAGGCTCAGATTGCCCCCGGAAAATTGAACAAACCTGTTTCACTGCATCCCCAATAGCAACAAACAGATCAATAATATTTTCTGAAACCAGCTGTGGGAATGCCTTTGCTAAGGATGCAATCAACGACAATCCATGATTACGAGTTCCTACATCCTCCGTGGACCTTATGAAATTGATAAGGAGGTTTACATTTCCATTGTTGAGCAGATTATCCTGCAGAAACACAAATTTTCATGAAATAAAAAAAAACAGAAGTCCAAGTTTTTACAACATAGCAAGAGTAAGAGGTTATAAATCAGTCTAGTAGATTACTTGGTAGCCCGATTGTAGTGTATCAATGATATCTTTGAGTGTCAGCAGTACCAACTGCTGGGTTTCTTTTACAAAACTGGGTACATCAAGAGTTTCAGAAGAGCCTTTGTTATATTGACAAACTATCCCTGAAATCCATTGATCGGAAAGAAGCTTTGATAGAATCTGGCAAAGTGGTTGGAGTAAACATAGCCTGCATGAAAAATGACAGCATATTAGAATTGCATATCAGAACTACAGAACATAGATTTTTTAAAATTAAGTGTTATAGTGCCAGACCTTTCATTCACATTCTTCATAAGAAAAAGAATATCCAGAAGAGAAACGAGAATAGAAGACACAGGGTGTTCTCCAAAATACTCTTCAAAATGGTTATCACGGTTAAGATTCTCTGATCTCTTTATTCTCTTTGGATTTCCTCTCTCATCACCGTGCGCTACAACCAATTCAATAAATTTCACAAAAGTGGAGGCATGAACCTGTCATGAGTTGAATTAGAAATCAGCTAAAAATGATTAAAAGTGATACAAAAATTGTACAAACAGCATGCACGAAAATACATGCAAACACTTGGGAGAATTGTTAACAAATAGCAACTCTGAAAAGAATCCATTCAGGTGTACATAGTTACAAGCCTATGCTCATCTTAAGAAAAGGAAACAGAAGTACAACATTTGGAAAGGCAGTTTGGTGCTGAAAGAGTGACAACTGCTGTGTTCAAGCAACCAGATTTAAATACGTTTTACACCGGATTTCAGAGCATTAGATAGATCTTTTTCGTACATTAATGGGTGTGTTTGGACCTCTGACACACTAATTTTGCTTGGCCAAAATAAGTGAATATGAATGAAATAAATAGAATACAGGATATGGATACAAACATTAATTCGCAGTAGAGCATCTCGTGTTGCATTTCGAATTTCCAAATTCTCAGCTCGAAACAGAGAAATAAGTAGCCCAAATACTTTATCCTGCAAAAGTGAGAATACATTCAAGTTTAGTTTATCTTAATACCACATGAAGGGAAAGACAATAATAGATCAGAGAGAAAGATATGGGCAGAAAGGAATTGAGATCAATCACATGCCAGAACAATACAAGCATGTGAAAGATGATCGTATATACAATCTGTGAACAAAACAAATGCCAAGAAAGATCGTGTGACTAGTTAAATAAGAATGCTCTAGTACATGGTAACAGGCAGAAATAACTTGTTCAAGCACTGTCTGGAAGAATGGTAGTTCTCTTGGCAAATTTCCCAAACTAAATACCAAAATTTTACCAAGAAATACTCCCCTTCAAAACAGACCCCTAGTGTACTTGTTTACACAAGAAAATAAGATAGTTCCATGTAGAGAGCTTCAATCCAACACTTGGCAAACAATTTGCTGCCGCATTCAGCAGAAACCCAGGAAACATGATTACTGACTGTTACATCAGCACACCATGATTATTGTAGAGAACTTCTATTTAAGTTAATGTAGGAGCACAAGAAACCAATTTGGTTCACATCAATGATTGCACAGATTGGAAGACCATGAATTACTGCTAAAATACCATCTTTTTTGCAGAACTACAATGTACATGATGCCTATGTTGGTGTGCTCAATAAATGAAATTCCCGAAATTCCAGTACATGCTCAGATGGGTTGGGTAAATGTATAATCCCACCAACTAGGTCCAAGTCCATTCAATGTTGAATGTAAACTAGCCCATTCAATGTTGTCCCTATATTTCAACTTAAATGTGCGAATAACTGAAGTTTCACCAAGCGAACAATGGCATACAAAATTATAGGGCAAACATAAACCTTAGTATCGTTCTTCAAATTTTCAAAGAATACTGGTTGAAGATTTTGCAGGGCAGTTAGACATGGCATCACGGCAACAGGATCTTCGTGAGACAAACCATCAACCTGAAGTTGCATAATGTCAAAGTTAATCTCAGCAGATTTGCATAATGTCAAAGTTAATCTCAGCAGATATATTTGTAATTTTCACTTGATTGAAAGTTTGTTCACCTTTAAAGCTTTCAATAGAGCCTCAAATGTCTCAGAACCAAAATTTGTTTGATCTTCCACTGCGAACAAAACCTACAGAATGATAGTAATTAACACACCCACAACAAATATGAACTAAGGCAGTCCTGCTGAACGGATGTATTTATTACCTCCAAAAGCAAGCACAATATTTGTGTTTCATGAGTAGTCAGGATCTGCTTAGAATCATGCCCACTTTGATGCTGACTACGACGGTCCAGAAGATACAAGAACAAAGATTTAACCTCTTCTGCCTTAAATAAAATGCTTCCTACTCCTTTCAGGGCTGACAGAACCATCAGCTGCAATAACATTATAATATCAACTGACATCCAAATCTAACAGAAGGGTTGTTCATATTTACTAGTTTTCAGCTTTTGTGTGGTATTGAGTGACAAGGATGATGTGAGTGAATATTATGGTGTGTGGGGTTTGATACTCTGTTGACATGTATGCCATATCAAGCTGGATCGATTTACCAACACTGCAGAAGAAACTAACCTTTCCATAAGGAGAGAGCTTCAAAGAAGAGTGCAAGATGAAATTAAGGATAGCATCTTTGGTCGGCTGATCAATTCTGAAAAAAGAGACACACGAGCTTATTACACATCCCTATCAAAATAGACACACGTGTGCTTCCATTAAATGCAATTAATTCTTGACGATAAACCTATGGTATGCTGTTATAAAAAATGTTACGTTCAAATCTTCAGAAAATCCTCGCATGTCCGCAGAATGCTACTATTTCTGGTTGCTCCACTTTCTTGTTACCACACTTACAGTACACACATCTGATTTGTCAAATCACATGCTTATGACCTGATCACTTCACCGTTTAAACAATCCCCCAGGTAATTCAAGCGAGGATACTATCTCAAGGTTGGTTTTAAGAATATACCCATGCCAAAGTTGATTACAGAAGAACATATGACCAATACATCTTTTTTAGAGATAATAGGAATTTCATGTGACGAGACAATGTACATTTAATAACATGTGAGATGTTCCACAAGAGATCAAATAACCTTTCATGAAGATTCTCAGGAACCATCAGATCTTGACTTGGGCTAAGCATTGATGAAATATAAGCAGGTAAAAATCTCGCATCTGAGGATATCATGGCCTTTTGGTTGGCCAATGACTCGAGGAAAACACCAAAGGCTGGAGATGACATGGGGAATTTGCCGTTGTTTCCTGTAGATTGTAATTAATGACCAAAAAGATCAGCATCAAATTTCCTCAAGTGGGAATTAAGAATGAAGAAAATATACGGCTAGCATACCATTTTTGGACACCGAAGTGCTCAAGCGCTGCCACACCAAAGACAGGCCCTCGATAAATTTCATAGCAGAGGACCTTACATCCTACAATATGAGTAACGAACTTGCTCAATACAATAACCAAGAGAACTCTAGTCAACACAAAAAGGAACTAGCTCACAGATTGTGATGCGATAGAGAAAACGTAACAGAACACTGTGTACCTTATTTTCGTGGGAAAGAGGGACAATAAGAGAAGGGAACAAACGTAGAAGCTGCATACACAAGCTCTCATCCATACTACTACTTTCAGATAAAGCACACGTTGAACAAATTGACGCAAGCACAAGAAGACTCTCTGCTTGAACTCCAGCAGACAAACCTACATCAAAATTTAAAAAATATCATAAACAGTGCAGAGAAAGAGATATGAGTGTGCAATCAAACAACAATCTAACTAGTAAGAAGAGAAATGAGTGTGCAATCAAACAACAATCTAACTAGTAAGTAACCATTAAAGGAAAAACAGGAACATGAATAAACCAACCGAAGTGAGCTAATTATGCAATGTCAAAGAAACTAGGCACTAAAATACAAGTTTAGTAAAAGCAAATATTAGGCAACAGAAAATACCAGAATAAAATGTTGTCTAAACTTTATATCATATGTTTAGCTCTTGTACAGTAACAGGATAACCTAAAAATAGAAATTAGTGTAGCAACCTTCATCCACAAGGTACTTTGAGATAAATTGAATAGGTGCTCCTGTGCAGTTAGCCACCAGATACTGTAGGTGCTTCTGAAAGATATTGTTGTCAGGTGATGTGATGAAATACATAAACAAATCATCAAGCGCTGTATTTTCACCAGCATCAATCTGCATACACCACAAAGTGAGAACAGAACATGAGATACTCTCAGAAGTCACAACAAGGAAAACAGATACAGATTTATTCATTTTGGTAAGCAGTAACACACCATAGAATTCTGCTTAACATAGGAAGACTGGACCCTTAGCAGACCCCAAAATATGCAGACAAGAATTCTAGCATTCAATGCATCTGTGTCATTATTGAAAATATGCTTCACTAGCTCTGTAATGCACTTCTCAAGGTTGTCAATGCTGATCTGCGTGATGTAAAACAAAACGTATGGCATGTAAATATTGGGTAAATCATCCACAAATGGAATAAACAATAGTAGAGTAAAGCAGTAACACCTCATCACCAATACAATCGCCTTTTGGCTGTATGTGAGACCATTCATTCTTCAGAGCTGGCAAACAAACTTGGCACAGATTCACCTGCTTATCCAAAACTGGAGGGCGAGAAGAAAATAAGTAATTGGTGTGCGCACGTGTGTGTGACAGAAGATTCAGACATAAAATTTAATTTCAGAAAGAAGTCAGACTGCATCCAACTATCACTTCGAAGAATGCTAATAACTAGCTTGACAAGCAAGAACAACATGAGTATATAGGGCAGTTTATTTGAATACCGCAATAATACTCAATAAATACTACTCCCTCCGTCCCAAAAACAACTATGACTAGTACAAAGTTGAGTCACTTATTCTGGGACGGAGGGAGTAACATTCTTAGCAAAAACAACTATGACTAGTACAAAGTTGAGTCACTTATTTTGGGACGGAGGGAGTAACATTCTTAGTAAAACAACTATGACAAGTCCTAACAGAAATGATAAGAGCAAAGCTGCGAAGATGTATATACCTTCAGTAGGAATAAGCAGAGCTTGCAATACTATGAGTAAGAACAGAGTTCTAGAAAAGCTACTTCGGTTTCCACAGTCAGCCAACCACTCCACATGTTTATTTGGGTTTGATAGAAAAGTTTCAGCAAAAGCTTGGATGTTCTTCATGTTAATGGAGGCTATAGATTCCAAAGGCACGTTCTGCAATGACATAATAAGATATATAGTTATATGAAAATAAGAACGAATGTAGCATGTCCCAATAGCAATATCTACAGAAAAATATGTTTGTTATTTCATACATGCTTTACATATCTAGCCATTTGACTGCAAAGAGCTGAAGATGTGGAAATGGATATATAAAGAGTAAGAATCTATCATGACATATCAGGACAGGTAAGAAATCTCACCTTCACTTCAGGAGCAGTGAGCTCATAAACAAGAGGACTACTTGCATAGAAATCCCATTGTATTTTCTTAGCTAGCTCCAAGGCCTTCAAGTTTACCTTCAAGGTCTGCATCCATTTAAACATTCAAAATGAGGAATATGTGCAAGAAAATAAATGGTGCAAGCAAACAGTAGAAGATTAAAAAGCTGACCTTTGGGTGAACAATAAGAAGACCAAATACTACTGTAGCGATGTCCTTGGCATGTTCCATGTGATGCACCTGATATTCCATAACCATCTTTTCCAAACATGAAACAGCAACATCACAAGCCTTTGATGCTTTTGAACCACCTAGAGTACCATAGAACAAATAGTATTGTCACTTACTGACTAGTAACTCCTATGGATATAGTATCGAGCATTAGCAACAAGAGGAGGGAAACAGTAAACCCAGTTCCTTAATATTCCTTGATTTTGTATGCTGGACTGAATTACAAACAATGTTGACTGTATTTTTCTAAACCTAATTTTTAAATCATACTAACAACCTCATGCGTAAATGGAAGTTCTAGCAGCTAAGCTACACAACAAATTTCTGCACGAGATAATAAAACAAACTCATCAAGAGGCCA
This sequence comes from Aegilops tauschii subsp. strangulata, assembly GCF_002575655.3. NCBI lineage: Eukaryota > Viridiplantae > Streptophyta > Magnoliopsida > Poales > Poaceae > Aegilops > Aegilops tauschii. The sequence goes on from NC_053036.3 coordinate 529,810,910, forward strand.
ACAAATGAACATTGCCCACCTTTGTGAATGATGTCGGTGCATTTCACGAGCAAATCATCGTATGCTTTTAGAAGGCCACGAGGACTGGAGATAGCAGCTAGTCCTTCTATGGATAAGGCAGCTTGAACAACACTTAGATCATCATCATACAAACTGCGTATTATTGCATCTTGCATATTTATAAACTTCTGCAGGAAAACATAAATAACACAAGCCAGCAGGTCAACACTTGAGGGAAGTAATAACTTCAAATAGAACGAGTATCATGTACTGCACCAGATACATTTGCAAAAAAGGATGCAAACATTACCTGTGGATTTGCAGTATTTTTCTTTAAAATATCGGACTTGGCAATTTTTGAGAGAGCAGATTGACGGACCACAGCCTGCATGATGAACAAAGTTAGTAGTGCAGAGAAGGGAACAAACTAATTCCCAAAAGATGGTACGTAAATTATGTGGCATTCAATTCATCAAATATGACATAAACAAAGGTTAGCAGCTCTACAAATTTGCATAAAATAAATCCATATCAGACCTTTGGGTGATCCAGACTGAACCAGATGTTAGCATCAGAAATTTCAGATGGCATGCTCTTGCTTTCATCAAACACTAAGCTGAGCAACTTGGAAGTAGAATCCCCTTTTACTGAGTTAATTTCAGATTCCTGGCAGAATGATGTTCTAGATCAATGACTTCCAAATTTGAAATGAAGAACATTCATAATGAAATAGAGCAGAATAAAAAAACAACTAGGAAATATATGAAGCTGGATAAGCAACAAATTTATACCTCAAGAAATTTACGGATAGCATCACGTAGCTCACATGAATACTTTTTTTCAATTGCAGCGAAGATCTTCTTTGCCCATATACCTGAGGATTATAAAGATAGAACATTGGTAGGGGAAGATGATCTCTCATAATGAAGCACTACTGAGAGTACAATACACACACACACACATCAACGTATGGATAATTGATCAGTTTAAAACAGAATTGCAAGAAATACAATAACTACCTGTGCGGTTTATATCTGGATTGTCGGTGACCCGTGATGCCTTGATACAGTTTCCAAGAACCTTCCGCACAATCCTTTCAACAAAGTTCTTGATAGGTAGAGTCTCCATGGTTTCAATAAGGTGCACGTGGCAGGATTCATCACTAGTACTGTTCACATGTTTCCAGAGTCATGGAATGAAAGTAATATACAAAAATAATCACAGTTATCACATGAGCAAATTACCTGCAGTCAACCAGTGATTCAACATAAAGCCTAACAAAATTCTCAATGTTGAACTCACTTGATAATACAGAAAGGACGCCAGAAAAATCCCTGTAAACAAATTGCCATCAAATAACCAATGCCTAATGCTAAGAAGAAACCGAATATATAGGCCATCTGGTAAACCGAAGCCACAAGCAAGCCTTACCTGATGTCTTTTAGAATCATCAATGGCTTCTTACGGAATTCTTGGACAGACTGTGACTGCAACATTAACAGAAAACCTTTATATCATTGATGCATCGAGTTTAATACTTAATATACAGAAGCACATTTTATGGGGGACTTGTGACAAGAAAGTTGTCATGGACCAACCTGAACTAGACTTATAATAGCCATTACTGTAACACGAAGCCACGGTAAATCAACCGACTCCAATGCATCATGCTGTGCAGCCCTTGCAACAAAGATAATTAAGTCTTGAACAAGTTTTGGTGCCAGTGTTGCTCGTGTTGCCAGTACTCCAACAATCATCAGAGCGCCAGCCTGGTTATAAAAGAACCCATCACAATGATATAGCTTAAAGAGCATAAGGTGGATTTCAGAAAATATAAAAAATTAGTATGCAGACTTCATTTTTATTTAGCATTGTAATCGTAATGAATAGCTAAACAAACATTGAGATGTCAATTTTGCATAAATGGATAACATAAGTTACACATCTTTCAAGCCAACCTTATAATCTCGATCTGCCCCAATATCAGGATTAAGGGAGTCGAACACATATCCCACCACCCTCTGCACTATATTTGAATCAAGCTTGGGGATAGCTCCCAAGCACTCCACAATTACTGCAGTGCAAAAGCACACCACTGTCCTTGAATGAAGGAAACCCTTTTTTGGTGCCGCCTGGTAATGGATAAAAACATCAAGCACAAACCTTCAAAAGCAATGGATAATCCTACTACAACAAAAAATAAGGCAGCCCAACTTACATAGTTGGAAAAGGTCTCCAGCAAAGAAGTATCACGGATGCACTGCTGTACTAGAACATTCCTGGGCGGGGGTGCACCCGAGGATTTCACACCATCAAGAAAGGTCCACTTACTATTCCTGAACGCACAAAATCAACCAAGCACTGAGTGAATTGAAAAGATGAAGGGAACAAACCAAGCATAAACCAGGACCTCTGACACTCACCCTAAGTTGACCAACTGCACAATCCGAACAAACGCATGTGTATCATGGTACGGCAATGCACACAGCAGCAACTCATCCACGTTGTAGACATGCACCCTGCATGAACATTTCCGTCAGATACAGAAGAACGGGCTAGAGCTCGCGGGGAGGGATGAATTGTAGCTAAAGGTTGGTACATACAGGTATCGGCGGATAAGGTACTCGAGCGTCTTGAGGGCAGCTGGAAGCTGCAGATAGCCAGCTAGAAGGCGGAGGTAGGAGGAGATGGACTTGTTTAGCTTGTCATTTTCCTTTTGAGTTTGCTGCTCACGGTTGACCTCAAGGCTAGTCTGGCTGAATAGCGTGCTACTGTACCTCGCAAACCTCTCGTCCACACCAGTAAGATGCTCCAAACCTACATATCACAATTCGAGTCAATTACTGCAAGGGAACATAAACGTGTGTGCAAGTCCTCCATATGCGAAACTAGCGTAGCTTGATGTGAAAGTTAGAAGAATTCTGAAAATTTTCAGGAGTAGCTCTGATGTACACAGTGCAGTGCAGTGTACTCTATCAGCTGACGAATCACGGATAAATTCCTAGGGGCTAGGGTGACCATGGGGCAATTATTTGGAATAACCAAGGAGCCCAACGACCATATCGAAAAATGGTTGGTAATACGCGCTTGAACTAGCGAACAAATATACCAAGGTAGTGTTGTTCAAGTGAACAGGGAGCTACGGAAACATGATGTCAAAGGAACAGTATGCTTAGATCGATAGAGGTGTTCGTCGGGTGAGGGGTGGGCACCAGAGAGGGCGATGGGGAGGATGGCGCGGAGGTCGATGTCGGCGGCCTCCTTGGCGTCGAAGAGCACGGACGGCCGGGTGATGGGCCGGCGAGTCGACTCCGGCGTGGAGCCGAGGGCCGACTTGATGGCCTGCAGCTGCGACGCGATCGAAGCCATCGCCTGCGGTATGGGGGTGGCGTCGCGGTCGCCGCCGCCGCCGCCGCCGCTAAACCCTAATAAAACCCTGCGCGGCGGGAGGGGAGAGGAGAGGAGAGGCGGCGCCGAGCAGGTTGGGGAGGGAGGGATGTACGCAGCACTCAGCAACGAAGCGGTCGGTTTTGTGGTGGTGCGCAAAGCGAGAAGGTCATGGGCCGGGTCACGCCGTCACGGAGGAAGCCCATCTCAATGCCGTCCGCGAGGCCCGGTTAGCTTTATTTTTATTTTTTTGAGCAAAGGCAGCTGTTCCCGGCATTTTCTCAAAAAAAAAAACTGTTCCCACTTGGCCACTTCCCAGCATTTGCTCAAAAAAAAACTGTTCCCAGCAGCGGGCAAAAAAATCTAATTAAATCGGTATGGCAAGCTGTTCCGGTTTTCTCAATGTCATGCTTTAAGTTGCCAAGGGTTCTGTGTGAAAAAAATGGATAAGCTTATTTGTCAGTTCTTCTGGGGAAACAGAGAGGGGTAGAGAAAACCACATTGGGTTTCTTGGAGATCTATGACTCAACCGAAGAAATGTGGCGGCTTGGGGTTTAGGGACCTCGAGCTCTTGAACTTAGCTTTGTTGGCTCGGCAATCATGGCGCCTTCTCACCGTGCTTGAATCTCTTTGTGCCCGGTTGCTCAAGGTCGTCTGCTGTCCAAGTGTTGACATTCTCAATGCCGACCTAGGGTCTCACCCATTTCAAGTGTGGAGGTCTATCTTGGAGGGTAGAGATGCACTCTTACATGGCTTCATTGGGCGCATCGGTGACGGCACAACCACGAGGGTATGAACGAAAAACTGGATCCTGAGAGACGCATCGATGAGACTAGTTGCTTGTCTGGCTAGCGATCCTCCTATATTTATCAGTGACCTGATTGACAACACTTCGGCTGTGTGGAGAGATAATAAGTTGCAACATATTTTCTCCCCTACAATGCTCAGGCGATAAAGAACACTCCCCTTTGCACAACTCCATTGACTGATTTCTGGGCATGGCAATTTGAAAAGAAAGCATAGTTTTCTGGTAGATCGACATACTGCATGTTGGTCAGTATAAGAAAATGTAGGGGTGATTTGTTGGGTCAGAGAGGAGCTACTTCTAGTGGCGTGGCATAAGAGAATAGTTGGAAATCTTTATGGAACACCCAGGCTCTCTGTAACTTCAGAGCCTTATTTTGGAGGATGGCAAAACACTCACTTCCGTCAAAGGATGTGCGTCACCATAGGAAGATGTGCGACACGGATATTTGCCAAATTTGTGGTGGTGCTGATTCTTGGAGGCATTCTTTGATAGACTGCACTGTTGTGTGATGTGTTTATGTGTTGGGCGACAAAGAATTGATTGGGCACATTTGTTGAGTCACATGAACCCAATGTGAAGCTTTGGCTCTTTAACATGATGGAATCGTTATGGCATGCGGACTTCGTGAAGATGACCGTGACCCTTTGGGCAGTGTGGACATCACGAAGAAAAGCAATGCATGAGGCCAGTTACCAAAGTCCGATGTCGACTCGCCTCTTCATAGAAAGATTCATCAGTGAGTTGGATAGCCCAAAAAGGATCACCAGTACCGCCATGCCGGGGAGACGCGCTCATGCAACACATCAAATGCTTGGAAGCCTCTTCCGAACAACCACACAAAGATTTATGTAGATGGTGGACTATTTCACGATGGTTGTGTGGGTGCAGCTGCGGCAGTGTGCAGAGATGAACAAGATAATTACCTCATATCTTCTGCGGTCATTCTACCAAGAGTGAATAATCCAACAAGCCTTGAAGCCATAGCATGTCCTGAGGCCTTGACACTAGCCGTTGATTTCTCTTTGAGTCATCTCGTGATTGTGTGCGATTGCAAACTAATTGTGGACGATATCAAAAAATGGCTAGGAGGCCCGCATGTCACAATTGTGAAGGAGATAGATATGAGGAGATCAAGTTTTGTTAGTTGTGATTTTATGTTCGAAGGCCGAGTTTCGAATCCGGAGGCACACAATCTTGTAAAATTTTATGTTTTGCTTCCTCGGGGTCGCCACTTGTGGCTTCTACATCCACATGACCCCTTTGTATCCGTATGAATTTTGTTTCAAATTAATAAAGTGCGAGGATCAAGGATGAAAAAAGCGGTAGGTATAAGCGAGGCGGTTGGCCTTCGTTGTGCTTAAGCGTCCTGGGCACGGTCTAGGCGATAATACAGTTTTTACTATCAGAGTGTGTATGAGGTTTATATGGATATCAAAATTAATTTAGGGCATAAATAAGTTAACTACCAACAAATACAATTGAAATATGATCCATTTGACATATCGATGCATACAATTCATTGCTTGCCCTGCTTAGGCTTACACTTAGGGCATCTTCAACGCCATGCACCAAAATAGATGCTAGGGTAGAATCCTGGTGTTATATGGGGCGCAGACGAAAAAACTGGCACCAAGCACTTACGCCTTGCCAGTTCAGTTAACACGCCCAATTAGTGTCCGCCCGTTAGAACTAAAGCGCTTAGGTACTTTTTCAAATTTTAATATTTAGTCTTTTCATCATGACACCTATGTAAACACCCATCACTAAAGATGTCCTTAGGGCATGGCCAATTAATGCATAACCCTAGAATGATGTCTCGTATGCCATGTAGGATCGGATGTCAAGAAAAATAGATTCGGACGAGGAAGTGGGATCCTCTGCAGAAGGCGGGTGTTTGAAGAGAAAAAATATGATCCGGTGTAAAAGGTTAAAAAGGTTTAAGTTGAGAGTAGAGATGCATGTAGAAAGTCTTTATTTTCAATTCATTGATGAGGCCCACTAGTAGTAGCTTGGGTTGGGGAGGAAAGAATCGATGTAATTGCCTTAGTCTACTTTTTCTCATGGGGCATATGTATCCACATGCCATCATAGTTCATACCCTTAAGTTGAGGCGTTTGGCCATCACCTAGCGCCTAAGCATGCCTAAGCGCTTGTTAGAGCAACTCCAACGTGCCGACCCAAATGGACGGTGATTTTGTCCGCTTTTTGTCCGTTTGGGTCAGTCGTCCGCTCGACGTTTGCCCTGTTTTCCTTTTGGGTCGGCAGTGCGCCCAACGCAAGTGGCCCATTTTATGTCCGTCTACAAATTTAATAGGCCGCGACCATAGATCATGCCAGCGGCCTGCCGCCGCCCAAAGTTCATGCCGGCGCCATGCCAGCCTCCAAAAAAACCATCGCACAGTCTTGCTGGCGCGTTTGCCAGCGGCCGGTGCACATGCCAACACACAAAAAGTCAGAAGTTCAACCACGCCATTTCGACCGTGGTTGCTGGCATACAAAAAAGGATGGCGCATGCCACCATAGATCACTTGTCATCAAACTTGAGCATGTCGGCCTGCATCTTCTCGAACCATGGCCTCTTCCTTGGCGACACGGTGTTGAGGTCCACCTTCATGATCTCCACCCCGTCATCATCTCTACTACTATTAAACAAGAAAAAATATTCATCGCTAAACGCACCCAGCCTAATCTACACATAACATCCCCAGCCAATTACAACTCCACGATCAGAATCACTTAATTACATCTAACCGTCCAGATTACACTAATTGTCAGCGGTGAGTGCGTTTACCAATTTCGCCTGAGGGACGATACTCTGCCAAAACCCACGTCCTCCCATGCCCGCACAAGTAGTACACACGTAGAAGGAAACAAAAGGCACAATCATAAAGGGAAACGACGCGTCCGGTCTGCATGGATTGTTCAACTACACATAAAGAAATAAGCTAAATTAGCGGCAAGAAATTCAATTTGCCCCCACGCCGTTCAGCGTTGCCGTCCAGGCGTCCAGCTTGGCCTGCGCCATCGCTAGCCTGCGCAGACGGCGAGGCACCCGACGATGGCCGCCACGGCCACAACAACGAGCTCTTCGCCAGCATAGTTGCAGGCTCTTCTCTTCGCCAACACGATTTGTGAGGCTTTTAGACGCCGCCTCCGCCCAGACTTCACGAGGCATTAAGACGCCACCGCCCAGTCTGTCCCATCGCCGCACTGCGCATACGACCACAACAGCGCCGACAAAGTCTGCCCCATCACCGCACTGTGCATACGCCGACGACAACGCCGACGAACTGCTCCGCAGGTGCATGCTCTTTTGCCAACATTGATTGCCTTGATTGATCCTGTTGGCATTCATGAATTTATCAAAAAAAAGTACTCCCTCTGTAAATTAATATAAAAGCATTTAGATCACTAAAATAGTGATCTAAACGCTCTTACATTAGTTTACAGAGGGAGTACTTCACATGGAAAATGTAGGAAGTGTAACAGGATGAGTCTTATGGCATGAGCATATGCTAACATGATCATGTACGTACCTGACCTAAACCTGAAATCGTACCATGAAGCCTTGGCAAGTGAGCATGCTACTCACCTCACCTAAAAGCCTCACCAAGATGCATATGGTTCACCAAATGCTCAGTTAGAAGTAATATGAACACAGCAAAAGTCACACTCTGAAAGTGATCTAGATCCTGTTACATTATGCCAGCTACATTACAGCAAATTAAATTCATTTTGCTAGCAGACCTAGATTAATAGTATTACAAACTACTGTATATCTGTAGCATTATGCCAAGTATATTATTGCAACTTGAATTCATTTGGGTAGCAGACCTAGATGAATAGTATTACAAACTACTACATCCAAGTATATTAATGGAAACTGAATTCAGTTGGGTAGCAGAGACGCCACAAGAAAGCTCTGAAGGTAAACGGTGGGTGGGAGTCGAACATAAAACTCTACACTGTTGAAGGACTCCGTATGGCCCCTACCACTCCCAACGGGACGTGCTGTTGGGGAACGCAGTAATTTTAAAATTTTCCTACGCACATGCAAGATCCATCTAGGTGATGCATAACAACGAGAGGGGAGAGTGTTGTCTATGTACCCTCATAGACCGTAAGCGGAAGCGTTATGACAACACGGTTGATGTAGTCGTACGTCTTCACCATCCGACTGATCCTAGCACCGAAGGTACGGCACCTCCGCGATCTGCACACGTTCAGCTCGGTGACGTCCCGCGAACTCTAGATCCAGCTGAGGTCGAGGAAGAGTTTCGTCAGCACGACGGCGTGATGACGGTGATGACGAAGCTACCGGCGCAGGGCTTCGCCTAAGCACTGCAACGATATGACCGAGGTGGAATATGGTGGAGGGGGCACCGCACACGGCTAAACAATCAACTTGTGTGTATTCTAGGGTGCCCCCTGCCCCCGTATATAAAGGAGCAAGGGGGAGGCCGGCCGACCCTCCTTGGCGCGCCCCCAAGAGGGGAATCCTACTAGGACTCCAAGTCCTAGTAGGTTTCCACCAAAAGGGAGAGAGGGGAAGGAAGGAGAGGGAGAGGGAGAAGGAAAGGGGGCGCCCCCCCTTCCTAGTCCAATTCGGACTCAAGGGGGAGGGGGCGCGCGGCCTGCCCTGGCCGCCCCTCTCTCTCTCCACTAAGGCCCATCTAGGCCCATTAGTTCCCCCGGGGGTTCCGATAACCCTCCGACACTCCGGTTTTATCCGAAACTTCTCCGGAACACTTCCGGTGTCCGAATATAGTCTCCAATATATCAATCTTTATGTCTCGACCATTTCGAGACTCCTCGTCATGTCCGTGATCATATCCGGGACTCCGAACAACCTTCGGTACATCAAAACACATAAACTCATAATACCGATCGTCACCGAACGTTAAGCGTGCGGACCCTACGGGTTCGAGAACTATGTAGACATGACCGAGACTTATCTCTGGTCAATAAACAATAGTGGAACCTGGATGCTCATATTGGTTCCTACATATTCTACGAAGATCTTTACCGGTCAAACCGCATAACAACATACGTTGTTCCCTTTGTCATCGGTATGTTACTTGCCCGAGATTCGATCGTCGGTATCTCAATACCTAGTTCAATTTTGTTATCGGCAAGTCTCTTTACTCGTTCCGTAATGCATCATCCTGTAACTAACTCATTAGTCACATTGCTTGCAAGGCTTATAGTGATGTGCATTACCGAGAGGGCCTAGAGATACCTCTCCAACAATCGGAGTGACAAATCCTAATCTCGATCTATGCCAACTCAACAAACAGCATAGGAGACACCTGTAGAGCATCTTTATAATCACCCAGTTACGTTGTGACGTTTGATAGCACACTAAGTGTTCCTCCGGTATTCGGGGGTTGTATAATCTCATAGTTATAGGAACATGTATAAGTCATGAAGAAAGCAATAGCAATAAACTAAACGATCATTATGCTAAGCTAACGGATGGGTCTTGTCCATCACATCATTCTCTAATGATGTGATCTCGTTCATCAAATGACAACACATGTCTATGGTCAGGAAACATCTTTGATTAATGAGCTAGTCAAGTAGAGGCATACTAGGGACACTCTGGGCGTGTTCTGAAACTCTCTAGCTTCTCAAAACTCCACAAATCCAGCTTCTTGAGCTAGCTCCTCACTTCACCTGGCTATTTCGATGCGTTCGGCTCGCTTGACAGCTTCTCCCAGCACATGTTACAGTAGCATCACCATGACTGCCATAGGGAAGGAGCAAAGACAAACTCACCTTGGATTGGGGAGAGGGGCGAGGGCGAGGAGGCTGGCTCAGAGGAGGACATGGTGACACCGACATCAATGGCATCAAGGTGGGCATCTCCTGCTGGTGGGGTTGCTGCTCCTGGCTGGCGGCGGGGAAGTGCTCCTTCGGGACGGGATCCGGCGGGAACGGGGCTGGACTGGTCGGATCTACCGGCAGAGAGGCTCGCCGACCGGCGAGGGAGTGGAATCAGGCGCGGCGGCGGCCACCGGCGGCGCTGGTGAGGTTACGAGGGGATGAGATGTCGAGGGAAGAGGGGTTGCTGCGTATAGATTCGGGGAACAGGCGTCAAATACGAGTGGTGCGAAATGTTTTTTTACTTGGCGGTGGCATCCTCTAGTAATTACGTCGAACTCCTCGCTTCTGCGTTTTCTGAAGCTGGGCTTGAGCTGCTCCAACTTTTTGCACTAGAGGAACGCAGTGCTTCGAGAAGCCCACTCCGCGGAGGTAATCCGTTCGGTCCAGCTCCACGCGTGGACTTGGAGAAGCACGGAGCGGGATGAGTTCCGAACGGGCCCTCTGTTTGTCTATGTATTCACACATGTACTAAGTTTCCGGTTAATACAATTCTAGCATGAATAATAAACATTTATCATGATATAAGGAAATATAAATAACAACTTTATTATTGCCTCTAGGGCATATTTCCTTCAGTCTCCCACTTGCACTAGAGTCAATAATCTAGTTCACATCGTCATGTGATTTAACACCAATAGTTCACATCTTTATGTGATTAGTTCACATCTCTGTGTGACTAACCCCCAAAGGGTGTACTAGAGTCAATAATCTAGTTCACATCGCTATGTGATTAACACTCAAAGAGTACTAAGGTGTGATCATCTTTTGCTTGTGAGAGAAGTTTAGTCAACGGGTTTGCCACATTCAGAGCCGTATGTATTTTGCAAATTTTCTATGTCTACAATGCTCTGCACGGAGCTACTCTAGCTAATTTGTCCCACTTTCAATATGTATCCAGATTGAGACTCAGAGTCATCCGGATCGGTGTAAAAGCTTGCATCGGCGTAACTCTTTACGACGAACTCTTTATCACCTCCATAACCGAGAAATATCTCCTTAGGACCGCTGTCCAGTGATCCACTCCTGGATCACTATTGTACCCTCTTGCCAAACTCATATGAGGTACACAATAGGTCTGGTACACAACATAGCATACTTTATAGAACCTATGACTGAGGCATAGGGAATGACTTTTCATTCTCTTTCTATTTTCTGCCGTGGTCGGGTTTTGAGTCTTTACTCAACTTCACACCTTGCAACACAGGCAAGAACTCCTTCTTTGACTGTTCCATTTTGAACTACTTCAAAATCTTGTCAAGGTATGTACTCATTGAAAAAACTTATCAAGCGTCTTGATATATCTCTATAGATCTTGATGCTCAATATGTAAGCAGCTTCACCGAGGTCTTTCTTTGAATAACTCCTTTCAAACACTCCTTTATGCTTTCCAGAAAATTCTACATCATTTTCGATCAACAATATGTCATTCACATATACTTATCAGAAAGGCTATAGTGCTCCTACTCACTTTCTTGTAAATACAGGCTTCACCGCAAGTCTGCATAAAACTATATGCTTTGATCAACTCATCAAAGCGTATATTCCAACTCCGAGATGCTTGCACCAGTCCATAGATGGATTGCTGGAGCTTGCACACTTTGTTAGCACCTTTAGGATTGACAAAACCTTCTCGTTGCATCATATAAAACTCTTCTTTAAGGAATCCATTAAGGAATGCAGTTTTGACATCCATTGCCAGATTTCATAAAATGTGGCAATTGCTAACATGATTCGGACAGACTTAAGCATCGCTACGAGTGAGAAAATCTTATCGTAGTCAACACCTTGAACTTGTCGAAAACCTTGTTCGATAATTCAAGGTTTGTAGATAGTAACACTACTATCAGCGTCCGTCTTCCTCTTGAAGATCCATTTAATCTCAATGGCTCGCCAACCATCGGGGAAGTCAATCAAAGTCCACACTTTGTTCTCATACATGGATCCCATCTTAGATTTCATGGCCTCAAGCCATTTCGCGGAATCTGGGCTCATCATCGCTTCCTCATAGTTCGTAGGTTCGTCATGGTCAAGTAACATGACCTCCAGAACAGGATTACCGTACCACTCTAGTGCGGATCTTACTCTGGTTGACCTACGAGGTTCGGTAGTAACTTGATCAGAAGTTTCATGATCATCATGATTAGCTTCCTCACTTACTAGTGTAGGAATCACTGGAACTGATTTCTGTGATGAACTACTTTCCAATAAGGGAGCAGGTACAGTTACCTCATCAAGTTCTACTTTCCTCCCACTCACTTCTTTCGAGAGAAACTCCTTCTCTAGAAATGATCCATTCTTAGCAACGAATATCTTGCCTTTGAATATGTGATAGAAGGTGTACCCAACAATCTCCTTTGGGTATCCTATGAAGACACGTTTCTCCGATTTGGGTTCGAGCTTATCAGGTTGAAACTTTTTCACATAAGTATCGCAATCCCAAACTTTAAGAAACGACAACTTAGGTTTCTTGCTAAACCACAGTTCATACGGTGTCATCTCAATAGATTAGATGGTGCCCTATTTAACGTGAATGCAGCTGTTTCTAATGCATAACCCCAAAACGATAGTGGTAAATCGGTAAGAGACATCATAGATCGCACCATATCTAATATAAGTACGGTCACGATGTTCGGACACACCATTACACTGTGGTGTTCCAGGTGGCGTGAGTTGTGAAACTATTCCACATTGTTTTAAATGAAGACCAAACTCGTAACTCAAATATTCGCCTCCGCGATCAGATCGTAGAAACTTTATTTTCTTATCATGATGACTTTCCACTTCACTCTGAAATTCTTTGAACTTTTCAAATGTTTCAGACTTATGTTTCATTAAGTAGATATACTCATATCTACTCAAATCATCTGTGAAGGTCAGAAAATAATGATACCCGCCGCGAGCCTCAACACTCATTGGACCGCACACATCAGTATGTATTATTTCCAATAAGTCATTTGCTCGCTCCATTGTTCCGGAGAACAGAGTCTTAGTCATCTTGCCCATGAGGCATGGTTCGCAAACATCAAGTGATTCATAATCAAGTGATTCCAAAAGCCCATCAGCATGGAGTTTCTTCATGCGCTTTACACCAATATGACCTAAACGGCAGTACCACAAATAAGTTGCACTATCATTAGTAACTTTGCATCTTTTGGCTTCAATATTATGAATATGTGTATCACTACAATCGAGATTCAATAAACCATTCACCTTGGGTGTATGACCACAGAAGGTTTTATTCATGTAAACAGAATAACGATTATTCTTTGTCTTTGAATAACCGTATTGCAATAAACATGATCCAATCATCTTATGCTCAACGCAAACACCAAATAACATGTATTTTAGGTTCAACACTAATCCCGAAGGTAAAGGGAGTGTGCGATGGTGATATTATCAACCTTGAAATCACTTCCAACACACATCGTCACCTCGCCCTCAACTAGTCTCTGTTTATTTTGTAACTCCTGTTTCAAGTTACTAATCATAGCAACTGAACCAGTATCAAATACCCAGGGGCTACTATGAACACTAGTAAAGTACACATCAATAACATGTATATCATATATACTTTTGTTCACTTTGCCATCCTTCTTATCCGCCAAGTATTTGGGGCAGTTCCATTTCCAGTGACCATTTCCTTTGCAGTAGAAGCACTTAGTTTCAGGCTTGGGTCTAGTTTTGGGCTTCTTCATGGGAGTGGCAACTTGCTTGCCATTCTTCTTGAAGTTCCCTTTCTTTCCCTTGCCCCTTTACTTGAAACTAGTGGTCTTTTTCAACCATCAGCACTTGATGCTTTTCTTGATTTCTACCTTCACCAATTTCAGCATCACGAAGAGCTCGGGAATTGTTTTCGTCATCCCTTGCATATTATAGTTCATCACGAAGTTCCAGTAACTTGGTGATAGTGACTAGAGAACTCTGTCAATCACTATCTTATCTGGATGATTAACTCACACTTGATTCAAGCGATTGTAGTACCCAGACATTCTGAGCACATGCTCATTAGCTGAGCTATTCTCCTCCATCTTGTAGGCAAAGTACTTGTCAGAGGTCTCATACCTCTTAACACGGGCATGAGTCTGAAATATCATTTTCAGCTCTTAAAACATCTCATATGCTCAATGGCGTTCAAAACATTTTTGAAGTCCCGGTTCTAAGCCGTAAATCATGGTGCACTAAACTATCAAGTAGTCATCATATTGAGCTTGTCAAACGTTCATAATGTCTGCATCTGCTCCTGCAATAGGTCCGTCACCTAGCAGTGCATTAAGGACACAATTCTTCTGTGCAGTAATGAGGATAATCCTCAGATCATGGACCAAGTCCGCATCATTGCTACTATCATCTTTCAACTTATTTTTCTCTAGGAACATATCAAAAAATAAACGGGGAACTACATCGCGAGCTATTGATCTACAACATAATTTGCAAATACTACCAGGACTAAGTTCATGATAAATTAAAGTTCAATTAATCATATTACTTAAGAACTCCCACTTAGATAGACATCCCTCTAATCATCTAAGTAATCACGTGATCCATATCAACTAAACCATGTCCGATCATCACGTGAGATGGAGTAGTTTTCAATGGTGAACATCACTATGTTGATCATATCTACTATATGATTCACGCTCGACCTTTCGGTCTTAGTGTTCCGGGGCCATATCTGCATATGCTAGGCTCGTCAAGTTTAACCCGAGTATTCTGCGTGTGCAAAACTGGCTTGCACCCATTGTATGTGAACGTAGAGCTTATCACACCCGATCATCACGTGGTGTCTCGGCACGACGAACTGTAGCAACGGTGCATACTCAGGGAGAACACTTGTACCTTGAAATTTAGTGAGAGATCATATTATAATGCTACCTGTCGGTGTCAAAACCGGCGGATCTCGGGTAGGGGGTCCCGAACTGTGCGTCTAAGGCGGATGGTAACAGGAGGCGGGGGACACGATGTTTACCCAGGTTCGGGCCCTCTCGATGGAGCTAATACCCTACTTCCTGCTTGATTGATCTTGATGATATGAGTATTACAAGAGTTGATCTACCACGAGATCGTAGAGGCTAAACCCTAGAAGCTAGCCTATGGTATGATTGTTGTTGTCCTACGGACTAAACCCTCCGGTTTATATAGACACTGGAGGGGGCTAGGGTTACACAGAGTCGGTTACAAGGGAGGAGATCTAGATATCCGTATTGCCAAGCTTGCCTTCCACGCCAAGGAGAGTCCCATCCGGACACGGGATGAAGTCTTCAATCTTGTATCTTCATAGTCCAACAGTCCGGCTAAAGTATATAGTCCGGCTGTCCGACGACCCCCTAATCCAGGACTCCCTCAGTAGCCCCTGAACCAGGCTTCAATGAAGATGAGTCCGGCGCGCAGATTGTCTTCGGCATTGCAAGGCAGGTTCCTCCTCCGAATACTCCATAGAAGATTCTGAACACAAGGATAGTGTCCGACTCTGCAAAACAAATTCCACATACCACCGTAGAGAGAATAATATTCCCACAAATCTAATCTGCTGACGACTTTTCTTAACGTGACGTTCTGCCGTGGTCTGGTCATGACGAACCGTTTTTCCGAGCCTGCCACTGCACGTGTTGCGAGGCGGTTTTGTTGGCACGTCTTGTTGAAGCAGAGATCGTGTCCCTCTTTTCACGTGATTCTCATCAATACGGGTGTGGGTAACCCAATCGTACCCGCTGGCACGACTCCTCGATTTTAGGCAAGTTCCAGACGGTCGTGCGGAGGACTCTTGATATTCACCCTCTTTATAAAGGGGTCAAGGCCTGTCCTTTTCTTTTTGCGCTCGATCTTTCCCTTCTCCCACCTCGAATTCCAGCACCCAAGGCGGAGGCCAAGCGCTTCGGACCTTCAATCATGTCCGGATCCAACCTTCAAGGCCGGTGGGTGGCCTCCTCCGTCATAGAGGAGGACATCAAGAAGCTAAGAGAAGCCAGGTATCTGACTGCCGAAATCTCGCACAGGCTGCCTGCTCAAGGGCAGGTCATCCCCACTCCCGAACCTAACGAGAGTGTCGTATTTGTTTCCCACTTCCTTCGAGGGCTAGGCTCTAGTCTTGACCCCTTTGTTAGAGGGCTTATGTTCTATTACGGGCTCGATTTCCATGATCTGGCTCCGGATTCCATCCTTCACATCTCGTCGTTTATCGTCGTGTGTGAGGCCTTCCTCCGCATCGCCCCACACTTCGGCTTATGGCTCAAGACCTTCAATGTGAAGCCGAAGTTGATCGATGGGCGACACGCAGAGTGCGGGGGTGCCATAATAAGCAAAGGCGTCGATGCTCCATGGCCAAAGGGATCCTTCCCCGAGATGTCCAACTTATGGCAGCGGGAGTGGTTTTACATCACGGCTCCCCGAAGTACTAAGTGGGTAGCTGCCCCTGCCTTCCGTTCGGGCCCCCCGCCACAACTGGCGTCATGGGTCAACAAGGGGCTGGACTGGGGGCCGGCTAATGACGTGCCGACATTGCAGAGTCGCAGCCGGGATCTCCTCAAGAGAGATGTCAGCCTTGTCAAGGTAATGCAAGTCATGCTTGTTCGTCGCGTCCTGCCATGCCAACGTCGATCTCTCCGTATGTGGGAGTTCAACCCGGAAGGATCGCGAACCATTCAGCAATTCTTTGGCGTGACGCTCGAAGAGATGTACATATTATTCTTCGGATCACGAATAAAGTGTCCGGACACCACCGAGGATGCGGGCCTAAACTGCAATCGTCCAGACACCCAAGTAAGTAATTCTTCGGCCGAACATGCTGTCTCTTTATTTATCACAACATCATTCTGAAAAGTCGATCTTTGACATGGACTAGATAAAAAGGCGAAGATGATCAGGTGTTCGGCCCCCCTTCCCGAAGGCTCACCGGATCCTGTACTAGCCAGGATGCTTGAGCTCGCGCCTTATCAAGCGCCATCAGGGGAATATAAAGGGAGGAATAAAGAAGCTGAAAGCGGGCCTCACTCATTATTCATTCAAACCGGGGGAATTAGTGCCTCCGCGAAGGAGGATAACCGGGGAGAAGAATCTAAAATTCCGTCTCCCCAAGGAAGGAAGAGGACCGCCTCTGAAGACTTGGAAACAATGGTTTCCAAACGAGGGAAGAAACCTTTGTCAGGGGGCCCTACCCCGGAGGGCATCCTTACCGCACAATGCCCGCAAGGGGACCAACCCTCCACCGAGCTGTAAGTAAAGAAAAGTACTTTGTAGTAAATATGTCTTACTTTATTTCCGAGGGCAATAACCGAGACGTATGCCTTGTAGTTCGGATCGTAGCCCTTCTCGACAGAGTTCGTCTTCGAGGGATCTTCTTCCGGAGATGATGGAGAGCGAAACACCTTCCCGCCTCATGAGGCGGACGACCCAGAGGTGTCGTCACGAAGGATTTCTCCTGATCCACCAAGGCCAGAAGGTAACCCTTCGGCCTCCCGAAGTCCGGAGTATTCGGCTCCTAAGGAGAGCAACAGAAAGAGTCTGGAACTGTCCGGTGCGCGACCAGACGCACTGATGAATCTTCTAGAGCAAGCGACTATCTCAGAAGCGCATCGTACGTTAATGGGTACGGTGGTTGAGAGGATTTCATCCACCGAAAGCGGGTTGCATGAAGCTTTTATGAGCCTGCTGAGAGGCTTTGAGGTACGCAAAGTAATATGTATATTTTTGACGGTACCGCACACACTAGGTGTGCCCCTATGCAGATAATAGCCCTGAGACTCTGGTTGCCGTCGAAAAAGGTGGCAAACAGAGGATCATAGTCCCAAGTAATGATCATGCCGCTTTCATGTGCAGGCGGCTGAGGGTCCGGTGGCTAGCCGGACTGGTGAGTTTGCCGAACTGAAGCGGCAACTTGATGCGGCGGATGCCGACATCATGCTTGTAAACAGGCGGCTTGACGAGGCACAGGGTATGTATTCTCCGGTGGTCAACATATATTAAGAGGAGCATGATGCTAGTATCTATAATATGCTGTGACTGCAGATGGAGCTGCCGCCGTGGAGACCCTTCGGGCGGAACTTGCCCGAGCCAAGGAACAAGCCAGAAGGAGTGATGCGGCCGCCCTAAAGGCGGTTGAAGAGTTAAGAGCCGAACAGGTTGCGCATTGCCAGAGCAAAGAGAAAATGGCCAAGATGGCTGTTGAGTTGAAAGATGCCGCCGACCGTTATGAGCTTCTTGAAAGGGAAAGTCAAACGAAGACGGCGGACCTGGAGAAAGCCATGGTAGCAGCCAAGGAAACCCGCTCTAAAATCAGAGCGGCGAAGGAGGAGCTACGTCAAGCCGGAGATATCACGGCTGGGAAGCCCTATTTGTTGCGGACGAAGTTCGGAGATCCTAAGTATGCCCTTCTGGATCAATTATGGAGTTCTGCGGACGCGTACTTGGATTTGGCAGCGAGTGCTGCTGATGCGACCAAGTTTTTCGAAGATCAAAAAGATCACGAAGTGGAAAAGTTGTTTTGGTCACAGTTCAATGCTCCAGCGCGTCCGCTGCTATTAAATGAGCAAATGGCCGAGTGGGCCGAGCTCCATAGGTTGTCCGGACTTGCCATGAGGTCTGTCGTGGATCGTCTTTGGCTGGAAGGACCAAGGCCGAATAGTTATTTTGGTCTAGTGCAACGATTCCTTGGTGCTGTGCCGCATATCGACGCTGTAAAGAGGTCGGCGTGCATAGAGGGTGCGCGGATGGTTCTTGCCCGTGTCAAGACATACTGGGTAGGGATGGAGGCCACCGCTATTGCAACCCAGAATCCGGCCGTAGGCCAGGTTTCGGCCGAGCACTATTTTGAAGAAGTCCTAGAAGGTGCTCATTTAATAGAGGCTCAGTGCTCGAAGAGTGTCATGTTCGAGTGACATGTATCCCGATTGTAAAAACAATGCTATTTGAATTATAAAGGCTGTGTTTATACTTTTGCCTGAAAGTATTATTATGCCTCCTGTGCGGTCGTTTATGTATATATATATATAACTTGAAAGTTTGCAGTCGTCGGCTTCAGCCCCCACGCATATAATGCGGGGGTGTTCGCAAAAGCGCGTGTTCACACTTGATCCAACGTCTTGGTCCATTAAGGAGGTGGTAGCGCGGCGAACGAGGCAATCGGACTATATTGCTTTCACACTTTCACTTAACCATAGGAGTTTGACAGTGGGGCTACTATATAGCCCCAGGTACTTCCGCGCTCATCCGAGTACGGGGCGCATACGTACATGACCAGGAAAACCGGCCCTTCGTTAATGCGGAGGAATCCCGAAGATTCCGCTAAGTCATCGAGTGGTTGACTAGTCTCGCACTTTATCATGACAGTCAATTTTCTGCTTTCTCTACTGAGGTGCTCATCCGGATGAACCAGGGCACAATCGCAGTAGTTCTCCCGGTGCCACCTTAGCCGATAGAGCGGAACGTAAGGTAGCAAAACGCGGGAGCCGGGCAAACCCAACATTTGACCAAAGACATGATTCAGAGCTGGTGTTCGGTCAAACTCGCGACGCCGAACACTCCCTAAGGTGTTCGGTCTTTACAACATGTACCGGGCTGAGTAACGCCCTTGATAAAGGACCCTAAATTTCCAGGTACGTGCATTAGTCTGATGTGGCGAAATGCCAACAACGCCAGCATCACTCACGGTTGTGTTAGGTATCTGGGGGGTGTCAAGCAACAAGAGACAGTAAGAAAGGTTTACACAGGGTCTTAATCTAAAAAGAAACCTTTGAGCGGGGCCCTGCTGCACGTCTGCGCCTGTGTCTCCGTTGTGCCGTATCCTGGAAGGGTTTAGCACGATTGTCATCTGTAAAAGAGAAAAACTTAGATGAAAGTTTTCGTGCGAAAAACTGATTATTCTCATTAAAAGTCAATCTAAATGAAGTAAAGCCGAACTGTAGTCCTTTTTACATGCGGGAAGCCCCTGGTACCGCCTATGGGGGTATATCCATCAAACCAATCTAAGGTTTATGTAAGCTGTTACAGCTAGTGGTGCGCCGGACTCGTCTAGCCGTGTCTGCGGTCTTGACGACTGACCATTTATTCTGGTTGGAGAGGCCATTTAGTGTTCGGCTGCTAAAGCCGCCACACGTTCTTCCGCGCATAAGGAACGCTCAGTGTTTCCACTAACTATGATGATGCCACATGGACCGGGCATCTTAAGCTTAAGAGAAGCATAATGTGGTACTACATTAAAACGAGCGAAGGTTGTTCTTCCAGGTAGTGGTTGATAGCCGCTGCGGAATGGAGCGATGTCGAAGGATAACTTTTCACTTTGGAAGTTGTCGGGAGAACCGAATACAACCTCTAGTACTAGAGAGCCCGTACAGCGGGCCTCTGGGCGTGGTATTACTCATTTAAAGGTAGTATTGCTTTGGCTGATTCTTGTCGGGTCTATCCCCATTTTGCGGACTGTGTCCTGATATATCAGATTAAGATTACCGCCTGAAGGAAATATGCCCTAGAGGCAATAATAAAGTTATTATTTATTTCCTTATATCATGATAAATGTTTATTATTCATGCTAGAATTGTATTAACCGGAAACATAATACTTGTGTGAATACATAGACAAACAAAGTGTCACTAGTATGCCTCTAATTGACTAGCTCGTTGATCAAAGATGGTTATGTTTCCTAGCCATTGACATGAGTTGTCATTTGATTAACGAGATCACATCATTAGGAGAATGATGTGATTGGCTTGACCCATTTCGTTAGCTTAGCACTCGATCGTTTAGTAGGTTGCTATTGCTTTCTTCATGGCTTATACATGTTCCTATGACTATGAGATTATGCAACTCCCGTTTACCGGAGGAACACTTTGTGTGCTACCAAACGTCACAACGTAACTGGGTGATTATAAAGGTGCTCTACAGGTGTCTCCAAAGGTACTTGTTGGGTTGGCGTATTTCGAGATTAGGATTCGTCACTCTGATTGTCGGAGAGGTATCTCTGGGCCCTCTCGGTAATGCACATCACTTAAGCCTTGCAAGCATTGCAACTAATGAGTTTGTTGCGAGATGATGTATTACGGAACGAGTAAAGAGACTTGCCGAAAACGAGATTGAACTAGGTATTGAGATACCGACGATCGAATCTCGGGCAAGTAACATACCGATGACAAAGGGAACAACGTATGTTGTTATGCGGTCTGACCGATAAAGATCTTCGTAGAATATGTGGGAGCCAATATGAGCATCCAGGTTCCGCTATTGGTTATTGACCGGAGACGTGTCTCGGTCATGTCTACATAGTTCTCGAACCCGTAGGGTCCGCATGCTTAACGTTTCGATGACAGTTATATTATGAGTTTATATGTTTTGATGTACCGAAGGTTGTTCGGAGTCCCGGATGTGATCACGGACATGACGAGGAGTCTCGAAATGGTCGAGACATGAAGATTGATATATTGGAAGCCTAAGTTTGGATATCGGAAGTGTTCCGGGTGAAATCGGGATTTTACCGGAGTACCGGGAGGTTACCGGAACCCCCCGGCAACATAATGGGCCTTAGTGGGCCTAGGTGGAAGAGAGGAGAGGCGGCTAGGGCTGGGCCGTGCGCCCCTCCCCCTAGTCCGAATAGGACAAGGAGAAGGGGGCGGCGCCCCCCTTCCTTCTTCTCCCTCTCCTCTTTCCCCCTTCCCAAGTCCTAATCCAACTAGGAAAAGGGGGGGAGTCCTACTCCCGGTGGGAGTAGGACTCCTCCTGGCGCGCCCCAAGGCTGGCCACACCTCCCCCTTTGATCCTTTATATACGGGGGCAGGGGGCACCCCATAGACACAACAATTGCTCATTGATCTCTTAGCCGTGTGCGGTGCCCCCTTCATCATATTACACCTCGATAATATCGTAGCGGTGCTTAGGCGAAGCCCTGCGTCGGTAGAACATCATCATCGTCACCACGCCGTCGTGCTGACGAAACTCTCCTTCAACACTCGGCTGGATCGGAGTTCGAGGGACGTCATCGAGCTGAACGTGTGCTGAATTCGGAGGTGCCGTGCGTTCGGTACTTGATCGGTCGGATCGTGAAGACGTAGGACTACATCAACCACGTTCTGTTAACGCTTCCGCTTTGGTCTACGAGGGTACGTGGACAACACTCTCCCCTCTCGTTGCTATGCATCACCATGATTTTGCGTGTGCGTAGGAATTTTTCTGAAATTACTACATTCCCCAACAGTGGTATCAGAGCCAGGCTTTATGCGTTGATGTTATATGCACGAGTAGAACACAAATGAGTTGTGGGCGATATAAGTCATACTGCTTACCAGCATGTCATACTTTGGTTCGGCGGTATTGTTGGATGAAGCGGCCCGGACCGACATTACGCGTACGCTTACGCGAGACTGGTTCTTCCGACGTGCTTTGCACAGAGGTGGCTGACGGGTGTCAGTTTCTCCAACTTTAGTTGAACCGAGTGTGGCTACGCCCGGTCCTTGCGAAGGTTAAAACAACACCAACTTGACAAACTATCGTTGTGGTTTTGATGCGTAGGTAAGAACGGTTCTTGCTCAGCCCGTAGCAGCCACGTAAAACTTGCAACAACAAAGTAGAGGACATCTAACTTGTTTTTGTAGGGCATGTTGTGATGTGATATGGTCAAGGCATGATGCTATATTTTATTGTATGAGATGATCATGTTTTGTAACTGAGTTATCGGCAACTGGCAGGAGCCATATGGTTGTCGCTTTATTGTATGCAATGCAATCGCCATGTAATTGCTTTACTTTATCACTAAGCGGTAGCGATAGTCGTAGAAGCAATAGTTGGCGAGACGACAATGATGCTATGATGGAGATCAAGGTGTCGCGCCGGTGATGATGGTGATCATGACGGTGCTTCGGAGATGGAGATCACAAGCACAAGATGATGATGGCCATATCATATCACTTATATTGATTGCATGTGATGTTTATCTTTTATGCATCTTATCTTGCTTTGATTGACGGTAGCATTATAAGATGATCTCTCACTAAATTTGAAGATAAAAGTGTTCTCCCTGAGTATGCACCGTTGCCAAAGTTCGTCGTGCCCAGACACCACGTGATGATCGGGTGTGATAAGCTCTACGTCCATCTACAACGGGCGCAAGCCAGTTTTGCACACGCAGAATACTCAGGTTAAACTTGACGAGCCTAGCATATGCAGATATGGCCTCGGAACACTGAGACCGAAAGGTCGAGCGTGAATCATATAATAGATATGATCAACATAGTGCTGTTCACCATTGAAAACTACTCCATTTCACGTGATGATCGGTTATGGTTTAGTTGATTTGGATCACGTGATCACTTAGATGATTAGAGGGATGTCTATCTAAGTGGGAGTTCTTAAGTAATATGATTAATTGAACTTAAATTTATCATGAACTTAGTACCTGATAGTATCTTGCTTGTCTATGTTGATTGTAGATAGATGGCCCGTGCTGTTGTTCCGTTGAATTTTAATGCGCTCCTTGAGAAAGCAAAGTTGAAAGATGATGGTAGCAATTACACGGGCTGGGTCCGTAACTTGAGGATTATCCTCATTGCTGCACAGAAGAATTACGTCCTGGAAGCACCGCTGGGTGCCAGGCCTGCTGCAGGAGCAACACCAGATGTTATGAACGTCTGGCAGAGCAAAGCTGATGACTACTCAATAGTTAAGTGTGCCATGCTTTACGGCTTAGAACCGGGTCTTCAACGACGTTTTGAACGTCATGGAGCATATGAGATGTTCCAGGAGTTGAAGTTAATATTTCAAGCAAATGCCCGGATTGAGAGATATGAAGTCTCCAATAAGTTCTACAGCTGCAAGATGGAAGAGAATAGTTCTGTCAGTGAGCATATACTCAAAATGTCTGGGTATAACAATCACTTGATTCAACTGGGAGTTAATCTTACGGATGATAGCGTCATTGACAGAATTCTTCAATCACTGCCACCAAGCTACAAGAGCTTCGTGATGAACTATAACATGCAAGGGATGGATAAGACAATTCCCGAGCTCTTCGCAATGCTAAAGGCTGCGGAGGTAGAAATCAAAAAGGAGCATCAAGTGTTGATGGTCAATAAGACCACTAGTTTCAAGAAAAAGGGCAAAGGGAAGAAGAAGGAGAACTTCAAGAAGAACAGCAAGCAAGTTGCTGTTCAGGAGAAGAAACCCAAGTCTGGACCTAAGCCTGAGACTGAGTGCTTCTACTGCAAGCAGACTGGTCACTGGAAGCGGAACTGCCCCAAGTATTTGGTGGATAAGAAGGATGGCAAGGTGAATAAAGGTATATGTGATATACATGTTATTGATGTGTACCTTACTAGAGCTCGCAGTAGCCTGGGTATTTGACACTGGTTCTGTTGCTAATATTTGCAACTCGAAATAGGGACTACGGATTAAGCGAACACTGGCCAAGGACGAGGTGACGATGCGGGTGGGAAACGGTTCCAAAGTCGATGTGATCGCCGTCGGCACGCTACCTCTACATCTACCTTCGGGATTAGTATTAGACCTAAATAATTGTTATTTGGTGCCAGCGTTGAGCATGAACATTATATCTGGATCTTGTTTGATGCGAGACGGTTATTCATTTAAATCAGAGAATAATGGTTGTTCTATTTATATGAGTAATATCTTTTATGGTCATGCACCCTTGAAGAGTGGTCTATTTTTAATGAATCTCGATAGTAGTGATACACATATTCATAATGTCGAAGCCAAAAGATGCAGAGTTGATAATGATAGTGCAACTTATTTGTGGCACTGCCGTTTAGGTCATATCGGTGTAAAGCGCATGAAGAAACTCCATACTGATGGACTTTTGGAATCACTTGATTATGAATCACTTGGTACTTACGAACTGTGCCTCATGGGCAAGATGACTAAAACGCCGTTCTCCGGAACTATGGAGAGAGCAACAGATTTGTTGGAAATCATACATACAGATGTATGTGGTCCGATGAATATTGAGGCTCGTGGCGGATATCGTTATTTTCTCACCTTCACAGATGATTTGAGCAGATATGGGTATATCTACTTAATGAAACATAAGTCTGAAACATTTGAAAAGTTCAAAGAATTTCAGAGTGAAGTTGAAAATCATCGTAACAAGAAAATAAAGTTTCTACGATCAGATCGTGGAGGAGAATATTTGAGTTACGAGTTTGGTCTACATTTGAAACAATGCGGAATAGTTTCGCAACTCACGCCACCCGGAACACCACAACATAATGGTGTGTCCGAACGTCGTAATCGTACTTTACTAGATATGGTGCGATCTATGATGTCTCTTACTGATTTACCGCTATCGTTTTGGGGTTATGCTTTAGAGACGGCTGCATTCATGTTAAATAGGGCACCATCGAAATCCGTTGAGACGACGCCTTATGAACTGTGGTTTGGCAAGAAACCAAAGTTGTCGTTTCTTAAAGTTTGGGGCTGCGATGCTTATGTGAAGAAGCTTCAAACTGATAAGCTCGAACCTAAATCGGCGAAATGTGTCTTCATAGGATACCCAAAGGAGGCTGTTGGGTACACCTTCTATCACAGATCCGAAGGCAAGACATTCGTTGCTAAGAATGGATCCTTTCTAGAGAAGGAGTTTCTCTCAAAAGAAGTGAGTGGGAGGAAAGTAGAACTTGATGAGGTAACTGTACCTACTCCCTTATTGGAAAATAGTTCATCACAGAAACCGGTTCCTGTGACGCTTACACCAATTAGTGAGGAAGTTAATGATGATGATCATGGAACTTCAGATCAAGTTGTTACTGAACCTCGTAGGTCAAGCAGAGTAAGATCCGCACCAGAGTGGTACGGTAATCCTGTTCTGGAGGTTATGTTACTAGACCATGACGAACCTACGAACTATGAAGAAGCGATGGTGAGCCCAGATTCAGCAAAATGGCTTGAGGCCATGAAATCCGAGATGGGATCCATGTATGAGAACAAAGTATGGACTTTAGTTGACTTGCCCGATGATTGGCAAGCCATAGAAAATAAATGGATATTCAAGAAGAAGACTGACGCTGACGGTAATGTTACTGTCTATAAAGCTCGACTTGTTGCGAAAGGTTTTCGACAAGTTCAAGGGATTGACTACGATGAGACCTTCTCACCCGTAGCGATGCTTAAGTCTGTCCGAATCATGTTAGCAATTGCCGCATTTTATGATTATGAAATTTGGCAAATGGATGTCAAAACTGCATTCCTGAATGGATTTCTGGAAGAAGAGTTGTATATGATGCAACCGGAAGGTTTTGTCGATCCAAAGGGAGCTAACAAAGTGTGCAAGCTCCAGCGATCCATTTATGGACTGGTGCAAGCCTCTCGGAGTTGGAATAAACGCTTTGATAGTGTGATCAAAGCATTTGGTTTTGTACAGACTTTTGGAGAAGCCTGTATTTACAAGAAAGTGAGTGGGAGCTCTGTAGCATTTCTGATATTATATGTGGATGACATATTGCTGATTGGAAATGATATAGAATTTCTGGATAGCATAAAGGGATACTTGAATAAGAGTTTTTCAATGAAAGACCTCGGTGAAGCTGCGTATATATTGGGCATCAAGATCTATAGAGATAGATCAAGACGCTTAATTGGACTTTCACAAAGCACATACCTTGACAAAGTTTTGAAGAAGTTCAAAATGGATCAAGCAAAGAAAGGGTTCTTGCCTGTGTTACAAGGTGTGAAGTTGAGTAAGACTCAATGCTCGACCACTGCAGAAGATAGAGAGAAGATGAAAGATGTTCCCTATGCTTCAGCCATAGGCTCTATCATGTATGCAATGCTGTGTACCAGGCCTGATGTGTGCCTTGCTATAAGTCTGGCAGGAAGGTACGAAAGTAATCCAGGAGTGGATCACTGGACAGCGGTCAAGAACATCCTGAAATACCTGAAAAGGACTAAATATATGTTTCTCGTTTATGGAGGTGACAAAGAGCTCATCGTAAATGGTTACGTCGATGCAAGCTTTGACACTGATCCGGACGATTCTAAATCACAAACCGGATACGTGTTTACATTGAATGGTGGAGCTGTCAGTTGGTGCAGTTCTAAACGAAGCGTCGTGGCGGGATCTACGTGTGAAGCGGAGTACATAGCTGCTTCGGAAGCAGCAACTGAAGGAGTCTGGATGAAGGAGTTCATATCCGATCTAGGTGTCATACCTAGTGCATCGGGTCCAATGAAAATCTTTTGTGACAATACTGGTGCAATTACCTTAGCAAAGGAATCCAGATTTCACAAGAGAACCAAGCACATCAAAAGACGCTTCAATTCCATTCGGGATTTAGTCCAGGTGGGAGACATAGAAATTTGCAAGATACATACGGATCTGAATGTTGCAGACCCGTTGACTAAGCCTCTTCCACGAGCAAAACATGATCAGCACCAAGGCTCCATGGGTGTAAGAATCATTACTGTGTAATCTAGATTGTTGACTCTAGTGCAAGTGGGAGACTGAAGGAAATATGCCCTAGAGGCAATAATAGAGTTATTATTTATTTCCTTATGTCATGATAAATGTTTATTATTCATGCTAGAATTGTATTAACCGGAAACATAATACTTGTGTGAATACATAGACAAACAAAGTGTCACTAGTATGCCTCTAATTGACTAGCTCGTTGATCAAAGATGGTTATGTTTCCTAGCCATTGACATGAGTTGTCATTTGATTAACGGGATCACATCATTAGGAGAATGATGTGATTGACTTGACCCATTTCGTTAGCTTAGCACTCGATCGTTTAGTATGTTGCTATTGCTTTCTTCATGGCTTATACATGTTCCTATGACTATGAGATTATGCAACTCCCGTTTACCGGAGGAACACTTTGTGTGCTACCAAACGTCACAACGTAACTGGGTGATTATAAAGGTGCTCTACAGGTGTCTCCAAAGGTACTTGTTGGGTTGGCGTATTTCGAGATTAGGATTCGTCACTCCGGTTGTCGGAGAGGTATCTGTGGGCCCTCTCAGTAATGCACATCACTTAAGCCTTGCAAGCATTGCAACTAATGAGTTTGTTGCGAGATGATGTATTACGGAACGAGTAAAGAGACTTGTCGGAAACGAGATTGAACTAGGTATTGAGATACCGACGATCGAATCTCGGGCAAGTAACATACCGATGACAAAGGGAACAACGTATGTTGTTATGCGGTCTGACTGATAAAGATCTTCGTAGAATATGTGGGAGCCAATATGAGCATCCAGGTTCCGCTATTGGTTATTGACCGGAGACGTGTCTCGGTCATGTCTACATAGTTCTCGAACCCGTAGGGTCCGCACGCTTAATGTTTCGATGATAGTTATATTATGAGTTTATATGTTTTGATGTACCGAAGGTTGTTCGGAGTCCCGGATGTGATCACGGACATGACGAGGAGTCTCGAAATGGTCGAGACATGAAGATTGATATATTGGAAGCCTATGTTTGGATATCGGAAGTGTTCCGGGTGAAATCAGGATTTTACCGGAGTACCGGGAGGTTACCGGAACCCCCCGGCAACATAATGGGCCTTAGTGGGCCTAGGTGGAAGAGAGGAGAGCCGGCTAGGGCTGGGCCGCGCGCCCCTCCCCCTAGTCCGAATAGGACAAGGAGAAGGGGGCGGCGCCCCCCCTTCCTTCTTCTCCCTCTCCTCTTTCCCCCTTCCCAAGTCCTAATCCAACTAGGAAAAGGGGGGGGAGTCCTACTCCCGGTGGGAGTAGGACTCCTCCTGGCGCGCCCCAAGGCTGGCCGCACCTCCCCCCTTTGATCCTTTATATACGGGGGCAGGGGGCACCCCATAGACACAACAATTGATCATTGATCTCTTAGCCGTGTGCGGTGCCCCCCTCCACCATATTACACCTCGATAATATCGTAGCGGTGCTTAGGCGAAGCCCTGTGTCGGTAGAACATCGTCATCGTCACCACGCCGTCGTGCTGACGAAACTCTCCCTCAACACTCGGCTGGATCGGAGTTCGAGGGACGTCATCGAGCTGAACGTGTGCTGAACTCGGAGGTGCCGTGCGTTCGGTACTTGATCGGTCGGATCGTGAAGACGTACGACTACATCAACCGCGTTGTGTGAACGCTTCCGCTTTCGGTCTACGAGGGTACGTGGACAACACTCTCCCCTCTCGTTGCTATGCATCACCATGATCTTGCGTGTGCGTAGGATTTTTTTTGAAATTACTACGTTCCCCAACAGTGGTATCAGAGCCAGGTTTTATGCGTTGATGTTATATGCACGAGTAGAACACAAATGAGTTGTCGGCGGAGGTGCCATGAATCTGACATAACTTGTCTAGAATCTTGTTTAGGCTGGACGGTCCATCTCTGTTGCCTTTAAAAGGCTTTTTCTGTTAACCGGGTCGAGAGCCCCTAAATCTGGCGTTTACCGCCGTGTTGTCTGAGCTGTCTTCGTTATTTCGACGCTTGCTTTTACTGCGTCGTGGTTTTCTATTGCCATCCCTGACTTTAGATGTGCCTGGGTCACTGGTGCTACTGCGGGCCAGCCAGCTATCTTCGCCCGCGCAAAAGCGGGTCATAAGGCTTGTTGGGGCTGCCATTGTCCTCGGTTTTTTTGGCCGAGGTGTCTGGCGAGCCATTCGTCTCGGACGCTGTGTTTGAAAGCTGCTAAGGCTTCGGCGTCTGGGCAGTCGACGATTTGATTCTTAGTGAGAAATCTGTTCCAAAGCTTTCGGGCTGACTGTCCGGGCTGTTGAATTATATGACTTAAATCGTCTGCATCCGGAGGTCGGACATAGGTCCCTTGAAAGTTATCCCTAAAAGCATCCTCAAGCTCCTCCCAACTTCCAATTGAATTTTCGGGGAGGCTCTTCAGCCAGTGCGAGCTGGTCCTTTCAGCTTGAGGGGCAAGTATTTGATGGCGTGGAGATCTTCTCCGCGAGCCATATGGATATGGAGGATGAAGTCCTCAATCCAGACCCCAGGGTCTGTCGTTCCGTCGTACGCCTCTATGTTCACGGGTTTGAATCCCTCTGGAAATTCGTGATCCAGCACCTCATCGGTGAAGCATAGGGGGTGCGCGGCACCCCTGTATTTGGATGTGTCATGGCGTTCTGACGGTTGTAGTGTTCGGTTTTGATTCTGCGCTGGAGCGCGCTTCCTAGATCCGTAGATGGATCTGGTCACGCCGGCTTTTTGATGCAAGTCCTCGCGTGAATCGTGTGCTGATTTATGTGCGGCCTCGTTAGCCGCCCTATCGTGGCCACGAGGTGGTCGATCCGACCGGTCGGCCGTTTTATTTTTCGGCTGTGTAGGCTCTAAGGCCTCATCATCAAATTCAGGCAAAAACTTGCGCTTTGGATAGCTCTTTGTGTGGCGACTGCCACCATACTTTTCTTTAGTGTCGAGCACTTTGTTCCATCTACTGTTGAGCATATTCTGTGCGGCCTTAAGCCTTTGCTTCTGCTTCTTCAGACTCCTCGCGGTGGCAATAAGCCTTATATGGAGGTTCTCTTGTTCCAAGTGCCTCTCCGGGATGATGTGTGCATCGTCGTCCGGACTGTTTTCCTCTCCGGAGAGAGGTTGATGAGCTTTATCCTCGGCGTCGCCGTGATCGGACAACGGCTCCGTACTATGTTCGCCGTCCGCTGGTTCATCCTGCTCTGTCGCTGGGTCCGTATGGTCACTGTTTCCTCTGGAGTCGACCGGGGTATTATTTTCTCTTGCGCTGTTATCGATGTTTTTGCCGAGGCGGGATTTGGAGCGGCGCCTACGCCGTCGTTTTGGCTGCTTCTCAAGGGAACTATCCCTCACTGCATCCTTCCGTTCCTCGTCATTGTTTTCTTTGGGTGTATCCACCATATATATATCGTGTGATGAAGTGGCTGTCCAGCGCCCTGTGGGCGGTGGTTCCTGTTCTTCTCCTGCATCGTCGTCCCTACCGTCGATCTCTTCGGAGTCGAAATCGAGCATGTCGGTTAAGTCATCGTCAGTGGCTATTAAGTGGGTGGTGGGTGGGGAACGAATTTCTTCGTCATCCGCCTCCCACTCGAGCCGGACATGGTTCGGCCAAGGGCCTCCTGATAAGGAGAGAGACCTTAATGAATTTAGCACATCGCCAAAAGGCGAGTGCTGAATGATATCCGCGGAGGTAAACTCCATGATCGGCGCCCAATCAGATTTGATAGGCATGGATGCAGGCGGTTCGAGGCCTGTGGCCGGGGACGAATCCGAGGATCCGCGACACAAGTCTCATAGGAGGTGAAGTCAGTATTCGGCTCTATCGCCACTGAGTGTGGGGCCTCCGAGGCGGGGTCCATCCACATGTCCTCGGACGGCGCAATAGACTCCGGATCTTGGGCTGGAGTAGCCACAGGTGTGATCTCCCGAACACCGTCCGACGGCAGAGCTAAGTCGTGCTTGTCGTGATCGTGCGGCGCACCTGACATGGGCTCGAATCCGTCAAAGATCAAGTCTCCGTGGAGGTCGGCAGTGTAGTTTAAATTTCCAAACCTAACCTGATGGCCAGGGGTGTAGCTCTCGATCTGCTCCAGATGGCCAAGCGAGTTGCCCCGCAGTACGAAGCCGCCGAATATGAAGATCTGGCCGGGGAGGAAAACCTCACCCTGGTTCGCATCGTTGGCGATGATCGAATGAGCCATCAAGCCTTGTGGTGACGGCACAGTGGAACTCTCAATGAAAGCACCAATGTCGGTGTTAAAACCGGCGGATCTCCGGTAGGGGGTCCCGAACTGTGCGTCTAAGGCGGATGGTACCAGGAGGCGGGGGACACGATGTTTACCCAGGTTCGGGCCCTCTCGATGGAGGTAATACCCTACTTCCTGCTTGATTGATCTTGATGATATGAGTATTACAAGAGTTGATCTACCACGAGATCGTAGAGGCTAAACCCTAGAAGCTAGCCTATGGTATGATTGTTGTTGTCCTACGGAGTAACCCCCCCGATTTATATAGACACCGGAGGGGGCTAGGGTTACACAGAGTCGGTTACAAGGGAGGAGATCTAGATATCCGTATTGCCAAGCTTGCCTTCCACGCCAAGGAGAGTCCCATCCGGACACGGGATGAAGTCTTCAATCTTGTATCTTCATAGTCCAACAGTCCGGCTGTCCGAGGACCCCCTAATCCAGGACTCCCTCACTACCACCGTACTAAGCAAAATAAGATGCATAAAGGATAAACATCACATGCAATCAATATAAGTGATATGATATGGCCATCATCATCTTGTGCCTTTGATCTCCATCTTCAAAGCACCATCATGATCACCATCGTCACCAGCTTGACACCTTGATCTCCATCGAAGCATCGTTGTCGTCTCGCCAACTATTGCTACTACGACTATCGCTACCGCTTAGTGATAAAGTAAAGCAATTACTTGGCGATTGCATTTCATACAATAAAGCGACAACCATATGGCTCCTGCCAGTTGCCGATAACTGAGTTACAAAACATGATCATCTCATACAACAATTTATATAATCACGGCTTGACCATATCACATCACAACATGCCCTACAAAAACAAGTTAGACGTCCTATACTTTGTTGTTGCAAGTTTTACGTGGCTGCTACGGGCTTACCAAGAACCGTTCTTACCTACGCATCAAAACCACAACAATTTTTCGTCAAGTTTGCTATTTTAACCTTCAACAAGGACCGGGCTATGATACGTCTCCGTCGCATCTATAATTTTTTGTTGTTCCATGCCAATATTATACAACTTTCATATACTTTTTGGCACCTTTTTATACTATTTTTGGGACTAACATATTGATCCAGTGCCCAGTGTCAGTTCCTGTTTGTTGCATGTTTTATGTTTCGCAGAAAACCCATATCAAACGGAGTCCAAACGGGATAAAAACGGACGGAGAATATTTTTGGAATATTTGGAGAATATGGGAAGAAGAATCAACGCGAGACGGTGCCCGAGGGGGGCACGAGGCAGGGGGCGCGCCTGCCCCCCTCGTGGGCCCCCCGTAAGGCGGTTGCTGCTCTTCTTTTGCCGCAAGAAAGCTAATTTTCGGAAAAAAAAATCTCGGCGAAGGTTTCAGGCCAATCGGAGTTACGGATCTCCATATATACACGAAATGGTGAAAGGGCAGCAGACCAGAGCGCGGAAACAGAGAGAAACAGAGAGACAGATCCAATCTCGGAGGGGCTCTCGCCCCTCCCATGCCATGGAGGCCAAGGACCAGAGGGGAAACCCTTCTCCCATCTAGGGAGGATGTCAAGGAAGAAGAAGAAGAAGGGGCCCCCTCTCCCCTTCTCTTCCGGTGGCACCGGAACGCTGCCGTGGCCACCATCATCATCACCGCGATCTTCACCAACACCTCCGCCATCTTCACCAACATCTCCATCACCTTCCCCCCTCTATCTACAGAAGTCCACTCTCCCGCAACCCGCTATACCCTCTACTTGAACATGGTGCTTTATGCTTCATATTATTATCCAATGATGTGTGCCATCCTATGATGTCTGAGTAGATTCTCGTTGTCCTATCGGTGGTTGATGAATTGCTATGATTGATTTAATTTTCTTGTGGTTATGTTGCTGTCCTTTGGTGCCCATCATATGAGCGCGCGCGTGGATCACACCATAGGGTTAGTTGTATGTTGATAGGACTATGTATTGGAGGGCAAGAGTGACAGAAGCTTCAACCTAGCATAGAAATTGATGCATACGGGATTGAAGGGGGGCCAATATCACTTAATGCTATGGTTGGGTTTTACCTTAATGAACGTTAGTAGTTGCGGATGCTTGCTAATAGTTCCAATCATAAGTGCATAGAATTCCAAGTCAGGGATGACATGCTAGCAGTGGCCTCTCCCACATAAAACTTGCTATCGGTCTAGTAAAGTAGTCAATTGCTTAGGGACAATCTCGCAACTCCTACCACCACTTTTCCACACTCGCTATATTGACTTTATTGTGTCTTTATCTAAACAGCCCCTAGTTTTTATTTACGCGCTCTTTATTATCTTGCAAACCTATCCAACAAAACCTACAAAGTACTTCTAGTTTCATTCTTGTTCTAGGTAAAGCGAACGCTAAGCGTGCGTAGAGTTGTATCGGTGGTCGATAGAACTTGAGGGAATATTTGTTCTACCTTTAGCTCCTCGTTGGGTTCGACACTCTTACTTATCAAAAGAGGCTACAATTGATCCCCTATACTTGTGGGTTATCAAGACCTTTTTCTGGCGCTGTTGCCGGGGAGCAATAGCGTGGGGTAAATATTCTCGTGTGTGCTTGTTTGCGTTATCACTAAGTAATTTGTATTTGCTGTTCTAAGTTGTTTTCTATCTTTAGTTATTGGTAGGAAACGCAAAATACCAAAAAAATTAGTTGTACCTACTGAACCAATGGTTGAAGAACCACTCAAAATCTATCACACTCCTGAAGCTTATTACTTGGATCATCTTCGATCCCTATGTGCTCGTGCTGAAACCCCAACTAGCTTAGTTGAGGGCAAATCCTTAGATGAGCATGCTTGTTATGTGCGACACCGTATATCTGAAAAGGGAAACGTTTACTGGATCAAATTCATCGTTTGCAATGCTATGCTTGGAATTTATGTGAAATATATGATGTTACTTGTTGTTCTGAAAACCCTAAGAAACACCTTCCCTACCAATGTGAGTTTATTGATAATGGAATCGTATCTTCGTATGCTAAGGGTCTTTATAATTACTATGATGTTCAACAAATTGAAGAATTTGTTGCTTTTAAGGGTGCTTATGAAATTGCTTCTTTGATTGAAACGTATGATGCTACTCTTTACAAATCTGGAAATTTTGCCATACTTGAATATTGTTATGAGAATTATGCTTCTAATGCCTATGTTAAACCATATATCGAGGTCTCCTCCGCTGTCCAAGAAGAGACTAATATTTTGCAGGAGTCTATGGAAGAAGAAATTGATGAAACTGTGAGCTCATTGGATGAAAAAGATGATGAGGAGAGCGAAGAACAAAAGGAGGAAGAACGGATTAGCTACCCGTGCCCCCTTCTAATGAGAGTAACCCTCCAACTCATACATTGTTTAATGTCCCTTCGTGCTTACCGAAGGATGATTGCTATGATCCCGTTGATTCTCTTGAAATACCCCTTTTTGATGATGCTTGCTATGCTCGTGGCCAAGATGCCAATATGAATTATGCTTATGGAGATGAACTTGCTATAGTTCCTTATGTTAAACATGAAATTGTTGCTATTGCACCCACACATGATAGTCCTATTATCTTTTTGAATTCTCCTGACTACACTATATCGGAGAAGTTTGCCCTTATTAAGGATTATATTGATGGGTTGCGTTTTACTATTACACATGATGATTTTGATGAATATAATATGCATGTGCTTGCTGCTCCTACTTGCAATTATTATGAGAGAGGAACTATATCTCCACCTCTTTATGTTTCCAACACGAAAAAATTGCAAGAAACTGTTTATACTATGCATTGGCCTTTACTATGTGTGCATGAATTGTTCTTTTATGACATGCCGATGCATAGGAAGAGATTTAGACTTCGTCATTGCTTGATATATGTTGCCTTGTGCTCACTACTAAATGACAAATCATTGTTAATTAAAATTGGCTTTGATATACATTGGGATCCGGGTGGATTCACTACTTGAGCACTATATGCCTAGCTTAATGGCTTTAAAGAAAGCGCTGCCAGGGAGACAACCCGGAAGTTTTAGAGAGTCATTTACTTCTGTTCTATGCTTTTATAAAGTTTTAAAAAATAAAAAAATAAAGAGGGGAACCCAAAACTTTCCAAAAAGAAAAGTGAAAGTGAGATAGACGAGCATTGTGAAAGTGGGGGACGTCCTTGAACTTTGTTCATGCCCATGGAAACTTTGTGAATCTTAATTACAGAAACTTTTCAACAAAAATAATTATCCCCTTGTACAATTCCATTGTATTATAAAAATAATGTGCCAAGGTTTGCCTTTAGGATGTTTACAATGCTTGTTGGTTTGTACGGTGCAGGACATAAACTTTGGCTGTAGTGCGCGATTTTTTATTTTTTATTTTTTACTGGAACGTCAAACGGTTCTGATTCTTTTTGCACTGTCTTTATATACAAATTTTTTATTTTTCCTAATTTTGGCAGAATTTTTCAAGTATCAGAAGTATGGTGAATTTTCAGATTATTACAGACTGTTCTGTTTTAGACAGATTCTGTTTTTGATGCATAGTTTGCTTGTTTTGATGAAACTATTGATTTATATCAGTGGATTAAGCCATGGAAAAGTTATCTTACAGTAGCTACAATGCAAAAACAAAATATGAATTGGTTTGCAACAGTACTTAGAGTAGTGATTTGCTTTATTATACTAACGGATCTTACCGAGTTTTCTGTCGAAGTTTTGTGTGGATGAAGTGTTCGATGATCGAGAAGGTCTCGATGTGAGGAGCTCAAGAGTAGAGAGGTAAGAGCTCAAGCTTGGGGATGCCCAAGGCACCCCAATTAAATATTCAAGGAGACTCAAGCGTCTAAGCTTGGGTATGCCCCGGAAGGCATCCCCTCTTTCTTCAACAAGTATCGGTATGTTTTCGGATTCGTTTCGTTCGTGCGATATGTGCAATCTTGGAGCGTCTTTTGCATTTAGTTTTCATTTTTCTTTCATGCACCATGCTGGTATGAGATAGTCCTTGGTTGATTTTTAGAATGCTCATTGCACTTCACTTATATCTTTTGAGTATGGCTTTATAGAAAGCTTCACGTGCTTCACTTATATCATTTGAAGTTTGGATTACCTGTTTCTCTTCACATAGAAAACCGCCATTTGTAGAATGCTCTTTTGCTTCACTTATACTTGTTAGAGCGTGGGCATATCTTTTGTAAAAAGAATTAAACTCTCTTGCTTCACTTATATCTATTTAGAGAGATGACAGGAACTGGTCATTCACATGGTTAGTCATAAAATCCTACATAAAACTTGTAGATCACTGAATATGATATGTTTGATTCCTTGCAATAGTTTTGCGATATAAAGGTGGTGATATTAGAGTCGTGCTAGTTGAGTAATTGTGAAATTGAGAAATACTTGTGTTGAGGTTTGCAAGTCCCGCAGCATGCACGTATGGTGAACCGTTATGTAACGAAGTCGGAGCATGAGGTGTTCTTTGATTGGTTTCCTTATGAGTGGCGGTCGGGGACGAGCGATGGTCTTTTCCTAGGGGCATGCGTATTAGTACTTTGCTTCGAGGGCTAATAAACTTTTGCAATAAGTATATGAGTTCTTTATGACTAATGTGAGTCCATGGATTATACACACTCTCACCCTTCCATCATTGCTAGCCTCTTCGGTACCGTGCATTGCCCTTTCTCACCTCGAGAGTTGGTGCAAACTTCGCCGATGCATCCAAACCCCGTGATATGATATGCTCTTTATTGTCATATTGCTTTGCATGATCGTAAGATAGCTAGCATGATGTTTTCATGGCTTGTCCGTTTTCATGTCATTGCTACGCTAGATCATTGCACATCCCGGTACACCGCCGGAGGCATTCATATAGAGTCATATCTTTGTTCTAGACATCGAGTTGTAATATTGAGTTGTAAGTAAATAAAAGTGTGATGATCATCATTATTAGAATATTGTCCCATGTGAGTTTATAAAAAAAAGAGGCCAAAGAAGCCCGCCAAAAAAGAAAAAAAAGAAAAAAAGAAAAAAATGAGAGAAAAAGAGAGAAGGGGCAATGTTACTATCCTTTTACCACACTTGTGCTTCAAAGTTGCACCATGTTCTTCATATAGAGAGTCTCATTGAGTTATCACTTTCATATACTAGTGAGAATTTTCATTATAGAACTTGGCTTGGATATTCCGATGATGGGCTTCCTCAAATGCCCGAGGTCTTCATGAGCAAGCAAGTTGGATGCACACCCACTTAGTTTCCAGTTTGAGCTTTCATACACTTATAGCTCTATGTTTCGATGTGAGACTTTCTCCTTTTTGTCTTCTCCACACAACCTCCATCATCATATGCTATTCCACATATAGTGCTATATCCATGGCTTGCGCTCATGTATTGCGTGAGGGTTGAAAAGGCTGAAGCGCGTTAAAAAGCATGAACCAATTGCTCGGCTTGTCATCGGGGTTGTGCATGATTTGAATGCTTTGTGTGGTGAAGATGGAGCATAGCCAGACTATATGATTTTGTAGGTGAGGGAGTCCTGGATTAGGGGGTCCTCGGACAGCCGGACTATATACTTTAGCCGGACTGTTGGACTATGAAGATACAAGATTGAAGACTTCGTCCCGTGTCCGGATGGGACTCTCCTTGGCGTGGAAGGCAAACTTGGCAATACAGATACGTAGATCTCCTCCCCTGTAACCGACTCTATGTAACCCTAGCCCCCTCGGAGGTCTATATAAACCGGAGGGTTTAGTCCGTAGGACAACAACAATCATACCATAGGCTAGCTTCTAGGGTTTAGCCTCTACGATCTCGTGGTAGATAAACTCTTGTAATACTCATCATCAAGATCAATCAAGCAGGAAGTAGGGTATTACCTCCATCAAGAGGGCCCGAACCTGGGTAAACATCGTGTCCCCCGCCTCCTGTTACCATCCGCCTTAGACGCACAGTTCGGGACCCCCTACCCGAGATCCGCCGGTTTTGACACCGACAATGGTGCTTTCATTGAGAGTTCCACTATGCCGTCGCCACAAGGCTTGATGGCTCCTTCGATCATCGGCAACGATGCGATCCAGGGTGAGGTTTTCCTCCCCGACCAGATCTTCGTATTCGGCGGCTTCGTACTGCGGGCCAACTCACTTGGCCATCTGGAGCAGATCGAGAGCTACGCCCCTGGCCGTCAGGTCAGGTTTGGAAATTTAAACTGCACTGCCGACATCCGCGGAGACTTGATCTTTGACGGATTCGAGCCCATGTCAGGTGCGCCGCACAGTCACGACGAGCACGACTTAGCTCTGCCATCGGACGGTGTTCGGGAGATCACACCTGTGGCTACTTCGGCCCTAGATCCGGAGTCTATTGCGCCATCCAAGGACGGGTGGATGGACCCCGCCTCGGAGGCCACACACTCAGTGGCGATAGAGCCGAATACTGACTTCACCTCCTATGAGACATGTGTCGCCGGATCCTCGGATTCGTCCCCGGCCACAGGCCCCAAACCGCCTGCGTCCATGCCTATCGAATCTGATTGGGCGCCGATCATGGAGTTTACCTCCGCGGATATCTTTCAGCACTCGCCTTTTGGTGATGTGCTAAATTCATTAAGGTCTCTCTCCTTGTCAGGAGGCCCTTGGCCGAACTATATCGCTCGTCCGTGACGGTTTACAGTTGGCGCCCACCGTGGGGCTCGCGCACGGTGGTGTTGAGTTCTTGAAGGGATATCTCCTAGGGATTAAGGAGGCTCGAAATTTTTCAGATGAAGAATAGCTGGGTTACAACTTTGGTCAAGCCGCCTTGTGATCGTTTGGACTGATTTCAAGTCGCCAAGACGGACAGATTTTTGAAGAGGACATGTTAGACCGGCAAAAGTCGCTGATTCATTTGTTCATGGTTACGGCTACAATTGAGAAGAAGAAAAGTTATACGCGTGGTTGATTCGCCGAGACTGACTTGGGTATCGTCCGTGTGCGGATCAGCATGACACGGCTCGTAGGACTACAGCAGTACCGAGGCGAACTCTGCAAACATCGTACAGTTGATTCCTCGCCGGAGTGTGCAGATAAGATCAAAAAGTGCTACTGGCTAAAATAGTAAAAAAGGAAAATCCCGTGATGCGATCTGGAGTCTCGATGTCCACATCATGGTATTAAAGTAAGTCAAAAGTGCTACTAGGAAAAGACAAAGCTACTACTACTACTTTTCTCAAGCCTGGGAAGTACCTCCCTCACGTGGGGATAATGGATTCTATCATGCGAGATGCAAGTACCAGTACTCCGGTCATCAAGGGAAAATTACTATTGAAAAAAACACAAAAAAGGGAGGGTCACGACCTGGAGGTTGAAGCGAACGTGGATTCGAAAAAAACATGCGGCCTGGAAACGGATTTGGTCGCAGACTCAGGCCTCTGCTGCTCACGCCGTCGCGTCGCCTGAGCCGTCGTTGCCGGCCGGCGGCTGCTGTTTCTACGTTGGTCAAAACAAGTCACCTCTGAGACGCCGTGGTCACCATAGGCCGCCGGCCTCACTCTCGTGCGGGTTCATTGCTTCGGGTCAGCCGTATATTGCTGAGCCGCCTCGCCTCAATGGCCGCTCCGAGTCACCACCTACAGCGTCTTTTAAGTCGCCGGAGTACTCGGCCTCATCTTCATGCTGCTGAGCCGATGCTTGCAAACCGGCGTCAGTTCATCGTCGCCTCTACTGCGACACGGTCGACGAGCCGCCGTCAATGGCAAGTCGCCGCGCCCGACTCTGCCGCAAAGCCTTTCTAACTGCCCGGTGTTGACCTGCCCGCGCCGCTGTGGCCTTGTTTGCAAGACGCCGGCCTCGTCCGAGTCACTGGTGCGGCCCCGCTGCCACGAGCCGCCTTGCTGCTCTGTTGTTCAGAGCCGCCCCGTAAAATCAGCTTGCCTCTCCTTCTGCTGCGAGATGACGCCAAGCAATTGCCGCCATCGCTGCCGGGTCAACAGCGCGCCTCCACCTTACGACCCGGCTCTCCCCGCCCGCTCGCCAAGTTACCTCGCCGGCGCGTCGAGCCACCCCGGGCACGCCGCCTTGCCTTGTTTCAAAATTGCTCTGCAGATATCTACGGATATAATCAGGTGCACTCGTCTCCATTAAATTACTCTGCGTATTAAGTGCGTATTATACAAAACATATGTTGTCTGCTCGTGCTATTTTATACTCACAGATCTATTCAGCTCAAGAGTTTTTCGCTGGCGTTTCTTATTGCGTCACTTCCGACAATCTTTTGAGTCGCCATGACGCGTGATTCAGACAGCAGACGCGCGATTCAGGCAGCTTGCAACAT
The DNA here is from genome assembly GCF_002575655.3 of Aegilops tauschii subsp. strangulata. NCBI lineage: Eukaryota > Viridiplantae > Streptophyta > Magnoliopsida > Poales > Poaceae > Aegilops > Aegilops tauschii. Next base: position 529,851,898 of record NC_053036.3, read on the forward strand.
GGAGGACAACTCGCTCGTCCGTGACGGTTTACAACACTATGGGCGACTTATCCGTCCGACCCCGTGGCCGATTCTCCCGTCCATGCCGTTTTACAATGCCACGGCCGACTCGCCTGTTGATCGGGCGAATCAAGTGATATCCTTCTAAATATAATTTTGGCACATATTCCTTTTGTCAAAAAACAATCACTCTGGTCTGTGATATTTTTTTAGGCAGGTCGGCTATTAAAAGAAAAAGGGTGGTGTTATGTCGCGGATGCACGTTCGGCGGTGCTGCATGACTTCATGGGCACGCGTACCGCGGTCCGGTTTACATCAAACGCGCCAGCTGACTCGCTACCCGCGCCGGCTTACAACACCACGGTCGACTCACCCGTTTGCATCGGTTTACCACGCCGCGGCCAGTTCACCCGTGAGCGACTTCAAATTCACCTAGCAATCATTAATTTCATGGCGGATTATTTCCGGCCTGGCACATCAGGTGATATCCATCTAAAATATATTTTATTGGTACATATTATTTTTTATCAAAGAGCAGTTTATCTTTGTCTTGGTCTACAATATTGTTGATGCAGGACAATTGTTCACTACATCAAAACGATGTGGTTAACTCGCCCATCCGCACCGGCTTACAACGCCATGGCCGGTTCATCTGTCTATGCCGCCTCGGATGCAACGGTCGTCTTTACCATCCGTTTCTCGCGGCCTGGTCTATATCAACATACCGGGCCACACCCGTCTGCGTGAGCTGATTATTGAGTATGAGCAAGTCACTACTTGGGAAGCCCGGTTTTTCTTTCAACAAAATGGAGGCAATTATCATATACTATCAACCGCCGTCTGCACCGGATGGCTCAATGGACATGCGCACAAGTCGTCGTCACTACAGTTTGGTCAAACTTCAAACAACCAGTTGGAAGGAACCATTGGCCGAGTTGCTGACACGGCTCATACGGGATCATTTATAACCCGCCGCAGTCACCTCAACCTTCTGTGGATACACATCATGCTATCAACACCAATGATATACAAGTTATGCCGGTTTATATCACGGTTAAATATGGAGAATCTCAAGCCAACTCCTCGAGTCATCTTGAGACTCGGGGGCTACAGTGACATGACTCGGGAACCCCGGATCGTTGGAGGGAATGATAACCCGGTTCCGGAGGCTGCTACCATATTAATGAAAATTTAAAGGCCGTCAGAAAATTGCCGGTTTAAAATCTGGTTCAAGAGAAATTCATCTGCCACAAAGCTTTGAAGCTCTCAATCCAGTTCAAAATCCGGTTCAAGGAAAAATTAAAGGGACTAAAGAGTCTATTATAAAACACAACTCAAATATAGGTACCCTGCTTTAATGACCATTGGGAGCTGATCGTATTCGAATTTAGCTTAACCCTTTTGGTGTGACCCTGATCGTATTCGAATCAGAGTCGTTAAATATTCTCATGATCACTAGGGGGCTTCCTGTTCAAACATAGGTCGTATTCGAACCAAAGAGAACATAGCTGTCGATACCCTTTTGATCGGCACACTGCCGAGCTCATTGAGGAGTTTCTTGGTCATATTTGAACCATAGCTCAACCCCCTTTGGGAACCGACGTGGTTCGTATTCGAATCAGCGTCGTTAAACAACTCTCAAGGTCATTTGGGGGCTTCCTGTTCAAACATAGGTCGTATTCGAACCAAAGAGAACATAGCTGTCGGTACCCTCTTGATCGGCAATGCCAAAGCCACTGGGGGCTATATGATCGTATTCGAATCTTAGCTTAACCCCTTTGGGACGGTTTTCTGATCGTATTCGAATCAGAAGCCTCAAAAATTTTGAAGTCTCTTTTTGCAAACAATTTTTGGATTTTATTTGAAGCTCTTTTTCATATCTAAAGTGTATATGAGTGGTGGTTATTTAACCCGGCTTGATTTTCAATGGTAAATCACCAGCTTATGACAATCATCATCTATGTGGAAGCATTGGCTTATAAGGATTGGGTTATCACCCTTACTGCACAGGTCATGTAAACCGGCAGTACAAATTCAATATCACAGTGGTTATATGTGAGATATTATGACCCGCCCTGCGGTAAACCGCCAAGGGATCTTGTGATCTAATTATGTGCAGGATAAGACTACATTTGGGTGGTTACCCGCCCTGGTTTTTGACGTTAAGTCGCCAGGGCATATGTTGTTTAAACTCTGCAGGATTTACAGAGCTATGACTTACATAAATGATTAAATTCAAGCCCATCATCAAAGATGGAAATTGGTGTCTCAAAAGGGTTATCAATTCTTGATTTTCTCAATGGCTATAAAGCTGCCGGGTTGTACAAATTCCGGCTTACAATGGAGGCGTCTTAAATCGCCATCGGCCAAGAGCCGTCGGGTATTTAAACTCCGGAGTTAATTATCAACAGATGAGGTATTCAAAGTCGCTGTGGCGCAATGGCTATTATTTTATCAATGTATATGATTTATTCTACAATGGAAGGAATAGTCCCGAGTCGCTGCAGGCTTACAACCCGGCACTTGGGGGCTACATTATTCAAGTTGAGATTACATCAAATATGCAAGTCCCATGTCACTGCCAGCATGCACCATGGCACTTGGGGGCTAATGCAAAGTCATTTTTTGCTCACCTCATTGAAGACCCAACTCATCACATCGTAATGAGCCGGCCCTTGGGGACTACCAATTGCTCCTGTCAAACAATTCAAGACAATTCTAGGATGACCCGGCTACACTACTATGACTATAGCCGACTCATGGGGGCTACACAACTGGATTTTATTTAAAGCCATGGTGATAAGTCCCGGCTTATTCATGCTGATTAAACCGGCCCTTGGGGGCTACAGATAATATGGATATAAGGGTGTCTGCAAAAATCATAAATCGGCGTCGGTGACAATTATGACTTGGCATCATCTATTTATAACCCGGCAATTTTGGTACTCATAGACCGGCAAGTTTTATATCTTTAAGCCGGCTGAATATAAGTTGAATATTTGAAGACCAATATTTTTGTCAAGTCAGAGCATTGAAAGCCGACTCAAGTGGATTATCTCTTACAATATTTCTCAACAAGAGACCAATGTCAGCAAATTGACTCTGAAGCTGGCCTGTTGACCCGGATTTTTCAAAGGAAGTATCTGGATTTTTTGCATTGGCAAAATTTGAACATATCTGCTAAAGAGATTTGCTATGAGATTATGGTTACATATCAAGAAGGAAGATGACAAGGATTTAAGGATGATCATGTGCCGGCTTACAAAGAATATTTAACCCGGAACACAACCTGTCAAATTTGTTCTTGTGTTTATATTGCAGATTAGTTTAACATGGATAAATCCAAATTAAACTGGGGGCTAATGTCGGGGATATACCCTGCGGTATGACCCGGCCGGAAGTATGACCCGGCCAGACTTGGCGCTTCACCGTGACCCGCCGGAGGACTGGCGACTCACGGGTCTGCCGGCTCACTGTCAGATGACTCACGAGCCGGACGACTCACGGATGGCCCTGACGACGGGTCAGATAGAAGACTAGGCCCAAGGCCCAGAAGGCCGGCTCATGTGATGATGGGCCGGCTTAAGAAGAAAGGGATGACGAATATTTCCTTTACAAGGAAGCAAGACCCGGACTTGTAATTAACTTGTAAGAGAAGATAGACTAGTCCTAGTCCTACTAGGACTCCACATGTAACCCGCCCCTCTCACTTATATAAGGAGGGGCAGGGCACCCCAAAGAGGGACGGGCAACAAGAAATAATCTCTAGGGCTAAACACCGAGAGCCTGAGCCGGCGACTCTCCGGTGATCATAATGAGACCTAGCCTCAAACAGCACGTAGGGTTGTTACCGGATGATGTTTCCCGGGGCCCAACGTTGTCTAAACCCTTGTCTTGTGCGTTGATCCGCCCTGCGTCTCTCATCCCAATCAACCCCTCTCAAGCTACTACATAGATGCGCTGGCCTCACGACTAAGTCCTTACACCTAGGACATCGGACGTGTTAATTCCACGACACCACCCACCACCCACTTAATAGCCACTGTCGATGACTTAACCGACATGCTCGATTTCAACTCCGAAGACATCGACGGTAGGGACGATGATGCAGGAGAAGAACAGGAACCACCGCCCACAGGGCGCTGGACAGCCACTTCATCACACGATATATATATATGGTGGATACACCCAAAGAAAACAATGACGAGGAACGGAAGGATGCAGTGAGGGATAGTTCCCTTGAGAAGCAACCAAAACGATGGCGTAGGCGCCGCTCCAAATCCCGCCTCGGCAAAAACATCGATAACAGCGCAAGAAAAAATAATACCCCGGTCGACTCCGGAGGAAACAACGACCACACGGACCCAGCGACAGAGCAGGATGAACCAGCGGACGGTGAACATAGTACAGAGCCGCTGTCCGATCACGGCGACGCTGAGGATAAAGCTCATCAACCTCTCTCCGGAGAGGAAAACAGTCCGGACGACGATGCACACATCATCCCGAAGAGGCACTTGGAACAAGAGAACCTCCATAGAAGGCTTATTGCCACCACGAGGAGTCCGAAGAAGCAGAAGCAAAGGCTTAAGGCTGCACAGAATACGCTCAACAGTAGATGGAACAAAGTGCTCGACACTGAAGAAAAGTATGGTGGCAGTCGCCACACAAAGAGCTATCCAAAGCGCAAGCTGTTGCCTGAATTCGATGATGAGGCCTTAGAGCCTACACAGCCGAAAAATAAAACGGCCGACCAGTCGGATCGACCACCTCGTGGCCGCGATAGGGCGGCTAATGAGGCCACACATAAATCAGCACACGATTCACGCGAGGACTTGCATCAAAAAGCCGGCGTGACCAGATCCATCTACGGATCTAGGAAGCGCGCTCCAGCGCAGAATCAAAACCGAACACTACAACCGTCAGAACGCCATGACACATCCAAATACAGGGGTGCCGCGCACCCCCTATGCTTCACCGATGAGGTGCCGGATCATGAATTTCCAAAGGGATTAAAACCCGTGAATATAGAGGCGTACGGCGGAACGACAGACCCTGGGGTCTGGATTGAGGACTTCATCCTCCATATCCATATGGCTCGCGGAGACGGTCTCCATGCCATCAAATACTTGCCCCTCAAGCTGAAAGGACCAGCTCGGCACTGGCTGAAGAGGCTCCCCAAAAATTCAATTGGAAGTTGGGAGGAGCTTTAGGATGCTTTTAGGGATAAATTTCAAGGGACCTATGTCCGACCTCCGGATGCAGACGATTTAAGTCATATAATTCAACAGCCCGGAGAGTCAGCCTGAAAGCTTTGGAACAGATTTCTCACTAAGAAGAATCAAATCGTCGACTGCCCGGACGCCGAAGCCTTAGCAGTTTTCAAACACAGCGTCCGAGATGAATGGCTCGCCAGACACCTCGGCCAAGAAAAACCGAGGACAATGGCAGCCCTAACAAGCCTTATGACCCGCGTTTGCGCGGGCGAAGATAGCTGGCTGGCCTGCAGTAGCACCAGCGACCCAGGCACATCTAAAGTCAGGGATGGCAATGGAAAACCACGACGCAGTAAAAGCAAGCGTCAAAATAACGAAGACAACCCAGACAACACGGCGGTAAACGCCGGATTTAGGGGCTCTCGACCCGGTCAACGGAAAATGCCTTTTAAAGGCAATAGAGATGGACCGTCCAGCCTAAACAAGATTCTAGACAAGTTATGTCAGATTCATGGCACCTCCGATAAACCTGCAAATCACACCCACAGAGAATGCTGGGTCTTCAAGCAGGCCGGCAAGCTAAACGCCGAACACAAGGGGAGGGAGACACCCAGTGAAGACGAGGATGAGCCTCGCCAGCAAAACACTGGGGGACAAAAAAATTCCCACCAGAGGTCAAAACAGTGAACATGATTCACGTAACAAAAAGAAGGAGCAAACACGCACTCTGAGACATATGCGCCGTAGAGCCCATCACCCCTAAGTTCAACCCTTGGTCGGCCTGCCCGATCACTTTTGATCGCAGGGATCACCCGACTAGTATCCGGCACGGAGGATTGGCTGCCTTGGTGCTAGACCCAATAATCGACGGATACCATCTCACCCAAGTCCTCATGGATGGCGACATAGTCTTAATCTGATATATCAGGACATAGTTCGCAAAATGGGGATAGACCCGACAAGAATCAGCCAAAGCAATACTACCTTTAAAGGAGTAATACCAGGCCCAGAGGCCCGCTGTACGGGCTCTCTAGTACTAGAGGTTGTATTCGGTTCTCCCGACAACTTCCGAAGTGAAAAGTTAACCTTTGACATCGCTCCATTCCGCAGCGGCTATCAAGCACTACTCGGAAGAACAGCCTTCGCTCGTTTTAATGCAGTACCGCATTACGCTTCTCTTAAGCTTAAGATGCCCGGTCCACGTGGCATCATCATAGTTAGTGGAAAGACTGAGCGTTCCTTACGCGCGGAAGAACATGTGGCGGCTTTAGCAGCCGAACACTAAATGGCCTCTCCAACCAGAATAAATGGTCGGTCGTCAAGACCGCGGACACGGCTAGATGAGTCCGGCGCACCACTAGCTGTAACAGCTTAGATAAACCTGAGATTGGTTTGATGGATATACCCCCATAGGCGGTACCAGGGGCTTCCCGCATGTAAAAAGGACAAAAGTTCGGCTTTACTTCATTTAGATTGACTTTTAATGAGAATAATCAGTTTTTCGCACGAAGACTTTCATCTAAGTTTTTCTCTTTTACAGATGACAATCGTGCTACACCCTTCCAGGATACGGCACAACGGAGACACAGGCGCAGACGTGCAGCAGGGCCCCGCTCAAAGGTTTCTTTTTAGATTAAGACCCTGTGTAAACCTTTCTTACTGTCTCTTGTTGCTTGACACCCCCCGGATACCTAACACAACCGTGAGGGATGCTGGCGTTGTTGGCATTTCGCCACGTTAGACTAATGCACGTACCTGGAAATTTAGGATCCTTTGTCAAGGGCGTTACTCAGCCCGGTACATGTTGTAAAGACCGAACACCTTAGGGAGTGTTCGGCGTCGCGAGTTTGGCCTTATATGCACCAGCTCCGAATCATGTCTTTGGTCAAATGTTGGGTTTGCCCGGCTCCCGCGTTTTGCTACCTTACGTTCCGCTCTATCGGCTAAAGTGGCACCAGGAGAACTACTGCGATTGTGCCCTGGTTCATCCGGATGAGCACCTCAATAGAGAAAGCCGAAAACTGACTGTCATGATAAAGCGCGAGACTGGTCAACCACTCGATGACTTAGCGGAATCTTCGGGATTCCTCCGCATTAACGAAGGGCCGGTTTTCCCGGTCATGTACGTACGCGCCCCGTACTCGGATGAGCGCGGAAGTACCAGGGGCTATATAGTAGCCCCACTGTCAAACTCCTATGGTTAAGTGAAAGTGTTAAAGAAATATAGTCCGATTGCCTCGTTCGCCGCGCTACCACCTCCTTAATGGACCAAGACGTTGGATCAAGTGTGAACACGCGCTTTTGCGAACACCCCCGCATTATATGCGTGGGGGCTGAAGCCGACGACTGCAAACTTTCAGGTTATATATATATACTGTTGGGGATCGTAGCAGAATTTTAAAATTTCCTACGCATCACCAAGATCCATCTATGGAGTATACTAGCAATGAGGGGAAAGGAGTGCATCTACATACCCTTGTAGATCGCGAGCGGAGGCGTTCTAATGAACGGGGTTGATGGAGTCGTACTCGCCGTGATCCAAATCACCGATGACCGAGTGCCGAACGGACGGCACCTCCGCGTTCAACACACGTACGGAGCAGCGACGTCTCCTCCTTCTTGATCCAGCAAGGGGGAAGGAGAGGTTGATGGAGATCCAGCAGCACGACGGCGTGGTGATGGAAGTAGCGGGATCCCGGCAGGGCTTCGCCAAGCGCAAGCAGGAGGGAGAGGTGTTGCAGGGGGAGAGGGAGGCGCCAAGGGCTAGGGTACAGCAGCCCTCCCTCCCCCCTTTATATAGGCCCCCTGGAGGGGGGCGCCGGCCCTAGAACCCATCTACAAGGGGGGGGGGGCGGCGGCCAGGGGGGGAAACTCCCCCCCCCAAGTCAAGTGGGGCGCCCCCACCCCCAGGGTTTCCAACCCTAGGCGCAGGGGGAGGCCCATGGGGGGCGCCCCAGCCCACTAAGGGCTGGTTCCCTTCCCACTTCAGCCCATGGGGCCCTCCGGGATAGGTGGCCCCACCCGGTGGACCCCCGGCACCCTTCCGGTGGTCCCGGTACAATACTGATAACCCCCAAAACTTTCCCGGTGGCCGAAACTGGACTTCCTATATATAATTCTTCACCTCCGGACCATTCCGGAACTCCTCGTGACGTCCGGGATCTCATCCGGGACTCCGAACAACTTTCGGGTTTCCGCATACTAATATCTCTACAACCCTAGCGTCACCGAACCTTAAGTGTGTAGACCCTACGGGTTCGGGAGACATGCAGACATGACCGAGACGCCTCTCCGGTCAATAACCAACGGCGGGATCTGGATACCCATGTTAGCTCCCACATGTTCCACGATGATCTCATCGGATGAACCACGATGTCGAGGATTCAATCAATCCCGTATACAATTCCCTTTTTCAATCGGTACGTTACTTGCCCGAGATTCGATCGTCGGTATCCCAATACCTTGTTCAATCTCGTTACCGGCAAGTCACTTTACTCGTACCGTAATGCATGATCCCGTGGCTAACTCCTTGGTCACATTGAGCTCATTATGATGATGCATTACCGAGTGGGCCCAGAGATACCTCTCCGTCATACGGAGTGACAAATCCCAGTCTCGATCCGTGTCAACCCAACAGACACTTTCAGAGATACCCGTAGTGTACCTTTATAGTCACCCAGTTACGTTGTGACGTTGGGTACACCAAAAGCACTCCTACGGCATCCGGGAGTTACACGATCTCATGGTCTAAGGAAAAGATACTTGACATTGGAAAAGCTCTAGCAAACGAACTACACGATCTTTTATGCTATGCTTAGGATTGGGTCTTGTCCATCACATCATTGTCCTAATGATGTGATCCCGTTATCAATGACATCCAATGTCCATAGTCAGGAAACCATGGCTATCTGTTGATCAATGAGCTAGTCAACTAGAGGCTTACTAGGGACACGTTGTGGTCTATATATTCACACATGTATTACGATTTCCGGATAACACAATTATAGCATGAACAATAGACAATTATCATGAACAAAGAAATATAATAATAACCATTTATTATTGCCTCTAGGGCATATTTCCAACAGTCTCCCACTTGCACTAGAGTCAATAATCTAGTTACATTTTGATGAATCGAACACCCATAGCGTTCTGGTGTTGATCATGTTTTGCTCTAGGGAGAGGTTTAGTCAACGGATCTGCTACATTCAGGTCCGTATGTACTTTACAAATATCTATGTCTCCATTTTGAACACTTTCACGAATGGAGTTGAAGCGACGCTTGATATGCCTGGTCTTCCTGTGAAACCTGGGCTCCTTGGCTAGGGCAATAGCTCCAGTGTTGTCACAGAAGAGAGTCATCGGGCCCGACGCATTGGGAATCACCCCTATGTCCGTAATGAACTCCTTCATCCAAATTGCTTCTTGCGCTGCCTCTGAGGCTGCCATGTACTCCGCTTCACATGTAGATCCCGCCACGACGCTTTGCTTGCAACTGCACCAGCTTACTGCCCCTCCATTCAAAATATACACGTATCCGGTTTGTGACTTCGAGTCATCCAGATCTGTGTCGAAGCTAGTGTCGACGTAACCCTTTACGACGAGATCTTCGTCACCTCCGTAAACGAGAAACATATCCTTAGTCCTCTTCAGGTACTTCAGGATATTCTTGACCGCTGTCCAGTGTTCCATGCCGGGATTACTTTGGTACCTTCCTACCAAACTTACGGCAAGGTTTACATCAGGTCTGGTACACAGCATGGCATACATAATAGACCCTATGGCCGAGGCATAGGGGATGACACTCATCTTTTCTCTATCTTCTGCCGTGGTCGGGCATTGAGCCGTGCTCAATTGCACACCTTGCAATACAGGCAAGAACCCCTTCTTGGACTGATCCATATTGAACTTCTTCAATATCTTGTCAAGGTACGTACTCTGTGAAAGACCAATGAGGCGTCTTGATCTATCTCTATAGATCTTGATGCCTAATATATAAGCAGCTTCTCCAAGGTCCTTCATTGAAAAACACTTATTCAAATAGGCCTTTATACTTTCCAAGAATTCTATATCATTTCCCATCTATGTCATCCACACATAATAAGAGAAATGCTACAGAGCTCCCACTCACTTTCTTGTAAACACAGGCTTCTCCATAAGTCTGTGTAAACCCAAACGCTTTGATCATCTCATCAAAACGAATGTTCCAACTCCGAGACGCTTGCACCAGTCCATAGATGGAGCGCTGGAGCTTGCAAACCTTGTTAGCATTCTTAGGATCGAAAAAACCTTCTGGCTGCATCATATACAATTCTTCCTTAAGAAAACCGTTAAGGAATGCCGTTTTGACGTCCATTTGCCATATCTCATAATCATAGAATGCGGCAATTGCTAACATGATTCGGACGGACTTCAGCTTCGCTACGGGTGAGAAAGTCTCATCGTAGTCAACCCCTTGAACTTGTCGATAACCCTTAGCGGCAATTCGAGCCTTATAGATGGTCACATTACCATCGCGTCTGTCTTCTTCTTAAAGATCCATTTATTTTCTATGGCTCGCCGATCATCGGGCAAGTCAGTCAAAGTCCATACTTCGTTTTCATACATGGATCCTATCTCGGATTTCATGGCTTCTAGCCATTTGTCGGAATCCGGGCCCGCCATCGCTTCTTCATAGTTCGAAGGTTCACCGTTGTCTAACAACATGATTTCCAGGACAAGGTTGCCGTACCACTCTGGTGCGGAACGTGTCCTTGTGGACCTATGAAGTTCAGTAGTAACTTGATCCGAAGCTTCATGATCATCATCATTAACTTCCTCCCCAGTCAGTGTAGGCACCATAGGAACATCTTCCCGCGCTGCGCTACTTTCTGGTTCGGAAGGGGTGACTATCACCTCATCAAGTTCCACTTTCCTCCCACTTAATTCTTTCGAGAGAAACTCTTTCTCCAGAAAGGACCCGTTCTTGGCAACAAAGATCTTGCCTTCGGATCTGAGGTAGAAGGTATACCCAATAGTTTCCTTGGGGTATCTTATGAAGACGCATTTTTCCGACTTGGGTTCGAGCTTTTCAGGTTGAAGTTTCTTGACATAAGCATCGCATCCCCAAACTTTTAGAAACGACAGCTTAGGTTTCTTCCCAAACCATAATTCATACAGTGTCGTCTCAACGGATTTCGACGGAGCCCTATTTAAAGTGAATGCGGCAGTCTCTAAAGCATAGCCCCAAAATGAGAGCGGTAGATCGGTAAGAGACATCATAGATCGCACCATATCCAATAGAGTGTGATTACGACGTTCGGACACACCATTTCGCTGAGGTGTTCCAGGCGGCGTGATTTGTGAAACGATTCCACATTTCTTTAAGTGTGTACCAAATTCGTGACTTAAATATTCTCCACCACGATCTGATCGTAAGAACTTTATTTTCCTGTCATGTTGATTCTCAACCTCACTCTGAAATTCCTTAAACTTTTCAAAGGTTTAAGACTTGTGTTTCATTAGGTAGACATACCCATATCTACTTAAGTCATCAGTGAGAGTGAGAACATAACGATATCCTCCGCGAGCCTCAACACTCATTGGACCGCACACATCGGTATGTATGATTTCCAATAAATTGGTTGCTCGCTCCATTGTTCCGGAGAACGGAGTCTTGGTCATCTTACCCATGAGGCATGGTTCGCACGTGTCAAATGATTCGTAATCAAGAGACTCCAAAAGTCCATCTGCATGGAGCTTCTTCATGCGCTTGACACCAATGTGACCAAGGCGGCAGTGCCACAAGTATGTGGGACTATCGTTATCAACTTTACATCTTTTGGTATTCACACTATGAATATGTGTAACATCACGTTTGAGATTCATCAAGAATAAACCATTGACCAGCGGGGCATGACCATAAAACATATCTCTCATATAAATAGAACAACCATTATTCTCGGATTTAAATGAGTAGCCATCTCGAATTAAACGAGATCCAGATACAATGTTCATGCTCAAAGCTGGTACTAAATAACAATTATTGAGGTTTAAAACTAATCCCGTAGGTAAATGTAGAGGTAGCGTGCCGACGGCGATCACATCGACCTTGGAACCATTCCCGACGCGCATCGTCACCTTGTCCTTTGCCAGTCTCCGCTTATTCCGCAGTTCCTGTTTTGAGTTACAAATATGAGCAACCGCACCGGTATCAAATACCCAGGAACTACTACGAGTACTGGTAAGGTACACATCAATTACATGTATATCACATATACCTTTGGTGTTGCCGGCCTTCTTGTCCGCTAAGTATTTGGGGCAGTTCCGCCTCCAGTGACCACTTCCCTTGCAATAAAAGCACTCAGTCTCAGGCTTGGGTCCATTCTTTGACTTCTTCCCGGCAACTGGCTTACCGGGCGCGGCAACTCCCTTGCCGTCCTTCTTGAAGTTCTTCTTACCCTTGCCTTTCTTGAACTTAGTGGTTTTATTCACCATCAACACTTGATGTTCCTTTCTGATCTCCACCTCCGCTGATTTCAGCATTGAATATACCTCAGGAATGGTCTTTTCAATCCCCTGCATATTGAAGTTCATCACAAAGCTCTTGTAGCTTGGTGGAAGCGACTGAAGGATTCTGTCAATGACCGCGTCATCCGGGAGATTAACTCCCAGCTGAGACAAGTGGTTGTGTAACCCAGACATTCTGAGTATGTGCTCACAAACAGAACTATTTTCCTCCATTTTACAGCTGAAGAACTTGTCGGAGACTTCATATCTCTCGACCCGGGCATGAGCTTGGAAAACCATTTTCAGCTCTTCGAACATCTCATATGCTCCATGTTTTTCAAAACGCTTTTGGAGCCCCGGTTCTAAGATGTAAAGCATGCCGCACTGAACGAGGGAGTAATCATCAGCACGTGATTGCCAAGCGTTCATAACGTCTTGGTTCTCTGGGATGGGTGCTTCACCTAGCGGTGCTTCTAAGACATAATCTTTCTTGGCAGCTATGAGGATGATCCTCAGGTTCCGGACCCAGTCCGTATAGTTGCTGCCATCATCTTTCAGCTTGGTTTTCTCTAGGAACGCGTTGAAGTTGAGGACAACGTGGGCCATTTGATCTACAAGACATATTGTAAAGATTTTAGACTAAGTTCATGATAATTAAGTTCATATAATCAAATTATTCAATGAACTCCCACTCAGATAGACATCCCTCTAGTCATCTAAGTGAAACATGATCCGAGTTAACTAGGCCGTGTCCGATCATCACGTGAGACGGACTAGTCAAGATCGGTGAACATCTCCATGTTGATCGTATCATCTATACGACTCATGCTCGACCTTTCGGTCCTCCGTGTTCCGAGGCCATGTCTGTACATGCTAGGCTCATCAAGTCAACCTAAGTGTATTGCGTGTGTTCCGAGGCCATGTCTGTACATGCTAGGCTCGTCAACACCCGTTGTATGCGAACGTTAGAATCTATCACACCCGATCATCACGTGGTGCTTCGAAACAACGAACCTTCGCAACGGTGCACAGTTAGGGGGAACACTTTCTTGAAATTATTATAAGGGATCATCTTACTTACTACCGTCGTTCTAAGCAAATAAGATGCAAAACATGATAAACATCACATGCAATCAAATAGTGACATGATATGGCCAATATCATTTTGCTCCTTTGATCTCCATTTTCGGGGCGCCATGATCATCTTCGTCACCGGCATGACACCATGATCTCCATCATCGTGTCTTCATGAAGTTGTCATGCCAACGATTACTTCTACTTCTATGGCTAACGCGTTTAGCAATAAAGTAAAGTAATTTACATGGCGTTATTCAATGACACGCAGGTCATACAAAAATAAAGACAACTCTTATGGCTCCTGCCGGTTGTCATACTCATCGACATGCAAGTCGTGATTCCTATTACAAGAATATGATCAATCTCATACATCACATATATCATTCATCACATCTTCTGGCCATATCACATCACAAGGCACATGCTGCGAAAACAAGTTAGACGTCCTCTAATTGTTGTTGCAAGTTTTTTACGTGGCTTGTATAGGTTTCTAGCAAGAACGTTTCTTACCTACGTAAAACCACAACGTGATATGCCAATTTCTATTTACCCTTCATAAGGACCCTTTTCATCGAATCCGTTCCGACTAAAGTGGGAGAGACAGACACCCGCTAGCCACCTTATGCAACTAGTGCATGTCAGTCGGTGGAACCTGTCTCACGTAAGCGTACGTGTAAGGTCGGTCCGGGCCGCTTCATCCCACAATACCGCCGAAACAAGATAAGACTAGTAGCGGCAAGAAGAATTGGCAACATCTACGCCCACAACTGCTTTGTGTTCTACTCGTGCATAGTAACTACGCATAGGCCTGGCTCATGATGCCACTGTTGGGGACCGTAGCAGAATTTTAAAATTTCCTACGCATCACCAAGATCCATCTATGGAGTATACTAGCAACGAGGGGAAAGGAGTGCATCTACATACCCTTGTAGATCGCGAGCGGAAGCGTTCTAATGAACGGGGTTGATGGAGTCGTACTCGCCGTGATCCAAATCACCGATGACCGAGTGCCGAACGGACGGCACCTCCGCGTTCAACACACGTACGGAGCAGCGACGTCTCCTCCTTCTTGATCCAGCAAGGGGGAAGGAGAGGTTGATGGAGATCCAGCAGCACGACGGCGTGGTGATGGAAGTAGCGGGATCCCGGCAGGGCTTCGCCAAGCGCAAGCAGGAGGGAGAGGTGTTGCAGGGGGAGAGGGAGGCGCCAAGGGCTAGGGTACAGCAGCCCTCCCTCCCCCTTTATATAGGCCCCCTAGAGGGGGGCGCCGGCCCTAGAACCCATCTACAAAGGGGGGGGCGGCGGCCAGGGGGGAAACCCCCCCCCCCCAAGTCAAGTGGGGCGCCCCCACCCCCAGGGTTTCCAACCCTAGGCGCAGGGGAGGCCCATGGGGGGCGCCCCAGCCCACTAAGGGCTGGTTCCCTTCCCACTTCAGCCCATGGGGCCCTCCGGGATAGGTGGCCCCACTCGGTGGACCCCCGGGACCTTTCCGGTGGTCCCGGTACAATACCGATAACCCCCAAAACTTCCCCGGTGGCCGAAACTGGACTTCCTATATATAATTCTTCACCTCCGGACCATTCCGGAACTCCTCGTGATGTCCGGGATCTCATCCGGGACTCCGAACAACTTTCGGGTTTCCACATACTAATATCTCTACAACCCTAGCGTCACCGAACCTTAAGTGTGTAGACCCTACGGGTTCGGGAGACATGCAGACATGACCGAGACGCCTCTCCGGTCAATAACCAACAGCGGGATCTGGATACCCATGTTGGCTCCCACATGTTCCACGATGATCTCATCGGATGAACCACGATGTCGAGGATTCAATCAATCCCGTATACAATTCCCTTTTTCAATCGGTACGTTACTTGCCCGAGATTCGATCGTCGGTATCCCAATACCTTGTTCAATCTCGTTACCGGCAAGTCACTTTACTCGTACCGTAATGCATGATCCCGTGGCTAACTCCTTAGTCACATTGAGCTCATTATGATGATGCATTACCGAGTGGGCCCAGAGATACCTCTCCGTCATACGGAGTGACAAATCCCAGTCTCGATCCGTGTCAACCCAACAGACACTTTCAGAGATACCCGTAGTGTACCTTTATAGTCACCCAGTTACGTTGTGACGTTGGGTACACCCAAAGCACTCCTACGGCATCCGGGAGTTACACGATCTCATGGTCTAAGGAAAAGATACTTGACATTGGAAAAGCTCTAGCAAACGAACTACACGATCTTTTATGCTATGCTTAGGATTGGGTCTTGTCCATCACATCATTCTCCTAATGATGTGATCCCGATATCAATGACATCCAATGTCCATAGTCAGGAAACCATGGCTATCTGTTGATCAACGAGCTAGTCAACTAGAGGCTTACTAGGGACACGTTGTGGTCTATATATTCACACATGTATTACGATTTCCGGATAACACAATTATAGCATGAACAATAGACAATTATCATGAACAAAGAAATATAATAATAACCATTTATTATTGCCTCTAGGGCATATTTCCAACATATACATAAACGACCGCACATGAGGCATAATAATACTTTCAGGCAAAAGTATAAACACAGCCTTTATAATTCAAATAGCATTGGTTTTACAATCGGGATACATGTCACTCGAACATGACACTCTTCGAGCACTGAGCCTCTATTAAACGAGCACCTTCTAGGACTTCTTCAAAATAGTGCTCGGCCGAAACCTGGCCTACGGCCGGATTCTGGGTTGCAATAGCGGTGGCCTCCATCCCTGCCCAGTATGTCTTGACACGGGAAAGAGCCATCCGCGCACCCTCTATGCACGCCGACCTCTTTACAGCGTCGATATGCGGCACAGCACCAAGGAATCGTTGCACTAGACCAAAATAACTATTTGGCCTTGGTCCTTCCGGCCAAAGACGATCCACGACAGACCTCATGGCAAGTCCGGACAACCTATGGAGCTCGGCCCACTCGGCCATTTGCTCATTTAACAGCAGCGGACGTGCTGGAGCATTGAACTGCGACCAGAACAACTTTTCCACTTCGTGATCTTTTTGATCTTCGAAAAACTTGGTCGCATCAGCAGCACTCGCTGCCAAATCCAAGTACGCGTCCGCAGAACTCCATAATTGATCCAGAAGGGCATACTTAGGATCTCCGAACTTCGTCCACAACAAAAAGGGCTTCCCAGCCGTGATATCTCCGGCTTGATGTAGCTCCTCCTTCGCCGCTCTGATTTTAGAGCGGGTTTCCTTGGCTGCTACCATGGCTTTCTCCAGGTCCGCCGTCTTCGTTTGACTTTCCCTTTCAAGAAGCTCATAACGGTCGGCGGCATCTTTCAAATCAATAGCCATCTTGGCCATTTTCTCTTTGCTCTGGCAATGCGCAGCCTGTTCGGCTCTTAGCTCTTCAACCGCCTTTAGGGCGGCCGCATCACTCCTCCTGCCTTGTTCCTTGGCTCGGGCAAGTTCCGCCCGAAGGGTCTCCACGGCGGCAGCTCCATCTGCAGTCACATCATATTATAGATACTAGCATCATGCTCCTCTTAATATATGTCAACCACCGGAGAATACATACCCTGTGCCTCGTCAAGCTGCCTGTTTACAAGCATGATGTCGGCATCCGCCGCATCAAGTTGACGCTTCAATTCGGCAAACTCACCAGTCCGGCTAGCCACCGGACCCTCAGCCGCCTGCACATGAAAGCGGCATGATCATTACCTGGGACTATGATCCTCTGTTTGCCGCCTTTTTCGACGGCAACCAGAGTCTCAGGGGCTACTATCTGCATAGGGCACACCTAGTGTGTGCGGTACCGTAAAAAATATACATATTACTTTGCGTACCTCAAAGCCTCTCAGCAGGCTCATAAAAGCTTCATGCAACCCGCTTTCGGCGGATGAAATCCTCTCAACCACCGTACCCATTAATGTACAATGCGCTTCTGAGATAGCCGCTTGCTCCAAAAGATTCATCAGTGCGTCTGGTCGCGCACCGGACAGTTCCGGACTCTTTCTGTTGCTCCCCTTAGGAGCCGAATACTTCAGACTTCGGGAGGCCGAAGGGTTACCTTCTGGCCTTGGTGGATCAGGAGAAATCCTTCATGACGACACCTCTGGGTCATCCTCCTCATGAGGCGGGGAGGCATGGGGTGGCGTTTCGCTCTCCATCATCTCCGGAAGAAGATCCCCCGAAGACGAATCTGTCGAGAAGGGCTACGATCCGAACTACAAGACATACGTCTCGGTTATTGCCCTCGGAAATAAACTAAGACATATTTACTACAAAGTACTTTTGTTTACTTACAGCTCGGTGGAGGGCTGGTCCCCTGCGGGCACTGTGCGGCAAGGATGCCCTCCGGGGTAGGGCCCCCTGACAAAGGTTTCTTCCCTCGTTTGGAAACCATTGTTTCCAAGTCTTCAGAGGCGGTCCTCTTCCTTCCTTGGGGAGACAAAATTTTAGATTCTTCTCCCCGGTTATCCTCCTTCGCGGAGGCACTAATTCCCTCGGTTTGAATGAATAATGAGTGAGGCCCGCTTTCGGCTTCTTTATTCCTCCCTTTATCTTCCCCTGATGGCGGTTGATAAGGCGCGAGCTCAACCATCCTGGCTAGTACAGGATCCGGTGAGCCTTCGGGAAGGGGGGCCGAACACCTGATCATCTTCGCCTTTTTTATCTAGTCCTGGTCAAAGACCGACTTTTCAGAATGATGTTGTGATAAATAAAGAGACAGCTTGTTCGGCCGAAGAATTACTTACTTGGGTGTCTAGACGATTGCAGTTTAGGCCCGCATCCTCGGTGGTGTTTGGACACTTTATTCGTGATCCGAAGAACAATCTATACATCTCTTCGAGCGTCACGCCAAAGAATTGCTGAATGGTTCGCGATCCTTCTGGGTTGAAATCCCACATACAGAGAGATCGACGTTGGCATGGCAGGACCCGATGAACAAGCATGACTTGCACTACCTTGACAAGGCTGACATCTCTCTTGAGGAGATCCTGGATGCGACTCTGCAATGTCGGCACGTCATTAGCCGGCCCCCAGTCCAGCCCCTTGTTGATCCATGACGCCAGTTGTGGCGGGGGGCCCGAACGGAAGGCCGGGGCAGCTACCCACTTAGTACTTGGGGAGCCGTGATGTAAAACCACTCCCGCTGCCATAAGTTGGACATCTCGGGGAAGGATCCCTTTGGCCATGGAGCATCGACGCCTTTGCTTATTATGGCACTTCCGCACTCTGTGTGTCGCCCATCGATCAACTTCGGCTTCACATTGAAGGTCTTGAGCCATAAGCCGAAGTGTGGGGTGATGCGGAGGAAGGCCTCACACACGACGATAAACGATGAGATGTGAAGGACGGAATCCGGAGCCAGATCATGGAAATCGAGCCCGTAATAGAACATAAGCCCTCTAACAAAGGGGTCAAGACTAAAGCCTAGCCCTCGGAGGAAGTGGGAAACAAATACGACACTCTCGTTAGGTTAGGGAGTGGGGATGACCTGGCCTTGAGCAGGCAGCCTGTGCGAGATTTCTGCGGTCAGATACCTGGCTTCTCTTAGCTTCTTGATGTCCTCCTCTGTGACGGAGGAGGCCACCCACCGGCCTTGAAGGTTGGATCCGGACATGACTGAAGGTCCAAAGCGCTTGGCCTCCGCCTTGGGTGCTGGAATTCGAGGTGGGAGAAGGGAAAGATCGAGCGCAAAAAGAAAAGGACAGGCCTTGACCCCTTTATAAAGAGGGTGAATATCAAGCGCCCTCCGCACGACCGTCTGGAACTTGCCTAAAATCGAGGAGTCGTGCCAGCGGGTATGATTGGGTTACCCACACCCGTATTGATGAGAATCCCGTGAAAAGAGGGACACGATCTCTTCTTCGACAAGACGTGCCAACAAAACCGCCTCACAACACGTGCAGTGGCAGGCTCGGAAAAACGGTTCGTCATGACCAGACCACGGCAGAACGTCACGTTAAGAAAAGCTGTCAGCAGATTAGATTGTGGGAATATTATTCTCTCTACGGTGGTATGTGGAATTTGTTTTGTAGAGTCGGACACTATCCTTGTGTTCAGAATCTTCTATGGAGTATTCGGAGGAGGAACCCGCCTTGCAATGCCGGAGACAATCTGCGCGCCGGACTCGTCGTCATTGAAGCCTGGTTCAGGGGCTACTGAGGGAGTCCTGGATTAGGGGGTCCTCGGACAGCTGGACTATATACTTTAGCCGGACTGTTGGACTATGAAGATACAAGATTGAAGACTTCGTCCCGTGTCCGGATGGGACTCTCCTTGGCGTGGAAGGCAAGCTTGGCAATACGGATATGTAGATCTCCTCCCCTGTAACCGACTCTGTGTAACCCTAGCCCCCTCCGGTGTCTATATAAACCGGAGGGTTTAGTCCGTAGGACAACAACAATCATACCATAGGCTAGCTTCTAGGGTTTAGCCTCTACGATCTCGTGGTAGATCAACTCTTGTAATACTCATATCATTAAGATCAATCAAGCAGGAAGTAGGGTATTACCTCCGTCGGGAGGGCCCGAACCTGGGTAAACATCGTGTCCCCCGCCTCCTGTTACCATCCGCCTTAGACGCACAGTTCGGGACCCCCTACCCGAGATCCGCCGGTTTTGACACCGACAGTAGGGATGAGCTTTCTTTGGCTATGTTATTTCGATAAGACATAATTGCTTGGTTGGTATGCTTGAAGTATTATTGTCTCAATGTCAAAAGATAGACTATTGCTTTGAATCACTCGTGTCTTAATATTCATGCCATGATTAGATTACATGATCAAGATTATGCTAGGTAGCATTCCACATCAAAAATTATCTTTTTTATCATTTACCTACTCGAGGACGAGCATGAATTAAGCTTGGGGATGCTGATACGTCTTTGTCGTATCTATAATTTTTGATTGTTCCATGCCAATATTATACAACTTTCATATACTTTTTGGCAACTTTTTATACTATTTTTGGGACTAACATATTGATCCAGTGCCCAGTGCCAGTTCCTGTTTGTTGCATGTTTTATGTTTCGCAGAAAACCCATATCAAACGGAGTCCAAATGGGATAAAAACGGATGGAGAATATTTTTGGAATATTTGGAGAATATGGGAAGAAGAATCAACGCGAGACGGTGCCCGAGGGGGGCACGAGGCAGGGGGCGTGCCTGCCCCCCTTGTGGGCCCCCCCGTAAGGCGGTTGCTGCTCTTCTTTTGCCGCAAGAAAGCTAATTTTCGGAAAAAAATCTCGGCGAAGGTTTCAGGCCAATCGGAGTTACGGATCTCCATATATACACGAAACGGTGAAAGGGCAGCAGACCAGAGCGCAGAAACAGAGAGAAACAGAGAGACATATCCAATCTCGGAGGGGCTCTCGCCCCTCCCATGCCATGGAGGCCAAGGACCAGAGGGGAAACCCTTCTCCCATCTAGGGAGGAGGTCAAGGAAGAAGAAGAAGAAGGGGCCCCCTCTCCCCTTCTCTTCTGGTGCTGCCGGAACGCTGCCGTGGCCACCATCATCATCACCGCGATCTTCACCAACACCTCCGCCATCTTCACCAACATCTCCATCACCTTCCCCCTCTATCTACAGCAGTCCACTCTCCCGCAACCCGCTGTACCCTCTACTTGAACATGGTGCTTTATGCTTCATATTATTATCCAATGATGTGTTGCCATCCTATGATGTCTGAGTAGATTCTCGTTGTCCTATCGGTGGTTGATGAATTGCTATGATTGATTTAATTTGCTTGTGTTTATGTTGCTGTCCTTTGGTGCCCATCATATGAGCGCGCGCGTGGATCACACCATAGGGTTAGTTGTATGTTGATAGGACTATGTATTGGAGGGCAAGAGTGACAGAAGCTTCAACCTAGCATAGAAATTGATGCATACGGGATTGAAGGGGGACCAATATCACTTAATGCTATGGTTGGGTTTTACCTTAATGAACGTTAGTAGTTGCGGATGCTTGCTAATAGTTCCAATCATAAGTGCATAGAATTCCAAGTTAGGGATGACATGCTAGCAATGGCCTCTCCTACATAAAACTTGCTATCGGTCTAGTAAAGTAGTCAATTGCTTAGGGACAATTTTGCAACTCCTACCACCACTTTTCCACACTCGCTATATTTACTTTATTGTGTCTTTATCTAAACAGCCCCTAGTTTTTATTTACGCGCTCTTTATTATCTTGCAAACCTATCCAACAAAACCTACAAAGTACTTCTAGTTTCATACTTGTTCTAGGTAAAGCGAACGCTAAGCGTGCATAGAGTTGTATCGGTGGTCGATAGAACTTGAGGGAATATTTGTTCTACCTTTAGCTCCTTGTTGGGTTCGACACTCTTACTTATCGAAAGAGGCTACAATTGATCCCCTATACTTTTGGGTTATCAGGCTAGTCACACTCGATTCAACTAAAGTTGGAGAAACAAACACCCACTAGCCATTTGTGTGCGAAGCACGGCGGTAGAACCAGTCTCATGAACGCGGTCATGTAATGTCGGTCTGGGCCGCTTCATCCAACAATACCGCCGAATCAAAGTATGACATGCTGGTAAGCAGTATGACTATTATGCCCACGACTCTTTGTGTTCTACTCGTGCATATAACATCTACGCATAGACCTGGCTCGGATGCCACTGTTGGGGAACGCAGTAATTTCAAAAATTTCGTACGCACACGCAAGATCCATCTAGGTGATGCATATCAACGAGAGGGGAGAGTGTTGTCTACGTACCCTCGTAGACCGTAAGCGGAAGCGTTATGACAACGCGGTTGATGTAGTCGTACGTCTTCACGATCCGACCGATCCTAGCACCGAAGGTACGGCACCTCCGCGATCTGCACACGTTCAGCTCGGTGACGTCCCACGAACTCTAGATCCAGCTGAGGTCGAGGGAGATTTTCCTCAGCACGATGGCGTGATGACGGTGATGATGAAGCTACCGGTGTAGGGCTTCGCCTAAGCACTACAACGATATGACCGAGGTGGAATATAGTGGAGGGGGGCACAGCACACGGCTAAATAATCAACTTGTGTGTATTCTAGGGTGCCCCCTGCCCCCGTATATAAAGGAGCACGGGGGGAGGCCGGCCGACCCTCCTTGGCGCGCCCCCAATCGGGGAATCCTACTAGGACTCCAAGTCCTAGTAGGTTTCCACCAAAAGGGAGAGAGGGAGAGGGAGAAGGAAAGGGGGGCGCCGCCCTCCTTCCTAGTCCAATTCCGACTCAAGTGGGAGGGGGCGTGTGGCCTGCCCTGGCCACCCCTCTCTCTCTCCACTAAGGCCCATCTAGGCCCATTAGTTCCCCCAGGGGTTCCGATAACCCCCTGGCACTCCGGTTTTATCCGAAACTTCTCCGGAACACTTCCGGTGTCCGAATATAGTCGTCCAATATATCAATCTTTATGTCTCGACCATTTCGAGACTCCTCGTCATGTCCGTGATCATATCCGGGGCTCCGGACAACCTTCAGTACATCAAAACACATAAACTCATAATACCGATCGTCACCGAACGTTAAGCGTGCGGACCCTACGGGTTCGAGAACTTTGTAGACATGACCGAGACTTATCTCCGGTCAATAACCAATAGTGGAACCTGGATGCTCATATTGGTTCCTACATATTCTGCGAAGATCTTTATCGGTCAAACCGCATAACAACATACGTTGTTCCCTTTGTCATCAGTATGTTACTTGCCCGAGATTCGATCGTCGGTATCTCAATACCTAGTTCAATCTCGTTATCGGCAAGTCTCTTTACTCGTTCCGTAATGCATAATCTTGTAACTAACTCATTAGTCACATTGCTTGCAAAGCTTATAGTGATGTGCATTACCGAGAGGGCCCAGAGATACCTCTCCGACAATCGGAGTGACAAATCCTAATATCGATCTATGCCAACTCAACAAACACCTTCGGAGACACCTGTAGAGCATCTTTATAATCACCCAGTTACGTTGTGACGTTTGATAGCACACTAAGTGTTCCTCCGGTATTCGGGAGTTGTATAATCTCATAGTTATAGGAACATGTATAAGTCATGAAGAAAGCAATAGCAATAAACTAAATGATCATTATGCTAAGCTAACGGATGGGTCTTGTCCATCACATCATTCTCTAATGATGTGATCCCGTTCATCAAATGACAACACATGTCTATGGTCAGGAAACATCTTTGATTAACGAGCTAGTCAAGTAGAGGCATACTAGGGACACTCTGTTTGTCTATGTATTCACACATGTACTAAGTTTCCGGTTAATACAATTCTAGCATGAATAATAAACATTTATCATGATATAAGGAAATATAAATAACAACTTTATTATTGCCTCTAGGGCATATTTCCTTCATGTGCACCCCGTTCCAGGATATAAGCAACACCCACTCCCTGGGTAATGATCATAACCCAATAACTCGATTTCAATTTTGCTGCTCAGCTGCTGAATTGTGTCATGAATTGCAGACCCTAAAGAAACAAAAAGGCTGAGGGATAGAGAGCGGTATGATTGCCGCTGCCAAGATCAATGGCCTAACACACAGAGCATACACACAACTGACTGTATCACAAGGTAATTATTATCAACTTCATGATATATGGCCCATTTGTATTGCTATATAATGATCTATTCTTCATCTTAACCCGTAATGAGATTAAGAATCAGAGGGAAAGGGAGCGGTATGCACAAAATAGAGAGGAAATATTAAATCGACAACGTCCAAGCCACAAGAAAAATGAGCATGTTGCCGCCGTCCTCAATGGCGGTAACATTGTGTCACAAGTGCCAGCTACCGAACAATCGGCGGTCACACAAGTGCAAAACTTAACATGTTCAGGTGGTGCAGTACCAAATTTCAACAGAGACATCCTCGACGAAAACGAGAATATTTATGACGAAGATGGGTCCGATTGGTTGCACAGAAATGATGCGTACCAGATGCAACGACTTTCAAGGCAAATGACACTAACACAAATGTCACTGGATGAGAGCCCCCAACTCGGTACAATCATCAACCTACGTATCCCAAGAGTCTTTTGAGAAAAAAGGTTAGTTCATCGATTTATTTATGGTTCTAACTTATCAAAAGTGTTTCTTTCTTATTTATTTGGGCACTCTATTGTTGATTCAGGTACATAGCCTTTTTATGATAATAGTCCAGGAATGGAACCATCCCCACATGCAGGTCAAAACCACTCATAAACTAATTGGTATATATTTTTACTGCACCTGGTTCATAACTTCAATTCATCTCTGCTGCTTACTAATTGGAGCCAAAAAATGGAATCAGGCAACAACTGAGGGAGTCCTAGATTAAGGGGTCCTCGGGCGTCCGGGCTATGTGACGTGGGCCGGACTAATGGGCCATGAAGATACAAGATAGAAGACTTGTTCCCGTGTCCAGATGGGACTCTCCTTGGCGTGGATGGCAAGTTTGGCATTCGGATGTGAAGATTCCTTCCTTTGTAAACCGACTCTGTACAATCCTAGGCCCCTTCGGTGTCTATATAAACTGGAGGGTTTAGTCCGTAGAGATAATCATAATCATACAGGCTAGACATCTAGGGTTTAGCCATTACGATCTCGAGGTAGATCAACTCTTGTAAACCCCATATTCATCCAAGATAATCAAGCAGGAAGTAGGGTATTACCTCCATCAAGAGGGCCCGAACCTGGGTAAACATTGTGTCCCTGTCTCCTGTTACCCTCGATCCTCAGACGCACAGTTCGGAACCCCCTACCCGAGATCCGCCGGTTTTGACACCGACATTGGTGCTTTCATTGAGAGTTCCGCTGTGTCGTCGTCAGAAGGTTCGATGACTCCTTCAGTCATCTACAACAATGCTGCCCTGATGGAGGACTTTCTCCCCGGCCAGATCTTTGTGTTCGGCGGCTTCGCACTGCGGGCCAACTCGCTTGGCCAGCTAGAGCAGATCGACAGCTACGCCCCAGGTCACTAGATTAGTTTCGGGAACCTGGATTATGTCGCTGATATCCGAGGAGACTTGATCTTCCAAGGATTCGCGACCCCAACCTTTTCTCCGGCCTTAGATCCGAAGCACATCGCCAGGTCCAAAAACGGGATTCCCGAGCCCACCGGACTCTCTGTGGCTATTGAGCCTAGTACGGTTGAGCCAGAGGAAGCAGTGTCTACGGCAAGCTTCATGAAGCCGGACTCCTCTCCGAACACTGACTCCGAACCCTCGAAGCCAGCATCATGTGAGCTCGGCCAAGGAGTTTCCCTCCCGCCATACTCCATGGACTCTCTTCCCCCTGGCCAAACCTCACCTTTAAGCGAGGCTCTGGACTTAATGCGGTCCCTCGTCATCACAGAGGGGCGATGTCCGAACTACGCTCAACCCGGACTAGGGGCTGAGAGCGGGGAATTTTGCGTCCCACCCACCACCCACTTCATAGCCACTGTCGAGGACTTAACCGACATGCTCGATTACGGCTCCGAAGACATCGACGGTATGGACGACGATGCCAGAGAAGAGCAGGCCCAAAACCTGCCGTTTACCGGATGCTGGACGGCCACCTCTTCGTATGACGTGTACATGGTGGATACACCCAAAGAGGGTAACGGTGATAACGAGAAAAATCCAGTCGAGGATAAATCTCCTGAGATACAACCAAAGCGCCGATGTCAGCAGCTCCGCTCTAAATCACGCCGTGGAAAAGATAGCAATACGGGCACCAGAGACAACAATACTCCGGACGACGCCAAAGACCAAGAAGACCCCGTTGAGCCAACCTTCGAACAGGACGATCGGGAAGATGGGAAAATTAGCCCTGATGAACAGGCTGTAAACAAAGACTCGGAGGATAGTAATTACCTTCCACTCTCCGAAGATGAGGTGAGCCTCGGCAACAAAGACTTTATCGTGCCTGAAGAACCCCTCGAACAGGAGCGCTTTAAGCGTCGGCTAATAGCCACCGCAATGAGCCTGAAGAAGAAGCAGCAGCAGCTTCAAGCTGATCAAGATCTGCTCAACGACAGGTGGACTAATGTCCTGGCAGCCGAGGAATACGGTATCGGGCGCCCAACCAAGAGTTACCTGAAGCGTAAGCTGCTACCCCAATTCGACGACGAGGCATTGGAGCTCGTACCATCAGCGCGTAACGCGACCGACCGTCCACCACGTGGCTGTGACAAAACGGCAACTCAAGCTGAACACCAGCCCGTATTACCTCGCCGTAAAGGTAGAGATAGAACAGCTCGGGGATATACATATGACCTGCGGCAGGACATGGAAAATAGAGCAGGTCAGACCAGATTGATCTACGGATCGCGGGGGCTTGCCCCGGCGCGCGATGATGGCTATCTAGCCGGACGTGACAAGCATAACCACGTCCGGGCTGAAAAGCGCAGACGGACTCCATCCGAGATGCGTCACGACTTGGCCCGATATAGAGGCGCCGCACACCCCCTCTGCTTCACTGATGAAGTAATGGAGCACGAATTCCCAGAAGGGTTTAAACCCGTGAATATCGAATCATATGATGGAACAACAGATCCCGCATTATGGATTGAGGACTTTCTTCTCCATATTCATATGGCCCGCGGTGACGATCTTCATGCCATCAAATACCTCCCGCTAAAACTCAAGGGACCAGCTCGACACTGGTTAAACAACCTGCCAGAAAACTCCATTGGCAGCTGGGAGGACTTGGAAGACGCCTTCCGCGACAACTTCCAGGGTACATATGTCCGACCTACGGATGCCGATGACTTAAGTCACATAGTTCAACAGCCCGGAGAGTCGGACATGAAATTCTGGAGTAGGTTCTAATTAAAAAGAACCAAATCATTGACTATCCGGATGCCGAAGCCCCGTCGGCCTTTAAGCACAGCATTCGCGACGAATGGCTCGCCCGACACCTGGGCCAAGAAAAGCCAAGGTCCATGGCAGCCCTCACGGCACTTATGACCCGCTTTTGCGCGGGCGAAGATAGTTGGCTAGCCCATAGCAGCAACAATGCAAGCAAACCTGGCACCTCTGAAGCCAGAAATAGCAACGGCAAGCCCCGACGCAACAGGCACAAGCGTCGAAGCAACGGTGACAATACCGATGACACGACGGTCAACGCCAGATTCAGTGGCTCCAAGTCCGGTCAGCGAAGGAAGCCATTTAAAAGAAGCAATCTAGGCTCATCCAGCTTGGACCGAATACTCGATCGACCATGTCAGATCCATGGCACCCCCGATAAAGCCACCAATCATACCAACAGAAGTTGTTGGGTCTTTAAACAGGCCGGTAAGTTAAATACCGAGAATAAGGAGAAGGGGACGCCAAGTGAGGAGGATGACGAGGAGCCCCGTCCATCGAACATAGGGGGACCGAAGAAATCCCCCCCCCAAGTCAAAACGGTGAACATGATATACTCTACCCATATCCCCATGAGGGAGCGCAAACGCGTGCTCAGGGACGTCTATGCGATAGAGCCAGTCGCCCCAAAATTCAATCCATGGTCATCCTGCCCGATCACTTTCGATCGTCGGGACCATCCGACTAGTATCCATCACGGCGGTTCTGCCGCACTGGTCCTCGACCCAATCATTGATGGATTCCACCTCACGCGAGTCCTCATGGACGGTGGAAGCAACCTTAACCTGCTCTATCAGGACACAGTCCGCAAGATGGGCATCAATCTGTCAAGGATCAATCCCACAAAAACTACCTTTAAAGGAGTAATACCAGATGTAGAGGCCCATTGCACGGGCTCAATCATATTGGAAGTTGTCTTCGGATCGCCGGACAACTTCCGGAGCGAAGACTTGATCTTCCACATCGTCCCGTTCCGCAGTGGCTATAACGCACTGCTCGGACGAACCGCATTTGCTCGCTTGTGCCACACTATGCCTATCTCAAGCTCAAGATGCCCGGACCACGCGGTGTCATAACAGTCAATGGAAACATGGAACGCTCCCTCCGTACCGAGGAGCACACCGCAGCCTTGGCAGCGGAAGTACATGGCGACCTTACCAAGCAGAACATCAATTCGGCGGCCAAGCCCCCGGACACTATTAAACGAGTCTGGACTACTCCGCAGTAGGACAGTCCGGCTCGTCAGGAGTTCGACTAGCAATTCGGCCTCCGTCTCAGTCCCGATCAAACTACGGCGTACGTGTCGCGCGTACATAACTATGCACTAAAAATACCATGGGCAAAGACGGAGGCATAACTCTCCACGGTCCACAGTACAATTCGACCTCCTCTGGACACTCATACTTTACCTTTCCTTTCTATCCTTTTCAGGTTTCTTTCCCACGGGCCCCTATCGAAGGGCCGATCGTCGATCCTTTGGAAGGATCACATACCAAGGAGGAAAGCAGCATAGACGTGTGGTGGAATATCCAGATGATCTTCTTGACGATCACTTTACCTATTCTCAGGACCCGCACGCAGCTTCCCCTTAGTCTCGGCATGTTAAATAGCCCTGTTGCTTATCGCATTATTTGTACAAATATGCTTTGACGTATCAATCAGACTATAATGGAAACAATTTTCGGCCCAATATATGTGGCACTGGTCTACTCCTTCATTATGTTCCACTGTTTTTCATCGATGGCACCCATGCCCTTTGGTACGACTTAACTCGCCAGGGGCCCCATTGTGCTTCATAGGTTTACAACAAGTCCGAACACTTTTTACAGTATCATTCGGCGCCCCGAATATAGCATTATATGCATCGGCTCCGAATCATGTCTTTGGTCAATAGTTGGGTTGCCCGGCTCCTGTGCTTGCTACCTTACGTTCCATCTATCGGCTAGCACTACAAAAAAAGACACTTCCGTGATGATACGTGTTTGTCACAGTAGGTCACATTTTCTGTCATGCATGTACATCCATGACAAATTTATGACAGAATCAAGATAGTCATACATGTGCTGTCGTAGAAGTGTTCCATGACATTACCAAAATTATCATCACGGAAGTGTCCACTTCCATGATGATAAATCGCGCGTCACAGAAGTGCTTTCGTCAAGGGTGACCGACACGTGGCATCCACCGTAACGGAACACCGTTAAGCTATCAGGTCCGGTTTTGGATCCGATAACCCGTTAACAGCCCCGACCAATGGGGATTTTCCACGTGTAAAATCATCATTGGCTGGAGGAAACACGTGTCGGCTCACCATTGGGACAGATGTCATCCACTCACTGGACCCAAAGCGCCTATGATACGTCGACACGTGGCACGGCCCAACAGAGGTCCATTCCTATGAAAAGGCTGGCCCGTTTGACTTGGTCAAAAGGTGGCGGGCTGGCCCACGGCAAGCGTGTTAACAGCCTGTTCGCATATAGCCCATTTACAGCCCGCTACCCAGGGCCCGTTTATGGCCTATCCGAATTAGGCCCAGTAGCGTCATCTAGGCCGTCCAATATAATTCCAGTCTATTTTAACTTCCGGCCCATGTATGGCCCATGACGTCTTTCGGCCCATATGAGGCCCTTAGTAACCCTCGGCCCCTTAACGACCCGTGGTAAAACTGGCCCGTAATGAATAGTGTATCACTTTATACCCATTAACGACCCATTATTCAGTTGGGCCTTTCCAGCCCATGTTATCTTTCGGCCTTCTCAGGGCCCATTTATTCTTGGGCTCATTTCCAGCATTCGTTTACTTACGGCCCATTACTGTCATTTTCTGCTTGTGGGCCAAATTCAACCCGTGGTTACAGTCGGCCCGTTTGTGGCCCGTTAATACGTTGGGCCGTTTTCATAGCGTCATCAAATACGGCCGATTAACGGCGGCCCATTTTGGTCGGCCCATGAACGGACAATTTCAACTCTAGCCCATTTACGGCCATAATGTGGTCTGTTATTGGCCCATGTTTGGCCAACCGATCATACGGCCCGTAGAGGGCCCATCGATGATACGGCCCGTAGAAGGCCCATTGTGTCTATGGCCCGTATAAGGCCCATTGTTTCTATGCCCCATAGAAGGCCCATTGTTTCTATGGCCCTTAGAAGGCCCATTGTTTCTACGGCCCGTAGGAGGCCCATGTTAACTACGGTAAATATGTAGCCCATTGTTAATGTGGCCTAGTTTTAAAAAATAGGTTATTGCGGCCACTAGCAAACCGCGGAAAAAGAACTGCACTGGTTACAAGAAAACAAATAAACAAGAAAATAAGGAAATAAGTAAGCAAGCAACTTACGCTAGGCTATCACGGCTATTACACATATTACATCCACTGGGCATCAAAGTTCGCCACCAGTGCAAATATAGGGAACACCCTACACTATACAAAAATGGCTTGCTATTTTCTTCATCCGGTGGCTGCACGTTAAGAACAAATTTTGTATCGCACCAAAACAAATTACAGCTATAAAACAAAAGGAAGGTTGGCATAAAAGTTAACAGTCTAGCAGATAAATGCACCACCAGAAGTTCAGAAGCTCAGTTCATTTGACCTGACTGTTATATTTTCATGCTGTATTGTCCGATGGAGCACCATAACCTTCGCCTTCAGTTCTCCTAGGCTCCTGAACAACATAGCAAATGTCTGATAGTCTGGTTTCAAAACCATGCATATCTTGACAACATCGAACAATGTCTCTCCTTGTTTCACAAAGGGTCTCTGTTAGGGAATGGACTTGTGTCTGGAGCGCAGATACAACATTGTTTTGAGCTTGCATATCTTGATTATGAGGCAGTTTGGACGAGATTGCCTTAACAACCAACCCAGTATTACGCAGGAACGTGCTTTTGGCACTGTTAGTGGACAGGTACTGACCCACTGCAGCAAGCGCTGACATTGTGGTTATAGTTGCCTCGCCACCTTCAGAAGGTGGCGGTTCCACCATTTTTTCCATAGCTCGCTGAAAAGTTGAGGTTTTACATTAGTAGTACCAGAACAAAAGATATTAAGGAGGCAGAAAAACCAAACAAAATAGCTTTGGTCTATATACAGAACTTATTCTGGTGAACCCATGTAAAATATTAGTTGTATTTTATTGCAAAGTACATAATAAAACCAGGTTCCAAACATATGACCATGTACCATCGCTAATGAATTGTCTATTTCTTCACATTGTATTGAGGGCTAAGGATAAAGAGACGAAGTTTATAATACGGTAAGCATAGTATGACACAATTCATATCACAAAACAACTAAGAATAGACAAACAGCCAATTGTAACGTTGTGTGGGCAAGTCCATCACGAAACTAGATTACAGGTCAAGATCAAAGGAACATCACTCCTCTCTTTTAAACCTTGTAAGGTGCAATGATACGATAAGACAATTGTGTATAAAATTGAAAAGAGTAATAGACATTGCCTGCAAACTATGCAGTTCAAGGCACAAGTCAAAGTAAGTAGTAGTTAAAAGGCATGAGGATTAAGGACTTACAACAGCGGCTTTGACTGCTGTAGTCATGCCCTTCTTCTTGCTGGTGTGACAGTCCTTGAAGATTTCCACAGCATTTGGTTCAGGTACTTTTTGGTCCTTGCGGGCTTTCCTCTACATTTGGAACAAGTCAATATAGATCTGATAATATGGTACAGTGAAAAGAGTGAAACAACAGCTAATTACAAGAGCCTCGCAGTGTGCAATATAGCTACGAGATCCTGTCGTCTGTTGGAATTTCACTTTCGTACGACTGGCCTTGTTCTTTGAACAGTTCACCTACAAGAAGATAGATTTGTGTGGCACATGCGTAAATAGGACTTCAACATGTGATCTGATCACATATATATAATGTACCTGATACTTTGGATTGGACCAGTGTTTAACGAGGCCTCTCCAGTCTTCATCAGATATATTTTCCACTGGAGATGTTTGGGCAAGTTCACTGTTAGCCTTGCCTTGAAAGTGAGTTTTCCTCAAGTTATACCGATACTGTCGTGAAGCAGACTTGAAAACATGGGTGCAAGCTTGTCTGGTTGCATCATCTTGGCTATCCAACTTAAACCTCATCTGTTGAAAATTATGGGAGTCTCATTATCAGCAACCTAGAAAGTATTGGACAGAGCAAGACGATATTACTAGTTTCCATACATAACCATACTTACAGATAAATTGTCGAGGAAGGTGTTGAACTGGGTTTCGTCTTTGTCATTCCTGTACTGAATCCATGTTGGAAGGATACATACATGACACCTAACAGCAACCGCTGCCTCTGATACTAACTTGGCTGACTTTGTAGCATCACGTGGCCTTTTTAAACCTGCCTCAAAACGGATCTCCATTCTTCCTCCTCTAGATTTAGTTAACCCATCGAGCATTATCCCTGATGTTTGTTTCCTCTTGCGCCTAGGTGCTAGTCCAACAACAAACATATGAAGTGTTAGTGTACGTCAAACTGTGAGACTACATATAAAGAAGCATGCAACTGTAACTTGACTCCAGCAACTACCTTCTTGCTGTTGAAGCTCACAAAGTTCATCTGATCTTGCCAACTCATCTTGTGTCAAGAGTGCTTCGGAAGTAGTGTCAGGTGGCAAGGGAGCTTGGGAACGTGCTGCTAGCTGAGTTGACCAACGAGTAAATCGTGCAGCTGGTGGTACTCTGGAAGGTGTTGCAACAACTAGGGTTGTCTCTGCTTGTTTGGTGGCAGCTATTTGTTTCTGTTTGGCTTGTTCTGCAGCTCGTGTAGCATGGGATACCCTGTCGGTACAATTTTCCGCTGGACTTTGACCTTCTATTGCACCATCAGTACTAGCAGAATCTGCAGGATTCTTCCGCTTCCCTTTCCCTGTCGTTCTTTCTTGCTTCCTCTTTCTCTGTGCCATGTTAACTCAAGCCGACAAGAAAAACGAATAACAATTTAGTTCTTCAGAACAAATTGATGCGTGATACATACGAACTAAACTTTGATGTTAGACAACCACATGATAGGAGGATGTAATATGTAAGAAAAATAGGACGGCATGAGATAACCAGAACTATGATGTGTAAACTAAGCAGAAGACATTTCACTAAACTAGAAGCAATGAAATGGAAGGTAGACACCATATGAAAGATGCTACAAATATCGCTCTGCCAAGTTAACAGTGTCTCATTATAAATGCAGTTTAAACAAATGTGAAGCAGTACAAGAAATAAATCATATGCAAGATGCAAACAACATCACACTATCAAGTTAAAGGTCTCTCGTCATTAGTGCCATTGCATATTCACAGCATTGCATATTCACAGCTTATGATGTGTAAACTAAGGAGAAGGCATTTCAACAAATTAGAAGCAATGAAAGCTAGACACCATATGAAAGATGCAACGAATATCACTCTACCAAGTTAAAACTGTCTCGTCATAAGTGCAATTCAACAAATTAGTAGTACAAGCTAGAAAAGAATGCGAGATGTAACCTATATCACACTCCGAAGTCAAACGTGTCTTATGATAAGTGATTGTTGCAGGTTACACAACAGTAGTAATTTGATGTAAGTGTTGGGGAACGTAGTAATTTCAAAAAATTTCCTACGCACACGCAAGATCATGGTGATGCATAGCAACGAGAGGGGAGAGTGTTGTCCACGTACCCTCGTACACCGAAAGCGGAAGCGTTAGCACAACGCGGTTGATATAGTTGTACATCTTCACGATCCAACCGATCAAGTACCGAACGCACGGCACCTCCGAGTTCAGCACACGTTCAGCCCGATGACGTCCCTCGAACTCCGATCCAGCCGAGTGTTGAGGGAGAGTTTCGTCAGCACGACGGCGTGGTGACGATGATGATGTTCTACCGACGCAGGGCTTCACCTAAGCACCGCTACAGTATTATCGAGGTGGACTATGGTGGAGGGGGGCACCGCACACGGCTAAAAGATCAAACGATCAATTGTTGTGTCTCTAGGGTGCCCCCTGCCCCCGTATATAAAGGAGCAAGGGGGAGAGGTGAGGCCGGCCAGAAGGGGCGCGCCAGGAGGAGTCCTACTCCCACCGGGAGTAGGACTCCCTCCCTTTTCCTTGTTGGACTAGGCGTGGAGGGGGAAAGAGGAGGGAGAGAGGGAGGAAAGGGGGCGCCCCCCCTCTCCTTGTCCTATTCGGACTGGGGGGGGGGGGGGGGCGCGGCCCTGCCCTGGCCGCCTCTCCTCTCTTCCACTAAGGCCCACTATGGCCCATTAAGCCCCCGGGGGGTTCCGGTAACCTCCTGGTACTCCGGTAAAATTCCAATTTCACGCGGAACACTTCCGATATCCAAACATAGGCTTCCAATATATCAATCTTCATGTCTCGACCATTTCGAGACTCCTCGCTATGTCCGTGATCACATCTGGGACTCCGAACAACCTTCGGTACACCAAAACATATAAACTCATAATATAACTGTCATCGAAACTTTAAGCGTGCGGACCCTACGGGTTCGAGAACTATGTAGACATGACCGAGACACGTCTCCGGTCAATAACCAATAGCGGAACCTAGATGCTCATATTGGCTCCCACATATTCTACGAAGATCTTTATCGGTCAGACCGCATAACAACATACGTTGTTCCCTTTGTCATCGGTATGTTACTTGCCCGAGATTCGATCGTCGGTATCTCAATACCTAGTTCAATCTCATTACCGGCAAGTCTCTTTACTCGTTCCGTAATACATCGTCCCG
The DNA here is from genome assembly GCF_002575655.3 of Aegilops tauschii subsp. strangulata. Classification (NCBI taxonomy): domain Eukaryota; kingdom Viridiplantae; phylum Streptophyta; class Magnoliopsida; order Poales; family Poaceae; genus Aegilops; species Aegilops tauschii. Next base: position 529,887,253 of record NC_053036.3, read on the forward strand.
CAACAAACTCATTAGTTGCAATGCTTGCAAGGCTTAAGTAATGTGCATTACCGAGAGGGCCCAGAGATACCTCTCCGACAATCGGAGTGACAAATCCTAATCTCGAAATACGCCAACCCAACAAGTACCTTCGGAGACACCTGTAGAGCACCTTTATAATCACCCAGTTACGTTGTGACGTTTGGTAGCACACAAAGTGTTCCTCTGGTAAACGGGAGTTGCATAATCTCATAGTTATAGGAACATGTATAAGTCATGAAGAAAGCAATAGCAACATACTATATGATCGAGTGCTAAGCTAACGGAATGGGTCAAGTCAATCACATCATTCTCCTAATGATGTGATCCCGTTAATCAAATGACAACTCATGTCTATGGCTAGGAAACATAACCATCTTTGATCAACGAGCTAGTCAAGTAGAGGCATACTAGTGACACTTTGTTTGTCTATGTATTCACACATGTATTATGTTTCCGGTTAATACAATGCTAGCATGAATAATAAACATTTATCATGATATAAGGAAATAAATAATAACTTTATTATTGCCTCTAGGGCATATTTCCTTCAGTCTCCCACTTGCACTAGAGTCAATAATCTAGATTACGCAGTAATGATTCTAACACCCATGGAGCCTTGGTGCTGATCATGTTTTGCTCGTGGAAGAGGCTTAGTCAACGGGTCTGCAACATTCAGATCTGTATGTATCTTGCAAATTTCTTTGTCTCCCACCTGGACTAAATCCCGGATGGAATTGAAGCGTCTCTTGATGTGCTTGGTTCTCTTGTGAAATCTGGATTCCTTCGCCAAGGCAATTGCACCAGTATTGTCACAAAATATTTTCATTGGACCCGATGCACTAGGTATGACACCTAGATCGGATATGAACTCCTTCATCCAGACTCCTTCATTTGCTGCTTCCGAAGCAGCTATGTATTCCGCTTCACACATAGATCCCGCCACCACGCTTTGTTTAGAACTGCACCAACTGACAGCTCCACCGTTCAATGTAAACACGTATCCGGTTTGCGATTTAGAATCGTCCGGATCAGTGTCAAAGCCTGCATCAACGTAACCATTTACGATGAGCTCTTTGTCACCTCCATAAACGAGAAACATATCCTTAGTCCTTTTCAGGTATTTCAGGATGTTCTTGACCGCTGTCCAGCGATCCACTCCTGGATTACTTTGGTACCTCCCTGCTAGACTTATAGCAAGGCACACATCAGGTCTGGTACACAACATTGCATACATGATAGAGCCTATGGCTGAAGCATAGGGAACATCTTTCATCTTCTCTCTATCTTCTGCAGTGGTCGGGCATTGAGTCTTACTCAACTTCACACCTTGTAACACAGGCAAGAACCCTTTCTTTGCTTCATCCATTTTGAACTTCTTCAAAACTTTGTCAAGGTATGTGCTTTGTGAAAGTCCAATTAAGCGTCTTGATCTATCTCTATAGATCTTGATGCCCAATATATACGCAGCTTCACCGAGGTCTTTCATTGAAAAACTCTTATTCAAGTATCCCTTTATGCTATCCAGAAATTTTGTATCATTTCCAATCAGCAATATGTCATCCACATATAATATCAGAAATGCTACAGAGCTCCCACTCACTTTCTTGTAAATACAGGCTTCTCCAAAAGTCTGTACAAAACCAAATGCTTTGATCACACTATCAAAGCGTTTATTCCAACTCCGAGAGGCTTGCACCAGTCCATAAATGGATCGCTGGAGCTTGCACACTTTGTTAGCTCCCTTTGGATCGACAAAACCTTCCGGTTGCATCATATACAACTCTTCTTCCAGAAATCCATTCAGGAATGCAGTTTTGACATCCATTTGCCAAGTTTCATAATCATAAAATGCGGCAATTGCTAACATGATTCGGACAGACTTAAGCATCGCTACGGGTGAGAAGGTCTCATCATAGTCAATCCCTTGAACTTGTCGAAAACCTTTTGCAACAAGTCGAGCTTTATAGACATTAACATTACCGTCAGCGTCAGTCTTCTTCTTGAAGATCCATTTATTCTCAATTGCTTGCCGATCATCGGGCAAGTCAACCAAAGTCCACACTTTGTCCTCATACATGGATCCCATCTCAGATTTCATGGCTTCAAGCCATTTTGTGGAATCTGGGCTCACCATCGCTTCTTCATAGTTCGTAGGTTCGTCATGGTCTAGTAACATAACCTCCAGAACAGGATTACCGTACCACTCTGGTGCGGATCTTACTCTGGTTGGCCTACGAGGTTCAGTAATACCTTGATCTGAAGTTCCATGATCATCATCATTAACTTCCTCACTAATTGGTATAGGCGTTGCAGAAACTGGTTTCTACGATGAACTACTTTCCAATAAGGGAGCAGGTACAATTACCTCATCAAGTTATACTTTCCTCCCACTCACTTCTTTCGAGAGAAACTCCTTCTCCAGAAAAATTCCGAATTTAGCAACAAAAGTCTTGCCTTCGGATTTGTGATAGAAGGTGTACCCAACAGTCTCCTTTGGGTATCCTATGAAGACACATTTCTCCGATTTGGGTTCGAGCTTATCAGGTTGAAGCTTTTTCACATAAGTATCGCAGCCCCAAACTTTAAGAAACGACAACTTTGGTTTCTTGCCAAACCACAGTTCAGAAGGCGTCGTCACAATGGATTTTGATGGTGCCCTATTTAACGTGAATGCGGCCATCTCTAAAGCATAACCCCAAAACGATAGCGGTAAATCAGTAAGAGACATCATAGATCGCACCATATCTAGTAAAGTACGATTACGACGTTCGGACACACCATTACGCTGTGGTGTTCCGGGTGGCGTGAGTTGCGAAACTATTCTGCATTGTGTCAAATGAAGACCAAACTCATAACTCAAATATTCTCCTCCATGATCAGATCGTAGAAACTTTATTTTCTTGTTACGATGATTTTCAACTTCACTCTGAAATTCTTTGAACTTTTCAAATGTTTCAGACTTATGTTTCATTAAGTAGATATACCCATATCTGCTTAAATTATCTGTGAAGGTGAGAAAATAACGATATCCGCCACGAGCCTCAACATTCATCGGACCACATACATCTGTATGTATGATTTCCAACAAATCTGTTGCTCTCTCCATAGTTCCGGAGAATGGCGTTTTAGTCATCTTGCCCATGAGGCACGGTTCGCAAGTACCAAGTGATTCATAATCAAGTGGTTCCAAAAGTCCATCAGTATGAAGTTTCTTCATGCGCTTTACACCGATATGACCTAAACGGCAGTGCCACAAATAAGTTGCACTATCATTATCAACTCTGCATCTTTTGGCTTCAATACTATGAATATGTGTATCACCACTACCGAGATTCAACAAAAATAGACCACTCTTCAAGGGTGCATGACCATAAAAGATATTACTCATATAAATAGAACAACCATTATTCTCTGATTTAAATGAATAACCGTCTCGCATCAAACAAGATCCAGATATAATGTTCATGCTTAACGCTGGCACCAAATAACAATTATTTAGGTCTAAAACTAATCCCGAAGGTAGATGTAGAGGTAGTGTGCCGACCGCGATCACATCGACTTTGGAACTGTCGTGCTATTCTCACGGGGGGGTGTGAGGCGACAGATGCCACAAGGGCTTTGCGTGAGGGTAAGACTGCTGCTGATAGGCCCGGGAGTGGGTATGCGAGTAGCACGCGCTAGTTTACCCAGGTTCGGGGCTCTCCGGAGAGATAATACCCCTACTCCTGCATGTCTGAGCATATATATCTGGGGTGTGCATTGGGCAGTACAAAGTGCTCCTAGAGCTGTATCTGGGGGTAGTGCCATGGGCATCTGGCTCCATATATGCATGCACAAGGCATGCTTTAGTGGCCGGCCATGCTCATGGCCGTATCTGTGTGCTTGGGCATGCTTGCCCGTGGGAATGGATGGATGGATGGCTAGCTAGCTCTCTTGCTAGCTAGCTTGCTTGTGGGTGTGTGTGTGAGTCCATCCTCTTGGATGGATGGCTATATATAGTGTGGAGCTTAGCTTACTATCTAAGCTATGTGGAGGTATGGGAGCAAGGCATGGTGCATGTCATGCTTGTCCCCTAGGTCACTTCATGAATAGTGCCAGGGGACAAGTGACACTATACATGATGGCTGGGGTGACACGTGAATAGTGCTCGGGTACGACCGTCTCGTCGGTGTCTTGTCGGTGTCGAGTCGGGCTGCAGTCGGCAGCCGGCTGGTCGACGCAGTCGGTCAGCTGGCAGCCGGCCGGGTGGAGCAGTCGGACGGGGAGCCGGCAGGAGCGGCCGGGCAGTCGGACTGAGGGGCTTTGCTAGCCCCGATGTCTTGAAATATTGTCTTGCCGTCTTCGGGATACCCGTGCCAATTACTCCGACAGTAGCCCCCAAGCCTCCGGGCAACTTGGCAAAGTTGGGCGGAGGTTTTTTCGCGAGTGTTCATGGAAATGATCATAAAAAGGACGAAGTTAGTCCACGCAGATATATCAAATGTTTGCTTTTAGCATTGCAAGTTTTATGCGGAGGGTGCCGACTCGATTTCGTCCGAGCCCCCTTCAATCTTTTTCATGTTCCCTCCGCTCTTTGGCTTGTGCTCTCGCTTGCCGGACAGCCGCTCAGCGGTCTGTGGCTGAGAGTGGGCCGCGGAGTGGAGTGTACAATACTCAGACTCTGGGAGCGAATTTAACCGAGTAGATACTCATAAAGAAAATGGTCGGGTCGCCCGAAGCGTTTTTCTTCCCGGACGTTTTTCGCGTGGGTGGCCTCCAGCGTTCACTCTTGCCTGTCGGACAGCCGCTCTGCGGTCTATGACTAAGAGTGGGCTTTTCATACCGCGCACGCTACTAAGCCGTCTGCGGGAACTAACGTCTCAGGCCAAGCGGCCAGCCCCCGGGCCAACTCTGGCTGGCGCCGGGGCGAACAGTGATGCAACTGTAATAAAATGCGGAGATAGCCCCCGAGCATCGCTCGAGGTTATCCGTGCTCTCGCGGTGAAAAAATATGCGGGTGAGGAGATCACATTGATTTTCATGTAGTCGCGGCAGAGGTTATCAAAGATAGCCGGCGCGGCACGGCACGCGCGGAGCGCGCCGGCGCACCCGCTGGGTGTGGCCTTCGAGCCCCCGGGTGCTCGAAGGGGTCCCGGCCGGTCAGGCTCGACCGGCCAGGCGGCGAGGTAACTTGCAGCGCTTGTTTCTTCTTCTGCCGGTTGCTGGCAGCCGGACGAAACTCTTCTGTCGTCTGCAATCTTCCATGGGGGCGCGCCAGCGCACCCACTGGGTGTAGCCCCCGAGATTCGGGCCGACTGCTGAGCAGTCGGGCCGGATCTTCCGGCAGCTATTTTGTCTTCTTTCCTCGCGGGGGCGCGTCAGCGCACCTGCTGGGTGTAGCCCCCGAGATTCGGGCCGACTGCTGAGCAGTCGGGCCGGATCTCCCGGCGACTACTTTGTCTTCTTTCCTCGCGGGGGCGCGTCAGCGCACCCGCTGGGTGTAGGCCCCGAGATTCGGGCCGACTGCTGAGCAGTCAGGCCGGATCTCCCGGCAACTACTTTGTCTTCTCTTTCTTCGCGGGGGCGCGTCAGCGCACCCGCTGGGTGTGCCGTCGGAGCAGGAGGCAGACCAGCCGGCTTGGCACTGCCGACAGCGCGGATCATGAGTGACCGTCCGAGTGGCGAAGCAGGCGGACGAATCATCCGGACGGGTGTTTCTTTTCTTCTCTTTGTCCCAGCCGACCTCTTTCTCTCTCTCTTTTTTTTCGCGTGAACCAGCTGACTGTTGACTTTTCTTCTTTGCCTCGCGTGGGGCAGGTCAGCCAGCCTCTTCTAGCCGGCTCCCTCTCTGCCTTCTGGGCAGCCGGCCAGCGAAGGCCACGGCCGAGGCGGGAAGCGGCCGACGCAGGCGCGAGCCGGTGCGGGGCGCAACCGGCCTCCGACGGGCATGGCGCAGCCGGCCACGGGGCGCACAGGCAGAGGAGGCCGCGAGGCGGGGCAGGCGCCGAGGCGCGGATGAAACTGATCCGGAGGCGGGGCCGCTCGGGCCGGAGGTCGGCGGGGCGGCTGGGCACCCGACCACTTCTTACGGTAGTCGGCCGCGACTGGCAGCCGGCTACGGCGGGAGCCGGCGGGCGAGGGACACCCGAGCGCAGGTAGAGGCGAAGCCGGCCGTGGAGGCGACCCGGTGCGCGCGGCGGAAGCCGGCTGCGGGGCAGCCGGACGCCCAGGAGGCGCGGCGACGCGCGGGAGGGAGCCGGGCACGTGACGCGATGCCGGCCAGGGCAGGCGACGCCGAGTGACGAAGCTGTGGAGGCGCGAGCCATGGCGAGGTGGCGGAGGCCGAATGTGCTGCAGAGGGCAGCCGAGGCGCGGGCCGGGCAGGGGGCCGGCTGCGGCCGGGGAGGAGGCCGGGCGCGGCGGCGTTGGTGTAGGCGGACGCGGGGCAGTCGGCCCACGACGGGGAAGAGTCGGCACGGAGCCGTTAGGCGCAGGGGAGCGCGGACGCCGGCAGGAGGAGGAGGCGCTGCGCGCGTGTGGGGCGGGAGCCGGCTCGGAGCCGCGGCCGGCTGGAGCGCTGGCGCCGGTGGGAGTGGGCCCTTGGCCGGGCACGGGGCCCACGCGGCCGGCGCAGGTGCTGGAGCCACCGCGCGGGAGGCGTGGAGCCGGCCGGCGACGAGCAGGACCAGGCGCGGTCGAAGCAGAAGCTGGGCGGAGCCGGCACTGCGCGTGGCGACCCGGCAGGCGGCCCGGGAGGCCAAGAGCGGCACAGCCGGCGGGGCTGGTGGACGAGGCGGATGGGCAGCAGGTCCGCGAGGCGGAGGCCGGCTTGGCGGGGCAGGGCACGGGAGCCGCCGAGGCGGCCGGGTGATGGAGCGGAGCCGGGCCGGACGACCGAGCGCGGAGCCGTGCGCGGTGGGGCAGGCACGAGGCGATGGGAGCCGGCGCGGCAGATGCGGCGGCTGCAGTTGCAAGCTCGCAGAGGTGGAGCGGCCGGCCAGGCGAGCTGGCGCAGTCGTGACGGAGGCGCGGAGCCTGACGCAGGGCACAACGCGGGGCGGGTGTGACCGAATGCGTAGGCGGCCGAAGGTGCAACGCGCGGAGCGGGACGGAGGCGCGGAGCCGTACGCAGGGCGCAGCGTGGTCCGGGCAAGCCAAGCGCAGAGATGGCCGGGGAGCGGGACGGAGGCGCGGACGGACGATCGGTGTTGCAACGGTGATGATGACGAAGGCGGCGAGGCCGACGACGAGGACGCACCGTCCCGCGCGGCCGCTCCGGGGGCGGGTCGAAGTCGAGCCCCCGAGCGCTACAGGAGAGACGGCGCGACGCCGCGGCGGTGATGGCGAAGATGTTCCCGACGGCAAGGACGCGCCGCCCCTCGCGGCCATTACGAGGGCGTGTCGATATCGAGCCCTCGACCGCTATCGGAGGGACGGCGCGACGCCGCGGTGATGATGACGAAGGCGACGCCTACGGCGAGGACGCGCCGCCCCTCGCGGCCATTCCGAGGGTGTGTCGATATCGAGCCCTCGACCGCTATCGGAGGGACGGCGCGACGCCGCGGTGGTGATGGCGAAGATGGTCTTGCCCAGACTGCGAAACGAGCAGCAGCGTGGTAGCATAGTAGTAGTACCACACCACGGTGGGCGCCAACTGTCGTGGTATTCTCACGGGGGGGGGGGGGGTGTGAGGCGACAGATGCCACAAGGGCTTTGCGTGAGGGTAAGACTGCTGCTGATAGGCCCGGGAGCGGGTATGCGAGTAGCACGCGCTAGTTTACCCAGGTTCGGGGCTCTCCGGAGAGATAATACCCCTACTCCTGCATGTCTGAGCATATATATCTGGGGTGTGCATCGGGCAGTACAAAGTGCTCCTAGAGCTGTATCTGGGGGCAGTGCCATGGGCATCTGGCTCCATATATGCATGCACAAGGCATGCTTTAGTGGCCGGCCATGCTCATGGCCGTATGTGTGTGCTTGGGCATGCTTGCCCGTGGGAATGGATGGATGGATGGCTAGCTAGCTCTCTTGCTAGCTAGCTTGCTTGTGGGTGTGGGTGTGTGAGTCCATCCTCTTGGATGGATGGATGGTTATATATAGTGTGGAGCTTAGCTTACTATCTAAGCTATGTGGAGGTATGGGAGCAAGGCATGGTGCATGTCATGCTTGTCCCCTAGGTCACTTCATGAATAGTGCCAGGGGACAAGTGACACTATACATGATGGCTGGGGTGACACGTGAATAGTGCTCGGGTACGACCGTCTCGTCGGTGTCTTGTCGGTGTCGAGTCGGGCTGCAGTCGGCAGCCGGCTGGTCGACGCAGTCGGTCAGCTGGCAGCCGGCCGGGCAGCCGGCCAGGTGGAGCAGTCGGACGGGGAGCCGGCAGGAGCGGCCGGGCAGTCGGACTGAGGGGCTTTGCTAGCCCCGATGTCTTGAAATATTGTCTTGCCGTCTTCGGGATACCCGTGTCCAATTACTCTGACAGGAACCATTTCCCACGCGCATCGTCACCTCGTCCTTAGCCAATCTTCGCTTAATCCATAGCCCCTACTTCGAGTTGCAAATATTAGCAACAGAACCAGTATCAAATACCCAGGTGCTACTGCGAGCATTAGTAAGGTACACATCAATAACATGTAGATCACATATACCTTTGTTCACCTTGCCATCCTTCTTATCCGCCAAATACTTGGGGCAGTTCCGCTTCCAGTGACCAGTCTGCTTGCAGTAGAAGCACTCAGTCTCAGGCTTAGGTCCAGACTTGGGTTTCTTCTCCTAAACAGCAACTTGCTTGTTGTTCTTCTTGAAGTTCCCCTTCTTCTTCCCTTTGCCCTTTTTCTTGAAACTGGTGGTCTTATTGACCATCAACACTTGATGCTCCTTTTTGATTTCTACCTCCCCAGCCTTTAGCATTGCGAAGAGCTCAGGAATCGTCTTATCCATCCCTTGCATGTTATAGTTCATCACGAAGCTCTTGTAGCTTGGTCGCAGTGATTGGAGAATTCTGCCAGTGACGCTATCATCCGGAAGATTAACTCCCAGTTGAATCAAGTGATTGCAGTCCCCAGACATCTTGAGTATATGCTCACTGACAGAACTGTTCTCCTCCATCTTGCAGCTATAGAACTTATTGGAGACTTCATATCTCTCAATCCGGGCATTTGCTTGAAATATTAACTTCAACTCCTGGAACATCTCATATGCTCCATGACGTTCAAAACGTCGTTGAAGTCCCGGTTCTAAGCCGTAAAGCATGGCACACTGAACTATCGAGTAGTCATCAACACGTGACTGCCAGGCATTCACAATGTCTGCAGTTGCTGGCGCAGGTGGTACACCTCACTACAAAAAAAAGACACATCCGTGACATTTTGGGCCGAACGAATTTTTTTCTGTCATACATATGACACTTCTATGACGATAATTGTGACAAAACCCTGTATCATCATAGATGTGGTGGGCTCGTACTTCTATGTCAAAAAATCATGACAGAAAATGGGCTTTTCGTCCTAGGCGGGCCGGAGACACAGCTGCATGACATTCTTTGGGCCGTCCATGACGGAAAAAACCGTGGTAGAAGCGAGGGCGAGGAAAATTTCGGGGAGTTCCCGGTTACGGTGGGAGGTCGGGGGCCGAGCAATACGCGTTTCTCTCATACACGTACGCGCGTGTGTTCGAGGCGTTGGCTCTAACTGAACCCGAGCGAGGCGTTGGGCTCTAACTGAACCCGAGCGATTGCACTGCAGGCTACGCGTTACTGAACCCGAGCGATCGATCGATGGCTGTTAACTGAACCCGATCGAGCGATTCCTTCACTACTGCTGCTAACTGAAGCCGATCGATGCTGCCTCTGGGATGAACAGTGAGCGTTGCGGGGGAGTTTGGATGAACAATGAGCGGTGGCGTTGCCTCTGGATGAACAGGACCCCGTGGTGTGGTGGAGGGCTGGATGAACAGTAGACGGTGGAGGGGTGCCCGTGGAGGGGTGGTTGAACAGGACCCCGTGGTGTGGAGGGCTGGATGAACAGTAGACGGTGGAGGGGTGCCCGTGGAGGGGTGGTTGAACAGTAGCCGGTGGAGTAGCGCGCGGTGGAGGCTAGATGAACAGGAGCCCGTGGAGTCTGGAGGAGGTCGACGGTAGCCCGTGGAGGCTGGAGGAGGTCGATGGTGGAGATGAACAGTATCCCGTGGAGTCCCGTTTTGCGGTACGCCACACCCCTCCCGATGAACAGGACCCCCGTTTCGACCGTAGGAGGTCCGTTTCGTCCGTTTTGTGGTACGGCACACCCCTCCCGATCAACATGACCCCCGTTTCGACCGTAGGAGGTCCGTTGCGTCCGTTTTGCGGTACGCCACACCCCTCCCGATCAACAGGACCCCCGTTTCGACCGTAGGAGGTCCGTTTCCTCCGTTTTGCGGTACGCCACACCCCTCCCGATCAACAGGACCCCCGTTTCGACCGTAGGAGGTCCGTTTCCTCCATTTTGCGGTACGCCACACTCCTCCCGATCAACAGGACCCCCGTTTCGACAGTAGGAGGTTCGTTTCCTCCGTTTTGCGGTACGCCACACCCCTCCCCATGAACACGACGCATTCCGTTGCCTCCCCATGAACACGACGCATTCCGTTGCCTCCTCATGAACAAGACGCATTTCGTTGCCTCCCCATGAACATGACGCATTCCGTTGCCTCCCCATGAACACGACGCATTCCGTTGCCTCCTGATGAACACGACGACGACGCTGCTTCTCCGTTCCGACCTAGCCATGTACACAAGCCCTGGCCGTACGTATGCGCGAGTAGGCGTTCGAGACCCTGCCCGTATGTACACATACGTGGCCGTATTTTCTTTCTTGCATCCTGGCCGCTGTACGTACGTGTACATGCTACGTGCGCGCCTCAACTACGACACGTACGCGCCTCTACTACGACACGTGCGCGCCTCTACATCCACCCGTATATATGTACGTACACGTTCGCGACCAGAATGACAATGCTACGTACGCTTCGACTAGGTGGGTCCCGACTGTCAGGCACTTGTTTCGCAAAAAAGGCACTTCCTTGCCTGCGAACATGTAGCTGGTGGGTCCTAGTAGTCAGGGGGGCGAATCGTTTTTTTTTGCCCGAACGCACTTCTTTGCGTGCGAAGATGTAGCTGGTGGGTCCCAGTAGTCAGGGGGAAATGTTTTTTTCACGAAATACAGTGGCCCATCCGGTGGGTCCCAGCTGTCAGGTGGAGGAATCATTATTTTCCGCGTAATAAAGAGGCACTTCCTTGCTGCGGCCATGGACCCAGCTGTCAGCCTCTCCACGTACAGTCCATGTCCGATGGAAGTCGTTCCTTGACCACGTTGACCACGCCGCACCGAGAGCACCAGGGCGGTGGACGACGGCGAGGCCTAGGAAGGGGACGACGGGGAGCCAGGGAAGACGCGGCAGTGGAAGCCCGCGCGGAGAGGAGTACGAGGGTTCACTGGTTCGGCTGCGGTGTGAGCCTGCCGTCGCCGCAAGGCCTGGCCAGCGGTGGGAATAGTAGGGGGTGGTGAGGCCTCCGCAGCAGCACAGCCGGCCACGGGAGGCAGGAGCATGCGGCACGACCGGCGCTACTTTGGGCGGCTGGAGCAAGAAGACCAGAGGTTGAAGAAGCACTACAGCCGTTGGATGGACATCGTATGGTCACTGGAGCTAGAATCGTTCATATTGACTAAAGTTGACAAAGGCCCCCGTCCCAGTCAACTTAGTAGGACCACAAGTCAGCTCCCACCATGGTGGGTCCCAGCTAGCAGGGGAGTATTCATTTTTTGTGTGCGTAATAAGGAGGCACTTCCTTGCGTGCGAAGATATAGCTGGTGGGTCCGAGCTGCCAGTGGCGGTAACGTTTTTTTCACGAAATACAGAGGCCCTTTCGGTGGGTCCCTGATGTCAGGTGGATGAATCATTATTTTGCGCGTAATAAGGAGGCATTTCCTTGCGTGCGGCCGTGGACCCAGCTGTCGGCCTCTCCACGTACAGTCCACTTTAGATGCATGTCGGTCGTTGACCACGTTGACCAGGCCGCGCCGAGAGCACCAGGGCGGTGGACGACAGCGAGGCCTAGGAAGGGAACGACACGGAGGCAGGGAAGACTCGGCAGTTGTTTCCCATGCGGAGGGGAGTACGACTGTACGAGGGTTTACTGGTTCGTCTGCCGTCGCCGGAGAATAACAGCAGGTGTGGGTGAGTAGAGGGATGGCTAGGCCAGCGATGGGAGTACGGTGGGGCGGTGAGGCCTGCGCGGCAGCAGAGCCGGCCGCGGGGAGGAGGGAGCAAGCAGTCCCGCCGGCGCTTGTTTGAGCGGCTGGAGCAGGAAGAGCAGAGATTGAAGAAGCACGATGGCTGTTGGATGGCCATCCAACAGTCACTGCTTGTGCGTCAACCTTTTTTTAGGAAAGCCTCAAATCTATGGAAAACAACATACAACCCATCTGCCATTATTTCTAACAATTTACAGCCCATTTGCTAATTATTAATGTTTTTTTGGAGCCCATATTCTTTTTGTTAGCATTACAGCCCATATTGTGGCCACGGTTAAAAAATTATACGAAATTTTGCATATTTCGGTGCGGTCCGAACTGTTTTTAATTCCGAAATTTCGACTCACATTCAAACTGATTTTAAAAGTAAATGTATATCAATATAAAATCCACCAAATTCTCAACGCATAAAAATTAATGTAATTTAAAATCTCGAAATGAAAAAAGATATTTGAAACTAATTGCCGGTTTGATGTGTTTTAAAAATGTACAGCCCATTTCTCATTACTGATGGGCCATTTTCTCGGCTAGCCGAATGAAAGCTCTCCTCGTCTTGAAAGATTTGCAGCCCAACAGGCCTGACAAAGCGACTTACTTGGCAAATCACAAAAAAACTGGGCCAGCGATGGGAGTACGGTGGGGCGGTGAGGCCTGCGCGGCAGCAAAGCCGACCGCGGGGAGGAGGGAGCAGGCAGTCCCGCCGGCGCTTGTTTGAGCGGTTGGAGCAGGAAGAGCAGAGATTGAAGAAGCACGACGGCTGTTGGATGGCCATCCAACAGTCACTGCTTGTGCGTCAACCTTTTTTTAGGAAAGCCTCAAATCTATGGAAAACAACATACAACCCATCTACCATTATTTCTAATAATTTACAGCCCATTTGCTAATTATTTAGGTTTTTTTGGAGCCCATATTCTTTTTGTTAGCATTACAGCCCATATTGTGGCCACGGTTAAAAAATTATACGAAATTTTGCATATTTCGGTGCGGTCCGAACTGTTTTTAATCCCGAAATTTTGACTCACATTCAAACTAATTTTAAAAGTAAATGTATATCAATATAAAATCCAACAAATTCTCAACGCATAAAAATTAATGTAATTTAAAATCTCGAAATGAAAAAAAAAGATATTTGAAACTAATTGCCGGTTTGATGTGTTTTAAAAATGTACATCCCATTTCTCATTACCGATGGGCCATTTTCTCGGCTAGCCGGATGAAAGCTCTCCTCGTCTTGAAAGATTTTGCAGCCCAACAGGCCTGACAAAGCGACTTACTTGGCAAATCACAAAAAAACTGGGCTGTGGCCGTGGACCCAGCTGTCAGCCTCTCCACGTACAGTACTCTTTCGATGGAAGTCGTTCCTTGACCACATTGACCACGCCGCGCGGAGAGCACCACGGCGGTGGACGACGGCGAGGCCTAGGAAGGGGACGATGCGGAGCCGGGGAAGACGCGGCTGTGGAAGCCCGCGCGGAGAGGAGTACGAGGGTTCACTGGTTCGGCTGCGGTGTGAGGCTGCCGTCGCCGCAGGGCCTGGCCAGCGGTGGGAATAGTACGGGGCGGTGAGGCCTCCGCGGCAGCACAGCCGGCCACGGGAGGCAGGAGCATGCGGCATGACCGGCGCTGCTCTGGGCGGCTGGAGCAAGAAGACCAGAGGTTGAAGAAGCACTACGGCCGTTGGATGGACATCGTACGGTCACTGGAGCTAGAATCGTTCATATTGACTAAAGTTGACAAAGGCCCCCGTCCCAGTCAACTTAGTAGGCCCACAAGTCAGCCTCCCACCATGGTGGGTCCCAGCTAGCAGGGGGAGTATTCATTTTTCGTGTGCGTAATAAGGAGGCACTTCCTTGCGTGCGAAGATATAGCTGGTGGGTCCGAGCTGTCAGTGACGGTAACGTTTTTTTCGTGAAATACAGAGGCCCTTTCGGTGGGTCCCTGATGTCAGGTGGAGGAATCATTATTTTGCGCGTAATAAGGAGGCATTTCCTTGCGTGCGGCCGTGGACCCAGCTATCGGCCTCTCCATGTACAGTCCACTTCAGAGGCATGTCGGTCGTTGACCATGTTGACCAGGCCGCGCCGAGAGCACCAGGGCGGTGGACGACGGCGAGGCCTAGGAAGGGAATGACACGGAGGCAGGGACGACTCGGCAGTTGTTTCCCACGCGGAGGGGAGTACGACTGTACGAGGGTTTACTGGTTCGTCTGCCGTCGCCGGAGATTAACAGCAGGTGTGGGTGAGTAGAGGGATGGCTAGGCCAGCGATGGGAGTATGGTGGGGCGGTGAGGCCTGCGCGGCAGCAGAGCCGGCCGCGGGGAGGAGGGAGCAGGCCTAGACGGGGCAGCCCAAAACCACGTCCAACACTTGCCAAAACTTCGTCCCTCGTTTTCTCTGTGTTTCGCACACTCGACATTGTGTGGGCATTTTGACTGTGCATCATATGAAGATGTGCTATGCATGAATGTTGATCAGCATGATGTTAACTGGCTGGTAGTTCCATTTTCGACCATGAATAAAACTTCCAACATGATGTTAACCCTGTTTGAAAAGGCCGTGTTAATATAAATGCTCTGCCTCTGAAAGTTGCAGTTTCTTATCTGAAACTGAACTTCCAGTTTCTTATCTGAAACTGAAACTTGCAGTTTCTTCTCTGCGAATCACATTGTGTGCACTTTTATACTCCTATGAAACTACATTTTTTAAGTGCTAAAAATAGATCTCTAGAATTCATAAAATACTTCATATGCTCAATACTGCAAATCTGAAATTCAAAAGACATTCATATCTGAAAGTACTCTCAAAATACACAACACAAAACACAATTCACAACCTGCAAATACTGACAACCCTAAGCTCCTCCTGACAATGCACAACCTACCCGACTATTGGGCTGGGGGGGCAGCCCCCTCCTATTCCTCGGCGGCAGACAGCCGCCCCGTGAGGCTATGTGAACGGCGAGGGAGACGATGGCGGGGAAGCGTCGTCGGGCCAACTGCTTTTCTCCTCTTGCAGTTGGGTTCGGTCGACGAAGACTCCACCGGCTCGCTCTGGCAGGACACCCTCACAAACGGCACCCTGTAGATGCTCGATCCTTCAATCTCTGGTGGATGCTCCATCTGGGATCGAGACTCCCACCACCGCTCCCTCACGATCGGATTCGGTGAATCTGTTTGCTCCATGGCCCAGAGGAGCAGCTCTATGTACTCCGGCGCGACTCCCTCCGGGAGTATCGCCGCCTTTTCGCTCTGTTGCAGATATTTGGCCATGGATGTCACCGTCGCCGCTAGTTGGTCCTTGTTGTCAAACCAAGACTATATCTCCAACATCCTAGCTAGCTTCACAGGGTCGCCGTCTGTGATCCTCACGTATCGGTTGTACTCCTCCATCGATCTACTTCTCCACAGCACCTTCACTCGTCGGCGGTGGTTTTTGAATGGAAGAGGAGAGGAGCAGCGCTGGTTTTGGATTAGAACGGGAGAGGAGCGACGCTGGTTTTGGACTGGAACAGGAGAGGAGGGGCGGTGGTTTTGAAATGGAAGAGGAGAGGAGCGGCGCTACATTTACATTGGAACAGGAGAGGAGCGGCGGTGGTTTAAGAGGAGAAGAGCGGAAGAGCGGCGCTGGTCTTGGAAGTATTTTTTTGTTGTTTTGCGTATTTTGGGTCAAAGTTTGACCACGTACTGTATTTGACAAGCAAAATGTGAATGCATGTCACCAAAAATTGTATCGTTTGGTTCGTATCTGAATGTACTTTCAAATTATATTATTTTTGCAACGTATAACATATATTTTATGTGTGAAGAGAGCAACACTAGCAAGCAAGCGCGGAGGCTCCTGCCTATATAGTGGAGTAGTACTAGTTTTCTTTTGTCTACCGGAGCCGGTTTGACCTCATCAATGACTGTCGAGAAGTCTTCATGCACGTGGCTCGGAGGCGCAGTTGTCGTCATTTTGATCTGAAGCACCGGATTATAACATATAACACGAAAAAATGCCACATGACAAGAAATCATAACCTCACTGCCCAAAGGAGACAACATGAATCCCGACGGACAAACTAGACGAGGAACAAAGCTCAAATTAAAGATAAACTCGTAGAAAAGGGGTCCGTCGATAGATGTCCTAATTAACATAGCCGGCTTGACCTAGATGGCAGCCGAGTAGTCACTGTTCGTGCATGTGCCCCCAATGACTAGCCCAACTCAGTTGTCGATGTTTAACCCTCGCGGTGATCCGAAGCACATGACACCTAATTTTGCGAGATGACAAGAAACCTTTTTTTAGACTTCTCACCACAACTACAGCCATGTACAACACAGCCTGCATGATATGTAGACGATATCCAATCCAGGCGTGTCTGCTGGAGTCTGGTCACATGCATGGACGAACTGATCTTCTGTGTCTTGCATGGATCGTCCAGGCACCAACATAGTACAATACTTCTCTAGTACTATTGCTCGTATCCCTCTTCTATTAAGTCACCCGACTTGCGGGGCCGGGGAGTGTGCCTATGGTCGGTTCTCAATTGCCGTCCCACATGTGTGTGCAAACGCAATATGACGCGCGTTGCATTCGGAGAGCAGCGTGCCAGACCGACCGACCGTCTGGGGTGCGACGCGAACGCGACGGGCGTGCTGTATACTCCGTACATGTGTACCGCCGTTTTCTAGACGCTTTGCTCCATGGCGCGGGCGCAATCCATGGATACAAAATTAGTATACTATATACTATTTAAAAGTCGAGGGCGGGGCTTTTCCTGCGCGGTAGGCGGGGCAGTTCCGCCTAGTCGGTTCGACAGAGACGCGAGAAGACGAGGGAGTAGGCTACTGCAAACGTAGGGCCGTGTGATTTGACAGCGAGTTACTGCTGGACAGGTGGGGCCCCGTGATTTGACTTGCCGTTATCATTTTAACTGCGGCGCTACGACCAGCGTGAGTCTCCTGATTCCTGACCACCTCCATACAGGTGCCTCTCCCAATGCTCCACCATGTAGTAGAGGCTGGCTCTTGCATGAGAGCCCACTTCTCCACTTTTTCCTTGCCTCTCTTTCCTCCACATATGCAAAAATGCCATGTAAAGCGCACTATTGTACTTACTTTTACTTGCTCCTACAGGTGCTTAAGCTTGCCACATAGGCATAAAGTCTGATGTGGCAAGTTAATCAAGAAGAGAGAGACTAGTTTGGTGACCCAAGGAAGAAACGGTGCTAAGCGCGTGTACCTACGTGAAAAGACAATTTTCAGTCTATAGCTAATTAAATGAAGCAAACTTAGCAACACCATTTCATTGGAAGAGGTCACTCCTTGGCAAATGCAATAAATACTAGTACTCCCTGTGTCCCATAATATAAGAACGTTTTTGGCACTACACTAGTGTCAAAAACATTCTTATATTATGGGACGGAGGGAGTACGAAGAAAGAGATAGAGAGGAGTAAAAAAATTACACTTATAGCCAACCTTATAGCCAACCTTGTTGTAGTATGAGTGACCAAGTGATGACTATGTATGACATGCCAACATCAGATAGCCTAACGCACCGTGTTAAATCTCCAAGGGCGCGACTGCGCGAGCGACGCGACGGTCGTGGTAGGCGCGACCATGATACGGGCTGCTGGCAGCCCTTGGATCTGAGATCAAACAGTCGCATGCTAAGTTGCTGAAAATTTGTAGAATAACCCTCCAGGATAGGATATTCACCCATAGGTCTAGAATCACGCCATGCAACCGTTCGATCTCAGATCCAAGGGCTCTCGGAAGCTCGTATCATGGGAGAATGGAAAGCCACTACCCTGCCGTTCGCACGCTGGCAGTTGGCTCCTACTCGTCCCCGCACGTCCTTCAATACTACGGCGGTTCGCTCCTAGTCGTCCCGTCCATTCACATTACGGCAGTTCCACTAATCCTAACCCTCCTCCCAAATCCATGGCGTCCCAAATCTCCACGATCGGCGGTGAGTACAAGGTTAGAACCATCACCGGCGATGAGTTCGACGTCATCTACACCCGTTCTTCCGCGACCGTGAAAGGATGCCTTTCTCGCTTCAGACGCATGTTTGAAGACTCAGATGATGAGTGGGTCACTGGGCTAGATGTTGAGTACACCACAGTCCTGGGACGAGAGAAGGATCTAAAGGACGAAGAGAGGAAGAAGCCCGCCGTGATCCAGGTTTGCGTGCATGACTTATGCTTGGTCTACCACATATGCCATGCCGACGTTGAGTGCCAGGATTTGAAGGACTTCCTCGAGACCAACCACCATTATTTTAGTCTGACTAAAAATAGTCTCTTTAAGAGGCTTAAGTTCCAAGTACCCCTGACTAAAGAGGGGCTAAAACTAGTCTTGAGACTAAATTTTTTTAGTCAGGGGTACCCCTACTAAAATGTGGATTAGCCCTCTCTCTACTCATTTAACTCCTCTCCTTTAACACAGGCGAGTTCTGGATTGGAGGGTTTGGAGGATAATAAATGCTCAACTTGATTTTAGCCTTTTTAGTATTTGGATCCAAGCATGGGTGAGGCTAGCATGTTTTAGTCCCACTACTTTTAGTCATGGGACTAAAACGTATCCAAGCACCCTCTTAGTTTTATTTGAGGGGTGGGTTGTGCTGGACACCATTATTGTGACTAGCCTTTTTAATAGTAATATATGCATAATTTGGTGACGAGCGCTCTCTATATGTACCACCTTTTTTTTTAATTTCAAGTTTTGCTCCATGGCGCAATCCATCGATACTACTGCTGTACAAAAGTATACATTTTTTAAAAGGCTAGAGGGCGGGGCAGTCTAGCTTGGTCGGTTTCACGAGAGGCGAGGGCCTTTGTGATTTGATGGCTCATTACTGCTGGAAGGCGGGGCCTTGTGATTTGACTGCTCGTATAAATGCGCCGACGACCTAGTCGAGGAGGAGCAAAGAACCGTGCGGTATACTCAAGTTCTCCACTGGAGTAGTACTACGACGGAGGAGCACGAAACACGGCAGCCCAGTGCCATATGGTGATAAAAAATGATCTAATTTGCTAGTCATCTCATTGTTAGCATTGTTCTATTCATTCCCTCAAAAAAAACATTGTTCTATTCATGCCTCGCAGAGAACGTGACACGTGCGGCGAAACACCCGAAGCAAAAGATGAAACACGGGAGCAAAAGAAGAAGGAAGATTATCACCCCAAATGATCTAATTCGCCGCGGAGTTGTAACTGCTTCTTCATCGCCTCCACGACCTCCATCTCCTTGCGCATCTCCTCTGCCATCTTCTTCATTCTGTCCATGACGCGGGATTTCTCGACGCGAGCCTTCATCATCTGTTCCACGGCCGCATTTCGTACCTTGACAGCAGCCGGGTGCTCGATGCGGAGCTTCGCCAACTCCTCCTTCTGTTCCATGACGAGGGCCTGCAGCATCTTCATCGAGGAACTACTATTCTCATGCAGCTTCTTCCAGCCGGCGCTCTTCTCCTTCAACAGGTCGATCTCGTGGCAGAGCTTCGCCTTGTCCTCCTGAAGTCGCAGGATTTCGCCGGTCGCCTTCTTCTCCGAGGCAATGCTCTTCTTCAGCAGCATCACCAAGCCGGCGGTCAACTCCCCCTGCTGATTGAGCTCAGCGGGCATGTCGTCGAGGCTCTCCTTCAGCAACTCCATCAAGCCTTGGATGAACTCCTTCTGCTTATTGAGCTGATTGGGCATGCCGTCGAGGGATAACGACTCCAGCTCCGCCGGCTCGGCATGTTCGCCTCCGCGGCTAGGGCGCTCCTGGGAGCCATCGCCTGCCCGTGAGAGATCTTTCGAGGTCTCTGCGTGGCGGCGAGCCCTCTCTTTTTTTCCGCAGCCTTGGTTGCTACTCCCTTGTTACGAGTAGTTCTCGACCTAGAGCTCTGCTCACCGGCCATGGCAACGACGGACGAAGAAGAAGCACTTATGAGGAGGAAAGGTAGAGTAATTTTCGGTTAGGTAGTTCCCTTTTTATAACTTAAGTACTAGCACTAGTACTAATACCTGCATAGTGGGAACACGTTCAGGTTTGGTACGTACTAGTAGGTGTGAGCAGGCTTTCGAATGTGATGGGAACAAGGTAAAGATTAATTGATGGTTTTGGTTTTGAGGCCCGAAACGGCTCCCGATGAGTTTAGCGGAACATAAATTTCAAGTACTACACTGCTCAAATGCGTAAATATTATGTTACTGTCAAAAATTGGCACAAAATACGAAGGAGACCAATGGAAGTACTACTAGCAACCCACGATTTAACTACTCGCATGCGCACAGTGGAGTAATAATGTCTTTCTTCCGCCCTCACGTCCACTCAATTTGCATGCGCTGTATTAATTGACCATCAATGAAGTGAACGACTTTACACGCGTTAAATTATCACATGGGGTGGATCTTGGTACAAAATTGCGTCCGCCCGTGTACCCGCGTGTGGGTGCGAGGGAATGCGTGCGTGCATGGCGTGCGTGCACATCTTCGCTTCGTGCATGTACCGCCAGTATGGCTCAGGGAGGACGAGTACATTCTTCTGGAACCAGCAGCACGTCACTGTGATCAATCCACGCAAGGAGGTCGCGACAACGCCTCCACATGTGCCACGTGGCTTCATGAACTGCAAGAGAGACACTGTGTAGCGTGCCATTGGTATTCTAATTTACGTGTTTTGCACATACTCGAAGTACTAGTAAGGTACACGTGCATTGCACGCATCAGATTTTGCAACCAAATTATGAATAAATACCACACTATAGCATGTAGCTCTGAGTCATATATGCCTGATGTAGCCCTTCGTTTAATTCTTATAGTTCATCTCATTCAAAATCAATTAGTTTTTATAAAAAAGCTAAGAACGCGGGAATAGGAAAAACATGGGATTATAGTGGAATGTCGTCTTGAATCCTACAGGATTGTACGAGTGTTTGATTGTGCATAGAAAAAACGCAGAATTCTTTCAAAGAGGTTTGAGTGGATGGGATGTTTCCTATGAAATCTAGTGCAAATGAATCATATGGAAAAATTCCTATGGTTTACAATCCTACGAATCAAACAACCAAGATAGGAAAAATTCCTAATGATTAGAATCCTCCAAAATTCCTTTGAGAATCCTTTGAATCAAAGAAGCCCTTAATCTATTTTATGATTCATGGAATTGTGCGTTGTAAAGCATAAAGTAAAAACAAATAATGGCAATTCAACTAGAAAAAAAGTTTGGGCAGTTATGATACGGAAGATTCTAGAACAAAAGAGAACCACTGTTGTTTTGAGGTTTGTGCATTATGCTTAAGTTCAACCATGGAGTCTGCTAGATTGTACATATGGCAAAATCCGGTGGCGGGCTAGAAGATGGTGCGAGGGGCCGAGTGGATGGAGACTATGAAGGAATGCACAAGTGCGAGATCGATATTTAGAGAGAGGGGGCGAACACGTGCGCTGTTGCGCGCAGTGGCGGAGCCATGAAAAATAAATGAGCTAGGGGGCCAAGCATTGCTAATCCTTTACGAGGAGGGTCAATTCATGAACTGAAACCATTTTTAGCAGCAATTGTCTAATGATCACATTCATATTAGCCTCGATATATAGTGATGTTAGGGGGGGAGGGGGGCAGGGCCCTTACTGCCCCCTGTCTTCGCCATTGTGCACGCGTCTGAGAGATGAAGCGGAAGGCATGGATGATGAGAGGGGGACGTTGAATATATAATTAATGTGGGTGTATTAGCTATATATGTTAATCCTATATAGAGAGGTATAGATTGATCGATGTGGACGTGGGAAAGAGGGTGAGACCTCACTGGATATATCGATTGATCGGTTTGTGTGGAAAACTATGAAAGACCTAGCTATATACACACATACATAGAGGAACATCGATCGTTGCGCATGCACGCGTGAGAGATAAAGAATGCCCGATATGATGGAGAGGGGGATGTGTGTGGGTGTGTGCCTTGATGGGAGACCGACCTGAAGAAAAAGATTGTATGCGTGCGATGGATAATGCCGACTGGTAGTGTGTGTGCATGCATTCACGAGAGAAAGTTAGTGGTACAATTATAAAGAGAAGACTACTGTGTGGGTGTAAAAGAATAGGTGAGGTCGTAATCAATGTAAAGTTGAATTCAAATATTTGAATACGAGATCCTGATGTTTGAAACCCATGCATGCATGAATATAACGGAGATCTGCGCGGTGTGGTTTGGAAACGAGCATGTTGTAATGTATACACATTGAACAAGGTCAGACTGATTTGAATTTGAGATACCGATGGCAGACATCATTTGGCCACGTCGCATCCATGCATGGACACACTATTCTAATTGGAGACGATGGGCGGCTTTCGCATCACATATCTATATCTATACCCCTATATATATATATATATATATATTATATTTTTTTATATTGTGTGCGGGTAACTTTAACTTTGAAAGATGGTCGTTGGATGAGGCGAATCCGATGGTCCAAAGATGGCAAATTTGAGCACTACTGGCCATTGGATATCATCTAGATTCCACCAGATTTCGCCACATGTATAATCTAGAAGACTCCATGGTTGAACTTAAGCATAATGCACAAACATCAAAACACAAGCACTTCTTATTTGTTCTAGAATCTTCCATATCAGAATTGCCCAAATGTTTTTCTACATGATTTGCCATTATTTGTTTTTACTTTATGTCTTACGACGCACAATTCCATGAATCTTAAAATAGATTAGCTTTCTTATAAAAACTAGATGATTTTGAATGAAATGAACTATAAGAATTAAATGAACATCTACATCATGCATATATGACTCAAAGCTTGCATGCTATAATGTGGTATTTATTCATAATTTGGTTGCCAAATCTCATGCGTGCAATGCACGTGTACCTTACTCTAGTCTAAATGGTGTTTGTGTGTGTGTTGTGCGTGTTGAGGTGCAAATTGTCTTTTTTTTTGGGTACACGTTAAGCTTGTTCTTCCGAAATTTCAAGTCGCGCCTTGTTATGCCGAAAATTCAAGCTAGTGTCTTTGTCTATCGTGCTGCGAAACTCCCGCCTCTTCAACCCGCGCCTTGTTAGCCCGAAATATTTAAGATATATCTTTGTCTCGTTGTGCTCCGACAACTCCCTCCATCTCAACCCGCGCCTTGCTATTCCGAAATTACAATGCGCGCGAAAACTCCCACCTCCTGTGAAATCCCGACACGCAAAATGCCCGTGGTACCCCTGAACCGAAAGAACCGCCTCAAATCGGTGGGGGTACTTTCGTAACTTACCCCACATTTCGGACAAGCGCGTCTCTAAGCCATGGTTCCCCACTGCCGTCCCATCCGCCCACCCATTCGTACACCGAGGCCGCGAAAACCTGCGACGAAACCCCACACCCTGCTCTGTCCGCCACCCAGCCGGAGCCTCTTCCCCGATGACGTCATCCACAGCAACACCTCGACGTCCCTCATCCACCGTACCGGATGAGGATCCGTCATCGATCTCATCGTCCCGCCGGTTCAGCCACCCTGTCCTCCACCTCCAAGGAGCTACCCCGACGTTCCCCTCGTCTTTCGCGCCACCTCCATTCCCACACCGCCGTCTTCACCTGCACCACCGGAAGAGCATCATCATCACCGTTTCCTCGGATGAAGCCGCGGCCTAATCGGCGCCACCAAAGAGGTTGTACACTAATCGCCGCATTTTCTTCTTGATTCGATCTCACGGTGCTGCCGGCGCTCGGTCCCGAGCCGACACGGCGCGACTCCGTCCACGGCGGCGTCGCCGGCCACTTCTTCCACGGCGTCGCTCCCTCGGCGGCGACATCCACATCAGTAGGAGCTGCCGCTGCTTTAGCTCTCGCTCGCGTTGCTGCTCTGCTCTTCCTCTCGGTCCCCTGCCTGGTCTGCTCTTGCTATTGCTCTTGCTCGTGCTGCTACTCTCGCTCTTGCTTGCGATGCTGCTCCGATTTAGCTACACTTCAGTCGACTGAATCGACTTTTGGGTCAGTCGATTTTCAGGGGGTGGGGGGGGGGGCTCGCCGGGGTGAAGGAAGAACCAGCCGCAGTGGGGAGGGGGGCTCGCCGGAGAGGTACCCCACTATCTATCTTAGGGTTCAGGATGGGGGCGGTGGTCGCCGGTGGTGGCGGGGCGTTGGCGGGGCAGTGGCGTGGGGATCGCCGGAGAAAAAGCTCGGCACGGGGGGGCCTAGAGGGATGGCCGGGGCGGCGGCGGACCGGCGGTGGGGAGTGTTTTCGGGGCGGGCGGGGCGGCGCACCGCCGGCTGCGGGCGGCGGGGGGCTGCTGTTTGGCCGGTGGTGGCTGGCGGCTCAGGGGGGTGGAGGTTGAAGATGAACCGCAGGCCCTTGATTTCGTATCCAATGGCTGCAAAATCGACTGACCAGAGATGAAAAAGTCAGTCGACCGACGTGTAGCCTCACCTTGCTAGTGCGTTCAGTTTCGACAGCAAAATTCAGTTTCGACATCAAAATTCAGTTTCGACAGTTAAGTTCAGTTTCGATAGTTAAGTTCAGTTTCGACAGTTAAGTTCAGTTTCGACAGTTAAATTCAGTTTCGACAGTTAAGTTCAGAGATGAGCGGCTGATGTATTTTACATCTAGCACTTTGTGGTTATGTATTTTACGTCATGTATTGGAGATGCTATTAGAATTCCACTCGGGTTAACGTTGTTCGTTGTCTCTCTTGTCCTGCTTCAGCCTCGGCGTCGTACAACTCACCGGAGCTGCTCCAACGACGAAACCTCCATCACAGTGGAGCAGTACCTCGGGCTCCATCTCCAGACGCCTAAGATCTTCTTCCCCTCCTCCGACAGCCAAGTCAGCCGGAGCATCCTCACCGGCCAACCCAATCACGCTGAGATCGACATGGCTTCGCCAAAGAGGTTGTACACTTGTTGCATCTCTTTTTTACTCTACATGTTATATATATTGTCCACTGAGCACTCGTAGTAACGGGAAATACGATTATTTTATCCTACTATATGACAAGCAGTGAGGTACCAGGCAACTTAGCTATCCGTGATGGACTCTCTTGAACGCCATCATTATTTATCTCTGCGCGTTTGAGCTGTGCATTTGTCGATGGGCCTGGGAGTTGAGCTAGTATGGCAGTGGCCTGGGTCCAAAGTAATAGAAGTAGCACAAAAACATTTTTTTAGTGTAGGATTTTCCTTGCTCAAGCATGCCTACTAGAATCGCCAGTGCTTGAAAGGAAAAGTGAATGAAAAACATCGGAATTGGAAAGTTTCCTATGGTACTACTTTTCATGAATTTGGTGCAAAGGAATGGAGCAAAGGAAAACTGTAGGATTTGTTCCTTTAGTGTCTCCTTGAAAGAAAAACCATAGGAATTCTAATTTCCACTTCTCCTCCTTTTCATATTCCTATTCATCAAGCACAAGACTAAGAGATAGTAGAATAATAGCATTATAACCGTACATTTTCTTGTGGTTTGACTTAATCTCACCATGCTTTTTTGCATCCTGTGATCTTCCAGTTGTTGTGAATCAAACACCCAGATTGGCAGAAATCCTGTGTTTTTAAATTCTCTGTTTTGCACGTGCATTCCTATCCTATTCCTGTCTATTTCCTATCCCTGCATTGTTAGAATCCTCAAATTCAAACAAGCCCTTACTCAATTACTTCTGTTACAGATATGTGTCAAAGAAAACCTTGTGTGGTTTGTCCTGCTCCTGCGGCGCTGTGTTCCACCCCAGCTCAGCTGCTCGAATGACAGAAGGGTTCACCACAGCAGGGATCCGCTCTCCAGACTGTCTTTCACCGCCTCAGATCTTCTTCCTTGCCGCCGGCAGCCACGGCAACTGCATTACCATCATCAACTGAGCAGATGACCTTGAGGACTACACGGGTCCGCAAGAGAGGTCGCACTCTTCCGTGTCTGCTTACGTTATGCATCGCTTAATATGATGACATGCTACATTATCGTCGTGTTCACCTATTAGACTCCGAGTCAGGTCCAAACTAATGCTGAAACTTGAGTTTTTAAATGGTTGTGGGATACATATTGGGGCAGCAATTGGTACTATCTGTCTACTATCTGGTTAATCTCCGGTGTCTACTACGAGTTTCATGTTGGGTGCAAACAAACATTAAAGGAGCCATTATCTGTATTTTTTAACTAAAGCTATTATCTGCCTGCTATCATTGGTTTTGGGTCTATCCACAGTTTGCTACCATCACTCTGGATTTGTGCATGCACCCCTTACATAATCTCACTATGTTTTATTCCTATGCATGCCAGTTATTGTACACAATGGAACTAATCATGTAGAGCAAAAGAGACGAGCCTTGCGTGGCAATAAAATTTCATGCAGACGTCGTTCCATGGTGGGCGCAAAGGCAGCCCCCTCCACCCATTTCGGATCATAATCAAGAGGAAGACAACTGTTCTGAGGGGGATTCAGAAGGAGAATACCACTCCTATTTACCCCATGAGGTCTTCGCTCTAACTTGGCAATGCCATCTGTTTAGTTTCTTTATCGTATATGTGAATCATGCAATGCCATCTTGTCTAGCCAGGCATCATATATGTGAATTTTGCAATGCCACCCTGGTTAGCCAGTCATCTTATATGTGAATTATATCATGCCATCATTTTTTTATTACGTGTTAAATTTGTCAACAATTTTAGTATTCAATTACTCTTCCTGCGCATCAGCCATTCGGCACGGTCATGGAAAAAATCTGGAGTGGAAACAAGGTCTTCAGAGCAGACAATGCTATCTGACGAAGCGCATGTCTTGCTGGTTACCGATAGCTCCTCAGAGGAGGATTCAGAGACAGATGACCAGTCATATTTCCCCCTCGTGGTGCATGCCCTAACTTGGCAGGGTTATGTTGCTCATATCGTGCGTATGGTATCTTGCATTGCTATGTCATTTGCTTAGTTTAGACATGCTTTGTGTGAATGCCACCTGTTTAGTGTCTAATTACCATATATGTGAATTATGCAATGCCATCTTGTTGCAAGACATTATATATGTGAATTATGCAATGTTATCTTGTTGCAAGGCATTATGTATGTGAATTATGCAATGCCATGCTGGTTAGGCAAGCGTGATATATGTGAATTATATCATGCCATCCTTTTTTTGTATTTCTCATTGCTTTTGTCAACAATGTTTGTATATTCAACTGCTCTTCCTGTGCATCAGCCATTTGAATTGGTGATGGAGAAATCTGGAGTGAAAACAAGGTCTTCAGAGCAGACAATGCTACCTGTTGAAGTAGATATCTTGCTGGTTACAGATAGCTCTTCAGAGGAGGATTCAGAGGCAGATGACCAGTCCTATTATCCCCCTGAGGTGTATGCTCAAACTTGGCAGGGTTATATTACTCATATAATGCATATGTTGTATTGCAATGCTTAGTTTTTACATCATATACACAATATTGAATGCCATCTCCTTAGTTGACACATCATATATGCGATTGCCCTCTGCTCAGTTCCTTAGTATATAAATCATATATTTGAATTATGTCATGCCATGATGTTTACATAGACAACATGTATCTGAATTATGGCATGCCAACCCATTTTCTAAAGACATAATATAGTTATATCATCTCATCCTGTTTACATAGTCATCATATTTTAAATTATGTCATTCTATCCGTGAATTATATCATGCCATCATGTTTCCATCAACGGCATGTTTGTGATTTATGGCATGCCAACCACTTTAATAGACACATCGTATAGTTATATCATGTCATCCTGTTTACATAGTCATCATATTTTGAAGTATGTCATTCTATCCTGTTTAGTTAGCCATCATACATGTGAAATTGTGTCACGCTATCCTATTTAATTAGCCATCATATATGTGAAATTATGTCCTGCTATTCTGTTTGCTTAGACAACATAAATGTGAATTATTTCATGCCCTGTTTTCTTCCCTACTATCCATTGCACCTGTCTATCTTACAATGTCTGTACATTCAGTTACTTTTCTTGTTTATCAGCCATTTCAACTGGATGGAGTGATGGCAGTATCTGTGGGAGTAAAAACACAGTCTTCAGAAAAGATCGTGCTACCTGTCGATGCAGATAGAACCATGGTTGTACTTGCCCAAGAACCAGCCCCACCACACATAACCCACACTCATGCAGATTGTACCCCTACCCAGTTGGACAGAGAACCAGCTACACCCCTTCTAACCCCAACCCCAGCAGATAGACACCCAGTTCCCATTGACACAGCACCATCTCCACCACAGAGCACCCAAACACAAGCAGTTAGTAAGGCAACTGCAGTGCCCAAATCACGAGGACCACCACTCCGAACCCGAAGTCAACGCTTAAAGCAGAAGAAGAATTGTTCTCAGGTCAGGTTCCGCAGCTATGGTTCATACTACTTTGCTCTTGCATCACTGTATTTACTGATACCAACTAATTTCAAATTTGAAGGATGCAATTGAAACTCCAATGGCGCAACAGGTATGTTTTAAACCTGTTTCTTCAACGTGTTTGGCTGTTTGCTGGTGTAACTTGCTCTATGTTGATTTCAGTTTCAATTGAATAAACAGTTATGTTCTCATGCCATGCACATTACAAGTGCTGTTATTACTGTGTAGTTTCCCACACTTATATTCTGTCTATGCTGCTTTGTCTTAAATAGATATGATTCGAGCTGTATCTATCTTGATTTGGCAACATAAACTAGAATGATATAGACCATACAGTGACCATACTACATAGATATATGTTTGTTTCATGCTGTTATCCTGTCCACCTTACTACTGAACTGGTTTACCAAAATGAGTTTCATATACTACATTGTAAACCTGAGATGTGTTTGTTTGTTTCTCTTTTAGAACGTGGATAAAATATTGGAGAAGAGTACCCTGTTATGCAATGGTAAAGGAAGTAATGCAGATAATGTTCAAGATAGTGAGACATCCCTGTTGGTCTCCAAGAAAGCTGATAAAAACTATATTGAAGACACCGAGACAACCCCAAAGTCCTATCTTGATGTAGTTTTCGAGTTACTGGCTACAACTGCTGGCACCAGCTCTTCGAACTCGTTGCCTGAATCAGTTCGGCTTCTTGAGTCTCAACTTCAAGTTGAAAGACATCGATTAGATGTTATGCGACAGGAAGCCGAAGGACTGAGGAAGTCCCTGCAGAATTCAGATGCATACTTTCTGGTGCAACAGCAAGCGCTGGAGGACTTAAGCGCCAAACAAGAGAAAGTTAATAAGCTTGCTAAGCATCTTGCCAGCATTATGGGTACCCAGGATATTGTTTCTTGAGCTCTTCGGAAGTGGTTTCAGTTCTGGACTTGTTTTGCTCCGGCGTTTATATGCTGCTGTGTTCCCTATATTTGCACTGGTGGCGAACTTTGATGCCCAGTGGATGTAATATGTGTAATAGCCGTGATAGCCTAGTGTAAGTTGCTTGCTTATTTATTTCCTTGTTGTCTTGTTTATTTGTTTGCTTGTAGTCAGTGCAATTCTTTTTCTGCGGTTTGCTAGTGGCTGCAATAACCTAATTTTTAAAACTAGGCCACAAAAACCATGGGCTAATATTTACTGTAGTGACACTGGGCCTCCTACGGGCCGTAGAAACAGTGGGCCTTCTACGGGCCATAGAAACAGTGGGCCTTCTACGGGCCATAGAAACAGTGGGCCTTCTACGGGCCGTAGAAATAGTGGGCCTTCTACGGGCCATAGAAACAGTGGGCCTTCTACGGGCCGTAGAAACAATGGGCCTTCTACGGGCCGTATCATCAATGGGCCTTATACGGGCCGTATGATCGATTGGCCAAACAGACCACATTCTGGCCATAAACAGGCTAGAGTTGGAATCGTCCGTTCATGGGCCGACCATAACGGGCCATCGTTAATAGGTTGTATTTGATGACGCTATGAAAACGGCCCAACGTATTAACGGACCACAAACGGGCCGACTGTAACCACGGGCTGAATTTGGCCCACAAGCAGAAAATGACAGTAACGGGCCGTAAGTAAACGAATGCTGGAAAATAGCCCAAGAATAAATGGGCTCTAAGAAGGCCGAAAGATAACATGGGCTGGAAACGGCCCAACGGAATAACGGGTCGTTAATGGGTATAAAGTGATACACTGTTCTTTACGGGCCAGTTTCACCACGGGCCGTTAATGGGTGTAAAGTGATACACTGTTCATTACGGGCCAGTTTCACCACGGGCCGTTAATAGGCCAAGAGTTACATAGGGCCTCATATGGGCCGAAAGACGTCATGGGCCATACATGGGCCAGAAGTGAAAACGGGCTGGAATCATATTGGATGGCCCAGATGACGCTACTGGGCCTAATTCGAATAGGGCGTAACGGGCCTTGGGTTAGCGGGCTGTAAATGGGCTATATGCGAACATGCCGTTAATAGGCTTTCCATGGGCCGGCCCGCCACCTTTTGACCAAGTCAAACGGGCCGGCCTTTTCACAGGAATGGGCCTCTATTGGGTCGTGCCACGTGTTGACGTATCATAGGCGCCTTCTGTCCAATGAGTGGATGACATCTGTCCCAGCGATGAGCCGACACGTGTTTCCTCCAGCCAATGATGATTTTACACGTGGAAAATCCCCATTGGTCGGGGCTGTTAACGGGTTATCGGATCCAAAACCTGACCCGATAGCTTAACAGCGTTCCGTTACGGTGGATGCCACGTGTCGGTCACCCTTGACGAAAGCACTTCTGTGACGCGCGATTTATCGTCATGGAAGTGGACACTTCCGTGATGATAATTTTGGTAATGTCATGGAACACTTCTACGACAGCACAGGTATGACTATCTTGATTCTGTCATAAATTTGTCATGGATGTACATGCATGCCAAAAAATGCGACCTACTGTGACAAACACGTATCATCACGGAAGTGTATTTTTTTTGTAGTGCCTAGCGGTTCTTCCAGGACATAATTCTTCTGTGCAGCAATGAGGATAATCCTCAAGTTACGAACCCAGTCCGTGTAATTTCTACCATCATCTTTCAACTTTGCTTTCTCAAGGAACGCATTAAAATTCAACGGAACAACAACACGGGCCATCTATCTACAATCAACATAGACAAGCAAGATACTATCAGGTACTAAGTTCATGATAAATTTAAGTTCAATTAATCATATTACTTAAGAACTCCCACTTAGATAGACATCCCTCTAATCCTCTAAGTGATCACGTGATCCATATCAACTAAACCATGTCCGATTATCACGTGAGATGGAGTAGTTTCAACGGTGAACATCACTATGTTGATCATATCCACTATATGATTCACGCTCGACCTTTCGGTCTCCGTGTTCCGAGGCCATATCTGTTATATGCTAGGCTCGTCAAGCTTAACCTGAGTATTCCGCGTGTGCAACTGTTTTCCACCCGTTGTATTTGAACGTAGAGCCTATCACACCCGATCATCACGTGGTGTCTCAGCACGAAGAACTTTCGCAACGGTGCATACTCAGGGAGAACACTTATACTTTGATAATTTAGTGAGGGATCATCTTATAATGCTACCGTCAATCAAAGCAAGATAAGATGCATAAAAGATAAACATCACATGCAATCAATATAAGTGATATGATATGGCCATCATCATCTTGTGCTTGTGATCTCCATCTCCGAAGCACCGTCATGATCACCATCATCACCGGCGCGACACCTTGATCTCCATCGTAGCATCGTTGTCGTCTCGCCAATCTTATGCTTCTACGACTATCGCTACCGCTTAGTGATAAAGTATAGCATTACAGGGCGATTGCATTGCATACAATAAAGCGACAACCATATGGCTCCTGCCAGTTGCCGATAACTCGGTTACAAAACATGATCATCTCATACAATAAAATTTAGCATCATGTCTTGACCATATCACATCACAACATGCCCTGCAAAAACAAGTTAGACGTCCTCTACTTTGTTGTTGCAAGTTTTACGTGGCTGCTACTGGGCTTAGCAAGAACCGTTCTTACCTACGCATCAAAACCACAACGATAGTTTGTCAACTTGGTGTTGTTTTAACCTTCGCAAGGACCGGGCATAGCCACACTCGGTTCAACTAAAGTTGGAGAAACTGACACCCGCCAGCAACCCCTTGTGCAAAGCACGTCGGAAGAACCAGTCTCGCGTAAGCGTACGCGTAATGTCGGTCCGGGCCGCTTCATCCAACAATACCGCCGAACCAAAGTATGACATGCTGGTAAGCAGTATGACTTATATCGCCAACAACTCACTTGTGTTCTACTCGTGCATATAACATCAACGCATAAAACCAGGATCGGATGCCACTATTGGGGAACGTAGTAATTTAAAAAAAATTCCTACGCACACGCAAGATCATGGTGATGCATAGCAACGAGAGGGGAGAGTGTTGTCCACGTACCCTTGTAGACCGAAAGCGGAAGCGTTAGCACATTGCGGTTGATGTAGTCGTACGTCTTCACGATCCGACCGATCAAGTACCGAACGCACGGCACCTCCGAGTTCAGCACACGTTCAGCCCGATGACGTCCCTCGAACTCCGATCCAGCCGAGTGTTGAGGGAGAGTTTCGTCAGCACGATGGCGTGGTGACAATGATGATGTTCTACCAACGCAGGGCTTCGCCTAAGCACCGCTACAGTATTATCGAGGTGGACTATGGTGGAGGGGGGCACCGCACACGGCTAAAAGATCAAACGATCAATTGTTGTGTCTCTAGGGTGCCCCCTGCCCCCGTATACAAAGGAGCAAGGGGGAGAGGTGAGGCCGGTCAGAAGGGGCGCGCCAGGAGGAGTCCTACTCCCACCGGGAGTAGGACTCCCTCCCTTTTCCTTGTTGGACTAGGAGTGGAGGGGGAAAGAGGAGGGAGAGAGGAAGGAAAGGGGGGGCGCCCCCCTCTCCTTGTCCTATTCGGACTAGGGGGAGGGGCGCGCGGCCCTGCCCTGGCCACCTCTCCTCTCTTCCACTAAGGCCCACTATGGCCCATTAAGCCCCCGGGGGGTTCCGGTAACCTCCCGGTACTCCGATAAAATTCCGATTTCACCCGGAACACTTCCGATATCCAAACATAGGCTTCCAATATATCAATCTTCATGTCTCGACCATATCGAGACTCGTCGTCATGTCCATGATCACATCTGGGACTCCGAACAACCTTCGGTACATCAAAACATATAAACTCATAATATAACTGTCATCGAAACTTTAAGCGTGCGGACCCTATGGGTTCGAGAACTATGTAGACATGACCGAGACACATCTCCGGTCAATAACCAATAGCGGAACCTGGATGCTCATATTGGCTCCCACATATTCTACGAAGATCTTTATCGGTCAGACCGCATAACAACATACGTTGTTCCCTTTGTCATCGGTATGTTACTTGCCCGAGATTCGATCGTTGGTATCTCAATACCTAGTTCAATCTCGTTACCGGCAAGTTTCTTTACTTGTTCCGTAATACATCATCCCGCAACAAACTCATTAGTTGCAATGCTTGCAATGCTTGCAAGGCTTAAGTGATGTGCATTACCGAGAGGGCCCAGAGATACCTCTCCGACAATCAGAGTGACAAATCCTAATCTCGAAATACGCCAACCCAACAAGTACCTTCGGAGACACCTGTAGAGCACCTTTATAATCACACAGTTACGTTGTGACGTTTGGTAGCACACAAAGTGTTCCTCCGGTAAACAGGAGTTGCATAATCTCATAGTTATAGGAACATGTATAAGTCATGAAGAAAGCAATAGCAACATACTATATGATCGAGTGCTAAGCTAACGGAATGGGTCAAGTCAATCACATCATTCTCCTAATGATGTGATCCCATTAATCAAATGACAACTCATGTCTATGGCTAGGAAACATAACTATCTTTAATCAACGAGCTAGTCAAGTAGAGGCATACTAGTGACACTTTGTTTGTCTATGTATTCACACATGTATTATGTTTCTGGTTAATACAATTCTAGCATGAATAATAAACATTTATCATGATATAAGGAAATAAATA
The DNA here is from genome assembly GCF_002575655.3 of Aegilops tauschii subsp. strangulata. Taxonomy (NCBI): domain Eukaryota; kingdom Viridiplantae; phylum Streptophyta; class Magnoliopsida; order Poales; family Poaceae; genus Aegilops; species Aegilops tauschii. Next base: position 529,921,512 of record NC_053036.3, read on the forward strand.
ATAACTTTATTATTGCCTCTAGGGCATATTTCCTTCAGAACATGGTGTGATAGACAGATATTGTATGTTCTAGAAACAAGAACACGTGTCTTATTCAAGTATAATGTGTAAAGTAAGCAGATGGAATTCAACAAAATTAGAAGCAATACAAGCTAGACATCACACATAACATGCAACCACATATAACAGTGCCAAGTTAGAGGGAGCACCAGTGATGGTGCACTATGGGAGACGTGCTCATCATAAACACAGCTACGATGAGTGTCTATGCATGTGTTGTCTTGGAAATCATCTTGGGGGATGGAGGAGTAGAAACGGTAGAGGCCCTCCGTTTGGAAGGAGCACCTTTATCCACTGCCTTGCTAACTTCCTTCCGCTTTATTGATTTTGAATTGTCAAGTAAAACCGACAAGAAAAAGCAATAAAATTCTCTCTTCAAAACTCATTCGTGCATGATATTGACAATCACTACTTTGATGTAAGGCAAACACATGATACCAGGATGGAATATGTACGAAAAACAGGACGGCATGGCATGTTCACAACTGTTTGTGTAAACTAAGCAGAAACCATTCCAACAAATAAGAAGCAATGCAAGCTAGACACCACATGAAATATGCAACCAATATGACTCTGCCAAGTTAAAAGCGTCCCATCATAAATGGAATTTCAACAAATTAGAAGCAGCGCATGCTATAAATCATATGAAAGATGCAACTAATATCGCACTGCATATATTAGAGGTGTCTCGTCATATTGATTGATGCGGGATACAAAAAAACAATAGTTTTATGTAAGGACATGCTTAATAGACAGATGTACTATGTACTAAATACAAGAAGGCATGTCACATTAACAAGTATAATGTATAAGCTAAGCAGAATAGCACATGCAGTTTAACCAGATTGGAAGAATTACAATCTAGACACCATATGCAACATGCAACCACATACCACGCTGCCAAGTTAGAGCAAGCACCTGCGATGCTAGTGTAGGGGAAATGTGGTAATCAACTATAGAGCTACGTTCACTATCTTCATCTAGCCTTGCTGTTTCTTGAGAATCATGTCGGGAGGCTGACGCTGCATTCTTTAAATGAGGATCTTTTATCACAGTAGTCCACTGGCCTGACTGCCTCATCATAAGTGATTGATGAGGGATACACAAGAACATTAGTTTGATGTAAGAACATGGTTAATAGACAGATGTACTAGTATGTACCAAAAACAGGAAGGCGTGTCATATTCAAAGGTATAGTGTGTAAGCTAAGCAGATGCAATTTAACCAAATTGGAAGCAATACAAGCTAGACATCCGGCTGGAGTGGTGAGCATGATCATCTAGGACCTGAGAGCCTGGTGGGAGGCGGGCTACTTCGCCACCATCGTGGCTTTTTAGTTGGCTTCCAGGTGATGCATGTCTGTGCTGGGCTTGTCACTGGCTCGGCCAGTGCCCTGACTAGCTATTTGTCTTCTGGTGCTCCCGGGATGGTGGTTCATGTAAAAAAAATATCTTTCCTTATCTTGATAAAGACCGACTTAGGCCTTTTGAATACAAGCTAGACACCATATGCAACATGCAACCACATATGACATCGTGAAGTTAAAGCAAGCACCTGGGATGGTGGTTCACGGCGAGCGAGATCATCAACTCCAGAGCTACGTTCCCGTCTCCATCTGCTGACACTACACCCTTTAAAGCCTTGAAATGTGTCTGGCCTAGCCGCGTACCACGCTGGAGCGACTTCTCTCTATTCTTTTCTGCTTCTGTCAAGGCAGGGTCTGAAATACCCTTGCATAAAAACACAATAGTGAGAGTATGGGTGAAGTGTGTGCAGAACTAGTGCACTGTAAAAGTAGCAGATAGCAGGTGGCTGAAAAATAAATGACATGAGACATATGATAGCTCTACAACATTGCATGGCAAACAAAATTAGATTCTACTCCGTATGATTTTGTAATATATGAGCACAGGAAATGCAGGTACTCCTCCAGCACACCACCACATGTGGTCCTATCAAGATAACAGTCGACTGAAAATAAATAGGTCGGTCGATTTTTTATGAACCATCCGATCTATAAGGAATGGGCAGATGGCCTTCATCTACCTCCCGCCAGTCACTGTTGACGATCTTTCTCGAACCGCCAGCGACCACCGGCCCAGACCCCTGCCTCCGCCGCCCCGCCCTCCCCTCGACCTCACACCACCGTCGTGCTTGGCAGCGCCCCCAGGCCATCCCTTTAATCCCGGCAGACGTCTAGATCGGGCGCTAGCAGCTCTAGGCCCCACACGCCCCTAAGATAAACACCGAGGCGCTGCTTCCCCGACGTAATAGGCGGACTAGCACCTATTACCCCGGGGAATGCTTCCGTTAATTGGGAATCAACTGACCAGGAATTGAAATCCAGGGGGGCGACGGACCTCTAGCTAAGGTGAAATAGTATATGAGGAGAAACCTTGTGCATCGCGACTAACTAGGAACATCTAGTATCAAGAAGAAGCGGTCAACTAGTGTCTTCTGTGGGATGAATACCGTGCAAGCAGACACGTAAGATTTGCTCAAATAAGGGAAGAGGAGTACCATTTTCGGTTGCCGGTGTGGTCGCCTCCACATGTCGCGCCGATCTTCTTCTTTTTGCCGGGGAAACCGATGTTCTGGAGGAGGGTGCAGGCTTGGACGAACCCATGGCCAAATTGTTGACTGTGTTGCCGTGGCCGTATGTCGGCGGAGGGGAAGTAGATCTGAGGTGGCGAAGGACGGCGTGGCAGGAACATCTCCGGTGTGGTCGGGGTGGCGAAGTTGGAGCGGCATCGGTGAGGCACAGGACGGCGTGGTTGAACTGGCTCGGGTACGGACGGCTCGGCCTCGGCTTCAACTACTAGCCGTGGAGGGCGTTGCGGTTGAGGTTGCGGTGGACGACGACGTCGGGGTATCGGCTCCGGCGTGATAGAGGAGGGCGGCGGTTGATGGGTGGGATGGGGTGGCGGACGGAGGAGGCCGGGGTTTCGCGGCTGGTGGAGAGGTAGCTTTTCCGCCCACGGAGTACGAATGGGGAATCGGACGGGTGGGGGGGGCATGTTTCGGTCTGGGACGCGCTTGTTTTTGGCTTTTTTGAACAGAAGATGGGACACGCTTGTTTGAAATTTGGGGAAAGTACAAAGTTTGCCCCCCTCTTAAATTTCGGACCTACTGCGGGTCGGGGGTATGGTAATCCCAGTTGTCCCAAATAGTGGGCGGGAGCGATTTCGGCCGCGCGCATGTGTGCTTAGGCGGCCATTGTGCATGAATGTTTTTCGGAGGCGGTTGTGTGGCGTCTAGATGAAGCTACAAACCTACCTCGGTTTAGACCTTTGGACATCGGGCCGGTAGGTTTCATGGGTCGGAGTTATTAGAAAAGTAATTTCCTTGTACTACCAAACATTGGTCTCACGTGGTTTCGGGCGAGTAGAGGCTCTTTTGGCGCTTCGTTCGAAATTTTGAAACACAAGCATTCACGTTTAGAGTGCTCTTGAACTTTGAGGATTGGCCTAAGTAGACAACGTTAAATTTGACCTTGTATGTTTGAAAACCTCATTAAATTATCCGCTTCTTTTTGAAATTTTGACACTTGAAAATCCTATAACTACGATTATTTTGGAATGGAGGAGCTAAATTTGAATCTATTTTGTACACGACTACATATGCTATTATGTACAAAACCAGAGCAAAGATTGGTGCCCCCATAATTTAGGTATGATTTACAAATGCCATGATATCAAATTCAAATAATTGAATGGACTTCATGTTGAATTCGATTTTTTTAAACCACCTTAAGTTGAATTCAAATGCATGCTAGTTCATACGTAGCTATTTATAATGTTCAATGTGTAACTTTCATATGTATAACGTGCTTTACACACACAACATGAACTATACTCACGTTTATATTCGATTGCTAAAGCGATGCATTGTCTGGAGTTCAAAATACTAACTATGTGGATCAATTGTGTCGAATAATAACATAGACATGCTCAAATTCGATAGAATCTAGATGTCTGATGGATCAATGACCGTTCCTTACGCGAATTGCAAATATCATGATCCCATCCTAATATTTGGATACAATTTATATCTTTAATCAATGCGTACAACAGTCTTTTACGTGTAGTTTCACTCTCCATCGGTGGTCTCTCACACATGCTCACACACTCTCTCCTGAGGTGTCTTTCTCGCACACATGCTCCGATATAACCCTCCCTCCCTCTCGTAACCATTTACGACTGTTTTCACTAACCTTTATCACAAGCAGTCTTCCTCTCGCAAGCATACACACGCACAATCCCCATCGACCCTTTCTATATACATAGACCTGCCTACGTGTCTCCTGTACGCACATTATCTTTAGGCCTGTCTCTCACGCATTGTCTCACACCTCTCTTCCTAATCGACGAGTATGATTCTAGTAGAGCATTCTGTAGGATGCCCCTTAAAGTTAGGTTGGATGAATAGTAATATCAGAGATAAAGGGGTTACCTTAGTCCGAGAACCTAGGGTTAGAAATCCTAGCCGGCTTTGTCAGTGGACACAGAGTCCTTCACAATTATGCTATCTTTGTCTTGTACGACTAGTCATCCATGGGTCTCCCTAAATGCATCACGGGCCGACCAATGTGGCGCATGACGGAACCGAACGAAGGGCCTCACCTCGACCCACCGGACCTCACGCGGTGACACACCCTCTGCCCCCATGTCTCGTTATCTTCTCACACCCACACATACCAACACAGACACCACACACAAAAAATTTATTCTCCTGGTGCCTCTATCCACTCCCCCTTGCATATACACACTCAAGGGAATCTCTCGCCGTGACGTCATATTCGTCTCTCTCTCTAGACCACTCTCATTTCTCGTGCTATCTCCCCCCCCCGCCGGCCCCTCTATCTATGCCTCTCTTGAATACGTAATACACACACATACCTCTCTAGGCCCTGCCAAATGCATCAACTACACATTCACACATGTTACATCACGTACCCCATTGATCTAAAAAGCCCTCCCTTCATGTTTATTTCGCATACAACATTCCTTTTGAATAAAGTGTGGCCAAAAAATTATTTTAGAATTTCTACATATATACAACATTAAAGTTATATGGAGGAGTATGAACGCTAATTTGCATTGCATGGTGCCCACAATGATATTTATTCCGAACTGTGAATTTGTATATTTTTATACTATATATAAAGTTAATCATAATAAAGAGAAACGAAGAGCATCTCCCTCTCCATCGCATACTCCCCTCTACACCCCTTTCACGTACGCACACAAACTATCTCCAGGTCCTCTAAAAGTAAGCCCCCAACACATTCACGCATGTTCATCTTTCTCTCACGATATATACAGTGACAATCATTGTATTTGAAGCAAAAGCACGATACGTACATTGGACTTCAGAATCCACTCATTACGGTCACCATTTACGTTTTGTGGTTATTATACAGTCACGGGCTCACCGTACAACTCTGTATTTGCTCAAGACACGACTAGTTGACCAGTTAAACGCTCCACGTGGCACCTCTAGTGTTGCATCACATTATCTCACTACCATCGGGCCCACCTGTCGGCTTGTATCTACTTTACATCTACACTCTTATAAAATATAAAATACACTTTTATAAAAAAACAGAGTTGGTGATGATGGTGTGCCTGCCATCCTGCAATATAGGCCGTCCGATTTATATCTGACGGATGGGAAAGAAACTATGACAATTTTGCAAAAAGGTACCCACACACCTCTCCACATTTGTAAATAAGGTCTTCCCTCGTTCATCCTTTTCTCTCACAAGATAAACTAGTCATACAAATGCATCTTGATGTTACGTGCAACGCACGTGCATCTTGCTAGTAAGAATGAAAACAAACGACAAAAAAATATTGGACGGTGGTTCGAAGTCATGACCGCGGGCACAGTGGACAAGGTGGCCTTGTATTGGTATGCTGAGCCGTCTGTTTTAACACACAGGAGCTGGTGTGGTGATTATACACACACGCACGCATGCACACAAACTGCATGCACGCAACACTCACGCGAACACATGCACCCACGCACGCACGCAACACTCACACGTACACACGCAGCCACGCACGCACGCAACACTCACACGCACACACGCATCCACGCACGCACGCAACACTCACACGCACACACGCACGCATGCATGCACACACCAGTACACCACACGACCAACACACACTCTCACGCTCAAGTGCTCAACCTACACGTGCATGCGCACACATCAGGCCCTGACAGACACATACACAACCAGGTGATTCCCGCACACGGGTTGGAGTCTTGTTGCGCCTGCGTAAATTTGTGTTTATCTGACCTTTTCCCTATGCGAACTGACAGGTGGGACCCACAAGGAACATGGTCAATTTAACTAGTCAACATGGTTCCACACAGACTATTTGGACGGTCAACAGAGTGCAATCCGATGCTGAACCGTGAGCAAGTGACCGTATAATCACCGCAAAACATATATAGTGACCGTAATCAGCTTATTCTGAAGTTCGGTGAACGTATTACGCTTTTCTCTCTGTAGTCCCTCCAAAACTACATCTCTACACGTTCTCGCATGTTACATCTAACAACTATGCAATACAACACTACTACTACACTCTAACACAATAAATCATATGTGTTTTTAGTTTTACTAGATATCATATTGTTACTTAATTATTCAGTTTGCATACATTAAAATTGCCTTTGAAATGTATGGCCAGTATCATATACCGCGCGGGAAAAATCTCGCCCTTTCCTGTTTAATCGGGTTTGTATCGATGGATCGTGCGAAACAGCAAAACTATAGTACTATACACCACAAGTGACAGTTCACTGGGCCGTCGTGTGGTGTACTCCTCCGTCGTAAGAGTGGAGCGCTCGCTTTCATAAATCTAATAGTCCCTTTCGCCGACATGTGGGACATCAAGCTACCGGGTCCACGTGCCATACCGGAATACAGTGCAGAGCAGCCGGGGTGAAGCACCCAGTCATGGCGCCAGCGTAGTAATGAGCAATGAGGCGTCAAATCACAAAGTTGCACCTTTCCCGCAGTTAAGTTGGAGGGACGAAGTAATAATGCTAAAAAAAAGAAGTTGGAGGGACGAAGCAACCATCATTTCACTTGTTGCTGAATCCGCTTCTCCCTCATCTTCTTCAAGTTAACCACGTGTTGTTTCTGCCGTTGTTCTGCCTCATGTGGGAAGCGGATCGGCTTGGTAAAGCACTGACACGTGGGACCGCATGTTAGCAAACCGCCAGGACAACATCCTCTAAAAATAAGAAACCTCCTCCGCCATCCACGCAGCAGAATCACCTCCTTTTTACTAATCTTGATTCTATAATTTTTTAGATCAATATAATTGAGATTTGTATAGATAGCACACAGGAGCAAAACCAAGTGGCACGGTTAAGGGCATCCACAATGTGTAGCCAAATGTGAAAATAGCTTTTGGCATCGTGGGAACCATTGTGGACGGTGTTGCCAAAGCCAAAAGGATGCAACCCAAGCTCCCTGATTGATTGAAGGAATAGAAAAAATGCAACGTCTGCTCTCTTTCTCCCGTGCTTGGACGCATGTACAGTATAGAGCACAGAGTCTACTCCCCTATCCCTTCTATCACAAATCACAAAGCAGTGAGGTGTCAAATCACAAAGCACGGATGAAGCAACCATCATTTCACTCTTCGCTGACTCCGCTTCTCCATCGTCTTCTTCGAGAAACCATCTCACCGCACTAAGCTGGACGGACGACACTATTGTGTATGAGTAGTACTAGTACATTTACGCGTCCTTTGGTTCAACGGACTTCCTGGATGCAAATAAGGCGGTTGTCTCGGCTTGAAGGCCGCACTTGCGAACGACTTATCGTGGTCTCCCTCACTCGGTGTTCTCCGTCGAACGCACTTCGCCAAACCACAACGTTCGAGATATCGTCGACGTCACCGCAATGGGGAAGGAAGTCAAATATAGTTACTACCTCCATTTTTTGTACACAAGGCCAGTATATCAAAATTAAAATTTGCAAAAGGCCACTAACACTAATCGAGCCAAAATTGATGGGGTTTGCCTCGTACTAGCAACCAAGGACATTAATATCCCCTGCATGCATGCGGAAGTGAGAAGGTTGGTTTGCATGGCACTGCATTAATCAAGCGATGAGGAGTGAGATGGTTAGCTCTTTGGGCTTTGGAGAAAACAATACGCATTAATTGACACGTGAAACGAGGATTTGTATCGATTAATCTCGCGAAGGAAAACCCTGCCTTTCTTTTTTAACACTAGTACTCCTAGTACGTAGTACGTACTTATCCTGTTTGGGTCTAGGCCTTGCATTGCCATACTTCGCCACACATTTTTGCCAAGCTTGCCTAAAGTTTTCAAAATGAAAAGGAGGTACACTTGCGCACGGCTGTCGCGGTCGCACCGCACCCTCACACGATCGCTCCTTGAAAGTGCTAGTTATCGACTAGAGGGGGGGTGAATAGGCGATTTTTATGAAAGTCTTCAAAACATGAGAGTTTCAAAGACAAACAATAGAAATGAACCTATTGATATGCAGCGGAAGGTAGACTACGGCGGCGGCGGAGAAGACGATGTTCGCGGCCGGCGTGAAGACAGCGTCAGTGAGGTCGCGGCAGCTAAGCACTTCGTCGCCGGCGTTGTCGAGAGCTAGCGGTGGCGCTAGGGTTTGTCAAGGTGGAGAGGTGGAAGAAAGATTTTCACCGCGATTGGATGTGCATTTATAGGGAAAGGGACGTCACAGCGCAATTACGCAGGTGCCCCTGGCGGTTCACATCTGAGGGACACGTGGCGAACATGCAACACATTGAGAGTTGTCCCATGTTCCCACGCACGCCTGGACTGTCGGGTGGTCGTTCCGGCTTCTCCGGGTTTCAGGCAATAAGAATTGAGCATTTAAAACAGATTTAATGTTTGTCTCTGTATCTTCTGCTGACAAGGACGCAGAGAAGACATTCGACAGTTTCAATAGAATACATATGATTTGGATAGATAGAGTTTGAGATGGGAAGCATAGAGAAGTTAGGGTCCGATCACATTCACTTAGTTCAAAAGATTCAAATGAGAAGACATAGCTATAAGTGAATGTTGTAGAGGACAGAACACTAATATATGTATACATCAGAACAAAACCAAATCAACATAGTGAAGATAAACATGAAGTCATGTTAATATTGAAGACAAACCAATGCGAAGACTTAGCAAATGTAACGCCAGGGGAAAACACTTCAAATAGAAGAATTTGGTGGTGGCGTTACCCACCGTATAGGAAGTATTAGACCCAGACACGGCGCACAATTATCATGGCGCTCCGAAGTCAAATTCTGCATTAATGTATTCACACTTAGAGTGTAAGTCTTCATTGATTGAAGACATACATTACTTCGTGTGTTGCACATCTAAGTCATCAACATGCATAAGTGTTAGATGTGTGCCTGATCACAGGACATTCCAGGATTCCAAGATATTTAGCTCACACCAAAACTTGCAAAACCTTTTCTCATCCAAGGGCTTTGTGAAGATATCTACCAATTGCTCTTCAGTATTGACGTGTATGATATCAATATCTTCCTTCATGACATGATCTCTGAGAAAGTGATGACGAATTTCAATGTGCTTTGTCTTCGAGTGCTGAACTAGGTTGTTGGCAATCTTGATGGCGCTTTCGTTGTCGCAGTAGAGTGGAACTTGTTTCAGATGGATGCCATAGTCCTTGAGTGTTTGCTTCATCCATAGAAGCTGAGCATAGCAAGATCCAGCAGCAATGTATTCAGATTCAGCAGTGGAGAGTGATACATAGTTCTGCTTCTTTGAAGACCAACAGACAAGTGATCGTCCCAGAAAGTGACATGTGCCTGATGTAGACTTGCGAGCCACCTTGTCACCAGCATAATCAGCATCCGAGAATCCAACTAGATCAAACTCTGAGCCCTTTGGATACCATAATCCTAGTGTTGGGGTGTAAGCCAAATATCGAAGAATTCGCTTCACAGCTAAGTGATGCGATTCCTTTGGTGCCGCTTGGAATCGAGCACACATGCAAACACTAAGCATGATATCTGGCCTAGATGCATATAAATAAAGTAAAGAACCAATCATGGAGCGGTATACCTTTTGATTGAACTCTTTACCATTGGCGTCAGGACCCAGATGACTCTTGGTTGGCATTGGCGTCGTATAACCTTTGCAGTCTTGCATTCCAAACTTCTTGAGGCAATCTTTGAGATATTTGTCTTGAGATATGAAGATGCCATTGCTTTGCTGACGAATTTGAAGGCCAAGGAAGAACTTCAGCTCACCCATCATGGACATCTGATATTGCCCTTGCATCATGTGTCCAAACTCATCACTGTTTCTGGTTGGTGCAGCCGAAGATAATGTCATCCACATATATTTGGCACACAAACAGTTCACCATCATATGTCTTCGTGAAGAGTGTGGGATCCAGGGAACCAGGTTTGAAGCCTTTGCTCTTCAGGAAGTCTTTGAGTGTGTCATACCAAGCGCGAGGGGCTTGTTTGAGGCCATACAGTGCCTTGTTTAGCTTGTACACCATATCAGGATGTTTTGGATCTTCAAAGCCAGGAGGTTGTGCAACATACACTTCTTTTTCAATCTTGCCGTTGAGAAATGCACTCTTCACATCCATTTGATACAGCAGGATGTTGTGATGGTTTGCATAGGCTAGCAATATGCGAATAGCTTCAAGCCTAGCCACAGGAGCAAATGTTTCATTGAAGTCAATCCCTTCAACTTGAGTGTATCCTTGAGCAATGAGACGAGCCTTGTTTCTGATGACTTGACCATGCTCATCTTGCTTGTTGCGATATATCCATTTTGTGCCTATTATGTTGTGCTTGCGAGGATCAGGACGCTTGACCAGTTCCCAGACATTATTCAGCTTGAACTGTTGAAGCTCTTCTTGCATAGCTTGAATCCATTCAGGTTCCATGAAGGCTTCACCAACTTTCTTGGGTTCAGATATTGAGACAAATGCAAAGTGCCCACAGAAATTTGCTAGCTGTGTTGCTCTTGAACGAGTGAGTGGATGTAACGCCCACGATGCGGCTATATCTCCCACGTGTCGAGGCACGACTTAGAGGCATAACCGCATTGTGGTTTTGTCACAAGCAGGGTCATCTTCACACAATCCCATGTAATGAATAAGAACGGGATAACGAGAGTTGGCTTACAATCGCCACTTCACACAATACATAAATATAATTCATACATCATCCAAAATCCACACATAGACCGACTACGGTCAAAACCAAATGAAAATAAGATAACCCCAAATGCTAGATCCCCGATCGTCCCAACTGGGCTCCACTACTGATCATCAGGAAACAAAACATAGTAACGACCACGTTCCTCATCGAACTCCCACTTGAGCTCGGTTGCGTCATCTGCACTGGCATCGTCGGCACCTGCAACTGTTTTGGTAGAATCTGTGAGTCACGAGGACTCAGCAATCTCACACCCGCGAGATCAAGACTATTTAAGCTTGTAGGAAAGGATGGTGTAATGAGGTGGAGCTGCAGCAGGCACTAAGCATATATGGTGGCTAACATACGCAAATGAGAGCGAGAAGAGAAGCAACGCAACGGTCGCGAAGCTAGAAATGATCAAGAAGTGATCCTGAAACTACTTACGTTCATTCATAACTCAAACCGTGTTCACTTCCCGGACTCCGCCGAGAAGAGACCATCACGGCTACACACACGGTTGATGCGTTTTAATTAAGTCAAGTGACAAGTTCTCTACAACCGGACATTAACAAATTCCCATCTGCCTCATAACCGCGGGCACGGCTTTCGAAAGATAATACCCTGCAGGGGTGTCCCAACTTAGCCCATTATAAGCTCTCACGGTCAACGAAGGATAAACCTTCTCCCAGGAAGACCCGATCAGTCTCGGAATCCCGGTTTACAAGACATTTCGACAATGGTAAAACAAGACCAGCAAAGCCGCCCGAATGTGCCGACAAATCCCGATAGGAGCTGCACATATCTCATTCTCAGGACACACCGGATGAACACTACGTACAACTAAAACCAGCCCTCGAGTTTCCCCAAGGTGGCGCTGCAAGTGGCTCTAGTTTGGACCAGCACTCAGAGGAACACTGGCCCGGGGGTTTAAATAAAGATGACCCTCGGGCTCGCGAAAACCCAAGGGAAAAAGGCTTAGGTGGCAAATGGTAAAACCAGGGTTGGGCCTTGCTGGAGGAGTTTTATTCAAGGCGAACTGTCAAGGGGGTCCCATAAATCACCCAACCGCGTAAGGAACGCAAACTCAAGGAACATAATACCGGTATGACGGAAACTAGGGCGGCAAGAGTGGAACAAAACACCAGGTAGGCCGAGCCTTCCACTCTTTACCAAATATATAGATGCATTAATTAAATAAGAGATATTGTGATATGCCAACATATCCATGTTCCAACATGGAACCAACTTCAACTTCACCTGCAACTAGCAACGCTATAAGAAGGGCTGAGCAAAAGCGGTAACTTAGCCAAACAACGGTTTGCTAGGAAAGGATGGTTAGAGGCTTGACATGGCAATATGGGAGGCATGATATAGCAAGTGGTAGGTAGTGCAGCATGGCAAAAGAACGAACAACTAGCAAAGCAAAGATAGAAGTGATTTCGAGGGTATGGTCATCTTGCCTGCAAGGTTCTCAGAGTTGTCGAAATCTTGATCCTCGAAAGCGTACTCAACAGGTTCCTCGTTCACGAACTCATCCCCCGTCTTTAACCACAGCAAGAACACAAGCAATGGAGCCACAATCAATCACGGGAAATGCACAAGCAACACGATGCAAAACATGCATGATATGCGAGATATGATATGCGATGCATATGCGTGCTCCGGAAGAAAACGAATGAACAAGGCAGTAAATTGGCAAACCAAGCATGCCACTGAAAAGATGAGATGATTTCGGTCGAAATCGATATAAAAATCACCGGAAACGGATGCACGGTTTGCAAATGGCAAGTAAAACAAGAATGACATAAATCTGCGATTAACAGCAGGATAGCACTTAGAATACATCAAGAAACTATGCTACAGCACTCCAACATAGCAACAAAGCATATGGAAGTACTCTACAGGAGATTCTTGACAAAAGATGAACACTGAGATACAGCTAGATCATAACACAACAGGTTCAAACAAGCATGGCAAAAGTGCAAAAGATATCAGGTTCACAGACTTGGTGAAATTACTGGACATGACATAAACAGCATCAGGTAGCAATGTTCAGAGCAAGAAATCAACATGCTACAGAAACTTAACATAGAAAAACAAGGCATAGAATGAATCTACTAAATGCATATGACAAAAGTCCCTTACTGACCATAAGCCAAAAAGGACCAGAAGATATGATGGCAACCATGTAAACATAGCAAGTTTCGTTAACAGGTTTCAGACTTGGCAGAAAACAGAGCATGGCAGAAACAGTATTATGAAGGCATCTTGGTGAGCTTGATGCACTCACCACAAAGCAATGCATGACAAAAAAAATCATACCTACAGCAAGATGGCATGTTTATGAAGCTATCCATGGCAAGAGAAAGTACATAGCATGAAAGGAACAACTACAACAACCTTGGAAAAATTGAATATCATGTTAACAATCTGACAGGAATATTTTTATAGCGAAAGTAGAGCAAGATTAAGACATGCTAGGGCACTCCATAATTGTAAACAGAGGCATGGATGGATAGAAAACAACTATATCTACAAAACATCCTTATTGAACATCACCAAAAGGAGCATGGATCTCTCTGTAGACACATGGATACATGGTAACAAAATAACAGCAGACAGTAAAGTCCCTGAAATCAGAAACATCACGAAGCCTAGTTTGCATGCTTGTGCTAGTCACCACAGAGATCACAAAAATACATGCCATACACCTCTGTAAAGATGGCATGGCATAGATCAAAACACCTGTAGAGCCCATGCCCATAAGATGCACACATCAAATGCAACAAAAATAACAAGTCACCAAGTTCTGATAAGTAATAACAGTTAACAGCATATAGCACTCTTGCACCAGAGATTTGGGCATCAAGATGGACTGAAATGAACATGGCATAATGGAACAAAATGAAGAGCATCTCGAGGCGAACATTTAGATATAACATGCACGCAAAATAGAGCAGTATGCACGGAGTTATGATACGATGAACATGAGCACATATTGTAAAATTCCACGGGACTTGGAGAATTTTCGGGGGGGAAGAAAGTCAACCCTAGTTTTTGGATCGGGATCTGGCTCGGGGCGTCGGCGCGGTTGCCGAGGATGGCCGGAGAAGAGGCGGCGGGAGACTAGCGTTGGAGAGGAGCTCGCCGGGGCTCGGGCCGGCCGGATCCAGCGCGCGGGCGGCGGGGACTCCGGGCTGCGGGCGGCGGCGTACGGGCCGCGGGGGCCGGACCTAGGCCCCGCGGGCCCTGGCGGTAGAGGAGAGAGAGGGGGCCATCGGCGGTGACATGGCGGCTTCTGGTTGGTCGGGCGCGGCGGCGGGTTTCGTCCGGCTCGGGCCGGACATGTCCGGCGGCGCAGGGTGGAAGAAGACTAGGGTTAGGGTGGAATTGATCCGGAATTTCGGTGGAGGGGACTAATTTATAGGTAGAGGGAGCTAGGACACTCCAAATGGAGTGCGGTTTTCGCCCACACGATCGTGATCGAACGACCGAGAGCATGGCGGTGACTTAGAGGGGTTTTGGGCTGTTTGGAGGGGTTTTTTTGCTGCAACAGACAAAAGGACTTTGCGGTTACCCGGTTAACCGTTGGAGCATCAAACGACCTCCAAATGGAACGAAACTTGACAGGTGGTCTACCGGTGGTATACCAAGGCCACTTGGCAAACCTCGGTCCATTCCGAGAACGTTTAACACCCGCTCACGAAAAGAAACAAGAGGGGGGCGCCGGTGCAAGTGGGAGTGTCGGATTGCAAAACGGACAACGGGGAAAATGCTCGGATGCAAGAGACGAACACGTATGCAAATGAGATGCATATGATGACATGATATGAGATGCATGACATGAACAAAATGCAAAACGAAAAACAAAACCCGACCACGGAGGGAATATCATAACACAAAGCCGAAAATGGTAAGAGTTGGAGTTACAAATATGGAAAGTTACATCCGGGGTGTTACAGTGGACCAGACGCATTGATGCTATTGATTATCTTCTCAATTTGTACTTCATTTGCAACATGAGGATGAACTGGACGAAGATTTTGCTCTTGCTGATCATTGTCATCGTTAGGAGGATTGTCTTCGGGCTGAGCACTGTCTTCAGGTTGATTAGGTGCAGAAATGATCAGTTCCTCTCCAGGTTGTGCTTTATTTGGTATGATTTCTCCAGTTCCCATGAGCTTGATGGATTCACTAGGTGGAACTTCATCTAGCACATTTGGCCGGTGCTCTCTTTGCGAGCCGTTAGTCTCATCGAACCGCACATCCATAGTTTCAACCACTTTATATAGAAAGAGGTTGAAGACTCTATAGGAGTGCGAAT
Source organism: Aegilops tauschii subsp. strangulata (assembly GCF_002575655.3). Classification (NCBI taxonomy): domain Eukaryota; kingdom Viridiplantae; phylum Streptophyta; class Magnoliopsida; order Poales; family Poaceae; genus Aegilops; species Aegilops tauschii. Next base: position 529,937,106 of record NC_053036.3, read on the forward strand.
CCTTTCCGTATCCAAGCATAAAACCTTCATGTGCTTTTGGTGCAAATTTTGAAGTGTGATGTGGATCCTTGATCCAGCACCTAGCACCAAATACTCTGAAGTAACTGACATTTGGCTTCTTACCAGTGAGGAGTTCATAGGATGTCTTCTTCAGAAGCTTGTGAAGATAAACACGGTTGATGACATGGCATGCAGTATCAATAGCTTCAGGCCAGAACTTTCTTGGAGTCTTGTATTCATCGAGCATCGTCCGTGCCATCTCAATGAGTGTTCTGTTCTTGCGCTCCACGATGCCATTCTGCTGAGGTGTGTACGGAACTGAGAACTCATGAGTGATGCCTAATGTATCCAGGTAAAGGTCGAGGCCGGTGTTCTTGAACTCTGTGCCATTGTCACTTCTAATATGCTTGATCTTGACGCCATAGTTGTTTATGGCACGGTTGGCGAAGCGTCTGAAGACATCCTGCACTTTCGTCTTGTAGAGAATTATATGCACCCACGTATATCTTGAATAATCATCAAAAATGACGAAACCATAGAGACAAACAGTGGTAGTGAGAGTAGAGTAGTGAGTAGGGCCAAATAAGTCCATGCGGAGCAGCTCGAAGGGTTGAGATATCGTCATGATTGTCTTCGAGGGATGCTTGGCCCTTGTCATCTTTCCAGCTTCGCAGGCACCGCACAAATGACCCTTCTTGAACTTGACGCCCTCGATGCCTATGACATGCTTCTTCTTTGCGAGGGTGTGCAAGTTTCTCATGCCAGCATGCCCTAGCCTTCGATGCCAAAGCCAGCACTCTGAAGCTTTTGCTAGAAGACATACGGTAAGTTGTGGTCCTGCTGAGAAATCTACCATGTACAGATCATCTTTCTGGTACCCTTCAAAGACTAGAGATTTGTCAGATTCCATTAGTACAAGGCAACGATATTTTCCAAATATCACAATCATGTTCAAGTCGCAAAACAAGACAGACATTAAGTTGAAACCAAGGGATTCAACAAGCATCACTTTATCCATGTGCTGATCCTTTGAGATTGCAACTCTACCTAGACCCAATACCTTGCTTTTACCAGTGTCAGCAAATGTGATGTGACTCTTGTCAGATGGACATAAGGTTGAGTCCATGAGAAGACTTCGATCACCAGTCATATGATTAGTACATCCGTTGTCCATAATCCATTCTGAAGCATGAGGTGTCATACTCTACAGTATAGTTAGGGGGATAGGCTTCACCAAGAGTATTGTGAAGCATAAACATTTGACGGGCAAGAGGATTATCAAAGCTCAGATCAAGATTAGGACTAATAGGATGATTGGCAAGCGATCGAGGAACAAAATACATAGTAAGACCATTTGGGCATTTGATCTTGCGCCCTACAAGATGTTTTAGGTCCCCAGCATTAGCATCAGACGCCTTTGATTTCCGGTTGGAGACCTTTCCCTGCAAAAGAAAGTTAATTCTTCTTAACCACCCACATCTTCAGGGGTGGCTTAGAAGCAATGAGTCTAAGTGCAGCATATGAAAACTTTGGCTTTGAAGCCCTAGCAAATAGCCTTGCAGGAGGTGAATAGTACTCATATGAATAAGCAGAAAAGTTCTTAGTTTTATGAACATAGCGGTTTGAAGAAACACGCTCATATTCATAAGTCTGAGTATGATTTCCCTGCAAAACATTGGCGTTAGGGTGACTCAGGTGAGTCCTCAGTCTGTATGAAGCCTTTGGACCATATGAAGCCTTTGGTCTGGGATTTGTCTTCTTCCCAGGTGGTGTCATGATGACATTCACAGGAAGATTCTTAAGACAACTTTTGGGGACCCAGATCTTCTTCATAGGTGGCCCATTCCTGCAGTTAGTACCAATACGTGGCAAACACTTCACCATTCTGATTCTTAAACAGTTTATAGTTTGCATCAAAGGATTCATCAATGATAATAGGGTTAGCACAAGTGAAGCCAGATAAGGTGGATGGATCCACTTAAGGTCCCTTTGTAGCAACCCATGTGGTTTTGGGATACTGCTCAGGCTTCCAGTAGGAGCCATCAACATTCATTTTCCTCTCGAACCCAACACCCTCTTTCCAATGGTTTCGGTTCAGAATCTGCTTTTTGAGGACATCGCACAGTGTATGATGCTCTTTGAGACTTTTGTACATCCCCGTTTCAAGCAATGTCTTCAACCTAGCATTTTCATCAGCAATAGTGGTGGCATCCTCAGCAGAGGGGTTAGTTACCACATCAACAGTTGAAGATATTGCAACAGTATAGCAGTAGAACATTCAGCAACAAAAGTAGCACTATCACGCTCAAGGCATTTTAGACATGGTGGTTCAAATCCTTCCTGAGCGGGACTGATCTGTTGAGCGCGAAGTGACTCATTCTCTTTTTGAAGATCTTCATGAGCCGCTCTCAATTTCTCAAGCTCTTGCTTCCTTTGAAGATAATCATAGGAAAGCTTTTCATGAGTGGTTGAGAGCGTTTCATGACGACTTTCAAGTTCCTGGTACTTAACATGAATATTTGTTATGTCTTCAATTAAGGACTGAGAACGGGTCATTTCCGCGTCCAACAGGTCATCGCTTTTGTCTAACAGTTTTTGAGTATGTTCCATAGCTTTCTGTTGTTCATTTGCAATTTTAGCAAGTATTTTGTAGCTGGGTTTGGATTCACAATCAGAGTCATCTTCACTTGATGTTTGAAAGTAAGCATCGCGTGATTTTACCTTGGCACCGCATGCCATGAAGCAGTAGGTGGGAGCAGAGTCGTCCTTGTCATTAGCATCAGCGTTGGTGACGAGGCCATTGTCTTCAGTGTTGAAGATGGACTTGGCAACGCAGGCTGTTGCTAGAGCCAGACTTGCAACGCCAGGGTCAGACTCCTCCTCAGACTCCACCTCCGCCTCCTCAGAAGCAGACTCCTCCTCTGAATCCATCTCCTTGCCAACAAAAGCACGAGCCTTGCCAGATGAGCTCTTCTTATGTGATGAAGACTTGGACGAAGACTTGGAAGAAGACTTTGAGGATTTCTTCTTCTTCTTGTCATCAGAATCATATTCCTTGCTATTCTTCTTCTTGTTGTTCTCATTGTTCCACTGTGGACACTCAGAGAGGTAGTGTCCAGTTTTCTTACACTTGTGACATGTTCTCTTCTTGTAATCATGAGTGGAAGCTTCATCATTTCTTGAGCTGGATCATGAAGACTTTCTGAAGCCTTTCTTCTTAGTGAACTTTTGGAACTTCTTCACAAGCATAGCAAGCTCCTTTCCAATGTCTTCAGGATCACCAGAATTGCAGTCAGATTCTTCTTCTGATGAGGAAACAGCTTTTGCCTTCAAAGCATGAGTTCGGCCATAGTTGGGACCATAGATATCTCTTTTCTCAGAAAGCTGGAACTCATGTGTGTTGAGCCTCTCAAGTATGTCAGACAGATCGAGTGTCTTGAAGTCAGGGTGTTCTTGTATCATTAGGGCAAGGGTGTCAAATGAGCTGTCAAGTGATCTCAGCAGTGTCTTGACGATTTCATGCTTGGTGATCTCAGTGGCGCCAAGAGCACGAAGCTCGTTTGTGATGTCAGTGAGGCGATCAAACGTGAGTTGGACATTCTCATTGTCGTTTCTCTTGAAGCGGTTGAAGAGGTTGCGAAGAACACTGATCCTTCGATCTCTCTGGGTAGAGACGCCTTCATTGACCTTGGAGAGCCAATCCCGGACTAGCTTCAACGTTTCCAGAGCACTCACATGGCCATACTGTCCTTTGGTCAGATGACCACAGATGATGTTCTTGGCAGTAGAATCCAGTTGAACGAACTTCTTGACATCAGCAGCGGTGACACCTTCACCGGTCTTGGGAACACCATTCTTGACGACATACCAGAGGTCGACATCAATGGCTTCAAGATGCATGCGCATCTTATTCTTCCAATAGGGATATTCAGTTCCATCGAAGATGGGACACGCAGTGGAGACTTTGATTATCCCTGCAGTCGACATAGCTCAAACTCCAGAAGGTTAAACTGAATCACACAGAACAAGGGAGTACCTTGCTCTGATACCAATTGAAAGTGCTAGTTATCGACTAGAGGGGGGTGAATAGGCGATTTTTATGAAAGTCTTCAAAACATGAGAGTTTCGAAGAGAAACAATAGAAATGAACCTATTGATATGCAGCGGAAGGTAGACTACACTAAGCAAGCCATAGTCAAGTATTCAATGAAGTGAAAGCACGAAGACTAATAGCAGCTAGGTAGTAAAGATCAGGATGGAAGATAGTATGAAGCCAAACAACGAAAGTAGTCACACAGTGAAGTCAGACAGGTAGTGCAGGCAGGCAATGACTTCACGAAGACAATCTGTAAGTAAAGATAGGGAGAGGATAGAACCAGTCACTTGGTGAGGACAAAGGATTTGTTGGACCAGTTCCAGTTGCTGTGACAACTGTACGTCTGGTTAGGGAGGCTGAGATTTAACTCGGAAGACCGTGTCTTCACCTTATTCCCCTTGAGCTAAGGACACCCAGTCCTCGCCCAATCACTCTGGTAAGTCTTCAAGGTAGACTTCCAAACCTTCACAGACTTCGTTCACCGGCGATCCACAATGACTCTTGGATGCTCAGAATGCGACACCTAACCGGCTGGAGGATTCACAGTCCTCAAGTGTAACAAGTCTTCTGGTCACGCGGACAGAAAGACTTCAGTGATGCCTAACACTCTTTGGCTCTGGGTGTTTGGGCTTTGTCCCCGCAAGGATTTCTCTCTCTCAAAAGCTTCGGAGGTGGGTTGCTCTCAAACGACAAAAGCCGTGTACTAACTTTGAGCAGCCACCAATTTATGGTGTAGGGGTGGGCTATTTATAGCCACTAGGCAACCTGACCTGATTTGTTCGAAATGACCCTGGGTCACTAAGGAACTAACACGTGTTCCAACGGTCAGATTTCAAACACACGCGGCAGCTTGACTTGGGCTAGAAGTAAAGCTGACTCATCCAACTCTGGATAAGGTTTACTCTCATTGTCTTCGCTCGAAGACATAGGATTTGGTTGAGCATCACTTCAGTCACTCTGACTTTGTTCACTGGGACCCCACTTAACAGTACGGTGGTTCCTATGACTCAACAAAGAAGAAAAGGAAACAACGAAACAACTAAGTCTTTGCGCTCCATAGTCTTCACGCGATGTCTTCTCATGTCATAGTCTTCAATGTGAATATCTTCACATACCACCTTTGTCTTCAATGTCTTCATACATTTTTAGGGGTCATCTCCGGTAGGTAAACCGAATCAATGAGGGACTACTACCTGTGTTATCCTGCAATTCTCACGAACACATTAGTCCCTCAACCAGGTTTGTCGTCAATACTCCAAAACCAACTAGGGGTGGCACTAGATGCACTTACACTCCTGCACGCCGCGGTCGCACCGCACCCTCACACAGTCGCTCCAGCACGCCGCAAACCCAACCAAGGGAACGCACCCTCACTGACACGAGCTGTCGCATGTGAACAAACCAAACTCAGCCATCCTACCGCTGACACATAATCTTTGTTCATAGAGTATGTTTATCCAACCGCATGTTGGGGAGTATCCGTACGGCCCATGCGGTGGTCTGTTGGGGAAGAAGAAGAGGTGAGGAAGAAGGGTTAGGAGACGTAGGATATTCATCCAACCGCCTGAAATGGTAGACTGACCCACGTCAGGCGACTTGCATAACAATATATGTTTTTACACAGCAAAAGATCCATAAAAACAACAACATAAAGAAAAACTATCACTGCTCGTGGAACGAGACGGCCTCGTCGTCTTTGGCTGCTGGCGCGAACCAGCCGTAGCTGCCGACGTGTGTCTCCGCATCGTGGTTGTCCTCGGCCTCCAGCTACTCGTTCACGCGGAGCGTGCGGGCGCTCTGCATGGACGAGAGCACCGCCCGGTTCAAGTCGAGGACGTCCGGTTCCGCCTACAGGAGGGCCTCGATGGCAGCGGCATCCGCGCGCTCCGCGTCGAGTCGAGCCTCCGCCGCCCGGATCAAGTCCAGGACATCCGGTTCCGCCTACAGGAGGGCCTCGATGAGAGCGGCATCCGCGCGCTCCACGTCGAGTTGAGCCTCTGCCGCCCGGTTCAAGTCCAGGACGTTCGGTTCTGTCTGTAGGAGGGCCTCGATGGCAACGGCATCCGCGCACTTCGCCTCAAGTTGATCCTCCGCCGCCCGGTTCACATCCACGACATCCGGTTCTGCCTGCAGGAGAGCCTCGATGGCAGCGGCATGCGCACGCTCCACGTCGAGTTGAGCCTCTGCCTCCCGGTCCTCCTTTAGTATCGCCAGGTTGAACCGCTGGTCTGCCTGCACCATGTGGGACTCGGACGCCGGCACGAAGTCGACGTCCATCATCTCATACCCATCAGGGGCCTTCTACGCCGCGACCTCTGCCATGAACATTGGATCGGCTTCCTCCTCCTTGTAGCTTGGCTCCAGAGAAATCGGGGATTGGCCCGCCGCAAAGCGAGCTTGAGAACGGAGGTCTGTGGCGCTGACCGCCGCCGCGATTTCTGCGCGGCGTTCCAGCGTCAGCATCTTGTGGTACGTGATCTTGCAGTGCACCATGGCTTTCCGGCAAACTAGGGGACACTTGATGCGGGCTAGGGGATCGAAAGGTGGGGGAAGGGGCTGGAGATTAGGTGTGGTTTTAGGGCAGTGGCTGGCGTAGTCCGAGCAGCGAAGGTCTGGTGTGAATAGTGGTTCCGGTGACGACCGGTCAATCGGTTTTGACTGTACATCGCTCTTGTCGCGTTCGCGTTGCAGCTCGGCACGCTGGACCCTCCACGTCGCTCACCAAATGGAACATGCTTCGTCTTGCGTTTTCGCTCGCTTGTGGGACCGCAGTTGAGAGCAAACTGACGTCCCTCCCCTCCCCCACCCGCGTCATTTATACTACCACTCCATCCGTTTTTTGCGGAGTAAATAAAAACAGAGGGAGTATACTACGGATGAGGATCCCCTGACGTGGCCGAACCCATTGAGTAACTGACATGCGGGGCCTAGCAAGCATGGGGTCCGCCAGTAAGTGACCGAAAGGGAGGGTAAGGCAGGGATACCTACGTCAGAGGATCCACTTCCACTACTACTCCCTCCTTCCATTTACTATACAGGGCCTAATGCGTTTTTCGAGGCTAACTTTGACCAAATGTTAGAGTAATAATATATGACATGCAACTTACACAAAGCATACGGTCAAATTCGTATGTGAAAGGAGCTTCCAATGATATAATTTTCACATTATACATCTCATGTACTATTAATCTTGTCAATAGTCAAATGCGGTTTTGAAAAACACATTAGAGCATGGTTAATAATATAGCCAGTCGATGGCTATAAGGAACTGCCATGTCATCTATAGCCATCATCTATTATATGCACTCATATAGTAGTGTGGGCTATAAGGTTGGCTATTTCCCGCAAAAAAAATATAAGGTTGGCTATTGTATTAGTACTTTTTTCCATCTCCTCTCCATCTCTTTCTTCATATTTATTGTATTTAACTAGGAATGCGTATATAGCTAGGCTCTTGCATGAGAGCTCAGTCCCCGTACTTTTTCACATCTCTCTCCTCCACATAGGCCCTATATAAATGGAAGGAGGGAGTACTACTATGAGCACTGCATACTCTAGTACAGATGTTGTTAGTACTCCACTAGTACTATTGGACAGGGAGCTTAAAAAAGTTACTGTTGGACTGGCTATACGTGGCGAAATCCTAGTAGGAAGAGCATGCGCGAGAACAAGCACATTCACGTGGTTGAAAACAAATTGGAAACCATCTCGAGTACAAATCTAGGAGTACGTACGAATCTAACAATATTGATTGGGTGTTGTTGAATGTTGATACTTTTTTTATCAAAGTAGAGATACTTTGACTACACATAAAACTTATATGTACACTAGAAAGGATAGGAGGGAGTATATTGTACGTTCAAAAACGAAACGAACATTGAATACTCTTTATATATGATTTGCGGATGCTATGATCACCGGTTCAAAATTTTGAATCCGCCTTAGGTATCACACATGCCCCCACTCGTTCTCTCTCGATTTCATCTCGGGGTCCGGAGATCGATTGAAAGAGGACTAGGGTGGGTACAATACGTTCATTTCGCTTATGAACGTACAATATACTACCTCTGATCCCCACAGACCCCCCCCCCCCCCCCCCCGCGGGTCATTTCTATCATAGAAACAGACCAAACCTTTATCTCCATGCATGGCACGCAATTGATCTCTGAACATCAATCGATCTCGTCAACATGTGTCGGGGCATGAACCGAATGGGATGTCAAAACTAAGACGCGAAGCGACACCTAGTGGAGGCAAAGTGAAACTTTAAACGAACCGTTTGTTTGTATGCATGTCGGACAAATTACAAAATATTGGAAATACAAGCATGGTCTAGGCCCACATGCGAATGATACTCGGCGGAATGTTCAAATGAGGCATGCAGGAGGATGGACTCGATCGGAGGGCGACATGATCGATGGAGAAGAGGGTTGGAGAGGAATAAGAAATAAGCAAACGCCACATGATTATACTTGAACGGCTCAAATAAACAATAAGTTGTCTCGCTTGGCCTACATAGTGAAAGGCCTAATGCGCAACGCGGAGCACTGAAGCTCGAATATGGCCGGGAAGACATGGAAACCGACATGTGGGGCACACCTGTCAGGACAATGTAGCACAGACTAGTCCAATGGAGGAGCTGCCCACGATCTCCTCGCCACCGACAACTGTTCATGTGGGTCGTGGGGGCCAACAACGTGGCGCAGCTCCAACACCGCCTCTGGACACGGCGACCGCGGTGAGCGACACGCTCATCGTCGCTAGACACAGTAGGTTTTAGTGTGCCGAGGGTGGCATTAGTGTTGTGGCACGACCAACAGTATGTTTGGTTTGTGCCCAAGGTTGCCCCATCAAAGCATTGGGTAGCCAAAATTTTGGTCGAGGTTTTGGTTGCCCATGATTTGGCCGACATGGGCAAGAAAAATGAACTAGAGTTGGCTAGAGTTCATTGGCATGCCAAAAAAATGGCAACCATCCAAACAAAGACCAATCTTTGGGTCATGACGAAAATTTTGGTAAGGTGCACTTTGGCCACAATCCAAACACACCCCAACACCCGGCTCGTCGAGGATGCACGGGGCGTCGGGACGCGTCCGCCGAGTGGTGTAGCGCGGCCAACTGCATCCTCAGGACCTGAGACCATGCCGGGTCATCTTGATTTTCAATGACATGCGTTGATCGCATGTGAGCAAAGGGCATCTCCAACGTTGCCACGGCCGCAGCTGACTACCCTGGCACACCAAAAACCCTCGTCCCTCGCGCCATCGCGCGGTGCGTTCCCAGCCGGCGCTAGCTGCCCGCATTCATGTCGTCCGTCCGTATGCCGTCGATAAGAGGCTCGGTGCCCGAGGAACCAACTCCGGCGACTTAATGACGCACCAGGACACTTGGCCTCACCGGAATGCGCTACTTAAAGCGGCAACACCCAGCTAACCTCCACACCATAGCGCATCATCCTCCTACCTGGCACCACATCCGCCATGACCGCAAGCGCGAACGCTTTGCGGGAGAGCTTATCTTCAGGGATGAAGCTCGAGGTCGCCGCCCTCGCTCAAGTCGCCTCTCGCGACGCAATAGCGGCGTAGCCGGACGCGGACGCGACCGCACAAGCGGTGGCCACGCTGGTGGCCGACGACGGGAGCACCGTCAGCCACGCGTCCTACTTGTCGCCGTCCAACGTCCGGTACCGCCGAGGTCGGGGACTCCTCCGAGGATGAGTAGGGCATGGGAGGCGGCAGGGCATGGTGTGCCAACTGGCCAGTCCGTATCCCGTGTTCTACTCTTCCTCGCCGGAGACCGCACCTTCAGTTCACGGGTCTTGAACCCCGCCCACGTACATAGAGATCGCAGATGGAGGACGTCGGTCGCCGCCGTAGAATAGGTTTAGGGTCGGGTTTCTTTTATTTTTCTGTCCTATAGAAGTTCGAAATGTAATGAAAATCTGCCGTGTTTGCATTAATCTCGGCCGGTGTATATGAACTTTCACAATAATATAGTATATTGTAGGAGTACTAGCAAGATGCCCGTGCGTTGCACGGAAGATCAAGATCTTGTGGGAGAAAAGGATGAACGAGGGAAGGCCTTATCTGCAAATGTGGAGAGGAGTGCGGGTAAATTGTCATAGTTTCCTTCCTATCCGTTAGATATAGATCGGACGGCCTATATTGCAGGATGACAGGCACACCATCATCACCAACTCTGCTTTTTATTGAACCGAGACAAAGCTAACATGCGAAGTAAAATAAACACATAGGGTCTATACATACACAATTTATCTTAGGCACTCCAATAGTACGTCCACTACACATTCACGCATTTCACATCTTTCTACATCTACGGGAACCTACGAAAGGGTTAACGTAAATTGCCTCTCTCTCTCTCCTCCCCTGATTTTCATGGTGGTGGGCCCCTCCCTCCCCCCAATCTACAATCAACAGCTCACACGTTTCACATTATGTTAATTACGTAACTGGGATTACGTAGGTGTAGCATTACTCGTCCTAAAAAACCCAACTAAGCCAACCTCCCAGCATATCGCGCGGGAAAAGACCTGGCTGCGCCGTTTTAGTCGGGATTACCAGATTACTAGTAGTAGTATCGATGGATCGCGCGAAGCAACAAGTTTTTTTAGGGGGCGAAGCACCTAGTTTAACAGGAAAAAAGGCGGTACACTCACAGCACCCCTGTCGCGGTCGCATTGCACCCCACACACGTTCGGTCCTGCACACGGCTCACGCAAACAGAACGCGCTTCGGCTTGCCTCTTCACTGACACGTGGGACTGCACTTGGAGAAACCGACCATGCGCCAAACTCCCCCCGCCCACCGCGCGAAAATCCTCCCCCCACCCAAAAATTCCCCCCAAATCCTAGATTCAACCGCCCTTCGGCCAACTAGCCAATAATATTCCCCAAACCCCCTCCCCCCATCCCCCTCCACTCCATTCGCTCCGCCAAAGCCGCCCACCCCACCGCGCTGATACGTCGGCGCCGCAGTTCGTCAAGGGGGATGCAGGGCGATCCTCTCGCTCCCACAGTACGCTCTCGTAGACTGCCGTCCTCTAGCCGCGCCGCCCCCGCTGGCGACATTCTTGTGGAGGCGCACGATGGTCAGGGCCGCCACCGCTGGCGACGTTCGTGTGGAGACGCACGACGATCAGCTTCTCCCACGGTACACGCATTCTAGACTGAGGCCCCGTGCATGTCGGTGTAGCGCTGAATGTTAGCTGATAAACGCTGTTAATCTCACTGTTTGCCGAAGTAGTTTACAGTCAATATGCTCTGCTTAAGAAGCTTCCTTGCCCTATTCTGCACTCAATCTGCTTAGCTGAGATGGCATGCCAAGGCCGATTAGTTGCTAAAATATCCTGCCATATATTTATTGTGACGTAGATTGCCATGGTCTAGTAGCCAATCTGTTAGGTGAAATAGCTCTACACCATTTTATACTCGATCTTTGTTGTTGCGATGGCCTTCGATAGTTTGATGGCTATGTGCTCGGCCTCATTGACTGCTGAAACAGCCTACCATAATTTAGCACTCAAATCTATTTGATGAATTAGCTTCACATATATTTCGTTACTTAGATCTGCTCGTCCAAATATCTTGCCATAGCTTTAGACATCGACCTACGTATTTTTTCTGGACTTCATAAAAAAGCATATATGTTTTTCCTGTAATATCTAGTAGAAGAACTAATTTGTATGTCTAATAGATGGACATGACTTGGATAACTTCTACTCGAAGATTCTTCGCTGCATATGTCGAGGGGGGTTGGAAACTTCATGAACTTTATCAGAGCTGAGTACGGTGGTCCGAAATCAGATGTGCTCTGCCCATGTAGCAGTTGTATGAATTCAGTTACAAGACCCCAGTCAACTGTGCAAAATCATCTACACTTGTATGGGATGTCGGTCACATATACTAGGTGGGTTCATCATGGTGAAGTTGTGAACGTCAATGTTATTGACTACGTGGAAGCAGCAGATCACCATCTTGATCTGCCTGATGCTTAGGTGGAAGAGGAGGAGGAGGAGGTGGTAGCGGAGCCAGTGAGTTTGACCAACATTGAAACAATGGTACGAAATGCTCGTGCATTCCGTGAACTTTCACCTGCAGAAGAAAAACAGTGGGCCCGCATGTTGGAACAATGCAACGTGGTTGTCACCCCAGGAAATAAGCTGTCAGTATTCTCAGCTATGGTCACCTTTCTTCAGGTGAATACATCTGAGTGGATGACCAACAAATCATTCGATGCGATGTTGGCTGCTTTCCGCAAAGCTTTCCCAAATGCGTCTGAGCTGCCACACACCTACAGTAAAATGAAGAATTTCCTTCGTGCAGTTGGAATTGGATATGATATGATCCATGTTTGTAAGAATAATTGTGTTCTGTTCCGGAAGGATTATGCCAACTTAAGTGAATGCCCGAAATGCAAATCATCAAGATGGAAAGATGGCGATGATGTGAAGAGGATTCCTCATAATGTTCTGAGACATTTTCCAATTACACCAAGATTGCAGAGGTTGTTTCATGATGCTGAAACAAGAGAGGATGTACTGTGGCATTCTAGGAACCAGGAGTACAGAGATCAGAATGTAATGAGCCATCCATCACATGGTAGTGAGTGGAAAAGCTTCAATCAGAAACACGAAAAGTTTGTTGCTGACCCGAGAAACATTAGACTTGGCTTAGCTTCAGATGGATTTAACCCATTTGGCCACCAGAGCGCTACATATAGCATGTGGCCAGTGCTTGTTATCCCTTACAACATGCCTCCAAATGTCTGCACCAAAGAATCAAACTACATGATTGCCTTGCTCATCCCAGGTCCAAAAAGTCCTGGAAAGGATTTTGATTTGTTCATGGAGCCTCTTGTGGAGGAACTTCAACAGCTATGGAGGGGTGTTCTCACTCGAGACCTATATAGCAGCCCACCAGCTGATTTCTTTCTGCGTGCTGTTATAATTTGGTGCATCCATGATTATCCGGCTTTGGGCACTATATCAGGGCGAACGACACATGGTTACAATGCATGTGTTCACTGTGACAGGAATCCGTTGTCATACGCAATACTTAGCAAGATCTGTTACATTGGACACCGCCGTTTCCTTGCCAAGGACAAGCCGCATCCTAGAAATACCGAAGACATGTGTTCAATGCAAAGCATGAAAACCGTGATGCGCCAAAGAGGCTCACCGCTGATGAGTTGCAAGTGGAATTAGAGAAGGTCGGGCATATTACACCAGGAAACCATCCTTGTAATGGTAGCGGGAAAAGGAAGCATGGCAGGGCAGAAGAGAGATTATTGTTTACCCGCAGGTCCACTTTGTGGGACTTGGAGTATTGGAAAGATTTGGATCTGCGGCATAATCTTGATGTGATGCACATCGAGAAAAATATATGTGACAGCATTATCGGCACACTTCTTAATATTGAAGGCAAGACGAAAGATACCTTAAAATCTAGGATTGATTTGACACACCTGGGTATCAGACATGATTTGTAGGTGCAAGATGAAGGTAAACCACGGGATATGGCACCAGCTGTGTACGTCTTGGACAAGGTAAAAAGAAAAGAATTCTACGAGGTCCTGTCATGTGTGAGATTCCCACATGGATTTGCTTCCAACCCTGAAAGGAGAGTCAGTGCAGATGGAAACAAGGTACAAGGGTTGAAAACTCATGATTGCCACGTCCTACTTCAAAGGGTTTTACCTGTTATCCTTAGAGGATTGGGCCGCCCTGACTTATACAGAGCAGTTGCAGAGTTGGGACAATTCTTCAGGGAACTCTGCAGTAGAAATATCAGGATAGATGCTTTGGAGCATCTTAGAGACAAGATACCAACTATCCTATGCGACCTTGAGAAGATATATCCTCCAGCCTTCTTTGATGTGATGGCCTGATGAGGCACTACTTAGAGGTCCAGTACAGTATGGCTGGATGTACCCTATTGAAAGGCGGCTAGGCACTTTCAAGGGCTATGTTCGGAACAGAGCTAGACCCGAGGGTTCCATTGCAGAGGCCTACATTGCTACAGAAGCGTTGACATTTTGCTCAAAATACATTGAAACAGCTAATCAGCTTAGCAAAGAGGTGGATGAAGACAATCCCGGGCTCAATGTTTTCGATTATTCTGTTCGAGTTACAGGGAAGAGTCGACAAGAGGACAAACCTAAAGATTTGGACAAAATGGTTTGGTATGTGTTGAATAACTGTCCTGAGATACTACCTTATATCAAGTAAGTGCTAAGTACTGCAGCTTATACATCGTAATCTACTAAACTTGCAGCACATTCTTATATATTTAGATGTTTGACGCGATCACTATGTTGTGCAGCATCTACAAAAAGGAGTTACTGCCGCAAAATCAAAGAAACATTGACAAACTGGTTATGGCAGGATTCGCGAAATGGTTCAAGAGCCATGTAAGCTTTTGAATTGCACTGTCAATTTTTTTAATATATTGAGTACATAAGATGATCATCTTGTCTATTTTCTAACCATAGGTTAAGAAGATGCGGGAGGATGGGCAGGCAGTTGATGATGCCCTTTACTCACTAGCAATGGGTCCTGATACTCGGGTAAGACATTATGAATCTTGCGTTGTTGGAGATGTGCACTACAACACCCTTGCACGAGACGAAGGCAGGAAGACACAAAACAGTGCCATCATGAGCACGGATACGTATGACAAAGAGACAACTGAAATGTATGCTAACATAACAGACATTGTTCAGTTGCAGTATATCTCCAGTTTCGAGGATCATCGGTGTGTGGTTCTGTTGTGCTGTCGTTGGTATAACCTGTTTTCCCGGATCGCAAAACCTAGAGCTGATGATTATTTCAAATCCATCAATGTCAAGGCGGCGTACCAGACCAACGAGCCTTTTATTTTGGCAAATCAAGCAACACAGATATTTTTCTTGGAAGACACATTTGCACGTAGCGATGACTGGAAAGTATTGCAAAGGTTTGAGCAGAGGAATTCGTTTAATGAAGTTGCACAACAAGATGATGCTTACACTGCTCCTGATGTACAAGATAACACAGATTTTCCTAATATCTTTGAGAACCATCACGTCAATGACGCCGGCGAAAAGATTGCCTGTCATGCTGTGGACATACAAGAGTTGATCAAGAAGAAGCCAACGTTCGAGGACGTTGAGGACGAAGAAGAAGATGACACCATGGAGAATTATGATTCAGACTGATACACATGGCGAAGATGTTGACGCTGCTGCTGCGGATGATGATTACATTGCTTTTGTCGTATTTGCCTGTCAGAAGGCGTTTTTTTATCTACTATGTGAAATTGTGTTTGCTATGACAACTGAAACCTGATGAACATGTTGTTTAGTATTTTCCTGTGAGAACATCACTTGTTATGTATGCTGATTTGTGTTTGGTGATTGTATGACGACTAAAACATGATGACATTGTTGTTTAGTTGTACTCATATTTGGCTCTGAAACTTGAATTTGATGACATAGTTTGTTGTTGGATTGCAATTTGCTCAACGTCTTCGAATGAGAACAAAGCCGACCCGACAAGGCCTCTACTAATTTATTTATTTATTACCAAAAGGGCCTCTGCTATTTATTTATTTATGAGCAAAAGGGGATACCCCCTGATTTCTGTTAATAGAAATCATTAGATGTTCACAACACTACGCCCAGCCTGCTACACAGGTTTCATTCATTACTAGTTTCAGCAAAGTGCTCATGTCATAGCCACTGAATACATCACGAGTGCTACATACACTGCAAATAAAGAGACAATCATCCTACAGAGCACATCGATTTTGCCCATTATCTTCACAAGCTCTTTCATCTCCTCATTGCTGTCAAGGTCGTTCAGCAGCTGTTGCTTGGCCATGATCAGAGGAACTGCATCTTTAACCTTCTGCTCTGCATCTTCCTCTTCTGCCGTTCCTTCAGTTACTTGTCCAACACCCCAACCTGCTGGTATTGGGATTCCTCGGCTAACCAAATAATCAGCATAGTTGCCCTCCCCCACATCAGCAACTTCCCAGAAATATAAATCACACAAATCTTCCCTTTTCTGCACGAATCAAATTGGAAGATCATCAACCAAACTATTAAAAAAATCAGCAACTGAAAGCAGCAGAACAACACTTAAACATATTATTACCCCATGATTCGGGCATTTGTAGAAGACTCGGCCAGGGTTGAGGATTGTGGTTGAGACGCGACGGATGACTCTGCATGATTAGCAGCAGTGGCACCACACCAACGGCAGCGGGTTGCGATGAGCAACCGCCTGCGGTGCGCGTGCCGACGGGGGTGTGATGAGACCCACAGGCGATGGTACGGGTGGCGACTTGGTGCATATTTGGTTGTTGCCTGCTGAAGAGCAGGTGGACGAGCAGCCAGCGGACATGGTTGCTGCAGCCAGAGCTTCTGATGCTAGGCAGAGTAAGTAGAGAAGTGGAGAAGCGAACGTTGGATATGTCAGTTTCATTACTTGCAGAGTAGCATAGCACCATATATAGTCATAGTCTAGGTTTGGATTCGAACCAGCTACAGGAGCACGTCTCTCTTTTTCTAAAACTCAGCAACGTCTCTTTACTGGTACGCTAGCTTGTTCTGTACGCCTTCTCAAGTCTTTGATTCCTCCACCTGACATCTGGGACCCACCGGAAGGGCCTCTGTATTTCGCGAAAAAAACGTGCCCCCCGCTGACAGGTCGGACCCACCAGCTACCTTCGCACGCAAGGAAGTGCCTCCTTATTACGCACAAAAAATGAATACTCTCCCTGCCAGCTGGAACCCAGCATAGTGGGAGGCTGACTTGTGGGCCTACCAAGTTGACGGGGACGGAGGGCTTTGTCAACTTAGTCAATATGAACGATTCTAGCTCTAGTTACCGTACGATGTTCATCCAACGGCAGTAGTGCTTCTTCAACCTCTGGTCTTCTTGCTCCAGCCGCCCAAACCAGCGCCGGTCGTGCCGCGTGCTCCTGCCTCCCGTGGCCGACTGTGATGCCGCGAAGGCCTCACCGCCCCCTACTACTCCCACCGCTGGCCAGGGCATCCCTCTACTCACCCACACCCCCTGTTATTCTGCGGCGACGGCAGCCTCACACTGCAGCCGAACCAGTGAACCCTCGTACTCCTCTCCGCGTGGGCATCCACTGCCGCGTCTTCCTCGGCTCCACGTCGTTCCCTTCCTAGGCCTTGCTGTCGTCCACCGCCTTGGTGCTCTCGGCGCGGCGTGGTCAATGTGGTCAACGACCGACTTCCATCGCAAGAGTACTGTACGTGGAGAGGCTGACAGCTGGGTCCACGGCCACAACCTAGTTTTTTTGTGATTTGCCAAGTAAGTCGCTTTGTCAGGCCTGTTGGGCTGCAAATCTATCAAGACGAGGAGAGCTTCATTCGGCTGGCCGAGAAAATGGCCTATCAGTAATGAGAAATGGACTGTACATTTTTAAAACACATCAAACCGGCAATTAGTTTCAAATTTCTTTTTTTCATTTCGAGATTTTAAATTGCATTGATTTTTATGCGTGGACAATTTGTTGGATTTTACATTGATATACATTTATTTTTAAAATCAGTTTGAATGTGACTCAAAATTTCGGGATTAAAAACAGTTCGGACCGCACCGAAATATGCAAAATTTCGTACAATTTTTTAACCGTGGCCACATTATGGGCTGTAATGCTAACAAAAAGAATATGGGCTGTTGGATGTCCATCCAACGGCCGTAATGCTTCTTCAATCTCTGCTCTTCCTGCTCCAGCCGCTCAAACAAGCACCGGCGGAACTGCCTGCTCCCTCCTTCCCGCGGCCGGCTGTGCTGCCGCGCAGGCGTCACCGCCCCACCGTACTCCCATCGCTGGCCTAGCCATCCCTCTACTCACCCACACCTGCTGTTATTCTCCGGCGACGGCAGACGAACCAGTAAACCCTCGTACAGTCGTACTCCCCTCCGCGTGGGAAACAACTTCCGAGTCTTCCCTGCCTCCGTGTCGTTCCCTTCCTAGGCCTCGCCGTCGTCCACCGCCCTGGTGCTCTCGGCGCGGCCTGGTCAACGTGGTCAACGACCGACATACATCTGAAGTGGACTGTATATGGAGAGGCTGATAGCTGGGTCCACGGCCGCACGCAAGGAAATGCCTCCTTATTACGTGCAAAATAATGATTCCTCCACCTGACATCTGGGACCCACTGAAAGAGCCTTTGTATTTCGTGAAAAAACGTTACCTCCGCTGACAGCTCGGATCCACCAGCTATATCTTCGCACGCAAGGAAGTGCCTCCTTATTACGCACAAAAAAAATGAATACTCCCCCTGCTAGCTGGGACCCAGTATAGTGGCAGGCTGACTTGTGGGCCTACTAAGTTGACGGGGATGGAGAGCTTGTCAACTTAGTCAATATGCATGATTCTAGCTCCAGTGACCGTACGATGTCCATCCAACAGCCGTTGTGCTTCTTCAACCTCTGGTCTTCTTGCTCTAGCCGCCCAAACCAGCGTCGGTCGTGCCTCGTGCTCCTGCCTCCCGTGGCCGGCTGCGATGTGGCGGAGGCCTCACTGCCCCCTACTACTCCCATCGTTGGCCAGGCCATCCCTCTACTCACCCACACCCCCTGTTATTCTGCGGCAACGGCAGCCTCACATCGCAGCGAACCAGTGAACCCTCATACTCCTCTACGCGTGGGCATCCACTGCCGCGTCTTCCCCGGCTCCGCGTCGTCCCCTTCCTAGGCCTCGCCGTCGTCCACCGCCCTGGTGCTCTCGGCGCGGTGTGGTCAACGTGGTCAAGGAACGGCTTCCATCAGACGTGGACTGTACGTGGAGAGGCTGACAACTGGGTCCACGGCCGCAGCAAGGAAGTGCCTCCTTATTACGCGGAAAATAATGATTCCTCCACCTGACAACAGGGACCCACCGGACGGGCAACCGTATTTCACGAAAAAAACATTTCCCCCTGACTGATGGGACCTACCAGCTACATCTTCGCATGCAAGGAAGTGCGTCCGGGCAAAAAAAACAATTCGCCCCCTGACTGCTGGGACCCACCAGCTACATCTTCGCACGCAAGGAAGTGCCTGACAGTCGGGACCCACCTGGTCGAAGCGTACGTAGCGTTGTCATTCTGGTCGCGAACGTGTACGTACATACTGGTCGATGTAGAGGCGTGCACGTGTCGTAGTAGAGGCGCGCATGTAGCATGTACACGTACGTACAGCGGCCAGTGTGCAAGAAATAAAATATGGCCACGTACGTACATACGGGCGGGGTCTCGAACGCCTACTCGCGCATACGTACGGGCAGGGCTCGTGTACATGGCTGGATCGGAATGGAGAAACAGCGACGTCGTCGCCCGCAAAAAAAATAGCGTCGTCATCGTGTTCATGGGGAGGCAACGGAATGCGTCGTGTTCATTGGGAGGCAACGAAACGCGTGGGAGCCAACCGGCTTGGACGGAACAGCCGATGGAAACGAGGCCTGGCGTACCGCAGAACGGAGGAAACGGCCTTGTGTTCGACTGGCCACGTTCGAAACGGGATCCTGTTCATCGGTAGGGGTCTGGCGTACCGCAAAACGGAGGAAACGGACCTCCTACGGTCGAAATGGGGGTCCTGTTGATCGGGAGGGGTGTGGCGTACCGCAAAACGGAGGAAACGAACTTGTGTTGGAGTGCTACGGTCGAAATGGGGGTCCTGTTCATCGCGAGGGGTGTGGCGTACCGCAAAACGGGACTCCACGGGATACTATTCATCTCCACCGTCGACCCCCTCCAGCCTCCACGGGCTACTGTTCATCCACCGTCGACCTCCTCCAGCCTCCACCTGCGACTGTTCATCCACGGGCTCCTGTTCATCCAGCCTCAACCGCACGCTACTCCACCGGCTACTGTTCAACCAGCCCTCTCCACGGGCTCATGTTCAACCACCCCTCCATGGGCTACTGTTCATCCAGCCCTCCACCGTTCATCCAGCCCTCCATGGTGTGGTCCTGTTCATCCAGCCCTCCACGGGGTCCTGTTCATCCAGCCCCAACCGGCTCGATCGATCGGGGTCCTGTTCATCCAGAGGCAACACCACGGGGTCCTGTTCATCCACCCCCACCGGGAACTGTTCATCCAAACCCCCCCAGCAACACTCACTGTTCATCCAGAGGCAGCATCGATCGGCTTCAGTTAGCAGCAGTCGCGAAGGAATCGCTCGATCGGGTTCAGTTAACAGCCATCGATCGATCGCTCGGGTTCAGTAACACGTAGCCTGCAGTGCAATCGCTCGGGTTCAGTTAGAGCTTAACGCCTCGCTCGGGTTCAGTTAGAGCCCAACGCCTCGCACCCACGCGTGTGCGTGTACGAGAGAAACACGCATCGCTCGGCCCCGACCACCCACCGTAACCGGGAACACCCCGATATTTTCCTCGCCCTCGCTTCTACCACGGTTTTTTTTCCGTCATGGATGGCCCAAAGAATGTCATGCAGCTGCGTCTCCGGCCCGCCCAGGACGAAAAGCCCATTTTCTGTCATGATTTTTTGTCATAGAAGTAGGAGCCCACCACATCTATGATGATACCGGGTTTTGTCACAATTATCGTCATAGAAGTGTCATAAGTATGACAGAATTTTTTTCGTTTGGCCCAAAATGTCACGGATGTGTCTTTATTTTGTAGTGTAGGGTAGTAAAGGGAGAACTACTGCGATTGTGTTTCTGGTTTATCCAGACAAACACCTCAGTAGAGAAAGCCGAAAACTGACTGTCATGATGCGGCGAGGGCTGGTCAGCTATTCGGTGGCTAAACATAAATCTCTTGCGATTTTTTCCGCATTATGCGACGGATTGGCTTCCACCCGATCAGGTGTCTACAGCGCCCTAGTCCGGATAAAACAAATACTAACTAGGGGCTGCGCCTACACTCCTATTGTCAAACTCCTATGGCTAAGTGAGGGTGATAAAGCCACATAGTCCGATTGCATGGTTCTCTGCACTAAACACCTCCTTAAAGGACCAAACTCTTGGGTCAAGTGTGTTTAGGTTCCAACCCGAACACCCCAATACTACCTACGTGGGGCTGAAGCCGACGACCGGCCAACTCTCAGATTTAATAAAACGGCCGCACAGGAGGAAATATTTTCACACAACAACAAGCAATATATTACATATAGTCTTTGTTCCATAATACAGGACTGGATAACATGAATACATTTATTCAAAGATAATGTCCTTCGCACACTGGCCCTCTACAATGCGGGATCCTTCCAGGACATCATCAAAATACCGCTCGGGCGTGCGGTGCTCTTTGCCCTCAGGCGGTCCCTCGGTCGCGAGCTTGACGTCGTTCATCTTCGCCCACTGCACCTTAACACGGGCGAAGGCCATCCGCGCACCCTCGATGGACCGACCGCTTTATGGCATCAAGCCTAGGGCAGGCATCGACCAACCGCTTCACGAGCCCGAAGTGGCTGCTAGGCATGGCTTCGGCATACCATAGATGGATTATCAAATCCTTCATGGCCAATCCGGCCACCCTATGCAGTTCAGTCAGCTGTTTCAGCTGATCGCTGAGGGAAACCGGATGCTCTGGCGCAAGGTATTGCGACCAGAACAGCTTCTCCGTTGAGCTCCCCTCTTCGGCTCGGAAGAACTCCGCAACATCAGCAACACGGTGAGGCAGATCCGCAAACGTTCCTGGGGAACTCCAAACCCGGGTTAGTAAGAGGTACCTTTTCTTCATAAATTTGCTCTGCACAATAAAGGCCTTACCCGCCTCAATTTGCTTGGCCTCTTGGATTTCCCGGAGGGCGCCCTGGGTTTCAACCCGGGCCTCTTGCGCACTTTGGCGGGCCTTAGCAAGTTCGGACTCTTGGTCTACAATCTTGCGCTCCAAGGACTCGCATTTCTCTACGGCGTCCTTGAGCTCCTGCTACACCTCCCTGACCCTTGACTCGTGTTTTTTGCGGGCGGCTTGTTCCTTCTCCGCTTTCTTCTAGGACTCGGCCAGCGCGTTCTTGAGGGACTCCACCTCGGCCGCAGCTCCTATGAAATATCATGATAACATGATCAACACAAACAATTCATATCATTCTAGATCTGAATAGTCCATTGCATACCTTGCTCGACCTGCTCCAGCCTCTGCTTCAATTTGGAGACTTCGTCAGAATGGAGGTCGCAGCCAACATCGACGCCTGCTTATTCACACACATGATTAGTGTCCTGTGAAAATTATTTGATCCTCTGCCCGACTTTTCTTTTCGAACACCGGACAGAGTCTCAGGGGCTACTGCCTATACTATGACATTCTTTTTGCATAATTCCGTCACATACCTCAAAGCCTGTTAGAAGGCTGACACAGGCTTCGGTCAGTCCGCTCTTAGCGGACTGAACCTTCTCAACCACCGTACCCATAAGGATACGGTGTTCTTCCACAATGGAAGCACCTTGAAGCGCTTCCAGTAAAGTATCCGGTGCCTCTGGGTGGACAGAGGTCAGCGGCAGAATAGGTGCACCACCCTCTTTCAAAGGAGGCTGCTTACCTGATTCCGGAGCGGTATGGGCCTCCGGAATAGTTTTCGGCTGGGGGCCGAATTGGGTATGTCCCCCATCGCCAGTTTCCAGGGGGATCTGTCCCCCATGTGTCCGACGGCCGAGGTCTCACCCTCTGGCGCCACCTGGACGGCCTCCTGTACCTCTCCCTGGAAGGGGAGGGTCCTTCGGGACAACACTTCAGCGTCGCCCGTAGTCTTGGGGGAGGAGGCCGGCGGAGGCGACTCGCTGTCCATCACATTTGGATCCAGCTAATTCCCCAAAGATGAGGGGCGTGAGCCGGACTGCAGCGCATGATTAAACATGTTAAAAACCACGAAGTAAAGAAGCTGGATATATGTGTGCATAAGTGCCTTTGAGTAAATATAAATTGATCATCACTTTAGACCCATGTTCTTTTCAGAATCGCATCTACTTGTGCATATCAATTGTTTAATTGGAAATCCCAAAAAGTTGACTAAACAATTAAACAAAGAAATAGATACCGAGAGATTTGCATCCAGTTGTGATGTACAAATATAGATGTTAGAGCCATCCAATATAAACCTCAAATATCCTCACAAAAGCCTGTGTTTCCACATCTAGTATAGACACAAGATTCTCTGAAGTTGCTGCAAGAAATCCACCAAAACGTGGCTGAAATCTCAGCTAGCTTGAACCTCCCTACACAGGCATTGCAAGTAAATATAAATCAACAAACAGATGATATGTAAGTGATCTCATTTAAAACCATAGGCTGCTTGTGACATCTCACTACTTCAAAAATAAATAAATTGTGTGGCATCCACAACAACAAAGCAAAGCTACTGCAAATCGACAGAATGTTCAGTAAGCAAAGCTACTACAGCAAAGTTCAACAACAAAGCAAAGCTACTGCAGATCGAGATAATGTTCAGTAGAAACTTGAAATTTGTAATTAGTAGAACCAAATCACTGTTACCAATAAGTACATCCTCATATCTAGCTGCGGAGGGGGGCGCATGAGCTTACCAGCTGCGCCTGCGCTTGGAGCGGGAGTTCTCGCAGCGGGCGAAGGCAACGATGAGCGCGACGCCCGCGGTGATCCCCACCGCCAGCCCCATCTACTTCCCATTCCGCCTCCTCTCTGTTTCCTCCCATACCAGCGCCTACTTCTCCGACTCCTCCCTCTCCGCGGCCCGACACGCATCTCGGGGCAGCTCGCGGGCGAAAGCGAAGCGCCCGAACCGCTGGTGAGGTGACAGTGCCCGCTCCGTGCTCGAGCAACGCCGGCGCGGGATGGCCGCGGCCGCGGATCCGTTGGAGATGAATACCGCGCCTCCGCGTCCGCCTCAGACGGTGCCTTGCGCAGGGTCGGCCGCGAGCATGCGGAGCTCGAGCGCCACCTCGGGCAGGGAGGCGACCAGATTCGATGAGAAGGGCCGGGCGAACCTCGCGTCGGCGGCAGGGACGATGGGGAGGTGCGGCCTGACGAGGTGGAGAGAGGGGGACTTGGCGACCAGAAGAATGGGGAATGGCGGCCAGAGTATCTCGATTTTTTTGAAACTATGATGATTTTTATAGCAAATTCAGAAACTATACAGCCTAATACATAAAAATCGACACTATGACCCCGTCGGCCTTCTGTTGGCCGAAGAGGGACTTTTCGGCCTACCGTTGGCCGAAGTGGGCTCTTCGGCCTCCCGTTGGCCGAAGAGTGCCCACCTGGGCCGAAGAGCACTTTTCGGCTTCCCGTTGGCCTAAAAGTGTCAGGGGCATAAAACGTAATTAATATGGCCTCAAATGAAAAAGTTATCAACATGAAAAATCTTCATCTCGTTGAAACAGTTGATTTTGATATAAAGATCGTCTTAATCCGAGCTCGTATGCAACCTGCAGAGCCAAAACAAGGTCAGGGGCAGAAGCTGCAGAGTTACTTCGGATAGACCGAATGGATGTCAGAAAATTTGTCACGGGACACCCGGTGCATTCGGTGAGACCGTGTGAAATATAGAAGAGTGAACAAGTTTGGTCAGGTTCGCTCTGTGAGACCGAACCAAACCACTCGGAGGCTCCAAATGGATCCGAAAAATTACCAAAGATTCCTGTCCGAATTAAAGTTAGGATTTTTGATCAAAAAATAGTTCGTCTGCACCGGGAAGACTGCTCGCGTACCGCGCTTTTTGCCGGGTCTTCTTCGACATGAGCTACGGTGCATCACCCCCAGCGTCGAGCGTACACGGTGACGTTTTTGTGTGCATCACCCCCGACGTCGAGGGTGCACGGTGACGGGCCTAAGAGGTGACCATTGCCTCTACTTTGCATGGTGGATGACGCCACCGCCTAAACTTTTCGTCTCAATTCCTGCCATTGCAACCGAGACATTTCTTCAATGCCGGCATGTGTCTTCCCGGTGCAGACGAACAATGCCCACATCGATTTATGAGGCGGCTGGACTTCCCGTACAATAAAAGGACTAAAAATTCTATCCAAAAATCTTTGGCAATTTTTCGGAGCCTCCGAGTGGTTTGGTTCGGTCTCACCGAGTGAACGTGACCAAACTTGTGTACTCTTCTGTATTCCATACGGTCTCACCGAGTCCACCAGGTGTCCCGTGACAAATTTTCTGACATCCATTCGGTCTGTCCGAAGTAACTCTGCAACTTCTGCCCCTGACCTTGTTTTGACTCTACAGGTTGCATACGACGTCGGATTAAGACAATTTTTATATCAAAATCAACCATTTCGACGAGACGAAGATTTTTCATGTTGATAACTTTTTCATTTGAGGCAATCTTAATTACGTTTTGTGTCCCTGACACTTTTCGGCCAACGGGAAGCCGAAAAGTGCTCTTCGGCCCAGCTGGGCACGGCCAACGGCTGAAGAGCCCACTTTGGCCAACGGTAGGCCGAAAAGTCCCTCTTCGGCCAACAGAAGGCCGACGGGGTCATAGTTTTGATTTTTATGCATTAGGCCGTATAATTTCCGAATTTGCTATAAAAATCATCATAGTTTAAAAAAAACCACCCAAGTATCTCAGTGACTGAGTGTGCAGCGCACCGTTGTAGTACAATCTACTCATCAGGGGAGTACGTATTTGTTTATCGGCCGAAAGTTAGAAGGGCCCTTTTGGCAGGAGCTTGTAGTCCTTTTGAGTGTGCAAGTCGTGGTTAATCGTCGATTGTGGATATAATCTCAATTTAAGAAAAAATTGGTAAGAAGAAAGTAATATCTTCATTGTTCATAGCATACCAAAGTTGGCCAGCAAGGTTTTTGCCCGCAGATTGCAGTGTCAGATACCGGGTCTAATTCACTCCTTTCAGTCTGGTTTTGCCAAAGGAAGGTCCATTGTGGAAAACTTTGCCTTGGCCGCTGACATGGTTCAATCTGCCCATAAGAGAAATCTTCCTATGGTAGCGCTCAAGCTTGATTTCTGCAAAGCCTTTGATACGGTCAGTTGGCAGTGCCTATATACTATAATGGAAGCCCGAGGTTTCCCTCGGAGATGGATCAGTTGGATCTCTTCGCTTCTTTCAACAGCCAGCTCGAGAGTTATGGTTAATGGTGAACTTGGTGATCCTTTCAAGGCTAAGAAAGGACTAAGGCAGGGTGATTCCACATCACCATACCTGTTCATCCTGGTTGCAGATGTGCTGCAGAGGCTATGTTGTGCACAGTTCGAGGCGGGTAACCTGGTTCACCCTCTTGGATCGGATCGTTTGTTCCCTGTATTGCAATATGCAGACGACACACTGATACTTTTCAAGGGCAACATGCAGCAGGCCAGCCTCGTTAAGCAAATTCTTACAGCTTTTTCGGACTTCTCGGGGTTGCAGATTAACTTTCACAAGAGCACCTTGGTCCCCATATGCTTGGACAGTTCGGTTGCTAACCAGATTGCTGCTCTCTTCGGTTGCCCCGTCTCTTCGTTTCCCTGCACATACCTTGGCCTCCCTCTCTCTCTGCACAAGATCAGACATGGCATGCTTCTTCCAGTTATTCACAGGGTTGATAAGCGGCTGTCCGGCTGGTTGGCTGCCCTGCTGTCCCCTGGTGTCCGTCTGACTTTGATCAACTCAGTCCTCGCTAGTATCCCGAGCTACTTTATGACATGCTTTCTATGGCCCAAGGAGTCCATTGCTAAACTTGAGAGCCTGTTACGTGCATTCTTTTGGCAGGGAAAGAATCATGTTAGAGGTGGCCAGTGTCTGGTGGCATGGGAGCACGTCACCTTACCAAAGGAGTCTAGTGGACTTGGCGTGAGAGATCTTTATGCTCACAACAAAGCTATGCTGTGCAAATTCGTGGCCAAGGTCTTGCAGTGGTCTGATATCCCTTGCTTCCAGTGGTTTGCGGCCCAACACTGTCAAAATACGGTGTTACCTGGTGCTCATTACAGGGATACGTCAATTTGGAAGGGGTTCAAACAGTTCATTCCCCTAGTCATGTCTGCCTCCAGCTGCTCCTTGGGTACTGGACGCCTTATCTCTTTCTGGAAGGACAAATGGTTGCCTGCTGGACGTTTGTGTCATGCATTCCCAGTTCTTTTCTCTTATGTCAAGAGTCTGGGGTGCAGTGTTGCCTCACAGTTCTCTGACAGTGGTTGGCACATTCAGCTACACCCAAATTTGTCCCGAACGGCAGCTCGAGAATTGCAGGCTCTCCAAGAACTGTTGCTAGGTGTACAACCCTCTTCTACCGGTCAGGATCGCCGTATCTCGTTTCTCCACAACAAAGAAGTAACTACTGCATTCTTCTACCACCTCCTTACCTTCAGAGGTGTCAACAACATGTTCCAACAGTGGGTTTGGGATCCTGTTATCCCCTTAAAGCACAAAATCTTTCTTTGGCTAGCTTTCTGGGAGCGTCTGAATACCCGAGATAATATGGTAAAGACAGTGGTCTTATATTGCTACTCATGCTTGCTGCGACATATGCCCGGCTGTCGAGGCCATCAGTCATCTAGCTTTGAGATGCATTTGTGCCCCTGCTATCTAGAGTAGGTTTGACCTACTAGACGCTGCTAACAACTCCATGGATTTACTGGACTTTGTTCAACGTGCTCATCTACGGTGGCCTACATCTCCCAAGTTGCATATTCTGATTGCTGCTGCTTTCGTCACCCTTTGGCATGCCAGAAATGACCGGGTCTTCAATCACAAGCGCTGGTCCCCGCCTTATACGAGAATGTATGCCGCTGAATTGTTAACTCTATGGAGCCACGGCGCTCGGCGCCCTGAAGATAGAGCAACCATCATGGCTTGGTCGCAAACTCTTTTGGCTTAGTTTAGCTTGCCCAGCTCTTTTCTCCCCTCTCCCTTGTTCTCTCTTCCAGGCTTCTCATGGCCTTGCACCACGGTGCAAAATATGAACCCCATGTACGGATCTTATGATCCTTTGGCCTCGGCCTTTTGAAATATATAAGGTAGAACATGATCTACCCTCTCATTTCAAAAAAAGAAGTAATATTGAAGATATATTTTTCTTCATTGAAAACATTATACCTCAAATTTAGTTCAGTTTGGATACAATGATGACTCTAAGCTCTAAATAACAGACAAATTATGTCAGTTATACATTTTACTATATCATGGCTGTGATATAGAACAAACAGTTATGTTTGCGTTACATGATGAACATCTATATGGTATTGTGTGTTACCTGAGGAACATCAATATGGTACCGTGGTTGCCAGTGAGGTGTTGGTCATGGCCCTGGTTGCCTAGATGCACTAGCTAAGGGGGAATGGCCATAGTGCAAATATGCTTGGCCAAATTTAATTTTCTTCATTAACTGATTTTCTATCAATTAGTTAATGATCTTTGGTAAGAGTTAAGTAATGGACGTGGGCATGCTGATTCATAAAGCATAAAATCTTCAGTCATTTGTATGACTAAGGAATTCTATGCTCTTTGCATGAGATTTCATCTTCTCAAAAAGTAGGTTTGCATTATGATAGAATTATTAAGTTTCATAATAGAACATATTTTAGTCGAGACGTGCGTTGCACGTGCATGCTTACTAGTGCTAGCAAGAGCTACTTCTTTCGCCTTGGTATTGGCATTGGCGGCCTCGATCTCTAGCACCTTGGCTTGCTTCTTCGCCTCCATCGCAAGCATCCTCGGTTTCTTATGCGCCTCCATCTCAAGCCTCATCCTTTGGATCTCCATAAAGTCGTTCATTTGCTCTTCCGTGCCTTGCCGGCGCTTCTCCTTCCTTTAGTTCTTCTTGGTCATCATGCCCTCCACGGTTGTGATCAAGGCGATGGACGCCGCATCCCACTTGTCCTCCTTCTTGGAGTTGGTCTTCTCTCGTGGCCGTGGCTTCTCGCCCTCCCCAACCTCCTCAACGACTTTCTTTCCCCCACACGCCACGAGGGCGGCATATTGCACCTTGAACTTCTCCTCCCTGTTGATGACCCTCCAACAATGGGAGAGGTTGAAGGACTTGCCTTCATGTTGGACCTTGAATGCCTCCAAAGATTGGAAGGGCTACAAATGATAAAAGCAAGCATATGGGAAAATGGATATGCAAATGAACACGCAAGCATAAACGGAATGAAAACGAAGAGGGCCGCATGTATACCATGTCTTGCATACTGATGCCGCTCACAGGGCGTGCCTTGATGCTCTCAAGAGTGCAACAAAACTTGTTGTACTCTTGTTGAATCACCCTCCATCGCTTCGAAATGGACACCCACCCGCGCGTGCTATGAATTTGGTATGGCGCAAACTTCTTGCGCTCATGGTACTCACGGTGGACACGAATCCAAAAGGTTGATGCGTTTTTTTCGGCGCCGACTTTGGGGTCTTGCCCAATGTCCCTCCAACACTCACAAAGGAGCTTGTCCTCGGCCGCCGTGTATGCCTTCATCCGCTTGCTCTTGCACTTCGACTTCGCTCCGGCGGCTTGGTTGGCGAGCTTGTCATCGAACAAAGGCTCCCCGTCGATGTCCAACTCGCCCTCCTCCTCGAGACCGACCTGATCTTGCATGAAGGCGTCTTGCATGCCAGCTTGATCATAGGTAGCCAGCGTGAACGTCCCTCGGCCGTCCTGGCTTTGGGTCTCATCAGGATCATAGCCAGACGCAGCGGCACCGCAAGCGGCCGCCGCACCGCTCTCGAAGATGATGTTCTGCATGAAATGGTTGGTCGTGTCGTCGTCGCCGGCCGCCGCCATTGTGTCGAACAGGTTGCGGGCGCCCGGGAGCACGTCGGCTGGCATCTCCCACGCGCGTTTTCGGGTCCCTCCGGATGACGAGGCACCGGCCACCAGCGTGGCGCTGAGGTCGATGGGCGCGGGCGTGGAGGAGCCACCTGGCTCAGCTCCGTTGAGCATTCCCCGGAGAGTCGGGAGGCTTGCGGGTAGACGTGGAAGTCGGGAATCGGGTGCGCAGCTGACGCACGAGGCGACTCCGACAGCACCATCCGAGGGAACACGGACGAGCCGGTGCTGGCAGCGGCCACGACGACATTGACGAGCCCGTGATGACCAGGGTTTAAACCTAGGTAGATCATGGCCTCCCTCGTTGCCGCCGCAACGCGGGCGTTGGTGTCCTCCTGCTGCGCGGCATCGACGAGGGCGGCGACCGCCGCTGCTTCGTCCCTTGCATCCACCGCGTGCCTCCGGCCCTTCCTCTTGGCCGACTGCATGACCCGCTCCTTCGACGTCAGCTGCTTCTTCTTGGGCGGCATGAGGGTCTTGCGAGGGGCGCGGGGGCTTGCCTTTGCCAGAGGGGCGGAGGCGAGGTCGGACGAGGTGAGGGAGGCGAGGCCGGCGGCGGAATCGAGGGCGTCGTCCATGGCGAGCGGCCGAGCGCGCGCGGGCGGGAGATTTTTGGGAAAGTGGAGGGAATGATGGATGCTTTGCCACCGACTGGTGGGCCAGGGGGTAGTTGCCGCGCGGCGTGCGCGGCCGTTTCGTGTCCGCGCCGACACAAATTAGGCTAAAAAATGGGTCATGAATGGCTTGGCAGGCGGACGAAAAACGGGCGCGCGTCCATTTTGATCAACGTGTTGGGCCGACTACTGTCCGCCGTGACCTAAACGGACGCGCGTGGACGAAATAGTGGTCGCGTTGGAGTTGCTCTTAGACACTGTCTTTTTCAACCCATAAAGTTGTTCCAAGACGATCAAGCAAAAGGAAAAGAAAAGAAAAGAAAAAAAAACTGTTCCCAACGAGACAGAGAGAGAATCGGATCGCTGCCGTCAGTCAAAGAGAATCGCTGACTTTCTGGATAGGGCAGCACTTTCTAGGCCACACCACGCAGCTCACGTACAGCGAGGTCATGGCGGAGATGATCGCGATATCGCTCTCGGCGAAGGTCGCCGCAACGCTGTCGCGCAGTCCGGCCGCCGACATCTCCTCTCTCGTCGCCGTCCGCTCGGGCATCTCCGCCGCGGCACGGGACCTGGAGCTCCTCCGCGCGTTCCTCCGGTTCGCCGACTCCCGCCGCGGCGCGGACGCGCTCGCCTCCGCCTGGGTGGACCAGATCCGGGACGTCGGCTTCGAGCTGGAGGACGCCGCGGACGAGTACGCCTTCCTCTCCGGCGGCGGCTTCGTCCGCGCCTGCGCGAACTTCGGCGCGTGGCTCGCTCTGGCCAGACGGCTAGGCAAGGCGCGGGCGAGGCTCCGCGACCTGTCGGACGCCAAGGAACGGTACGGCATCCGGCCGGCCGAGGCCTCCGCGTCAAGCTCCGCTCCGGACGGCGGCTCCGCGGCCGTCGTAGGCCGGAAGCTAGCCGAAGCAGCGCATTTCTTGCAGGATGGGGAGATCGTCGGCTTTGCGGCGCACAGAAGGTCACTGATGAAATGGCTCACGGAGGACCTCGACTCCCGGCGCTCTCTGGTTGCTGTGTGCGGGATGGGCGGCGTTGGCAAGACCACTCTGGTCACCAGCGTGTACAAGGAGGTCGCCTCAAGCCGCCACTTCGACTGCGCTGCGTGGGTGTCCGTCTCCAAGAACTTCACGACGGATGACCTTCTAAGGAAAATCGCCAAAGAACTGCACCGGGACGCCCGTGCCGGCATGCCAGACATTGACGAGATGGACTACCGGTCGCTGGTGGAAGCTTTGCGTGGGCATCTCGCCAAGA
Source organism: Aegilops tauschii subsp. strangulata (assembly GCF_002575655.3). Taxonomy (NCBI): domain Eukaryota; kingdom Viridiplantae; phylum Streptophyta; class Magnoliopsida; order Poales; family Poaceae; genus Aegilops; species Aegilops tauschii. The sequence continues at coordinate 529,968,787 of NC_053036.3, forward strand.
AGAGGTACTTGTTATTGCTGGATGATGTCTGGGATGCCGATGCATGGTATGAAATCCGCAATGCGTTGGTTGATGATGGAACCGGGAGCCGGATAATCATCACGACACGCAGTCAAGATGTTGCCTCTCTCGCAGCTTCCACCAGGACCATCATGTTGGAACCGCTCCCTGAGCAAGAAGCATGGTCTTTGTTTTGTAACACCACATTCAGGGAAGATGCCAACCGGGAGTGCCCGCATCATCTGGAGCATTGGGCTTTGAAGATACTGGGCAGATGTTGTGGTCTACCATTAGCAATTGTATCAGTTGGTAACCTCCTTGCATTGAAGGATAGAACGGAATTTGCTTGGAAGAATGTCCATGACAGCCTTGACTGGAATGAAAGCAGTGTTCGTGGAATTGGGCAAGTGTCAAGCATACTGAATCTGAGCATTGACGATCTGCCTTATCACCTGAAGAGATGTTTGCTGTATTGCAGTATATACCCTGAAGATTTCTTGATCAAAAGGAAAATTCTGATCAGGTTGTGGATTGCAGAAGGCTATTTTGAGGAGAAGGGCCAGGGCACAATGGAAGAGATTGCGGATGATTACCTGCACCAGCTCGTGCAACGTAGCCTGTTGCAGGTCACGTTAAAGAATGAGTTTGGACGAGCGAAACGGCTCTGCATTCATGACCTGATCAGGGATTTGATTTTGCAAAGGTCAGCAAAGGAAGGGTTCACTGTATTCTCAAAATGTCAGCCAACATTGGAGTCAAGCAAAAAAATCCGTCATCTTATACTTGACCGATGGGCAAGTGATCATCGACCAGTTCCAAAGATGACATTGCTTCGCTCCTTCAGAGCATTTAAGTCAGATATGGATTCTTCAGTCTTGTCTGGCTTTAGGTTATTAACCGTATTAAACTTATGGTTCGTTCAGATAGATAAACTACCTAGCTCACTGACCAAACTTCTTAATCTGCGGTATCTTGGCATCCGTTCCACTCTCATTGAAGAGCTTCCACAGGATTTGGGACAGTTACATAACTTGCAAACTTTAGATACAAAGTGGTCCAGGGTCCAGAGACTACCACCAAGCATAAGAAAGCTCGATAACCTGCGCCACCTGATAGTGTTTAGACGCCGATCTGCAGACTTCAGTTCTCCGTTCCCTGGTACAGCAATTGAATTTCCAGACGGGCTGCAAAATCTTACTTGCCTGCAGACTCTAAAATACATTGAGGCTGATGAGAAGATGGTCAAATCCTTAAAAAGCTTAAAACACATGAAGAGCTTAGAGCTATCTGGTGTGCATGAGAGTAATCTTATTCATTTGCCCTCATCCATCTCCACAATGAGCGGCCTTCTGTGCTTGGGGATTGTCAGTCGGGACGCTAATGTAATATTGGACCTGGAGCCATTTTATCCACCCCCACTAAAGCTACAGAGACTTTCATTGACAGGAATGTTAGCCAAAGGTAAGTTGCCTTCATGGTTTGGGCACCTTGATAACCTCATGCAGTTGCGGTTGTGTTCATCTGAACTCAGAGGAGATTCAATTGGATTGCTCTCATCACTTCCCAGGCTGTTACATCTTACCCTAAAGAATGCATACACCGACAAGATCTTAACCTTTCCAGAAGGCAGTTTTCCAGTTCTTAAGAAGCTGAGCTTACATGAGATGCCTAACCTTTCTCACGTCGAGTTTCGAAAAGGGAGTCTTGTACATCTAAATCTATTAATCCTAGGCCGTTGTGATGAGCTAACTGAAATACCGCAAGGCATCGAGAACCTCACAGAGCTCGACAACCTTGAGCTTTTTGAAATGCCAAGTGAGATAATACAAAAGATTCAAGATGGGGAAACATTAGAGGGGAATTATGAAGATTCTCAGCGCACTACAACTGTTAAGAACATCCACTGGTATAATGGACGATTGTTGCAGAAAACAATTTACACCAACCTATTCACTGTTCAAATGTAGGGCATTGAAAAATGGATGCAGCATTGTGTGAAGTCTACTGGATTTGCTGGGCACTAAAAAGATGGATGCGCATCATTAACCCTCTTGGAGGCGTTATTTTGAGGTTTACGCACTGCTTCCACTTTGTTCCTTCTCCAGCCAGCTTTGACGGTTCAGGCAACGGCCATAGAGGCGTTCTCTCAGAGTTTCGGACCCTCACCTCTTTGTCGGTGGTAAAGAACCTGTTGGTTACGGAATGTGCATTGCCATGAAACAAGGAGGCGCTAGCCGCTTGGTGGATTGAAGATGATGTGTATGTTCTTCTCGGCTTTTCTGTTCTTAAGGGTCGTGTTGGTGTGTGTGTGCATCCTCAATGCTTCGCCACATGTTGTAGAGGCCAGGTTCATCTATTTGTATCAGCCTGATTATTCAATAAAATAGCTGGTTTCCAAGCAAAAAAAGCGAATCATGCCCGGATATTGTAAAGCATGCATTGATATACAAATTCAATTAGTGAATGAAGTTGATCCTGAACTGTGGACTTAAAACCCTCCTTATTTTATCTTGTGGATTTTATAGCATTTGTGGCCACATTGGCAGTGATCTAGGGTTATAATGCAGCTGGGGCTGCATTAATACAGGAGAAGTTAGTCGCTGTATTTCACTGAAAAAAGATATATTCACTGGATCACGGATCTCAGTGCTTTATAGCATACTTTCTGTAATTACTGTAAATTTTAAATGCTCATCAGTTGGTTTATCACATGTTCTCGAAACGATGGTGATGACTTTCATATAGAATGGAAGAAGTTTTCTACACAAGCTTTTCATGAATATATGAATTTGTCAGCAGATTGCTGCAAGGAGCACAATGGATAAACAGATAAATGAATTCAAAAAACAAAAAAGATTAACATGATGACATTCTGAGATACCTCTTTACACATTATAATTGATTGAAGAGGGAACGAACTGAATTCTTGCTATTACACGAGATTCTGGTATTATGTCATACGGAGACATAGAAGGGAACAATTATTAAGTCCGCTTCCAGTAGTAAGAAAGACTTCACGAAATTGTCGACCACGAAGGTCCTAACAGGCTTTACATCCACTGCATCAGGTGATATGAGCCAAGTGTGTGCAACTGCACATACATTTCTCCACTACTCCCTGCGTAAACTAATATAAGAGCGTTTAGATCGCTAAGTAGTGATCTAAACGCTTTTATATTAGTTTACGGAGGATGTACATTGCTGTTTGCACCTAATGATTCCAGCAATAAAATAAAATATATATAACCATCAGACCCTCTGGAGTAGCACACGAAAAATCAATCTGCCACATACACTAGATTTTCTCTAATACAGTAAAGCTTTATGTATAAAAGAGAGTTCTGCAAGCGCAGTTACAACGCCAGCAATAAGCACGGCAGACTACCCCCCAAAAAACAAAAATAGTACTCCCTCTGTAAACTAATATAAAAGCGTTTAGATCACTAAAATAATGATCTAAACGCTCTTATATTAGTTTACGGAGGGAGTATATTACAATATACTGGTTTAAGATTACATGGTACTCATTTGTCACAGCATATTCTGTGGCCGTACAAGCACTGCGCTAGACCAGGGTTTCAAGCTTGTGCTAATACGACCACGGCATGCTGCCAATTCAGATATTCATCACAACATCAGACCATTGCAGCGAAGGATGGCAGCATTTGCCTGCGCCTGGCAGCATACGAGAGAACACAGGATACTGATGCCTGAACAACTATGCAACAACTGAGCAGAAGACAAAGAGTTGCAAAATCACTTCTTTACCAGACAATTCCTATATGCATACACAGCAAAACTCGTTGGAAAAGAATCAATACAATCAACATTCAACTATACTTGGATATCACACAAGCTGGCGAAGTACGACCGTTAAACTGCAGCAGGGAACCCAAATGGTAGGATAATTCAAACGAGGTCTTTCGATAGCTTTGGTGACACGACTATAGATTGAAGGTCAGTGCCTGCGGCTGGTAGCAGGTGCTGATCCAGGTCATCCATATCACTGTCTCCATTAAGGGATGAACCTGATGAATCCACATCATCATCTAGCAGATAATCAAAAACAGCTAAATGTTAGTACATAGCTTTTTTGGTAAGAAAGAGAGGAAGAATGAGAGTAATTAGTCAATACGGAAGTTTGAAAGGAAAATCTAGCTATTAGAACAAGTGACACACCGTTTATAAACTCTCTTCCATTCTGGACAAGTATCAGCATTCAGTGAAATGTGAAGTGGCTTAAAAGACTAGTACCAAATCAGTGGAAATCAAGAATTTCTCATGTTGCTCCCTCTACTTCATCTAAGTTTCCCTAACAAGAGAAACAGCACGACTCTTTCTCTTTTCACAATGAATATGTAAATATGATCAGCATACTATGAAGAATAAAGCTCACCAAACGGACAGGGGAGTGTTTTTTGAAGGAAAATGGGAGGGCGGAAGACAACGTACAACACAAAGCCAAACAGATTTATTGCGGAGATGGCATTGCACAAGACCGGAATGTCCTCTTATTATTTCTTAGTAAGAGATTTCTGAGGCACGCATCATTCAAAACATACAACAAACAGTATAACACGCAAATGGCTGTTTACATTTTGAAGCATACAGGTCATTTAGAATGTGAACTACAACTACACAACAAGCTGTAGCTAACAACTGCATGCAATTTACTCAACATTATGATAGAAAGCTATCTTCCCAAATTATAAGCAAAATGCAGGCACTAGAAGCAGACTCACCAGAGAATGCAGGATGGGTTGCTCCGTGAGTAACAGTAGAGACTTGAATGCTTTTTGGTAGGAGGCGATTGAAAAAGTAGCCTAAGAATTTTACAAAATACAATCAGTCATGTATCGTTCCGAGCAAGTCAGAAAGAGAAGACATAAAATTAGTAATACTGACCCACTCTTGCTAGCCGATTTACCCATCCAGGGGCTGGTTTTTTGGTTATGTTCTTACAGACATCATCTGTAAAATGGTTGCAGTTCTTTGAAATCAAATGATATGTATTCCCATTGTACTTTCCTGCAAGAGTTTGAATGAACGAGCGGAACTCTGCCCTAGACATCTCAGTTGTACCCATCCATACCGACCTTCTATAGACATAGCCAGGGCAACATTTTGGTTCAACCTCAAAAACCCCACTGGTTGAGAGATCATGGGCTCCAAAAGCATATTCCAAACCATGAACTGTAGATTTCAATTACAACAAAACAATGAGTTAAAGATCTCACCTCTAGCACAGAAGAATCCACAAAATGCATGTCTGAAAAAAAGAAGAAGCTGCTACACATAAAAGCATCAGCCAATAACCCAACGTACAGTAAATATTTTGACATAACTAGCAACCTCAGTCCATAAAACGTAGACTGCTACCAATGAACATATCATTTATGACTGAGACTCTACCATTTTTATCAGCTGCAAACATTCAGTTATGATGCTAGCTCAATGTCAAAGCTAAAAAAACGCTAGGCGTTAATTGTGTGTTTTGCCACCGCCTTGCGTTTTTCTGAAACACACACTTAAGCGCAATTATGTGCACATTAAGCGCTAGGTGTTCTGTTATCGCCTAGAGCCTAGGCGCGCGTTTTTTTAACTATGCTCAATATCCAACTGTTCTTGGTACAAGAACATGACTGCAACACCAAACAAACTCTGTCGAAGGATTTGCCACCTACCCTGTCAATCAATAGATATAGATACACCCATACATCGTTATAATTCACCACCGTTCTCCAATTTTTAGTTTTCTCCTGCATCCTATAACTTCCTCATACAACTGAAAACTACTTTGCATTACTGGTCATCAGAAATTCAGACGACGATCAGTCCATCACCCCTCAAATCTGTAACCACCCACAACTTCTTCCTTTGTACCCTGTTATCCTGCCTCTTTCCAAGCAGTAACCTCCACGACCTACGGCAGCAAATATCACAGTATAACCCTTTACAAGCTCAACAAAGCAACTACCAATCTACGTACAGTACAGCGTCCCTGTAGGTAGTTAGAACCAAATCAAGCTCCAGCGAGTAGGAAGAGAGTCAAAACCTTCGATCCCGGAGTGGAAGATGCCGAGGCCGAACCAGTAGAGGTAGTCGTTTATGGGCGTCAGGTCGTACACGTTGAGGACCACCGCCGCGCCGGCGCCGGCGCCGCCGCCGCCGCCGTTCTGTGCCGCCATGCGAACCCCGCGGGCGCAGCAGATCCCTTCAGCGGCGCCGCATTAGCGTCCACCCGCCGGATCAGTGCCTGGGGAAACCCATGCGGAGCCGAATTTGGTCCGTATCGATTCGATTTTGCTTGGTTTTGGGCTCGGAGAGGGGAGGGGAAAGCGTAGTTAGCGTCGAGGATTATCTAGGAGAGTACTACCACGCCTCCTGTCTCTCTCGATGGTCTTAACCATTAAATTAAAATGGTTCCGTTACGCGCTGCAAACGCTGATGTGCGGTCGTAATGTGGGGCAATTGGAGTGTGGGTCCGCACTGTCATGGATACAGTTGGGTTGTTCTGTGGGTAGGGGAAGCTGCAGTCTTGCTCGGTGATGGAGAGAGCTGTCTGATTGTAGTGGGGAGTCACGACTCATGATGGCCCGCAAAGGCGCGCCCACGGGACGGGACGGGCGGGCTACGTCGGGCTCGTGGGTCCCAGCGGGAAGAGGAAGGATGGCTTTGACTCTTCTGGGAAGAGAAGGCTGGCCGCTCCTCGTCCGACACCGTTACCAGCAAGCCAGCGAAGCTGGTTCCACCTCGGACTTGGAGTCTCCGGCGTTCTCCCATGGTGCATCCAACTATGATGCACTTTCTAAGGCTAGTGGGAGCATCTCTAGCAGACTCCCATAAACGTAAAAACTGTATATAAGACTTACTAAAACAAATTTATGATACCGCGAGGCATCCGACACAATAGACTCCGTAAACTTGTATCTTAAAAGTTTTTTTCCTCCTCATGCTTCTTCCCCGAGACGCACACATGCACGAACTCGAACTTCGGCCGGCCAGAACGGCGCTGCTCCGGCCCGCTGCCTGCTCTGCCGATGCTTTGGCCGCCCGCCTTCTCCGGCGATGCTCCGGCCGGCCGCCGGTGAGCTCCTCCGCCTGCTCGCGCGCAACGTCGCAGGCCCCCTGCTCCGGCATTGACCGATTTTACAGGATCCTCAAAAACGGTTCGGATCCTCCATATACGATGGGTGAGAGCTCTAATATACGTTACGGGATATGCTATTTTACAGGATCTATTCGGTCCAACTTTCTAACCGTACCGTAAATCTATAGGTTTGACTGCTTTTACGGGATCTTCTAGAGATGCTTTGAATGTCCTAATCCTTACAAGAGAGTCTATGTAATTGAATAGCTTTTCAACAGGATCTCTTAAGACGTATTCTTAGGGCTAAGCTTTATGCTGAATTTTTTAGCAAACGTCTCTGTCAGATTTGCTAACATATTCTCCTTCTTTCGAATCTTGATTACCACGTTGTCGACATAGACCTGTATGTTTCTTTTGATTTCTTTGTGGAAGCACTTATAAGTGCACAGTTGGTAAGTGGCGTCCGTGTTTTTGAAGCCGAAGGGCATAGAGGGGCGCCGAAAGGGGTGACGACGTCTTGAAATACCGCCACCATGACCAACACATCGACATGCTGGATGCTTTCTTGATCCCACCGACATGCGCGTTGAATGTTGCCCTTCACCGTGATGACTTCGCTAAGGTCTATCATCCTGAGCTCATGGTAGATCGTACTGGGACATTGCCATGAACTTGGCATAGCAAGGGCATCCTAGGAAGGAATGGAAGGAACCCAACAAATTGATGACCATGAAACACAGGGTCTCAGTCTTACAGGATCGGGAATGCTGGAAGTGATAGCTAGGTCGATCTGTCCCAGTGACATGGCATGTTTCCCAAGTATGATCCCATAGAAGGGCTCCGGTCGGCCTAAATCGAGAGCGAGGGATCTCCATCCTGTTCGGGTGTCAACATAGAGGATGTTGAAGCTGCTTCCCCTTTCCATCAACGCCTTGGTGAGCCGAACTCCAGTGATGAGGGGGTCGAGGGACAATGACAACTTGCTCGATAGGGGAACATGCCTCTGGTGATCGGCTGACCCAAAAGTGATTGGGACTCTGACTACTTTGGGAAGTGACGCGTGTCTGGTTTCCCCTACACAAACCTCACATGTCATGAGCTTTTTGTGGTGTCGGTCTTCATGGTTGCTCAAGCTGCCATGGATCAGGTAGCCACTAGATGGCCTCATCCACGCTTCCCTTGGAGGGACATCCGAGTCATCGTTGTCCCTGACTTGAATCTCCACGGGGGCGCCTCCAGTGGCGCACCTATGAAGAAGCGACATTCATTCGTGTTGTGTCAGTGCTGCGGGTCATGAAGGAAGCATACCTCAACTGAGACTTCTCTTTGAGGGGTGCCACTTCATAGGTTCGTGGCACCGTCGGTGTGCCTGGTGATCCTTGGCTCTTGGCTGAGGTGTTGAGCGGCCTGTCACTGAGTGGGCTCATCTCTCGAGATTCGCCATTGATGACGGGACGTGTGTCGAACCTGGCACATTGTCGAGTGGTTCATCACAGAGGTGCAACTAGCCGTAGTCGTCGGCGATGAAATACTTGCACCCCAAGCGGCCAACCTATCCCTTGGGGAAGGAGACATTGAGACCAGATCCCCTTGTCATATTGACGACGAGACACAAAGAGCCTTAGAAGAGGACGCCACTTGATGCAAAGACGCCAGACTTGAAAGTTGATGAAGCCATCTCGATCAGATCAACCAGATCCAACACATACACCCCTACCTGGCGCGCCAACTATCGTTGTTCTTAGACCGTCAGCACCGTCGAGTGACGAGAGATTTGTTCGGAGGGAGAGTGGTGAATCGAGATAGTAGCACACGCGACATGGAATTACTAAGGTCTGGGCCCTCCCCGAAGAGGAAACACCCTACTCATGCTATGGTGGTTGTATTGCTCGAGTGCAGTCGACGATCGGGAAGATCGCTAGAGAGAGGTTTTCTTGGACTACAAGTTCCTGGCCTCCGTCGTGGCTGAGGAAGAAGGGGGTAGGTGGAAACCCTATCACTGGCTCTAGAATGTGTTAGATCCTTCTGGAAGGGCCCTAGATCGCCTTACATACTTGGTCGAGCTAGTGTTACATGGCTCGGGCCAGACTAGAGGTTGGTTCATTCCGTTGAGCTGAGCTGGACCATGTCGTGTGCTGATGAAGTGCGTTGCCTTGGTTCCTAAGCAGATATAATGTCTAGCTGGCGCCTAGGCCCGAGTGGGTGACTCGGTGCACTCGGAGCTGACGTGGCCGTCTCTATCTTGGCTCGCAGCATCCGGGTGTCATATCCTCGCCAGGCCACGTGCGCCCTAGGTGGTAGGGTGTGCCGAACCTGGCGCCCCTCTTAGGGTTGCTCTTTTGCAGGCCCTCATGATTTGCTTGGAAAACCGTCCTTCAATTTTTCCAGATTCTTTTAGAAAGTTCCTAAAGTGTAATTCACAAAAAATGCTTTTCTAGCAGTAATAGTAGGCTAGTCATCAAAACTAAAAATAATTCATTAAATAACAACAAAATATCCAATTAAGCTTCAAAATGAACCGTGTACAACATATCGATGATCACATACAACATGTGACACTACCTTTTTGGATGGCATACATCCTTATTGGCCCACATTTTCTGAAGACAATTACCAATACACAAGAGAACATTGACCTTTATCTAAATAATTACAAAAACTAGCGAGAAAGGATGATGTTGAGAAAGCTTTTGTTGTTCTCCAAGTTTGATTTGCAATTGTTCGAGGACCAACAAGATTAGGATACTCGCAATGCATTACATCTTAGAGTATATCATATGCAATGCAATTGCCTGGCGTCAAGACTTTTTAAATCCAAAACCTTGTAGTGGTAGATTAGGAGATTCCACCTTCTACGATCTGCGAAGCAAATCTCCGCCTTGGAGAAGAAAATGTTGATAAGAGTCTGTAGAAACTTCAAAGACCACGAAAGCAGGTCGAATTTATATGGATCCGCCTGAAACCTAAACCAACCGGATCCCTGAGGACCCGCCGGAGACACGACTCCACATGCCCTTCATCGGCGATAAACAGAACAATGTAACTGGAAAGAGCGAGAGAACATTATTGGGGCAAAGCCGTCGCCTCGTTGACCCAAACCAAACACGATGACTCCCTAAAAAAGCAAGAAAAAAGAATCACCCATGTTGTTGCATGCCAGGTCCGAGATTGATGTGGAGATTGCCGCCAGATCATGCGCCGACGCTCTCTTCTTTGATGACCTAGCTAGGTCAGGTCTTCGTTGAAGATCGCCGCACTGCAGCACCAACGTCGCCGTCGAACATTGCTTGCCGAAGACCGCAACTTGGCCACACATCTCGGTCGCTGACCCATAGCAGGCCTCCGCGATCAGCAGCCTCCTTGCTGCCGTCGCACAGGCTTTGCCCGGCGGCACACCCTGGCAGCGGCGAGAGGGGAAGGTGATGGAGTGGTGGCTAGGGTTTAGTCGCCCGCCTGGAGCCTCTCTTGCGAAAACTTTTCAAGCTTGCGTTTGTTTCGAGCCGTTTGCGAAATTGAGAAATTCTCAGGTGACTGAGAATTAGTAGTTCCGGCAACAAAAAATATCTGACTGATAATTAGAAATTCTCATGTCAGAGTCGCCGGCGAGAGCCAAACAAAGCGCCAACTGCAGAAGAAAACTGAAGAGACGCCGCGCTCATTAGAAGAACCTTTTGGCTTCGCCCCCTCCTCGTCGCTGGCGATTCGTATGCTAAGCATGAATGCGCCGGCCACACACAAAATTGATACACGTATGCGTCTCCTTAATCGCCGGACGCTGGTGCGATCGAGTAAATGCAGCAGCGGCCATCGTCGTGTATAAGAACCTCACGAGCGCAACACTAGTCCGGCGCGCTCCATCTCCCATTGCTGTAACCTGATATCCGCTCCATGTCCAACTCGCGCGCGTCCTCCCACGGTGCCAGCGGCGGCGTGGCGGTAACGCCGTCGATGTCCGCGTCGGCCATCGTCGCCAAGGGGGCGACCGGGTCGCACGTCCTCAAGATCGACGGCTACTCCCGCATGAAGGGACTCTACATTGGCAAATTCATTACGTCGAGGTCGTTCCAAGTCGGAGGCCATCGCTGGTGCCTGCGATACTACCCCAACAGTCGAGACTTCGTACGATACGCCGGCTGGATATCGATCGTACTCTGTCTTGATCCCAGCGAGGTCGGTGAAGTCACGGCAGAGTACAAGATCAGCTTGCTCGACAAAAAAGGCCGCCCAGTGCCACGCTTCGTCCGGGAAAGCAAAACCTTGACATTCTCCGGGAAGCAAGAGCCACATATCACCGATTCCTACCACCTCATCACTAAGGCAGAACTGGGGAGTCTACCTTACCTGAAGGATGATGCTTTCAGCGTGAGGTGCGATATCACCGTGGTGATGGGGATCGTCACGGAGGACCTTGTGGTTCCCGCCGTCGAGCGTGGTATCAAGAAAAAGACCTTCTAATAAGCGCCTGCTTGCTGCTCGGTCGCCCGACGAGTAGCCCACCTGCGTGCCCTCGCCAACGGTGGTAGCTTCCCACCATCATCTCGCGCTATCGTTGCTGTTTTGGTGGAGTATTAGAGCATCTCCGGCCATGCCTCCAACAGACCTTCTCCAGACGTTTTTGCCGCGCCGGTGCCGAAAAACCGGCCCAGTCGCGCCTCCAGAAGCCCGTTTTTCGCCGGCTCGGACCGAAACTGGTGCCGGCGGACCCAGGCCGAACCCGGCGCCCTAGGGGGCGCCTGGGGCACCGGCACAAGCGAAAAGGGCGCGTGGGTCCGTCCTGTCGGCGAGTCGAGCGCCTCTTCCCACCGTTTCTTCCCGCTTTTTCCCCACTTCTCTCCCATTCTCTCCCTTCCTCCCGCCAATCTCCCTCCCGCTCGCCTACCAGCCGGCCGCCATGCCACCGAAGAAGTACGTCGTCCCCCGCGCCGCGGCAACCGCGACCGGCTCCGTCGCCCAGCCGAAGCAGAGGAAGCCGAGGGCGCCGCCGTCCAAGCCACCGAGCATGTCAAACGCCGACTGGAGGGTGGAAGTTCAGCGGCGGGAGGCTGTCACCGCCGACTGGAGGAACAGGGCGATCGCCAAGAAGGCCCGTGACAACGCGGCGCGTGCGGTTGCGGCTTCGGAAGCCGAGGCCGAGGCGACTCACGTGGGGATGATGAATCCATCCGGCAGCCACGCCCAGTACGCGCCCTGGGGCCAGCAAGGCGTCGGGTCTCCGTCGCCGCAGCCATGGGGATCGCCCTTGCCGGGCTATGCCGACGGGGACGCGCACGGTGGGTTCAACCCCAACGTCACCTTCCCTCATGGACACCCGGCCCAGCGCACACCCTCGCCTGCCTTCGCCGGCGTGCAGTACCCTCCATACAACTACTCGCCGCCCGCCTACGCGTCCTCCCCGACGCCACCTTTCCGCCGTGGCACGCTTCCCTTCTCGCACCTCGGCGACACCGACGAGACCGAGGCCGACATGGAGAACATCATCGCGACCGGCTCGACCGCGGCTGCCGCGTCTCCCGGGTTCGTCACCCCGGACGACACGGTGGATCTCAGCGGCGTCATGGACGGTGAGCTCGGCTACGTCTAAGGCGAGGAGGAGTAGGAGGAGCAGGAGGAGGAGGAGGAGGAGGAGCAGGCGACTGTTCCGGCGAGGAGGCGCAAGAAGAAGAAGCGGGCGGCTAGGTCCGGCGAGCCGCGCATCAAGTGGGCATCCAAGGAGGAGGAATGCCTCGCCGAAGCATGGAAAATCGTCTGCCTCGACCCGACCACCGGCACGAACCAGAGCATCGAGACGTACTGGGAGCGCATCAAGGCCGAGTTCGACGAGCGCAAACTCGTCGACCCCTACTTTAAAGGCGTCTACATGCAGCGCGGGGCGAAGGCGATGGCGAACCATTGGGGGTGTATCCAGGGGGCGTGCAACAAATGGCATGGGATCGTCGAGGAGGTCGCGGCTCGCCCGGAGAGCGGCGCCAGCGTTGAGGATTAGGTATGGCACGCCGGTCTTCTGCCTCTCTTCGCCGTGTGCGCCCGCCAACTGTTTGTTCCTCCGCGCAATTGCTGCGCATGTTCGCCTTGTATCGGCAGGGCAACAACGACGCCGAGTTCAAGTACCTCCACGTTTACAAGCGCATTGACACGTACGAGAAGTGGGCGGAAGTCCGACGCACCCTCGACAAGGCCAAGAAGACATACAAGCCGGACGCGCCGACTCCGGGCGCGTCAGTGGGGCGGGCGGACGGCAACAAAGGGGCCAAGAAGGGGAAACACGCCGACGCGACTACCGCGCGAGTGCAGGAGTCCATCGAGCATTGCCTCGCCAACGCACAGGCCCGGGCCGTCCTGCGTGAAGAGAAAACCGCGGCGCGGTGGTCGTCGTTGATGACGAACAACGCTATCAAGCTCGACCTGCTCCGGACCAACGTCGCCGCGAAGAAGAGGAACACCGACCTGACTTTTCTGATGGGCGGGGCGGACATGCTCCAGAGCACCGACGAGAAGCTCAAGGCGTGATACATGGCGGAGCGCGGCCTCATCCTGAACCAGCTGCCGACGACGGCGACGCCAACTCCCGCGCCCACGCCCACGCCGACGCCAAGCCCGAGTGATGACGCCTCCACGACGCCCAACAGCACCGAAGCCGCGCCGACACTGCCCAGCACCGAAGCAGCTCCGACACTGCCGAGCCCGCGCACGCCGACTCCACCGACGCATGAGGCCGACCCCGCCGAGTGATGCGTTGCGCACGCGAACTTGTGGCACTCTATTTTTTGTACGCCAGACTACATCCGATCGCCGAACTGTGACTTGTGATCGCCGGACTTGTGACGTCTTTTGTGATGAGCGGGAACGACCAAGTTCGAATTTTCCGCATCCTGGGGGCGTGACTGGGAGCTAGGTCGCCCCCAGGGGCCGAGCTAGCGCCGGTTCGTCCCCAGGCCGCTCTTTTTAGGCGCCCTGGGGGGCCGAATGGCTGGAGATGCTCTTACTATAGTCTACTGCAGAGTCTTGTGTGCCAATGTTGTTCTGAACATGTGAACATCAAATGATTTGGATGCTGGATCTTGCCATGTTCTATGAGTACTCAACTACATTAGTCAATGGAATAAACAGATGAAAAAGTTTATTATTATAGTCGTTCAAATATTAGTTAAATTTAGTCTTGGTTGCTAAACTTGAAGACGGCACCAAAACTTGCCAGATTTTGTCCCTTGCTGGACTCCAAGGGGGTTTAATGAATGACATGACGGTGTTTTGGCACGACAGCAAACTCAATCAACACAAGAATTACATAGAAAAGATCAAGAAAAGTAACGGACAAGGGAAAGTTATTTAAAAATTATTAAGTGTTCAAAACCCCAAACCTATAGGAAAATTATTGAATATTTCAGATTTTTTGAAGTGGGAAATAGGAAAAAGAAGCAAGACATGCATGACAAATAATAACTATAACTATAATGTGTGCTCTGATTTTTTTTATAAGTTTTTCCATTTATATTAGTAACCTATTAAAGAACTAAAATTCTATGCATGACTTGCAAACTCATATGCAGGGGGTACTCCAATTTGAGGTAACAGATCTTTCTGTTTGTATATTAGACGATGCGCTCCCGACCCCTCCCGCGTCGCCCCCGCGAGGCGACGGGGAGGGCGACCAGATCCTTCGAGCGCCCCCTCCTCCTCCTCTTCCCCTGCTCCGCCGCCGCCAGAGGGCAGCCGGGCATAGCCCGGCCGGTGCCGACGGCGGCAGGGCGCTGGCGTCCTCTTGCTCGAGGGGGCTGCGCGGGCATGCTTCTTCGGGCCGGAGCGTCGCGCAGCGGTGGGCGTGACGGCGCGACGTTGTGCGGGTGTGGCGGCTCCGCGTTCTGGTGGCGCCGGCACGCTGGTGCAGCCTGCGTGGCGGGCACTGTCGACGGCGGGGCGTGCCCATGCTGCAACGGCCAGATCTGGCCGCCGGGCGGCGCGGGCTGTGGCGGCGTGGGCTGGAGGCCGTCGTCCTGCTGGCTGGCGGCAGCGGCGGCTGAAGGCGGCGGCGGATCCTGCTCAAGGTGCGGCCTTTGTGGCTGCGGTGGGCGGCGGATCTGACGCGGCGGCGGCGGTGCTGGTGGTTGCGGGCGAGCCGGGTTCCGGCCAGATCCGGCTGGATTTGTCGCCGGGGACCCGGCTGGTGGCGCAGGGCGGTGGCCGGAGCTCGTCCTGGTCGCGGATTCGGGAGGGGACGGCAGCGGTTGCCGACCTGCTCCTTGGATCTGGCACAGGGCCGTCGGCGGGGGGCTCGGAGCAGTCCCTCGGGGGCCCATGGCGGTGGTCTGGGTCGTTTCACGGCGGCGGCTGGACTTCTTCGGCGTCTGCCTGTCGGTGAGCGCCTTTGACGACCTTCGATTCCTCTCCCCGTCGTTCAGGCGCTACCTTCATCAAAGGGTTGGCCCTCTCCCAGCGGCGCCCATCGCTCGTCTCGCGCCCGGTGACAGGACCGAGCTCGTCTCGCGCCCGGCTGCAGGACCGAACTCGTCTCGCGCTCGGCAACAGGACCGAGCCCGTCTCGCGCCCGGCAGCAGGATCTGACTCGTCTCGCGCCCGGCAGCAGGACCGAGCTCGTCTCGCGCCCGGTAGCAGGACGGGTCGATGGTGGCCAGGTTTGGCCGGACTTCGGGTCTCGACGCTGGGGACTACTCAGGAGTGCGAAAGGCGGTTCCTTTCCATTCGTCTCTTTGGTTGGGGTAGCGGTGGGTGGCGGGTGAGGTGGCGTCAAGGTCATGGATTCTAGAGCGGCGACCCTGGTGGTGGTGTCGCGGTGCTCCTGGCAAAGCCCGTGACTTGGTGCTGCCTGGTGGCCATGGCCGTGTGGGCAGCGTGGTAGCCAGGGTGCGGCGTTCGGTGGCGGTGAATATTGGTCGGGGTGAAAACCTGTTCTATCTTCGGACTGACCGGCGACGGCGAAGCTCGTTCCGCGTCGCCGTGACTCTCGCTGCCCGGCGTGTTGCTCTGGGGGAAACTCTGATCCTTGGGTCGGGCGGTGGCGGCGCTTCGGTGTCGTAACCTTCCTGTTGGCACCGCCTTGGAGCCCACGGAGCGTCGTATGTAGCTTCTTCTCTTCGCGGTGGCGTGTTCACGGTTGAGGCCCCGGTGGCTCTTGTAGTGCTAGGGGTGGTGTTGCTGCGCTTAGCGCGTATGTATATCCTGCCTTGGGTGTGTGCGTGTGTGTTGGTGGCGTGTGTTGTACTGAGTTGTTGGTGATCTGTGCTTTATATATAAAACGGGGCGAAAGCCTTTTTCGGTATATTAGACGATGCCGTTTGCCTTTTTGTTTGAAAATGAGGTTTATCCCCTTGGTCTCTTTATCATTGTGATGCATACATCCATCGTTATTGAGGTTGATGCAAGACAACAAGGCCAAGGTCATCAACAAGCATACCACATAGCATAGTAAACTATGACATAATGATTAAAAGATGTGAACTAAACACATATAACTACGTTTACTTATTTCACAACAACACCTTTAAGAAGGGATACCCGCCCTCACGTTAAGGATTTTTCTGCATGGTAATCAAGGCCTTCCCTTGCCGCGCCATGACGATCGTCGACTCTGAATCGTCATGCACAAAATCCTTCCCATGGTGCAGACTTGATCGTCACCCCAAAATTTACTCTAATGACAGCAGATAAAAAAGAATACGTCATTATAATAGACAGTTGATTAGGGATAAGAAGGGATGATCTCTTCCTGGTCAAGCAAAGGCAAGCAAGCCAGCACAATAGACCATCAACTCAAACACAAACCACCTTCTCCTTCTGGTCGGAGCTACAGGAGCACACAGCACAATGCTCACCCAAACAAAGAAGGTGATCACTCTATTCCTTTTCTTCAGATTGAAATGTTCTACAATATGGATAATCAAATTCTCCTTTAACATATTGCTGAATCATTCTATGACCATGAGTTTTCTATCATGACCATGATGAACTACTACATAGAACTCTCGTGGCTAATTCAATAACATATTACTGCAGTACTAATAGGTGAAGAAACACTGAACAATATGCCAAAAAACATGGCGCTTGAAGGTGAATTTCAGTTAAAAGTCCAGTTGAGACCTCTTCTTGCCGCCGCCGCTGGTTCTTGGCTGTTGGTTATAGCAGATGTTTCTGCCCTGGGTGTGTGTTCATCCGGAAATCAAGATCCACCGAGACAGAGAAGCGGAGTGGAGGGACGATTAGAGGCCACCGGTCCTGTAAACCCTAGCACGTGGAGGATCCAGGGAGAGGAAGGAGGGGAGTCACCGCCGCAGGGCAAGGGGAGGGGTCGACCTCGAGCTGCACATCGCCGGAAGGGGGCGGGAGAAGGGTTTCGTCCGGTGGTCAGGGAACAATCTTTCGACGAAGGCCCATGTTCAGGCCCGGTAGCACTGGAAATGTGCTCTCTCAAGCCTTGGACGCTGGGGTAGTCCCACCTCGGAACATTACAAGCACTACGACCAGTTTATATATATATGAAGAAAGTATAATTTTCCCTCTCAAATCCTCCTTAATGGATCAATAAACCCCTCAACTTCAAAACCGGATTATTTTCCCCCTAAACTTTGCAAAACCGTATAAATCTCACCCTAGGTGGTTTTGGAGAGAATTGAAAGTGGTTTTGCTTCTATTTTCTCTCTTCTTACTTTTCACGTGGGTAGTACGTACGCACCAGATGTCGGAGGCCACGCGGTTCATGCCTTGCCGCGAGTTGACTCCCTTGACGAAGACGAGCACTTCGCCACTCGGCGCTCGACCTCCTCGCCGTCCTGGGCGTCCCTGCCGCCTGAAATGATGATGACCGGGCGCCGGCTGGCTGGTCGGATCGACTGATTAATCTCATGTCATGATCTGAGTTTGGCATCGGTGGTAGTACGTAGTATGTTTCTTCTTCTTTGATAGACTAGTAATAGGATGGTTCGAGGACCGGATTAACTGGTTGGCAACGGAAATCACTGTAAAGAACTTACACGGTGCGTCATTGTGTATGAAATTTTGGTTTGGTCAATAGATGCGCCCTTCTGCCATGTGGAATCGAGGCCTGTGCATACGGCGCCGCTGACATTTTCAAGGGCCTTGTACGCCAGGGACACATGTCGTCGGTCTATCCATACCGGTCATGCATCCGCGCCGGCAATAAGCAGTTTGCCGGCCCAGCTGCACGCGCGCCGGCGACACGCCTGTCGCGCGCTCATTGCCGGCCGTGGCCATCACCATGTCTCTCGCAGCAGTCCTCTGCTTCAGCCGCCTCGACCCCGCGGGGCTGCTCGTCGCGGCCGCGCGCTGCAGCTCGTCCCGCCACGTCGGCTGTACGCCCGCCTCTTCGCCGTCCGCGGACTACTGCGTCCGCCACGCCGGCGGCCGGCCGAAATTCACGATCTTTGCTGCCAGAGACTGAGGTCGTGCTTCTCCCGGACTGGCAGGTGCTCGTACTGCACTGCCCCAGGGCTGCCGCAGAAAACGCCGACGGATATCGTCGGTGTGCGCGCGCTCGGGAAGCTGCCGGCGTTTGGGCGCCGCTCGTACTCCTGCACGCAGGCAGAGGCGGGTCCGCGCGCCGTGGCTCGTGATCTCCTCCCCGACCTCGTAGTTGAAGGTTAGTACTGCCACCGTGGCGGCCGGTCATCGGAGATTATGAGGTGGAGCGGACAGCCGACAAGAAGCGTCACGAGACGGCCTAGGCTAAGGCGGCCGCCAAGCTCTTCGAGCTTGACCCAGACGGGAGGCCGCGCATGGTGGAGGGCCGCGTGGAGCAAATGGACGACCTCGCGGGCACCGCGTCATGCGGCCTGGGGCTCACCGGCCAGACCCCGCCGAAGAGGAGGATGATTGATGGGGGAAACTCATCGGAGTTGACTTTTATATGTCCAGTTAGCATCAATAACTCAAAACCACCTTAAATCATGTCCAATACCACCTTGGGGCTTGATTGATCCGGTATAACAGATTTGAGGGGGTGATTAATCCGGCTTTGGAATTGAGGGGGGATTTGAACCAATTATAGAGATTTGAGGGGGAAAACTATACTTTCTTCTATATATATCGAAGCTTCGCAGAGTGCTCGCCGAGTTCGGTGGCGCGAACTTGTAACCCAGATGATGAGGGGGCAATTGACAGTCATTGCTGGCCCGGTCGTGTCGGCCCACAGCCCAATTACATGTGGGGAGCAGGCTTCTGGGCCCGGTCGTGTCGGCCCCTAGCCCAATTACAAGTGGGGAGAAGCTGACTGCATTTTTTATATTTTATATTTCTTTTTTTCTGATTCCTGTTTATTTATATTTTTTTATACTTACTCTGCTCAGATTTCTGTAATACATTCTTTATTTATAAATCTTATATGATTCGTGTATATATTCATGTCTAAATATTATATTTTTATACTTACTCTGCCCGGACGAGACGGACACCGACCGGCTTAAATAGCCGCGCAGGCGCATGGCGGCAAGCTTCTTGTTGTTGTGTAGGTCTATCAATTCTTGTTGCGTAAGTCAGATAAGTTGACACTCGACTGCATTTCATTAACTGATGATTGTTCGTCGAGTGTCAGGTTTGTCTCATTCATGTACGTTGATATCCCTACTACAGTAACAGTAGATTTTTTATTTTGTTTATCGTTTTTTTTTGACAAATTGTGATTCATAAAAAGCAGTACATACATGAATGTTTCCCTTGTGAAGGAGATAGACCCTGACTATAAATCTTTTATGTAACATAGAAGATTCATACTAACTCGTCACGCGGCGAGGTGGGACTAATATAGGTGTGAAAACCTAAGTATGAGCAATTTTCGGTGTGTTTTGACAGCTCAGCCGACCCAAGACGGATGGGATGATCGTCATGCATGGCGCTGCATGTAGTAGATGTTTTAAAAATAGGGTATATGGTTATAAATGATAAATTTTGAGGCCCGTCCGGTTTTGAGGGCCCAAATTTGTAACTTGCGGCTGTAGATGCTCTTAATGTGCTTGCTTTGAATCTATTTTGTTCTGTCTCCTGGTTCAATCACACACATTCAGGTCGATCACTCACTGGTCATGTGCCATGTGGATCATCACCTCCTTCAATGGCATCCGGGTTGTATTCGGCTTCGGCGGTCCTCTTGTAGGAATACCAGTTGGCGATGGGCAGGTAGATAGCAAAGTTGACAACGCTGAGCACGGTCATTAGCCAGAAGAAGTAGTCGAGGTGGCCGACGTTGAGGTTCTTGTCCGGGATCCACCCTTGCTTTCCACCCGTCGTCGTCACCTTCTTCACCACCGTCACCAGCAGCGTGCTCACGTAGCTCCCCAGTGCTACCGCCGTCAGCGATAGCGCCATGCACATGCTCCTCATGGCGTCCGGCGCCTGGTCGTAGAAGAAATCCAGCTGCCCCACGAAGACGAACACCTCGGCGGCGCCGACGATGAAGTACTGCGGCACCTGCCAGAAGATGGAGATGGGCACGATGTCCTCCTCCCCGTACAGCCCGAGCCGCGCGACCGTGCGGAGGCGGAAAAGCTCGAGCACGCCGGCGGCGACCATGGAGAAGATCGAGACGACGAGGCCGACACCCATGCGCTGGAGCTGCGTGAAGCCGCGGGGGTGGCCGGTGACGGAGCGGACGGCCGGGACGAGGAGGCGGTCGTACACGGGCACCCAGAAGATGACGCTGAGGGTGTCGAAGGTAGAGAGCGAGGCAGAGGGGATGGAGAAGTGGGCGCCCATGCGCTTGTCGAGGGTGTTTCCCTGGAACACGAACACGGTGTTCATCTGCCCGTACACCGCCGCGAAGACGATGCCGCTCGCCCAGATGGGCAGCAGCCGCACCACGCTCTTGAGCTCCTCCACCTGCGTCACCGTGCACAGCCTCCACGCCGATGGCGCCGTCGCAGTCCTGTCCGCCGGCGTCTCCACGGCCGCCTTGTCGAGGAACCTGAACTGCTCGGTGTGCTCCAGCTTGCGGCTCCCCTCGATGCCGGACTCCCTCTCCGTCGTCTCGTACAGCGCCGACCCGTCGACGGGGACGCTCAGCTTGCGCGTGGCCGCGACGAGCACCTGCGCGATGCGGGTGAGCGGGCTGCCGCCGGGGCGCTGGTGGCGGTAGAGCGGCGTGCCGACGAAGAAGCTGCCGACGGCGATGGCCATGACGACGGCGGGGATGCCGAAGCCCCAGCCCCAGCCGTAGCGCACCTGCACATTCACCAGCACGGACGACGCCACCAGCGCGCCGATGTTGATGGACAAGTAGAACCAGTTGAAGAAGGAGCTCTTGCTCCGCCGCTCGCTCTCGTCGTGCTCGTCGAACTGGTCAGCTCCGAACGAGGACACGCAGGGCTTGATCCCGCCCGTGCCCAGAGCGACGAGGTACAGACCGACGAACACCGCCGCCGTCTGCCCCGCCGTCGGGTTACACACCCCCTTGGCCGCGCACGTCGGCACCAGCCCTTTCACCGACGCCGCAACCGTCAGGAGGCCCAGACCGATGACGTAGATGATCACGAAGGAGGCGATGGTCCAGAAGCGGCCGAGGTAGGCGTCGGCGAGGAAGGCGCCGATGAGGGGGGCGGCATAGCAGGTTCCCGTCCAGTTGCTGACGGTGTTGGCGGCGTCGCTCTTGTTCATGCCCATGTTGTCCAGCATGAAGTTGCTCAGGTTGGCGCTCATGCCGTAGTACGCCAGCCGCTCGCAGCATTCGTTAGCTGCAATTCATCGATCAATGCCATGGCTGGCTCAAAGAGCAGGGCAACAATGGAGTCGTCGTTTGTATGCACGTACCGAGGATGTAGGGGCAGGCGCGCCAGTTGCCGGTGTTGCTCTTGACGGCCTGGTTGCCCTTGATGTCCACGGTGCCATCTTGGGTGTAGATCGTGTCTGCACCAACCTCCCCCATTGCCACCTGCTATTTTTTGCTGCTCAGACCTCAGAAGAGCAACTTTTGTAATGGGCAAGACAAACAAGATGGTTTGAAATTTTGAATGGCATCGAAGGTTTATATATCCAGATCAAATGAGAAATTACAAAAGAAATGAAATCAGCCAGGCTAAAACTCTTCGCAAGCTGACAATCGAAATTTGTTGGAATTAACCACGACTGTGTGTCCGGCTCGATCGTACCAGTAACAGTCACCGAGTAGCTAGCTTTTATCGATCGGCCGGCGGAAACTCTCACGCGAAAGGCACATGTAGAGAGGATTTTCTAGGGGAGCCAGTTTTTACTGGATATGCGTCTGCCGCATGATGACGCTAGGAGATTCATGTTATATTCGGCCAGTCAACAGAATCCATACGCTACTTTTATTTTATTTATTTTTGGCATGGATCCATACGCTGTATATGCAAAGCAAATCAATGTAGACAAAGTTTGTCCGACTGTACACATGCAGTAATACAATACGGTAGAATAGTGATGGGCCTGATGGACGGGAACTTGGTGCTATGAGGTACCCGCGCACCCTATATGCGCCAAAAAGTTTAGTAATTAAATAAATTCAAAAAATTCCAAATCTTTTTGGAATCAAATATGATCAGGTATTGTACTTCTATAAAAAGTTTGGGCATGAAATGGTTCATATTGACTTCAGGGCAAAAAGGTAAATTTATGGCGACAATATAGCGTGTATAGTGCTTGTATATAGCGTTTTTTGGCGAATCTTCGATCCAGGATACAAAGGAAGTCATTCTCTGACGAATATTTTTGTACGATTATAATATTTGATCATGTTTGATATCAAAAGAAAATTCAGAATTTTTTCAACTTTTTTGAATTACTTGTCTTTGCATATAGGGTGCGCTGGTACCCAGGTTCTCCTTCATATTTTCTGGGCCTGATACCTTTTTATCAAATTTTTTGTGTCACCGCATTCTATTTGACTTATTTTTTGATAAAGAGTGAATTTTATTGACTCAAAATGAAGCATCAAGTGGATACAAACACAATGAGCACACACCTGGCCTCTGCACAGTTAGGATACATACAACCAACACTAAGACACAAACACAAAAGCATGTCGATAAAGAGCAAAGTCATATAAGACAAAAGCTATGCTGAAGCGGGAAAAAACAAAAATCCCAAAGTGATCAAAATAGCGACCGACAAACTATAGCAACGACCATATCTACACCAATCATCTCTTGACGCCATAAGGACAACGATGTTCTTCAACAGCGATGCCTTCAAGAAGGAAACAACACTCAAGCATCATTGTCACCGGATCCAACCACCATAGGTCAGATTGAACATTTCACCCTGAATAACAAGTCCAAGCATATCCGCGAAACGCCTTCAGCAAGCTAACATCGTAAAAACATCGCCATTGCCAGTATAAGTATATCCAACACATTTCAAACCTAGGGTTTTCACCGCGGAGCTCGAGACCGGGTACTGAAGAAGCATCACCAATCAAAGTCAACCATGTGATGTCGCCACCACTTTTTCATGATCCCAACAGCTACATGTGGTCGGATAAAAATCGTCACCTCCACTGCACAACCATACCCTTTGCGTCAAATCGCGTCTATAGATTGTAACTCGAGCTGAAGGTAGATGGAGCGAGAGCCGCCAAAACTCACAAAGGAGTCGAATATCATAGCAGCTTCATGCCGCGCCCATGCTCCAAAGCCTGTGATGCAACGGTGATGACGGCGCCAAGATGGGCCATTTCATACATCGCCATCCCACTACAATGCGGCACCTCTTCAACCGGTCGCTGGTTGTTGTTGTTGGCTGCTGCTGCTGCCGTCGACTAAACCACTAGCCCACCTCAAGCCATTGCCAATCTCACGTAGCATGTACGGACCGCCATGGTAGACGACCCCCACCACGAGATTGCTTCGTGGCCTGGTGATACGTCTCCAACGTAATTATAATATATAAAGTATTCATGCTATATTTACTTGAGTTCTACATGGTTTTGGTGCACTTTTATATTATTTTTATTGACTAACATATTAACCTAGTGTCCAGTGCTAGTTCCTATTTTTTGCCTATTTCTTTGTTTCACAGAAAAACCATACCAAACGAAGTCCAAACGCGATAAAAAATTACTGTGATTTTTTATAGCAGGAAAGAGTCCTAGGAAGCTTCGGGGGTGAGCCAAAAGGTGCCTAGGGGGGCCACAAGCTCAACGGGTGCCCCCATGACGAGGACATCTTCATCATCCTCGCTGCCTCCATGACGAGGAGGGAGTAGTTCACGCCCAGGGCTGAGGGTATGTACCAGTAGCTATATGTTTGATTTCTCTCTCTCCCTCTCTCTCTCTCTCTCGTGATCCTGTTACGAAACAATCTTGATGTACCATGAGCTTTGTTAATATGGTTGGATCATATTAGAGGTGGGTCACACCACCTCTAGGGATAATATGCCCAACCACACCCGAGATGTGGTCGGCCAGGATGGTCGGCTAGGCATCAACTGCAAGGTTAAAGAGGAGGGGAGAAATAGGATCCTTGCCTCACCATGCGTGAGGACCTAAAATAGGGCCCACCTCCCCATTAACGGTGATGGTGGTGCTACCACTCCTGACCAACTGCATGATCCATCAGCACAAACAATCATCGAACCCCCTCTGCTCAAGCGATAAGCAGAGAAAGGACCAGCCCAAGAAATCGTAGGCCTTCTGAAAGTCTAGCTTCAAGAACACGTCCTTCTTGCGTTGAACCTTAACATGATGAGTGATTTCATGAAGAGCCACAATCCCATCGTGAATAGGACACCCCTTGAGAATAAGCAAAACGGTAAGGGTGTGAGAGGTGTTTAGCCACTGAGGCAAACTGCAAAACATAGACCTTGGAGAAGATCCGATGTAGGACATTGATCGCCGTAATTAGCCTAAAGTGATGGATATTGGCCGCCCTGACTCATTTCGGGATCAAGGTAGCCACACCGAAGTTCAAACAAGACATGTCCAATGTTTTAGTGTAGAATTCATGGAACATTGGTATAATCACCGGCTTAAGATGCTCCCAGAACTTCCGGAAGGAGACTGGGAGGCCATCGATAACCGGCGCCGAACTAGCTTCATCTCTACAATCGCTCGACCCACCCCCTCCAGCAAGAATGGGAGGGTAAGTTCCGCATTTTCATGGTCTCAAACCATGGCCTCTAATGGTCATCAGCCCATAGCAAACGAAATCCCTGACTGGGTTCCGCCGTGAAGAGCTCCTTATAGAAGGAGTAAATGTGGGCGGAGATATCCCTCGCCTTCTCCAAGAGGACCGCCCCCTCCCAAAGGCACATGATGTAGCATTTTCGATGCTGCTCATTTGCAATGGCATGAAAGTAGGTGTGTTGGCATCTCCCAGCAACAACCAACTCTAGCGGCTCTATTGCTGGCGCAAAAGCTTATCACCCTTGAAGAACTCCATAGGGGAGGCGTCAAGATCGTATCGGTAAAGCCACTCCTCAATGGTAGGACCTGATTTGCCCGCGATCATGTCAAGCGTCCGAATCTGATGCAGGAGAACACCCCTATGAGCCTGAAGCTCAGCCCCACGATTTGTCCCCACCCCTACATGAATTGGCATGCTATATTGGGTTCGAGATGCTCTTATGGACAATTTTTTCATGCGATTTTGGGTTGGAGATGCTCTTACGGGGAAAAAATTATGGATTAAATCCCATAGTCAGACATGACATGCACTGATTAGAATAGGGAGTCTAGGGTGCAGTACATATGTGTAGCAATTTTTTAGAAGAAAAAGGAGTTAATACCACAATTGGTACATAAACTTGTAGGGGTGGAAATAGATTCATACAAGGACTAAACCCCCCCCCACAAAAGTGCCCTTCCAACTAGTATGCGGATTCATTTTTGGCCCAAAATGTTGTGGACACGACATTTGGCATGCCACGTTGGATTTCGGCACACGCCAGTCGGGTCATGCTAATTTTGCAGAAAGCCCCTACGTTTTTTATGTTGCGCTCCATTCCCCTATCTAAATCTCTAGGCCTCACGCGCTCCATTCCCCATCTCAAAATCACTAGCCCGGCTGCTGCCAGCTCCACCCATTCCACCACCCTCATCGCCGCCAATTCTCGCCATCGCTTTCTCCGCCGCCCTCACCATCATAGCCTCTAGGAACTCCTGTGAGACAGATCCTAACAGCTGCAGTAGCTGGGGGAAAGCCTCGTACACGTACGGGAGCGGCATGGCCGACGAACCCACTCTCACGCTCCGGCGAGGCATTGGGTGGTGCTGGAGAGGCTGGGAGAGGAGTGGGTGCTGCTGGAGTGGCGAGAGGAGCTGTCCTCTTTACCTGCAATAGGAAGCGCGGGAGGAAGAAGTGTGGGAAGTGAGAAGCGCGGGAAGGATTCAGAGGTGGCAGACGACGCAACGTACAGAATAAAAGGCACGTGGGTGCTTTTTGTTTGATATCCTTGCATAGACTACTGATCAAAGGGACTTGTCCACCCGCAGTAGGTTTTGGGATCGGACCCCAGCACCACCAATTTGTTCTTTTTTTTACTTTTTGTCAACACAAATTTTGTATAACTTTCTGTGAACACAGTTATAGCATGCAGAAAAACTAAAATTTAACAAATACAGTACAATTTGAGTACTTTCTGTGAACACAATTAATGTAGCATTCAAAGGCATGTGGGTGGTTTTGAGTATAGTTTCAGTGCTTTCTAACAAATTTAACAACAAACACAGTACGATTTGATCAGGAGGTTTTGATTACTTTCTGTGAGCACAATTCAGTGCATTTGAATAGAAATTATGTAGCATTCAAGTTACCTAACAAATATAGAATTCAACTAGTGCAGCATTTCAATTTTGAGAACTTTCTGTCGAAAATAAATGTGACATAGATAGATCCATAAATACATAAATGATGCACCATGGGAAGTTCATTACATATAAAAGGTCTTCTCAGAAAAATGGTAGCATGAAGTTCAGACATGAACTTCTACATTTTTGCATGAAGTTCATGTTGTAAATCGTTGCATGGAAACCAAAAAAAATTCTATGCACACGCAATGATCTATCCATGGAGATGCATAGCAACGAGGGGGAGAGTGTGTCTACATACCCTCGTAGACCGTAAGCGGAAGCGTTTGTCAACGCGGTTGATGTAGTCGAACTTCTTCGCGCTTCAACTGTTCAAGTACTGAACGCGCAACACCTCCGCGTTCTGCACACATTCAGCTCGATGACGTCCGTCGCCTTCTTGATCCAGCAAGACGTCGAGGTAGTAGATGAGTTCCGTCAGTACAACAGCATGGTGATGGTGATGGTGAAGTGATCCTCGCAAGGCTTCACCTAAGCACTACGAAAATATGACTGGGGTGTAAACGGTGGAGGGGGGCGCCGCACACGGCTAGGCAATTGTCTGGGGTGTGCTAGGGTGCCCCCAACATATATATAGGTGGGAGGGAGAGGGGAGGCTGCCAGGAGGCGCCCAAGTAGGCCGAATCCTACTTGGGTTCTCCCCTTGGCCGGCGCCCTGCCATATTTGCCGGATGGGGAAGGAAAGAGGAGGGAGGAGGGAAGGAAGGGGGATCCGAATCCCCCTTTCCTTTCCCTTCCCCTCTTTCCTTCTCCTCCTGGTTCGACCCATATGGGGGGTGCACCAGCCCCTTGTGGCTGGTGCATTTCCCCTCTTGGCCCATAAGGCCCATATCCTTTGCCAGGGGTGCCCGGAACCCCTTCCGGTGACCCGATATGTACCCGGTACCCTCCGGAACACTTCCGGTGTCCGAATACTATCGTCCTATATATATCAATCTTTACCTCTCAACCATTTCAAGACTCCTTGTCATGTCCGTGATCTCATCCGGGACTCCGAACAACATTCGGTCACCAAATCACATAACTCATATAATACTATATCGTCATCGAACGTTAAGCGTGCGGACTCTACGGGTTCGAGAACTATGTAGACATGACCGAGACACCTCTCCGGTCAATAACCAATAGCGAAACCTGGATGCCCATATTTGCTCCTACATATTCTACGAAGATCTTTATCGGTCGAACCGTTATGACAACATACGTAATTCCCTTTGTCCATCGGTATGTTACTTGCCCGAGATTCGATCATCGGTGTCTTCATACCTAGTTCAATCTCGTTACCGGCAAGTCTCTTTACTCGTTCCATAATACATCACCTCATGACTAACTCCTTAGTCGTTTGCTTGCAAGCTTATGATGTGTATTACCGAGAGCCCAGAAATACCTCTTCGATACTCGGAGTGACAAATCCTAATCTCAATCTATGCCAACTCAAAAAAAAAACCTTCGGAGATACCTGTAGAGCATCTTTATAATCACCAAGTTACGTTGTGAAGTTTGATAGCACACAAGGCATTCCTCAGGTATTCGGGAGTTGAATAATCTCATAGTCGAAGGAATATGTATTTGACATGAAGAAAGCAATAGCAATAAAACTGAATGATCATAATGCTAAGCTAACGGATGGGTCTTGTCCATCGCATCATTCTCCTAATGATGTGATCCCGTTATCAAATGACAACTCATGTCCATGGTTAGGAAACCTTAACCATCTTTGATCAACGAGCTAGTCAAGTAGAGGCTCACTAGGGACACGATGTTTGTTTATGTATTCACACATGTATTTAGGTTTCCGATCAATACAATTCTGGCATGAATAATAAACCTTTATCATGAATAAAGAAATATAAAATAACAACTTTATTATTGCCTCTAGGGCATATTTCCTTCAGTCTCCCACTTGCACTAGAGTCAATAATCTAGATTACATTGTAATGAATCTAACACCCATGGAGTCTTGGTGCTGATCATGTTTTGCTCGTGGAAGAGGCTTAGTCAACGGGTCTGCTACATTCGGATCCGTATGTATTTTGCAAATTTCTATGTCTCCCTCCTTGACTTGATCACGGATGGAGTTGAAGCGTCTCTTGATGTGTTTGGTTCTTTTGTGAAATCTGGATTCCTTCGCCAAGGCAATTCCTCCAGTATTGTCACAAAAGATTTTCGTTGGACCCGATGCACTAGGTATTACACCTAGATCGGATATGAACTCCTTCATCTAGACTCCTTCATTTGCTGCTTCCGAAGCAACTATGTACTCCGCTTCACACGTAGATCCCGCCACAATGCTCTGCTTGGAACTGCACCAACTGATAGCTCCACCATTCAATACAAATATGTATCTGGTTTGTGACTTAGAGTCATCCGGATCAGTGTCAAAGGTAGCATCGACGTAACCATTTACGACGAGCTCTTTGTCACCTCCACAAACGAGAAACATATCCTTGGTCCTTTTCAGGTACTTCAGGATGTTCTTGACTGCTGTCCAGTGATCCACTCCTGGATTACTTTGGTACCTCCCTGCCAGACTTATGGCAAGGCACACATCAGGTCTGGTACACAGCATAGCATACATGATAGAACCTATGGCTGAGGCATAGGGAATGACTTTCATTTTCTCTCTATCTTCTGCAGTGGTCGAGCTTTGAGTCTGACACAACTTCACAACTTGCAACATAGGCAAGAACCCTTTTTTGACTGATCCATTTTGAACTTCTTCAAACTTTGTCAAGGTATGTGCTTTGTGAAAGTCCTACTAAGCGTCTTGATCTATCTTTGTAGATCTTGATGCCCAATATATAAGCAGCTTCACCAAGGTCTTTCATTGAAAAACTCTTATTCAAGTATCCTTTTATGCTATCCAGAAATTCTACATCATTTCCAATTAACAGTATGTCATCCACATATAATATTAGAAATGCTACAGAACTCCCACTCACTTTCTTGAAAATACAGGCTTCTCCGAAAGTCTGTATAAAACCATATGCTTTGATCACCTCATCAAAGCGTATATTCCAACTCCGAGATGCTTGCACCAGTCCATAGATGGATCGATGGAGCTTGCATAATTTGTTAGCACCTTTAGGATAGAAAAAACCTTCTGGTTGCATCATATACAACTCTTCTTTAAGAAATCCATTAAGGAGTGCAGTTTTGTCGTCCATTTGCCAGATTTCATAATCATAAAATGCGGCAAATGCTAACATGATTCGGACAGACTTAAGCATCGCTACGGGTGAGAAAGTCTCATCGTAGTCAACTCCTTGAACTTGTCAAAAACCTTTCGCGACAAGTCGAGCTTTGTAGATAGTAACATTGCCATCAGTGTCAGTCTTCTTCTTGAAGATCCATTTATTCTCTATGGCTTGCCAATCATCGGACAAGTCCACCAATGTCCACACTTTGTTCTCATACATGGATCCTATCTCAGATTTCATGGCCTCAAGCCAGCTGCCGGAATCTGGGCTCATCATTGCTTCTTCACAGTTCGTAGGTTCGTCATGGTCTAGTAACATGACTTCCAGAACAGGATTACCATACCACTCTGGTGCGGAACGTGCTCTGTTCGACCTACGAGGTCCAGTAGTAACTTGATCTGAAGTTTCATGATCATCATCATTAGCTTCCTCTCTAGTTGGTGTAGGCATCACGGGAACGGATTTCTCTGATGTGCTACTTTCCAAATTGAGAAAAGGTACAATTACCTCATCAAGTTCTACTTTCCTTCCACTCACTTCTTTCGAGAGAAACTCCTTCTCTAGAAAGGATCCATTCTTGGCAACAAAGATCTTGCCTTCAAATCTGTGGTAGAAGGTGTATCCAGTTGTTTCCTTAGGGTATCCTATGAAGACACACTTCACCGCCCACAACTCTTTGTGTTCTACTCGTGCATATCATCTAGGCATAGACCTGGCTCTGACACCAATGTTGGGAATCATTGCATGGAAAAAAATCTACGCACATGAAATGATCTATCCATGGAGATGCATAGCAACGAGGGGGAGAGTGTGTCTCCGTACCCTCGTAGACCGAAGCTGAAGCGTTTCTCAACGCGGTTGATGTAGTCGAACTTCTTTGCGCTTCAACCGATCAAGTACCGAACGCACGACACCTCCGCATTCTGCACACGTTCAGCTCGGTGACGTCCCTCACCTTCTTGATCCAGCAAGACGTCGAGGTAGTAGATGAGTTCCGTCAGCACGATGGCATGGTGACGGTGATGGTGAAGTGATCCTCGCATGGCTTTGCCTAAGCACTACGAAAATATGACCGGGGGTGTAAACGGTGGAGGGGGGCGCCACACACGGCTAGGCAAATTGTCTGGGGTGTGCTAGGGCGCCCCCCACATATATATAGGTGGGAGGGAGAGGGGAGGCTGCCAGGAGGCGCCCAAGTAGGCCTAATCCTACTTGGGGTCTTCCCTTGGCCGGCGTTCCCCTGCCATATTTGTCAGAGGGGGAAGGAAAGACGAGGGAGGAGGGAAGGAAGGGGGAGGCTAAATCCCCCCATTCCTTTCCCTTCCCCTCTTTCCTTCTCCTCCTGGTTCAGCCCATATGGGGGGTGCACCAGCCCCTTGTGGCTGGTGTGTTTCCCCTCTTGGCCCATAAGGCCCATATCTTTTGCCGGGGGTGCCCAGAACCCCTTCCGGTGACCCGATATGTACCCGGTACCCTCCGGAACACTTCCGTTGTCCGAATACTATCGTCCTATATAGCAATCTTTACCTCTCAACCATTTTGAGACTCCTCATAATGTCCGTGATCTCATCCGGGACTCCGAACAACATTCAGTCACGAAATCACATAACTCATATAATACTATATCGTCATCGAATGTTAAGCGTGCGGACCCTACGGGTTCGAGAACTATGTAGACATGACTGAGAAACCTCTTCGGTCAATAACCAATAGCAGAACCTGGATGCCCATATTGGCTCCTACATATTCTACGAAGAACTTTATCGGTCAAACCATTATGACAACATACGTAATTCCCTTTGTCCATCCGTATGTTACTTGCCCGATATTCGATCGTCGGTATCTTCATACCTAGTTCAATCTCGTTACCGGCAAGTCTCTTTACTCATTCCGTAATACATCACCTCGTGACTAACTCCTTAGTCGTTTGCTTGCAAGCTTATGATGTGTATTACCGAGAGGGCCCATAGATACCTCTCCGATACTCGTAGTGACAAATCCTAATCTCGACCTATGCCAACTCAACAAACACCTTCAGAGATACCTGTAGAGCATCTTTATAATCACCCAGTTATGTTGTGATGTTTGATAGCACATAAGGCATTCCTCCGGTATCCGGGAGTTGCATAATCTCATAGTCGAAGGAATATGTATTTGACATGAAGAAAGCAATAGCAATAAAACTGAACGATCATAATGCTAAGCTAGCGGATGGGTCTTGTCCATCACATCATTCTCCTAATGATGTGATCCCGTTATCAAATGACAACTCATGTCCATGGTTAGGAAACCTTAACCATCTTTGATCAACGAGCTAGTCAAGAGAGGCTCACTAGGGACACAGTGTTTGTTTATGTATTCACACATGTATTTAGGTTTCCGATCAATACAATTCTAGCATGAATAATAAACCTTTATCATGAATAAGGAAATATAAATTAACAACTTTATTATTGCCTCTAGGGCATATTTCCTTCAGTTCATTGATGAACTAAATCAGACATCTAACATTCACACCCTCCAGATGCATTATGAGAAACTGGAATTTCTTCAGTTAAATTCAGACCAGGGATTGGCTCCCTTGCTCCATCATCACCAAACATGAGCATGTATGCTGCATAGGAGCTAGGTTCCCTCCTGACTCCTCTCCCAGGTCCTCCTCTCCCAGCTTCTCCTCCTATCACAGATCCTCCTCTCCCAGCAATGCTAGATGTTCTTCTTTTCGTCCTTCCTCTTTCTCCATTTGCACTTGTCTTTGACTCATCTGGATGCGGTTCTGTTGCAGCTCTTGACTTGCCTCTTCCTCTCCCCCTGTTGGTTGTTGTAGTTGTGGTCATTCTTAGAGGGATGGAATCCCTAGCTTGCACTACAGAAGCAGACTCTTCTGGAAGTGGCCCAGGTGGATTCCAACTGCTAACATATGCCCTCTCCTATGCAAATTCACAAAAAAGACAAACATACACTAAATGAGAAAAAAGGCAGGCATGTACAAAGTTAACTGAAAAATGGGACCTTCGTCAGTTTTTAAATTACCGCCTGGCCCATGGTGTACACCATACTGTTCCTGTCATTCATTGGATCAAGCCTAGCATCAAGTCTAGTTGGCAAAATGTCCTTCACTCACAAAAGAATTCAGTTAAGTTATGATGGCACTACAATGCTTAACTAAAATAACCAAATTAACTAAACTTAAATGCAGTTAACTGAATTAACCTGCAGAATTGAAGGATCTTTAGTTTTTTCATCATCTTCTAGTTGGGCTTCATGTTGTTCCCTCATAAACTTGGGATGGCCTTTCTTGTTGTGGTCAGCACTGCCACACACTGAACAATGCATCGTCACTCCTTTTTTGTTGATGTAAATAGTTCCATCTTTCTTGTTCTTCTCTTTTGGTGTCTTCTTTCTATTCTTAGGTGGCCTGCCCATTTTCTTTGTGAGGACTGTAGGGTGAATGGCAATGCCATTCATCTTTTCCTAGCTTTTCCTGTCCCTCATAGGAATGATGTCGTGCCCATATGCCTTAAGATAATTCTCTATGCTATAGCACTTATGAACCAATGTTTCAGGGTCTATCCTATTAGCTTTGCAGCAGGCAATCACATGATTGCAAGGAATGCCACTCAACTGAAATCTTTTGCAATCACATGTTCTATAGATGGAATATCCAAAATGTATGTGTTCTTCCCTGATTCAACACCATAGATACCAAGTCCTGAATGTGTTGGATAGCAATTACCTGAGAACTCAATATTCTTGTCTAGTTTCTTCCTAATCTTGGGGCAGATCAGTCCAGGCCACTTTTTTGAAGCCTCTTTGTACTTTTTGTCGTGCCTCACGGTAATTTTATGTGTCATGCACTCTAGCATTGAAATAACACATAATTCTCTTGCATCCAAGATGTACCTGCAAGGAGACATAGTAAAGTTTAGTAAAAATTCAATAAAGTTCAGCACTAAGGATGGCAATTTTACCCATGGGTACAGGTACCCGCAGATACCGTACCCGCATGGGTAGGGTATTGTTGGAAATATGCCCTAGAGGCAATAATAAATGGTTATTATTATATTTATTTGTTCATGATAATTGTCTATTATTCATGCTATAATTGTATTGTCCGGAAATCGTAATACATGTGTGAATACATAGACCACAACGTGTCCCTAGTAAGCCTCTAGTTGACTAGCTCGTTGATCAACTGATAGTCATGGTTTCCTGACTATGGACATTGGATGTCATTGATAACGGGATCACATCATTAGGAGAATGATGTGATGGACAAGACCCAATCCTAAGCATAGCATAAAAGATCGTGTAGTTTCGTTTGCTAGAGCTTTTCCAATGTCAAGTATCTTTTCCTTAGACCATGAGATCGTGCAACTCCCGGATACCGTAGGAGTGCTTTGGGTGTGCCAAACGTCACAACGTAACTGGGTGACTATAAAGGTGCACTACGGGTATCTCCGAAAGTGTCTGTTGGGTTGGCACGGATCGAGACTGGGATTTGTCACTCCGTGTGACGGAGAGGTATCTCTGGGCCCACTCAGTAATGCATCATCATAATGAGCTCAATGTGACTAAGGCGTTAGTCACGGGATCATGCATTGCGGTACGAGTAAAGAGACTTGCCGGTAACGAGATTGAACAAGGTATTGGGATACCGACGATCGAATCTCGGGCAAGTAACATACCGTTTGACAAAGGGAATTGCATACGGATTGATTGAATCCTCGACACCGTGGTTCATCCGATGAGATCATCGTGGAACATGTGGGAGCCAACATGGGTATCCAGATCCCGCTGTTGGTTATTGACCGGAGAGGCGTCTCGGTCATGTCTGCATGTCTCCCGAACCCGTAGGGTCTACACACTTAAGGTCCGGTGACGCTAGGGTTGTAGAGATATATGTATGCGGAAACCCGAAAGTTGTTCGGAGTCCCGGATGAGATCCCGGACGTCACGAGAGGTTCCAGAATGGTCCGGAGGTGAAGAATTGTATATAGGAAGTCCAGTTTCGGCCACCGGGAAAGTTTCGGGGGTTACCGGTATTGTACCGGGACCACCGGAAGGGTCCCGGAGGTCCACCGGGTGGGGCCACCTATCCCGGAGGGCCCCGTGGGCTGAAAGTGGAAGGGAACCAGCCCTTAGTGGGCTGGGGCGCCCCCCTTGGGCCTCCCCCATGCGCCTAGGGTTGGGAACCCTGGGGGGGAGCTTTCCCCTTGCCTTGGGGGGCAAGGCACCCCCTTCCCCCACTTGGCCGCCGCCCCCCTTGGAGATCTGATCTCCCAAGGGTTGGCGCCCCCCAGGGGTCCTATAAATAGTGGGGGGAGGGAGGGCAGCAAGCTACAGCCTTGGGCGCCTCCCTCCTCCCCTGCAACACCTCTCTCTCTCTCTCTCTCTCTCTCTCTCTCTCTCTCGTAGAAGCTTGGCGAAGCCCTGCCGGAGACCCGCTACATCCACCACCACGTCGTCGTGCTGCTGGATCTCCATCAACCTCTCCTCCCCCCTTGCTGGATCAAGAAGGAGGAGACGTCGCTGCACCGTACGTGTGTTGAACGCGGAGGTGCCGTCCGTTCGGCACTCGGTCATCGGTGATTTGGATCACGGCGAGTACGACTCCGTCATCCACGTTCATTGGAACGCTTCCGCTCGCGATCTACAAGGGTATGTAGATGCACTCCTTTCCCCTCGTTGCTAGTAGACTCCATAGATGCATCTTGGTGAACGTAGGAAAATTTTAAATTATGCTACGATTCCCAACAGTGGCATCATGAGCCAGGTCTATGCGTAGTTACTATGCACGAGTAGAACACAAAGCAGTTGTGGGCGTTGAGTTTGCCAATTCTTCTTGCCGCTACTAGTCTTTTCTTGTTTCGGCGGCATTGTAGGATGAAGCGGCCCGGACCGACCTTACACGTACACTTACGTGAGACAGGTTCCACCAACTGACATGCACAAGTTGCATAAGGTGGCTAGCGGGTGTCTGTCTCTCCTACTTTAGTTGGAACGGATTCGATGAAAAGGGTCCTTATGAAGGGTAAATAGAAATTGGCAAATCACGTTGTGGTCATACGTAGGTAAGAAACGTTCTTGCTAGAAACCTACAAACCACGTAAGAACTTGCAACAACAATTAGAGGACGTCTAACTTGTTTTTGCAACAAGTGCTATGTGATGTGATATGGCCAGAAGATGTGATGAATGATATATGTGATGTATGAGATTGATCATATTCTTGTAATAGGAATCACGACTTGCATGTCGATGAGTATGACAACCGGCAGGAGCCATAGGAGTTGTCTTTATTATTTTGCATGACCTGCGTGTCATTGAATAACGCCATGTAAATTACTTTACTTTGTTGCTAAACGCGTTAGCCATAGAAGTAGAAGTAATCGTTGGCGTGACGACTTCATGAAGACACAATGATGGAGATCATGATGATGGAGATCATGGTGTCATGCCGGTGACGAAGATGATCATGGTGCCCCGAAGATGGAGATCAAAGGAGCATGATGATATTGGCCATATCATGTCACTATTTGATTGCATGTGATGTTTATCATGTTTTTGCATCTTATTTGCTTAGAACGACGGTAGTAAGTAAGATGATCCCTTATAATAATTTCAAGAAAGTGTTCACCCTAACTGTGCACCGTTGCGAAGGTTCGTTGTTTCGAAGCACCACGTGATGATCGGGTGTGATAGATTCTAACGTTCGAATACAACGGGTGTTGACGAGCCTAGCATGTACAGACATGGCCTCGGAACACACGCAATACACTTAGGTTGACTTGACGAGCCTAGCATGTACAGACATGGCCTCGGAACACGGAGGACCGAAAGGTCGAGCATGAGTCGTATAGAAGATATGATCAACATGGAGATGTTCACCGATCTTGACTAGTCCGTCTCACGTGATGATCGGACACGACCTAGTTAAACTCGGATCATGTTTCACTTAGATGACTAGAGGGATGTCTATCTGAGTGGGAGTTCATAATCAGATGAACTTCATTATCATGAACATAGTCAAATAGGTATTTGCAAATTATGTCATAGCTTGCGCTTTAGTTCTACTGGTTAAGATATGTTCCTAGAGAAAATTTAGTTGAAAGTTGGTAGTAGCAATTATGCGGACTGGGTCCGTAAACTGAGGATTGTCCTCATTGCTGCACAGAAGGCTTATGTCCTTAATGCACCGCTCGGTGTGCTGAACCTCAGCGTCGTCTGTAGATGTTACGAAACATCTGACATACACGTTTTGATGACTACGTGATAGTTCAGTGCGGTTTAGAATTGTGGCACCAAAGAAGTTTTTGAAACGTCGCAGAACATGTGAGATGTTCCGAAGACTGATATTGGGATTTCAGACTAGTGCCCACGTCAAGAGGTATGAGACCTCTGACAAGTTTCTTAAGCCTGCAAACTAAGGGAGAAAAGCTCAATCGTTGAGCGTGTGCTCAGATTGCCTGAGTGCCACAATCGCTTGAATCGAGTGGGAGTTAATCTCCCAGATGAGATAGTGATAGTTCTCCATAGTCACTGCCACCAAGCTAGTAGAGCTTCGTGATGAACTATAACATATCAAGGATAATTATGATGATCCTTGAGCTATTCGCGATGTTTGACACCGCGAGAGTAGAAATCAAGAAGGAGCATCAATTGTTGATGGTTAGTAAAACCACTAGTTTAAGAAGGGCAAGGGCAAAAGGGATACTTCATGAAACAGCAAGTCGTTTGCTGCTCTAGTGAAGAATCCCAAGGTTGAACCCAAACCCGAGACTAAGTGCTTCTGTAATGAGAGGAACGGTCACTGAAGCAGTACTACCCTAGATACTTGGTAGATGAGAAGGCAGGCAAGGTCGACAGAAGTATATTGGATATACGTTATATGAATGTGTACTTTACTAGTACTCCTAGCAGCACCAGGGTATTAGATACTGGTTCGGTTGCTAAGTGTTAGTAACTCGAAATAAAAGCTGCGGGATAAATGGAGACTAGCTAAAGGTGAGATGACGATATGTGTTGGAAGTGTTTCCAAGGTTGATGTGATCAAGCATCGCATGCTCCCTCTACCATCGAGATTTGGTGTTTGCGTTGAACATGATTGGATTATGTTTACCGCAAAACGGTTATTCATTTAAGGAGAATAATGGTTACTCTGTTTATTTGAATAATACCTTCAATGGTCTTGCACCTAAAATGAATCTCGATCGTAGTGATACACATGTTCATGCCAAAAAGATATAAGATAGTAATGATAGTACCACATACTTGTGGCACTGCCACTTGAGTCATATTGGTGTAGAACACATGA
Source organism: Aegilops tauschii subsp. strangulata (assembly GCF_002575655.3). Lineage (NCBI taxonomy): Eukaryota > Viridiplantae > Streptophyta > Magnoliopsida > Poales > Poaceae > Aegilops > Aegilops tauschii. The sequence goes on from NC_053036.3 coordinate 530,007,173, forward strand.
AGAAGCTCCATGTAGGTGGATCTTTGGACTCACTCATTTTTTTGAAAAGATTGAGACATGCGAACCATGTCTATTGGTATATATGCATGAAGAAACTCCATACAGATGGATCGTTTGGACTCACTTGATTATGAATCACTTGAGACATGCAAATCATACCACATGGGCAAAATGACTGAAAGTCCTCGTTTTCAGTGAGATGGAACAAGAGAGCAACTTATTGGAAGTAATACATTTTGATGTACGCAGTCCAATGAGTGCTGAGGCATGCAGTGGATATCGTTATGTTCTTACTTCACATATGATTTGAGTAGATGCTGAGTGTATTTACTTGATGAAACACTAGTCTGAATTATTGAAAGGTTCAAGTAATTTCAGAGTGAAGTTGAAGGTCGTCGTGACAAGAGGATAAAATGTCTGTGATATGATCATAGAGATGAGTATCTGAGATACGAGTTTGGCACACAATTGAGACATTGTGGAAGATGTTTCACAATTAATACCGCCTGGAACACCATAGTGTGATGGTGTGTCCGAACATCATAACTGCACCCTATTGGATATGGTGCATACCATGATGTTTCTTATCAAATTACCACTATCGTTTATGGGTTAGGCATTAGAGACAACCGCATTCACTTTAAAAGGGGCACCACACAATTCCGTTGAGACGACACCGTTTATAGAAACCTAAGTTGTCGTTTCTTAAAAGTTTGGGGCTGCGATGCTTATGTGAAAAAGTTTCAGGCTGATAAGCTCGAACCCAAAGCGGATAAATGCATCTTCATAGAATACCCAAAAACAGTTGGGTATACCTCCTATTTCAGATCTGGAAGCAAAAGTAATTGCTTCTAGAAACGAGTCCTTTCTCGAGGAAAAGTTTCTCTCGAAAGAATTGAGTGGGAGGATGGTGGAGACTTGATAAGGTTATTGAACCGTCGCTTCAACTAGTGTGTAGCAGGGCACAGGAAGTTGTTCCTGTGGCACCTACACCAATTGAAGTGGAAGCCTATGATAGTGATCATGAAACTTCAGATCAAGTCACTACCAAACCTCGTAGGACGACGAGGATGCGCACTACTTCAGAGTAATGCGTGATCCTGTCTTGGAAGTCATGTTGCTAGACAACAATGAACCTACGAGCTATGGAGAAGCGATGGTGGGCCCATATTCTGACGAATGGCTCGAGGCCATGAAATCCAAGATAGAATCCATGTATCAGAACAAAGCATGGACTTTGGTGAACTTGCCCGATGATCGGCAAGCCATTGAGATAAATGAATCTTTAAGAAGAAGACGGACATGGACGGTAATGTTACCGTCTATGAAGCTCGACTTGTGGCAAAGAGTATTTTCACAAGTTCAAGGAGTTAACTACGATGAGTTTCTCTCATCCGTAGCGATGCTTAGGTCCGTCGGAATCATGTTAGCATTAGCTACATTTATGAAATCTGGCAGATGGATGTCAAAACAAGTTTCCTTACCAGTTTTCGTAAGGAAAGGTTGTATGTGATACAATCAGAAAGGTTTTGTCGATCCTAAGGATGCTAAAAGGTATGCTAGCTCCAGCGATCCTTCCATGGATCAGAGCAAGCATCTCAGAGTCAGAATATACGCTTTGATGGGGTGATCAAAGTTTTTGGGTTTATACAAAGTTTGTTAGAAACTTGTATTTACAATAAAGTGAGTGGGAGCGCTACAACATTTCTGATAAGTATATGTGAATGACATATTGTTGATCCGAAATGATGTAAAATTTCTGGAAAGCATAAAGGGTTGTTTGAAAGGAGTTTTTCAAAGGAAGACCTGGATAAAGCTACTTACATATTGGGCATCAAGATCCATAGAGATAGATCAAGACGCCTGATGATACTTTCAAAAGACAGCACACCTTGACATGATTTTGAAAGAGTTCAAAATAGATCAGCAAAGAAGGAGTTCTTGGCTGTGTTACAAGGTGTGAGTATTGAGTGAGACTCAAGACCTGACCACAGCAGAAGATAGAGAAAGGACGAAGGTCGTCCCCTATGCTTTAGACGTAGGCTCTATAGTATGCTATGTTGTGTACCGCACATGTAGTGTGCCTTGCCATGAGTTGGTCAAGAGGGTACAATGGTGATCCGGGAAAGGATCTCATGACAGCGGTCGAACTTATCCTTAGTACCTAGTGGATTAAGGAATTTTCTCGATTATGGAGGTGGAAAGGAGTTCGTCGTAAAGGGTTACGTCGATGCGAACTTTGACACTAATCCGGATGACTCTGAGTAGTAAACCGGATTCATATAGTAGAGCAATTATTTGAAATGGCTCCAAATAGCGCGTGGTAGCATCCACAAGATGACATAGATATTCGTAAAGCACACGGTTCTGAAAGGTTCAGACCCGTTGACTAATAACCTCTCTCACAAGCATAACATGACCAAACCAGAACACATTGAGTGATAATCACATAGTGATGTGAACTAGAATGATGACTCTAGTAAACTCTTTAGATGTTGGTCACATGGTGATGTGACCAGTGATGTTAATCACATGGTGATGTGAACTAGATTATTGACTCTAGTGCAAGTGGGAGACTGTTGGAAATATGCCCTAGAGGCAATAATAAATGGTTATTATTATATTTCTTTGTTCATGATAATTGTCTATTATTCATGCTATAATTGTATTGTCCGGAAATAGTAATACATGTGTGAATACATAGACCACAACGTGTCCCTAGTAAGCCTCTAGTTGACTAGCTCGTTGATCAACTGATACTCATGGTTTCCTGACTATGGACATTGGATGTCATTGATAACGGGATCACATCATTAGGAGAATGATGTGATGGACAAGACCCAATCCTAAGCATAGCATAAAAGATCGTGTAGTTTCGTTTGCTAGAGCTTTTCCAATGTCAAGTATCTTTTCCTTAGACCATGAGATCGTGCAACTCCCGGATACCGTAGGAGTGCTTTGGGTGTGCCAAACGTCACAACGTAACTGGGTGACTATAAAGGTGCACTACGGGTATCTCCGAAAGTGTCTGTTGGGTTGGCACGGATCGAGACTGGGATTTGTCACTCCGTGTGACGGAGAGGTATCTCTAGGCCCACTCGGTAATGCATCATCATAATGAGCTCAATGTGACTAAGGCGTTAGTCACGGGATCATGCATTGCGGTACGAGTAAAGAGACTTGCCGGTAACGAGATTGAACAAGGTATTGGGATACCGACGATCGAATCTCGGGCAAGTAACATACCGTTTGACAAAGGGAATTGCATACGGATTGATTGAATCCTCGACACCGTGGTTCATCCGATGAGATCATCGTGGAACATGTGGGAGCCAACATGGGTATCCAGATCCCGCTGTTGGTTATTGACCGGAGAGGCGTCTCGGTCATGTCTGCATGTCTCCCGAACCCGTAGGGTCTACACACTTAAGGTCCGGTGAAGCTAGGGTTGTAGAGATATATGTATGCGGAAACCCGAAAGTTGTTAGGAGTCCCGGATGAGATCCCAGACGTCACGAGAGGTTCCGGAATGGTCCGGAGGTGAAGAATTATATATAGGAAGTCCAGTTTCGGCCACCGGGAAAGTTTCGGGGGTTACCGGTATTGTACCGGGACCACCGGAAGGGTCCCGGAGGTCCACCGGGTGGGGCCACCTATCCCGGAGGGCCCCGTGGGCTGAAAGTGGAAGGGAACCAGCCCTTAGTGGGCTGGGGCGCCCCCCTTGGGCCTCCCCCCATGCGCCTAGGGTTGGGAACCCTAGGGGGGGAGCTTTCCCCTTGCCTTGGGGGGCAAGGCACCCCCTTCCCCCACTTGGCCGCCGCCCCCCTTGGAGATCTGATCTCCCAAGGGCTGGCGCCCCCCTAGGGGTCCTATAAATAGTGGGGGGAGGGAGGGCAGCAAGCTACAGCCTTGGGCGCCTCCCTCCTCCCCTGCAACACCTCTCTCTCTCTCTCTCGCAGAAGCTTGGCGAAGCCCTGCCGGAGACCCGCTACATCCACCACCACGCCGTCGTGCTGCTGGATCTCCATCAACCTCTCCTTCCCCCTTGCTGGATCAAGAAGGAGGAGACGTCGCTGCACTGTACGTGTGTTGAACGCGGAGGTGCCGTCCGTTCGGCACTCGGTCATCGGTGATTTGGATCACGGCGAGTACGACTCCGTCATCCACGTTCATTGGAACGCTTCCGCTCGCGATCTACAAGGGTATGTAGATGCACTCCTTTCCCCTCGTTGCTAGTAGACTCCATAGATGCATCTTGGTGAACGTAGGAAAATTTTAAATTATGCTACGATTCCCAACAGGTATATGGGCACAAATTTTGACCCATGGGTAGTACCCATACCCTACCCATTAAATCATGGGTATGGCATGGGTATAGCCCTGTACCCATGGATATACCCATACCCGACCCGCTTATACTACATGTTATTTGGTGAAGTGTGTCGTGAGCTTGTGAACCTATGTTAAAGTTGTTACCCAGTGTCAATTTGAATTGAGATACTTGTCATGTCTCATCGATCTACTATTGAGTTTGAGATAAATGTGTTTTTCAAATGTGCTAACGATGAATGTAAAATTATGAAGAACTTGTGTACTATTTGATCTACCCGTTGGACACCCAATGGGTATGGGTATGTGTTGGGGATATAACTATTGGGTATAACCCGCCCAGGAGGGGCCGGGTCATACCACTGGCGACTTAAAGATGAAGATGGCGGGTTATGAAGCAAGCCTGTTGAAGGCCCAAGACCCAGAGGCGACTTGAGGCCCAAGAGGATGAACCGCCATATGTTTAACTTGTATTGTAGGCAAGCTTAGTTAGTCACCGAGTGAGACACGTTGTGTATGAGCCGGCCGGGACTCTGCAAGCCGTCGGGCACCAACCTATGTATATAAAGGGGTGACCCGGCAGCGGGTTAAGACAAGACACAACAAGTCGAGAACTAGGTCAAGTGTATTCGCTCCCTGGTAATCGAAACCCCAGCAATACAACCTAAAGCAGGAGTAGGTTTTTACCTCGTTGAGAGGGGTCGAACCTGGGTAAACTCTCTGTGTACTTTGTCCCGTTTAACCCCTTCAAGCTAACCTAGTTGCGATGACTCCACACCTAAGTCCTTTTGCTCGGGCATTTGCCATGTTAAGTCCACTACAGTTGGCACCCACCATGGGGTGATGTCTGCTAGGACTACGTCAGTATTTCCCCACAGAGGAAGGGATGATGCCGCACAGCAGCGGTAGGTATTTCCCTCAGTGATAAAACCAAGTTTGTCGAACCAGTAGGAGAACCAAGCAGCACAACGTAAACAACACCTGCACACAAATAACAACCACTCTCAACCCGACGTGTTAAAGGGGTTGTCAATCCCTTTCGGGTAACGACGCCTGAAATTGGCACGAGGACAGGAGAAAGTTGTAATAGATTGATAGATCAAACGCCAAATAAAATAAATAATAATAAAATGCAGTAAGGTATTTTTGTATTTTTGGTTTAGTAGAACTGGAAATAAAAGCAAAGGAAACGTAGGTCGCAAAGCCAAATAATATGAGAACCCCGTAGGTTTCACTAGTGGCTTCTCTCGAGAAAAATAGCAAACGGTGGGTGAACAAATTACTGTTGGGCAATTGATAGAACTTCAAATAATCATGACGATATCTAGGCAATGATCATTATATAGGCATCACATCCAAGATTAGTAGATCGACTCCTGCCTGCATCTACTACTATTACTCCACACATCGTCCGCTATCTAGCATGCATCTACTGTATTAAGTTCATGGAGAAACGGAGTAATGCAATAAGAATGATGACATGATGTAGACAAGATCTATCTATGTAGAGATAGACCCCATCGTTTTATCCTTTGTAGCAACGATACATACGTGTCGGTTCCCCTTCTGTCAGTGGGATCAAGTAACGTAAGATCAAACCCACTACAAAGCACCTCTTCCCATTGTAAGATAAATAGATCAAGTTGGCTAAACAAAACCCAAATATTGGAAAAGAAATACGAGGCTATAAGCAATCATACATATAAGAGATCAAAGAAACTCAAATAACTTTCATGGATATAAAAAGATAGATCTGATCATAAACTCAAAGTTCATCGGATCCCAACAAACACACAGCAAAAAGAGTTACATCATATGGATCTCCAAGAGACCATTGTATTGAGAATTCAGCGAGAGAGAGAAAGCCATCTAGCTACTAACTACGGACTCGAAGGTCTACAAAGAGCTACTCACGCATCATCAGAGAGGCACCAATGGAAGTGGTGAACCCCTCCGTGATGGTGTCTAGATTGGATCTGGTGGTTCTGGACTCTAGGGCAGATGGAATTGACTTTCGTCGACTCCCCTAGGATTTCTGGAATATTGGGGTATTTATAGAGCAAGGAGGTGGTCCGGGGGGCACCCGAGGTGGGCACAACCCACCAAGGCGCGCCTGGGCCTCCTGGCGCGCCCTGGTGGGTTGTGCTCTCCTCGGAGCACCCCCAGGCGCAACCTTGGTCCATTAGGTGTCTTCTGGTCCAAAAAAATTCTCCGTGAAGTTTCGTTGCATCTGGACTCCGTTTGGTATTGATTTCATGCGATGTAAAAAACATGCAGAAAACAACAACTGGTACTTGGCACTATGTCAATAGGTTAGTACCAAAAAATTATATAAAATGACTATAAAATGATTATAAAACATACAAGATTGATAATATAACATCATGGAACAATACAAAATTATAGATACGTTGGAGACGTATCAGCATCCCCAAGCTTAACTCCTACTCGTCCTCGAGTAGGTAAGTGATAAAAACAGAATTTTTGATGTGGAATGCCGCCTAACATGTCATATCATATTATTTTCTTTATAGCATGGACATTTGGACTTTTATGTGATTCAAAGCAATAGTCTAGTTTTGACATGATAATTTAAATACTCAAGCATATTAACAAGCAACCATGTCTTTCAAAATATCAACGCTAAAATAAGTTATCCCTAGCCCATCATGCTCAATCATTGATCCATTAATGAAACACACTCGCATATTAACTACACGCAATACTCAAGTAGGATCATAATACCTACTAGTTGGTGCTTTTTATAAGAGAAGATGGAGACTCAAATTCAAAATAAAAATTGCATAAAGTAAAAGAAAGGCCCTTCGCAGAGGGAAGTAGGGATTTGTAGAGGTGCCAGAGCTCAAAGCACAAAACTTAGAGATAAAAACATTTTGGGAGGTGTGTCTTTCCCACCAACGAACGACGAGTTCCCAACACTTTCCAGGCTAGATATATCATAGGCGGTTCCCAAACAGAAAATAAAGTTTATTCCTTTTTTCACCATACTTTCACTTTCCATGGCTAACCGTATCCACGGGTGCTTTCCATACCAACACTTTCCAAGGAATTTATTATTTGACAACATAAAGTAAATTCATTTTTCATTTCGGGACTGGGAATCCCTCATACCTTTGCCTTACTCTCATGTAATGACAAGTGAATAAACACTCATCGTGAGAATAACACATCTAGCATGGAAAATATTAGCCACCCCTCACCGCTCCGCGAGTAGTGCGAACAAACAAAAGAGAAGTTTATTTTGAAAATTAGAGATGACACATACAAATTTGCTTAGAATGGCAAATGAATACCGCATATAGGCAGATATAGTGGACTCATGTGGCAAAACCGGTTTAAAGGTTTTTGGATGCACAAGTAGAGATCATACTTAGTGCAAAATGAAGGCTAGCAAAAGATTGAGAAGCGACCAACCAAGAAACAAATAATCTCTTAAGCGAGCATTAACCATAATTAACACCGAATAATGCGCCACAAGTAGGATATAATTTCATTGCATAATTATTGACTTTCGTGCTTGCATAGTGATACGTCTCCAACGTATCTATAATTTTTGATTGTTCCATGCTATTATATTATCCATCTTGGATGTTTTATGGGCTTTACTATGCACTTTTATATTACTTTTGGGACTAACCTATTGACCCAGAGCCCAGTGCCAGTTCCTGTTTTTTCCCTTGTTTCAGTGTTTCGAAGAAAAGGAATATCAAACGGAGTCGAAATGGAATGAAACCTTCTGGAGAAGTTATTTTTGGAAGGAAAGCAACCCGGGAGACTTGGAGTCCACGTCAAGAAAGCAACGAGGAAGGCACGAGGCAGGGGGGCGCGCCCACCCCCTAGGCGCGCCCTCCACCCTCGTGGGACCCTCGTGGCACCCCTGACGTACTTCTTCCGCCTATATATATCCATATACCCTAAAACAATCGGGGAACATAATAGATCGGGAGTTCCGCCGCCGCAAGCCTCTGTAGCCACCAAAACCCAATCGGGACCCTGTTCCGGGACCCTGCCGGAGGAGGGAACCCTCACCGGTGGCCATCTTCATCATCCCGGCGCTCTCCATGACGAGGAGGGAGTAGTTCACCCTCAGAGCTGAGGTTATGTACCAGTAGCTATGTGTTTGATCTCTCTCTCGTGTTCTTGATTTGGCACGATCTTGATGTATCGCGAGCTTTGCTATTATAGTTGGATCTTATGTTGCTTCTCCCCCTCTACTCTCTTGTAATGGATTGAGTTTTCCCTTTGAAGTAATCTTATCGGATTGAGTCTTTAATGATTTGAGAACACTTGATGTATGTCTTGCCATGCATATCTGTGGTGACAATGGGATATCACGTGATTCACTTGATGTATGTTTTGGTGATCAACTTGCGGGTTCCACCCATGAACCTATGCATAGGGGTTGGCACATGTTTTCGTCGTGATTCTGCGGTAGAAACTTTGGGGCACTCTTTGAAGTTCTATGTGTTGGTTGAATAGATGAATCTGAGATTGTGTGATGCATATCGTATAATCATACCCACGGATACTTGAGGTGACATTGGAGTATCTACGTGACATTAGGGTTTTGGTTGATTTGTATCTTAAGGTGTTATTCTAGTAAGAACTCTAGGGCTGTTTGTGACACTTATAGGAATAGCCCAACGGATTGATTGGAAAGAATAACTTTGAGGTGGTTTCGTACCCTACCATAATCTCTTCGTTTGTTCTCCGCTATTAGTGACTTTGGAGTGACTCTTTGTTGCATGATGAGGGATAGTTATATGATCCAATTATGTTATTATTGTTGAGAGAACTTGCACTAGTGAAAGTATGAACCCTAGGCCTTGTTTCCTAGCATTGCAATACCGTTTACGCTCACTTTTACCACTTGTTACCTTGCTGTTTTTATATTTTCAGATTACAAAAACCTATATCTACCATCCATATTGGACTTGTATCACCATCTCTTCGCCGAACTAGTGCACCTATACAATTTACCATTGTATTGGGTGTGTTGGGGACACAAGAGACTCTTTGTTATTTGGTTGCAGGGTTGTTTGAGAGAGACCATCTTCATCCTACGCCTCCCACGGATTGATAAACCTTAGGTCATCCACTTGAGGGAAATTTGCTACTGTCCTACAAACCTCTGCACTTGGAGGCCCAACAACGTCTACAAGAAGAAGGTTGCGTAGTATGCATCAAGCAGTTTCTGGCGCCGTTGCCGGGGAGGTGAGTGCTTGAAGGTATATCTTTAGATCTTGCAATCGAATCTTTTTGTTTCTTGTTTTAGCACTAGTTTAGTTTATAAAAGAAAATTACAAAAAAATGGGAATTGAGTTTGCCTCATATGCTTCATCTTTTTAATATCTTTCGTGAGTATGATGGAAAAGAAAATTGTGCCAAAGTGTTAGAAGAAGAATGCATTAAAATGTTTGGCACTAAATCTTTGAATGATGAGTATGATTGCAATGTTGTTAGTATGAATTCCTTGAATATCCATAGTACTAATGATGATTGCACTAGTTATGATGAAAATGTCTCCTATAAACATGTCAATTTTTGTGGAGTGCATTGGGTTTGCAAGTACACACCAAATAGGGAAGATAGATATTGCAAGAGGCATAAGCATTTAGAAACTAAATGGTTGCAAGAAAGGCTAGATGTTTGTGCTGAAAATTTAAATTTTCTTAGCCGTACTTGTGAACTTTGCAATGAACATGATCATTTCAGTACCCAATGCAAATTGTTTCATGATCGTATCGTGTCCAAAAATTGTGATGACTTGATTTCCCTTGCACATTATAATGAACTTAGTTTGCTTATGGGTTACGAAGAAATGAAACGTATAACTAAGGATATTCCAGAATTTGCCCTTGATAGAGTTCTTCATTTTGATCTAGAGGAAATTTATATGTATTGTGCGGTGAATTGCATTGAAAATCCTTATATTGCCAATTACATAAAGAAAAGAAAACAAATAGAAGATGAAGAGAATGCTAACGAAAGGGAAGAGACTTCCCAATATTCTCCTATTATTTCTTATGATGAATCAGGTAACGAGGAAGAGCCTTCTATTCAACCAATCTCATTAATAAGGAGCTCCAAAAAGAGGATTGAACCCACACATGAGGTGAAGAAGAAGAAAAGAAAAAGGAAGAGAGGTAAAAAGATATCTCTCCCAAATAATGTTGCTCCTATTATTGTTGTGCCTCATGAAAATGAATCAAAAATAATTGTGGAAGATGATGCACTTGATGATGATCTCTTTATGCCTATTGCTTGTTGTGATGATTATGATTGGGAAGATAATACTTCTTATGATCTTGAAAATCTTTTTGGCAATTGCTTGGAATATGACAATTGCTATACTATTGGTGCTATCCATACTATTAATGATGAGAGTGATTATGCTTATGATATGAAAAGGCCCAAGCTTGGGGAAGCTATGTTTGATGAGAATGACATGTTTGAGAATATATTTGCTGCAATTAATGTTTGTCCCAAGCTTGGGGATGCTATGTCTAATGAATATGATATTTTTAGCCTCCCAAGTTTTGATATGCAAAGTTGTTATGATGATAGCATGCCTTCTACCTATGATGATTATATTGATGAAAGTGGGTTTGGAAGAGTGTCAACTTTAGGAAGTAATGATCCCACTATTTTGGAGGATGTTGAATCTTATAATATTTATGAAAGTGGAGTTGGAGAGGTCATGACTTTATTTAGTGACGAGTCCACTATTTCGGAAGAGGTTTCAATTGATTATGATGAGAACAAAGTTGCTACTTATGATGATTATTGTGATGAAACTTATGCTATAAAGAGTAGTGATGATTATATTTATAAAACTTGTCATGATTATGAGTACCCTTTCTCTGAACATTACTCTTTTAATGTGGAAACAATTTATAGTATTCAAGTCTCTTATGATACTCCCACTATTCCGAATGAGAATTTTGCTTATGTGGAGAGTAATAAAATTTCTATGCTAGTAGATCATGAAAAGAATGCTTTAGGTGCTGGTTATATTGTTGAATTCATTCATGATGCTACTGGAAATTATTATGAGGGAGGAACATATGCTTGTAGGAATTGCAATAATATCAGGTTTCCTCTCTATGTGCTTAAAATCTTGAAGTTATGCTTGTTTTACCTTCCTATGCAAGTTGATTATTGTTCCCATAAGTTGTTTGCTCACAAAATCCCTATGCATAGGAAGTGGGTTAGACTTAAATGTGCTAGTCATATTATTCATGATGCTCTCTTTATGTTTCAATTCTTATCTTTTATATGAGCATCATTGAAATCATCATGCCTAGCTAGGGGCGTTAAATGATAGCGCTTGTTGGGAGGCAACCCAATTTTATTTTAGTTCTTTGCTTTTTGGTTATGTTTAGGAATAAATAATCCATCTAGCTTCTGTTTAGATGTGGTTTTGTGTTTTAATTAGTGTTTGTGCCAAGTAGAACCTTTGGGAAGACTTGGGTGAAGTCTTTATGACCATGCTGTAAAAAACAGAAACTTTAGCGCTCACGAGATTAGCTTCAAATTTTTACTGGAGAGTGATATTTAGTTAATTCTTTTTTCAGATGATTACTAGAAAAATTCCTCAGGTCCACAAATTTATTTTAGAATTTTTGGAGTTCCAGAAGTTTGCGTTAGTTACAGATTACTACAGACTGTTCTGTTTTTGACAGGTTCTGTTTTTCGTGTGTTGTTTGCTTATTTTGATGAATCTATGGCTAGTAAAATAGTTTACAAACCATAGAGAAGTTGGAATACAGTAGGTTTAACACCAATATAAATAAAGAATGAGTTCATTACAGTACCATGAAGTGGCGTTTTCTTTTCTTTCGCTAACGGAGCTCACGAGATTTTCTGTTAAGTTTTGTGTTGTGAAGTTTTCAAGTTTTGTGTAAAGATTCGATGGACTATGGAATAAGGAGTGGAAAGAGCCTAAGCTTAGGGATGCCCAAGGCACCCCAAGGTAATATTCAAGGAGAACCAAGAGCCTAAGATTGGGGATGCCCCGGATGGCATCCCCTCTTTCGTCTCCATTCATCGGTAACTTTACTTGGAGCTATATTTTTATTCACCACATGATATGTGTTTTGCTTGGAGCGTCATTTTATTTTCTTTAGCTTTGCTTGTTGTTTGAATAAAATACCAAGATATGAAATTCTTAAATGTTAGAGAGTCTTCACATAGTTACATAATTATACAACTACTCATTGATCTTCACTCATATCTTTTGGAGTAGTTTGTTGTTTGCTCTAGTGCTTCACTTATATCTTTCAGAGCACGGCGGTGGATTTATTTTGAAGAAATAGATGAACTCTCATGCTTCACTTATATTATTTTGAGAGTCTTAAACAGCATGGTAATTTGCTTAATCCTAATATGCTAGGTATTCAATACTAGTAAAAACTTTCTTATGAGTGTGTTGAATACTAAGAGAAGTTTGATGCTTGATGATTGTTTTGAGATATGGAGGTAGTGATATTAAAGTTGTGCTAGTTGAGTAGTTGTGAATTTGAGAAATACTTTTGTTGAATTTTGCAAGTCCCGTAGCATGCACATATGGTAAATGTTATGTAACAAATTTGAAACATGAGGTGTTCTTTGATTGTCCTCCTTATGAGTGGCGGTCGGGGACGAGCGATGGTCTTTTCCTACCAATCTATCCCCCTAGGAGCATGCGCGTAGTGCTTGGTTTTTGATTACTTGTAGATTTTTGCAATAAGTATGTGAGTTCTTTATGACTAATGATGAGTCCATGGATTATACGCACTCTCACCTTTCCACCATTGCTAGCCTCTTCGGTACCGTGCATTGCCCTTTCTCACATTGAGAGTTGGTGCAAACTTCGCCGGTGCATCAAAATCCCGTGATATGATACGCTCTTTCACACATAAACCTCCTTATATCTTCCTCAAAACAGCCACCATACCTACCTATTATGGCATTTCCATAGCCATTCCGAGATATATTGCCATGCAACTTTCCACCATTCCATTTTTCATGACACGTTCATCATTGTCATATTGCTTTGCATGATCATGTAGTTGACATAGTATTTGTGGCAAAGCCACCGTTCATAATTCTTTCATACATGTCACTCTTGGTTCATTGCATATCCCGGTATACCACCGGAGGCATTCATATAGAGTCATACTTTGTTCTAGTATCGAGTTGTAATCATTGAGTTGTAAATAAATAGAAGTGTGATGATCATCATTTTCTAGAGCATTGTCCCAAGTGAGGAATAAAAAAAAGAGAAAGGCCATAAAAAAGGGGAGAAGGCCCAAACAATGAGAGAAAAAGAGAGAAGGGACAATGTTACTATCCTTTTACCACACTTGTGCTTCAAAGTAGCACCATAATCTTCATGATAGAGAGTCTCTTGTTTTGTCACTTTCATATACTAGTGGGAATTTTTCATTATAGAACTTGGCTGGTATATTCCAACAATAGGCCTCCTCAAGTGCCCTAGGTCTTCGTGAGCAAGCAAGTTGGATGCACACCCACTTAGTTTCTTTTGTTGAGCTTTCATATATTTATAGCTCTAGTGCATCCGTTGCATGGCAATCCCTACTCCTTGCATTAACATCAATCGATGGGCATCTCCATAGCCCATTGATTAGCCTCGTTGATGTGAGCCTTTCTCCTTTTTTGTCTTCTCCACATAACCCCCATCATCATATTCTATTCCACCCAAAGTGCTATGTCCATGGCTCGCGCTCATGTATTGCGTGAGGGTTTATAAGTTTGAGATTACTAAAGTATGAAACAATTGCTTGGCTTGTCATCAGGGTTGTGCATGATGAGAGCATTCTTGTGTGACGAAAATGGAGCATGACTAAACTATATGATTTTGTAGGGATGAACTTTCCTTGGCCATGTTATTTTGAGAGGACATAATTGCTTAGTTAGTATTCTTGAAGTATTATTACTTTTATGTCAATATGAACTTTTATCTTGAATCCACTACTAGAAAAAGGCTTACTAGTGGCGCACCAGTTTTGCCTACTAATGGCGCACTACTGGTGCGCCACTAGCACCACGCCACTAGAATATTTTAGTAATGGCGCACCGCAGGTGCGCCATTAGTATCTGGTATACTAATGGCGCACCACAGGTGCGCCATTAGTATCCCACAGGTGCGCCATTAGTAACTGGTATACTAATGGCGCACCAGATGGAAGTGCGCCATTAGTAACATTTTTTTAAAAAAATCGTTTTTTTTTCTTAATCTCAGGTCACTATTTCACATATGAGATATCCAACACATATATATACAACAAGCATCCATATAACAATCATATCCAACACACAAGTTTCATCATATATACATACATAGCCAACACATAGTTCCATCGTTACATATTACAAAAGTTTCACATTGTTCATCCAACATCGTTATCCATCCAACACCATATTACAAAAGTTTCACATAGTTCAGTTCTCATTGTTCTTCTCCTTCTCCTTCCTCAGCCTGATGCGCCAAGAGCGGCGAGGCGGTGGAGGCAGCTGTGGGATGTAGTCTTCTACCACAATTGGCGTGGTCATGTCGCCCAGCTGTGGGATCGCCGGCGCCACCACCGGTGCGTGGTCATTGTCAGGCACCACCACCATCGCGAGGCCACCTTCAGGCAGGACGGGCACGACCATCGCTATGTCATCCTCAGCCACCACCATCTCTTGCCCATGGTCAGCCACCACCATCTCTTGCCCTTGGTCAGCCACCACCATCTCTTGCCCTTGGTCAGCCACCACCATCTCTTGCCCTTGGTCAGCCACCACCATCTCTTGCCCATGGTCAGCCACCACCATCTCTTGCCCTTGGTCAGCCACCACCAGCGCTAGGTCATCCTCAGCCTGATGCCCATCGTCATCCTGCAGCGGCCCACTCTGCTCCTCTTCTCCCCCACTCCAGTCCGGATCATCCTTCTTGCTGTCTTTGCTGCTGCCAGAATCGCTGCTGCTTTCGCTAAAGCCAGAATCGCTGTTGCTTTTGCTACAACCATAATCTCTGCTGCTTTGGCTGTAGCCAGTGTCGCTGCTGCTGCTCCCATTGCCTGTCCAAATGCAACAATGGCCGTTAACAATCGATGTGAGACAAAGCCAAATGTAGAGGAATAAGAAGAGGCAGAACGCACTGGCATCTTCGTCGTCAGTGTAGCGCATGCGACACATAGTCGTGTTGAAAACCTTCACGATGAGCATTGTGGCGTCATCGTCGTACCTGAAGAGAAGAAAGTACCCGGTCCGTAGGTCGTAGGCACTGTAGAACTTCTCCCAGCCACGGCACAGGTACATGTGGCCCTCCTCGATCGCCAACTCCACGTCCCACAGCCTGCGAACCCCGCTGCTGGCCTGTCGGAGCTTCACATTATGTGGCGGATCTTCACCCAGCATGTTCATAAAAGTGTCAGGCAGCCTCTGCAATTTGGGACAAGGAGTGATGTAGCAAACAACAGAGTTATCATAATGAGATGGGTGAAGGGGAGATCTCTCGTTTTATATACCTGCCTCGTGGCTGATACTGAAGTCCCAAGTATGACACTGAAAAACTCGAAAGCATCCAACTCGTACTCCGGTGAGGCAGAGCGGCGGTGGCTGCTTCCCCCCATCTCTGATAAGCAGCAGAAGAGACCAATTAGTACCCTTACAACATCACATTGCAAATAGATGAATTGTGTAGGTATGCATGGATTTAAGATTATTTGTTCAAAGCCAATTTGTCAGTGATTAATATGATATCTCAATTTCCATCAAATAATACATTTGTTATACACCACATTTTCTTTTCCTTTGGAAAAGAAAAAGGCACACTGCATTCAAGTGAATGTATCTTTTATTGCAAAGCCACAACTTAGCAATAGATTCAAAGTTAACGATTGGCACCTAGAAAAGCATTTCAACATCTTCACAGATTTTACTAGCTACAATACATTCAAAAAATAAATGATATACAGTTTGTATCTCTTTGCAATGAACACCCTCTAGGGGTTTTGCCATCCCCCTTTTCCTTAGATTGTCACAAGTCATGATTTTGTTCTGGGAGAACATCCAAATGAAACCTTATACCCTAGGGGGCAATTTAATACTCCATACTACAGGAAGATACAAAGGTTGCACCCCCCCCCTAAAATTCACTAGAACATATAGAGATTTATAAGAGCAGGTCCCTTTAGATTCATGCTAGCTAGGCAGGACCTAATTGGGGTAATTTTTTCCAAATAAGAAAGAAGTCTGCCTCTCCATCTAGCTATTTTGGCAAAAAATTTATCAATAAAAGCTAGCAGATCTTCTCTGCCAATCATGACATATTAATTCTCTAGCAGATACGGCCTATGCAAATTGTTTAATGCAACACTAGTGTTGAGTTGATGATATAGAACAGGGCCTACAACAATTTATTTTAAGACATTCACTGGCCCGGAAGTCAGATCTGGAGCCATACTTTGGTGCATACTTTGGTGCAGGGGTTTAAATAGACAAATAGTGCACTGGAGGAAACATAATAGAAACGCCAATAGAAGCAAACACTTCCTATAGGGGGGGGGGAATAACATTAACATATTCAAGAACCCTCATTTAGTTCTTGGAAAGCTCTCATTTTGGACACAGCACTTTGACTACCTATATATATGTAAACATTTACGTATATTGGATAATTATATGCCATGTGTAAATTTGTCTCAGCAAGTAGCCTAGTTTGAAAAAGCAAAAAACAAACTTAAACGATACAAAAATACAGATTTGTGTGCATGAACATGAACTTGCATGTATTTGCCACTATGATCTAGAAATAAAAAAAAGGGAATTCATTTTCAATTCCCTGTAGATAACAAACTAAAGAGGCAGCTAACACCTAGAGATTCAAACTTGCAGTTTCATCATGCAAATTCAACTGGACCTTCTTGATTTGATATTATCAATAAAATTTATCATTCAGCTAACCATGACATATTTGACTGAACTTGATGTCTGCAAGTAGAAATAAAGTGCATATAGGATTTAACCTTTGTGTTTGCCCTAATAAGATAGCATCATACATCTGTTCATTTGAGATGGGTGAAAGGGAATGGGGAGGAAGGGTGGAGAGGGAGGAAGGAGGAAGGAGGAGGGGTACCTGGGCGGGCGCGGCTGGTCGCCGGGTGGAGAGGGAGGAAGGAGGAAGGAGGAGGGGTACCTGGGCGGGCGCGGCTGGTCGCCGGGTGGCGGAGGACGGCAGGGGCATGCGGGGTGTGGGCACGTCGGAGGAGGAGGAGGCCCTCGCTCGCCGGCTGCTGCAGGGGCCGGAGGAGGCCCTCGCTCGTCGGAGGGAGGAGGAGAGGAGAGGAGCGCTCGGCCGTCGGGGGCGGTGGGGGTGGAGTCCCGCGGGGGTCGGGGCGGCGGCGTCGGGGCAGCGCAAGACCACAGCGGCGGCGGCGTCGCCGACGGCGTGCAGGCGCGGCGGACGGAGGGGGCGGAGCAAGGGGGCGGCGGCGTACGGTTGGGGTTGAGTGGGGGATCTGGCGAGGGAGGGAGGGAGGCCACAGTGCGAGGGAGTAGGTGCAGTGCGGGATGTCTATCTAATGGCGCACCTCCCCCAAGTGCGCCATAAGTACGACGATAGCAATGGCGCACCTCACCCTGGTGCGCCATTAGAAATTACTAGCCCGACTACTCAGGTTATATTTCCACCTAACCCTATCTCCATCAGAACACGCCCACTAGCCCGACTGGTCAGCACGCAGCACACACACTAGGAGGTCCTGGGTTCGATTCCCAGGCTCCCAAATTTTTGTTTTTATGCATTTAAAATGCTGTTTGATATTTATTTGTGTTTAAATATGTTCAAACTTGTTTAAATCATAACAGTAATATTTTTTTATAAAAACAGTAATAATTTTTATATAAAATGCATTTAAAATGCTGTTTGATATTTATTTGTGTTTAAATATGTTGAAACTTGTTTAAATCATAACAGTAATATTTTTTTTATAAAAACAGTAATAATTTTTATAAAAACAGGGTGCGGGGGGTGCTCGGTGGCGGTGGAGCGGGGGAGGGTGCGGTGGGTCGTCGGGGGTTGCGGGGGGTGCTCTGTCCTTGTCGTTACCGGTGTAGGATTCCATCGTTACCCCGGAGTTCTGATAACCATCGCTCTTCATGTCCTTGTCCTCGGTGTAGAATGTGTAGCTGTTGAATGCGAGGCGGAGGTTGCGGCGCGCGCGGGCGAGGGCGAGGTTGGTGTCGGCCCTGCGGCGCTGCTCCGGCGAGAGTGGGGTGGGGTCGGAGGGGAGGATGGGGAGAGGGAGGCGGCGGGGGCGCGGATTGGGAGCGGACGGAGAGGAACTGGCGCGAGGGAGAGGGACGAAGGGGAACTGGCGAGGGAGAGGGAGGAATTAGCTATAGCATTCATTTGTGACGGTGGAGCAGGCCGGAGAGGGTGCAGGGGGTCGTCGGCGGGGGTGGAGCGGGCCGGGGAGGGTGCGGTGGGTGCTCGGCGGCGAGGGGGGCCGTATCTGACGAGGTGAGATAGCGATCGAGATGGAGGGGGATCGCTAGTAATGGTGCACTGTTCCCTGGTGTGCCATTAGTAGTTTTGCAAAAAAATAAAAAAAAATATAGTAATGGCGCACTATGTGGCTAGTGCGCCATTACTAGGTAGAACTAGTAATGGCGCACTATGCCCTGGTGCGCCCTTAGTATGTTTGGAAAAATAGAATATAAAAAATTGTTACTAATGGCGCACCGTTTGTCTGGTGCGCCATTAGTGTCTTTCACACTAATGGCGCACCAGCACATGGTGCGCCATTGCTATATAGCAATGGCGCACCACATGTCTGGTGCGCCATTAGTGGCCATTCCATCTATAGCCCTTTTCCTAGTAGTGATCTTTCGGATCTGAATATTCATACCACAATTAAGAAGAATTACATTGAAATTATGCCAAGTAGCATTCCACATCAAAAATTCTGTTTTTATCATTTACCTACTCGAGGACGAGCATGAATTAAGCTTGGGGATGCTGATACGTCTCCAATGTATCTATAATTTTTGATTGTTCCATGCTATTATATTATCCATCTTGGATGTTTTATGGGCTTTACTATGCACTTTTATATTACTTTTGGGACTAACCTATTGACCCAGAGCCCGGTGCCAGTTCCTGTTTTTTCCCTTGTTTCAGTGTTTCGAAGAAAAGGAATATCAAATGGAGTCGAAACGGAATGAAACCTTCTCGAGAAGTTATTTTTGGAAGGAAAGCAACCCGGGAGACTTGAGTCCACGTCAAGAAAGCAACGAGGAAGGCGCGAGGCAGGGGGGCGCGCCCACCCCCCTGGGCGCGCCCTCCACCCTCGTGGGCCCCTCGTGGCTCCCGTGACGTACTTCTTCCGCCTATATATATATCCATATACCCTAAAATGATCGGGGAACAGAATAGATCGGGAGTTCCGCCGCCGCAAGCCTCTGTAGCCACAGAAACCCAATCGGGACCCTGTTCCGGCACCCTGCCGGAGGGGGGAACCCTCATCGGTGGCCATCTTCATCATCCCGGCTCTCTCCATGACAAGGAGGGAGTAGTTCACCCTCGGGGCTGAGGGTATGTACGAGTAGCTATGTGTTTGATCTCTCTCTCTCTCTCTCTCGTGTTCTTGATTTGGCACGATCTTGATGTATCGCGAGCTTAGCTATTATAGTTGGATCTTATGTTGCTTCTCCCCCTCTACTCTCTTGTAATGGATTGAGTTTTCCCTTTGAAGTAATCTTATCGGATTGAGTCTTTAATGATTTGAGAACACTTGATGTATGTCTTGCCGTGCGTATCTGTGGTGACAATGGGATATCACGTGATTCACTTGATGTATGTTTTGGTGATCAACTTGCGGGTTCCGCCCATGAACCTATGCATAGGGGTTGGCACATGTTTTCGTCGTGATTCTGCGGTAGAAACTTTGGGGCACTCTTTGAAGTTCTATGTGTTGGTTGAATAGATGAATCTGAGATTGTGTGATGCATATCGTATAATCATACCCACGGATACTTGAGGTGACATTGGAGTATCTAGGTTTCATTAGGGTTTTGGTTGATTTGTATCTTAAGGTGTTATTCTAGTACAAACTCTAGTGCTGTTTGTGACACTTATAGGAATAGCCCAACGGATTGATTGGAAAGAATAACTTTGAGGTGGTTTCGTACCCTACCATAATGTCTTTGTTTGTTCTCCGCTATTAGTGACTTTGGAGTGACTCTTTGTTGCATGTTGAGGGATAGTTATATGACCCAATTATGTTATTAGTGTTGAGAGAACTTGCACTAGTGAAAGTATGAACCCTAGGCCTTGTTTCCTAGCATTGCAATACCGTTTACGCTCACTTTTACCACTTATTACCTTGCTGTTTTTATATTTTCAGATTACAAAAACCTATATCTACCATCCATATTGCACTTGTATCACCATCTCTTCGCCAAACTAGTGCACCTATACAATTTACCATTGTATTGGGTGTGTTGGGGACACAAGAGACTCTTTGTTATTTGGTTGCAGGGTTGTTTGAGAGAGACCATCTTCATCCTATGCCTCCCACGGATTCATAAACCTTAGGTCATCCACTTGAGGGAAATTTGCTACTGTCCTACAAACCTCTGCACTTGGAGGCCCAACAACGTCTACAAGAAGAAGGTTGCGTAGTAGACATCACATAGGGAATCACAAACCTTAACACCAATATTCTTACTAAAGCATAATTACTCATCAACATAACTCACATATCACATCATCATATCTCAAAACTATTACTAAGAATCAAGTTTATTTTGTCCAATGATCTTCATGAATTTTTTTATTATATCCTTCTTGGATATCTATCACTTTGGAACTAATTTTCATATGTTGCTTTTCATAAGCTCAAACAAATATAAGTGAAGATCATGAACATAATATTTCTTTCTCTCAAATTAATTGAAGTGAAGCAAGAGAGAATTTCTTGAAAATTTTACTAACTCTCAAATAAATCTAAGTGAAGCAAGAGAGCATTTCTTCAAAAATACTAAAGCACAGCGTGCTCAAAAAGATATAAGTGAAGCACTAGAGCAAGTCCATATCTCATAAAAATTTAAGTGAAGCATAGAGAGCAATTCTAACAAGTCATGAAATAATTTTGGCTCTCTTAAATAGGTGTGTCCAGTAAGGAACCAAGACTTAAAACACAAAATAAATCAAGCAAAGACTCATATCATACAAGACGCTCCAAGCAAAACACTTAGTATGTGACGAATAAAAATATAGCTTCGAGTAAAATACCGATGGTCGTTAGAAGAAAGAGGGGATGCCACTCGGGGCATCCCCAAGCTTAGGATCTTCTTACACCTTATTCCTTCATCCATCGTAAGATAACCCAAAGCTTGAAAACTTCAGTCACACAAAACTCAACAAAACCTTCGTGAGATCCGTTAGTATAAGAAAATAAATCACTAGTATAAGTACTGTTGCAACCTATTCATATTTTTTCTTGCATTATATCTACTGTATTCCAACTTTTCTACAGCAAAAACTCATCAAAGAAAACCATAGAGCCATCAAAACAAGCACACAACACAAAGAAAACAGAATCTGTCAAAAAGAGAACAATCTGTAGTAATCTGAATTGTTCGAATACTTCTGAAACTCAAAAAATTCTGAAAAAATAGGACGACCTGAGCAATTAGTATATTAATCTTCTGCAAAAAATGGTATTTTATCACGCTCTGGTAAAAAATAAGAATCGTTTTCGTGAGCGCAAAAGTTTCCGTTTTTTCAGCAAGATCAAACAACTATCACCCAAGAAGATCATATAGGTTCTTGATACGTCTCCAACGTATCTATAATTTTTGATTGCTCCATGCTATTATATATTCTAATTTGGATGTTTAATGGGCTTATTTATACACTTCTATATTATTTTGGGACTAACCTATTAACCCAAGGCCCAGTGCAAATTGCTGTTTTTTTTGCCTATTTCAGTGTTTCGCAGAAAATGAATATCAAACGGAGTCCAAACAGAATGAAACCTTCGGGAGAGTTATTTTTGGAACAAACGTGATCCAGAGGACTTGGAGTGGACGTCAAGAAATCAACGAGGAGGCCACGAGGCAGGGGGCGCGCCTACCCCCTGGGCGCACCCTCCACCCTCGTGGGCCCCTCGTGGCTCCACCGACCTACTTCTTCCTCATATATATACCTACGTACCCCGAAACCATTGAGGAGCACCACGAAAACCTAATTCCACCGCCGCAACCTTATGTACCCGTGAGATCCCATCTTGGGGCCTTTTCCGGCGCTCCGTCGGAGGGGGCATCGATAACGGAGGGCTTCTACATCAACACCATAGCCTCTCCGATGATGTGTGAGTAGTTTACCACAGACCTTCGGGTCCATAGTTATTAGCTAGATGGCTTCTTCTCTCTCTTTGGATCTCAATACAAAGTTCTCCTCGATCTTCTTGGAGATCTATTCGATGTCACTCTTTATTGCGGTGTGTTTGTCGAGATCCGATGAATTGTCGGTTTATGATCAAGATTATCTATGAACAATATTTGAATCTTCTCTGAATTCTTTTATGTATGATTGGTTATCTTTGCAAGTCTCTTCGAATTATCAGTTTGGTTTGGCCTACTAGATTGATCTTTCTTGCAATGGGAGAAGTGCTTAGCTCTGGGTTCAATCTTGCGTTGCTCGATCCCAGTGACAGTAGGGGAAACGACACGTATTGCATTATTGCCATCGAGGATAAAAAGATGGGGTTTATATCATATTGCTTGAGTTTATCCCTCTACATCATGTCATCTTACCTAATGCGTTACTCTGTTCTTATGAACTTAATACTCTAGATGCATGCTGGATAGTGGTCGATGTGTGGAGTAATGGTAGTAGATGCAGGCAGGAGTCGGTCTACTTGTCACGGACGTGATGCCTATATACATGATCATGCCTAGATATTTTCATAATTATGCACTTTTCTATCAATTGCTCGATAGTAATTTGTTCACCCGCTGTAATACTTATGCTATCTTGAGAGAAGCCACTAGTGAAACCTATGGCCCTCGGGTCTATTTTCCATCATATTAATCTCCCGTCAACTAGCTATTTCTATCGCCATTTATTTTGCTTTCTTTACTTTTAGTCTTTATCATAAAAATACCAAAAATATTATTTTATCATCTCTATCAGATCTCACTTTTGCATGTGGCCGTGAAGGGATTGACAACCCCTTTATCACGTTGGTTGCAAGGTTCTTATTTGTTTGTGTAGGTACGAGGGACTTGCGTGTGGCCTCCTACTGGATTGATACCTTGGTTCTCAAAAACTGAGGGAAATACTTATGCTACTTTGCTGCATCACCCTTTCCTCTTCAAGGGAAAACCAACGCATGCTTAAGGTAGCAAGAAGGATTTCTGGCACCGTTGCCGGGGAGGTGTACACCAAGTCAAGTCAAGATTTGATCTCCCGACAACGAGCCATTTCTGGAGCCGTTGCCGGGGAGTCTACGCACAAGTCAAGACATACCAAGTACCCATCACAAACTCTTATCCCTCGCATTACATTATTTGCCATTTGCCTCTCGTTTTCCTCTCCCCCACTTCACCCTTGCCGTTTTATTCGCCCTATTTTTCCGTTCGCCTCTTTTTCGCTTGCTTCTTGTTGCATGTTTGCCCTAATGGCCTTGCCTAAAAACGTTGATCCTTACCTTAAAAGGTTGGAAGAAATTGAAAACAACGTCAGAAGCTTTATGACTTTGCAATTTGAGCATAATAATTTCTTTAGAAAAGAGCTTAAAGAACAAAAGAGCTTTATGGAGTACATGAATAAAGAGCTTGATGATATGTCTAAGGAATTTTATGGCTTGAGATCTCAGTTTGCTCATCTTGAAAAATTAATAGCCCAAATTTCGGATAAGCAGGCCACCTTAGTCAATAAGATGGCCGCTAAACCAGAAGATTTAGAAGGTAATAGAGATGAAGATCTAAAAGTGATTGATGTGTATCCTATTAAATCTTTGTTTTGCAATATGTATCTTGATAATGATGGGACTAGAGATGAGTCAACTTTAGTTAAAAGGCGTCCCAATGATTCAGAGTTTTTAGATCTTGATGCAAAATTTGGTAAAAGTGGGATTGGAGAGGTCAAAACTTTAGATAGCAATGAACCCACTATCTTGGATTTCAAGGAATTTAGTTATGATAATTGCTCTTTGATAGATTGTATTTCCTTGTTGCAATCCGTGTTAAATTCTCCTCATGCTTATAGTTAAAATAAAGCTTTACTAAACATATCGTTGATGCTTTAATGCAATCTATGAAGAAAAGCTTGTGTTGGAAGTTTCTATCCCTAGAAAACTTTATGATGAGTGGGAACCTACTATTAAAATTAAAATTAAAGATCATGAATGCTATGCTTGTGTGATTTGGGTACGAGTGTTTCCACGATTCCAAAAACTTTGTGTGATTTGTTGGGTTTCCGTGAATTTGATGATTGTTCTTTAAACTTGCACCTTGCGGATTCCACCATTAAGAAACCTATGGGAAGAATTAATGATGTTCTTATTGTTGCAAATAGGAATTATGTGCCCGTAGATTTCATTGTTCTTGATATAGATTGCAATCCTTCATGTCCTATTATTCTTGGTAGACCTTTCCTTAGAACGATTGGTGCAATTATTGATATGAAGGAAGGGAATATTAGATTCCAATTTCTGTTAAGGAAAGGCATGGAACACTTTCCTAGAAATAAAATTAAATTACCTTATGAATCTATCATGAGAGCCACTTATGGATTGCATGCCAAAGATGGCAATACCTAGATCTATCCTTGCCTTTATGCCTAGCTAGGGGCGTTAAACGATAGCGCTTGTTGGGAGGCAACCCAATTTTATTTTTATTTCTTGCTTTTTGGTTCTGTTTAGTAATAAATAATCCATCTAGCTTCTGTTTAGATGTGGTTTTGTGTTTTAATTAGTGTTTGTGCCAAGTAGAACCTTTGGGAAGACTTGGGTGAAGTCTTTTTGATCTTGCTGTAAAAAACAGAAACTTTAGCGCTCACGAGATTAGCTACAACTTTTTACTGGAGAGTGCTATTTAGTTGATCTTTTTGCAGATGACTAATATATAAATTCCTCACGTCCAGAAATTTATTTTTAGAATTTTTGGAGTTCCAGAAGTTTGCGTTAGTTACAGATTATTACAGACTGTTCTGTTTTTGACAGATTCTGTTTTTCGTGTGTTGTTTGCTTATTTTGATGAATCTACGGCTAGTAATGGAGTTTATGAACCATAGAAAAGTTGGAATACAGTAGTTTTAACACCAATATAAATAAAGAATGAGTTCATTACAGTACCTTGAAGTGCTGTTTTGTTTTTTCGCTAACGGAGCTCACGAGATTTTCTGTTAAGTTTTGTGTTATGAAGTTTTCAAGTTTTGGGTAAAGATTTGATGGATTATGGAACAAGGAGTGGCAAGAGCCTAAGCTTGGGGATGCCCAAGGCACCCCAAGGTAAAATCCAAGGACAACCAAAAGCCTAAGCTTGGGGATGCCCCGGAAGGCATCCCCTCTTTTGTCTTCGTCCATCGGTAACTTTACTTGGAGCTATATTTTTATTCACAACATGATATGTGTTTTGCTTGGAGCGTCTTGTCACGACCGGTTTTTCAATAAAATATTTATTGAGAGACCAATCCCTTTTACGGACCAGTAAAGAAGAATTCCTTCTCACTGGTAGACAATATCTTGGTCACAGAAGAAAAATACAAGGAGTACTGAATATAATACAAGGTTGAGCGGAGACTGCTCAACAATTTATTACATGAACGCCAATAAAACATAACGGCGGATAGGGTGGCACAACTACTAACTCACGATAACAACGGTGGTGGAACTATCACCGCGAAGTGGGTGATATGACTCCTGAAAACTACAGCTCTTCGAGCGTCGGAGTGAGGCTCGAGGAGACTTATTGCGGGTGGCGGAAGCGTATATAATACAAGTGACCAATATCCAGGATCGCACGGGACTGACTGGGACTCCTCTAGGCGTCGGACGCACTATCAAACTCTTCATCCAAGAGATCGCCTTCGTCAACATCTGGCCAAATCAACAAGCCAGGTGAGTACTATGAAAGTACTCGCAAGACAGTTCGCACATAAGATATAACAAATGTAAACATGAAGCGATTGAACAGATTAACAAGTGCATTCAGACATAGAGACAATAATGCATGGGGAATAAAAGAGAAGTCGGGCGGTAGTCCTCCCGAAATCCCAAATTAAATACTGCGTGCCAAACGAGGGTCTGAATGACTCCTCGAGAGGAAAATGCAAGAATAACAATGCCGTAGTCGGGCGTCAGGACGACACCACATAAAGGGCTTATAATAGAAAATAAAAGATAGTGCGTGCCACAGTTGGACGTCTGAGCGACATCGCAGAAAGGGCTTATATCAAAAGTAAATAACCAACATGCCACAGTCGGACGTCTGAGCGACATCACATAAAGGGCTCATACAAAAGTAAATAACAAACATGCCACAGTCGGACGTCTGAGCGACATCACGTAAAAGGGCTCATACAAAAGTAAATAACAAACATGCCACAGTCGGACGTCTGAGCGACATCACGTAAAAGGGCTCATACAAAAGTAAATAACAAACATGCCACAGTCGGACGTCTGAGCGACATCACGTAAAGGGCTCATACAAAAGTAAATAACAAACATGCCACAGTCGGACGTCTGAGCGACATCACGTAAAGGGCTTCATAACTTAACATCTTAGTAGCTCAAGAATTTAAATCATATCCAGAGAATAATCAGGCATGAGATAAACAACAGGGTTAGTCCATCCACAGGAGTAACGTTCAGCCCAGTTTACTACTCATGCTCGCTTACCGGAAAGAAGAATAAACCACGAGGGCTTGACGTAGATAAGGATACACTGATCACTATACTTGACCATGGATACGATGACTCGGAAGGATTTGACTCTGCAGAGTTTGTACTTTAACCACAGCCAACGGATTTCTGTAGTCACGGGGACTAGTTCCGTTTACGGTGTTTTGGAAGAAACACATCTAACCAGTACACACCCATTCAACATTCCGAAGCCAGGAATCACCCTCGGCAACGTTCAAGAAAAACCTTGAGACGGGGAGGCTACAATCCTCGCGTAGCATGGGATCAAATTTATATACGCGCGCTCTAAGGGGTGCCCCCCTCTCGGTCCCAACCGGAAACACCCATGCCCCCTGACCGGATGACTGGCTTTAATCCAGGGCCATGGAACCCTCATCCCGGCCCCTCTATTTGGTGTGTACACGGAAAGAGGTTACCAACTTACTAAACCGCATTCTGGCAGAAAACATGTGGCGGCACGGAAGGGGGAAGAACGATAACGTGACTCCATCCACTTTAACGTCGGAATTTAACGGATGACGTAAGGCTGGCATGCTACAACAGTACCACCTTACTGCCCTTCATGTCACCACATGACTAGGCCATCTCTCATCAGAGATCATAGTAACTTCGGAACACGCGGGTAGTCACCTTACATGCAACGAGATACTCATCGATGCTCATATGCCTTGCACAACCTTTCACGCAATCATGCAAAACACCTATCATATCAAAAGTTCAAACATGCTTGCCTGGTTCGGAGAAGTCGGAGTCTAGCTCGGCGAAGTTCGCGGCTCCGTCACCTCTCCCGGAACCTACGGTATAGCGAAAAAAATGCATACTAAAGTGAAAACCAATGCGTGCATAAAATATGTTCCAAATTTTTTTCAAATAAATCCCAAAAAAAACTAGACAAAATTTTAAGACTGTCAGAAAAAGAATCACTCAAAAATCACTTTTTATTAAAAAGTTATAAGGGTTTCTGTCCAGGGACTCAATTGTAATGAAACAGAAAAGTTCCAGGGGTTTAACTGAGAAAACAGAAAACGGTTCGAATAGAAACGCGCCAGCCCGCAGAGAAAACGTACTCTGCCCGAAGGCGCCAACAGAAAACGCTTCGGGGGTGAAAGAAGAGAGGCTGACGTGGGGGGTCCACATGTCAGGTTTGAAAAACCTCGCCGGCGCCCGAAGGTTGCGGTGGTCGCCGGCGTCGAACCACGGCGAGTCAGGGAGATCGGAGTGTACCAAGAGTATCAGCGTGTCCTTCCGCGTCGGTGGGTGGTTGACTTGGGCGTCGGGGAGCACCACGTCGACGGCGACACTTTCTCCGGCGGACGGCGGCTCGGGCGATGGTGGGGAACTCCGGTGGTGTGCTGCAAACTTCGAATTGAAGCGCGGGTCAGAAGGAGGGATGCACTAGAGAGCTTCTGGCAAGATATGGGAGGTAGAGGTGCACGCACGGGGGTGAATCGAGCTGGATCCCGTGGCGGGTCGCGGCGGCCGGAGTCGAGGAAGGAGACTTCCTCGGGGCTCTTCCAGTGGCTAGGCGGGGTCTTGGTGGAGTGTAGAGGTGGTGTGGGTACTAGCTGGAGCTCGGGGCCTCTATTTATAGGCGGCTCTAGGGGGTGGCCGTGAATGGAGAATCTCCGACGAGCAATTACGGCGAGGCAGTGGATTGGCAGGGGTATTAGGTGGCCAGGCAGCATCAGTGGGAGTTACTAGTCCCGTTTCACTGCTAAACTTGGTCGGGCATGGCGTAATGGCGCCGGTCCTCGTCGGGGTCGCCGTACTGGCACGATGGCGGCAGAGAGCGCGCTTCGCGCCCAGCGGTTCACGACGAGGGTGGCAGCGCGCACTGGGGAGTGGAAAACCACGCGGCGACCTCCAGTGGATTGGGCGGCGCCGGACGGCGCCGTCTGCGCTGCGCCACTCTTCTGACGGCCGCAAAGCCGCCGCTGGCGTCGGTCACGGGGCAGCGCACCTTCTGCTGCTCGTCGCCGACGTCCGCAAGCTTCCAGGTGCTCGTGCGGTGCAGAGGACAAGGGGGAGGAGACAGGAAACACGGCGACACCGGGGCACTGGTGTGATCGACAACAGACACTGAAGAAACGACAGTGGTTCAGACACTGTTAACTGAATTTGACTGAACCTGATATTGACAGTGCTCTGAAGGTGTTCGATGAAATGATTAGGTATGAAGAAAATTTTTCCTGGAGCTGGGGCTTGGTGAGGTGACCACTCAATGCACCCAGAGGGTGCCTGATTTTACTCAGAATTTTTGGAGAAGGATTGGAATGAATTTCATCAAATTTGGCAAATCTGGTCCAAACTTGCAGCAAGTCTAGTTTGAAAAATTTGAACTGGAGACCAGTGGATCTTCATGGATCTTGGTTGAGGGTTCAAAGGACTAGGAAGGGAAAAAGGTTTGGGGGCCAAAATCAAAGCAGAAGGAGTAGTTCCTTTGTAAATCTCCAAGGACCAAGATATATGGCAGCAATTGTTTTTGATAAGAAGTAAAAGAAAATAAATATATGGAGAGGTTCAACTTGCTGGATTTGAAGTAAAACATGATCCAAAGATGAGGAAAGGTTTATGAGAGTGGATTTGCACTAAGGTCATGGCAAGAGAGATTTGTTGAAAGTGGGAAAAGATCATTCCAAAAGCTATAGGGCATTTTCAAAGAAATTTTCAAAAGACATTTTTCCCAAGTGAAAAGCATTTTGGCTTGAGTCCAAAATAAAAAGGAAGAACCTCCAAGACCAAAAACAAGTCTTGGGTGAATCCAAATAAAACTCTTGCCAAAAAAAATATTTTGAAAGGGAGGGTTCTTTTGAAGAAATTTTTTAAATCACCTCCCTCAAGTCAAGTAAATTTTTTGAAAAATCCAAATGAAATTTTGGGTGTCACAACACCTACCCCCTTAGGAAAAATCTCGTCCTCGAGATTTCAGCTGATCCTCGAATAGATATGGATACTCTGCCTGGAGAAAATCATCCCTTTCCCATGTAGCTTCGTCCTCAGTGTGGTTGCTCCACTGAACTCTGAAATTTTTTGTCGTTTTCTGACGGGTCCTCCGTTCAGACTGTTCCAGTATCTTTACTGGCCTCTCTCTGTAGGTGAGGTCTGGTTGTATATCAATGCTTTCATGAGATACATGCTTCTCCGGGTTACTTACACATTTTCTCAATTGTGAGACATGGAACACGTCATGGACGTCTGACAGCTCCTTGGGTAAGTCTAGTTTGTAGGCCACTGTGCCTCTTCGTGCCTCTATACAGAATGGTCCGATAAATCTCGGGGCTAGCTTCCCCTTAATTTTGAACCGTTGCAGTCCCCTCATAGGAGACACTCGTAGGTATACGGAATCACCGGGCTCAAAGCTGACCTTACGATGTTTTTGATCGTAGTAGCTCTTTTGTCGGCTCTGCGCTGTCTTGAGTCTGTCCCTGATCTGCTTAACTTTCTCCTCGGCCTCTTTAAGCATGTCTGGGCCGAAGATACGGCTGTCACCTGTTTCTGACCAATTCAGTGGGGTATGACACCTCCGTCCGTACAATGCTTCAAAGGGTGCCATTTGCAAGCTGGATTGGTAAATGTTGTTGTAAGCAAACTCGGCATACGGCAAACTCTCTTCCCAACTGGATCCATAGGTGAGCACACAGGCTCTTAGCATATCCTCTAGGATTTGGTTCACACGTTCCGTTTGTCCATCAGTCTGAGGATGGTACGCTGTACTGAAAGCTAGTTGCGTGCCCAGAGCTTGTTGCAGGTGATCCCAAAATTTGGAGACAAATTGTGTGCCTCGGTCGGATATTATAGTCTTTGGGACTCCATGCAAACAAACTATACGAGAGAGATAAAGTTTGGCCAGTCTTTGTGTGGAGTAGGTAGTCTTCACGGGAATGAAATGAGCAACCTTGGTTAGTCGGTCTGTGATGACCCATATGGCGTCATTTCCGCGTTGTGATCGTGGTATCCGATGATGAAGTCCATTCCTATTTCATCCCATTTCCACTCCGGTATCTTGTTTGGCTGGAGTAGCCCTGCTGGCTTTTGATGCTCGGCCTTGATGCGCTGACATGAATCGCAACAAGCAATAAATGTGGCTATATCCCTTTTCATACCGTGCCACCAAAATCTTTCCTGAATGTCTTTGTACATTTTGGTTCCTCCAGGATGGATCGAGTATGGAGCGGTGTGGCTTTCGGTTAGGATTTGTTGCTTGAGTTCCTCAATGTTAGGTACGCAAAGTCTGTCTCCGTACCATAATATTCCTTCACTGTCTGTGACGAACTCTGAAGTCTTACCCAAGTTCATTTTCTTCTTTATTCCTTCGATGCTGGGATGTCCCTGTGAGCCTTCTTAATTTGTTCCACGAGGGTGGGTTGTATTTCCAGATTTGATACGGTGCCCTCAGAGACTAACACCATGTTGAGCCTAGCGAACTCTTGCTGAAACTCAGGCCTCAAGTTTTGCGGACCGTCGTTGTCCGGGCTGGGGTTTCGACTAAGGGCATCAGCCACTATATTTGCTTTTCCTGGATGGTAGTGAATGCCGACATCATAGTCCTTGACCAATTCCAACCAGCGTCGTTGGCGTAAATTTAGCTCTGGTTGTGTGAAAATATATTTAAGGCTCTTATGGTCCGTATATATTTCACAGCGATTTCCCAACAGAAAGTGCCTCCACTCCTTGAGTGCATGTATGACTGCTGCTAGCTCCAAGTCATGTGTTGGGTAATTTCCTCATGTTTTCGCAGCTGCCTGGAGGCATACGCGACAACTTTGCCATCCTGCATTAGTACACATCCGAGGCCCTTTCGTGACGCGTCACAATATACTTCAAAACTCTTGTGTATGTCTGGCACGGTTAATACCGGTGCGGTTGTTAGCTTCTTCTTAAGCTCTTGGAAGCTTCTCTCGCATGCTTCCGTCCATACAAACTTCTTGTCTTTCTTGAGCAACTGGGTCATTGGTTTCGACACAGTGGAGAATCCTTCAATAAATCTTCTGTAATATCCGGCCATTCCCAGGAAACTCCGCACATCAGTAACGTTGGCGGGTGGCTTCCAGTCAAGTATGGCTTTGACTTTCCCTGGGTCTACGGCCACGCCCTCTTGGTTCAATATATGGCCTAGGAAACCAACTTGCCTTGGCCAAAACTCACACTTGCTAAATTTGGCGTACAACTAATGTTTCCTTAACTCTCCCAGAACAATTCTGAGATGCTCAACATGCTCTTCTGGTGTCCTTGAATATACCAGAATATCGTCGATGAACACCACAACAAATTTGTCCATGAATTTCATGAACACTTTGTTCATGAGGTGGACGAAATATGTGGGGGCGTTTGTTAGACCAAAAGGCATCACTGTGAACTCATATAATCCGTATCTGGAGGTGAATGCTGTTTTAGGGATATCTTCCGTCCGTACTTTCAATTGATGATACCCCGATCTCAAATCAATTTTTGAGAACACCTTGGCTTGTGCGAGCTGGTCAAATAAATCATTTATCCGTGGCATCAGATATTTGTTTTTGATGGTGACCATATTGAGAGCTCGATAGTCTATACACAGTCTCAGTGTCCCATCCTTTTTCTTGGCGAATAATACTGGCGAACCCCATGGTGAGGAGCTGGCTCGAATAAATCCTTTGTCCAATAATTCCTTTATCTGCTTCTTCAACTCCACCAATTCTGAGGGTGCCATTCTATAAGGTTTCTTATAGATGGGAGCGGTGCCAGGTGCTAGTTCGATGCTGAATTCTATCTCTCGGTCTGGTGGCATGACTGGTAGTTCTTTAGGAAATATGTCAGGAAACTCGCATATCACTGGAACTTTTCTCAGTTCTGACACGTCCACTTTGTTCAGCTTTGGTTGCTGTGACCGTGGCCTTTCTTGAGCTGTAACCTTTATTGTCTTGCCGCGATGGTAAGTGAGAATCACGGTCCGATTGAAACAGTCAATGAATCCTTTGTTGGTGGTCAACCAGTCCATCCCTAAAATGACATCTAGTCCTTTATTTTCCAACACGATGAGATTAGCTTGAAACTGTAGTCCTTCAAACTCAATCACTCCTTGGCAGTAACTTTGAGCGATTTGTTTATTTCCGGGGGACTTGATGATCATAGATTTTTCCAAGGGAAGTATCGGAAAACCATGTTGCAAAACAAAATTCTTCGAAACGAACGAATGGGAAGCTCAAGAATCAAACAAAACCGTGGCAGGTACTGTGTTGACAGGGAACATACCGAGCACGATGTCTGGGGCATTCTGCGCTTCTTCCCTGGTCACATGGTTTAGGTGACCCTTCCTGTGGTTGTTGTTGGGATTGAAATTGTTGCGCTTGGGGGCTGGATTGTTTCCACCATTGTTCGGCTTGGGGGCCGAGTTCCTTGGCTTTGGGCATTGTTTAGCATAGTGCCCTTCTTCACCACAAGCATAGCATGTGACCCCTGGATGATATGAGAAGTCCTTGTCCCTGGAATGAAATTGTCTGGTTGGCCTTACAGCAGTAGTTGTGGATTTCCTTGCTTCAGTCCTCTGAACATCTGTCTTGCTACGGTTGTTGCGAGCGAGGGTCGTCTTATCCCTTTTTCGCTTACGGATATCTTCCAGACTACGGCGCTCATTCTCCAAGGTAATGTCCTTGTCAACCAGAGTTTTAAAATCCGGGAAAGTGTGTACAACCAGTTGGCATTTTAGTGCCGGTGCCAGACCATCCAAGAACTTTTCCATCCTCTTGTTCTCTGTCATGTGCTCGTCGTAGGCATAACGAGATAGCTGGGTAAACTGACCGTTGTATTCGGTCACTGACATGCCTCTTTGCTTGAGGTCATCAAATTCTCTCTTCTTGATTTTTATGATGCTCCTGGGGATGTGTGCCCCACGAAAGCCTTCCTTGAATTCTTCCCAGGTGATGTTGTGTTCACTGGGATACATGTGTAAGAAGTTCTCCCACCATGCTGCAGCTGGTCCAGTAAGGTAGTGTGGTGCATAAAGCACCTTCTCATTATCTGAGCACTGAGCAATAATCAGCTTCCTCTCGATATCACGAAGCCAGTCATCGGCTTCCAGCGGCCTATCAGTGTGAGCAAAAGTTGAAGGGCGAGTCTTCTGTAACTCAGATAACTTGGAATGTGGTTGATAGGGTTCACGGTGGTTTCCCATATTGATGACGTGATTCATCATCTCTTGGTGCTGTTGCTGGCTTTGTTCGAAGAGACGGCATACTTGAGACAGGGCTGCTTCGCTGTCCTGTTGACTGGACTGTCCCTGAGTGAAGTTGTTGCTAGTCTGTGTCCCATAAACTTCTTCTGGCTGATTGGGCATGGAGCGAGTCCACGGACGAGACATTTTTCCAGTCTGGGGTATTATTTTGCAAAACTCATGAGAAGAACTGTGTGGCACAAGGAAAATCTTGCAAAGGCAACAATTTAAAAGACCTCAAGATTTTTCAAGAAAACATAAACGATTTCGCACGGAGAAGAACCACTTAGCATATATCTTACACGCGTAAAGCAAACACACGATACAGCACTCAGGATGTGCGTACACATTCCTGACATGTTATTTAGACTAGCATACTCCTCCGGAAAGCAGCGAACACACTAATACAAACTAGCGTACAGATAAAACACACCATACAAGCAGACATAACGCGCGGCTACTCGGCGCTCTCAGTCGGAGATGGTGACGATGTCCTTTCCCTTGCCGAGGGCAAGACTCAGCGGTGCAGGAGATTCAACCTCCACCTCCTCTCTAGCTGGCTCCTGGCGCGTAACACTGCGCTGCGGTGATGGCGCGGGGGCGACAGGCGGTAGTGCGGGTGCGGCAGGTGGTGCAGCTCTGACTGGAGTAGGAGCGATGACTCTGTCGAACTCCTCAGTGGTAGGCAGACGGCGAGCAGTGGCCAAAATGGCCGGTGCATAAGAGGCTGAAGACGAGACGAATGTCAGAGGCGGTGCCATGAGGAGAAGCTCCTTCCTGCTGGCAGGACCGCCCCGGACTAAGTCCATGCGAGCAGCCACAAGATCATCCACGAGGTTGTCGAAGGATTCCTCCAGAGCCTTGAGGTACTCCACGACCATCTCGATGGCTTCATCTCGCTCTCCCCGATGGCAGGCAAATGCATAGTGACAGGTATATGGCACATGGCATGGGAGGTAGCGGTAGCGATGAGTCTTCATCATAGGAAGGATGTCCCGAAGACGAGCTATCGCCTCACGGGCAGCCATCTGCATGGCATGCCTCTCCGTAGGCATGGCCCTTCCCACAAAACGGAAGTGGCGAGATGCAGAACGTCCTCCCTTGAATTGCACCACAGCTTGGTGCATAGACACGTCGTCACTGAGCTTGTGCTGGTAAAGCGTGAACTCCGGACGAGTTGCTGGCCCGATCGCGAGCTTGGTGATGGAGACGAGGAGTTTGACAAACCCCTCGGGCACGTTCGTGAACACTCGAGTCTCGCAGTTGCTGCCAGCCATCTGCAAAAGTAGGCAAAAATTCTGAGTAGTCATGTCATAAATTTATGATGACTAACAGAAAATAGCTACAATTGCAAAATGCTGAAAAAGCACAAAAGACGCTAATAACCGATTAGCGATCGCACCTAGTGGCTTCCTACAGTCAGCCTGGCTCTGATACCAAGCTTGTCACGACCGGTTTTTCAATAAAATATTTATTGAGAGACCAATCCCTTTTACGGACCAGTAAAGAAGAATTCCTTCTCACTGGTAGACAATATCTTGGTCACAGAAGAAAAATACCAGGAGTACTGAATATAATACAAGGTTGAGCGGAGACTGCTCAACAATTTATTACATGAACGCCGATAAAATATAACGGCGGATAGGGTGGCATAACTACTAACTCACGATAACAACGGTGGTGGAACTATCACCGCGAAGTGGGTGATATGACTCCTGAAAACTACAGCTCTTCGAAAGTCGGAGTGAGGCTCGAGGAGACTTATTGCGGGTGGCTGAAGCGTATATAATACAAGTGACCAATATCCAGGATCGCACGGGACTGACTGGGACTCCTCTAGGCGTCGGACGCACTATCAAACTCTTCATCCAAGAGATCGCCTTCGTCAACATCTGGCCAAATCAACAAGCCAGGTGAGTACTATGAAAGTACTCGCAAGACAGTTCGCACATAAGATATAACAAATGTAAACATGAAGCGATTGAACAGATTAACAAGTGCATTAAGACATAGAGACAATAATGCATGGGGAATAAAAGAGAAGTCGGGCGGTAGTCCTCCCGAAATCCCAAATTAAATACTGGGTGCCAAACGAGGGTCTGAATGACTCCTCGAGAGGAAAATGCAAGAATAACAATGCCGCAGTCGGGCGTCAGGGCGACACCACATAAAGGGCTTATAATAGAAAATAAAAGATAGTGCGTGCCACAGTCGGACGTCTGAGCGACATCGCAGAAAGGGCTTATATCAAAAGTAAATAACCAACATGCCACAGTCGGACGTCTGAGCGACATCACATAAAGGGCTCATACAAAAGTAAATAACAAACATGCCACAGTCGGACGTCTGAGCGACATCACATAAAAGGGCTCATACAAAAGTAAATAACAAACATGCCACAGTCGGACGTCTGAGCGACATCACGTAAAGGGCTCATACAAAAGTAAATAACAAACATGCCACAGTCGGACGTCTGGCGACATCACGTAAAGGGCTCCATAACTTAACATCTTAGTAGCTTAAGAATTTAAATCATATCCAGAGAATAATCAGGCATGAGATAAACAACAGGGTTAGTCCATCCACAGGAGTAACGTTCAGCCCAGTTTACTACTCATGCTCGCTTACCGGAAAGAAGAATAAACCACGAGGGCTTGACGTAGATAAGGATACACTGATCACTATACTTGACCATGGATACGATGACTCGGAAGGATTTGACTCTGCAGAGTTTGTACTTTAACCACAGCCAACGGATTTCTGTAGTCACGGGGACTAGTTCCGTTTACGGTGTTTTGGAAGAAACACATCTAACCAGTACACACCCATTCAACATTCCGAAGCCAGGAATCACCCTCGGCAACGTTCAAGAAAAACCTTGAGACGGGGAGGCTACAATCCTCGCGTAGCATGGGATCAAATTTATATACGCGCGCTCTAAGGGGTGCCCCCCTCTCGGTCCCAACCGGAAACACCCATGCCCCCTGACCGGATGACTGGCTTTAATCCAGGGCCATGGAACCCTCATCCCGGCCCCTCTATTTGGTGTGTACACGGAAAGAGGTTACCAACTTACTAAACCGCATTCTGGCAGAAAACATGTGGCGGCACGGAAGGGGGAAGAACGATAACGTGACTCCATCCACTTTAACGTCGGAATTTAACGGATGACGTAAGGCTGGCATGCTACAACAGTACCACCTTACTGCCCTTCATGTCACCACATGACTAGGCCATCTCTCATCAGAGATCATAGTAACTTCGGAACACGCGGGTAGTCACCTTACATGCAACGAGATACTCATCGATGCTCATATGCCTTGCACAACCTTTCACGCAATCATGCAAAACACCTATCATATCAAAAGTTCAAACATGCTTGCCTGGTTCGGAGAAGTCGGAGTCTAGCTCGGCGAAGTTCGCGGCTCCGTCACCTCTCCCGGAACCTACGGTATAGCGAAAAAAATGCATACTAAAGTGAAAACCAATGCGTGCATAAAATATGTTCCAAATTTTTTTCAAATAAATCCCAAAAAAAACTAGACAAAATTTTAAGACTGTCAGAAAAAGAATCACTCAAAAATCACTTTTTATTAAAAAGTTATAAGGGTTTCTGTCCAGGGACTCAATTGTAATGAAACAGAAAAGTTCCAGGGGTTTAACTGAGAAAACAGAAAACGGTTCGAATAGAAACGCGCCAGCCCGCAGAGAAAACGTACTCTGCCCGAAGGCGCCAACAGAAAACGCTTCGGGGGTGAAAGAAGAGAGGCTGACGTGGGGGGTCCACATGTCAGGTTTGAAAAACCTCGCCGGCGCCCGAAGGTTGCGGTGGTCGCCGGCGTCGAACCACGGCGAGTCAGGGAGATCGGAGTGTACCAAGAGTATCAGCGTGTCCTTCCGCGTCGGTGGGTGGTTGACTTGGGCGTCGGGGAGCACCACGTCGACGGCGACACTTTCTCCGGCGGACGGCGGCTCGGGCGATGGTGGGGAACTCCGGTGGTGTGCTGCAAACTTCGAATTGAAGCGCGGGTCAGAAGGAGGGATGCACTAGAGAGCTTCTGGCAAGATATGGGAGGTAGAGGTGCACGCACGGGGGTGAATCGAGCTGGATCCCGTGGCGGGTCGCGGCGGCCGGAGTCGAGGAAGGAGACTTCCTCGGGGCTCTTCCAGTGGCTAGGCGGGGTCTTGGTGGAGTGTAGAGGTGGTGTGGGTACTAGCTGGAGCGCGGGGCCTCTATTTATAGGCGGCTCGAGGGGGTGGCCGTGAACGGAGAATCTCCGGCGAACAATTACGGCGAG
This sequence comes from Aegilops tauschii subsp. strangulata, assembly GCF_002575655.3. Lineage (NCBI taxonomy): Eukaryota > Viridiplantae > Streptophyta > Magnoliopsida > Poales > Poaceae > Aegilops > Aegilops tauschii. The sequence continues at coordinate 530,045,935 of NC_053036.3, forward strand.
GCAGTGGATTGGCAGGGGTATTAGGAGGCCAAGCAGCATCAGTGGGAGTTACTGGTCCCGTTTCACTGCTAAACTTGGTCGGGCATGGCGTAATGGCGCCGGTCCTCGTCGGGGTCGCCGTACTGGCACGACGGCGGCAGAGAGCGCGCTCCGCGCCCAGCGGTTCACGACGAGGGTGGCAGCGCGCACTGGGGAGTGGAAAACCACGCGGCGACCTCCGGTGGATTGGGCGGCGCCGGACGGCGCTGTCTGCGCTGCGCCACTCTTCTGACGGCCGCAAAGCCGCTGCTGGCGTCGGTCACGGGGCGGCGCACCTTCTGCTGCTTGTCGCCGATGTCCGCAAGCTTCCAGGTGCTCGTGCGGTGCAGAGGACAAGGGGGAGGAGACAGGAAACACGGCGACGCCGGGGCACTGGTGTGATCGACAACAGACACTGAAGAAACGACAGTGGTTCAGACACTGTTAACTGAATTTGACTGAACCTGATATTGACAGTGCTCTGAAGGTGTTCGATGAAATGATTAGGTATGAAGAAAATTTTTCCTGGAGCTGGGGCTTGGTGAGGTGACCACTCAATGCACCCAGAGGCTGCCTGATTTTACTCAGAATTTTTGGAGAAGGATTGGAATGAATTTCATCAAATTTGGCAAATCTGGTCCAAACTTGCAACAAGTCTAGTTTGAAAAATTTGAACTGGAGACTAGTGGATCTTCATGGATCTTTGTTGAGGGTTCAAAGGACTAGGAAGGGAAAAAGGTTTGGGGGCCAAAATCAAAGCAGAAGGAGTAGTTCCTTTGTAAATCTCCAAGGACCAAGATATATGGCAGCAATTGTTTTTGATAAGAAGTAAAAGAAAATAAATATATGGAGAGGTTCAACTTGCTGGATTTGAAGTAAAACATGATCCAAAGATGAGGAAAGGTTTATGAGAGTGGATTTGCACTAAGGTCATGGCAAGAGAGATTTGTTGAAAGTGGGAAAAGATCATTCCAAAAGCTATAGGGCATTTTCAAAGAAATTTTCAAAAGACATTTTTCCCAAGTGAAAAGCATTTTGGCTTGAGTCCAAAATAAAAAAGCAAGAACCTCCAAGACCAAAAACAAGTCTTGGGTGAATCCAAATAAAACTCTTGCCAAAAAAAATTTGAAAGGGAGGGTTCTTTTGAAGAAATTTTTTAAATCACCTCCCTCAAGTCAAGTAAATTTTTTGAAAAATCCAAATGAAATTTTGGGTGTCACACGTCTTGTATGATTTGAGTCTTTGCTTTTTAGTTTACCACAATCATCCTTGCTGTACACACCTTTTGAGAGAGACACACATTATTCGGAATTTATTAGAATACTCTATGTGCTTCACTTATATCTTTTGAGCTAAACAATTATGCTCTAGCGCTTCACTTATATCTTTTAGAGCACGGTGGTGGTTATATTTTATAGAAATTATTGATCTCTCATGCTTCACTTATATTATTTTGAGAGTCCTTTAGAACAGCATGGTAATTTGCTTTGGTTATAAAATTAGTCCTAATATGATAGGCATCCAAGATAAAAACTTTAAAGTGCATTGAATACTAAGAGAAGTTAGATACTTGATAATTGTTTTGAGATATGAAGATGGTGATATTAGAGCCATGCTAGTTGAGTAGTTGTGAATTTGAGAAATACTTGTTCTAAAATTTGTGATTCCCGTAGCATGCACGTATGGTGAACCGTTATGTGATGAAGTCGGAGCATGATTTATTTATTGATTGTCTTCCTTATGAGTGGCGGTCAGGGACGAGCGATGTCTTTTCCTACCAATCTATCCCCCTAGGAGCATGCGCGTAGTACTTCATTTCGATAACTAATAGATTTTTGCAATAAGTATGTGAGTTCTTTATGACTAATGTTGAGTCCATGGATTATACGCACTCTGACTCTTCCACCATTGCTAGCCTCTCTAATACCGCGCACCTTTCGCCGGTATCATATACCCACCATATACCTTCCTCAAAACAGCCACCATACCTACCTATTATGGCATTTCCATAGCCATTCCGAGATATATTGCCATGCAACTTACCACCGTTCCATTTATTATGACACGCTTCATAATTGTCATATTGCTTTGAATGATCATGTAGTTTACATCGTATTTGTGGCAAAGCCACCTTTATAATTCTTTCATACATGTCACTCTTGATTCATTGCATATCCCGGTACACCACCGGAGGCATTCACATAGAGTCATATTTTGTTCTAAGTATCGAGTTGTAATTCTTGAGTTGTAAGTAAATAAAAGTGTGATGATCATCATTATTAGAGCATTGTCCCATGAGAGGAAAGGATGATGGAGACTATGATTCCCCCATAAGTCGGGATGAGACTCCGGACAAAAAAAAGAAGAAGAAAAAATAAGAAAAAAAAGAGGCCAAAGAAAAAGAGAAGGCCCAAATAAAAAAAGAAAAAAATGAGAGAAAAAGAGAGAAGGGACAACGTTACTATCCTTTTTCCACACTTGTGCTTCAAAGTAGCACCATGATCTTCATGATAGAGAGTCTCCTATGTTGTCACTTTCATATACTAGTGGGAATTTTACATTATATAACTTGGCTTGTATATTCCAATGATGGGCTTCCTCAAAATGCCCTAGGTCTTCGTGAGCAAGCAAGTTGGATGCACACCCACTTAGTTTCTTTTGTTGAGCTTTCATACACTTATAGCTCTAGTGCATCCGTTGCATGGAAATCCCTACTCACTCACATTGATATCTACTGATGGGCATCTCCATAGCCCATTCATACGCCTAGTTGATGTGAGACTATCTTCTCCTTTTTGTCTTCTCCACAACCACCATTCTATTCCACCCATAGTGCTATGTCCATGGCTCACGCTCATGTATTGCGTGAAAATTGAAAAGGTTTGAGAACATCAAAAGTATGAAACAATTGCTTGGCTTGTCATCGGGGTTGTGCATGATTTAAATACGTTGTGTGGTGAAGATAGAGCATAGCCAGACTATATGATTTTGTAGGGATAACTTTCTTTGGCCATGTTATTTTGAGAAGACATGATTGCTTTGTTAGTATGCTTGAAGTATTATTATTTTCATGTCAATATTAAACTTTTATCTTGAATCTTTCGGATCTGAACATTCATGCCACAATAAAGAGAAATACATTGAAGAATATGCTAAGTACCATTCCACATCAAAAATTCTGTTTTTATCATTTACCTACTCGAGGACGAGCATGAATTAAGCTTGGGGATGCTTGATACGTCTCCAACATATCTATAATTTTTGATTGCTCCATGCTATTGTATATTCTGTTTTCGATGTTTAATGGGCTTATTTATACACTTTTATATTATTTTTGGGACAAACCTATTAACCCAAGGCCCAGTGCAAATTGCTATTTTTTTGCCTATTTCAGTGTTTCGCAGAAAAGGAATATCAAACGGAGTCCAAACGGAATGAAACCTTCGGGAGAGTTATTTTTTGAACAAACGTGATCTAGAGGACTTGGAGTGGACGTCAAGAAATCAATGAGGAGGCCATGAGGCACGAGGGCGCACCTACCCGCCTGGGCGCGCCCTCCACCCTCGTGGGCCCCTCGTGGCTCCACCGACCTACTTCTTCCTCCTATATATACCTACGTACCCCAAAACCATCGAGGAGCACCACGAAAACCTAATTCCGCCGCCGCAACCTTCTGTACCCATGAGATCCCATCTTGGGGCCTTTTCCGGTGCTCCGCCGGAGGGGGCATCTATCACAGAGGGCTTCTACATCAACACCATAGCCTCTTCGATGATGTGTGAGTAGTTTACCACAGACCTTCGGGTCCATAGTTATTAGCTAGATGTCTTCTTCTCTCTCTTTGGATCTCAATACAAAGTTCTCCTCGATCTTCTTGGAGATCTATTTGATGTAACTCTTTTTTGCGGTGTGTTTGTCGAGATCCGATGAATTGTGGGTTTATGATCAAGATTATCTATGAACAATATTTGAATCTTCTCTGAATTATTTTATGTATGATTGGTTATCTTTGCAAGTCTCTTCGAATTATCAGTTTGGTTTGGCCTACTAGATTGATCTTTCTTGAAATGGGAGAAGTGCTTAGCTTTGGGTTCAATCTTGCGTTGCTCGATCCCAATGACAGTAGGGGAAACGACATGTATTGTATTGTTGCCATCGAGGATAAAAAGATGGGGTTTATATCATATTGCTTGAGTTTATCCCTCTGCATCATGTCATCTTACCTAATGCGTTACTCTGTTCTTATGAACTTAATACTCTAGATGCATGCTGGATAGCGGTCGATGTGTGGAGTAATAGTAGTAGATGCAGGTAGGAGTCGGTCTACTTGTCACGGACGTGATGCCTATATACATGATCATGCCTAGATATTCTCATAATTATGCACTTTTCTATCAATTGCTCGATAGTAATTTGTTCACCCACCATAATACTTATGCTATCTTGAGAGAAGCCACTAGTGAAACCTATGGCCCCGGGGTCTATTTCCATCATATTAATCTCCCGTCAACTAGCTATTTCTATCGCCGTTTATTTTGCTTTCTTTACTTTTAGTCTTTATCATAAAAATACCAAAAATATTATCTTATCATCTCTATCAGATCTCACTTTTGCAAGTGGCCGTGAAGGGATTGACAACCCCTTTATCGCGTTGGTTGCAAGGTTCTTATTTGTTTGTGTAGGTACGAGGGACTTGCGTGTGGCCTCCTACTGGATTGATACCTTGGTTCTCAAAAACTGAGGGAAATACTTACGCTACTTTGCTGCAACACCCTTTCCTCTTCAAGGGAAAACCAACGCATGCTCAAGAGGTGGCAGTTCTACTTGGCTCAAACACTAATTAAAACACAAAAAACACAATCATAACAGTAGCAAAATTGTGCAAACACTCAAGAAGAGAAAGCAAAAAGCAAAAATAAATTTTATTTATTGGGTTGCCTCCCAACAAGCACTATAGTTTTACGCCCTTAGCTAGGCATAAAGCAAGGATCTAAGTTTTTTCATTTGTAGTTTTGGCAACTTTTGTAAGGGTTTTCTCAAACCAGGGAGGCTCTTTACGCTTCCCTAAATTCTCCGGAAAAGAAACCATCTTTAGATCCAAAATATCCAATCGCTTGTTGGAAAGAGTAATCAAGGTATTCATGTGATTGATACTACCATTAAGATGTTTGAGGGGTTCATTGTATTTTTGCAGTTCAACCATATGTTTATGCAAATCACCAAGTTTATCTAACATTTGAACTCCCTCTGGGGTGAAAGAAAACCCCTTCTTTTGAGGTGGAACACCCAAAATTCCTTCTAAATTTCATAGGCAGCATTGGCACCAAGCTCAATAAAATTCCCTTTAGCGGCAAAATCTAGGAGTTGTCTATGATGCAAAGCCAATCGTATGTAAAAATTACGAAGCAAGATCTTAGCGTCCCCCTTTGAATTGCAAATACGATAAGATTCCATAAGCCTATAACAAGCATCTTCAAATTTTCTCCTTGTCTTTGCTTGAAGTAAAGCACTTCAAAATCTAGTGACAATGGAGGAGTAGGCAAGCTAGTCATTATGACTAGAAAGCAAGAACAAAGATAGATTTGATGAGAAAACGATGCACGAAAAAGAAGGGCGAATAAAATGGCAAATTTTTGTGAAGTGGGGGAGAGGCAAATGGAAAATAATGTAAACTACGAGGAGATGAGATTTGTGATTAGGAACCTGGTATATGTTGAAGATCCTCCCCGACAACGGCGCCAGAAATTCCTTTTGACGTCTACTAGGACTATGACGGTATTTCCCCAAAGTGGAAGGGATGATGCAGCACAGCAGCGGTAGGTATTTCCCTCAGTGATGAAACCAAGGTTATCGAACCAGTAGGAGAACCAAGCAACACAACGTAAACAACATCTGCACACAAATAACAACCACTCGGTTAAAGGGGTTGTCAATCCCTTTCGGGTAACGGCGCCTGAAATTGGCACGAGGACGTGAGAAAGTTGTAATAGATTGATAGATCGAACGCCAACTAAAATAAATAATAATAAAATGCAGCAAGGTATTTTGTATTTTTGGTTTAGTAGATCTGAAAATAAAAGCAAAGGAAAAGTAGATCGAAAGGCAAATAATATGAGAAAGAGACCCGGGGGCCGTAGGTTTCACTAGTGGCTTCTCTCGAGAAAAATAGCAAACGGTGGGTGAACAAATTACTGTTGGGAAGTTGATAGAACTTCAAATAATCATGACGATATCCAGGCAATGATCATTATATAGGCATCACGTCCAAGATTAGTAGACTGACTCCTGCCTGCATCTACTACTATTACTCCACACATTGACCGCTATCCAGCATGCATCTAGTGTACTAAGTTCATGGAGAAGTGGAGTAATGCAATAAGAACGATGACATGATGTAGACAAGATCTCACTATGTAGAGATAGAACCCATCGTTTTATCCTTAGTAGCAACGATACATATGTGTCGGTTCCCCTTCTGTCACTGGGATCAAGCACCGTAAGATCGAACTCACTACAAAGCACCTCTTCCCATTGCAAGATAAATAGATCAAGTTGGCAAAACAAAACCCAAATATTGGAGAAGAAATACGAGGCTATAAGCAATCATGCATATAAGAGATCAAAGAAACTCAAATAACTTTCATGGATATAAAAAGATAGATCTGATCATAAACTCAAACTTCATCGTAGCCCAACAAACACACCGCAAAAAGAGTTACATCATATGGATCTCCAAGAGACCATTGTATTGAGAATTCAGCGAGAGAGAGAAAGCCATCTAGCTACTAACTACGGACCTGAAGGTCTACAAAGAACTACTCACACATCATCGGAGAGGCACCAATGGAAGTGGTGAACCCCTCCGTGATGGTGTCTAGATTGGATCTGGTGGTTCTTGACTCTGCGGCGGCTGGAATTGATTTTTGTCGACTCCCCTAGGGTTTTTGGAATATTGGGGTATTTATAGAGAAAAGAGGCGGTGCGGGGGGACACCCGAGGTGGGCACAACCCACCAGGGCGCGTCTGGGCCTCCTGGCACGCCCTGGTGGGTTGTGCTTGATGTCTACTACACAACCTTCTTCTTGTAGACGTTGTTGGGCCTCCAAGTGCAGAGGTTTCTAGGACAGTAGCAAATTTCCCCTCAAGTGCATAACCTAAGGTTTATCAATCCGTGGGAGGCGTAGGATGAAGATGGTCTCTCTCAAACAACCCCGCAACCAAATAACAAAGAGTCTCTTGTGTCCCCAACACACCCTATACAATGGTAAATTGTATAGGTGCACTAGTTCGGCGAAGAGATGGTGATACAAGTGCAATATGGATGGTAGATATAGGTTTTTGTAATCTGAAAATATAAAAACAGCAAGGTAACCAATGATAACAGTGAGCATAAATGGTATTGCAATGTTAGGAAACAAGGCCCAGGGTTCATACTTTCACTAATGCAAGTTCTCTCAACAATAATAACATAATTGGATCATATAACTATCCCTCAACATGCAACAAAGAGTCACTCCAAAGTCAATAATAGTGGAGAACAAACGAAGAGATTATTGTAGGGTATGAAACCACCTCAAAGTTATTCTTTCTGATCGATCTATTCAAGAGTCCGTAGTAAAATAACACGAAGCTATTCTTTCCGTTCGATCTTTCCTAGAGTTCGTACTAGAATAACACCTTAAGACACAAATCAACCAAAACCCTAATGTCACCTAGATACTCCAATGTCACCTCAAGTATCCGCGGGTATGGTTATAGGATATGCATCACACAATCTCAGATTCATCTATTCAACCAACACAAAGAACTTCAAAGAGTGCCCCAAAGTTTCTACCGAAGAGTCAAGACGAAAACGTGTGCCAACCCCTATGCATAAGTTCACAAGGTCACTGAACCCGCAAGTTGATCACCAAAACATACATCAAGTAGATCACGTGAATATCCCATTGTCACCACATATAAGCACATGCAAGACATACATCAAGTGTTCTCAACACTACAAAAAAAGACACATCCGTGACATTTTGGGCCGAACGAAATTTTTTCTGTCATACTTATGACACTTCTATGACGATAATTGTGACAAAACCCGGTATCATCATAGATGTGGTGGGGTCCTACTTCCATGACAAAAAATCATGACAGAAAATGGGCTTTTCGTCCTGGGCGGGCCGGAGACGCAGCTGCATGACATTCTTTGGGCCGTCCATGACGGAAAAAACCGTGGTAGAAGCGAGGACGAGGAAAATATAGGGGTGTTCCCGGTTACGATGGGTGGTCGGGGCCGAGTGATGCGCGTTTCTCTCGTACACGCACCCGCGTGGGTGCGAGGCGTTGGGCTCTAACTGAACCCGAGCGAGGCGTTGGGCTCTAACTGAACCCGAGCGATTGCACTGGAAGCTACGCGTTACTGAACCCGAGTGATCGATCGATGGCTGTTAACTGAACCCGATCCAGCGATTCCTTCGCTACTGCTGCTAACTGAAGCCGATCGATGCTGCCTCTGGATGAACAGTGAGCGTTGCTGGGGCGGGTTTGGATGAATAGTTCCCGGTGGGGGTGGATGAACAGGACCCCGTGGTGTTGCCTCTGGATGAAGAGGACCTCGATCGGTCGAGCCGGTTGGGGCTGGATGAACAGGACCCCGTGGAGGGCAGGATGAACAGGACCACCCCGTGGAGGGCGGGATGAACAATAGATGGTGGAGGGCTGGATGAACAGTAGCTCGTGGAGGGGTGGTTGAACAGGAGCCCGTGGAGAGGGCTGGTTGAACAGTAGCCGGAGGAGTAGCGCGCGGTGGAGGCTGCATGAACAGGAGCCCGTGGATGAATAGTCGTAGGTGGAGGCTGGAGGAGATCGACGATGGATGAACAGTAGCCCGTGGAGGCTGGAGGGGGTCGACGGTGGAGATGAACAGTATCTCGTGGAGGCCAGTTTTGCGGTATGCCACACCCCTCCCGATGAACAGGACCCCCGTTTCGACCGTAGCGCTCCAACACAAGTCCGTTTCCTCTGTTTAGCGGTACGCCACACCCCTCCCGATCAACAGGACCCCCGTTTCGATCGTAGGAGGTCAGTTTCCTCCGTTTTGCGGTATGCTAGACCCCTCCCGATGAACATGATCCCGTTTCGAATGTGGCCGGTCAAACACAAGGCTGTTTCCTCTGTTCTGTTGTACGCCAGGCCTCGTTTCCATCGGCTATTCCGTCCAAACCCTCCCGATGAACACAACGACGCATTCCGTTCCTACCCAGCCAGTTGGCTCCCCATGAACACGACAACGACACTGTTTCTCCGTTCTGACCCAGCCATGTACACGAGCCCCGGCCGTACGTACGCGCGAGTAGGCGTTCGAGACCCCGCCCGTATGTACGTATGTGGCCGTATTTACTTTCTTGCACCTTGGCCGCTGTACGTACGTGTACATGCTACGTGCGCGCCTCTACTACGACACATGCGCGCCTCTACATCGACCAGTATGTACGTACACGTTCGTGACCAGAATGACAACACTACGTACGCTTCGACCAGGTGGGTCCCGACTGTCAGGCACTTCCTTGCCTGCGAAGATGTAGCTCGTGGGTCCCAGCAGTCAGGGAGGCGAATCGTTTTTTTTGCCCGGACGCACTTCCTTGCGTGCGAAGATGTAGCTGGTGGGTCCCAGTAGTCAGGGGGAAATATTTTTTCACGAAATACGGTGGCCCGTCCTGTGGGTCCCCGCTGTTAGGTGGTGGAATAATTATTTTGCGCGTAATAAGGAGGCACTTCCTTGCTGCCGCCATGGACCCAGCTGTCAGCCTCTCCATGTACAGTCCACGTCCGATGGAAGCCGTTCCTTGACCATGTTGACCACGCCGCGCCGAGAGCACCAGGGCGGTGGACGACGGCGAGGCCTAGGAAGGGGACGACGCGGAGCCGGGGAAGATGCGGCAGTGGATGCCCACGCGTAGAGGAGTATGAGGGTTCACTGGTTCGCTGCAGTGTGAGGCTGCCGTCGCCGCAGAATAACAGGGGGTGTGGGTGAGTAGAGGGATGGCCTGGCTAGCGGTGGGAGTAGTAGGGGGCGGTGAGGCCTCCGCCGCATCGCTGCCGACCACGGGAGGCAGGAGCACGAGGCACGACCGGCACTGGTTTGGGTAGCTGGAGCAAGAAGACCAGAGGTTGAAGAAGCACTACGGCTGTTGGATGGACATCGTATGGTCACTTGAGCTAGAATCGTGCATATTGACTATGTTGACAAAGCCCTCCGTCCCCGTCAACTTAGTAGGCCCACAAGTCAGCCTGCCACTATACTGGGTCCCAGCTAGCAGGGGGAGTATTCATTTTTCTGTGCGTAATAAGGACGCACTTCCTTGCGTGCGAAGATATAGCTGGTGGGTCCGAGCTGTCAGCAGCGGTAACGTTTTTTTCACGAAATACAGAGGCCCTTTCGGTGGGTCCCAGATGTCAGGTGGAGGAATCATTATTTTGCGTGTAATAAGGAGGCATTTCCTTGCGTGCGGCCATGGACCCAGCTGTCAGCCTCTGCACGTACAGTCCACTTCAGATGCATGTCGGTCGTTGACCACGTTGACCAGGCCGCGCCGAGAGCACCAGGGCGGTGGACGACGGCGAGGCCTAGGAAGGGAACAACACTGAGGCAGGGAAGACTCGGCAGTTGTTTCCCACGCGGAGGGGAGTACGACTGTACGAGGGTTTACTGGTTCGTCTGCCGTCGCCGGAGAATAACATCAGGTGTGGGTGAGTAGAGGGATGGCTAGGCCAGCGATGGGAGTACGATGGGGCGGTAAGGCCTGTGCGGCAGCACAGCCGGCCGCGGGGAGGAGGGAGCAGGCAGTCCCGCCGGCGCTTGTTTGAGCGGCTGGAGCAGGAAGAGCAGAGATTGAAGAAGCACGACGGCCGTTGGATGGACATCCAATAGTCACTGCTTGTGCGTCAACCTTTTTTTTCAGGAAAGCCTCAAATCTGTGGAAACAGCATACAACCCATCTGCCATTTTTTCTAATAATTACAGCCCATTTGCTAATTCTTACGGTTTTTTTGGAGCCCATATTCTTTTTGTTAGCATTACAGCCCATATTGTGGCCACGGTTAAAAAATTATATGAAATGTTGCATATTTCGGTGCGGTCCGAACTGTTTTTAATCCCGAAATTCGAGTCACATTCAAACTGATTTTAAAAATAAATGTATATCAATATAAAATCCAAAAAAATTTCCATGCATAAAAATTAATGCAATTTAAAATCTTGAAATGAAAAAAAGAAATTTAAAAGTAATTGCCAGTTTGATGTGTTTTAAAAATGTACAGCCAATTTCTCATTACTGATAGGCCATTTTCTCGTCCAGCCGAATGAAGCTCTCCTCATCTTGAAAGATTTGCAGCCCAACAGGCCTGGCAAAGCAACTTACTTGGCAAATCACAAAAAAACTGGGCTAGCCATTTTCAGAAAGAAAAAAAACTACTGGGCTGGTCTGTGGTAAACATAAAAGAGAAGGCTGTCTAGACAGGCCAGGGTGCCTCGCACAACCCAGCTGACACCCTGCTTCCGTCTCAAAAACAAATTAGATAAATGCCACAACAAATATGGCGATTCATAAAAATGCCACTGCAATTTCCAAACTTTGAAAAATGCCACTGCAATTTTTGCAAACTTTGGAAAACACCACTGCAATTTGCAAACTTTGAAAAACGCCACTCCAGACTTCGAAAAATGCCACTGGAAATGGCATGAAATGGCATTTTTCAAAGTTCGGAAATTGCAGTGGCATTTCTCAGAAACACCAGATTTGGAGTGGCATTTATCAAATTAACCCAAAACAAAAATAACTGGGCGAGCTACTGGGTCCCTGGTGTCAGCCGCTCGTTGTGCAACTCTCTCGTTTATTGACTACGTTGACAATGGCATGGGACCCAGATGTCAGAAATCCATTAGGAGGAGCCATTTTTTTATTGGATTGAAATAAGGAGGCACTTTCTTGCATACTACCATGACCTTGGTAGGTTCCTGCTGTCATCCTCTCCACGTACAATCATATCCTGCGTCAACTTGGTAGGCCCACAAGTCAGCCTCTAAACCCGTGGAGGACAAATACAACCCATTTAAAAATATAACAACCCATTCCATACGTTCAAACGGAAAGTTCAACATTCAGAGCAAAGTAACAGGTCTGATCCACATATAGAGTACTGAACTTCGACGTTGACAACCAACATAGCCAAGTTAACTATCTACTCCCACTAATACTCTAGTAGCATACAAGTACTAACTTACTCTTAGCTAACTAGACGATGCCGGCCGCCATCTGCGGTACACGCTAAACGCCGGCGCCGGCGTCCTCCGCCTCGCCTCGGACTTGCCAGAGGTGCGATAGGGCGCGTTGCTCGCGCGCGTTGGCCCTTTCCATGCCAGCGTGGTCCACCGAAGCTTCGGCTTCTAAGCAGGAAACCCACTTGATGAGCTGGGAGTAAAAATCGGCGTCGCGAACGCGTGCGTGCCCGACAGCCTCCAGGGCTATTTGCCGGGCGCCGGCCTCCACGTAGTCGGCCCAGGTGCGGGCGCTCTGGTCGCGACTCAGAGCATCGGTGCGCTGCTGCTCCATGTCCCGCTGGCGGCGCAAATCGGCGATACGCTGCTCCTCCGCCAAGCGGTCGCGCTCCAACAACTCCTACTCCTCCGCCAGGCGGTCGCGCTCAAACAAGTCCTCGATCTCCGCATTGCCATCTAAAGACCGATAGAATGCCTCCTCCCTCCGTCTGCCTTCCGGTGAAAAACCGAACACTAGTTCCGGCGGTGACCGCCTCCGGCCTCGCCTATCGCGGACGGGCGGGGGCATGGCGGACGTGGCGAGAGCAAGGATAAGTGGCGAGCGACGTCGAGCCGGTGAGGGCTTATGAGGATAGGGCGAGTTGGGTCACGGTGCCACCATAGAAGGCCGGGAAACAATACTTATAGGCGGAAGGTAGCGCGACGGTCATCGGAATTCAATGCATAATTAAGCAGGCATGGCTTATCGCGCCAGCTTGCCGTGGAAAACTAGAGAAACTGAAATTCTGACTGTGTCATCCCGTCCTGTCCGTGCTGGGTCGCACGCCGGCATGACAGTCAAACGAGTGCACTCGAATCATCTCCCTCCTTGTCAATAATGATTCCACGGATTTATAAGGCCCGCAACAATTAAAGCGCATCTTTTTTCGCATCAGTTAGCTGCCTTAATTACGGCCGGCTGCATGCAGGCACTCAAAATTGCTCGCAGCCAGTACGCGGAGCAGCATGCAATGAGTCGCAGCCGAGGGCATTAGTTGATGAACTTTAGCTGGGAGATAAGGCATTTGCGAACGTTTTCGCTGGCAGTTTCTTCAGATTCCCATGGCATTTTCTTCAGAGCAGCTTGTCAGTTTCTTCAGAGGTAGGCATTTTTATTCAAAAAACTGCCACTTCGGATCTTGCGTCGCAACTAAAACAGCCAGGAGCGCATTAGTAGGCTAGCTAGTGATCGATCAGTAACTTGTAAACACTGAGCAAACAGATATAAGGAACTGTTAATGCATCTCAATGATTCACAAATCATATACAAATATGTAGCTCCAAAAGCAAAGACTAGCCACAACTAAAACCAACTAGTATGATTCCCATACATAAGATCAACATGTTAATGCATCTCAATGATTCACAGATCATATACAAATATGTAGCTCCAAAAGCAAAGATCTAGAAAAAACATATGTTCTTCCTACTAACATGGATGCTTCTCTTGGCCAACATTCAGTACAGACTGAAAGACAAATTTGTTTGTGAAGTGTACAATTCCTCTTGCAAACGTAGCTGGTTTCACCAACAGCTGGAACCATGAGAATGAACCACACATGATGGAGGAACATCCACTGCAACATGATTTGGTCTTCTCTTGATCACACGGCGAGACTATTTTCAGAATACAAACTTTAACTTAGGCAAAATGATGCCCATTGTATAATCAGACCAAAGCAATGAAGCACCTAGTGTTGGCCAATAAATAGTACAGTACTACTTTTCTGCAGCCCATGAAGTGACTATCCAATCTTTCTGTGTCTATTTTCAAATGGCACTGCATGCAGTGACTATACTATTCTCTTGTGCAGTTCAACCAAAATTGCGGTCACTTTGTGTGTTTGCCAAATAGCAACGGGCAGACATCTCTGTCTGCACAAATATCAAGCAGCTAGTAAACATATACCCCACCTTGTATTTTCGGCTTAAACATGTCTCTTCCGCTTAGCATCTATCATGTTTTGCACTAGACAATTTGATACAGTCATTTTTTGCCCTGGACAATTTCATACTGAATTGATTTTCTTGTTCAGAGCAGAAATATAGCGCATATTCTTCATCCGACCAAGATATCCATGTTCACAGTGATGGAAGAGGTGAAATCGATACAACCGAAATTGAGCATCCAATCATTGAATCCTGTCCTGCACCTCCAATGTAGGTCCACCCTGCCAATAAATTCACATGCAAACCACTAGTATTACTATCTAATGACAGTACAAAAAGATTAGCAAGATAGTAGCAAACCATGTACCTTCTTAATGAACAGCTCATAGTGCCACCAATTGGATATAAAGGTTTGGAAGAAAACATGCTCCTAATGTTGAACCAGCTGGACTTTTTGTGCAGTTCCACTAAAATCGAGCATCCCTGTTTGCATAGATATTGAAAGTGTGATTACTATAAAAGTGGCACTAGTTGAAGCATAGACTCACAAATATAAGCATTCCAATTTCTTAATGGGAAAAGGTAGCAAGACTGTTTCTAACCACCTGTTTGAAGGAATAAATAAGGCAACAGAGGTTGATGTCAGAAAGGCATATATAGTTCTTTCTGAAAGAATGATCGATTCTTGACCTTTCCTCTTCTTTTAAGCATATTTTGTGCAGTTCAACTAAAATAAAATGCCATCACCGCCTTGACAATTCAGTGACACTGTACAAAAGGAAATGACTTAACATTACATCATGATGTCAGGTATGTAGTCGACATGCATTAGAGACAAACTTACAGACCTCCTCCGATAACATAATGAACATTAATTTTAACAAAGGTGTGACTAGCTTTACCGTGATAATTTGAGTGAACTCTACACCCTCTGTTCCTTAATATAAGACGTTTTTGCGGTTCAGTTTAAAGTACCCAAACGTCTACTAGTATTTAGAAAAACAGGTAGTAGTTTTCTTGAGCACATATCTGGGAAAGCTTGCCACATTTATTTATGTCCAAACGCTAATGCAACACCATTCGAAATTTCAAATACTAAAAATATACACTAATCCAGTGGCTAGTGCAACAGTAGAGTAGTTATTTTATTACAGGGTACAGTACAATGGTTTTACTGAACAGATTTCAATAAACTCTAGCATTGGAAGATTTCTATAAGAATTAACAATACAAAATGTAAAGGTAACACGTTTCAGCATTGGTATACTAGCTATGCATGAGCATTAAACCAAATACAAAAGTCTGAAGGTAACTAGCATTATTAACTAATGACAGTATAAAAAATTTGCAAACCATGTACCTCCAAGGTAAATATCATTTCGAACTCGGGGGGACCTTAAAAATTGCTATCCCAATCTTGATAATCGATCAAACATAAAAACTTGATTGAACGAATCAAGAGAATTACCGGAGGAGGAGGTGCCCACTCTTGACCTTTCCTCTTGTCTTCATAATTTTTTGTGCAGTTTAACCAAAATAAAATGACATCAGCACCTTGGGATTTTGGTGACACTGTACAAAAAAATTAACTTATCTCATGAAAGTGAGGTATGTAATCTATAAGCATTAACAGTGCAAAAATCTGAAGGTAGTAACAAGTTTCATCGTTGGTATACTGGCTGTGCAACAGCATTAGAATGCCTTAGCTGAAAAATCTTTAATACATCCACAATCAACAGCTAACCCTGAAATAATCCAGTGACATTAAATGGCATTGCTTAAATTTATCGGTGGCATTAGACTGAGTGCGACATTAGTTAAATGTGGCATCACTTTAGCAGTAGCATTTCTTGACTTGACTGCTGGCGTTATACTAACAGCAAAAAAGTGACACTAAGAGCATGGGAGGCCCATTCGTGCAGTGGGCGCACCAATACAATGTACCTCCACGGACGCATAGAATGGTGAGGGAGGTATGGTTGCCCAGAGCAACAAATATCCAGGTAGCATATGTGGATTACGTCCCATTTTTGTTATGTTTAGCCACCTTTTTCCTATGTGAGGACAACAAACTGATCGACCTGGTCATTCTCTATTGCGTTGTCATGCCTTTCTACCCTTCTTCAACCAAGAGACACGAGACTCATTCCTTAGCTACTGATTTTCCCCTTTTCAACCTAGATGCGGGTTCGATGCCTACTCTCTTGGACAGTACAGTCTCCCTTCCTTTCCTTATTCAACCCAGGCATGGATTAGTCTGCATGAAGTAGGGTTTCCTTTAATAGTGCAAATTAAGGTTTTCGTCTGCGTGACCAGCAGAGCAGAGGATAGTAAATTGGGAAGATGGTGGAGTGGAAAAAGATCCACATGCAGCGACATGGCAGATGGGGCAATAGAACAAGGGTATGATTCGAAAAGAGGTTGCATACCTGAGGGTTGGCGGGAAGTGTCTTCGCTCGTGGTCGTCGTCCTCCGCACGCACTACGACAGCGAGCTTGGGGACGGAGGCCATCCCGCGCGGGCGCTAGGTCTGAGAGGACGGCCTTGTCGTCAGTGCGTGCCCTCGCTCACCGACGATGAGTGCATCAACGCTGCACGTCCTTTTCTTCCCCGGTGGATCTGTGACCACCAGTGAGGAGGGAGAGAGAGGCCGTCTTTTTAAGATCTGGAGAGAGGGTGATAGTGTGAGAAGCAAGTGGGCAGCCCTTAGCAAGAAAGCTCTGAAGCTCCATCCTATATATCTTTCTTATACTACTAGTACTAGAGGTGGAGTAGTTTATATTTTCTCTGCAAACAGTACCAGTTAGTCGTGCTTCAAAACTGAACAGCACGCCATTAAAAAACAAAGTCGAGAAATAATGCGGCACCTCGGGCCAACGCGGCCAGATCGCATTTTGCACGAGAAATTACACACCATGTTTCGTTGACATGTGGTCCCGTTCCAACATGTCAGTGAGACGACGGCGAGTCCTTTTGTACAATTTCTGAAAGGATGTGTAGGCCTGGGCGCCTCTTCGTGTACCGTGGCAAACTGGCAACCTTCCACCGACTCTTCGCCTTTCCCTCTCGATTTGGAACTACTGTGGCACGCTCTTGCTCCCTCCTCCATTTGCCTTCACCCTTCCTTCTACCATTGTTCGATCGTCTTCTCCATGGAGGGAACAAGCCGGAAACGACCCCGTTATTCTTGCCCCGATCTAAAAGAAGACGTGGTGGGGGAACTCATTGATCGGTGCGACGTCATCACCTCGGCTAGCATGGCATGTTCGTTCAAGCCCATTCTCGACTCAACTAATAACATCATTACAGGGAACCCAAGGGTCCAAGAGCGGTTTGATCTCCCTTATCTTCTTCGCTATAAGACTGTTCGCATGGGAGCGGACGACGGAGGCCTCGCCTTGTGCAAGTTGATGCCACTTGATAATGATACGTGTGATGTCAAGATGCCATCGCTTAAGGGTAAGTCCTGGGCTGGCGCAAATGGAGATTGGGTTGTTTATATTGGGTACAATTGCGAGTGGGAACTTGTGAATGTGTACACTCGTCAGCGGATTCCACTTCCAAAAATCTTAGAGTGCCCTGAGGTTGAGCACATAGATGATCTACGTACGTTCAAATACGATCATGGTGACTCTCGTCTACTGAAGATAGCAATTTGTCGAGTTCCCAACCACTCTTGGAATCACAAGAACTATCAAGTTGTTGCTATCTTCGACAAGCTTGTTGCCGTCCTTCGTGGTTCGACTGGATGGATATTGCTCAAAAATCAGTTTCTATACACGGATGTGTACTGTGATGCAATTGAATACGAGGATCTTGTATTTGCTGCCACCACTCGTGGCACTGTTTTTGCATGGGATCCTCGTAGTTTCGGTACGTTTGCCTTCCACCGTAATTATAATTGTTTCATCCACACGCATGCGGGTTAGCAAGTTTCCCTTTACTAATTAACCTTCTTCTTGTGTTCCCAAGGTCCTGTGAACATTCCACCGCCTATACTTGAAAAAATTTGTAAGCAAGGAGGAGATGACGATGGTGATGATCACGAGCATGAGGAGGAGCAGAACTTATATACTCAGTGGCGCCTGGCAACTAATTCCGATGGATCACCTCTTCTTGTCTGTATACAGTGCACTCAGACTGTTACTACTGAGGAAGCAGGTGTTGTCTCCCATGGTCGCCCTCTCCTGACCTATTCCAACACCTGTTGCATGGTATTCAGGACGGATACTAGTGTGCTAGCGCCACCACCTTCTCCCTGGTTCAGTATTGATAGTCTTGGAGCAAACTTGCTCTTCCTTGGACCAAACTATCCAATGATGGTGAATGGCGATCCAGCTGCTGTTGACACAACGTTACTACCATTTATGAGAAGCAACTGTATCTATACCTCAGACATTTCGGTGGTTCCCTACCCTGGTCCTGATATATGCCACTTTAGCCTGGATGATCAGTCCTGCATTGCTCTTGATATTGACAATAGCTGGCCCTTCCCAGAGCACCTATGTTTCAAAGCAAGCATTTCCAACACCGAGGATTTGTTGAGTTGAAGTTCATTTCATTGCTTGTTATTTGTTGTGTGATGAAAACTTTAGTATTTGCTAGAATGTTTTGTTGGAAATAATCTATAATCCAACATGTATCCTCGTTGTCATTGTGTGTTGATGACTTGTTGTATTTAATGAATGGTACATTTCAGTTGCAAATGCATGTCATAGACTCAATTTATGAATGGTTTTCGAGTCACTCCTTGGAGTGTGAGTACCGTAGTAGTATAGCCAGCATCCAGTTAGTATATGAAGTTGCCACATCACATAGAGCCAACCTAATATTGGAGTATGCTAGCCCTCCACCGGCGCGCCGCTTCAAATGGTGGAGGAAGTGAGAGGTCGCGTCACCTTGTGTCCATATCTGAGATGCCACGTGTACCAGATGAAAGACTCCAAGTTCGACCACCATGATGCTAGGTGCGAGCCAAGGAACACTGTTGGAGAGACCCCCCTCATAATTTTCCTACATTGGTCGTTTGATTCATAGGATAGAATGCTATAGGATTTTCTCCCCTATGTAATCATGTTTTAATTGGAAATCTAGCATCCACTCCAACTTTTGTTTCACTTCCTTTGTTCCTACGAAGAGAGTACTTGCTCTAAATGATGTGCCGCTGCAAGAGCCGCCTATATTAATTAACCATGCTCTAAAAAGGTGGACAAACTTTGGCTATAGTAGTACTGTACTAGGTTAGTAGGTGACCTTGCGCTTGGCTCTTCTCCTCTTCCGGAAGTTGAACAATAATGATGGTACTACAGTAGTACTTCTGGCAATCTGACACCAAATGAACTGCTGCACGTCCACCGCTTGTAAGCAAAAGTTTCTCCTCGTGCTGCGAGCCACCGCGCACGCGTTGGCGAGGGAGAAGGCGTAGTAAGCAAGCTTCTCGTCGTTCTGCGAGTTGACGGGACACATCAAAGTTATTTATTAGTACTCTCTTCAAAAAGGGTCGACCATGTCCATGGCTACCATCCCGTGCTCTGTCATTGAGTATGTGCACTATTCACGTGCCATCGAGGAGAAAAAATATTGCGTAGTACTAGGTGCCATCGAAGTGCACGACTCACTTACGCACTGCATATCTCCATTTTCTTGCATGACACGCCACCTTGATGCTAGATGTCCCGCGTGTCATGGAGGCATATTGTATGATTTTGTAAAATGGAGGCATATAGATGTCCCGCGTGTCGCCAACAGGATGAACAAAGCTTATGTCTTAAACGAAAGAGTGGAAGAACATAGATTCCCGACGACCGAGAAGGAGCTACAAACCTCGGGGTGGAGCGTCTGCACAAATAATATTTTATATTATTCAGCGATATAAAATCAACCAAATCTCTCCACGTTCCTATACCATTCTATAGTATGAGAATAACTTTGAATGTAAGCCATTGATTCACTCTATCCAATGGTCATAGTTGGAAAATCCAAACAAAACCAAGCATTGGATCAACTCTTTTTTCGAGATCAACTCTCTTAGCACTTAGATTGTTGCCGCTTGCCCACCTAGCCCACCTATATATCCGCTCACATGTGATGACCATAGGAGCTATCCACTCAAATTGTATGTTGAAAAATAAAGGTCGATAACTAATGCGGCACCTCGGGCCAACGCGGCCAGATCGCATTTTGCACGAGAAACTACACACCATGTTTCATTGACATGTGGTCCCGTTCCAACATGTCAGTGAGAAGACGGCGAGTCCTTTTGTACAATTTCTGAAAGGACGTGTAGGCCGGGGCGCCTCTTCGTGTACCATGGCAAACTGGCAACCGTCCACCGACTCTTCGCCTTTCCCTCTCGATTTGGAACTACTGTCGCACGCTCTTCCTCCCTCCTCCGTTTGCCTTCACCCTTCCTTCTGCCATTGTTTGACCGTCTTCTCCATGGAGGGAACAAGCCAGAAACGACCCCGTTATTCTTGCCCCGATCTGAAAGATGACGTGGTGGGGGAACTCATTGATTCGTGCGACGTCATCACCTCGGCTAGCATGGCAGGTTCGTTCAAGAACATCATTACAAGGAACCCAAGGGTCCAGGAGTGGTTTGATCTCCCCTATCTTCTTCGCCGTTACCCTGCTGACTGGCGCGGGGACGAGGGAAGCCTCGCCTTGTGCAAGTTGATGCCGCTTGATAATGATACGTATGATGTTAAGATGCCATCGCTTGAGGGAAAGGCTTGGGCAGGCGCAAATGGAGATTGGGTTGTTTATATTGGGTACAATTGCGAGTGGGAACTTCTGAATGTGTACACTCGTCAACGGATTCCACTTCCAAAAATCTCTGAGTGCCCTGAGGTTGAGCACACAGATGATCTACGTACGTTCAAATATGATCATGGTGACTGTCGTCTACGGAAGATAGCAATTTCTCGAGTTCCCAACCGCTCTTGGAATTACAAGAACTATCAAGTTGTTGCTATCTTCGACAAGCTTGTTGCCATCCTTCGTGGTTTGATTGGATGGATATTGCTCAAAAATCAGTTTCTATACACGGATGTGTACTGTGATGCAATTGAATACGAGGGTCTTGTGTTTGCTGCCACCACTCGTGGCACTATTTTTGCATGGGATCCTCGTAGTTTTGGTACGTTTGTCTTCCATCGTAATTATAATTGTTTCATCCACATGCATGCAAGTTAGCAAGTTTCCCTTCTCTACTAATTAACCTTCTTCTTGTGTTTCCAAGGTCCTGTGAACATTCCACCGCCTATACTTGAAATTTTTTATAACCAAGGGGGAGATGAAGATGGTGATGATCACGAGCATGAGGACGAGGAGGACCCATATACTCAGTAGCGCCTGGCAACTTCCGATGGATCACCCCTTCTTGTCTGTATACAACCCATTGCTGATGTTACTACTGAGGGAGCAGGTGTTGTCTCCCATGGTCGCACTCTCCGGACCTATTCCAACACCCGTTGCATGGTATTCAGGATGGATACTAGTGTGCTAGCGCCAACACCTTCTCCATGGTACAATATTGATAGTCTTGGAGCAAACTCGCTCTTCCTTGGACAAAACTATCCAATGATGGTGAAAGGCGATCCAACTGCGGTTGACACAACATTACTACCATTTATGAGAAGCAACTGTATCTATACTTCGGACATTGCGGTGGTTCCCTACCCTGGTCGTGATATAGTAGGCCGCTTCAGCCTGGATGATCAGTCCCGCATTGGTCTCGAGATTGACAGTAGCTGGCTCTTCCGAAAGAATAGCTTGTGGTTCAAATCAAGCGTTTCCAACGCCGAGGATAGGTTGAGTTGAAGTTCATTTCGTTGCTTGTTATTTGTTGTGTGATGAAAACTTTAGTATTTATAATATATCCTCGTTGTCATTGTGGGTTGATGACCTGTTGTATGTAGTAAAATGATATGCCTGTGATATACTTACTAAATTTATGAATGGCTATCGAGTCGCTTCTCTGAGTGGGTGCTGCGACGAGGCAAAAAATATATTTTCCGAATACATAATTGTACATGCATTGCAACAGGTTATCGGATGAGGCCAATCAACAATAGTACACTATATGTACTAGCTTCACATGCTGCACTATCTCTACGTATACGTACATAATACAACAAGTTTTAAACTTGAGACCAACCACCCATCCTCACAAAGAACACTTTTTAACCTAGCACAGACTCCAGGAAATTTGGCCACAGTGTGAGGTGGGCCATATGTTAATGTGTTCGCTGTACGTAACCAACACCTCGAATCCTCGATAGGAGTAGTAGGGTGGCATGGGCCAGAACAAGCATTCACGTTCAGGAGTACGGCACACGCCACCAGCACGACTTCCACCTGACACCATATTTCTTGGAGTCCATGCTACATCAATCTCTTCAACCTCGTCGTTTCTTTAACTTAGCCATCGCGCGGAGGGCGAGGTGGGAGTTTGCCGGTAGTCGGTTTCCTCAACTGCGGTCCCACTTGTAAGGCCAACTCCAACGCACGACCCCAAACGGACCTCCGTTTTGCCCGGATTCTGTTTGTTTGGGTAGGGCAATGGGGTCGTGTCCGGGCCATATCTCGGATGCGGTGGTCGTGCGCCGAACGCGCGACCGCATCCTGGCCGCGTACATTTTTCTTTGCAAACACATATCTTTTTTTCATCATTGATTTTTTGGTACATGGAAATACATCACCAAAATTTTGACTAGAAAAGCAAGACCAAAGAAAACAAGAACCACAAGAATACATTTTAGAAGATATCCAACTTCCATAACTGCTCCTGTAAGTTGGATTAGTGCCTTCTCGATGCATTCATTGTTGATCTACGGAGGCTCGATCTTGCGTGCTTCTTTCTTCTTCGAGTGTAAAGAAATAGACGTGTCTAGCCTCTATTCTATCAACAAGTGCACTAGTCTCATCTCTAGCCTCTATGCTAGCTAAAAGTGCTAGAACATCTACTAAATTGCGCTCTATCAATATATCATTGTACTCTTCTTCCCAATACCAAAACTTGCATCCATTCTACACAATAAAATTTTAAGTTAGCACAACTAGTCTAATCCGAGAGCACAACCGAAGATTTGGTCGAGTTCTTCCTCCTTTTGCCGACACGTGGGACATCCAGCATCCAGGTCGTGTCATGCAAGAAAATAGAGTGGTAGGTGAAGCCACGTGATGTGCATCTTGGGTTAAACTGTAAATAGAATCTTACTACTCTTGAGTAACTCCAAAAGCAGCCACTGAAGATCTTTATTGGATTTGTTTTTCATCACCAGCACGTCGAGGTGAAAGATGTGCAGGTTCAGTGGTTCCTCTTGCGTTTTCACTGACATGTGGGACCGCATATGAGCAAACAGACGATGGGCTCCGCGCGTCTGCTGGCTGGCTGAGAAGAGAGATAGAGGAGAGCTGAGCACGGACTCCAGGAAATTTGTTCTACGTACTCGATATAGTGGAGTAACCAGCACCTCGATATAGTGGGGTGGCATGGGCCATAACTAGCATTCATGTCTAGCAGTACGGCACACGCCACCCACACGAGTCCCATCCGACACCAATTTTCTTGGAGTCCATGCTAGCTACAGCCATCTCTTCTCCCTCCTGTTTTCTCAGCCATCGCGCGGTGGGCGGGGTGGGGGTTTGCCGATAGTCGGTTTGCTCAACTGCGGTCCCACTTGTAAGTGAAAATGCAACACAACACACATTCCCCCTTGAGCGGCATGCCGGACAAACCGTGTGGGGGTGCGACGCGAACACATCAGGCTTTTCCTTTTGAAATTATAACTTGTAAAATTTGGTTCTGCTCCATGGGGCGACCGATAGATAGAAATAACGATTTTCCCTAGAGTAATGAGAAGTTTGGTTCTGGCGCGGTTCATGCATGGAGTACGTTGGAAAATTATGAAGTTGATGTGAAAGGTAAGATAATTACTAGTAGTACCATATACTACTACATGGATTTGACGGAAAGATAAAGATACATACGGATCCATCAACGACATCCTCACGCCCTAGTGCACCGGGTCACCAACCGACGTGTGAGGAGCAGCGGCGTTGGCGGCAAGCTCAACGTGCTTCTGAACAATGCCGTCCAAGGTTGCCCTCCGGTCCAAGAAGGCCAGCGTCCTATCGTCCTCCTCTTGCATGTAGTAGTCCTTGTGGACGATTTGCGCGTAGCGGTGGGTGATTATGTCGATGGTGTCTTGCTGCGCCAGGCGCTGCGTGGCGAGCGCGACCTCGAGGTGGACATTCTCCGGCGCGACGGCGGGTAGTCGCAGGACCACCAGTGCGTCGAAAAGGTTGTCACCATAGAGGCCGTTGAGGGTGGCAGGCATCGCAGAGCCTGGGCGCGTGGGCTGGAGGCGTACGTCAAGGTCGTCCGCGAGCTTCTTGACTACGGTGAACTTGTCGAGGAAGCCGACGAGGACCTCGTCGAACAAGGAGACGAAGTTGTCGTCCAAGCGGCCCCTCGCCCTGGCGGCCTCAAGCACTACCTGGAGACGTTCCTCGGTGCCGGGTCGCAGGCCGGCATCATGGACCATCTGGCACAGCCGGCTGATGCTCGCACTCATCGCCTCCATGGGTCTAGTTTCTAGTCAACTGATCTTGCGATTGGAGTGATCACTCTTGCCCTTGGGTGCGTACGTGCGTAGGATTTCGTAGATTGGACTGGCGGGAGCCTTTATGTGAGAAGTGCAGACTGCGTTGAATTCACGTGCGTGTTGGCCATCTACTCCTCGCCCCTCTACTGCACCTGCCTTTGGCTATATGACAGGTTGGCTAGCCACCCGTTGGACCCACGTGTCATACACCCAAAGGCAGGTGCAGTAAGTCAATGAAGCTGCGCCCCCCTCCGTGCCCGTGCATGCCTTCAATGACTTGAGACTACCAAACATCACATGCAGTGGTTAGTTCATTGCATGTAATCCTATTAAGTAGCAAAAAGACATTAAGTTACCTTGCCGATAGCAATAAAACAATA
This sequence comes from Aegilops tauschii subsp. strangulata, assembly GCF_002575655.3. NCBI lineage: Eukaryota > Viridiplantae > Streptophyta > Magnoliopsida > Poales > Poaceae > Aegilops > Aegilops tauschii. Next base: position 530,071,140 of record NC_053036.3, read on the forward strand.
CACCATGTATTTATTTACAGAGGGAGTAGTACATGTTTTGTGACATGCATTACTAGATATTTCTAGTCAAATACTAAATCCAGATGGACGTGGTAGTACTACTAAATCCAGACGGTGGTGCTAGTACTAGTAGTAGTAGTACTACCAATGTAGTAGCACTGTACTACCCGTTGGTCAAATTATTACGTGTTGCTCCTCACAGTGAAGTGACAAGACCCTACGCCGGAGATGACACCTGAGTATAGGCGTCGTGTTCGGCATACCATACTCAGCCTCACCGTCTGCAGTCACTATCATCATGGCTGTAGACCTAGCCTGCTTACAACTAGCCGTGTTCGACATAATTTCCTGTGCGTATATGCCCATGCATTGCACGGAACACCAAGATTGGGGGGTGGACGGCGCCGGCAGCGGCCATCGCGCTAGATTTTTCCATGGCCTTCTAGATGTGGTGGGGAGAGATAAGGCTGATTGTGAGAGACAAGGAGTTGTTTGTAAATAGGGAACAAGTGCGGGCATCTTTTTGCAAAACTAGAGAAGTTTGGTTTGTATGCGTCGGATCTAGATCCGACGACTATTGGTGAAAGATGGCAGGCACAACATCATCACCAACTCAGGACCTGTTTGATTCGCAGGATTTTGAAAACGCAGGAATAGGACACGGCAATATTACAAGTTTCAAACTGATATTACAAATGTTAGGAGTAATGCTGCACCTACGAAGAGGGAATTACTAGGAAGTTTACGTAAGAACTTTCGTTACTTTAGGTGGATGCAGCATTATCGTACAAACTAAAATCCACTGCCCTGACAAGTCACTAATGGGTAAATAAGTTTTCGAGTCTCTGGCCACTTGATGTTTCAAAAACAAATTCAACTTCTGCGGAGACTTTGTCATTTAGGCTTAGACGCTTGCGGTGATCAGCACGCCATTCATTGTTACGCCAGAGAACGCCAAACCTCATTACCTTGAGCACACTTGCCTCCAGAACAAAGAACCTAGCCAATTTAATCTTAGATGTGCTGCCGCGGTAGTCGATCAAATCAATTTCTGTAAGATGGAGATCAAGGCATTCGATGAGATTGTTATAGTGCAGCACATTTTTCACTTCCGGGTCTTTTTTTATCTGCAAAAGAAGAGAACATATTAGAGCAGTTGGCTGTATAAGATTGCCGTGTCATCAAGAGGTACCAATATCATTCGTTCATACGATAGGGTTGGCTGGCTAGTGATATTTTTTCACTCTCTCTCTCTCTTTCTCTTTCCTCTCATATACCTAGGAGTACGTGAAGAGCTTGGGCATTTGTTGCCTTCCACTATGTGGCCGATGCCATAATACGCATCAATGTCAAATCAAAAGATTTTGGCACCGCTCTCGCGATGTGAGAGAGTTGGCACCGCTGTGCACACAGACCCACATGTATAAACAAATCAATTAAACCAACTACACCAGCCTCTCACTCTCCAAAACAAGTGTTTTTTATTGCCTCAGTCCTCTCTCTCCCACGGAAGTGTTTTTCATTGCGTGAGTTAATTTGGCACCGAAGCAAAGTAGGTGATCCAGATCGGGGCACCATGTGAGCAATGGAGTGAATTTGGCACGTGTTTTGGCCTACATAGTGGAGGGCCGTTATAGCCCACTTTTGTACTACCTCTTATTTAGTATAAAATTTTGACCATATATTTATGTAAGAAAATGCCAATGCATGCCACTAAAAATTACACCATTTGAAATTATGTTCAAATACGAATCCGACGATATAGTTCTTAGTGACATGCATTAACATTTTGTCAGTTAAATCTATGGTCAAATTTTGATACTACAAAATAGGAAGAGTAAACCAGGACGGAGGTAGTACTTGCTCTTAGGGTAACCATAGAGTTACTGGAGTAGTCTAAGTTACTTTCCACTATGACTAGCCTAGGCTACTATAGTAGTACAACAAAAAAACGATGTAGATGATCACGTGAGAAAAAAATACTAAAAACATTTCTTTCGGTGCAGTGCGTAGATGCAGTTTTGAACACTACACTTGTCATCGTAATTTGGGAAAATTACGAAAAATTTGAGCTACGTTGTGATTACCGTTTACTAATAGGAAAGAAGTTTCACCTGGATGAGTAGCTTCTCCGTGCACGGAAAGCATGTAAGGAATCCAACAACTTGATCCAGATTGGGGCGGATAGATTTTATTGCTAAGATCTTCACTGTGCGCATAGACTGGGTCAAGCTTGTGGGAATCATTTTCTGGAAGACGGTCGTAAATACATCAAGAAGAAATTTAAAAATGTGAATTTCAAGAAGACGGAGAAGAAGATGAGTGTTGTACCTGAACGATTATGGATCCAATAAAGAGTTCGGAGAATTTGGCAGACGAGTGCACCAACACTGTCAATTTCGGCGCGTCAATGACCCTGATTTTTGTTGGACCTTCTAGATCCGATATAAGCAATCTCTCAAGGAAAGGCGCATTCTCAATGACCATAATATGGAACAGCTGGAGTGATCTCTTCCCAATTGATGTCTTGTTGCGGGGCCAGCAAGACACATAAATCCATCGGAGGTTCGTCGAGGCGATGTGGAGGCTAATGAACCCGTGGATCTTCTCAAGACGAAGGTACTCGAGCACAGTATAGCTGTAGAGCAGGTGCTCCATAGCCTTCTTCGATATGACAATGTCGAAGAGGTTGAGATGCTTGAGTTGAGGGAGAAGAAGGGCGGGCGCGGTATTAATCTGGGGAAGATGGCAGGAGCTGAAGCTGGCGCGGCGCAGCGTTGGCACGAGGTGGAGCGCGGACGGCGGTAGAGAGCGACATCGTCCAGCTTCAAAGCTGAGCTCCTCGAGCTGATCTAGGGCGGGGGATAAGAAACACTCATCGAACTTGGGTTGGACCTTGCAGTTGGTAATGAACATGCGGATGTCAAGGCGTCTAGCTGGCCCAGGGTGCGATGAAAGGATCTTGGAGACTGCGGCCATGCGTTTGCAATCCCCGTCGCAAAGGCAGCTGTCGACGGTGAGGTTGAGGGGGACGCGGCGCCAGAGGGGGCGCCACCGCTGGGAGAGCAGGGCAGTCCGCACGGCAGATTTTGTGGGGAGGAGGCCGATGATGACGAGCAGCATGTCGTCGGGAAGGCTGCTGATGAAGTCCAGGCTCGCCAGATGTGGTTTTGGCTCAAGCTGCCTCCACTTGTTGGCTGCCTCATCGTCCATCTGAACCGGCGGCGACGCCGGTGTACACGTGTGCTAGTGTGTGTTGTGTGCTGGGTGTGCGCGAGTGCGTCCTTCTGTGCATGCCGCCGCGCAGTGGTGAATTGTGCGCGAGTGCGTCCTCCACGCGGAAGAAGTGTGTCCTCAATGCGCCCTCAATTTACTAGCGTGCGGGGTGCTACCCCGAGTGGTTTCAATTTTGTTACTTCACTGTGTGTCAGATGGGCCTCTAGTTTACTTATTTTCACCCACTGCCACATGGGCCAGCACACGAAGATACAGAACACGAGCTGACAAAGCAGCATGTGGACTAGTTGACCGGTCAACTAAACAATATACGGAGCTATACGCTGACACAGTGAGCATATAATCCGTCGGTATAGAGTGTTTGTGTGAGAGGGGAGACCCGTGAGAGATAGCAGAGAGAGAGAGAAAGAGCTACTCCCTCCGTTTGATAATGTAGTTCCAACTTTTTTTTAAAGTCAAACTTTTGAAACTATGACCAAGTTTATAAAGAAATTACTTATATCTACAATACCAAAGATAAATGATAGTATGAAGTAAGTACATGTTGTGATGAATCTAATGATCTTTCCAGATGTAAATGTTTTTCTCCACATATACCTGGTCAAACTTTTCTGAGGTTTGACTTTTCAAAACATCCATATGCTTATGGACGTGAGAGAGTCCCTAACCAGAGAGAGAGAGAGTGAAATAGAAAGAGTGAGTGAAAAAAGTGTGTGTGCGTGTGTGAAAGAGACATGGACAACACTCGATAAAAGTCGAGAAAACACGTGTGTGTCTTATGCAAACATATCACACATGCATCTTCGACAACGGAAGCAGGGTGAGGAGATAGTGTGTGGTTGTTTGCAACCGAGAGAGCAAGACCCCTAGCACGTGGCCAAGAGGGGTCTGACAAACAAGGGAGAGAGGTCAAGACAGACGTACGGAGAAAATGCAGACATGGGGAGGAAGAGTGTATGTTTGTCATAGAGAGATCCCCTGGAGATCGTGATGGGACTACATGGGTGGGAGATCGAGTGACAAGGTGTGTGCGCGATAGAAGATACCACGAGAGATATCAATATAGATGTATGGATAGAAGGAGACAATACGTGTGTTCCTGATGGCTAGTGAGAGATAATCATACTTAGGGGGGCTGCTTGCGCCTATGATGGAGTGAGGGATTATGGTACTTATTAGGGGGGTGCGTGTCACATAGAGAGAGAACAAGGGCGGAGAGTGTTGGATGGGTCTATATGTATAGCGCGAGCGAGACATGTGTATGTGTGAACCAGGGAGATATAAAGTTTGAAAGAGATTGAGGAGCCCCGATAAGGCTGAGTGGTGCGTCAGATAGCTGAGAGGGGGAAAGAGATATTCCATCCGCTCGATAGTGCAGTGCATGTAACTTTTTTAGAAGTCGAACTTTGGAAACTTTGATCAGGTTTACACAAATGTTATTTATATCTTCAATACCAAAGATACATCATACGAAACTACATCTCATGGTGAATCTAATGGTATATGTTTGCCGTTCCAGATGTAATTGTTTTTCTCCACGTACATGGTCAAACTTTGTGATGTTTGACTTTTCAATAAATCAATATGCTATGGACCGAGGAGAGTGCCTAAGTCGAGAGGGATCAAGTGCGTGTGAAGGAGAATGAGTAAGTGTGCAAAAAGAGTATGTGTGTGAAAGAGAAAGTGACAACAAACGATAAATTAGAGAGAGAGTGTGTGTTTTTTCATTTCTTAGGCGAACATATCACGCATGCATCTCCGAGATAGAAAAGCGAGGCGAGGAGATACACGAAGATAGCTAGTGTGTGATTGTTTGCAACGGAGAGAGACACCCCTATAGCACATGTCCAATAGAGGTCTGGCCAACAAGGAACAAATGTCGAGAGGGACACATGGAGAACATGGACACATGGGGAGGGCGAGAGGGTGTGTTTGTGATAGAGAGACCCCCTCGAGATCGTGAGGGGAGTATATGGGTGGGAGATCGAGGGAGGTGCGTGCGCGATAGAAAGATGCCCCGAGAGAAATCGAGATAGACCATGCACATGTTTGTGATGGAGACTAAGATTAGCTAGTCATATACATATAGGGGGGACTGCGTGTGCCTACAATTGAGTGAGAGACCATCATACTTGGCTAGCTAGGCATGACACTGTGTGTGTGTGCGTGTGAGATGGAGAGAGAATGAGGGAGAGAGATAGAGTTTTAGATGGGCCTATCGAGTGCGAGTGAGATATGCATGTGTATGTGTGACCCAGGTAGATGGAGAGTTTGAGAGAGAGGGGGAAGAGCTCCGAGACGATAGAGTGGTGCGTGAGAGAGTTACGGGAAACGAGCCAAGGAATTTGTGTGCGTACGATGAGTGCACCCAAGATATCTAGCTTGGACTAGAGAATCATACATAGTGTGCGAGAGAGACCTATAGATGGAGTATATATGCATGCGAACTAGAAAGACCCCCCCACGCACACACACAAAGAGAGAGAGATGGAGAGAAAGAGAGAGGACCAAAGGTTTGTGTGTTGGATGCGTGCGACAGAACTGAAGATTGTCGGCGAGAGAGAGAGAGAGAGAGCAGGAGTCCGGGAGAAGGGGAGGTCGCGTTTTATGCATCAAAGACTGATATAAACCATGTTTCGATATAAACTTGTATTCAAATATTTAAATTGGAGAACATGTTGTCTGCAATCCACACATGAACAGATATATGCGTATATCAAACAAGTTCATTAATTTGACTTTCAACATGTTCATGGAGTACTATAATACTGTACAACATGCTATTCGATTGAGGTGTTCAATTTTGGATTTAGTTCACTATTTAGACCTGGTGAACGAGCTATTTCATTGAATCAAGATATTTCATTTTGGGTTTGACTCCCGTTTTTGAGTGGGTCAACTATTTGTCATATAGTAAATCGCTAGCAACGAGCATGTAAAAACACATTACTCTCGAGCATCATCTCTCCATCTAAAAAAGAAGTGGCAAGCTAATATTTCTAAATTTGATTCGAATCGACTTGGTAAGGTAGACGTGGATGCTTGTTCTCCCAAATTTTGAACGAACCGTTAAACATCCTTTGCTTGGTGGAATTCGCCCGAGCAAATAAATTTGAGACGCGAAATTACCGTCCTATGTGGGAGACGCATTAATTGGCCCGTTGTGCATCGAGGGTAGGTTCGTAACTTCATCCAAGCACGCCTTATCCTCGGACGAAATGACATGTGCCGAATAATTCATAAACCATGGTCGGCAAAACACGCTCTCCTCGCCCGAAATAGCTCGCGCCCACTTTTTCAAAACACGCTCTCCTCGCCCGAAATCGCTCGCGCCCACTATATTTCAAAACATGCCCTCCTCGCCCGAAATCGCTCCTGCCCACTATTTGGGGAGAAGCAAAGTTACTCTACTATCCCCGACCCTCAGTACACAGACCCAAGCCGAGAAGCCTAAAGGAAGGGGTAGAACTGTAACTCCCCCTCACATTTCAGACAAATGCGCCCGTAAATCATGGTTCCACTCCCCTCCCAATTCCCACCCGCCCCAATCATACCTCGTGGGCGCCAAATCACCTTCTCCTCGGAAGCTTCCTTCTCCCGAGCCGTGAAACCTCAGCCCCTCCTCCATGGCGCCCACACCGCACCAATTTCACAGCCGCCCTCCTCCCTAATGCCGGAGACGCTATCCATTTGCCCTCGTGTACTGGGCCATGTGCCTCTTACTCCGTGCTGCTAGAGCTGCCTCGACGACGGCCGCGTGAACCGTACCGGAGCCGATTCACCCTCGCCATTGTTCACGGCGCCAGAGCGTCTCCATTTTCGGATCCGTCCAGAGTCCCGGCGCTGCTTCCCCGTAGCCGTCGACCGTCCCGACATCGCTGTTTCCCTGCCGCCGGTGGCCACCGAAACTGCGCCGGCCTCACCGACTCGGCAGCTGGACCTGCCTACTTCACCATGCCGCCAGATAGGTCGCACCCTCATCTCAAATCACTTTATTTAGGCGTCAGTTGTCTGAATTTTTATTCTGGGCCAATCGATTCCCAATGGGAAGCAGCACCCCTCGAGGCGGCGGAGCTCCTAGGCTGCCGGTTGGCTGCTGTCTAACGTAAGGGTGAGGGGCCGCAAGTTCACCGCGGTAGTAGCGCTTAGATGGCTATCTTAGAGTTGCATGGGTTCAAGGTACTGCCTCCGCTGGATCTAGATGACGGGGAGTCTTTGTGGATTGGCCCGGGGGCGGCGCAACCACGGCAATGCGGTGGGGCGGGGAGTGGGGTTTTGGCTGGGGCCACGAACGATGGAGGCAAGCTGCTCTGCCGTTGGTCGCTGGCTCTTTGGGGAAGATTCCTAACAGTGTCAGCCGGGAGGCACAACACGGCCATCAAGCCATCCGGCGTAGATCGGACAGTATGAAAACAAAATAAAATCGTGTGACCCCAATTTAGTCTCAGTCAACAGACGTGTGACCACTCTCTTACCTTGTTGTTGATCTCTTAGTGTATTTCTTCAGATCAAAGAGATGCGTCGTTCTTAACATTATGCGTTATCTGCATCTTCAGCCACACCGTCTTCCGACTCACCGCAGCTGCTCCAACAAGGGAAGCATACACCAGAAGGGAGCTATAGTCCCCACTCAACAGTTCCCTGCATCGAATGCGCGTGCCCGACATGGACAGCCACAACAACTGCAGGGCCATCGACAAGTCAGCACATGATGCTCACTCCTATGGATGGCGGCTAGATAGGTTGTACCCTCATCTTACTTGTGTGCAACATTTATGGCTTTGTTATTCATCTAAGCATGGAAAATAGATTATCACATTTCATTGTATATTCATGCTGATCTCTTACAGGTCTTGTTCAGGAGTTAACGTTGTTCCATAGTTCAGCCAAGATACTTGTTCTTTAGGTAACGTTGTTCCATAGTTATCATCCATCAGCCAATCCTATCCCACAGGCTGGTGATTATAGTATTATACCATTTCTAGTATTACCTATGTTGTTCTTTAATACTTTTGTGTGCCATCTAGTTAATCTCGAGTACAAACAATGCATTTCTATAGCTTTCATCTGTGTTCTCCCTTTAGTTTTTGAGACCTGTTGCTGCTAGTTAACCCCAGTCCTACTATTTATGCCGTCTCCTACAGGCACTCATTACATAAATCTAACTACTAGTTGTCTTCCATGCATGTCAGATATAATTGCAAACACTGATATATCCACAAGAACCTCACGGAGCAATGTAATGGCCAATAAACTTGATGTCAATAATACCCAATATGATGGAACATGTAAAGGCAGTTCTTCAAAAGACTTGCAGAAAGATGTTGAATCCTCTTCACCCCACAAGGTCCTCGCTCTAACTTGGCCCGTGATATGGATACAACATGCATATAATGTCCTGGAGTGTATCTACTTTGTTGCAATGCCATGTGCTTAGGATGCTTATCATGCATGTAAATATGTCATGCCTTCCTGTTTTTCAGTACCTATTCCATTCATGATAACATGTTTTCAAATTCAAGTACTGTCATTCTACTCTATCGCAATGCCATCTGCTTAATTTGGACACCATGCTTCTGAATATCTTATGCATTGTTATTCATCAGTACGTACTTCATCTGTCTACCATACCATGTTTTTTTAATTGAAGTGTTGTTCTAGTGCTCTGTTGCAATGCCATCTTAGTTTCCCAATCATACACGTGTATGCTGCCTTAGTTTTTCTGTATGTATTCCGCTAGCATACAGTTTTACATTCAACTAGTGTTTTTTACTGTGTTTTCCTGTCGTATCCCTAGCTCTTACTGAAGGAAATATGCCCTAGAGGCAATAATAAAGTATTATATATTTCCTTATATCATGATAAATGTTTATTATTCATGCTAGAATTGTATTGACCGGAAACATAATACATGTGTGAATACATAGACAAACAGAGTGTCACTAGTATGCCTCTACTTGACTAGCTCGTTAATCAAAGATGGTTATGTTTCCTAGCCATAGACATGAGTTGTCATTTGATTAACGGGATCACCTCATTAGGAGAATGACGTGATTGACTTGACCATTCCGTTAGCTTAGCACCCGATCGTTTAGTATGTTGCTATTGCTTTCTTCATGACTTATACATGTTCCTATGACTATGAGATTATCCAACTCCCGTTTACCGGAGGAACACTTTGTGTGCTACCAAACGTCACAACGTAAATGGGTGATTATAAAGGTGCTCTACAGGTGTCTCCAAAGGTACTTGTTGGGTTGGCGTATTTCGAGATTAGGATTTGTCACTCCGATTGTCGGAGAGGTATCTCTGGGCCCACTCGGTAATGCACATCACTATAAGCCTTGCAAGCATTGTGACTAATGAGTTAGTTGCGGGATGATGTATTACGGAACGAGTAAGGAGACTTGCCGGTAACGAGATTGAACTAGGTATCGAGGTACCGACGATCAAATCTCGGGCAAGTAACATACCGGTGACAAAGGGAACAACGTATGTTGTTATGCGGTCTGACCGATAAAGATCTTCGTAGAATATGTGGGAGCCAATATGGGCATCCAGGTCCCGCTATTGGTTATTGACCGGAAACGTGTCTCGGTCATGTCTACATAGTTCTCGAACCCGTAGGGTCCGCACGCTTAACGTTACGATGACAGTTTTATTGAGTTTTGATGTACCGAAAGAGTTCGGAGTCCCGGATGAGATCGGGGATATGACGAGGAGTCTCGAAATGGTCGAGACGTAAAAATCGATATATTGGACGACTATATTCGGACTTCGGAAAGGTTCCGAGTGATTCGGGTATTTTTCGGAGTACCGGAGAGTTACGGGAATTCGTATTGGGCCTTGATGGGCCATACGGGAAAGGAGAGAAAGGCCTCAAAAGGTGGCTGCGCCCCTTCCCTTGGTCTGGTCCGAATTGGACTAGGGAAGGGGGGCGCCTCCTTCCTTCCTTCTCTTTTTCCCTTCCCCTTTTCCTATTCCATGTGGGAGGAGGAATCCTAGTAGGACTAGGGAGTCCTAGTAGGACTCCAACCTTCTGGCGCGCCTCAGGGGCTGGCCGGCCTCCCCTCCTCCATCCTTTATATACGGGGGCAGGGGGGCACCCCATAGACACAACAATTGATCCTTGAGATCTCTTAGCCGTGTGCGGTGCCCCCCTCCACCAAATTACACCTCGATAATACCATTGCGGAGCTTAGGCGAAGCCCTGCGTCGGTGGAACATCATCATCGTCACCACACCGTCGTGCTGACGAAACTCTCCCTCAACACTCGGCTGGATCGGAGTTCGAGGGACGTCATCGAGCTGAACGTGTATAGAACTCGGAGGTGCCGTGCGTTCGGTACTTGATCGGTCGGATCGTGAAGACGTACGACTACATCAACCGCGTTGTGATAACGCTTCCGCTGTCGGTCTACGAGGGTACGTGGACAACACTCTGCCCTCTCGTTGCTATGCATCACCATGATCTTGCGTGTGCGTAGGAATTTTTTTGAAATTACTACGTTCCCCAACACTTACACCATACTCCCTCCGTCCGGATTACATGTTGCCGAAATGGATAGAAAAGGATGTATCTAGAACTGAAATACGCCTAGACCCATCCATTTTTTTCCGGATGGAGGGAATACATGTCAATATGTCATGCCTTTCTATTTTTTAGTACCTATTCCATCACTCTGCTGTAGCATGTTTTATAACTGAAGCACCATTCTTCTATACAAGGCATGCAAGGGGAAGACGACTATGTTAGAATCTGAAGGGTTACAAACCTGGTCTTTGCAAAAGATCCAAACGCCAGGACATAATAAACCAACTCCAGTTTTTATAGATACTGCTCCAGCACAGAGAAACCCAACTCCTACTGATAATAAGCAAATTCCAGTGGCCAAAGAACTAGTCCGCTCCAGTCCAGCAAAAATATGTCAACTCCATTCTAAGAAGCGTGTGCGTATACTTGCATCATGAAATTTTATAGCATGCTGATCATATTTGTTACATGTTTCTTACCCATCTCTCTTTTAGAAAATAAGCTTAACAGATAGAAGAATTTCTGCACAGGTATCGTCTGTGAGGAAAGATTTTTGCAGGAATTCTCTGTACTCCAATGCAGATGTAAGTACCTGTTGTATATCACTATATTTTTACATCAGCATGTACTTTGTTAGTCGGCGTGAATCCAACCTTTATCTGATCTAAATTTAGTTGTAGCAAAATGTATGATTAAAGGCCACAATGTTGATTTTTGTAAGGAAAACTTCCTGGTAGTTTTACATCCCGAGCTGCATGAGTGTACTATCTCATATCGGTGGGTTTGATTATTTTGGTTCTGCAGTGGGTTTTCAGTGTTTTATTACTGTGTTGTCCTATCGTATCCCTAGCTCTTATATTATACTCCCTCTGTCCGGATTACATGTCGTAGAAATGGCTAAAACTGGATGTATCTAGAATTGAAATACGCCTAGACCCATCCATTTATTTCCGGATGGAGGGAATACATGTCAATATGTCATGCCTTTCTATTCTTCAGTACCTATTCCATATCTGCTGTAGCATGTTTTATAATTGAAGCACCATTCTTCTATATAAGGCATGCAAGGGGAAGACGACTATGTTAGAATCTGAAGGGTTACAAACCAGGTCTTTGCAAAAGATCCAAACGCTAGGAGATAATAAACCAACTCCATTTTTCATAGATACTGCTCCAGCACAGAGAAACCCAACTCCCACTGATTATAAGCAGATTCCAGGGGCCAAAGAACTAGTCCGCTCCAGTCCAGCAAAAGAATGTCAACTCCATTCTAAGAAGCGTGTGCGTATCCTCGCATCATGAAATTTTATAGCATTCTGATCATATTTTCTACATGTTTCTTACCCATCTCTCTTTTAGAAAATAAGGTTAAATGATAGAAGATTTCCTTCATTGGGATTGTATTTGAGGAAAACATCTTGCGGGAATTCTCTATGCTCCAATGCTGATGTAAGTACCTGTTGTATATCACTATATTTTTACATCAGCTTGTATTTTGTTAATCGGCGTGAATCCAACCTTTGTCTGATCTAAAATTAGTTGTAGCAAAATGTTAAAGGCGCCAATGTTGATTTTTGTAAAGAAAACTGCCTGGTAGTTTTGCATACTAAGCTGCATGAGTGTACTATCTCATATCATGCACATTACTGAATTGTAGTGCTGCTCTGGTTGCCCATTCATTCATTGTGTCAATGTTGCTTTCGTATTACCTTACCTGGCTGATGATAGCTGTGCCATATTGTGTTAATTTGGTGTTGGCTAGTTGCCCAAACATTCGTTGTGCCAATGTTGCTTTCCTATTATCTGACTTGGCCAATGATAGCAATGCTAGTGTCTTAATATTGTGCAGGCTGCTGAAGATAAGAAGACAAACTCTGAAAACAGCAAGGCAACCCCATTGTTTCTTTCCAATAAATCTAGGCCAGGTAATATGCCAATAACTCATGATTAATCTATTTGGTTCCCTCCTAATTTATGTTATGATGCAGTGGTCGAGACACTCTCCACTATCAATAATACAAGCCTGCCAAAATCGCATCTGAATCTGTTCAGTATCCTCTGGCTCAAATGCAACGGAAAAAATGTATGTTTGTGAACCAATTAATGGCTGAAGGAATGATGGAAATGGTGGAGGAATCAGAGGTGCAGAGTCATGCGACACAACAACTGATCAATGTTTTCAGAGACAGTGTAGCAAAGCGGCAAGAACTTGCCCACATGCTTATGGGCGTCATCCGTGCTGAGGTTGCAGATTGTGACGTTGTAGATCGTTAGGTTCTATTCATTTATTTGCACTGGCATCAATCTTTGATTGCTCAGTGGATGTAATTTCCTGTAATATATGCTGGATGTGCAACATTTTTCCCTGTATGCCGTACCTTTGCTTGATCGGTTTTGGTCCTGTGCATAATTGCTCGTCGTAATGGGCTCAAATTATCTAATTTGGCCTAAAGACATGTACGAACTTTAGTGGGCCCATTAAGTTAATGGGCCGTTACCAGGCCGAAAGTTAATGGTCAGCCCTCTTAACTCCCGGGTCATTAACAGGCTGACATCGAAGCGGGCAACAGGTGGGCCCAATTGATTTCACAGGCCGTTAACAGGCCGTTACTAAGTTCGGGCTACATATGGCCCAACTATACTGTGGGCCTTTAGCAGGCCGAAAGAGACAGCGGGGTTGTACTGGACCATGAAGAGCATGGGCCGCTAAGAGGCTGAAAGTCAGGTCATATTGTAAATGGCCCAACTGTGTTGTGGGCCTTTAGCAGGCCGAAAGAGAAACCGGGCTGGTATTGGACCATGAAGGGCATGGGCCATTAAAAGGCCAAAACTCAGGTGCGACTACAAATGGCCCAACTCATTTATGGTCCGTTAACATGCTGAAAGGCACACAGGGCCGGGAATTGGCTCAACAATTAAATGGGTCGCTAAACGGCCAAAACTCAGGTCCGACTACAAATGGCTCAACAGATATATGGGCCGTCACCAGGCTAAAAGACACACCGGGCCGGAAATTGGCCCAACACTTAAATGGGTCGCTAAAAGGCCGAAACTCAGGTCCGACTACAAATGGCCCAAATGATTTATGGGCCGTCAACAGGCTGAAAGACACATCAGGCCAGAAATTAGCCCAATATTTAAATGGGTCGCTAAAAGGCTGAAAGATGTACATTGTGAAAATTGGCCCATCCACTGAATGGGCCGTTAACAGGCCGAAATCTCATCGGGCCGATATTCAGCCCAAATATATAGCGGGCTGTTAACGGGCTCGAACTGAGGATGGGCTGCAATGGTGTCAAATCTTTAATGGGCCGTTGACGGGCCGAATTGGCACATCTTGTATGGGCAGTGGGCTTAAATGGACCTGACACAAGTAGGCCTTATATGGGCCGGCCTGCTATTTTTTACTGGGCCGGCCTTTTACACCAGAATGGGCCACTGTTGGGCCGTGCCACGTGTCGACCTATCATAGGCGTCTCCTATCCAATGAGTGGATGACATCTGTCCCAACGGTGAGGCAACACGTGTTTCCTCCGGCCAATGATGATTTTACACATGGAAAATCCCCATTGATCGGGGCTGTTAACGGGTTATTGGATCCAAAACCGGACCCGATAGCTTAACGGCATTCCGTTACGGTGGATGCCACGTGTCGGTCACCCTTGACGAAAGCACTTCTGTGACGCACGATTTATCATCATGGAAGTGGACACTTCCGTGATGATAATTTTGGTAATGTCATGGAACACTTCTACGACAGCACAGGTATGACTATCTTGATTCTGTCATAAATTTGTCATGGATGTACATGCATTACAGAAAACGTGACCTACTATGACAAACACATATCATCACGGAAGTGTATTTTTTTTGTAGTGCAAATCCTTAAAGACTCAATCCGATAAGATAACTTCAAAGGGAAAACTCAATCCATTACAAGAGAGTAGAGGGGGAGAAACATCATAAGATCCAACTATAGTAGCAAAGCTCGCGTTACATCAGGATCGTGCCAAATCAAGAACACGAGAGAGAGAGAGATCAAACACATAGCTACTGGTACATACCCTCAGCCCTGAGGGTGAACTACTCCCTCCTCGTCATGGAGAGCGCCGGGATGATGAAGATGGCCACCGGTGATGGATCCCCCCCTCCGGCAGGGTGCCGGAATGGGTCTAGATTGGTTGTGGCTACAGAGGCTTGCTGCGGCGGAACTCCCAATCTAGGTTATGTTCTGGGGGTTTCTGTATATATAAGAGGTTTTGGCGTCGAGAACAAGTCAGTGGGTCTCCGGGCTGTCCATGAGGTAGGGGGGCGCGCCCAGGGGGGTGGGCGCGCCACCCACCCTCGTGGGCAGCCCAGGACTCTTCTAGCCCAACTCTTTTACTCCATGGCCTTCTTCTGGTCCAAAAATAAGCTCTGTCAAGTTTCAGGTCAATTGGACTCCGTTTGGTTTTCCTTTTCTGCAATACTCAAAAACAAGGAAAAAACAGAAACTAGCACTGGGCTCTAGGTTAATAGGTTAGTCCCAAAAATCATATAAAATAGCGTATAAATGCATATAAAACATCCTAGAAGGATAATATAATAACATGAATACTTCATAAATTATAGATACGTTGGAGACGTATTAGCATCCCCAAGCTTAATTCCTGCTCGTCCTCGAGTAGGTAAATGATAAAAGAAATAATTTATGAAGTGTGAATGCTAGCAGGTGCACAAGTTTGATCAATGATAATTTCAATCACCTTTTCTAGCATCATTATATGTCGTAACAGTAGCGCATATCATAAAGCTTCTCATGATCAAGTAACAAGCTATTCACATGTTAAAGCATAGATCATAAACTTTCTTGAAAACTAACAAACAGTTCTCAGTCATCAAACAATTGCAATTCATCTTATTTTCAGGAAGGGTGTCGGTGTTAAAACCGGCGAATCTCGGGTAGGGGGTGCCGAACTGTACGTCTAGGATCGATGGTAACAGGAGACGGGGGACACGATGTTTACCCAGGTTCGGGCCCTCTCTATGGAGGTAATACCCTACTTCCTGCTTGATTGATCTTGATGAATATGAGTATTACAAGAGTTGATCTACCACGAGATCGTAATGGCTAAACCCTAGAAGTCTAGCCTGTATGACTATGGTAATGAATGTGTCCTATTCGGACTACTCCCTCCGGTTTATATAGACACCAGGGGAATCTAGGGCTACATAGAGTCGGTTACATAGGAAGGAATCTTCATAGTTGATCGCCAAGCTTGCCTTCCACGCCAAGGAGAGTCCAATTCGGACTCGGGTATAGTCTTTGGTCTTCACGTCTTCACAGCCCATCTGTCCGGCCCAAGGATAACAGGCCGGACGCCCGAGGACCCCTTAGTCCAGGACTCCCTCAGTAGCCCCTGAACCTGGCTTCAATGACGAGGAGTCCGGCGCGCAGATTGGCTTCGGCATTGCAAGGCGGGTTCCCCTTTCCGAACTCCAAGATAGTCTTCAAATGTAATGATTATATCCAGACCTGTATACACAACTGCAAAGGATATAATATTTCACGAGTTCAATCCGCTGATAATTTTTGGTAATATGACATCACGCCTGCTTCAAACCGTTAGTAGGCCCATCGTCCCACGTATCGAGACGCGGTTTTATTGGCATGTCTTATCCAAGCGGAGATCGCGTCTCCCCTTCTTTAGGGGATTCTTTCCAACCCAGACATGGGTAATCCAACCGTCGCCTTGGGTACAACTCCTTGGGAATAGGTAAGTTTCGAGGCCCAGGAGGAGACGTTTGATATTCACAGCCTTTATATAGGGGTACATACCCGTCTTTTTCTTTCACGCTTGCTTCTTCCTCGACCCCTGGTACCCTGAGTTCCGACACTAGGGTTTCAGTTGCCTCAAGCCCCTATCATGTCCGGATCTAGCCGTCAAGGCCGGTGGGTAGCTTCTCCTGTTACGGAGGAAGACATTACAAAGCTTCGGGCGGCGAGGTACCTGACCGCCGAAATCCATCATCGGCTTCCTGCCGAGGGGCAGGTTATTCCCACCCCCAGATCCGGCGAGAGGGTCGTGTTCGTGTCCCGCTTCCTCCGCGGGTTGGGGTTTGCACTTAACCCCTTCGTCCGAGGGCTCATGTTCTATTACGGGCTAGACTTTCACGATCTGGGCCCGGACTCTATTCTTCTTATCTCGGCGTTTATCGTCACGTGCGAAGCCTTCCTTTGAACTCCTCCGCACTTCATCTTGTGGCTCAAGACCTTCGATGTGAAGCCGCAAGTGGTAGAGGGGGAGCAGGCCGAGTGCGGCGGCGCTACAGTGAGCAAGCTTGCTAGCGCCGTTTGGCTGAAAGGATCCTTCGCCAAATCTTCCGATCTGTGGCAGCAGGGGTGGTTTTATATCACCGAGCCCCGTGGCTCCAAGTGGGCAACTGCGCCCGCATTCCGATCCAGCTCTCCAATTCAGCTTGCATCGTGGATTAACAAGGGGCTGGATTGGGGAACAATGAATGATGTGCGAACTCTGCAAAGTCGCATCCGAAGCCTCATTGAGAGGGACATCGACATAGCCAACGTCGCTCAAGTAATGCTAGTTCGTCGGACCCTGCCGTGCCAGCGACGGCCTCTCCGCCTATGGGAGTTCAATCCAGAAGGGCCGCGGACTCTTCGGCACAACGCACGAAGTAATGTGGAGATTATTCTTTGGGAAACGAAGGCAATGACCGGACACCACCGAAGATGTCGGCCTAGACTGTAACCATCCGGATACCCCGGTAAGTACCTGTTTACCGAATACTTTATAGTCAGATACCCAATGGCAAGATACCAACAGTATCATCCTTTTTCAGGGCTGGATAAAGAAGGTGGAACAGATTAGGTGTCCGGCTCCCCTTCCCGAAGACTTAGCTACTCCTGTGTTAACAAGGATGCTGGCCTCGGCGCCATACCAGGCACCAGCAGGGGAGGGCGAGAAGACGCAAGATGACCTTGGTTCCGGAGGTAAGTCAGACACTGAGTCTAGAGAAATCGACCTTTCCTTGCCTGAAGATGGAGGCGGAAAAGGACCCAGTATCCCTTCTCCAAGCAGGGGAAAAAGGGCCGCCTCTGAAGATTGGGAGGGGCGGTCTTCCAAGAAGGCAAGATGCCACCGTCGATCGGCTTGGGTTTGGAAAGCGACGCCTTCGAGCAGCTCCAACAGGGGGACAAGCCCTCGGCGAAACCGTAAGAGAATCCGGAGTACTTTGATAGCGTCCCGGTCCATTGTTGTTACCAAAGACACGCGTAACGCATTTAAGCATTTTTACAGGTCGACACAGAATTATTCTAGGCGATCCTCTTCTTCGGGGAGTCTCCTCCCAGAGATGATGGAGAGCGAGACGCCTCCTCCGACCTCCTCGCCCAATAAGGCGGATGACTCTGAAGTGTCATCGAGGAGGGTCCCTTTAGGCCAAGGGACAAAAGAGGCAGTACCCGAAGGTGGATCTTCGGCCATCCGGGATTATGGGGCTGATGATAACAAAGGCCCGGTACAGTCTGGCACGCAGCCGACAGTGATTCTGGAGACGGGTGAACCAATTCCTTCAGACGATGGTTTTGCTGCTAGAGAGGCTTCTGGAGACCTGGAGACTCCGGATATATTGCGGGACATGTTGCAGAAAGCATCTGTCTCGGGGGAGCAGCGTACCTTGATGGGTACAGTGATCGAGAAGGTTCAGTCCGCGAAAAGCGGATTAAATGAAGCCTTTATGAGCCTACTGAAGGGCTTCGAGGTTAGTGACATAATGTTTTCAGCTATGTTTCATTTGTGAAGATGCGCCTGTGTATAGGTAGTAGCCCCTGAGACTCGGTTTGTTTTCCCCGAGGAAGCAAACGGAGGATTGAAAAGGATCGCCAGAGGACTAACCTGATGAACTTGAACACAGGCTGCTTCCCCCTTGGCCACTTGCCGGACTATGGAAATTGCCGAGCTGCAGCAGAAGATTGATGTGGCAGGGTATGATCTTGCATTAATCAATATGCGTCTTGATGAGTCGCAAGGTATGTATTCAGTGCAATCCCCCTACATTTTTGTGGTATAAGCGTGACGCTAAAATCTGTATGCTGGCTGCAGATGGTGCTGCCGCCGTTGAAGTTCTTCGAGCGGAGCTGGCCCAGGCCAAGGAGCAGGCCCAGCGTAGCAATGCTGCTGCCGAAAAGGCAGCGGCCGAGCTGAAAGCGGAACAAGCTGCACGGCGCCAGGACGAGGAGAAGATATCCATGGTGGCGCTTGAACTGGAAAATGCTACTGGCCGTTGTGAACTTCTGGAGAAGGAGAATAAAGCCTTAACGGCTGAACTGCACAAGGCCTTACAAGAGGCGAGGGAAACGCAATCGGAATCCAAAGCAGTCCGTGTAGAGGTTCGGCAGGCTAGGGAGATTGCGGCTGGAAAGCCATTTCTACTGCAAACTAAGTTCGGTGACCCGAACTATGCTCAGCTTAACCAAGTGTGGAGTTCTCCGGACGACTTCTTGGACTTGCCGAAGAGTTCTTCCGATGCGGTGCAGTATTACCAAGCACGAGAGCGGTATGCAACGGAGAAGCTTTTTTGGTCGCAGTTTGGCGCGTCAAAGTGCCCTCTGTTGCTCAATGAACAGCTGTCCCAATGGGCCAAACTTCATAGGATATTCGGCGCTGCCATGAAGGATGTCATAAGCTGGTTGTGGCCAACCGAGCCTGTTCCGAATAGCTATTTCGGTTTGGTGCAGAGGCTTGTTGATGCGGTGCCGCGTATCGACGCTGTGAAGCGGTCAACGTGCATTGAGGGTGCACGGATGGCTTTTGCCCGAGTCAAGACTTTCTGGGGGAAGATGAAGGCCATCGATGTTGCGACGAAGAGTCCACCCAAAAACAAGGACCGTCCGGAACTGGAGCATTATTTTGAAGACGTCCTAGAGGTCGCCCGCTTGATAGAGGGTTAGTGCTCGAAAGACATAATGTTCGAGTGAGGTGTATGGGAATTGTAAAAGACAATTTTATAGTTAATCTATTTTTATATTTGGCTCGAAAGCTTGAATTCCTCCTGTGCGGCCGTTTTAATATAATCTGAAAGTTTTCCAGTCGTCGGCTTCAGCCCCCTTGTAGGAAGTACGGGGGTGTTCGGAAAAGCATTTAATCACTCTTTATCCAACGTCTTGGTCCATGAAGGAGGTGATAATGAGGCGAACCAGGCAATCGGACTATAGGGCGTTAACACTTTCACTTTGCCATAGGAGTTTTATGGTGGGACTACGACATAGCCCCTGGTATGTATACGGCGTATGGTGCCTTACATATTTGATCTGAAAAAGATCCTTCGTGTGACACGGAGAATCACTAAAGATTCCAAGAAGTCATCAAGTGGTTGACCAGCTCACGCCGCATCATGACAGTCAGTTTTCAGCTTTCTCTACTGAGGTGCTCGTCCGGTTTAGACAAGGGCACAATCGCAGTAGTTCTCCCTTTAGTACCCTAGCCGATAGAGCGGAACATAGGGTAGCAAGCGCAGGAGCCGGGCAACCCAACTATTGACCCAAGACAATGATTTGGAGATGATGCATATAAGGCCAAACTTGCGACGCCGAAGTATGCTATAGAGCTGTTCAGACTTTTACTGGCAACTCATTTGTTCCCACACCAAGCCCCTGGCAAGTTATGCCAAGGTATTTCTGTGAAAATACCGTAGGAGCCATATTTGTTGGGGAAACAACGCGGATGATTAGTTCGGGTATTGTTTACTGGGAAATGAGCGATATGCCAATGATTACTTATGATATATGTATAAAATCCATCCTCCTGACTATTTGACATGCTCGGGGTTGGAGGCGGAGGAACAAGCATATTACAGGCTCGAGCAATAGAGAGTGCGGTCTGCAAAAAGTTATTTTGGACCTCCTGTCGCACGTCTGCGTCGCCAGTCCTTGGTGGGGGGAATCCTTGATGGAAATAGCCCCTTAGGTGAGTGTTCGGATCCGGACTCCGATAGAGCCAGTTTCAGATGTTTATCCTGTTCGTCACCTGTTTTCAAAGGATAAGAAGAAAATAAATAATAATAATAAAAGAAAGTTACTGGAGTGCTTGCAGGCTTGTCCGTATTGTGCTTCCACCGATGCCCATGGTATCTTGAGTGTGTAATGATGTATGCGCGGAACAAACTTTGTAGGTGTGCGGAGTGGGCGGCGGAAGCCGGGTTGCTATTTCCGTTCTAGGAGTTGTGGACCCTCGGGTGGAAATTGCTTCTGACCACCGGTATTTCGTTGGTGCACTTCTCCGTCATCCCTGTCGTCTGGCGGCCTCCTCCCCTTGTGTTTGGCGTTGAGCTTGCCGGCCTGTTTAAAGACCCAGCAGTTTCTGTTAGTATGATTAGCTGGTTTATTGGGGTGGCCGTGAATCTGGCAGGGTCGGTCCAATATCCTGTCTAGGTTGGATGGTTCGTCTCGTTTTGCCTTGAATGGCTTCTTCCGTTGGCCGGGCTTGGGATTGCTGAATCCGGCGTTGACCGCTGTGTCGCGTGATCTTTCGTTGTCATTGCGACTGTTGTATTTGCTTCATGGTGGCTTGCCGTTGCCGTCCCGGATTTTGGAAGTGCCCGGGTCGCTGGCGCTGTTGCTTCTACGAGCGAGCCAGCTGCCTTCTCCTGCGCAAAAGCGGGTCATCAGAGTGGTGAGGGCTGTCATGGATTTAGGTCCTTCTTGGCCGAGGTGGCACGCAAGCCATTCGTCCCGGACACTGTGTTTGAAAGCCGCCAGGGCTTCCGCGTCCGAACAGTCGACGATTTGGTTCTTTTTGACTAAGAACCGAGTCCAGAGCTTCCTGGCTGACTCTCCGGGCTGCTGGACAATGTGACCTAGGTCATCGGCGTCTGGTGGCCGGACATATGTTCCTCGGAAGTTATCGAGGAAGGCCTCTTCCAAGTCCTCCCAGCTGCCTATGGAATTTTCAGGTAGGTTGTTTAACCAGTACCGAGATGGCCCTTTTAGCTTTAGTGGGAGGTATTTAATGGCGTGGAGGTCGTCCCCACGGGCCATATGGATGTGGAGAATAAAATCTTCTATCCATACTGCGGGATCGGTTGTCCCATCGTACGATTCAATATTGACGGGTTTGAATCCTTCGGGGAATTCATGATCCATTACTTCATCGGTGAAGCAAAGCGGGTGTGCGGCGCCTCTATGTTGGGCCACACTACGACGTAACTCCGAAGGAGTCCCTTTGCGGTTTTCGGCTCGGGCGTGGGGAGTTTTGATACGTCCGAATAGGTAGCCATCGTCGCGTGTCGAAGCATGCTTTCGCGATCCGTAAATCGGTCTTGCGTAGTCTGCTCTATTGTCCAAGTCCCTGTGCAGGTCGTCTGGGTAATCGTGACCTGCGTTATTTTTGCCTTTACGGTGAGGTAGGGCGGTCTGGTGTTCGGCTTGAGTTGCCTCTTTATCCGGACCGAGTTGTCGGTGACCTGCCACATTGTGTGACGATGGTATGGGCTCCAACGCCCCGTCATCGGACTGGTATAGCAATCTGTGCTTTGGGTGGCTTTTGGCTAGGCCACTAAGGCCGTATTCTTCAGCGACCAGGACTTCGGTCCATCTGTCGTTGATTAGGTCTTGGTCAGCTTGAAGCTACTGCTGCTTCTTTTTTAGGCTCCTTGCCGTAGCTATGAGCCTGCGCTTGAAGCGCTCCTGCTCGAGGGGCTCTTCGGGTACGATGAAGTCTTCGTCGTCGAGGCTTACCTCATCTTCGGAGAGCGGAAGGTAGTTGTCGTCTTCTAAACTGTCGCTAGTCGGGGCCTGTTCATCGGCGCTGGCTTGCCCGTTTTCCTGTTCCTCCTGTTCGGATCTTGCTCCAACAGGGTCTTCATTGTTTTTGGCGTCGTCCGGAGTACTGTTTTCTCCGGTGCCAGCGTTGTGGCGATGTGACTTGGAGCGGTGTTTAGGGCGCCGGTACTTAGACTGTGTCTCACGAGGTTTATTCTCAACTGTATCTCCTTTGTTATTGCCGCGAGGCTTTTTAAGTGTATCGACCATGTACACGTCATATGAAGGGGTGATCGCCCCATGCCTGATGACTGGCGGGTCTTGGCCTTGCTCCTTATCGGCATTGTCTTCTATACAGTCAATATCTTCGGAGCCCGAAGCGGGCATGTCGGTTAAGTCCTCGACAGCGGCTATGAAGTGGGTGGCGGGTGGGAAGCGAAATTCTCCATTATCAGCCTCTAGCTCGAACCGAACATAGTTCTGCTGTGAATCCTTCTCCAAGGACAAATTCTTTAAAGAGTTCAGCACATCGCCCAAAGGTGAGTGGTGAAAAACATCTGCGGTGCTGAATTCAAAGATCGATAACCGATCTAGCTCGGTGTCTCCAGGCGTACATGGTCCGGAACTTATAGCCGGAGACGAGTCCGAAGTTCCGTTGACGCAAATATTGCAGGGTGTCGAGTTCGTGTGCGGCTCCAACGCCGCGGACTCTGTGGCTTCGGATGGTGCAATCTGCTTCGGACCTACGGCCGTAGCAGTTACATGAACCATCTCCTGAATTTGGTCCGATGACAGATTTAAGTCATGTTCAATGGAGCAAGGGGGAGCGATTGCCGCGGTCTCGAATCCATTGAAGATCAAGACTCCACGGATATCCGCGACGTAGTTCAAGCTTCCAAATCTGACCTGATGGCCAGGGGCGTAGCTATCGATCTGCTCCAGATGGCCAAGCGAGTTGGCCCGTAGTACGAAGCCGCCAAATACGAAAATCTGTCCCGGGAGGAAGGTTTCTCCTAGGACAGCGTCACTATGGACGATTGAAGGGGCCATCGAACCTTTTGTCGACGACATAGTGGAACTCCCAATGAAAGCTCCAATGTCAGTGTCAAAACCGGCGGATCTCGGGTAGGGGGTCCCGAACTGTGCGTCTAGGATCGATGGTAACAGGAGACGGGGGACATGATGTTTACCCAGGTTCGGGCCTTCTCTATGGAGGTAATACTCTACTTCCTGCTTGATTGATCTTGATGAATATGAGTATTACAAGAGTTCATCTACCACGAGATCTTAATGGCTAAACCCTAGAAGTCTAGCCTGTATGACTATGGTAATGAATGTGTCCTATCCGGACTACTCCCTCCGATTTATATAGACACCGGGGGAATCTAGGGTTACATAGAGTCGGTTACATAGGAAGGAATCTTCATAGTTGATCGCTAAGCTTGCCTTCCATGCCAAGGTGAGTCCAATCCGGACACGGGTATAGTCTTCGGTCTTCATGTCTTCACAGCCCATCAGTCTGGCCCAAGGATAACAGGCCGGACGCCCGAGGACCCCTTAGTCCAGGACTCCCTCAAAGGGTCTATGTAAGAGCTTTGATTTAGCAAATCCCACATACTCAACTATCACATAGTCTTCCATGATTGTTACCACTCAAAGCATATTTTTAGAACAAATAGCATCCATCGAACACAGAGAAAGATAGGGGCTTAATGTTTTGCCTCCCAACTTATTTATCATATAGATAATTGTCAACAATAATAATTCATGATCAAATATATTTGAATGGCCATATATGCTTAGATCTTTCTCCACCACATGATGCTTGCCAACTAAAAAGTAGGTTGGAATGAGAAGGAATACTACTGACTCTTGCATAAAAGTAAAACATAGGCCCTTCGCAGAGGGAAGCAGGGATTTGCAGAGGTGCCAGAGCTCGAAGCTAAAACAGAGATGAAAATAATTTTGAGAGGTATGCTTTCATTGTCAACATAACGACCAAGAGTTCCCAATATCTTCCATACTAGATACATTATAGGTAGTTCCCAAACATAAAGGTAAAGATTTCACTCCCCTCCACCAACAATCACACTCCACGGCTTGTCCGAAACAACGGGTGCCGTCCAACTATCAACAATCATGGGGGGGGGGGGGTTTGTTTAAATTATTTGCGATTTTGTTTTTGATCTTTTGATCATAGGACTGGGCATCCCAGTTACCAGCCATTTTCTCGTGAATGATGAGCGGAGTCCACTCATCGTGAGAATAACCCACCTAGCATGGAAGATACTGACAGCCCCTAGTCACTACATGAGTGATTCGGGCATACAAAACGGATTACTATTTGAAGGTTTAGAGTTTGGCACATGCAAATTTACTTGGAACGACAGGTAAATACTGCATATAGGTAGATATGGTGGACACTCATGGAAGAAACTTGGTTCAAGGAATTTGGATGCACAAGCAGTATTCCTGCTTAGTACAGATATTTTGGCTAGCAAAGGATTCTAAATAGCAAGCACCACATGTTAGAGGATCCATAATAATATAACTTATACAAATATACCCAAACATAACTCATTATGTTGTCTTCCTTGTCCAACTTCAACTAATTTGCTCAGGTTTGAAAATAATTAATGGGGCTCACAATCATAGAAGATGTCCAAGATAGTATATTTATATGTGAAATCTCTCTTCCTTCAATATTCTTTCATGAATTGTTCAAGTGACCAATACAATGTTTGCTAACCTTCAAAAAATTTACCACCTCTACTTCTTATATGTGATGGCATTACTCCCCATGGGAAAGGCATATGAAACATATATAATTTCAGATTTATGACATTCAAATCATTCAACCATTTACTCATCGGATATAAGTGAAGCACACGAGTAAATGACAAACTACTCCAAAAAGATATAAGTGAAGAACAATGAATAGTTAAATAATTATGTAGCTATGTGAAGACTCTCTCTCACTTAAGAATTTCAGATCCTGGGATATTATTCAAACAGAAATCAAAACAAAATAAAACAACATTTCAAGGATAGCACTCATCATGTGAAGAAGTAAAAACTTAGGCTCAACCGATACTAACCGATAATTGTTGAAGAAGAAAGGTGGGATGTCTACCGGGGCATCCCCAAGCTTAGATGCTTGAGACTTCTTGAAATATTATCTTGGGGTGCCTTGGGCATCCCCAAGCTTGAGCTTTTGTGTCTCCTTAATTCCTCTCATATCACGGTTTCCTAAATCTCGAAAGCTTCATCCACACCAAACTCAACAAGAACTCGTGAGATATGTTAGTATAAACCAATGCAAAAACCTTATCATTTTTCTACTGTAACAAATCACTAAAATTATTATTCAACATTGCATACTAAATGCCTCTGCATATTTAATACTCCTATCCTCAAATAGAATCATTAAACAAGCAAACATATGCAAACAATGCAAACATAACATCAATCTGCCAAAACAGTACAGTCTGTAAAGAATGCAAGATTCATCATACTTCCCTAACTCCAAACATTATGAAATTCTACCAAACTGTAGAAAATTTATCTGAGCTTATTATGCAAAAAGTTTCAACATTTTATCATATTCTGGCTTTTCTAGGGAATTTTTGCAACAGCGATAAACTTTCTGTTTTGAAACAGCAACATGTATACTTGCAAAATAAGCATGGCAAAGGCTATCCTTGACATTTTTTATTGAAAATAGAGATGCAAAACATTATTCTAAATAACAGCAAGAAAATACTAACAAAATAAAATGACGCTCCAAGCAAAACACATATCATGTGGTGAATAAAAATATAGGTCCAAGTAAAGTTACCGATGAGCGAAGACGAAAGAGGGGATGCCATCCAGGGCATCCCCAAGCTTAGGCTCTTGGTTGTCCTTGAATATTACCTTGGGGTGCCTTGGGCATCCCCAATCTTAGGCTCTTGCCACTCCTTATTCCATAGTCCATCGAATCTTTACCTAAAACTTGAAAACTTCACAACACAAAACTCAACAGAAAACTTGTAAGCTCCGTTAGTATAAGAAAATAAAACCACCACTTAGGTACTGTTGTGAACTCATTATTTATTTATATTGGTGTAATATCTACTTTATTCCAACTTCTCTATGGTTCATACCCTCCGATACTACTCATAGATTCATCAAAATAAGCAAACAACACATAGAAAACAGAATCTGTCAAAAACAGAACAGTCTGTAGTAATCTGTATCAAACGTATATGTCTAGAACTCCAAAAATTCTGAAATAAATTGGTGGACCTGAGGAATTTGTCTATTAATAATCTTCAAAAAGAATCAACCTAAAAGCACTCTCCAGTAAAAATGGCAGCTAATCTCGTGAGCGCTAAAGTTTCTGTTTTTTTACAGCAAGATCATAAAGACTTCACCCAAGTCTTCCCAAAGGTTCTACTTGGCGCAGACACTAATTAAAACATAAAACCACATCTAACCAGAAGCTAGATGAATTATTTCTTACTAAACAGGAGCAAAAAGCAAAGAACAAAAATAGAATTGGGTTGCCTCCCAACAAGCGCTATCGTTTAACGCCCCTAGCTAGGCATGATGATTTCAATGATGCTCACATAAAAGATAAGAATTGAAACATAAAGAGAGCATCATGAAGAATATGACTAGCACATTTAACTCTAACCCACTTCCTATGCATAGGGATTTTGTGAACAAACAACTTATGGGAACAAGAATCAACTAGCATAGGAAGGCAAAACAAGCATAACTTTAAAACTTTAAGCACATAGAGAGGAAACTTGATATTATTGCAATTCCTACAAGCATATGTTCCTCCCTCATAATAATTTTCAGTAGCATCATGAATGAATTAAACAATATAAACATCACATAAATCATTATTTTCATGATCTACAAGTATAGAATTTTTATTACTCTCCACATAAGCAATTTTCTTCTCATTCGGAATAGTGAGAGTATCATAAGAAAACTCGAATACTATAAATTGTTTCCACGTTGAAAGAATAAAGTTCAGAAAAAGGGTAATCATAATCATCACTACTTTTTATAGAATAAGTATCATCACAATAATTATCATAAATAGCAACTTTGTTCTCATCATAATCGATTGAAACCTCTTCCAAGATAGTGGAATCATTACTAAATAAAGTCATGACCTCTCCAAATCCACTTTTATAATTATCACAATAAGATTCAACACCCTCCAAAATAGTGGGATCATTACTTCCTAAAGTTGACACTCTACCAAACCCACTTTCATCAATATAATCATCATAAGTAGGAGGCATGTTATCATCATAATAAATTTGCATATCAAAACTTGGGGAATAAAAATATCATCTTCATCAAACATAGCATCCCCAATCTTGTGGATATGCATATCATTAGCATCATGGGTATTCAAAGAATTCATACTAACAACATTGCAATCATACTCATCATTCACATATTCTATGCCAAGCATTCTATGTAATTCTCCTTCTAGTACTTGAGCACAATTTTCCTTTCCATCATTTTCACGAAAGACATTAAAAATATGAAGCATATGAGGCAACCTTAATTCCATTTTTTTGTAGTTTTCTTTTATAGAATGAACTAGCGATAAAATAAGAAACTAAAAGATTCGATTGCAAGATCTAAAGATATACCTTCAAGCACTCACCTCGCCGGCAATGGCGCCAAAAAAGAGCTTGATGTGTACTACACAACCTTCTTCTTGTAGACGTTGTTGGGCCTCCAAGTGCAGAGGTTTGTAGGACATTAGCAAATTTCCCTCAAGTGGATGACCTAAGGTTTATCAATCTGTGGGAGGCGTAGGATGAAGATGGTCTCTCTCAAACAACCCTGCAACCAAATAACAAAGAGTCTTTTGTGTCCCTAACACACCCAATACAATGGTAAATTGTATAGGTGCACTAGTTCGGCGAAGAGATGGTGATACAAGTGCAATATGGATGGTAGATATAGGTTTTTGTAATCTGTAAATATAAAAACAGCAAGGTAACTAATAATAAAAGTGAGCGTAAACGGTATTGCAATGCTAGGAAACAAGGCCTAGGGTTCATACTTTCACTAGTGCAAGTTCTCTCAACAATAATAACATAATTGGATCATATAACTATCCCTCAATATGCAACAAAGAGTCACTCCAAAGTCACTAATAGTGGAGAACAAACGAAGAGATTATTGTAGGGTACGAAACCACCTCAAAGTTATTCTTTCTGATCGATCTATTCAAGAGTCCGTAGTAAAATAACACGAAGCTATTCTTTCTGTTCGATCTTTCCTAGAGTTCGTACTAGAATAACACCTTAAGACACAAATCAATCAAAACTCTAATGTCACCTAGATACTCCAATGTCACCTCAAGTATCCGCGGGTATGGTTATACGATATGCATCACACAATCTCAGATTCATCTATTCAACCAACACAAAGAACTTCAAAGAGTGCCCCAAAGTTTCTACCGGAGAGTCAAGACGAAAACGTGTGCCAACCCCTATGCATA
The DNA here is from genome assembly GCF_002575655.3 of Aegilops tauschii subsp. strangulata. Taxonomy (NCBI): domain Eukaryota; kingdom Viridiplantae; phylum Streptophyta; class Magnoliopsida; order Poales; family Poaceae; genus Aegilops; species Aegilops tauschii. The sequence goes on from NC_053036.3 coordinate 530,100,192, forward strand.
AGTTCACAAGGTCACTGAACCCGCAAGTTGATCACCAAAACATATATCAAGTAGATCACGTGAATATCCCATTGTCACCACAGATAAGCACATGCAAGACATACATCAAGTGTTTTCAAATCCTTAAAGACTCAATCCGATAAGATAACTTCAAAGGGAAAACTCAATCCATTACAAGAGAGTAGAGGGGGAGAAACATCATAAGATCCAACTATAGTAGCAAAGCTCGCGGTACATCAAGATCGTGCCAAATCAAGAACACGAGAGAGAGAGAGAGATCAAACACATAGCTACTTGTACATACACTCAGCCCCGAGGGTGAACTACTCCCTCCTCGTCATGGAGAGCGCCGGGATGATGAAGATGGCCACCGATGATGGATACCCCCCTCCGGTAGGGTGCCGGAATGGGTCTAGATTGGTTTTCGGTGGCTATAGAGGCTTGCGGCAGTGGAACTCCCGATCTAGGTTATGTTCTGGGGGTTTCTGTATATATAAGAGGTTTTGGCATCGAGAACAAGTCAGGGGGGGTCTCCGGGCTGTCCACGAGGTAGGGGGCGCGCCGAGGGGGGTGGGCGTGCCTCCCACCCTCGTGGGCAGCCCGGGACTCTTCTGGCCCAACTCTTTTACTCCATGGCCTTCTTCTGGTCCAAAAATAAGCTCCGTCAAGTTTCAGGTCAATTGGACTCCATTTGGTTTTCCTTTTCTGCGATACTCAAAAACAAGGAAAAAACAGAAACTAGCACTGGGCTCTAGGTTAATAGGTTAGTCCCAAAAATATATAAAATAGCATATAAATGCATATAAAACATCCTAGAAGGATAATATAATAGCATGAATACTTCATCAATTATAGATACGTTGGAGACATATCAGTGCTCTCCTCGGAGCACCCCCCAGGTGCAGCCTTGGCCCATTAGGTGTCTTCTGGTAAAAAAAAATTCTCCGTGAAGTTTCATTGCGTTTGGACTCCGTTTGGTATTGATTTTCTGCGATGTAAAAATATGCAGAAAACAGCAACTCGCACTTGGCACTATGTCAATAGGTTAGTACCAAAAAATGATATAAAATAATTATAAAACATCCAAGATTGATAATATAATAGCATGGAACAATCAAAAATTATAGATACGTTGGAGACGTATCATGGGGCCAGCATACAGTGGTTTCGAGTTCTTGAAGGGCAACTTCTCAGGGATCAAGGGATACGCCGTGGTCCAGATGACTAAAAGTCGTCGCGACAAGCTCTACATCGACGATGCTAGTTGGGGCCCCGAGGCCGGCTCAATTGAGTAGGGGTACCGGGTCCCCTTCGGCGGAATCCACGTCTTCATCAGCAAGATCGGCGAAACGGGGCTTGAGACGGACACCTGCACCGACATCGTCGAGGCGGCTCAGCGTGCACGACCCGCCAAAGTTCAAACCGCCGTGAAGAACGCCTTTGTTGGTTTTATGCTTGGGGCGGATTGCGAGGAAGGATATGTGTCCGGTGGAGAGACAGCCATCTACTCTGACGGTGAGTCGTCAACCGGTGAGACCAAATCTATGTATCAACTTCAAGACGGCCGGCTTGGGGGTTGTTCCGATGGCGACGGTATTCCGGACCCCTATGAGCCGCCGAGCCGGGTTGCGATCTTCATGACCGGTACTTAACCGACGCTCGCGATGACCGCTGCAGCTATGACCTCTAGTTCAACGGCGGCAGCGGCGGCTGGAGCAAGCAGCTCTGCGCACCCGCCGGCTCAGGTTCTAACCGAGCTGTTGGATGCTTTGGCGACTTTAATGGGGGCAGAGGTAACCCCAGAGAATCAAGAACAACACAAAGTGGATATCGCGAAGCTGCGAGATGAGATAGCTCAAGCCAAGGAAGAACTTGCTGCTAAGAATGGTAGGATGGCGACAGAGCGAGCCGCCTTGGATGCACAATCACAACGGATTCAGGCAGAGTCGTTCCGGCTTACCTTGGATCAGAATGCTTCAAATGCTATTATGAGGTATTATGAGGAGGAGGCACCAGACCCGTCTACCCGAAGAGTTTGAGGCTAGGAATCTTTTCAACACACTTGGGGTAGGAACCAGTGACCCGCCCGTGGTAAACCGGGTCGTTCAGGCACCCGTGACCGGAGTGTCGGTTCACCCACGCGCCGCAGACCCGCCTCGCTTGAATTTGACTCCACCTCAGCATGTTCCGACACCGTCGGGTCATTATTCTAACCCTCTGGACAATATGATCGCCGCAGCTACACGATTGGCGGCTCTCCCTGTTGAAGGCGAGTCACTAGCCGTGATGGAGATTCGGAGAGCCGGAGAGCTTCTTCAGACAGCGGTGGCTCAGTAGGTGGCTTATTCATACAGTCGTGAGCGGATTCATTCAACCCCGCGTCCAAGCCGGAGTTATAGCAGGCATATGGATTCACCAGCAGTTTCAAGCAGTGAGCAGCAACATAATCAGCCCCGTAGGCATGACCCGCCGCGAGCGCAGAATAATGCCCGGGCTTTGGTGGATCAGGGCAGGGCACGTCGAGAGGCAGATCTGGCGGCTCAGTTGGCGGCTCAACACCAATCTCCGGTTTACCCATCGGTGTCTGTGGAGGCAGGAGTGACCTCTAGAACCCTTGGTGTGTCATGTTTGGTGCCGGCTCTACATAGTGAGCGCCTGCCTAAGGATTTTAAAGGCCCCCGTAAGGTGCCTAATTACACGGTGGATCAACCTCCAGATGCCTGGATTGAGAGCTACGAGATGTCCATGGAAATGTTGGATGTTAGTGATGTTGCGTGTGCTAAGTACTTCACGATGATGTTAGATGGGCCGGCTCATACTTTGTTGAAAGGATCGCCCGCTAACTCCGTTAGGTCATGGGCGGAGTTGAGGATACGGTTTATCCAAAAATTTAAAGACACGTGCAAGCAGCCTGTGTCGATTCTGGATTTAGACTCTTGCGTCCAAGGTGAGGGAGAGTCAACAACCAATTCAGTGCGCCAGATTTCAGCCATTATCCACTCATCGGACAGTATCAACGCCGGGTCAGCGGTCCTGATGTTGGAGAAGAATTTTTGGCTCCTTCCCCTTAAGCAGAAACTGGGGCGGCTTAAGCGCCACTGCAACGATATGGGGGAGCTCATGGTGGCTCTTGTCAAATATGCCAACTCTGATAGTACGAAGGACCCTGAGTCTGATGAGGAGAAGACTGGCAAGGGGAAGAAGAACGGCAACACCAAGGGGCAGCACAATACGGCGGGTCAAAGTAACAATGGTAAGCGCAAGGCCGAAAATAATTCAGACTTTGTGGCTAATACCAATGCGCAGAATAATAATCAGCATCGTAAGGGGAAAGCGTCAATGCCCCAGTTTGGCGGGCCAAAATTCAACATTGAGGCGATGATGAATCAGCCTTGGGGTGCCTTTGCACGGTACACAGGATAAGCCGGCCAGCCATCTATGGAAGGATTGCTTCATCATGAGGGAATATAGAAATTCCAATTTCTTCCAGAATAACCATGGACGGAATGGCGGCTCAGGATCTGGCTCTCACGGACCTGGCTTTGGAGGTGGCGGTTCAGGCTCTAGTTTTCAAGGCCAAGGCAATCAAGGTGGTTTTAATCAGCAATCTAGTCAGGAGAATCAGCAGCAGCAGTCTGGTTATCAAAGCAATCCAAAGAAGCTGAATAGTGGCCAGTATCATGTGTTTACCACGAGTTTGTGCAAACGATCAGAAGGTTCATAAGCAGGTGGTGAACGCGGTTGAGCCGGCGGTTCCTCGGTACTTGTGATGGTCTGAACATCCTATTGTATGGAGCCGTGAGGATCACCCGCCCCGGGTTGACAATCCGGGTCAGTTGGCTTTGGTGGTTGCGCCTCAGGTTGGAGGGTACAAGTTTACCAAGGTGCTCATGGATGGAGGCAGCAGCATCAATAGCCTTTACTATGATACTTTTCGCCGTATGGAATTGACTGACAAAGATCTTAAGCCGTCTTCTACCGTTTTCCATGGGGTGGTACCTGGTAAGTCGGCATATCCAGTGGGTAAGATAACTTTGGAGGTGGCTTTTGGCGATGATCATGATTACAGGGCTGAAAAGTTGTTTTTTGAGGTGGTCAAGATCAAGAGCCCTTATCACGCCCTGTTTGGGCGGCCAGCTTATGCTAAGGCCAACTCCACCGCACGACCCCATTCTGTCCGGCCCCGTCCGTTTGGGGTAAAACGGACAAACGAGGCGGCCCAGCGCGCGACGGCCCGGACCCATCTGGTCCGTTTTGTGTCTGGGCCGACCCATTTCAAGCGCAAACTTGCGCCGGGTTTGGGTCGCCGGGGACACCGAACGGATGCGCCGCTCGTCCGGGTCTGGCCACGTGGCGGGGCGGCCACCTACCTCCCACCCGTCAACTTCAATGCACATGAGCGGCCGGCCCACCTGTCATCGGCCCAGTGGAAGGTCACCGTCCTTCTTAAATGGGGAACACGTGGACCGGTCGTCGTCCACACTGCCCCACTCCATCCCGCGGCCTCCTCGAAACCCGACAGCGTGAAACCCTAGCCCTCCCCCGTCATCGAGCTCGCCGGCCGGCCACCTCGAAGCCATGGGCTTCTGGAACCCAGGCGCAAGGGGAAGCACGACCGCGAGGCCGGCTCCTCGTTGGGGCGCCGCGCCGGCTCCGTGAAGAAGGAGGAGCCCGCATCACCACCACGCCGGGCCCCCAGGCCGCCCGCGTTCTTCATCGCCCCCAAGTCCGCCGCGAGCGCGAGCGGCACTACATCCGCGCAGATGTGTGCCGCTGTTACCGTGTGACGATCCCGACGGTCCCGGTGAGCGGTCGTGCGCGCCATGAAGAGATCGAGCGCCGCCACCGCCTCCTCCCCGACGACCTGTACTACGACGACAGGTACGCCCCGGACTCCGTCCTCTGGGACACCTGGCTCAGGGACGAGCACGACATGTGCCGCGCCTCCTTCTTCGCCGGTACGGCGTCTGGCCTGCGGCGGCCACGTCGGGAGCGCGCAGCGCCTGCTCCCCAGGAGCGCGGGCATAGGCTGGTGCGCGGCCTCACGCCCACGCCGTCGCCTTCGCCATCTCCATCTCCTCACCACCTCCTCGCATGACAGCGGAGGAGGAGGCCCATCTCATGGCGCGTGTCATGGAGGACTCCATGTACATGCACGATGAGCACCAATGGGAGGGCCTCGAGGAGATGAGGGCCATTCCCGAGATGGAGATGGTGGCCGCGGAGGAGGCGATGGAGGAGGAGCCGGTGGCCGCGTTCCACCCGGGCTTGGTGGGCCAGGGGTGGGGCTGGTCGTGCACTGCTCCGGAGATGGCCGCCGCCGTGGGCGTGAACTGGTGCGTCACTCCGCCGCGGTCACCGGAGCGGGAGGCGTCGCCATGGGAGAAGGTGGTGCAGGCACCTCCCGCCGTCCAGCCCGCCCCCGTCTACCACGCATCGCCGGCCCACCTCTGGACGCCGCCGACCTACGTCGACCTCGTCAGCGACGACGATGACACTGGCGGCCACTGAAGACGGCGACGGCATCGACAGGCACGGGCAGGAGCGCACGGGCGGTAACCGTTTTTATTTTCTTTTTTATGTTTAATTATGGCACTAAGATGGACGTGAAACTGGGCCGTTTTGTGGCCATGACCCTAACTTAAGTTCTAAGTTTTTTAAACTGCGTTTATTTACTTTTGAAGTCATTTTATGTAAGTTTTATGTTTTTTTAAACATGTCCAACACGGACAAGATTTGGGGTGCGGCCGCGCGCTGGGCACACCCACGACCCATCGGACAGATGCGGACATGGGCGAGCCCCAAAGGGACAAAATCCGGCCAAACCGGACGTCTGTTTGGGGTCGTGCGGTGGAGTTGGCCTAAGTTCATGGCACAGCCTTGTTATGTTTATGTGCAGCTTGAAATGCCGGGTCGCAAGGGTACCACCATGATGCATGGAGATAGGAAGATAGCCTTGGAATGTGAAGAGGGCGATGCTGCGTATGCCGAGTCTGTTTGTGCAACAGAGGAGTTGAAGTTCTACAAAGATAATGTTGACCCGGTAGATAGGACACCTTTGAAGAAGCCAACCATAGAGCATGACCCCTTGTTGAAATTTAAGCCGGCAGATGACACTAAGCTGGTTGAATTTGTTCCTGGCGACTCATCCAAGCAGTTCAATATCAGTGCTAATATGGATCCGAAATAGCAAAGCGCGCTCATCGAGTTCATCCGTGAGAATCGGGACATCTTTGTGTGAAAACCTTCAGACATGCCAGGTGTACCGAGGGAACTCGCTGAGCACACTCTCAATGTTGATCCAAAGTTTAAACCGGTTAAGCACTTCCTTCATGGTTTTAATGAAGAGAGGCGCAAAGCCATTGGTGAGGAAGTGGCTCGGCTCTTGGCGGCTGGGTTTATTGTTGAAGTTTTTCATCCTGAGTGGTTGGCTAACCCGGTGCTGGTACTTAAGAAAAATGGCACTTGGCGTATGTGTGTGGATTACAAAGACCTTAACAAGGCCTGTCTGGCTGACCCTTTTGCTCTACCCCGTATTGATCAGATCATCGATGCTACGGCGGGTTGTGAGCATTTGAGTGTTTTGGATGCTTACTCTAGTTATCATCAGATCAGGATGGCAGTTAAGGACCAGGAGAAGACAACTTTCATCACTCCCTGTGGAGCCTTCTGCTATGTGTCTATGCCTTTTGAGCTCAAGAGTGCCCAGGTGACTTATCAGCGGTGTGTTATGAATTGCCTCCATAATCAGATTAAACGCAATGTTCATGCTTATGTGGATGATATTGTTGTGAAATCTAGGAAGAAGGAGACTTTGATAGATGATTTGAAAGAGACCTTTGATAATCTCCGGGTCTACAAGATGATGCTTAACCCGGCCAAGTGTGTCTTTGGTGTGCCAGCAGGCAAGCTTTTGGGTTTTTTGGTTTCTGAAAGAGGCATTGAAGCTAACCCGAAAAAAATCAAGGCTATCACCTCTTTGGCTAAGCCGACATGTATGAATGACATTCAGCGACTGACGGGTCGTATTTCGGCCTTAAGCCGGTTTATAAGCCGTTTGGGCGAAAAGGCCATCCCTCTATATAAGATGATGAAGAAGATGGATCACTTTGTCTAGAGTGATGCTGCTGATCAGGCATTTGAGGCATTGAAAAAGCAGTTGGTTGAGCCACCAATCCTTGCACCTCCTATTGATAAGGAACCCTTACTGCTATATGTGGCTGCTAATAGCCGAGCCGTCAGTGTGGCAATTGTTGTGGGAAGGAAGGAATCAGGCAAGGAATATCCAGTTCAGCGCCCGGTTTACTATGTCAGTGAGGTACTCATTGAATCTAAGCAGAGGTACCCACATTGGCAGAAGCTAGTTTATGGGGTGTTCATGGCTAGTCGTAAATTAAAGCAGTATTTCCTCGGTCATCCCATCACTGTGGTCAGTTTTGCTCCCTTAGGGGATATTATTCAACATAGAGAAGCCATAGGTCGGGTAGCCAAATGGGCCATTGAGCTTGGACCCCATGGTTTGAAGTACATGCCTCGGACAGCTATCAAGTCTCAAGCACTTGTGGATTTCATTAATGACTAGACTGAGTTGCAGATGCCTGAGGAGAAGCCGGATAGCACATACTGGACTATTCACTTTGATGGATCCAGGCAGTTGGAAGGCTCGGGGCTGGAGTTATTTTGACTTCCCAACAAGGTGATAAATTTTGCTATGTTTTAAGGTTGATGTTCCCTTGTACTAATAATGCAACTGAGTATGAGGCCTTGCTCCATGGTCTTCGGATGGCTAAAGAGATGAATTTAAGCCGGGTGAGGTGTTTTAGGGACTCATACTTGGTGGCTCGACAAGTTTCAGGCACTTGGGATTCAAAAGATCCACTCATGGCGGCTTATTGCCGAGAGGTTGATGCTATTGCTGGTCATTTCAAAGGTTATCGAGTGGAACATGTTGATCGTAGGAAAAATGAGGCGGCTGATGCTTTAAGCTAGCTAGGGTCCCAGCATAAGCCAGTACCACCTAATGTTTTCCTTGATATTATGCATAATCCGTCAGTTAAATTGCGTACGGAGGAAGATCTTGCTGTTCCTGACCCGGAGGCGCAGTTGGTGGCGGCTCTTCAAGCTATTCCTGATTGGACAGTTCCATATTTGGCTTATATGACCCGGGGCGAGTTACCTGAAGATGAAACTTTGGCCAGGCAGATAACCCGGCGGTCTAAGTCAATGACTATTGTCAATGGTGAGCTGCACCGATGCAGCGTCACAGGGGCGTTTCAATGTTGTGTTTCTCCTGAGGAGGGCCGTGAGATTCTATGAGAGATCATGAAGGAGATTGTGGCCATCATGCCGGCTCTAAGTCTCTCGTGGCTAAGGCTTTTCGTCATGGGTTTTATTGGCTGACGGCTCATGCTGATGCAGATGATTTGGTCTGTAAATGTGATGGTTGTCAAAAAATTTCAAGACGAGCTCATGTGTCGGCTCAAGAATTGAGGATGATTCCAATTACTTGGCCATTTGCAGTCTGGGGGCTGGATATGGTTGGACCATTTAAAAGGTCCAAGGATAAAAAGACCCACCTGTTGGTGGCGGTTGACAAGTTTACAAAGTGGGTTGAGGCAGAGCCGGTCAGTAAGTGTGACGCGGTGACGACGGTTCAATTCATCAAAAAGGTGATTTTTCTGTTTTGGCTACCCTCACAGCATTATAACTGATAATGGCACTAATCTGTCTAAAGGTGCTATGAAAGAATTCTGCCAACGAGAGCATATTCGTCTTGATGTATCATCAGTGGCTCGCCCCCAGTCCAATGGCCAAGCTAAAAGAGCTAATCAAGAAATCTTGAGAGGCATAAAACCCCGGCTTATGGTCCCATTGCAGAGGACGCCGGGTTGTTGGGTTGAGGAGTTACCTTCAGTGCTTTGGAGTATCAATACCACCCCAACAGAACTACGGGTTACACGCCTTTCTTCATGGTTTACGGAGCAGAGGCGGTTCTCCCAAGCTGATAATGAAAAAGCACGTCAGGATGCTCTTGACCTTCTGGATTAGGAGCGTGACCTTGCGGCGGCTTGTTCGGCGATTTACCAGCAAGATCTGCATCGTTATCATAGCCGTCGGGTTAAAACTCGGACCTTTCAAGAAGGTGACTTGGTGCTACGGCTCATCTAGGATCAAACAGACATGCACAAGTTATGCCCACCTTGGGAAGGACCCTTTGTGGTCAGCAAAAATCTGAACAATGGGTCATACTACCTCATTGATATTCGAGAGCACAAAGACTCATGCAAGTCTGAGGAGGAGACCCGCCGGCCATGGAACATTGCTCATCTTCGGCCTTATTACACCTGAGCCACCGGCTCTTGTGTTGTACATATTTTTATCCCTGTATATATTATGATCAAGTATAATAAAGCAGGCATCCATGGTAATTCAGGGCCTCTGTCGTTTCATTTCTGAGTATTTGAGTCTTTATTGTCAGTTCATAAGATCACTTGGGGACTTCCTGCTCATTGAGCATAGCTATGACTACCCTCTTGATCCGGCTTGCACGCCTTGTTGCAACACATAACATGGGGGCTTCCTGCTCATTGAGCATAGCTATGACTACCCTTTGATCCGGCTCATATGCCTGGTTGCAAATAACTTGGGATTTTTTCCTAAAGTTAAAAGGTTACCAAAGAGAACTTGTGACAATGTACAGTTCAAACATAGGTAAACCTGCCTTGATGGCTTGTTGAAAAAATCACTTGGGGGCTTCCTGTTCAATGAACATAGCCTTATTTACCTCTTGATTGGCTTGGACGCCGGGTGTATTCACCAAAACTCCGGGTTATCTTGCCTTTGTATGCCTGCCACTCCGACCAGGTAATCCTGGAATGACTCGCTGAACTCTTGACAGTCAATCTTATAAAGACCCTGAACTTGTCAACGTTAAAACTGTGATTGGTCATGTGAGGCCCGGCTTACAGGTTTGAATAAAGGTTTAACTCAGTGGTTGTGCGGCCTTTGAATAACAATTGATATTGAGGGTTGGCAGCCTTTGAATGCCTTGTTTTCCTGATTTGTATTTGATTTGAACATTTTTTGAGTTCATCTTGTGTACCGTATTGATATATGGTTTAAAATTGGCTCGGGCCATGTTGCCTTGATCCATATGATTCATATTTTTTGAGTCCATTTTGAGTTTTTATAACCCGGCCTGGCTTTGGACGATAAGTTGCCAGTGTGTTCTGATTATGCGCTTGGAGTTCTGCGCTCTGAGTCTTTGGGCTATTGCCCTTACTGCATATGGCATGGTAAGCCGGCAGTATGAACAAATATCACAGGTATGATATTTACTTTGTTATGAGTATATGAGGTTTTGATAAACACGCCTTGGTTATGGACTATATAGTCACCAGTGGATTTTATATGGGGTATTATGACCCGCCCTGGGGTAAACTGCCAGGGTACATGTTGTCTACTTGTGTGCAGGGCTTATGATAATATGATCAGCATGATTGACCAAAATTATGAGCATAAGTGGCAAGATCTTTAACGTCAGGTCGGCGGTTCGAAGGTGTTATGCAAATAAAACATGCACGATGGCATGGCAGATCATGGTTTTTATCTAGCCTATTACAAGGCATGGAACGGCCCAGAAGAATAAGTGGTTTTATGCACGCAGCATCACATGCTATGGATGATAAGCCGGTCCTTGATCAATTGTTTTGGCCCTGGCGTATTGACGATTCCGGGTTATCTTGTGCCGGCACTTCTTCTTCCTCTCTTCACCTGTTGGCTGGAAGTCAGATGTGGCCCAATTAATCCCAGTCAAAGCTTTGAAAACATCTTCCTCATCTATAAGAGTTCACGGGTCAATGTTAGGGGCAAAGATATGCTTACGGGTTGGAGGGATGAGGTCCACGGCCTCATGAACCAGCGCCTTCACTTTGGCATTTTCTGCATCATAAACTGGATGGTACTTGGAGAGGTCTGTCTCTTCAACCAGTTTGCTTTCCCAAGGGCGCATCTCCTTTACTATTTTGGTGAAGTCCTCAGCACTGAAGGGAGACCCGTCTTATTTTAAGCTGGGACAGCCGGTTGATATCTCTTCCGGGTCAAGTCCAGCTTGCCACACTTTGGCCTGGCTCAAGGCAGTGATGGCACCAGCTCTGGCGGCTGATCACTTGAAATCCTCAACCCTTTGTGGTAGCACACACAACTTTTCCAACGTTTCCTTGATGAGCGACGGTGGTTGCTTCTTATGAGAGGCAGCAGAGATAGCTCGTTGCGCGCCAGGGTATAATTGCTCTACAAGAGTGTAGGCGGCTTTCAGCTTCATGCGCATATCTGAGCCAAGATGAGAAATTCTAGAGCCTGCATTACCAAAGAAATTGATAAGCCGGATGAATGATTGTTCAAGGCATTGATGGTGACAGGTTGAAATACAGTGTTACTTACGAAAGATGGCAGCTGTCATGCTATTAAGTTGATGCTTATCCACACTTATGGTGATAAGTCCCGGCTTATCCATGTTGATTAAGCCGACCCTTGGGGGCTACAGGTGCACAGTTGATCACTACTATTTGAAGTCCTGGCTTTAGCTATGCAGCTTAAGCCGGCCCTTGGGGGCTACTCGTTTTTTGACTCTACAATTACATTATTCCATGACATAAATGAAAGACTGCAAATGTTATTTAAAGTCTATAGCATATTCAATTTTCTCATATCCAATAGACTTGGCGGCTGGCAGAGATATGTTTGTATGGAGAAGATTGTAATGTTTACCTCAAAATGTTCCTTCATAAGATTGACCAAGCCGGCTTCGAAGTCACGGCTGATGTGGGGGCGGTTTAAGTAACCGGAGTGAATCTCTTGAGCGCTGAACTGGGCGTAATGTTCCAAGTCCACTTTCCACTTGCCCTTGTCAACAGCAGAAAACTCTTCTTTGGCATTGTGTTTGGATAGGGCAGTGGGGTTTCCTGGGGCTGTATAAGCTGTGCCAGTAATCATTATGTCTTCAGTCTCTTGAGCCGGCTGGGCAGGACTGGGCAGCTTCGCAATTTCTGGGTCAATGTACATGGGATCCACGGTGACCAGGTGTTCTGGTGGCGGATCATCCATGGCTGCTTCTGAAGTTTGATGCAAACACTCAGACATTGTCTTCTCCGGGTCAGCATCTTTGGCTGGTTTATCAACCTTCAGCTTCTTGCTGGGTTTGGCCATAGCACTGCAAGTAAAACACATGATGAGATTAATGTGTCAATTGGCTACGTGTTGAAGCAAACAAGATTAATGATCTTACCCAGGGACAATCTTGAAAAGGGGGACCTGAGTCCCAGTTGAATCGCCGGAGGAAAAATCAGAGGTCCCCTGATAGTTTGAATCCGACGGGTTAAGAGGTTGTCGAAAAAGACCTGCCTTAGGGTAAGCTAAGTCGGAAATGTTTGAAACCTCTGGACGGCACTTGCGAGGAGCCGGCGTGTTTGGTAAGCCGGAGGAGAGAATCCCGCCACCACTGTTCCGGGTCGTGCGGCGAGCTTCATGTTGTTGCTTCTTCGAAATAAAGTTGGGATCCAAATAAGCTAAAGGATGAGAAAACCTTACTTTCTAGCTCGCTTGACGAACTTTCAGTCTTAGCAGAGGTTCTGAGTCAGAGGAAAGGATAGTTACCACTTCACCATCCACGTGGATGCCTTCTGCGTCATCCTGGTAGTGATAATTGTCAATAAGATGTACAAAAAATGAGCCAAGCGAGTCAAGTTCTACCTCTGACTCTATCATCCAAGTCAAATAGTTCGGAGGTGTTGGTCTTCTTCTTGGCAGGCTTTTTCTGAGCCTTATTCTTCGTCCAGGTCTTCTTGACCTGCTTATCCTACAGCTTCCTATTCCAAAAAGGAGAATCGGCCTGCGGAAATCAAATGGCATAAGATGACAGGTCATGTGAAGATATGATTAAACCAGTAATTGTTTAAAAACTTACAGGTGGCGGCTTGTTGAGAGCGCAGAAAGGATTCGGCCCAGTTTTGCTGCAATCTGCCAAGCTCTCGTTCAGCAGAGACTTGGTCATATTATTGATATCATCATCAGTCAGCTCTATCTGGCAGTGGTGTTGTGGGTCTTTCAAACGGCGCACATCAAGCCGGGGCGGCGGCTTAAGGGCAAGATTCTCCAGGCGACCCAGCATCGAACCAGGTCGATTCCGGTCAAGCCATTGGCCATTAAGGCTCTGATTTTTGAAAAAATGGGTGCGTATTTGGCCCATTCTTTTGTGCTGATCCGGTTTGGGAGAGGATGTTGGTTGCTAAGCCGGTGTTCACGGTAATCCGGAAGGCGGTTTTCACCCTCCGGAGATGTATCTTGACAGTAAAACCAAGTTTGGTTCCAGTCCTTAGGATGACTGGGCAGCTTGGCGGCTGGAAAGGTGGCTTCTTTCCGCCTCTAAATTGAAATGCCACCTAACTCCAGGCTAGGCCCGTCTGTGTACTCAGTCTGCCGGTTCAGGTAATAGAATTCCCTGAATAGTTCGACAGTGGGCTCTTGTTGAAGATAAACCTCACAAAAAATTTGAAATTTGCAGATGTTTGAAACAGAGTTGGGTCCAATATCTCGCGGATGAAGTTGGAAAAAATTCACCACATCACGGAAGAATTTTGAGCCGGACGGGCTGAACCCCCGGTGTAGATGATCGGTGAATACAATTACTTCTCTTTTCTTGGGCTAAGGAGGGATTTCTGTGCCTGGGACCCTCCAATGGATGATATCTTTTTTGGCCAAAACACCCATTTGAAAATATTCGTTTAGTGCCTCCTCGGTGACCTGGGAGGCGACCCAGTTGCATGAGGTGATAGTCTTGGTCATTTTTTGAGGATGAAGGTCTGAAAAGAAAATATTGCCGGTTTAAGACTATGTTGTTAAGTCGGCCATGGATTCAAAAGTAAGTACTATAAAAAGCCAACGTGTTAAGCCAGAAGATACACTGAGTTATGCAGATAAATATATTGGCGGCTTAAAAGGGGACTAATGATACATGGCGGGTTACGATTTATCAGTTAAGCCGCCCGAACTGTCGCTACACTTCAGATCTATAAGTAAGGATTAACTAAGTGATGGACAAACAGATTCCACAGATTGATGCTATCATTTTGGATCTGCAGCAGTTCAGAAAACAAAATAAATTCAAGACCTAAAGTGAGGGCAGTGGAAGAACTCACGGATGGATCTTATACAGAAAAAAAGCCTACTACAACTGGGAAAGGGAGGCTAAGCTACTACTGTGCGTTTTTAATATTATGTTCAGACTCAACTATGCGATCTAAAGAGGAAAAAAATGAGGAACAACGAAGAACTCCGACGAACTGGGCAAACCCTAATGGAGATCTGTTATATGGGAGAAGGAGTACTTACTGATGTTGGACAGCGGAGGTGCACCGCAGTGTTCTGGTTCATTTAGGGTGATGCAGCGGCCGGAGTTGAGGTAGTTGACGGAGGCCGATGGCGGCGGAGCTCGGGCACGTAGGAGCATTGTGAGCAAGAAGATGGAGACGAGGGGGCAAGGGTAAAAGTGAAAACAGGGCCCCCTGTCCCTATTTATAAGGAGGTGGATAAATGGCATGCGCGGGAATCAAGGAGGCTGAAAAAATGATTATGTGGCTACAAGGATGCCTTGATTTTCGGGAGGTCCATTAAAAATAAAGATATCATGAGATATTCGTGGCTTTGTGTGAAGTTAATGCGAGATGACGTCATGGTGGGTTAACACAAATCTGTAAGCTTACGTCATGGCGGGTTACAACAAGTTCATAAAATTGATGATGGAAGATGCTGTTGAGTCAAGTATTGAAGATTGATGTCAACAAGTTCAAATCAACCTGGGGCCTAATGTTGGGGATATAACTATTGGGTATAACCCGCCCAGGAGGGGATGCGTCATACCACTGGCGACTTAAAGATGAAGATGGCGGGTTATGAAGCAAGCCTGTTGAAGGCCCAAGACCCAGAGGCGACTTGAGGCCTAAGAGGATGAACCGCCATATGTTTAACATGTATTGTAAGGCAAGCTTAGTTAGTCACCGAGCCGGACACGTTGTGTATGATCCGACCGGGACTCTGTAAGCCGCCGGGCACCAACCTATGTATATAAAGGGGTGACCCAGCGGCGGGTTAAGACAAGAAACAACAAGTCGAGAACAAGGTCAAGCGTATTCGTGATACGTCTCCAACGTATCTATAATTTATGAAGTATTCATGCTATCCTTCTAGGATGTTTTATATGCTATTTTATATGATTTTTGGGACTAACCTATTAACCTAGAGCCCAGTGCCAGTTTCTGTTTTTTCCTTGTTTTTGAGTATCGCAGAAAAGGAAAACCAAACGGAGTCCAATTGACCTGAAACTTGACGGAGCTTATTTTTGGACCAGAAGAAGGCCATGGAGTAAAAGAGTTGGGCCAGAAGAGTCCCGGGCTGCCCACGAGGGTGGGAGGCGCGCCCACCCCCTGGGCGCGCCCCCTACCTCGTGGACAGCCCGGAGACCCCCCCTGACTTGTTCTCGACGCCAAAACCTCTTATATATACATAAACCTCCAGAACATAACCTAGATCAGGAGTTTCGCCACCGCAAGCCTCTGTAGCCACCAAAAACCAATCGGGACCCTATTCCGGCACCCTGCCGGAGGGGGGATCCATCACCAGTGGCCATCTTCATCATCCCGGCGCTCTCCATGACGAGGAGGGAATAGTTCACCCTCGGGGCTGAGGGTATGTACCAGTAGCTATGTGTTTGATCTCTCTCTCTCTCGTGTTCTTAATTTGGCATGATCTTGATGTATCGCGGGCTTTGCTATTATAGTTGGATCTTATGTTGTTTCTCCCCCTCTACTCTCTTGTAATGGATTGAGTTTTCCCTTTGAAGTTATCTTATCGGATTGAGTCTTTAAGGATTTGAGAACACTTGATGTATGTCTTGCATGTGCTTATCTGTGGTGACAATGGGATATTGATGTGATCCACTTTATGTATGTTTTGGTGATCAACTTGCGAGTTCTGTGAACTTATGCATAGGGGTTGGCACACGTTTTCGTCTTGACTCTTCGGTAGAAACTTTGGGGCACTCTTTGAAGTACTTTGTGTTGGTTGAATAGATGTATCTGAGATTGTGTGATGCATATCGTATAATCATACCCACGGATACTTGAGGTGACATTGGAGTATCTAGGTGACATTAGGGTTTTGGTTGATTTGTGTCTTAAGGTGTTATTATAGTACGAACTCTTGAATAGATCGATCAGAAAGAATAACTTTGAGGTGGTTTCGTACCCTACCATAATCTCTTCTTTTGTTCTCCGCTATTAGTGACTTTGAAGTGACTCTTTGTTGCATTTTGAGGGATAGTTATGTGATCCAATTATGTTATTATTGTTGAGAGAACTTGCACTAGTGAAAGTATGAACCCTAGGCCTTGTTTCCTAGCATTGCAATGCCGTTTACGCTCACTTTTTTCGCTTGCTACCTTGCTGTTTTTATATTTTCAGATTACGAATACTCATATCTATCATCCATATTGCACTTGTATCACCATCTCTTCGCTGAACTAGTGCACCTATACAATTTACCATTGTATTCGGTGTGTTGGGGACACAAGAGACTTTTTGTTATTTGGTTGCAGGGTTGATTGAGAGAGACCATCTTCATCCTACGCCTCCCACAGATTGATAAACCTTAGGTCATCCACTTGAGGGAAATTTTCTACTGTCCTACAAACCTCTGCACTTGGAGGCCCAGCAACATCTACAAGAAGAAGGTTGCGTAGTAGACATCAGTTCGCTCCCTGGTAATCAAAACCCAAGCAATACAACCTAAAGCAGGAGTAGGCTTTTACCTCGTTGGGAGGGGCCGAACCTGGGTAAACTCTCTGTGTCCTTTGTCCCGTTTAACCCCTTCAAGCTAACCTAGTTGCGATGGCTCCACACCTAAGTCCTTTTGCTAGGGCATCTGCCGTGTTAAGTCCACGACAGTACAGGTGAAGTTTTGCACCCATGGGTACGCGTATGAGTAGAATTTTGTACCCATTGACTACATGGGTATGGGTATGGTATTGCTCTACCCTACCCATTGCATCCTTATTCAACATTGTTATGCACTCTACTAAAATTTAGTTACAATGCACTAACATGAAGTAAATTTCAAAACTGTTATGCACTCTACTAAAATTCAGTTACAATGCACTACCTTTCAATTAACTGATTTTTATACACTAACATGCAGTTAACTTTTAGTGCCACTAACATTCAGTTAACTTTTAGAATAAACTTCAGATAACTGAACAAGAATGCTAAAGTGCAGTAATTTACCTGTTATAGACTTCTGACATGTTGTTCAACAAGATGTCACATTTAGGGAAGTCTCTAAAGAATGCTTTCACCCACAGGTCGGGGGGCTTGCCATCCAACCAATTGTATGCCTCCAAGTTATCTTCTCTGAGCTTCTCTCTATTCAAGGTCCACTTGTCCAAATTTGTTGACCTAGCAACGGCCCAACATATTCTTTAGTGTTTCCCCTTTGAACTTCCGATGTAAGTTTTGGTAAAGATGCCTAACACAAAATATGTGTTTTGCATCTGGCTAGATCTTCTCAACAACATTGATCAAACCCTACAATAATAGTGAATAAAACATTGTCACACACAACTACACATGGTGAAACAGTTGTTCAAATAACATTGTAAACACAAATGTAATACACCTTTTGCTTATCACTCATTATAGTGAAAGGTGATGTGTTCATGATGTTTAAATCATTCTTCAAAGTGGTGAGAAACCATTCCCAAGAGTAAGTTGACTCCACCTCCACCATCCCCATTGCAATTGGACATATGCAATCATTGGGGTCAATCCCAATGGCTGTAAGCAACACACCTTTGTATTTGCTCTTGAGGTGACACTCATCAACAAAAATAATTGGCCTGCATCCACTCAAGAAACCTCTCTTGGAAGCATCATAGGACCAATACATAGGTTATCTTTTGAAAGTAGGTCGTCCTTTTCCTTGACCTTGGTTGTGCAAACAATGAATTTCCTCCCTGGATTGCTTCTCCTTAGTTCTTGTCTGTAGTCCCATAGCATACTATATTGTGCTTTCTCATCTCCATGTATGATCTTAAGTGTTACACTCCTAGCCTTGCCAAGCTTCATTCTGACTGGATTGAGGTTGAACTTCTCTACTGAACTTTCCTTCCAAATGTACCCAAATCCATGCTCCTGTTGTCCCTGAACTCGTCAAGGAAAACTCAGTTATGTACTTACTGTCAAGCAATTGGAATCCCATGTTTTCTGACAGGTGTGCTCTCCATTGTACTCTCTTATGACAATACTCTGTTATGTTGTCTTTACATGCTTTCAATCTCCAAGGGCAGTCTGGTTGACACACCAACAAATCGCTCAGCCTCATTTCTAGGTTAGAACATTTTCACTCTGTTCTTGACTATGTATGCAGTGATTGCTTCCCTTAGCTCTTTCATTTCTGCAAATACTAGCCCAACCCTGAAGATTGGGTTGCTCGTGTCTGTTTCTGCAATGAATGTTCTGAATCTATACTGCAACTTCTCAAGCTCAGCTTTTGACAGGTTTAGGTCATCATCATCCAATGGATCTTCCTCACAAATCTCTTCCTCCTATTAATTGTTGTCATTCAATGATTTGTCCACATTCTGAGCAAATAGATCACATCACCATCTTCATAATCATAGTCACTCTCATAAATTGAACTCTTCTCCTCCATCATGTTTTCCTCTACATCCTCTCCTTCGTCTACATTCCTTGCATCCTGTCCTTCCTCTGCATTCTTTGTATCCTCATTTCCATCCACGTTGGGCATCCTTTCTATGATGCCCCCGATTTAATCGTACACTAATCACACACGCAAACGTGTACGATCAAGATCAGGGACTCACGGGAAGATATCACAACACAACTCCAAAATAAAATAAGTCATACAAGCATCATAATACAAGCCAGGGGCCTCAAGGGCTCGAATACAAGTGCTCGATCATAGACGAGTCAGCGGAAGCAACAATATCTGAGTACAGACATAAGTTAAACAAGTTGCCATAAGATGGCTAGCACAAACTGGGATACAGATCGAAAGAGGCGCATGCCTCCTGCCTAGGATCCTCCTAAACTACTCCTGGTCGGCGGCGGCCCGAACGTAGTAGTAGGCACCCTCGGTGTAGTAGGGGTCGTCGTCGACGGTGGCGTCTGGCTCCTGGGCTCCAACATCTGGTTGCGACTACCAAGAAGAAGAGGAAAAGGGGAAAAGAGGGAGCAAAGCAACCATGAGTACTCATCCAAAGTACTCGCAAGCAAGGATCCACACTACATATGCATGGGTATCTGTGTAAAGGGGCAATATCGGTGGACTGAACTGCAGAATGCCAGAATGAGAGGGGGGTAGCTAGTCCTGTCGAAGACTACGCTTCTGGTAGCCTCATCTTGCTGCATTTAGAAGAGAGTAGATGGTAAGTTCACCAAGTATCATCGCATAGCATAATCCTACCCGGCGATCCCCTCCTCGTCGCCCTGTGAGAAAGTGATCACCGGGTTGTAACTAGCACTTGAAAGGGTGTGTTTTATTAAGTATCCGGTTCTAGTTGTCATAAGGTCAAGGTACAACTCCAGGTCGTCCTTTTACCGAGGGACACGGCTATTCGAATAGATAAACTTCCCTGCAGGGGTGCACCACATAACCCAACACGCTCGATCCCTCTGGTCGGACACACTTTCCTGGGTCATGCCCGGCCTCGGAAGATCAACACGTCGCAGCCCCACCTAGGCACAACAGAGAGGTCAGCACGCCGGTCTAAATCCTATGCGCGCAGGGGTCTGGGCCCATCACCCATTGCACACCTGCAGGTTGCGTACGCAGCCGGAAGCAGACCTAGCCACCTTAATACAAGTGCAGGCTTACGGTCCAATCTGGTGCGCGCCGCTCAGTCGCTGACGTTAAGAAGGCTTCGGCTGATACCACGACGTCGAGTGCCCATAACTGTTCCGCATAGTTGGTTAGTGTGTATAGGCCAGTGGCCAGACTCAGATCAAATACCAAGATCTCATTAAGCGTGTTATTTTGAAGTAACCGCGGCCAGGCCCACCTCTCTCCTAGGTGGTCTCAACCTGCCATGTCGCTCCGCCACAAAGATCCACTCAAAGGGCCATCGGGAAAGTATGTCCTTTCAGCCCCCAATCCGTGAATCAACCGCGGGTACTCAACGAGCCGACCCGACTTTAGTCACCACATGCATCATATATAATATGTATGTAAGTATATACCCGTGATCACCTCCCGAGTGATCACGGCCCGGTAGTATAGCATGGTAGATGGACAAGAATGTAGGGCCACTGATGGAATACTAGCAGCCTATACTAAGCATTTAGGATTGCAGGTAAGGATAACAACTGTAGCAACAATGACAGGCTATGCAGCAGAATAGGATTAACCGAAAGCAGTAACATGCTACACTACTCTAATGCAAGCAGTAGAGAGAAGGAATAGGCGATATCGGGTTGATCAAGGGGGGAGGGGGCTTGCCTGGTTGCTGTGGCAAGGAGGGGTCATCAAAAACGTAGTCGATCGGGGCTCCAGCAGCAGCGTCAGTCTTGTAGTCTACCGGAGACAAGAGGGGTAAGAAACAATGAATACAATGCAAACAGATGCATATCGATGCATGACATGACAAGTAATGGTGCCAGGTGTGCCTTAATGCAGTAGGAGGTGATACCGGTGAAGGGGGGAAACATCCGGGAAAGTATCCCCGGTGTTTCGCGTTTTCAGATAGATGAACCAGAGGGGAAAGATGCGTATTCGCTATGCTAGGGATGTGTGGCGGACGAACAGGCAACGTATTCGGATTCGTCTCGTTGTTCTGAGCAACTTTCATGTACAAAGTATTTTCATCCGAGTTACAGATTATTTTATATTAATTTTTAAACTTTTAAATCATTTTCTAGAATTAATAGATTATTTTAATTCGAAATTGCATTTATGACGTCATCATGATGTCAGCATGACATTAGCAGTCAACTCTGACCGTTGACTAGTCAAGCTGACACGTGGGTCCCACTATCATTGACTCAGATTATCTAAAACAGATTAATCAGTTTAATTAGTGATTAGGTTAATCTAATCAGGATTAATTAAGTTAATTAATTTAGTTAACTAATTAATTAAATTTTATTTTTATTTATTTTTAAAATCTTTTTTAATGTTCCAGGGGCGGGGCACCACTGTCATTGACCCAGAGGGGGCCTTAACGGGCGCCGGGTGCGGGGCGCAGCCCGAGCGGGCGAACCCGGCCGGCGGCGATCGGGCGCAAGGGCAGTGGTGGCCGGAGTGATGGCAGGGGAAGGCGGCACCGGCGCGGGGCGTGCGAGGGGGTGCTGCAGGAGGTGGCAGCGCAGGGGGGTGGCTGGAGCGGCGGCAGCAAGGATGGTCGCGGCGGCAGGGGCGGAGTAGGCGCGCGGGTCGCGGACGGGGCGGGGAACACGCGAGTGAGTGCGGGTCGGCCACGACAGGCGGGTGTGGGGCGAGGCGCGGGGTGCGGCCACTAGCGGCAGAAGCGGGGAGCGGTCGCGCGGGTCGCGGACAGTGCTACCTCTTGAGCATGCGTTCGTTTTCCCTTGAAGAGGAGAGGGTGATGCAGCAAAGTAGTGTAAGTATTTCCCTCAGTTTTTCAGAACCAAGGTATCAATCCAGTAGGAGATAACACGCAAGTCACCTAGTACCTGCGAAGACAATCAAGAACCTTGCAACCAACGCGATAAAGGGGTTGTCAATCCCTTCACGGCCACTTGCAAAAGTGAGATCTGATAAAGATAGTAAGCTAAATATTTTTGGTATTTTGGTTGTAAAGATTGCAAAATAAACGGCGACAGAAATAGCTAGTTGACGGGAAACTAATATGATGTAAAATAGACCTGGGGTCCATAGGTTTCACTAGTGGCTTCTCTCAAGATAGCATAATTTACGGTGGGTGAACGAATTACTGTCGAGCAATTGATAGAAAAGCGCATAGTTATGAGAATATATAGGCATGATCATGCATATAGGCATCAGGTCCATGACAAGTAGACCGAAATGATTCTGCATCTACTACTATTACTCCACACATCGACCGCTATCCAGCATGCATCTAGAGTATTAAGTTCATAAGAATAGAGTAACGCATTAGGCAAGATGACATGATGTAGAGGGATAAACTCAAGCAATATGATATAAACGCCATCATTTTATGCTCGATGGCAACAATACAATACGTGCCTTGCTGCCCCTGCTGTCACTGGGAAAGGACACCGCAAGATTGAACCCAAAGCTAAGGACTTCTCCCATTGCAAGAAAGATCAATCTAGTAGGCCAAACTAAACCGATAATCCGAAGAGACTTGCAAAGATATCAAATCATGCATATAAGAATTTAGAGAAAAATCAACTATTGTTCATAGATAATCTTGATCATAAACCCACAATTCATCGGATCTCGACGAACACACCGCAAAATGTATTACATCGAATAGATCTCCAAGAACATCAAGGAGATCTTTGTATTGAGAACCAAAGAGAGAGAGGAAGCCGTCTAGCTAATAACTATGGACCCAAAGGTATGTGGTAAACTACTCACACATCATCGAAGAGGCTATGGTGTTGATGTAGAAGCCCTCCGTGATCGAATCCCCCTCCGACAGATCGCCGGAAAAGACACCAAGATGGGATCTCATGGGTACAGAAGGTTGCGGCGGTTGAAAAGTGGTTTCGTGGCTCCCCCGGATGTTTTTAGGGTATAAGAGTATATATAGGTGAAAGAAGTAGGTCGGTGTAGCTACGAGGGACCACGAGGGTGGGGGCGCGCCTACCCTCCTGGGCATGCCCTCCTGCCTCGTGGCCGCCTCGTTGCTTCCTTGACTTCCACTCCAAGTCTCATGGGTTGCGTTTGTTCCAAGAAAGATCCTCGCGAAGGTTTCGTTCCGTTTGATATTCCTTTTCTGCGAAACACTGAAATAGGCAAAAAAACAACAATTTGTACTGGGCCTTCGGTTAATAGTTTAGTCCCAAAAATAATATAAAATAGTATATTAAAGCCCATTAAACATCCAAAACAGATAATATAATAGCATGGACCAATCAAAAATTATAGATACGTTGGAGACGTATCAAGTATCCCCAAGCTTAATTCCTGCTCGTCCTCGAGTAGGTAAATGATAAAAACAGAATTTTTGATGGGGAATGCTACCTAACATAATTTTCAATGCAATTTTCTTTATTGTGGCATGAATGTTCAGATCCGAAAGATTCATGACAAAATTTTAATATTGACATAAAAATAATAATAGTTCAAGCATACTAACTAATCAATTATGTCTCAAAATAACATGGCCAAAGAAAGCTCATCCCTACAAAATCATATAGTTTGGCTATGCTTCATTTTTGTCACACAAAATGCCCTCATCATGCAAACCCCAATGACAAGCGAAGCAATCATTTTATACTTTAGTATTCTCAAACTTTTTCAACTTTCACGCAATACATGAGTGCGAGCCATGGATATAGCACTATGGGTGGAATATGATGATGGAGGTTGTGTGGAGAAGACAAAAAAGAATAAAATCTCACATCGACGCGGCTAATCAACGGGCTATGGAGATGCCCATCAATTGATGTCAATGCGAGGAGTAGGGATTGCCATGCAACGGATGCACTAGATCTATAAATGTATGAAAGCTCAACCAAAGAAACTAAGTGAGTGTGCATCCAACTTGCTTGCTCACGAAGACCTAGGGCATTTGAGGAAGCCCATTATTGGAATATACAAGCCAAGTTCTATAATAAAAATTCCCACTAGTATATGAAAGTGACAATATAAGAAACTCTCTATCATGAAGATCATGGTGCTACTTTGAAGCACAAGTGTGGAGAAAGGATAGTAGCATTGTACCTTCTCTCTTTTTCTCTTTTTTTTTTCTTTTTTTTTCTTTTTTTCTCCTTTTTTTTGGGCCTTCTCTTTTTTTATTTGGCCTTTCTCTTTTTTATTTCCTCACACGGGACAATGCTCTAATAATGATGATCATCACACTTCTATTTATTTACAACTGAAGGATTACAACTCGATACTAGAACAAAATATGACTCTATATGAGTGCCTCCGGCGGTGTACCAGGATAATGAAACAAGAGTGACATGTATGAAAATTATGCACGGTAGCTTTGCCACAAATACGATGTCAACTACATGATCATGCAAGGCAATATGACAATGATGGAGCGTGTCATAATAAACGGAACTGTGGAAAGTTGCATGGCAATATATCTCGGAATGGCTATGGAAATGCCATAATAGGTAGGTATGGTGGCTGTTTTGAGGAAGATATAAGGAGGTTTATGTGTGATAGAGCGTATCATATCACGGGGTTTGTATGCACCGGCAAAGTTTGCACCAACTCTCAAGGTGAGAAAGGGCAATGCACGGTACCGAAGAGGCTAGCAATGATGGAAGGGTGAGAGTGCATATAATACATGGACTCAACATTAGTCATAAAGAACTCACATACTTATTGCAAAAATCTACAAGTCATCAAAACCAAGCACTACGCACATGCTCCTAGGGGATAGATTGGTAGGAAAAGACCATAGCTCGTCCCCGACCGCCACTCATAAGGAGGACAATCAAAGAAACACCTCATGCTTCAAATTTGTTACACAACGGTTACCATACGTGCATGCTACAGGACTTGCAAACCTCGCCACAAGTATTTCTCAAATTCACAATTACTCAACAAGCATGACTCTAATATTACCATCTTCATATCTCAAAACAATCATCAAGTATCAAACTTCTCATAGTATTCAATGCACTCTATATGGAAGTTTTTATTATACCCATCTTGGTTGCCTATCATATTAGGACTAATTTTATAGCCAAACCAAATTACCATGCTGTTCTAAAAGACTCTCAAAATAATATAAGTGAAGCATGAGAGATCAATAATTCCTATAAAATAAAACCACCACCGTGCTCTAAAAGATATAAGTGAAGCACTAGAGCAAAATTATCTAGCTCAAAAGATATATGTGAAGCACATAGAGTATTCCAATAAATTCCGATTCATGTGTGTCTCTCCCAAAAGGTGTGTACAGCAAGGATGATTGTGGTAAACTAAAAAGAAAAGACTCAAATCATACAAGACGCTCCAAGCAAAACACATATCATATGGTGAATCAAAATATAGCCTCAAGTAAAGTTACCGATAGACGAAGACGAAAGAGGGGATGCCTTCCGGGGCATCCCCAAGCTTAGGCCTTTGGTTGTCCATGAATTTTACCTTGGGGTGCCTTGGGCATCCCCAAGACTAGGCTCTTGCCACTCCTTATTCCGAAATCCATCAAATCTTTACCCAAAAACTTGAAAACTTCACAACACAAAACTTAAACAGAAAATCTCATGAGCTCCGTTAGTGTAAGAAAAGAAACCACCACTTTAAGGTATTGTAATGAACTCATTCTTTATTTATATTGGTGTTAAACCTACTGTATTCCAACTTCTCTATGGTTCATACCCCCCGATACTAGCCATAGATTCATCAAAATAAGCAAACAACACACGAAAAAACAGAATCTGTCAAAAACAAAACAGTCTGTAGTAATCTGCATCAAATATACTTCTGAACTCCAAAAATTCTGAAATAAATTCGTGGATGTGAGGAATTTATCTATTAATGATCTGCAAAAAGAATCAACCTAAAATCACTCTCCATTAAAAAATGGCAGCTAATCTCGTGAACACTAAAGTTTCTGTTTTTTACAGCAAGATCACAAAGACTTCACCCAAGTCTTCCCAAAGGTTCTACCTGGCACAAAAACTAACTAAAACATAAAACCACATCTAAACAGAGGCTAGATGAATTATTTATTACTAAACAGGAACAAAACATGAGGAAAAAATAAAATTGGGTTGCCTCCACTACAAAAAAATACACTTCCGTGATGATACGTGTTTGTCACAGTAGGTCACGTTTTCTGTCATGCATGTACATCCAAGACAAATTTATTACAGAATCAAGATAGTCATACCTGTGCTGTCGTAGAAGTGTTCCATGACATTACCAAAATTATCATCACGGAAGCGTCCACTTCCATGACGATAAATCGCGCGTCACAGAAGTGCTTTCGTCAAGGGTGACCGACACGTGGCATCCACCGTAACGGAACGCCGTTAAGCTATCGGGTCCGGTTTTGGATCCAATAACCCGTTAACAGCCCCGACCAAGGGGGATTTTCCACGTGTAAAATCATCGTTGGTTGGAGGAAACACGTGTCGGCTCACCGTTGGGACAGATGTCATCCACTCATTGGACCCAAAGCGCCTATGATACGTCGACACGTGGCACGGCCCAACAGAGGCCCATATATGTTAAAAAGGTCGGCCCAGTCAAAGGCCCATAGTACTTACTCAGGTACTAGTGGGCCAGCCCAATAACGGCCTGCTTAATAAAGGCCCATTTACGGCCCGAAGCCAGATCTGGCCCGTTAATTGTTTCCCGAATATTTGGGCCCATTTACGGTCCGAAGCCAGATCTGGCCCGTTTATTGTTCGCCGAATATTTGGACCCAATTACAGCCCAGTGACTTTCAGCCTGTTAGAGGCCCGATGTAGACATGGGCCCATTTCAGCCTGGTGTGACTTTCGGCGTGGGAATGGCCCGTGCTGCCCATGGGCCATATATGGTCCGACAGGACATCGGGCCCACTAACGGCCCATGATAAAGGTGGCAACAGTTAAGCCCAACGTGACTTTGGCCTGTTAAAGGCCTGTCGCATAATTCGGCCTGTTGATGTCTGTACTAAGCTTTCGGCCTCTTAAAGGCCCATGATATCTGTGGGCCAACTAAGGCCCGAGATATGTTTCGGCCTGGTAACTGCCCGTGATATAACTGGGCCCAAAAAGGCCCGGTCTACATTTCAGCCTGCTGAAGGCCCGTCGACGACGGGTGAAAATTGAGGCCCAATACACATTTCGGCCTGCTAAAGGCCCATGGTTTTATCTAGGCTATAACAGGCCAGTACAATATTCAACCTGTTAATGGCCCAACGCTTCCTGGGCCAAACTAAGCGCTGGGTCCACAAAAGGCCCAACTAAAATATAGGCCGGTGTAAGTGGTGGGCCTCGCGCAAAGTTTGAAGGCCCCAATGATTTGGGCCCAAGAAAGATGCAGGCCGTGCCCAATTGTGGCCCGCTAAACACCAGGCCCGTTAGAGGCGAATGTTTCGGCCCGGTCGACTACATCTGATTTTTTTTCAGATAGCGAATGATGGCAGTAACTAGTAGGAATTAAGAACAAACCTACTCTATACAATAAAAAAATTACGGCATAGTAACTAAGAATAAACCTACACTATACAATAAAGGATTTATGGTATATTACATCCACTGGGCATCGAAGCTCGCCACCAGTGATCATAACGTGCAATGAAGAAGCGGATTACAAAAACTGGGCACCATTGTAGCGTAACAAAATAATACTGAACTGAGACCACTTCCAAGATAGTTCAAGAAAGGTTAGCCTTGCGCGGGAACTGCTGCGCAAGCTGCTGAGCAAGGCTGTGAGACCGGCCTAGCATGTCAGTCATAGCTTCCAGGTGTAGCTGTTTAGCGATGAGGTTCTCATTGGTGTTCTCCGCAATCTTTCTTAGAGATAGTACTTCAAGTCGAAGTTGAGTTGCAGAATGCCTTTCTGCTAGAACTTGGGACTGAAGAAGTCGAACTGATTTAGAAAACGAATTCTGTGAGCTTGTCTGACTGCTAGTCTCAAGTAACTTGAACACTGCATCAAGACAAGACTTTGGGGTTGTCTCGCTATCTTCAAGATGTTTTGCCTTCTTTTCTGCAATATATGTTGGGTTTGTCTCACAGCCTTCATTCAACAGACTTGTGCATGCCATCAGGCATATCACCCTGAAACAAAGCAGAGAGATGACCGGTTTTGCACGTGTATAAACAAAGATGATAACTGTGTTGTCAATTCCATCCAATTTCAAATTAGAAAATAATCAATAGCATAATTTGGCATTGTTCATAATGCGGGGAGCTTCACCACCACTACAAAAAAAAGAAACATCCGTGACATTTTGGGCCGAACGAAAATCTTTTGTCATACTTATGACACTTCTATGACGATAATTGTGAAAAACCCGGTATCATCATAGATGTGGTGGGGTCCTAATTCTATGACAAAATATCATGACAGAAAATGGGCCTTTCGTCCTGGGCGGGCCGGAGACGCAGCCGCATGACATTCTTTGGGCCGTCCATGACGGAAAAAAACCATGGTAGAAGCGAGGGCGCGGAAAATATCGGGGAGTCCCCGGTTACGGTGGGTGGTCGGGGGCCAAGCGATGCGCGTTTCTCTCGTACGTACGCACGTGTGTGCGAGGCGTTGGGCTCTAACTGAACCCGAGCAAGGCGTTGGGCTCTAACTGAACCCGAGCGATTGCACTGCAGGCTACGCGTTACTGAACCCGAGCGATCGATCGATGGCTGTTAACTGAACCCGATCGAGCGATTCCTTCGCTACTGCTGCTAACTGAAGCCGATCGATGGTGCCTCTGGATGAACAGTGAGCGTTGCTGGGGGGTTTGGATGAACAATTCCCGGTGGGGGTGGTTGAACAGGACCCCGTGGCGTTGCCTCCGGATGAACAATGAGCGTTGCTGGGGGTTTGGATGAACAGTTCCCGGTGGGGGTGGATGAACAGGACCCCGATCGTTCGAGCCGGTTGGGGCTGGATGAACAGGACCCCGTGGAGGACTGGATGAACAGGACCACCCCGTGGAGGGCAGGATGACCAGTAGACGGTGGAGGGCTGGATGAACAGTAGCCTGTGGAGGGGTGGTTGAACAGGAGCCCGTGGAGAGGGCTGGTTGAACAGTAGCCGATGGAGTAGCGCGCGGTGGAGGCTTGATGAACAGGAGCCCATGGATGAACAGTCGCAGGTGGAGGCTGGAGGAGGTCGACGGTGGATGAACAGTAGCCCATGGAGGCTGGAGGGGGTCGACGGTGGAGATGAACAGTATCCCGTGGAGTCTCGTTTTGCGGTACGCCACACCCCTTCCGATGAAGAGGACCCCCGTTTCGACCGTAGCGCTCCAACACAAGTCCGTTTCCTCCGTTTTGTAGTACGCCACACCCCTCCCGATCAACAGGACCCCTGTTTCGACCGTAGGAGGTCTGTTTCCTCTGTTTTGCGGTACGCCAGACCCCTCCCGATGAACAGGATCCCATTTCGAACGTGGCTGGTCGAACACAAGGTTGTTTCCTCCGTTCTGTGGTACGCCAGGCCTCATTTCCATCGGCTGTTCCGTCCAAGCCCTCCCGATGAACACGACGGCACATTCCGTTCCGACCCAGCCGGTTGGCTCCCCATGAACACGACGAAGACGATGTTTCTCCGTTCCGACCCAGCCATGTACACGAGCCCTGGCCGTACGTATGCGCGAGTATGCGTTCCGACCCAGCCGGTTGGCTCCCCATGAACACGACGAAGGCCCGTATGTACGTACGTGGCCGTATTTTCTTTCTTGCACACTGGCCGATGTACGTACGTGTACATGCTACGTGTGCGCCTCTACTATGACACGTGCGTGCCTCTACATCGACGAGTATGTACGTACACGTTTGCGACCAGAATGACAACGTTGCGTACGCTTCGACCAGGTGGGTCCCGACTGTCAGGCACTTTCTTGCATGCGAAGATGTAGCTGGTAGATCCTAGCAGTCAGGGGGGAACGTTTTTTTCGCAAAATACAGTTGCCCGTCCGGTGGGTCCCTGCTGTCAGGTGGAGGAATAATTATTTTGCGCGTAATAAGGAGGCACTTCCTTGCGGCCGTCGTGGACCCAGCTGTCAGCCTCTCCACGTACAGTACTCTTCCGATGGAAGTCGTTCCTTGACCATGTTGACCACGCCGCGCCGAGAGCACCTGGGCGGTGGACGACGGCGAGGCCTAGGAAGGGGACGACGCAGAGCCGGGGAATACGTGGCAGTGGAAGCCTGCGCGGAGAGGAGTACGAGGGTTCACTAGTTCGGCTGCGGTGTGAGGCTGCCGTCGCCGCATGGCCTGGCCAGCGGTGGGAATGGTAGGGGGCGGTGAGGCCTCCACGGCAGCACAGCCGGCCACGGGAGGTAGGAGCATGCGGCACGACCGGCGCTGCTTTGGGCGGCTGGAGCAACAAGACCAGAGGTTGAAGAAGCACTACGGCCGTTGGATGGACATCGTACGGTCATTGGAGCTAGAATCGTTCATATTGACTAAGTTGACAAAGCACTCCGTCCCCGTCAACTTAGTAGGCCCACAGGTCAGCTTCCGAAACGGTGCGCCCCAGATGTCAGGGGGAGGAATCAATTTTTGGGCGGGTGAAGCTAGAATATCCGAGATTGAAGAAGAAGCACGACATCCGTTGGATGGACATCCAACGGCCACTGCTGCTAGAACCGTGTGTTGACTATAAGTTGACAAAGCCTTGCATACGCGTCAACTTAGTAAGGCCACAAGTGTGTGGCAGAGAACTTATAGCCCATTTGTGATTTGTAAGAAAGTGCAGCCAATTTTTAATTCTAATGGAATTTACAACAGCCCATTTACAGTTTGTTAAAAGTACAGCCCATTTCAACCAACCATTCAAAACAGAATTCAATAAAATTTCCCACATTTTGATGGGATCCGAAATATTTTTATCCCAAAATTTCTAGACAGATTAAATACAATTTCAATATAAATTTATATTACGTAAAAATTCAACGAAACATTGCGCACGCAACAATTAATGAAATTAAAATTTTCAGTATCCAAAAATAATATTTTATAAAGTAATTACGTGTTTGGTGCATTTTTTATAGTTACTGCCCAGTTTTTATAATTACATCCCATTTATTATTTCTTAAAGCCCATTTTCTTGTTAAGCCTAATGCATCCCTCCTAGGAAAGATTTGCAGCCCAGCGGGGCGGAGAATAACAACTTGACTTACCTGGGTATTCCTAAAAAAGAGTATAGCTAGGCTAGCCATTTTCAGCTTCAAAAAAATTAATATCTGGGCTGGATATCTGGCCTGGGCTAGACGGGCCACAGCCCGCCCAGTTAATAGCTGCAGCGATGTTTTCGTTGTTGTTCAGAGGAGAAAAAATAATATCGGGGCTAAACATCGCTCAAGAAAAACTCTGCAGTGCTCACACCTCAAAAACACAAATACTGCTCGAGCTGCTTGGTCCCAGCTGTCGGCCGCTTCTTGTGTAATTCTCTCATTTATTGACTACATAGTTTCACAATGGTGTGGGACCGTGATGTCAGGAAACCAGGAGGAAGCAAAAAAATTTATAGTTTTATATACTAATAAGGAGGCACTTGCTGTCATCCTCTCCAAGTAAAGTCATCTCCTCATCCTCATGTCCGTTGACCATGTTGACTACGTGAGACGGCGGCGCCACAGTGAGCGCAACAACTCGAAGGACGACGGAGAGGGCCTCGCGGGCCCTACGGATGGTCTGAAACAGCGCCCGCTGCTCCTTCGGGAAGCTAGGATCATAGGGCCACATGTCCGCGACGGTATTGTCGTTCGCTTGTTCACCGGTGCTCGTTGAGGAAACGGAGGTTGCAGCACAGGTCCTCCTGCGCTGGTAGCTCTTCCGCCATTAGGGCGTCGAAGTGCGGCCGCACCTGCTCTATGGTAAACACGGCATGAACCGGCTTGGACAGTGGCGCCGGCTCCTGGTCGGAAGCTACGTCCATCGTCTGATTGTCGTCGCTCAGCTCGGCGAGCTAACTGGCGAGCCAGCATGTCCGGCTGCTGGACCAACCCGCTGCCAAGCACGAGTCTGACTGCCCTGGCCCACCCAAACCGCCTCCCTCGCCTGCGCGCGCTTTCCGCCTAAAACGGTCAACGCCGCCCGCCCCGCTTCCCGGTGCATGCGATTGCTCTGCCTTCAAACGACACAAGTGCCGTCCATCCTTCTGCCGCCCACATTAATGATACGCGGTTGCCGAGGCAGCTACTCCGGCGCCACACGTCCGTCCCTCCGCCGCCCACCATTGCTATATACACTGCTGCGCCGGCCATAGCTGCAGTCATCCGCATCTGTTCCTATTCTCCTGTCCACACCACTACTGCCCACCATGGCTTCCTCGCGCTCCAGCGCTCTTCGGGACGGGCGGACGACGGACCACGAGGAGATGGCAGCCATTGTTGCCGACTGGCTGGCCGGCAGGCAGCCGGAGGACGACAACGTCCCAATGGAGAACATGGTAGTCAACGATCGGGCACCAACCCCCTCCCCCGCGCCATCCTCGCCGGTCATTGCACCATGACCATCGGCTAGGCCCATGCCCAATATATGGACACGGTGAGGCAGAAGCGTGAGGAGCAGTTCCGGGAGGCGCAGGCCGGCGCCGCCTACAACCACTATCTCCTCCAGGAGCACCTGCAGGCGGAGGAGCAGATCGCCGCGGAGCGGGCGGAGCAGGAGGCGCTGCTTGACTTGTACCGCCCCGCCCGCGAGGGCCACCTCGAGCGCTAGCGGTACCGCATGCGGGTGGCAAAGGCTACGGCCGCCTACAAAGAGGGCGATGAAGCGGCCGAGGCGCTGTTTGGCGAGACCGAGGATGAGGCAGAGGACAATGCCGGCTCCAACGAGTCCCCGCTCCGCTGGCGTCGATGAGGCCCTGCTCCGCCGAGGCCCCGAAGCGCTAACAACGAGGCAGAGGACACCGCCGGCTCCGCCGAGGCCCCACCCTGCTGGCAACGAGGGGGAGGATTTTCCCCCGCTCTGCCGAGGCGCCGCCCACTGGCAATGAGATAGAGCACATCGCCGGCTCCGCCGAGGCCCCGCCCCGCTGCCAACGAGGTCGCGCCACACAGAAAACGAGGAAGAGTAGAACACGGTAGGTCACCGCCGCTCGGGTCCAACTAAGGCCACCGCTGCTACCCTCCGGTTGCTGGCACTGAGCTGTACATCATGGAGCAATTCTATGATTACAGGCTGATTGAAGAGCGCTCCGTGGTTGAGCAAGCTCATGAGATACAGTCATTTGCTAGAGAACTTGAGCACTTCAGTTGTATGCTACCGGACAATGTGCGAAGTAAAAAGGAACAGAAGGATTACAAAGAGTTTGAGCAGCTTTTTAGCGTTCCTGTACATTGCAATCACAGCGATTCACATGTCATAGAGAACATTCAAAACAATCGATGATTATGCATCTCAGCAATTCACATGTCAGAGCCAATATTTACTTCACAACTAAAGAATAAAGAAAAATGGATCGATGCTACTGACAGCAAAGGGCGTCCCATTCGAAAATATCAAACGCATGTCTTCTTGCTAAAATCAATGAGCAAAATTTGACAAGGTTTTCCCATTCCAAAATATCAAAGCCTACGATTGTGGAATGGGCAGGGATTGCCATCAGTTCGGAGATGGACATGTCACCTCGTGCTAAATAACCAACTGTTCTTTTTGTGCAGTTCCACCAGAATCAACCAAATTCGCGCGTAGCTTGTATGATTTCACCCTTATATGTTGCAACGCCTTGAACTTATCGGCACCTCCTTTCTTGTGGTGGAAATGAATGATTCAATGTATTCATGAACATTTTGTGCAGTTCCCATTGAAATCAAGCTGAGCACCCCTGTTTGCACAAATACAAAAAAAGTGATTAGTATAAAGCAAACTGTACTATGAATTGACAGTTTAAACATGCACCTACATGGTCCATGTAGAGCACACTTTTACAAAAACGGAACTCACCGGAAAGAATCCTAGAACAACATTGTACTCGCGCATCACAGCAAGAAAATGGAGATTTGTCAGTCCTTCTGAGCTGAAGTTGGTTTGGTCTTGTGGGGGGTAATGTAACCATCCTTCAACTGCTCCTTCTGATGAGAAGATAGACAGGGCTTCTTCATCCTGGCATAATCGGAACTAGTCACTTCACGTACTCCATATTCTTCTACAGAGGAGGATGATCCTGTTGTGCAAAGACAAGAGGATAACTAAATGCTAGCATCCCTGTTTGCTCGAAAAAAAGGAAGGAAATATTTAAAACAGCACAGATGAAGCACTTCTCAAGGACAATACCACTTTTTGATGACAGCATCTAAATAGTAGCACAACACCTATAGAGATGACAAAGCTCAATCATATGGATGAAATCAGTGGGCGAGTACCAACCTTTGTCAGGAGGCTTATTGTGTAGAGCATACAGATGAAGCACTTCTCCGGAACCATCTGTTGCTATCTACTGTGGTGGCCATGCTTACTATATACTCCTCGATTAGATTAATGTTTCCAACATCTTCTTGTGCAGTCCCACTAAAATATATGGTATCTTCAAAGAAGATCCCTGTTTGCACAAGTAGAGATAATTACATATTACATTAAGAGTGGCATCAAATCAGTGGCAAAACAATTGCTCGTTCTAGCCATAGCAATAAATTAAGATGCAAAACTATATCATTACTTGTGTCATCACAGTTCCAGCGCTTCATTACAGCACCAGGAGTTGATTTTTGTTTTTCTTCCGCTTGTTCTTCCCCTTCATCACATGGTTCAATAACAGACAAGCTTCGCCTTCAATGTAAGATTTGGCACGCCAATTAGGTTGCACAAGTATAGCACTAAACAATGACATTAATTTTCTGATGAAAGTGGCAAAATACAGGCCAACAGTTGTGAAATACCCTTATCTTACCTCAATGGGATATTACGGGGCACATACAGATTGGAAGTCTTGTCTCCATTTGTGCAGTTCACTAAAATCAAGCAACATTACCGTACAAGTAGCACAACATATGAAAGCACACTGCAGAATCATGTGAAAGAAGGCTAGTACTGACCTCTCATGACGTGGAATTCAAACAACTCACAAGAAGAAGATCTGAACCAAATTTGCCAACACGGATAGGAAGTAAGATCTCCTCTTGTGCAGTTCCACTAAGATCAAGCAATCAAGCAACGTTGTCAGTGTGACATTTTGGTTGAACTGCACAAAACACTCTTAAAACAAAAGTGTTTTGTGCAGTGCAACAAAAGGTCACAATGGCAACGAGGTGAAGTAGATAACCCTGTTTACACAGAGGTGCAAAGGAAACAACTAGTGGTCAATGACGGTGGATGACAAAGAAGCCAACAAAAAGAAGCATCTACCTTATCTAAATGGGAAAGAAAGCAGGACAGTAGCATTTCTCAAACGGTGGCATTGATTAATATTAACAGAGAGATTATATTAACAATAAAATTTGTTAAACATGTAATTTTCTTTCAACTGTGGCATTGCATCAATTTTCCAGCGGCATTATTAGAGGGTGTTTGTTTACAGGGACATTTTGGTGGAGGGACTAAAAAAACTCCGTGTCAGTCCCATCAAAACCAAACAGGAGGGACTTTTAGGGACTAAAAGTGGGCATTTGGGACTAAAGAAAGAAGACCCTGAGGGAGTCTTTTTGGGACTTTTTCCAACAGTTGCCCCTGCCACGCATCGCACCTTGTCTCTATTAGTTCACTACTAGGGGTAACATGGTCTTTTAGCATGTCATTTAATAACCTCTAGTCCATGTTTAGTCCCTGGAACCAAGCAGGTAGGGACTAGGGAGTTTTTAACCAAACAGGGCCTTAGATTAACAACAGCTAAAGAGTTGCACGGGACAGTGGACGCACCAGCACCATGTGCATCTACCGATGTACTGGGGTGATGCACAGTCTGTTGGAACAAAGAACAAACAACCAAGGAGCATATTTGTGTTGGCCCCAGTTTTGTTATCTTTAGACACCTTTCCTTATGTGAGCGCAGCAAATCTAGTCCTGTTCAAACTCTACAGCCTTGTCCCCCAAAACAAAAGGTTAGTTCGTTACAGATGTGCGTACTGCCTTTGTCATTGTTTTCCCTTTTTGACCAACGTAGGTGCTGGATAGCTAGTATGTACTAGTACTTTCCCCACTTCCTTTCCTCTGTGAACCACGTCCTAGAATTATGCAATACAACTTTCCCCACTACTTCCCCCCATTCCTGTCCTCTTTGAACCAGGTCTTAGATTCATGCGATACACTTTCCCCACTACTTTCCCCCTTCCTTTCCTTTTTGAACCACGTCCTAGATTCATGCTATACAACTTTTCCCACTACTTTTCCCCATTCCTTTTTTCTTTGAACCACGTCCTAGATTCATGGTATACAACTTTCCCCACTACTTTCATGTTTGATCCAACACCTAGATTCAAGTGCAGAAGCGGAAAAAGCCCACATGCAGCTAGAGAAATGCATGTGGAATAAGTAAATTATACCTTAAGGTTATTGGGGTGTGGTTTGGTGGGCGATCGGAGGCCGTTCGACCCACACTATGTATGGCGGCGAAGAAGAAGGGGTCGGAGGCCCTCCCGCGCCGCCGCTGGGTGAAAGTGAACAACTGCGCCGGTAGTGGATTCCCTCCCTCGCCGACGGCGACAACATTAAGCCTCCTTCGCTTCCCGGCGGACGGCTCTTTGACCAGCAGTGAGGGGAGAGAGAGAGGCCAGCGAAGTATTGTTTAGATCTGGAGAGGGTGAGAGTGTGTGAAGAGAGCAACTACAAGCAGACCAACAGTGAG
This sequence comes from Aegilops tauschii subsp. strangulata, assembly GCF_002575655.3. Lineage (NCBI taxonomy): Eukaryota > Viridiplantae > Streptophyta > Magnoliopsida > Poales > Poaceae > Aegilops > Aegilops tauschii. The sequence continues at coordinate 530,136,837 of NC_053036.3, forward strand.
GAGGAGAGAGAGAGGCCAACGAAGTCTTGTTTAGATCTGGAGAGGGTGAGAGAGGGTGAGAGAGTGTGAAGAGAACAACTACAAGCGCTGAGGCTCCAGCGTGTATATATATACTGGAGAGAGTGTGAAGAGTGCAAACCCTAGAAAACAAGCGCCGAGGCTGCAGCTTATACGTGATGACGTGATTATACGGTCACTACGAGATCGTATAGCTCCATATCCATCCATTTTGACCAGTCAAAGAATCCTCCTGGCACGAATTATGCTCAAGTGTAGTTATCGAACCCGAGACCTCAAGTTTGATGAGCGAACAGGCTAACCAGCTACACAACCCTCCCGTTATGTTCAACGAGAGGAAAATAACCTTTTTATACATTCATGCATTCTGTGACAAGCATGCTGTGTTTTTTGTGTGTGGGAGTCATTGGGATTTAAATCATAATCGTGTCATGTGGCTTTGGTGGTAAGACTATCCACAGTGGTGCACAAATAATGCAGCCTTAGTCACCTTGCCTATCTCCACGTAGTACGTTGGGTCCCACCAGTCAGAGGGTGAAACAAACAAATTAATAAGAAAAATTAAAAGCGCCAGCGGTGTATCTTACCTCACACATCTCGCTACTGCTCGGGAACACTGTCCAATTGATCCCTCTGTTCGCTCACGTACTATTTTAAGTGAATCCTTATTATAACATGCACACAATTTTGGGCACTTGTAATCGACTAAGTCAGTGTGCCACCGTATCTCGTACGACTCCCTCCGTCTAGGTGTAATAAGTCACGTTAGAAGGTGCAGCGGGGCCAAGGTGCAAGCAGATTGGAGGAGAAGGAGAAACTTGACCGGTCATTCCTCCAATCAAAGCCCTGATTTCTGTCTCTAAACGCAACAATTAATCCAAACAACTAAGAGATGCTTCTTCTCTTCTTGTACGTACTACATTTGTATCTCACTTCCTGTGGCTTCGCACTCGCACAATTTTCCTATTCTATGAACCTGTGTGTGCGTGTGCGTGTGCGTGTGTGTGTGTTTAACAACATGTGTGTGTTAGAGAAAGCGACAGATCGACCTACTCCTATAGAGAGATGGTGTGTAGTGTACGATTTTAGCCGCGAGAGTCTGTGCATCCTCTCGTTTCCGGGCGTCCGGTAGGGACAGGTGGACAGCTGCCACGCCCGCTCCTGACCAGCCTGGCCCACCCAAAGCCCCTCCATCGCCCGCGCGCGCTTCCCGCCCGAAACGGTCAGCGCCGCTCCAAAGAATCAGTGCCGCATTCATGCCCGGGCAGAGCGGGCGCGACCTCTCACTGGCGCCTGCGTTGAAGGGAGAAGCGGATTCAAGAGTGATGGTTGCTTCGTCCGTGCAACTTACTGCTGGGTCTACATGATTTGACGGCTCATTGGTCATTATTACTGAGGTGGTAGGACTGCTGGATGTCCCACGCTTTCGGCGAAAGGAGGTACTACTAGATTACAATCTTCTCCATTCTTACGGCGGAGGAGTGCAAGAGCAGTGAAAACACGCAGGCTCAGTGATTACATAGCCCACCTCACACTATCACCATATTTTCTGGACACTGTGCGACACCTAACTCTTTACATAGTACTACTTGTATAGTACGTACTGTAATTTATCGGTGAGATAGTACAATGCTATGAAGCTTCCAGCTTCTGCTACATGTATCTTGCGTCCAAGGTTACCCGTTGCAACATTTCATAAAATACAAAGGAGACTAACATGCATGCTATTGCATCTCAATGATTGACATATCATAGCAAATATGTACTCCCTCCCTTCCAAAATAAGTGTCTCAACTTTATGCTACATACGGAGCAAAATGAGTGAATCTACACTCTAAAATACTTCTATATACATCAGTGTTTGGAGTATGTACTAGTAGTTCATATTGAAATCTACTAAAGGACATATATATTCCAAACAATATGATAATCTCTCTAACCAAGGTAGTAGGGACGAGGATTAAACGGAGTGAGTAGTAAAATTTTCTCCTCGTCCTGCGAGCCACCGCGCGCGTGGGCGAGGGAGCGGGCGTAAGGCATACAGTACTACTACTACTCATGCAGTCCCTAGCCATTGAAACAGAGATAGCTAAAGAAAAAACAATCCATGCAGTCCCTAGCCCTTGAACCGTAAACCCTAACCAGGCTTTAATTTGCTGGCAACGACAGCGCTTCCTAAGAAATGAAGTTTGCAACCCTTTGACCATCGGATCATTTTGTGCAGTTTCACCAAAATCGAGATGAGCATCCCTGTGGCAAAGAAAATGAAGAAGCGTGATTAGAATAAGATTACTGGGACTAGTTGATGAGACATAAACTCATCACAAATACAGTACGTAGAAGCCAGTAGAGGTATGTGCGGGGCAAAGAAGTAGAGAAATATCCACATGGAGTGATGTGGGCAGCTGGAGCAGTGGTGCAAGCCGGTTGTAAAGGGAGTTGTACCTGAGGGATGTCGGGACGTAGCTCAACCTAGAGGAGGGCGGCGGGAGGAGGCAACTACCCATGTTGCGGCAGTGAGCAATGGACGAAGGCAACCTCACCGGCTTTGTGAGAGAGAATGGCGGGGACCCCTGATCGGGACGTGCCGACAGTGGGTTTTCGCCATCGGCGACGGCGACCACATCTATACTAAGCATCCACCCCTTCCCCCGGTGGACGTGATCCGCTGGGATGTTAGAGATGTGGCCACAGTGGTTTTGTGCGAGAGAGTGTGAAAACCGAAGAGAGCAACCCCAGCAAGCAACCGTGTAGGCTCGTCCGGCCTATGTATATAGTGGAGCGGTTTCCTTTTCTCTCCATATGAACCTATTTATATTGCGTAGGTGCCACTGAAGAAAAAAAACTTTATTTATAAATGACGCGGCACCTACTACTCGTTCTCCTATAAACCTTGCGCTTGGCATCTCCAAACTATTAACCTTGTGATTGGCTCTTCGCCTCTTCGGGAAGTCGAGCAATAATGGTACTGCAGTATATATCGTTCTGGCTATATGAGACCGAATGAATTGCTGCACGTCCACCATGTGGCGAGGGTCGAGGGGCGAGGGAGAGTGCGTACTATTACGTCCGTTTCAATATGGACCACATACGGAGCAAAATGAGTGAATCTACACTCTAAAATACGTCTATATACATCAGTGTTTGGAGTATGTACTAGTAGTTCATATTGAAATCTACTAAAGGACATATATTCCAAACAATATGATAATATCTCTAACCGAGGTAGTAGGGACAAGGAGTAAACGGAGGGAGTACTAGTAAAATTTTCTCCTCGTCCTGCGAGCCACCGCGCGCGTGGGCGAGGGAGCGGGCGTAAGGTATAGTAAGCAAGCTTCACCTCATCCTGCGAGCCACCGCGCCCGTGGGCGGGGGAGACGGTGTACTAAGCAAGCTTCTCCTCGTTCTGCGAGTTGACGGGACACATCAAAAGTACTCTAGTGTATAGAGCCTTGCCTCTAAGGTAGGCCCCACATGGTTTGCCTCTTTTTTAACATAACGCGTCAAGTCGCAATTTGTTTGTTCACCCGTGGTAGACGATCCTCCCTCCATGGCTCCATCTAGTGGACAACCAGTACACGTGTCAAGTTACCACGTGGGCTGCCTTTTCGTACAGAAATGAGCTCCACCGTGTGTACCCGCGCGGGTGTGGTTGGGAAAGAGACGGGAGTACGTGCGTCGTGCGTGCACCTCTTCTCTTCGTGCACGTCCCCCACCTACGTGGGTGTGTGTGAGAGATACAAACCTAGACAAATGGCTTGTGCGTTCGTGAGTGGTTTTTTTTGGGGGGGGAGGTTGATTTTGTGAATGTATTTGTGGGAATATATGTCGATGACATCTCAAACAAAATTTTGCATGCAATGTGTGTGAAATGGAGGCCTATTCATATCATATATAGAGGGTCAGGCGATCCACGAGAAGAGAGGGAGGGGTCATAGATATCGATAGAGTCGAAGAGAGGATCAAGTGGGTGGGTGTGAGATCGATGAAGAGAGCCATCGAAATTGTGTTTGTGTGCAAGTCAAAGATATAGGGCGACTCCTAGCTACCGGAACGTCAGAGGGCACCTGTCAAGTTTGTGTGTGGCAGGGAGACATGACTAGAGCGCTCGATGTATCGGTGTGTGTGTGTGTGTGTGTGTGTGTGCGAGGGGGTGGGGGAGGGGTAGGCAGAGGCCTAACTATAGAGGTAGAACGACTCGTATATGTGTTGAGAAGGAGAGACCCAGCTATGACTTGAGGGAGATCGGTCGACATCCATACATAACTGAAGGACGGGAAATAGGATGGGACAGAGAGAGAGGAGAGAGAGGGAGGGAGAGGGGTAGAGTGCTGGATGGGTGATGGAGTTGCTTCTCAAAGATGGTGGGAGAGGCCTACTAGACAAACTGAGGGTGGAACTACACTATTATCAATAAGAGTGGGGATGTGTTTCTGTGTGTGCCTGTGCGTGATAGATCTGTCGGGACACATCCATGGATGATGAAGGGGAACCATGTGTTTGGTAAGCAAACCTAACTAGATCAGTAGATCAATTGTTGTTTGTCGGAGGAAGGGAGAGACATAACTAATGAGGTAGATCGATCAACGCGTGGGGAAAAACGAGTTATAAGGACCTAGCTAGCTATGTGTATAGCGGGAGATCGGTCGGTGTACGTCCATTTGTTAGAGGCAAATAAGGCCCGACGAGACGGATAGATAGAGAGAATGGAGCTAGGAGGTGGTGCGAGAGGCCGAGCTACTAGCTAGATAGGGGGAGGAGTGTGCGGTTGTGAGATCGATGAAAAGAGGGGCGAGAGTTTACACGTGAGTGGGACCGTATGAGAGACACGAGGCAAGGACACATAAAGGAGGAGATTGAAGGTGCGTGTGTATGTTGTAGGCATACATCGCTGGAGAGGTTTATCAATCGGTGTGTGTCGGAAAGGAGTTGTGGAGACTGTGGGAGAACGACCTAAAGAAGAAGAAAAATGAATGTGCACGATTGATAGAATGCTGAGGGAGGGGGAGGGCGAGGAGGGCGTGTGCATGCACGAGAGAAAGTTAGTGGTAGCTAGAAAGGTTAGAGGATTGTGTGGGTGTAAGAGACTAACAAAGATCATAATTTGATATGAAAGTGGATTCATATATTTGAATAGGAGATCATAGTGTTTTAAACATATGCATGCATGAATATACCGGTGATACGCCTGTTGTGGTTTTGCACATGTTATACCATAATGTGATAATGCATGGCGTTTGCAACTCATAGCTAAATGTCGAACAATCTAAACCATACTATACATCGAACAATCTCACATTTTATTTCATTTTGGGATAATGTGTGGCGTTTCCAGCTTACAACTAAATATCGAACAATCTAAACAATACTATATATCGAACATTCTCACATTTTATTTGAATTTGTGGTAATGTGTGGTGTTTGCAACTCACATCTAAATACTTGTAGGCGTAGGGGGCGGGGCACCATACGTAATGTGATAAACACGTTATACATATGAGACATGGTTTAGTTTATGAAGATCTAGCTAGAGCTTGAAATGTACTATGATTTGAAATCAACATAAAGTGGATTCAAAAAATCGAGTTCGAGTTCATATAGTGCACATAGTTCATATGTAACTCGAGACTAATCATGTGGTGTGTTGTGAAGATAATACACAAACGATGGTTTAACTTGACAATAATGACGATTGTAGATCTTATTAAAACAGAGAAACGAATTCAGACGCTTTGACTTCACAACAATCATTATTGTAGATCTTATTCAAATACAGAAACGAATTCAAATTTAGTTCATATTGACGCGGTAGTACATACGTTTGGAATGCACTAAAACGTTCATTTGAGTACTAGGTTGCATGCATTATACACGTAACGAAATATTTAATTGAACATAACATGAATTCAAAGTTTTGAATGACATTTGTAGTGCGAATTGATTTGGTACAGTACATGTTAGGCTTCTCCGGAAATTTCAACCTGCGCCTTGTTAGCCCGAAATATTTAAGATATATCTTTGTCTCGTTCTGCTCCGACAACTCCCTCCATCTCAACCCGTGCCTTGCTATTCCGAAATTACAACGCGCACGAAAACTCCCACCTCCTGTGAAATCCCGACACGCGAAATGCCCGTGATACCCCTGAACCGAAAGAACCGCCTCAAATCGGTGGGGGTACTTTCGTAACTTACCCCACATTTCGGACAAGCGCGTCCCAAAGCCATGGTTCCCCACTCCCATCCCATCCGCCCACCCATTCGTACACCAAGGCCGGGAAAACCCGCGAAGCCCCACACCCTCCTCCGTCCGCCACCCAGCCGGAGCCTCTTCCCCGACGACATCGTCCACAGCAACACCTCGACGTCCCTCATCCACCGTACCGGATGAGGATCCGTTTTCGATCTGGTCGTCCCGCCGGTTCGGCCACCCCGTCCTCCACCTCCAAGGAGCTGCCCCGACGTTCCCCTCGTCTTTCGCGCCACCTCCATTCCCACACCACCGTCTTCACCTACACCACCGGAAGAGCATCAGCATCACCGTTTCCTCGGATGAAGCTGCGGCCTAATCGGTGCCACCAAAGAGGTTGTACACTAATCGCCGCATTTTCTTCTTGATTCGATCTCACGGTGCTGCCAGCGCTCGGTCCCGAGCCGACAAGGCGCGGCTCCATCCACCGCGGCATCGCCGGCCACTTCCTCCACGGCGTCGCTCCCTCGGCGGCGACGTCCACATCAGTAGGAGCTACTGCTGCTTTAGCTCTCGCTCGCACTGCTGCTCTGCTCTTGCTCTCGGTTCCCTGCCTGGTCTGCTCTTGCTCTTGCTGCTGCTCTCGGTCTTGCTCTTGCTTGCGATGCTCCTCCGATTTAGCTACACTTCAGTCGACTGAATCGACTTTTGGGTCAGTCGATTTTCAGGGGGTGGGGGGCTCGCCGGAGTTAAGGAAGAACCAGCCGCAGCAAGGAGGGGGGCTCGCCGGAGAAGTACCCCACTATCTATCTTAGGGTTCAGGGTGGGGGCGATGGTCGCTGGCGGTGGTCGGGCGGTGGCGTGGGGATCACCGGAGAAAAAGCTCGGCACGGGGGGCCTAGAGGGATGGCCGGGGCGGCAGCGGACCGGCGGTGGGGAGTGTTTTCGGGGCGGGCGGGGCGACTATTTGGCCGGTGGTGGCTGGCGGCTCAGGGGGTGGAGGTTGAAGATGAACTGCAGGCCCTTGATTTCGTATCCAACGGCTGCAAAATCGACTGACCAGAGATGAAAAAGCCAGTCGACTGACGTGTAGCCTCACCTCTAGTGTGTTCAGTTTCTACAGTAAAATTCAATTTCGACAGCAAAATTCAGTTTCGACAGTTAAGTTCAGTTTCGACAGTTAAATTCAGTTTCGACAGCTAAGTTCAGAGATGAGCGGTTGATGTATACATCTAGCACTTTGTGGTTATATATTTTACATCATCTATTGGAGATGCTATTAGAATTCCACTCAGGTTAACGTTGTCTCTCTTGTCCTACTTCAGCCTTGGTGTCGTACAACTCACCGGAGCTGCTCCAACGACGAAACCCTCCATCACAGCGGAGCAATACCTCGGGCTCCATCTCCAGACGCCTAAGATCTTCTTCCCCTCCTCCGACAGCCAAGTCAGCCGGTGCATCCTCACCGGCCAACCCAATCATGCTGAGATCGACAATGCTTCGCCAAAGAGGTTGTACACTTCTTGTGGTTTGACTTAATCTCACCATGCTTCTTTGCATCATGTGATCTTCCAATTCTTGTGAACCAAACACCCAGATTGGCAGAAATCCTGTGTTTTTAAATTCTCTGTTTTGCACGTGCATTCCTATCCTATTCCTGTCTATTTCCTATCCCTGCATTGTTAGAATCCTCAAATTCAGACAAGCCCTTACACAATTACTTTTGTTACAGATATGTGTCAAAGAAAACCTTGTGTGGTTTGTCCTGCTCTTGCGGTGTTGTGTTCCACCCCAGCTCAGCTGCTCCAACGACGGAAGGGTTCACCACAGCAGGAATCCGCTCTCCAGACTGTCTTTCGCCGCCTCAGGTCTTCTTCCCCGCCGCCGGCAGCCACGACAACTGCATTACCATCATCAACTGAGCAGATGACCTTGAGGACTACACGGGTCCGCAAGAGAGGTCGCACTCTTCCGTGTTTGCTTACGTTACGCATCGCTTAATATGATGACACGCTACTTTATCATCGTGTTCACCTATTAGACTCCGAATCAGGTCCAAACTTATGCTGAAACTTGAGTTTTTAAATGGTTGTGGGGTACATATTGGGGTAGCAATCAGTACTATCTGTCTACTATCTGGTTAATCTCGGGTGTCTACTATGAGTTTCATGTTGGCTGCAAACAAACATTAAAGGAGCCATTATCTGTATTTTTTAACTAAAGCTATTATCTGCCTGCTATCATTGGTTTTGGGTCTATCCACAGTTTTCTACCATCACTCTGGATTTGTGCATGCACTCCTTACATAATCTGACTATGTTTTATTCCTATGCATGTCAGTTATTGTACACAATGGAACTGAACATGTAGAGCAAAAGAGACAAGCCTTGCGTGGCAATAAAATTTCATGCAGACGTCGCTCCATGGTGGGCGCAAAGGCAGCCCCCCTCCACCCATTTCGGATTGTAATCTAGAGGAAGATAACTGTTCTGAGGGGGATTCAGAATCAGAAGACCACTCCTATTTACCCCATGAGGTCTTCGCTCTAACTTGGCATGCTGATGTTGGTTATATCATGCATATGGTGCCTTGCATTGCTTACTTTATACATCAAATAAGTCAACTACTTAGTTTAGACATGCTTTGTGTGAATGCCATCTGTTTAGTTTATTCATCGTTTATGTGAATTATGCAATGCCATCTTGTTTAGCCAGGCATCATATATGGGAATATTGCAATGCCATCCTGCTTAGCCAGTCATCTTATATGTGAATTATATCAGGCCATCCTTTTTTGGTTACGTATTACATTTGTCAACAATGTTAGTACGTTCAACTACTGTCGGTGTGGAACAACACCTATGGGGTCACAAGAATCCCTACTACGGTTGCTGGGGCGCAGGGTTGCAAGAAGAGCGGGATTAGTAACTAGCACAAGGATCGTTTACCCAGGTTCGGGCCGCGAGGATGCGTAAAACCCTAGTCCTGCTTTGGTGGATGTATTTCAGAGAGTTCTTGAGCTCTCGAACTAGCTACGGTGGGTGCGTGGTTCCAAAGAGCCGAATCCTTCTCCAGTATGCCAAGGGCCTCCTTTTATAGTCGAAAGGGGCTGCCATAGTGGCACACAGGAGGTGGAAAGGCATACAGTACTGCGAGCTTATCACTCGTATTACAGGACAAGACGCATTTAATGCGTCGTTGAGGTGTCCCCTAGCTTTATCGGGGACGGGAGGAAGCCCCGTCCCGTCCGTCGCTGCTCCTCCTCGCTTCGACACGCGCCCTGGCCAGCGGTGCGTGCGGTGCCATGTAGGCAGGCAGGCAGCTGAGGTGGCGCGGTGGTGGAGCCTTCACGAAGATCTGCATGCCGCCATGCAGGCGTGTGCTGAGTTGGCCTGGAAGCTACATGTTGCCATGCAGGTGCCTGCCCCAGCTGGTTGGGCTGGCAGCTGCATGCGAACGGCGGTGGTGACTTGGTTGGTGCGGGCCTGGCTGTGGCCCCGCTGGCGCCCTTGGTGAGGGCCTTGCCGTGTGGCCCGGCAAGGGTCTTGTCGTGGCGTGCTGTCGTCCCCGGTAAGGATCTTGCCAGGGGTCTTGTGGCTCTCCTCGGCAAGGATCTTGCCGAGGATCGTTGTCTTCCAATCCTCATCTGATCTTGAACATTCCTTGTCTTCACAAAGATCTGCATGCCACCACGGAGGTGCCTCCCGAGCCCTGGCCCAACGTAGTTGATGGTGTTGGAAACCGTGGGCTCAAGGCTGGTGCGTTCCGCTGGTGGGGGCGAGCCGCCCCGGCAAGGGTCTTGTCGGGGCTGCTGAGGCTGCCCTGGCAAGGGTCTTGCCGGGGGAGCCTGCTTCGTCCTTCTGCTTCTTTGTGTCCTTGGCCTTGGCGTCGTCTTGATTGTCTTGGGCTTCGATTTTACCTTGGTTCACCTCCCATGTTCTGCTTGGTGCGGCCGTGGGCGCGGATCCAACTGCCCGTGCACAAGTAAGGGGTACAAAGAGGTGCCCCTTCTTTTGTACACTGACAGGAGCCCCCGGGCCTGGGCCACACATAAGCACGACACGTTGTTGGGCCAGGCCCAAAACGGTGCGCGGGCAGACGGGGCGGTTTTTACCATAGTAAAACTTTTCGCGCGCTGCGCTTCCCATGACCCGTGTTGAATGCGCGACGTGGAGGGGGGCGCATGACGTGGGCGGCATGCGTGGGGCGGTTCCCGCATGCATGCGTCACATCACAGTAAATGGGCAGCGCGACCCGCACCTTCCCCATAAAAAGGGATAACCCCGAGCTCACTGTTCCTTTACCCTCCATGCAATCCCAATCTTGGAAGCCTTCGCTCGCCTTCCCTTCTTCCCTAAGCTTCGCTCTTGCTCGCCGCCGTCGCGTCCCCGCCGTCCTCTGTTTCTTGCCCCCTCCCTCAGCCACCATGGCGCCCAAATCCACCATGGGCAAGGGAGTGGCCAAGGATGCCGGAGCGACGGAGCCGCCGGAGAGTGCGCTGGCGGTGCAGCGGATGCAGTCCGCCTTCTTCCCCTCGACAGTTGACGTGTTCGAGCTCCGGGAGGCCTTCAAGCCCCTGTGGGGGGTGAAGATGGGGGGAGAGAAGTCGGGGCACCCGGCCACGCGCGTCATCCCCGCGAACTGCGCCGAGGCTGCCCCGAATCGGTACCCTTTCTTCGTCGACTATTTTTCTTGCGGGCTTTGTCCTCCCTTCTCCAATTTATTTAGCGACATCATGCACACTTTTGGCTTTCGCCTCTTGGATTTTACCCCAAATGTTGTGGCGTGCATGGCCCTTTTCGTGCACCTCTGCGAAGGTTTCGCCGGGGTGCACCCCAACATGGCGCTCTTCCGCCATTACTTCTTCCCTCGGATCCAAACGGGAGGCACCATTTCTGGTTGCATCACCTGGATCCCAAGGTCCAAGGGAGTGTACCCGGATGGCGCCATGAAGGAGAGGTGGGAAGAATGGCGGGGCCGGTGGTGCTGGATCGAAGAGAAGGACCCGCCGGCGTTCTGCGAAGTTTGCCGGGCGCCGCCGGTCCGCAGAAGCGATTGGAGCGCCGTCGACGCCGACGACGAGAAGCTCACGATTGCCACCACCAGGATCCTTCGGCTCACCGAGGCCGGGCTCACCCTCGAGATGATCGGGGCGGACTTCATCCATCGCCGGATCGCTCCATTGCACAACAAGGGGAGGCCGGCCTGGCTCTTCACGAACCCCGCCGACATCATGCGGCTCCGCCCCGGCCTCGACCACAATTTCACAGTGATGGGGCATGCCCATTTCTGCTAGCGAATCTTCCAGCTCGATGTGGGCCACGACGGCGAGGTCGAGCGGACCGGCAAGGTCGCGAGGGCCGCCGCGAAGGCCGGCAAGGTCTTCAAGGGGCCCTTGTTCAAGTTGCCGGCGGGAGTGGTTCCTCTGTGCAACAATTCGCACCGGACCGATATCATCGCCATGATGCTGGACTGCAATGCGCATGGCCCCGACCCGAGCTGGGCCGAGCCGGAGGACGTCGAGGTGCAGCAGTTCTTCGACACCCTGCACGAGGGATACGTCAACGCCGACGCCGAGCGGCTGCTCGTCCAGGACACCACCCAAGCGGAGCTGGACTACATCACCGCCAGGGCGATGGAGGCGAAGCTTGCAGGCGAGGCCGGCAGCGCCGGTGGTGTGGAGGACAAGGACGCGACGGCCGCGGAGGAGGAGGAGCTCGCCAGGTGGGCGGAGGCCGCTGGGTAGGCCAGCAACTTCGGCCCCGAGGCTCCTCTGATTGAGGATGTGGCCGACGAGTCGTTGGGGGAGGAGGCCGGGGCTATTGACCCTCCGGCCACGGGGAGAGAGCGAGTCTTACGACGGGCCACTTCTGGCGAGCCGGTGCGGCCCGTCAAGGTGGCGCGGCAGCCGAAGTCCCCAGAGGAGTCTGCGCGTCAGACGAGGGCCGCAACGGCGAAGAAAGTGGTGAAGGCCGCGGCGACGAAGAAGAGAGCATCTGCCTCCTCTTCGCCCAAGCGCGCCCAGACTCCGCCTTCCTCCCCTCCTCCGGTGGATGCCGACGCGGGGGTCACCTTGGACTTTGGATCCCTCAGCCCGAGGAGGAAGAGGAAAACAACAGAGGAGGAGGTGGATGACGAGTGAGTATCTGGCTCTTTCCCGTCATCTATGTCTCCTCAATCTATGTCACTTGTCTTGACTTGTCTTCGTCTTTACAGGGACGTGGAGACGCTGGCCCAGAGAGTGAAGAGGGCCAAGGTCTCGGCGGGTGCCCAGCCCCGGCTGGTACTTCGAGGGCGCCACTGGTGGTGTTGAGCAACCCGGACAGCAGCCCCCGGCACAGCCCCCAGTGTAAGTTCATTACTCTCCCCTCGTCAACATGTGTCAGGGGTTCGACACTTTGGTGCTGACCTTGCCAGGTATGCAGGAGGAGAGTAGCAGCAGGAGGAGCCGCAGAGGGCTACTCCCAACACGCCGCCCCATCGACCACGCCGCCCCGAGGGGCGTCCCCGGCAAGGGCGCCAACCGCCGAGCCCGCGCACACGAAGGAGGAGGAGGAGAACTTGGGCGCTGGTGGCTTCGCCTCGGCGCCAGTTGTTGGCGGGGAGGGGACTTCAACATCTCAGCCTGGCACTGGTAGGTCTCTGGCCTTTCGTCCCCGCTTTCTCTCTTCTTTTTGAATCTTTGATCTTGGCTCTACCCACCCTCTTCTTGATGCCCAGATCCTCTCTCGGCGGATCAGGAGGATCTGGACACCGTCATCGAAGACGTGGCCAAGGACGCCACAGCGGAGGCCGAGAAGATCGCCACCAAACAAAAAGCCAGTGGTGCTGCGGAGGACGCCGCCGAAGGGCCTGCCGGGGAGCCCGGCAAGGCTGCTGCGAAGGACGCCGCCGAAGGGCCTGCCGGGGAGCCCGGCAAGGCTACTGCCGAGGAGGCTGGCAAGGAGCCTGCCGGAGAGACCGACAGGGCTGCTGCCGAGGAGGAGGTGGTCGATGACCAGCCTTCCTCCTCTGCCGCCTCTGGCTCCGGCAAGTACCTGAAGGTGGGCGACGATCTCTTCGTCCACCTCCCAGGCGCGTCGAGCACCAGGGCTCCCGTTGATGGGGAGGTATTTGACGACGAGGTGCTTGCCGCCGCTGGGCTTGAGATCGTTGATGAGCCGAGCGCTGGTAGTGACGGCTCCCAGGAAGAGCGGCTCCTCCACGCGCCAGCTTCCGGAAGCTCCAGGTGATCCACCGCGCCCGCCTAGACAAGGCTAAGTCCAGGATGGCAGTGGCGGAGAAGGCGGAGGTGGACCTCCAGAAGCGCGTCACTGAGACGCAAGATTGGTTCCGCCAGGCTCACGAGGAGCTGAGGACCGCCCAGGGCGAGCTGGCCAAGCGTGATGTGGATCTCACCATGAAGCTGGCCGATGTCGAGAAGGCCCAAGAGACGGCGAAGAACTTGGCCGCCGCCGCCGAAGCCGCCCGGACCTAACACGAGGCCGCACTGAATTCCCAGGAGGAGGACCTTGCCGCGCGCGAGGGGAAGCTTGCCGACACGCTCCGTGGCAAGGATGAAGAGGTGGGGAAGCTTGTCTTGCAACGGACCAGTGAGCTGGAGCAGAGGCACAAAGAGGCGCTCGATGGCCAGGCCCAGGTTCACGCCGGCAAGGTGAAGGAGCTGGAGGCGGAGCGCGACATGCTGAAGGAGCAGGCCCTGAAGCTGTCCCAGGAGAAGGACACGCTTAACAGCGCCCTGACGGAGGCGCAGGGCGCGGCCGTCAGCAAGGCCGGGGAGCTCTCTGAGGCCAACAAGTCCATCAAGGACCTCACGCTGAAGCTGGAGGGCCTCGAGGGGATGCTCACGGAGGCCAAAGCCCGGGAGGGGACCCTGGCCAAGGAGCTGGAGACCGAGAAGCAGCTGCAGAGGAACGAGGCCGCCGAGCATAAGGATTTCAAGGAGGGCGTGAACCGCTGGATCGGCCGCCTCGAGGACGTCGCCGGCAGGATCACCGCGCAGCTGGCTACCATGGGGATGCCAAACGTGAGGTACGCCCCAGAGCGCAGCGGGACCACCAACGCCAAGCTAACCTTGTTCTTCGAGTGCGTTCTCGGGGCTCTGGAGCAGCTTCACGCCAACCGGGCGGCCTCGCTGGCCGATGAGGCCCGGAGGCTTTGTCAGGGTGCCATGACCAACGTTCTCACCAAGGTGGCATACTGGTACCCCGACCTCGACTTCGATGCCGCGCTGGAGAGCTTGCCGGAGGATACTGACCTCGCGCCGCTCAGGGAGGGCATCAAGCCCATCATCAGCGGTGTCGGCGGAATTCTGAGGGTGGAGGGCCAGCGCCGGGATTAGGCACCCCGTTTCTTATCGTCGCTGCAGGTTCATGGCCAAGACAATTTCTATCTTTAGTTAGAACCGCAGCAACAATTGATGTAATAACTCTGCAGTACTTTGAGATTATGCATGTTTTTCCCTGTTCGATCTCCCTTTTTATGTCCACCCTATGTTAACTTGGTAGGTTTGCCGACGCGTAAACCCAGGGCGGCGTCTTGGGGACGGATCCCCATTGGTCTGCCGGGTGTGCGTGCTACCGGGCGAACCACCTTACCGCCCTTAGCGCGGCCGCCTGAACTGTCGAGCTTGACTCGAGTCAGAATCGGGAGCGTTGCCAAGTGCAGAAGGCTACCCTGCCACTCTAGACGTGGCCGCTGGAGCTGTTGAGCGGACTCGAAACAGAACAAGGGCGTTGCCAATCGCGGGGGGGGGGGGGGCTTCGCGTGCAGGTTTTTCATACATAGGCAACATCTCTGAGGACGATAACCATATGTATAAAAGGAAATAACTCAAGGCTCTAAATGACTTCGCTTTTTTGTTGCCGTGCTGGCGTCCTTCGCGCTCGCAGGCAGCGCCCTTTTCTTTCTCCTGGCCGTCTCCTTCTTGAGAGCCATGGCGATGGAGAACTGCTGGGCCAACTACTAGGCCCGATTCTCACAATTGCGCCCCCTACCTGGCGCGACAAAGATGTCGGTGTGGAACGACACCTATGGGATCACAAGAATTCCTACAACGGTTGCCGGGGCGCAGGGTTGCGAGAAGAGCGGGATTAGTAACCAGCACAAGGATCATTTACCCAGGTTTGGGCCACGAGGATGGGTAAAACCCTAGTCCTGCTTTGGTGGATGTATTTCAGAGAGTTCTTGAGCTCTCGAACTAGCTACGGTGGGTGCGTGGTTCCAAAGAGCCAAATCCTTCTCCAGTATGCCAAGGGCCTCCTTTTATAGTCGAAAGGGGCTTCCACAGTGGCACACAGGAGGTGGAAAGGCCTACAGTACTGCGAGCTTATCGCTCGTCTTACAGGATAAGACGCATTTAATGCGTCGCTGAGGTGTCCCCTAGCTTTATCGGGGCCGGAGCGAGCCCCGTCCCGTCCGTCGCCGCTCCTCGTCGCTTCGACACGCGCCCTGGCCAGCGATGCGTGCGGCGCCATGTAGGCAGGCAGGCAGCTGAGGTGGCGCGGTGGTGGAGCCTTCACGAAGATCTGCATGCCGCCACGCATGCGTGTGCTGAGTTGGCCTGGAAGCTGCATGTTGCCACGTAGGTGCCTGCCCAGCTGGTTGGGCTGGCAGCTGCATGCGAACGGCGGTGGTGACTTGGTTGGTGCGGGCCTGGCTGTGGCCCCGCTGGCGCCCCTGGTGAGAGCCTTGTCGGGTGGCCCGACAAGGGTCTTGCCGTGGCGTGCTGTCGTCCCCGGCAAGGATCTTGCCGGGGGTCTTGTGGCTCTCCTCGGCAAGGATCTTGCCGAGGATCGTTGTCTTCCAATCCTCATCTGATCTTGAACTTTCCTTGTCTTCACAAAGATCTGCATGCCACCACGAAGGAGCCTCCCGAGCCCTGGCCCAACATAGTTGATGGTGTTGGAAACTGTGGGCTCAAGGGTGGTGCGTTCCGCTGGTGGGGGCGAGCCGCCCCGGCAAGGGTCTTGTCGGGGCTGCTGAGGCTGCCCCGGCAAGGGTCTTGCCGGGGGAGCCTGCTTCGTCCTTCTACTTCTTTGTGTCCTTGGCCTTGGCGTCGTCTTGATTGTCTTGGGCTTCGGTTTTACCTTGGTTCACCTCCCCTGTTCTGCTTGGTAAGGGGTACAAAGAGGCGCCCCTTCTTTTGTACACCGACAACTACTCTTCGTGTGCATCAGCCATTTGACACGGTGATGGAAAATTCTGGAGTGAAAACAAGGTCTTCCGAGCAAACTATGCTATCTGACGAAGCGCATATCTCGCTGGTTACGGATAGCTCCTCAGAGGAGGATTCAGAGACAGATGACCAGTCCTATCCCCCCCCCCCCGAGGTGCATGCTCTAACTTGGCAGGGTTATGTTGCTCATATCGTGCATATGGTATCTTGCATTGCTATGTCATTTGCTTAGTTTTGACATGATTTGTGTGAATGCCACATGTTTAGTTTCTAATTACCATATATGTGAATTATGCAATGCCATCTTTTTGCAAGACATTATATATGTGAATTATGCAATGCTATCTCGTTGCAAGGCATTATATATGTGAATTATGCAATACCATGCTGTTTAGCCAAGCGTCATATATGTGAATTATATCATGCCGTCCTTTTTTTTGTATTTCTCATTGCTTTTGTCGACAATGTTTGTATATTCAACTGCTCTTCCTGTGCATTAGCCATTTGAATTGTTGATGGAGAAATCTGGAGTGAAAACAAGGTCTTCAGAGTAGACAATGCTACCTGGTGAAGCAGATATGTTGCTGGTTACAGATAGCTCTTCGGAGGAGGATTCAGAGGCAGATGACTAGTCCTATTATCCCCCTGAGGTGTATGCTCAAACTTGGCAGGGTTATATTACTCATATCATGCATATGTTGTATTACAATGCTTAGTTTTTACATCCTATACACGATGTTGAATGCCATCTCCTTAGTTGACACATCATATATGTGATTGCCCTCTGCTCACTTCCTTAGTATATAAATCATATATTTGAATTATATCATGCCATGATGTTTACATAGACAGCATGTATCTGAATTATGGCATGCCAACCCATTTTCTAAAGACATAATATAGTTATATCATCTCATCCTGTTCACATAGTCATCATATTTTGAATTATGTCATTCTATCCGTGAATTATATCATGCCATCATGTTTTCATCGACAGCATGTTTGTGATTTATGGCATGCCAACCACTTTAATAGACACATCGTATAGTTATATCATGTCATCCTATTTACATAGTCATCATATTTTGAAGTATGTCATTCTATCATGTTTAGTTAGCCATCATACATGTGAAATTGTGTCATGCTATCCTGTTTAATTAGCCATCATATATTTGAAATTATGTCCTGCTATTCTGTTTGGTTAGACAACATAAATGTGAATTATTTCATGCCCTGTTTTCTTCCCTACTATCCATTGCACCTGTCTATCTTACAATGTCTGTACATTCAATTACTTTTCTTGTTCATCGGCCATTTCAATTGGAGGGGGTGATGGCAGTATCTGTGGGAGTAAAAACACGGTCTTCAGAAAAGATCGTGCTACCTGTCGATGGAGATAGAACCACGGTTGTACTTGCCCAAGAACCAGCCCCACCACACATAACCCAGACTCACGCAGATTGTACCCCTACCCAGTTGGACAGAGAACCAGCTACACCCCTTCTAACCCCAACCCCAGCAGATAGTAACCCAGTTCCCGTTGACACAGCACCGTCTCCACCACAGAGCACCCAAACACGAGCAGTTAGTAAGGCAACTGCAGTGCCCAAAGCACGAGGACCACCACTCTGAACCCCAAGTCAACGCTTAAAGCAGAAGAAGAATTGTTCTCAGGTCAGGTTCCGTAGCTATGGTTCATACTACTTTGCTCTTGCATCACTGTATTTACTCATACCAACTAATTTCAAATTTGAAGGATGCAATTGAAACTCCAATGGCGCAACAGGTATGTTTTAAACCTTTTTCTTTAATGTGTTTGCTGTTGTAACTTGCTCTATGTTGATTTCAGTTTCAATTGAATAAACAGTTATGTTCTCATGCCATGCACATTACAAGTGTTGTTATTGCTGTGTAGTTTCCCACACTTATATTCTGTCTATTCTGCTTTATCTTAAATAGATATGATTCGAACTGTATCTATCTTGATTTGGCAACATAAACTAGAATGATATAGACCATACAGTGACCATACTACATAGATATATGTTTGTTTCATGCTGTTATCCTGTCCACCTTACTATTGAACTGGTTTACCAAAATGAGTTTCATATACTACATTGTAAACTTGTGATGTGTTTGTTTGTTTCTCCTTTAGAACGTGGATAAAATATTGGAGAAGAGTACCCCGTTATGCAATGGTAAAGGAAGTAATGCAGATTAGGTTCAAGATAGTGAGACATCCCTGTTGTTCTCCAAGAAAGCTGATAAAAACTATATTGAAGACACTGAGACAACCCCAAAGTCCTGTCTTGATGTAGTGTTCGAGTTACTGGCTACTACTGCTGGCACCAGCTCTTCGTACTCGTTGCCTGAATCAGTTCAGCTTATTGAGTCTCAACTTCAAGTTGAAGGACATCGATCAGATGTTATGCGACAGGAAGCCGAAGGACTGAGGAAGTCCCTGCAGAATTCAGATGCATACTTTTTGGTGCAACAGCAAGTGCTGGAGGATTTAAGCGCCAAACAAGAGAGAGTAAATAAGCTTGCTAAGCATCTTGCCAGCATAATGGGTACCCAGGATATTGTTTCTTGAGCTCTTCTGAAGTGGTTTCAGTTCTGGACTTGTTTTGCTGCGGCGTTTATATGCTGCTTTGTTCCCTATATTTGCACTGGTGGCGAACTTTGATGCCCCGTGGATGTAATATGTGTAATAGCCGTGATAGCCTAGCGTAAGTTACTTGCTAATTTATTTCCGTTGTCTTGTTTATTTGTTTTCTTGTAGTCAGTGCAATTCTTTTTCCGCGGTTTGCTAGTGGCCGGAATAACCTATTTTTTTAACTAGGCCACATTAACAATGGGCTACATATTTACTGTAGGCCTCCTATAGGCTGTAGAAACAATGGGCCTTCTAAGGGCCGTAGACATAATGGGCCTTCTACGGGCCGTAGACATAATGGGCCTTCTACGGGCCATAGACACAATGGGCCTTCTACGGGCCGTATCATCAATGGGCCTTCTACGGGCCGTATGATCGGTTCGCCAAACATGGGCCAATAAGAGACCACATTATGGCCGTAAATGGGCTAGAGTTGAAATCGTCCGTTCATGGGCCGACCATAACGGGCCGTCGTTAATAGGCTGTATTTGATGATGCTATGAAAACGGCCCAACGTATTAACGGGCCACAAACGGGCCGACTGTAACCACGGGTTGTATTTGGCCCACAAGCTGAAAATGACAGTAACGGACCGAAAGTAAACGAATGCTGGAAATGAGCCCAAGAATAAATGGGCCCTAAGAAGGCCGAAAGATAACATGGGCTGGAAACGACCCAACGGAATAATGGGCCGTTAATGGGTATAAAGTGGTACACTGTTCATTACGGGCCAATTTTACCACGGGCCGTTAATGGGCCGAGGGTTACTAAGGGCCTCATATGGGCCAAAAGACATCATGGGCCATACATGGGCCGGAAGTTAAAACGGGCTGGAATTATATTGGACGGCCCAGATGATGCTACTGGGCCTAATTCGGATAGGCCATAAACGGGCCCTGGGTTAGCGGGCTGTAAATGGGCTATATGCGAACAGACCGTTAACAGGCTTGCCGTGGGCCGGCCCGCCACCTTTTGACAAAGTCAAACGGGCCAGCCTTTTCACAGGAATGGGCCTCTGTTGGGCCGTGCCACGTGTCGACGTATCATAGGCGCTTTGGGTCCAATGAGTGGATGACGTCTGTCCCAACGGTGAGCTGACACGTGTTTCCTCTAGCCAATGATGATTTTACACGTGGAAAATCCCCATTGGTCGGGGCTGTTAACGGGTTATCGGATCAAAAACCGGACCCGGTAGCTTAACGGCGTTCCGTTATGGTGGATGCCACGTGTCGGTCATCCTTGACGAAAGCACTTCTATGACGCGCGATTTATCGTCATGGAAGTGGACACTTCCGTGATGATAATTTTGGTAATGTCATGGAACACTTCTACGACAGCATAGGTATGACTATCTTGATCCTGTCATAAATTTGTCATGGATGTACATGCATGACAGAAAATGTGACCTACTATAACAAACACGTATCATCATGGAAGTGTCTTTTTTTTGTAGTGCACACTACTGGATTACCATGCCAACATAACAAGCATAGATGAAGGGCAAAGAAAATCATTGTATCTATTTTGGTTAATGTGCATGGCATGTTGTTCATATCATCAGCCACATCAGTAAGATAAAACAGGAGATGACAAGGTGCAAACGTGGGCTGCTTCACCACACACTGGATTATAGATCCACAAAAACAAGCATACATACACTACAGGAATCAGCTACTTTGCCGTCTGCCACGGCAGATGGCAAAGGCAAGGATGGCAGACGGCAAAGGCCTTTGC
Organism: Aegilops tauschii subsp. strangulata; assembly: GCF_002575655.3. Taxonomy (NCBI): domain Eukaryota; kingdom Viridiplantae; phylum Streptophyta; class Magnoliopsida; order Poales; family Poaceae; genus Aegilops; species Aegilops tauschii. The sequence goes on from NC_053036.3 coordinate 530,157,608, forward strand.
CGTCTGCCGCAGACGGCAAAAGGCTCCGGCAAAGTAGGCTACGGTAAAGAGCTTCTTTGCCGTCTACTTTTTGAAGCGGACGGCAAAGGGGCCTTTGCTATCAGCGGCTGACGGCAAAGATGCCTTCCCTTTGCCGTCTGCCAAACGCAATCTTTGCCGTCAGCCTCGTAAAATCACGGACGGCAAAGAACTTAGTAAATATTAAAAAAACATTTGGTGAGCAGCCTGTCCGGCGTCCTGCGTTTGGCGTGTCCGGCGAGCAGTACTCCAACAATACAAACCGACGAGAGGAATGAACGGACGACAATAAACACTACAGTACCATCAACACTTGCTCCAAGAATCGACGAATGAATTTCACAATACATTACCCATAAACACTACAGTATACATGAACAAATTACAAGGGATTTGATTTAACGAGGAGCTCCAATCCGCCTGCGGCTGCGCCGGAGCTCACCACGCTCATCCAGGCGCTGGATCCGGTTGCGACCCCTCCCTTCGATGAGGGCCAGCACCCAGCACCCTTGGTTGCGGGCAGAGCTGCCACAGGCCACCGCTGCTCGAGGTGGGAGGTGGTGCGGCATCGAGGTATAGGGCCGGCAGGGGCAAACGGGGACCGGGCCAGGCACGGCGGCGTCGAGGGCAAAGAGAGAAGGGGTCGGCGCCGGCGGGCGAGGTGGTGGCCGAAAGGGGCAATGGGGGCCGGGGCCGGCGGGGGCAAAAGGGGACGGGGCTGGGCACGGTGGCGCCGGGGGCGAAGAGAGAAGGGGCCTGCGCCGGTGGGCGAGGCGGTGGCCGGAAGGGGGGCGATGGGGGCCGGGGCCGGCGGGGGCAAACGGGGATGGGCCGGGCACGGTGGCGTCGGGGGAGAAGAGAGAAGGGGTCGTGTCGGCGGGCAAGGTGGTGGCCGGAAGGGGGCGACGGGAGCTGGGGACGGCGGCCGGCTGGGGCGACGAGAGGCGGGGAGCAGAGGCGTACGAGAGAGAAGGGAGACAGATCGTGGTGGGGGTGGCTCTCAGGAGGATAAGGGAAAGAGAGAGAGAGAGTGGGTGGTGGGGGCGTGGGATGGGCCGCATCAGTTTTGCGTTGTGGAGATGCATGTGTGAAGCAGATCATGCCATGTCATTGATCCGTGTGATCGATCCGCGTGGTGTGCTTTCTCTTTGCCGTCCGGTGGCGGACGGCAAAGCATTTTTCCCGTCCGCCAGCAGACGGCAAAGAAACTGGCCATTAGGTTGTCCTTGTAAGCCCGCCACCCACCCTCTTTGCCGTCAGCTACCAGACGGCAAAACTTCTTTGCCGTCCGCTAGCACACGGCAAAGATACGGCTGATGGCAAACCCTGTCTTTGCCGTCCGCTGCCTCTTTGCCGTCCGCTTTCTGGTGGCTGATGGCAAAGCCTTCCATTGTCGTCCGCTGGCTGACGGCAAAGAGTCGGCAGACGGCAAATAAGCAAATTCCAGTAGTGATATAGGGAGTATTGAGTAATGTGCATGGTATGAATAAGGAATTTGGTTTTACAAGTAAAACTTAGAACTTACGGTTCTTGCGAACATGCATTTTGGTAGAAACAGCAAACTAAACAGCAGTAGACGATAGGGAGTATGAGCAAATTAAACAGCAGTTGAGGATAAAGGCTTTAGAAGGACTGACTTACATTAACAGTTAACACCAGCCTTATAATGCCCTTCTCCATGTCAAGGGGAGGATAACTCAAGAATTTCAGCACAGAATCTTCTTCATAAGCATTGCCTGTACTCTACATTTTGTAGAGAGTAATTATAGATATGATAATACTGGAAGGGATAGAGGATAATGAAGATAAGATGCAGATTGATGCTACATAATCAACTACCAATCCCTGGAAGTACAAGCATTACATGACAAAATCTACTGACAAGAGCAATGGGCTACACTTCTGCACTAGCATTGTATGTGTATTCTACTTTTTGGTAAGATTAAATATAGATCTGATCTTTTTTAGTAAATGGTGGGCGAGGGAGATAAGATGCAGAATGCTACACAATGAACCAATCCCTCTTCCCATAATACAAGAGTGTTTTGAACACTGGTGTACTATACAAAACGTTCTTATATTATGGGATGGAGGGAGTAGCTGTTAATGTAAGTACAGTGATAGACGACGTTCAGTCCTTAAGAGGACTGCAGAGCTAAACCTCTTCCAAAGCATTGGGTTGATTCTAAATTTATGTAAGAGTCCATACGGATCTTATAATGTCCACCAAATGGACGATAACGAGGCTAACATGTGCAGTGATGCTACATAATCAAACAACTATGAAAGTAAGTATGGTCATACAGGGCAAGAGGTACTCACAAGAGCAATGCAGTGTGAAGTATAGTTGCGAGATTCTGTGGTCCCTTGAATGAATGTTCTTCTGCTAACGGTTTTCGTACAAGTGAGACGTTAAGGAAAATGCAGAAATGTAGTTCAGATTGTGATGTGATATCATAGATAGTACCTTACGCTGCAGCCGAGACCAATGTGTAACAAGATTATTCCAGTCACCGTCGGATAAATGTAGCACCGGAGACTTTACCGAAATTTCATTTAGAGGCTTGCCATCGAACTGCGCTTGCCTCAGGTAGGAACGATACTTCATCAACGAGTGCTTGAAAAGCGCAACCAACCCTTGCTCGTCTTCACAATCCAGTTTGGTCCTCGCCTATTTAAAAGAATGAAATCTTGTGTCTTCTGTCAGCAGAAACATATGCAGCAATGACCATGAATAACATTAGTACATTACTTACGCGTAAGTTGCGGAGGAAGACTGGAAATTGTTCTGGGTCTATGGTATAATCTTTCCATGAAGGTAAAATGCACACAAAGTTGCTGACAACAATATAAGCTTTGTCTTCTTAACTGGGAAGAAATGGAACAGGGGTCCTATTTGCTGCAATTGGGGCTCTCTCTGGTTCGAAAAGGGATTTGGCAACTGGATTTGGTGTACTCTTTGCTGGAATGGGGGTTTCGCGTCGTAGAGCTGGTGCTATGTCAACTGGCATAATCATAATGTTTACTGCAGTTGGGGTCTGCTGAGTTGGGGCATCAGAAATGACCAGTGTAGTAGGGCTAGAGTCTGCTAGAGTTGGGGTGTTTTGTGGGTCAGGTGATATTGCAACTACACCTAATGGGATATTTGATTTATCAGGTGCCACTACCTTTTCCAAATACTTTGCTTGTGCACCTCCAAGATCAGCAATCGCCCTCTTCCTTTTGAACGTCTGATAGACAAGAACAACATTTGAATGGATAAATATGGTATGATGATAGATGGAATATGTACTGAAAATGGATAGGCACTACTGGAATTAGCTAATTTGCCGTCTGCCAAGTCTTCACCGTCCGCTAGCTGACGGCAAATAAGGTCTTTGCCGTCCGCTTGCAGAAAACGGACGGCAAAGAGTAGGCAGATCGCAAAGACCGGTCTTTGCCATCTGCCTACTCTTTGCCGTCAGCTAGCGGACGACAAAGAATCTTTGCCGTCAGCTAGCAGACGGCAAAAAGAGGGTGGTGGTCCCCACTAACGAGCTGATTAAAAAAAACTTAACGTCCCCCCTCTTTGCCGTCAGCTAGCGGACGGAAAAGAGGAAAAAAAGCTGACGGCAAAGAACTAACCTAACTAACGGCGAGACCCACCCCGCCCTGGATCCATCTCTCTGTTTCTCTCCTCTCTCCTCCCCGAGCCACCACGCCGCTGCCCCGCCGCCCGCCGCCGCCTCCACCCCCTGCCGCCGCCCCCGCCACCCGCCGCCACCCCACCAGCCGCCCCCACCACCTGTCGCCGCCCCCGCCACCCACCAGCCGCCCTCGCCACCCGCCGCCACCCCCACCACCCGCCGCTCCCGCCACCCGCCGCCGCCCCCACCCCGTGCCATCGCCCCACCACCCCGCCGCCCCGGCGCCCCACCACCCTGGCGTCGCCACCGCCCCCCGCCACCCACCACCGCGGTTCGGTGAGTTATTTTCTTTTTCTTTTTTTGCTGTTTAATTGTTAGTGTTAGGTTTAGTGCTAGATATATATGTGTTAGTGTTAGATTTAGTGCATGGGTTTTAGATAATTAGTCATATAATTAAAAGAAGTAGAAAAAAGATGAAAAAAGAAGAAGAAGAAAAGAAGAATATGTAGAAGGGGAAGAAGAAGAAGAAGAAGAAGAAGAAGAAGAAGAGGGGAGAAGAAGAAGAAGAAGAAAGTGTAGGGGAAGAAGAGGAGGGGAGAAGAAGAAGAAAGTGTAGGAGAAGAAGAGGAGGGGAGAAGAAGAAGAAGAAAGTGTAGGTGTAGGAGAAGAAGAGGAGGGGAGAAGAAGAAGAAGAAGAATAGAAGAAAAGAAGAATATGTAGAAGGTGCTCTTTGGCCTTCCAGAGGCCGGCGGGGTCATATGTTTGTGAATTATGAGTCAGGTCGTATATTTTTCGATTTTGTTATGCAAAACATCATACATATTTGTGTTTATCGGGTCGATTCAAATGTGCAGTTGTTTCGTTGCTGCGAGGGTGTGGTGTTTGACGAACTCCCCTTCGTTCGACGAGCTCCGCCCCTGCGTTTGTTGGTGAGCACAAATGACATCTCCTCCTCCCCCTTCATTTGCTCTGTTCCGGTCTTCGTGCCGATGAAACTTGCTAGCTATAGGTGTCAATCATTAGTATGCGTAACCAATATGTGTCTCCTGTTCGAAAGCGTTATAGTTATAAATATGCATGCATTTGCATATTTATAACCGTGATTCTTTCGAATTGTCCAACGCTATCCATGGACAGCCCGAGTATGTGTGGATTGGGTTCGTTTTCCCATATGCTTTGCTCCGGATCCGACGCATAAATTTCGTCAGTGCCTCCCCTGTTGTTCTCCGGGTACACATCCTCTCTGTTTATTGCGGAGACGTGTATCAGGAGAACAGCGGGGAGGTGCTGCCGAAATTTTGCGTCGGATCTGGAGCATAGCATGGGAAAATGAACCCAATCTACACATACTCGGGTGGGATTAGGACCTATCATTACCTATTAGAGTGTAGGTTGCATGGACGTAAGAAAATTGACAAAGTAGATCAACTGATGAATATATACATGGTGAATTATATATATATATATATATATATTTGTTGTGTGTCCAGTAGCTCTGAAAGTCAAGATGAGTGATCGTGCGTGAATGTACACCGGTCACAGTGGTCAGAACAAATGGAGCACTGAATGGTTCACAAAAACCAAGGGGTTTGTGCAAGCCGCATTTGCAAATGGCCAGAGGAAAACCTGGTGCCCCTGTTTATGGTGCGGCAATTGGGAAAAGAGGACAGAGGCTGAAATGGGCAAACACCTGTAGAAGAGTGGTTTTACGCCCGATTATACGGTGTGGACATATCATGGTGAGTCTGCCCAACGTGACCGAGCTGAGGTGGCTCGTCGTCGCACCGACGAGCATGGTACCGGGATGGAAAACATGGTGCAAGACTTCGATGATGCTCAGGATTCGGACGAGGAGATGGAGGAATCTGCAAAGGCCTTCAATGAAATGTTGGAGTCTTCAAAACGTCCGCTCCACGAGCACACTGAGCTTTGTCAGTTGGATGCCATCTCACAAGTAATGGCTCTGAAGGCTCAGTTCAACTTGGGCAGAGAATGTTACGACGCAATGATGACAGTATTTGGACGCTTTCTACCCAAAGGCCATGTAATGCCTGCAAACCTATACCAGTCGGACAAAATCCTCCGTGCACTGAAGATGCCCTATGAGAAGATACATGCCTGTGAGAAAGGATGTGTCTTACTTAGGCTTGACTGTGCGGACTTGAACTATTGTCCCATTTGCAAGTCTTCCAGGTATGTTGTGGTAGACAACAGTATGGGTGAGAAGACACAGACCAAAATCCCCATTAGTGTTCTTCGGTATATGCCAATCGTACCAAGACTTCAACGTCTTTTCATGGTCGAAGAGACGGCCAGACAGATGACATGGTACAAAACGGGCAAAAGAACCAAACTAGATGCAGATGGGAATCTGATGATCGTACACACATCGGATGGTGTTGCGTGGAAAAAGTTTGATGAAATACATGCTGACAAAGCGGCAGATCCGAGGCATCCTCGAGTCAGCATCAGCATGGATGGGTTCAGTGTGTTTGGTCTGACGGCAGCCCAATACAGTTGTTGGCCCGTATTTGTCTTTCCACTCAATCTCCCCCCCGGACAGATTATGCAAAGAAAGAACATTTTCCCGACGTTGATAATTCCAGGGCCCAACTATCCGAGGAAAATATGAATGTGTACATGCAGCCGCTTAAGGATGAATTGCAAGAAGCCTGGGATAATGGATTCAAGACATACGACGCCTATAGCAAACGGAACTTCATAATGCGTGTCTGATACATGTGCTTGACGCATGACTTGCCGGCGTATGCGCTATTCATTGGCTGGTGTGTGCATGGAAGGTTCCCGTGCCCCACATGCAAGGGAGCTCTTGAGTTTCATTGGCTTCAGGCCAGTCGCAAGTTTTCTTGCTTCGACCTGCATAGACAGTTCCTAGATCCTCGCCATAAGTTCAGGAAAGATAAGAAGAACTTCATCAGAGGTAGAGTTGTCAAAAATTCTGCACCACCTGCGTTGACAGGCCAACAGACCCTGGATCAGTTAAACGCTCTCGAGCCAGATCCAGAGCGTCCAGGGTACTTCAAGGGGTATAATTCTAAGCACGCCTGGACTCACAAGACATGCTTATGGGATCTGCCTTACTTCAAAGACCTCCTTTGCCCACACAACATCGACGTGATGCACACCGAGAAGAATATCGTTGAGGCACTTTTTGGTACATTGTTCGGCATAGATGGGAAGTCAAAGGATAATACTAAGGCTAGAGTCGATCTGGAGGCGCTATGTGATAGGCCGTTACAAAACATGAAAGAACCGAAAGGAAAGCAGAATTTGACGAAGCCAAAGGCATGGTTCAATCTTGGAAGGCCAGCTATGAGGGAAATTATCTTGTGGGTGAAAATGCAGTTGATGTTCCCCGATGGGTATGCAGCGAATCTAAAGAGGGGAGCGAGTCTTGATAAATTGAAGATATTTGGTCTCAAGAGTCATGATTGGCACATATGGATTGAGCGAGTAATGTCGGTGATGTTGCGTGGCTTCATCCCTGAGGATGAATGGCTAGTACTGGCAGCTATTTCTTCCGTGTTCTTTGTGCGAAAGAACCATCGCCTGGTGTGCTAGAAGAAATGGAAGAGTTGGCGCCGGAGTTGATCTGCAAGTTAGAGAAGATATTTCCACCGGGCTTCTTTAATCCAATGTAGCATTTGATTTTGCATCTCCCGACCGAGGCAAGATTGGGGGGCCCGTGCAAAATCGTTGGTGCTACCCAACTGAGAGGATGCAGAAGACGCTTCGACAAAAATGTAAAAATAAACGTAGAATTGAAGCATCGATGGCTGAGGCATTCATCACTGAGGAGGCGGCAAACTTCGTGACAGCACACTACGAAGCCAAAAATCGTCATTTGCATAATCCGAAGCCTCGGTACAATGCTGACGAACCTCAAAAGGGTGGATCCAACCTCAGCCTATTCAAAGGGAATCTCGCACCAGCCAGTGGTTTGAAACCAGTATCTTTGGATAACGAAGAATGGCGGACCATTACGTTGTATATCTTCAACAACCTGACAGAAGTGCAGCCGTACATCGAGTAATTTCTCGGTACATTGTTTCGCAACTTCTATTTCCTTTGAACTTCTCTTATTCCTGGATATTTCATACAGTTGATACGTCGCCATATTCTCGTATGGAGCGGTGATCCAAAAGGATTCCGTCGAAGAGTATGAGCTTCTCGCAAAGCAAGGAGGCGGCTATCCCGGTTTCATCTCTTGGTTCAAACAAACGGTAATTTCTATTAGACCATTTCATTTCATTCGCTAATTTCTGCCTAATGCAACAATCCTTTCGTATTAAACTTGTAGGCTAATTCAGAGTCTATGGACACCGAATTGAGACAAGTCGCTAATGGTTTTGACTATAAGGTCCGTTCATTTGACAAATACGACATCAACGGGTATCGTTTTCGTACCTATGGCAAAGAGCTATCTATGGCCGACCGATAGTCTACAAATTGTTGTGTATCTGCTATCGGCGAAGGAGGTACCGAGTATTATGGGAGAGTTGAAGCAATTTATGAACTTCTATTCTATGGTGACAACCCGCCGAATGTCGTACTCTTCAAATGTTATTGGTTTCAGCCGAAGGAGACTAGAAGGACTCATGAACATATAGGGCTAGTTGAAATCAAACAAAGCACCCATTTAGATGTTCCTGATGTCTATATTACGCCTCAACAGGCGACCCAAGTATTCTATCTACCGTGGGCCTGCCAAACTAATCCAAATCTGAAAGGTTGGGATGTCGTTTATGAAGTGCCGCCAGGTGCTAGACTATCTCCCCCAAAGGAGGAGGATTATGAACCTCACATTAACCCAGACACATATGAAGGAGAATTCTTCCAAGAGACACGTCTTTCCAAAAAGCGTTTCAAGAACCGCTATACTTCACCCCAAAACATTGAAGTAGACAGCGACAGTGAATCCGACATCAACCCAGAGGAGGAACAAGAAGAGCCGGGACAAGAAGAGGTTACTGCTGCGGATGACCTATCAATGCTTGACCGATTACGTCAAGGTGGCCTTCCACATGTTGATGCCAATGAACCCTATGAGCCCGTCATTGATTATAGTGATGATGATGATTATGCATTTATTGATGATAGTGATCGAGATTATTAGTAGTGTCAGGTATTCAATTTTTTTATGTTGTACTTGATGATGATACACTTAAGTGATATACATATTATTATTCATGTCGGTATTTTTTATGTTGTACTAATTTCGTTTACTCTTTGTCATGGCAGGTGTTGAAAGATGGTGGGCGCTGGTAAGTTTCTTCTAGTGTTTTGCTTAACAAATGCATAAAGACCTAGACTTAGCCTTATTTCCTCCAATATGCTTACCACAATGACCTAGAGTTAGCTTCTTTTCCTCCAAAATGACTTAATAAGCTTACTGACCTCCAAAACCATCCATTTTACCTAAGTTAGCTCTAAAACGATCTATACTTAGCTTTGTTTCCTCCAAAATGACCTAAGTTAGCTCTAGTGTGCTTAGTTAACTAGGTTTGCTCAATAATGACATGTACTTAGCTTACTTATGTCAAAAATGGCATAATTAGCTTAGTTAGCTCATAAACAATCCATTTTACCTAAGTTACCTCTAAAATGACCCATTATACCTTGGTTAGCTCATAAATGATCCATTTTACCCAAGTTAGCTCTAAAATGACCCATCTTACCTAGGTTAGCTCTAAAATGATGCATTATACCTAAGTTAGCTCATAAACGATCTATTTCACCTAGGTTAGCTCATAAACGATCCATTTCAACTAAGTTAGGTCATAAATGATCCATTTCACCTAAGTTAGCTCATAAATGGCATATACTTCTTCTTCTAGTCACCTTTTTCTAACTTTCTTATTTGCCTTTTTGCAGATTTCATTCACTTCACGGAAGCTAGCTTGCTATGATGGAGTGCTTGTTTTTTCTTTCATTCTCCTCTAGTATTCTTCTAGCTTGCTATGATGGAACTTGCTATCTTGATGAAACTTTGCATTGTAATATGTATGGATGGAACAATGTGTATGTGCAACTTGCTATGTATGAATGGTTGGAACTATATATGTATGCACGATGAAACTTATATATATATATATATGTCATATATTTGCTGTGAAAATTGCTGGATTAAAAAAACAGAAAAAAAGAGGCACCTTTGCCGTCAGCCGCTGATGGCAAAGGCGCCTTTGCCGTCTGCCGCGGATGGCAAAGAAGCCACGCGGCGGCCACCTGTGCTCCCTGGGAGCTGACCCATTTGGTCAGTTTGCCTACAGCGGCGGACGGCAAAGGCTTTGCCTACAGTGGCAGACGGCAAAGGCTTGTCCCGCAGTGACGTCCAGCTGACGTCATTCGACGGACGGCAAAGGCCGGATGCTCTTTGCCGTCAGCGGCGGACGGCAAAGGCTACCGTTAGCCGCCTAACGGACTAACAGCACATTTATTGTCGTCGGCTTTCTTTGCCGTCAGCCGCTGATGGCAAAGGCCCCTTTGCCGTCCGCTTCAGAAAGCAGACGGCAAAGAAGCTCTTTACCGTAGCCTACTTTGCCGGAGCCTTTTGCCGTTCGCGATAGATGGCAAAGGCCTTTGCCGTTCGCCATCCTTGCCTTTGCCGTCTGCCGTGGCAGACGGCAAATAAGCAAATTCCAGTAGTGGGCAGGGCGTATTCACATACACGATGTGTAAACTAAGCTAATGGCAGTTCAACAAAGTAGAAGCAATGCAAAGCATCAGTTGCAAGATATGTGCGACAAATATAACCTTGGAAAGTTAGAGCAAGCACCTTGATGGGTGAATAAGATAGGGCATCTTCCTCTGACTCCTCCACTAGGGAGCTACATTGACTTAGGTCTCCCTCTAGCTCAGAATCACTGTTCGGATCATATTCTGAGCATGAATCTGTAGGTGGAGAGCGTTTGCATTGCATTGCATCCAGACTTGATTTCAGTCCCTTAATGCCAAGTTTGAAAGCCATGGCATTGTTTTGCTTTATTCTTTTCATGCGCGCAAGCTCATAATCATTATGATGCTGTTCAGAATCTGAGATTCATGAAAACATAAAAAGTAGTCAGATTATCTATGGAATGCATTGCGGATTCAACTCGAAGAGTGTCTCCCTATAGACCCCTTCATATGCAAAGTTCACCCCCCAACCGTGCTGACCAGACCACACACAGAAATACAAACCCCTTATGTCTCTATAACAGACAGACACACATTTCAAAACTGAAGTAGGAACATTAGAATCATATGAAATTCGTATTTGAACAAATAAACTAAGGAATTATGAGTGGCATAATGTTTAGCTTCAAGGGTGGAGTGTTGGTAGTGCGACACAAAGCAAGTAGGCAGATTGTATTCCATGTAAAAGATCGAAGCCTATGTAAAAGCTGGAAATGACACTTTCTTTCTATACAATGCAGTGTTCGTTGCCCACACATGATGGAAGAGATCACATAGAGAAATACTATTCACTCATGTCTACGGTTGCAGTATTTAGAAACAGGGTGGTCCACCCTAAAAGAATATTGACAACAAATATGACAAGGCAAGCATAGATGTAGTGAATCAATCATTTACTTGTGAGCTTACTAGGACAAGTATGCAGAATTGTAACTGCAGTAAGAGACCGTCCAAAATCTGAATCAAGAAGTTTGTCTAGCAATAATTGTTTGCAACTAATCGACGTGAATAATTGGATATTATATCGAATGAGTAAGAAAGACAAGTAAAATTGTCAACAAACCTGGCTTGCAGTAGTAATCTGGGTCAATGTCACTACGACTAACAATCCAAAATGACTAGTGTCTGTTCCTAGGGCCGGAATTTTGAAAACCCTGTGAACTTTACAGGTACTAAAGATTACCGAAATGCATCTGAACCATTAAGTGTAGGTAGCACTGAGCACACAACAAACCCTAATGAGTAATGAATCAATTAGAAAATGGGTGATGAGGAGTGGCTGCTGAGTGTTGAGGACTTATCTTAGGATAAATCGGGTTGGCTTAGTGGGTGCTGCTTGCCTGAGCCCTGAACGGACTGGGAAGGTAGGCACGGCGGCGTGCCCGGGCAGCGGTGACGCTGTTGGGCGAGCGGCTCCTGACCTCCTGTTAGTCCGGCGTCTCCTCCTAGAGTCATGTCGTCCGGGGACGGCAAGTCGCCAGTGAGGCAGGCGGCTGGGGGCGAGTAGAGATCAGAAGCGCGCAATAGAACAGAGGGGAATCGGGGCCTGGGACGACCCAAAATCCCAGGGTGGGCCGGCCCACCGTGGGCACCCTGTAGAGATACACACCCGAGCAGCGAACATGCATTTTCAAAACTAATTTAGGAACATTTAGCTGACCAATTAAACGAATCTGTTTTGGTAATATCAGATTCGTATTTAAACAACTAAGCTTGTTTAGCTTGATGGGTCGAGCGATGCTACTATGACACAAAGCACGTATTCTGATCGTATAGTGATCATAAAAGGGGGAAACCGGAGAAATGATATATAGCAGCCATTGTTTGCTTCGAACTAAGAACTAAATTCTAAGTGCTGAAAAGAAAGTAGAGTAACCAAGTTAAGATCTATTTTCTGGGTGAGATCAAAAAGTTGAGGAGATATGAAGTACCACCTCTCTTGCGGCGCCGTGTAGGCATCGGGGGTGCGATGGCTGTCGGTGGCATTGAAGCAGATCTACGACGGTAGACGGGTGCACCGAGGGATAAGTCCCGTTGCGGTGGAAGAGAAGGTCGTGTGAGCAGCCCCGGCAAAGAGGATGACGGCGCCGATGAAGCGAGAGGACGTGATGCAAGGCTCTTGGTCCGTCGCCGTGGATGAGAAACGTCCATCTCTTGCAGTGGACGACACGGTCTTGGTAGGCGCTCCGGCATGGTGGAGGACGGTGGCGATGGATGTGGTGGAGGACGGTGCCGATGGATGTGGTGGAGGACGGCGGCGATGGATGGGGTGGCGGACGGAGGCTGGTGTGGGGATGGTGTTCTAGCGCGGACGGTGTATGAATGGGAAAATGGAGGGAGAGGTACGGGGAACCATGTTTTTGGGACGCGCCTGTCTGAAATATGGGAAAGTTACGAACTTAGCCCTCGTTTAAAATTTGGACGTCTCGTCGGTTGGGGATATGACGGTAATCTCGCATCTCGCCAATATTTGCCTAGAGCGATTTCGGGCGAGGAGAGGGTGGTTGGCGCCCATGGTTGGTGCCCACGGTGTATGAACGGGGCTGACAGGTAGGGCGGTTGTGTCACGTTTGAGTGAAGTTACAAACCTGCCCCTATTGAAAATATTTGCCTACATCGATTTCGGCCGAGTCGAGTTTGTTTTGCCGTCCACCGTGTATGAATGGGGAAATGGAGGGAGAAACAGAGGTCTTTCGGACGATCTTGAATCAAATGTGTTTTGCCGCCCATGTTTGGCGCCCATCGTGTCGGAATGGGCTCAGAGGCGGTCGTGTCACGTCTAATTGAAGTTACTATCCTGCCCCTATTTAGAGCAGTGGAAATTGGGCCAATGGATTGTCCGTGTAATGGGTAGATAGTAATTTCCATCTCCCAAACACTTGGCTTTGGGCAGCCGATGTGGGAGTGGACATTTTGCCGCTTCTTTCGAATTTTGGGACAATAAGCATCCACGTTTACCCTGGCAACTAAATTCGAATCCATTTTGTATTCCTATACGAATCTTTATAAATCATTCTATGTGCTTTTATATATCTTCAAAAGGACGACAAAGATGTATTCCGCTGTCATATATGAATATGGTTTACAAATGCCGATACTCAAATTTAGAAGCAGAAGCTAGAATCCAGTTTAAGGTGAATTCGAATATTTGGAACACTTCATGTCCAACTCAAATGTCACACGCAGCATAATGTGTACTCCCATTTAGATATGTACACAAGTAATGTATCAAGATTCAAATACCGAGTCAATCAACCAAGAATGTGCAGAACTAACAGACATATAAACACTTATAGAGTATATGGATCAATAATATCAACTAACATACATAAGCCAGGCCGCTATACTTTTTTTTTTGCTACAACAACATCCTTTTTTTAGCCAAGCTACTACAGCATCTTGGCCCTTTCCGATGTGTGCCACTTATGGTCCATCTATACTACTATTATTGTTGAATGCACATTCAGCCCGATTGGCATATTTGTAGGCCTGGCACAGCAATCAAAATGAAATGTCTCCGAGTCTTATCAATTAATACAGACTTGTGCTCAAATAAAATTACAAACCAAAAAACAAAAAACAAAAAAAATTATTACATGATCTCTAAAACAAATGGTTTGATTGATTACATGAACAAACAACACAAAGGTTATTCAACGATGGAAAGAACATTTCACCTATGATTTACCAAGTGGGAATTTAATTTCCTTTTTTCCTTCAGGACCTTAACAATGTGGTCAGTCTCAGCTTGCTTCATTTTGAAATCCACCAAATATTTAATGGTTGTCTTGAGTACTGCTACTGATTGTGCAGTTTGCTTCCCCAACATGTCAACTTCATATCTAAGTGCAGAAGCAGAATCTCTTTCTACCACTAGTTTAGCCTCTAGAGCATCAGCAGTTGGCATTTCATAATGCACGATTGGGCCGGTGCCACTGCTGTGGGATGATACAACGTCCATGGGGACCTCACACTTTGATCTTGGGCTAACCTGTTTTGCCATTAAAGTTCCGATTGGATTCAGAAAAGTTGAAGTTATTAAAACATCTCAACTGGGAGTTATAACAGCAAACCAGTTAAACAAACAAGGAATTAAGGAGTTTCAATTCGATTCTGAAAAGTAGTTATTAACATCATTGTAACCCGTTGTTGCAGCAGCAAAGCAGTTAAACAAACAAGTAGCTATTTAAGTTCAAGCAAACAGGTAATTCTTAACAGTAAGTATCAAACACATAGATAGGCGCAGTCTATAATAGGATTAACAGGCTGTGGCATTATGTAATCAGTAGCAAACTAAATTAAGCCAAGCAATGTAATTGAACAATTTTGCAATAAGTGGCTAACTAAAATTCCGAGAAGCAGGTAACTGAACTTACGCTAGTTCTTTGTACAGGCACACTGCAACTTCTTTTTCGCTTACAAGGTTGTACGAAGGAGTCCATGGCATCAATTGCTTGGATACGCAGTCCCAATACTTCTTTCTTTCCACACCGCATTTGTAAGTCAAATGGTTAATCTAGTAAGATGGTGCGTCCTTGATATGTTATATGAGGACGTGTAGTCAGACTAGTTGTAGCCACACACATCACACTGGCTTTTACTGTATATTTCATGCGATTACTTTTGGCATATCGAGATCTAAGCAATCTACAATAGGATGAAAAGACTGGCATCCTTCACATTATTGGCGAACTCAGTTCATAGAAACAAGCAATTCAACCATTCTGTGGGTAAATCAAAAGCACCACTGGAATATTTTTCACTACCCCTATCATACACGCAAAAAGCGGCGACACCACCATAGGGGCTGGTATGGGCGGCCGCCTCGGGTGGCTCGAAAGTGTGCACCTAGTTTGAGTCGTCCAGGTTGGCCCAGGCTAGTTTTGTTCGTCCCAACGCACGAGCAGGCAATGTAAAAAATGAAGAAAAATGTTTGAATTTGGATAGGCCAATAACATAAGTGCAAGGCAGGCCCTATAGCAGGCTCGCGGCCCAAATGAGCACCTCCCATATCGATCGACAACAGGAAAAATCCCAATTCATCCGCTCCAGCCTCCAGTCTGGTTCGCTCCTAACCTAGCCGCCGCTGGACAGACCGACACAGCACTTCCTCGCGCCCTCGTTGGAGGGCGGTCGCCGGGCTTCAAGCGAATGGAAGGACAAGAAGATGAAGATCCAACCCTGGGTGTAGCCTGCGTGGGAGGCAGCGGCGGCAGCACGGGCATGGCATCGACCTTGCACAAACGGACGGTCGCAGCTTGCAAGAGTAGGATGCGCAACGAGCAGGTACATCACATCCCTGATTATATCTAATTCAACTCTTCAATTTCTGGCCAATAGTTAAACCTGACGGTGTTGTAAAACTGCTTGTATGTAGGGAATCTATGAGAAAATGAAACCAATTTCTACTTATTTTATAACTCCCCCAATCAATACTGAACTGAATGAATCTGATGAATCTAATCAAGTTTCCGGTGCAAACATCCAAGCTCATGTTGTTCTTGAGCATGCAGTGTCTAATGAACAGATTGCTAATGAAGGATTTGATGCAAACATTTTACATTCTCCTGGTGATGAACATATAGTGTCTAATGAGGCATCTAATGCAAGCATTTTGCAAGCTCACATTGAAGGATTTAGTGTCTAATGATGATCTGCAATGTTGAGAGAGACATAGAGATCTGCAGGCATTGATGACAAGCAAATTATAGTGCATTTTCATGGCTTGAGGAAACGTCGAGGCCATCTACCAGAAAGTCCCCGTATCATGACAACGTAGCATAAATACTTTTCTAATCTGTTGTTTGAAACTATTGGCATACTTGTGCAGGATAGATATATTGATATGCAGTTTGCGCACTGGTTATAGGTGCAATTACACTTCGATATTTTCAGCCAGAGAACGAATAATTCAAGCAGGTATAGACCATGTTTGTAGTCCTTGTACACCATGTTGCATTTTGTGTTTTTTGGTGCTTGCATCATTTAGTGTTTATAATCTGAACTACTTTGGATCATTAGCTGGTTTTCAAAGTGCATGTAGCTTCACATTTCTCAAGTTATGTTGATTTCCGGAGTGCAAGGGCCTTCGTATTTTTTAAGTTAAATGTTCGCCCTGGTAACTTGAATTCAGGGATCCGCCACTTCACACAAATCATACACGAATGCTAGTACGAATTAAATGGAATGCAGGGACTTACGCTAGCTCGTTGTACAGGCTCACTGCAGCTCTGCTTGCGCTTGGGATGTTCCATGTACAAGTCCATGTTACCACTTGCTTGGATGTGCAGGCCTTGTGCTCCTTGCATCCCCCTCTGCATTTTTGACATGGCGAATGGCCGATCAAATAAGAGGAATTGACCTTGTTGTTGTGCCGGAGGACAGATACTTACAAGGTTATACGGGTGTGCAGGAT
The DNA here is from genome assembly GCF_002575655.3 of Aegilops tauschii subsp. strangulata. Taxonomy (NCBI): domain Eukaryota; kingdom Viridiplantae; phylum Streptophyta; class Magnoliopsida; order Poales; family Poaceae; genus Aegilops; species Aegilops tauschii. Next base: position 530,174,367 of record NC_053036.3, read on the forward strand.
GTGTACCAGATCCCGTAGCGCCGTCATGCTTCGCTAAAAATGGATTTTCTTGTTTCAAATGATATCTCCAGAAGAAATAAGATTTAAAGTCAGAGTTGGATAGGCGTGTAAGCTAAGAGAGCAGTGAAAGGATATCCAAACATCGTCGGAACAGTGCACAAGGGAGTGATGTGTGGATACCTAGTTCGGGCCGGCGTTTAGGCATGCTCGCCTAGCTAGAGTGCGGGTCACTTCAGAGCCGTTGAGTGTGATGCGCTGGCGTTGGCTGGCCGCGCACGGCTGCAGATCTTGAGTGGCAGCGGAGCGCTACGATGCGGTGGACGAGACCGTTGGTGAAGCCCCAGCGGCCTCGGGGGGCGGAGGCACGACGATGTGCTCGGTGAAGTAGCCCCGCTGAGCTGGGAGACGGCATCGGTGAAGCGCACCTGATGCGGTGGAAGTCGGTGTCTGTGAGGCACGTCGGTTGCGGCGGCCGACGTTGTCGGTGGACCACCCGGTGCGGTGGACGAGGGTGTAGATGAGGTAGCTCCGGTGTGGTGGTGAAGCGCGACCGTCGTCTTCGTCGTCGTCGTCCGGCACAGAGGTGGGGAAAGAGACGAGACGAGGGGCGATTCGAACTTTGCTTGGGTTAGCGGCGAATTAGGGATTTGAGCAATCTGGGTGCGGAAGGGGATGGTGGAGAAGGGAGATTTTGCAGGGCTGGAATTGGGGCCGCCAGATATTTCAATCCGAAACCTAGAAGCGCGAACTTATTTTTTCGTCGTCCTTGTTTTTGGGGGGAGGGGGGGAGGGAGGGGGTGGGTGGCTGGGTGCTAAGCATCCGTTCGACGCACGCGACCACCACGACACGACCCTGGTCTGCCTGGTGCGCCTACATTTGAGAATGCAAACGAATCTTCTTTCATTTGCAAACAAATATGTATGTATTACCATGCCCGTGTTTTCCTTGCAATAATTAGTCATTCGAAACGAGATACTATAAATTAATTAATGAGGAGTTATTTGAAAAAAAATCGAAACGGTATCCATGCTAACGTGGATTAGAGTGTGTGTCACATAATTAGTTATTTGAATTAGAGTGTGTGTCACATAGCGATCTCCAATTCTAACGTGGATTTCGCATTTCACTGTATCCACGCTACTTTTTAAATACAAATTCATATGTATATGATGAACACCATGGTAGTGAGAAAACTTTTGGATGGATTCAAACATCTGACCTACAAAATAGCACAACAAATCGAGTCAATGTCAACTTTTCGAAACCTAGTATGGCACGAATTCGAAATAATTACCCATATGCATGGTCCTCAGTTCAAATCTTACAATGTACACCGAATTGAAACATCGATATTAAGTCTCGTACTATCTACATGCAAATGTTGTTTTTAGCCCCCCCCCCCCCCCCGCACACATGCTACATACTTCCTGTATCGGTCAATCTTCCTCTCCTAACCACCTTAGGAAGCTATCGGTTTCCAACACACATCCATTCTTTCTCTCCATGTTTCGATCTCTAACTCTCTCAACTACACAATCCCATTTTTCCACTCTGTTACGAAATGTATTTACCTCACACACCCGCCATTACACCCCATGCCAACCTCTCTCTCTATCCCTCTCCCTCTCACCCTCTCGCGCTAAATACATGCATTGCCTATCTAGCCCCCGAACCTCTCGTGCGCACGCACGCATGTTGTCTATCTAGGTCACTCCCTCGAGAATGTCTCACTCTTTCTTCCGCACGGCGGGCCACACTCGCTCAATCTCGCTCTCTTTATCTGAGTCTCGTTTAACCTCGTTTTCTTTCACACACAAATGACATATCTCCCTGTTCGAGCCTCGATCGACACACTCTATACTCTCTCACGCAGATTGTCTATCTAGGTCAGTCCATCGAAGCCGCCCCCACTCTTTCGACCTCATGGCGGGCCACGCTCGCTCTCTCTCTCTCTCTTCCTCTCTCTCTCTCTCTGTATGTCTCGATTGACCTCGCTCTTTCTCAGACAAAAATGATATATCACCATGTTTGAGCCCAATTCGACTTATTCACATTGTATACTCTCTCACGCACATTGTCTATCTAGGTCACTCTCTCCAACCCGTCTCACTCTTTCGATCGCACGACGACCCTATGTGATTGATTGACCTTGCTTCCTCCCACGCACAAAATATATCTACACGACTGTGACTGGATCATCTCTCAAGCTCTATCTTACAGCCCTCACTCACTTTGTTCAATGAATGTCGGACCACACTCACTTTGTCTCTCTATCTATATGTCTCTTGATTGACCTCACTTTCTCACGCCGTATCTTCCACACATTGAAGCTACCTCTCCATCCCTCGCAAAGCTGGAGCTATTTACATTGCGAGGGGCACTCTAACCTTGGATTAATTTGTGTAGGCATTTATTCCGGTCGGTTTAGATTATATTTTCGTAGCATTCGGCCCACAACTACTCGAAGCACCGTTGCAACCCCCGCAACTCCCCTAGTTGATTTCCCTCTGGCTCGGTCATCGCTCTCTCGCACATCCTTTCTCGCCTTCAACGTCGCACCATGGTATTATTGCAAAAAACTCTGGTGTTCTCTTTAATTATTATAAATAAGCTACAAAACTACACACCGATAGTCCACTTGGAATGGAACAAATTTCAACCCAATTATTAAAGTGCTACAAACTACACACCGAGGGGCCCACATGTCATGAAACAAATTTGGACCCATATACAAATTAAAAAATAAAGGACGAGGATCGAACATGCGACTAGGGCCTTCAAGCCGCATGTCAATAGGCAACATACGTAGAACAACAAAGTTTGTTGTACCTCCCTTTGTTCACATAATGTTTTTATATTACCACAACCTATTTAATTAATAACATGTAATATTATTTTTAGTACTATTCTCCTTCACTTACTAGTGTGCTCTCTCTCTCCCCTCCCCTTCTGCGTTTAGACGCACGGGCAAACACGAAGAACTCGCGGGCGATGTTGCCGTTGACCATATCTGGACGCATTCACAAGTTACGGCACCAGTTTCACGTGCTAGCAGCACTAGTCAGTGTGTACGTGCAATGCACGTTAATTTGGAAGTATATTAAGTGCATGCGGATATTAAGTAGGATATTATTTGCGTGTTATTATGTGATTAGCACTATTTTTGGCATGAAATTAACTGCACGCTAAACGTGTTGAGCGCTCGACATTGAAGCAGTCTAGGTCGTTGGATGACAAGTAATACATGTGGCTTGATGACGTTTTATATTTAATTTGATACGGCTCTAGCAGAACATTCAATCGATCAAATCATAGATTTCGTTCAGTCTGACTCCGACTTTAAATTATACGACGATCGATCTAAAATAAACGGAAATGATAAACGTTCGGATTTTAAGCATGGCAATCCGAACGTTTTTCATGGCAAATTTAGATTACGCGGCGGCGGCGGGGGCGTCTTGCGGTGGGAAGCGGCTCCTCTGCCGTGCTCTGTGTGTCGTCGGGCCACTGACCGACGGCGACGGCGGCGCCTTGCGTCGTTGTTGGCGTACTCCTGGACGTTGGCCTAGCTTCAAGGAAGGCCAAAATGTTCTGGACTTCGGAGGGACTCAACTGGCGGGAGGAGGTGACTGACGTTGGTGCAAGAAAGCGGTCGACGGCGGCCATCCCTGCCGCTGAGGGGGGCACTAGCACCCGCGCGGGGACAGGCGCTGTCAACGGCGCGGCGGAGACATTCATGAGCACGGGCACCGGCACGGGCGCGCACGTCAGTGCACGCGCAGGCGCATGCGTTGGCAGGTGCACGGGCATCGGCACGGGCGTGCGCGTCAGCACGCGCAGGCGCATGTGCTGGCAGGTGCATGGGCGCGTGAAAGTCGGCGGGGACCTCATGGAACCCCGTGGCATCAAGCTCGGCGACAATGTGCAGCTCCCAGCCCATCAATGCCACGGGGATGGGCGATGGCGCAGTCGGGGCGACGGGAGCCGGAACGGGAGCGGGGACAGGCGCGGCGTCTTCCTGCAAGGCTAGTTCAAGCTCGTCCCAAAGCGCCTTATGTTCTTGAGACTCCGGCTGGGTGTCTTCCTCAGGAAACTGGAAGACTAAGGGCAGACCATCGTGATGCGGCATGGCGTACGTTTAGGTCAGGCTGGTTGGAGGTAGACGACAGGAGAATCGGAGAGGAAGAGATAAGATTGTAGCGATACCAGGTAGTGCGGGGTTGATTTTAAACTGCGGCGTCGGCGACATTAAAAGTGGGAGTAGTTGGGACGAAGGTGGGCGGCGGAGCCTGGTCAAAGGGCTCGCCTCCCGGTGAGCCTGCACAGCGGTCTGCTCGCACGCCTCCCTGTCAGCCGGCGCAACGGTCTGCTCGCATGCCTCCCGTCGACTCACATGCTTGCTCGGACGGCACCTGCCGATGAGAAGCGGGACTCGTGGCGGCACGTAAACGCCCACGGTTTCAATAGTGAAAGTGTTCGCCTTAACGTGACATGTCTTTGTTCCAAAATACCTTGCCTCTTCATTTGTGCAACTTGGCATAAGCAGCTTGTCTCAAATTGAAGAAAAAATTACAAAGTAATATTTGTGCCATATCATGTGACCATGCTCGGTTTCAAGAATTTATGGTCACTTTTGGATTTTCTAAAATTTAAGATCCAGGATTCAAAACAATATCATAACCTGCATCATGCAATAAATTTTCAAGCCATACGTCTATCCTATTGTATTTCTTAAGAAAGGATTTGGTCAAACATTTTGCTTAGTTAGACTTCAGACAAGCTATATATGCAGAGCAAAAGGATAATACCTCCGTACCAGTGCATTGCCTGATATATTAACTCAAGTACTAGGCACGAACAAACGGGCTCAATTTTGTGCTCATCCTGGTGTAGTAGTAGTAGTAGTAGTAGTAGTAGTAGTAGTAGTAGTAGTAGTAGTAGTAGTAGTAGTAGTAGTAGTAGTAGTAGTAGTAGTAGGCAATGCAGTTCACGGGTGACCTTGGCAAGCGGCGACCGAGGGAATTGAACCATGTCTATATACATCCGTATGTGCCAGTCCACTTGAAATCTCTAAAAAGACTAATATTTAGGAATGAAGGGAGTAAAATGTAAGACATGCATGGTCCTCAATTCAATATTTAAAACGAACATGAAACTGAAACATGAATATTAAGTCTAGTAGTACAGTACATGCAAATGTTGTGTTTAATTAGGCGGAGCTATGATTGTCGGGGGTCACCCCCTCGACCTTAGATAAAATTGTGAAGCTCATTTAGGGTTGTTTAGATTATATTTGTCCCCACCCTCCCAAGCACCGATTGGTTGTGCACCCCCCACCCCTCCTCCTCGGGAGAATATCATGTGCCCCCATACCTTAGATGCTATATGCCGATACGAGTTGCTTGGAGCTTGTAGATCTGAGATATAGCAGCTCACATGATGTCTTAATATTTTTACAGGAAACCTTGATGAGTTTGAGAATTGCACAGAATTTGTACAAAAACTACTCAGATGCCCTTGGATCCCATATCCAACGACCTCGAAGCTCGTATCACCGTATAGCATCTAAGATGAAGGAGGACATCATATTCTCCTGTATGTAAGAATATCATGTGCTACCACACCTTAGATGCTTTGGTGATACAAGCTCTTCGGAGCCGTTGGATTTGTGACCCAACACCTCCTCGGTGGTTCGAATGGTTTTTTGCAGAAAATACCCCAAAGAGTTCGGCCACTACTTACAAGCACAAAGACTTCTCAGATGCCATTGGATCTCAGATCAAACGACCTCGAAGCTCGTATCACCGTAGCATCCAAGTTGCGAGAGCACCTTATGTTTTCTCGCACGGGAGAATATGAGGTGCTCCCGCACCGTAGATTCTATGGTGATACGAGTTCACGGAGATCTAACGGCCCACAGTAGGAGGTTTGAATGTTTTTGCAATATACGACTGAGAGAGTTTGTGAATTGCGCAGAAAGTACAAGTATTATGCATGTGCCATCTGATCACTAATCATACGACCTAGATGCTCATATCACCGTAGCGGGTAATTAAGCTACGGGGAGCACCTAATATGAGCAACGGGGAGTCGTTGGATCCAAGATGCAGCGGCACACATGAGGCATGAATGTTTTATTTGCAAAAAAACCTTTGGAGAGTTTGGAAATTGCGCATAATTACAAAAGACTACTCCCAAGCCATTGGATCTCACTTCCAACGGTGTAAAAACTCGTATCACCATAGCATCTAAGCTGCGGGGTGGATGTGATATTCTATGTTGCTGTCATTTTTGTTCGTAAACTTGCAAAATACGTGTAACTTGTGCCGTTACTTGTCTAACCACGCGAAGTGTTTGTTCAAACAAACCATCCTACACTGAAATATCAGAACAACACACGGGGGTCCCACTTGTCATTAATCAAATTTGGACCTAAAACTAACAAATCTGAAAGACGAGATTCGAACTGGCAACCTGGACTACAAAGCGTAAGTCGATAGCCTGAAACAACAACGGTTGTTGGCTTTGTCCCATAACTTGATTTTATACAATATTACGTTGAGTAGAGTAGAGGGAGTGCCTCGTCAACACGTGCATGACCGTTGACTCACTTACTGGTGGGTCCTAGGTCTGTGATCTCTCTCTTCTCTCCATCGTCTAACCTTTGCACGGGCACACACGAAGAGCGGCGCTAGCTTGCCGTGGTGTTATTACAACTAAAAAAGCTTGGAAAATAGAAGAATCGCCTAGAACAAGAGACGTTGTGGCTGGTCGAGACGGAGCTAACCACACCTATCCTCCGTGCCATGTTAGCATGATGAAGCTGTGTGGCTAGTGGGGTGTTTTCGATGGACTGGCTGGGTCCCGAGGTTGAACCATAGGTACTACGTCTGATACGGTAAATTTTTACACGCACATTTTTCCTCCGTGCCAAGACATGGCACACCCTACTGCGCGGTTTCGGGGTCCTCCCGGGTGGTGCACACATATATTCTTCCTGACGTGGGACGCCCTACCGCGCGTTTTCGTCGAAGCAAGTAAATAAATGAGTCGTCAAATCACGAAAGACCACTTTTCCCGCCGAGTACATCAGTGAAGCACGGTGGCTAGCTAGTTGGGCTAGTTCGACCGATTAGCTAGGCCGCCGCCACATTTGTTTTTCACCCCCTTTTTTATCTACTTGCCGGTAGGTAAATTTAAACATCCACCGCGGCGTTGCTCTGGTGTTTGAGTGCGGCAGGATTTTTAATTTTTTGATTGACGGGAGTAGGCGCGGCAGGATTTTTAATTTTTTGATTGACGGGAGCAGGCGCGGCAGCAATTAGTCACGATGACTCCGCCTGTAAAACCCACTGCTCCTTGATGTGAGAAGTCGTCGACTTGTGTTTTACCATGGTGAAAACCAAAAGATTCCCCGCTCCTCGGCTGGCTCCCTCCGCCTTCCCGTAGATTGCATTGCCTTTCAGCCGTTTCACCCCTGCATCACCAACATCGTGCGCCTCGAGAAGCAGAGGGACTTCGGTGGTGTTTAGGCACCCTCTGCATGGGCATGTCCATGTCTCGGCGCAACATGATCGTTGGGTCAAACTCAGACGGTGCAGGTCAGTCACTATAGCACAAAGCGTGTGGGTGTGTTTGCTTGCATTCTCATCTCAATATACTCCTCTGTCTAGGTGTGTAAGTCACCTTACGAAAACCAAATAATCCCAAAACACTTAGGCACGGTACATTAACTCCCTCCCCGTTTCTTGTTTTGTCACATATCAACCAATAAGAGACGTGGGTCGTGCATGCTTTCAATGACTTGAGACTAATAAACATGACATGCAGTGGTTAGTTCATTGCATGCAATGCTATTAATTAGCAAAAAGACATTAAGTTTTCTCGTTTTCCTCTCCGCCTTGGTCACGGTGCACAACGTAAGATGACTTGGGGCCTGTTTGGTTCCAAATAAGTCACCAACTTATAAGTCGAAAAGTGAGTAGTTGTTTCCTCTTTGTGTATTTGTGTTAACCTACTAGTGTAGACTCATGCACCCTTCATGCACTCTGCCAAACACCCAAAAGTGGGTCGAGAAGGGAACTTTTGCTCCCATCCCGTGCACCCTTCATACACCCTACACTATTCGTGCTTCATATGGTTCATGTTTCGTGGAGTACTGTAGCACCGTACTCTCCATGCGCTGTAGACCTAGTTCTGTTAACATTGATCTCACCGTTCATTCTCGACCGAAAAGTCGAGAAAGCGGTACTATGTTACTACATTACCGTTCATATAGTTGACATGCGCACAACATCATTTGTTGTCGTCATATCTTACTACACTAGCAACAAGATTATGTAGTACTGACGTATGAACCACTGCACATGCCTAGTAGTAGGAGCACTGTGTATGTTCAAGTGGCTGCCGTGTTTCGCACTCCTCCGTCGTAAGAGTGGAAATGCTTGCTGTAATCATTTTTTTCTTCAGAAAAACAGTGGACACGCTCTACTGTGCGGATCCTCCTCCAGCCATGCACTAAATTACTTACTTTCGCCGACGTGTGGGACAGCCAGCATCGGGGTCCACCAGCCATGCACTAAATTACTCCGTAGTAGAGTGACGGTAGACTACCCAAATCGAAGCGCCGCAGTAATGCCCAATGAGCCATCAAATCACAAAACCCCCGCCTTTCCAGTAGTAAGTTCGACGGACGAAGCAACCATCATTTCACTCTTCTCTCTCAGCTTCCTCTCTACCCAACTCGCTTCTCCCTCATCTTGTTCCTCATTTCTTTAAGAAAACCCCGACCTGCTTCTGCCATTGTTCTTCTCTCCCAAAGAAGGAAAGGTGAGCGCATCAATGGTGTTGATTCTGGCCAAGGCCCGGTCTTGCAACCCCGAGACTGATCCTATAACTCCCTCTCTTTTCTTTTATTTCTATTTGACAGTTTCTTGATGGACGCTGGAGCACCGGCCGAAGTGATGTCCATGGCTCTGGCCAAAACCGTCGAGGCTCATGGTACGAAGAAGCGCAAGCACCCCGCCGAGACTACCGCAGACAAGCTCAAAGCCATCGCCCTGTCCAAGACCCCCTCTCCGGGATCCCTCATTAAGCAAGTCCAGGTAATATCTCTTCTTGACGATCTTTTTCTCGATCTTGATCGTGTTTTTTCATCTAACACGCAGTACTAGTACTAGTAGTACAACTTTCTGGGTGATCTTGCATGTGATTTTTCTGTGCCAAATGACGGTTCTAAATTCCTCTTTTGACCAAAACATGCGAGAGGTTGACACTGATTTCTTATAGAATACTTTCAACTACTCCCTCTGTCCCAAATTTCTTATCTTAGATTTTTCTAGATACGGATGTATCTAATACTAAAATGTGACTTGATACATCCGTATCTAGACAAATCTAAGACAAGAATTTTGGGACGGAGGGAGTACTTTATGAACATCAATGCTACCTTTGAAGAGGGTATATTTGCCTCAGTAACTTGTGTTATGGATATTGCAAGTAATCCCTCTGCTCGCATGCCTTTGAAGACATGTTCTAGTGTCTTTGTTCACTCATTTCTATGCGTTTATGTAGTCATATATGGAGTATAATATCGAAAATCATCTTATATTTCTGAACGGAGGTAGTAATAAAATATGGTTTCTGTTTGAATTAGAACCAGGTCCGCGGTGGAGATGAAGTTCTCAAAGTCATGCCGTGTGAACTGGAAGACCTGAGGATGAGTTCTACTGCTAAACTATCTAGCTGTTGTGTCCTTGTCGCCACGTGTCCTGAACTAGTGTTTTCCTGTAGCATTGTTGTCAGGCGTGTTCTCGAGGCTTTACTTGACCACAACAATTTCCTGGTTGTGCCTTCAATTACGAACGGTGTGGTTCTTGTAAAGCTTCCCAACAAATCTGATGCGGCCTGTCTTCATGATCATGTTTATGAGTGGAAAGACCACTCTGTTAGGTTCTCCAAGGTTGACGAGATGGTGATGGTGAATGTAGACATCTCTCACGAAGTCTATGGCCTAGTCAGTTATGCGGGGTTCATCCCGTAGGTCGGTCGCAAGAAATAGTCTGCAGAGTTTAATTAGTGCAACTTTGCTTGTCTGTAGTAAGTACTATTGTTCAGTACTTGATTTGTGTTTGTGAACCCTGTATTGTTTATTAGTACTGTCGCTTTTAGTGTGTGGTCAGTCCTGAGAACGGTCTATGTTAATGTCTGTCCACTCAATTCAGTCTGTATATTTTGAAGTATCCAGATCATCTTTTTTGTGAGGACGGTTTATCAATTATGGTTACACTCCAATATCTGTATGCATTGCAGGGTTTATCGCACCCACCAGGATTTCCAGTCCCATGGATGTTCGTTCCATACGATTTGTCACGACCTTTGGACTGTCCTGCTTGTGGGAGTAGGCGGGGCCCCTGCATGCCACCCGTAGTTGGACGATCAATCTTCTGTTTAGTACTTCAACATAGTGATTTCCTGGTAAGGATTCACTCGTGTCACATCAAGTAAATCTTATTGATTTACTGTCTAAATCTTATTGATTTAATGTCATGTTTTCTTTCTTTTCCTGTAATTTTACGATGCAGGTTTTGCCATGTGACATTCATCACAGAATAAACCGTTTGGTTTGCTCTACGATGGCTATTTTTGCAGGTTTCACTTCTTATGTCGTGTCAGTAACGAAGGCACTGTCCATCACTCATATTACTGGAAAAAATTGGATCAGTCTGTTGTCTGAGTACAAGCTGAATCCCTATGATGAACTGCAGTTTGGTTTAACAAAAACGCCACAATTAGTCCTTCTCGCGTTTAAAAGAAATGAAGAAAAAACTGGATCACGGTCACGAAGCCTAGTCAAGTTAGAAAGCTGATCATAGCAAACCAGACACGATCGCCGCTGTCTCGCACATCGGTACCACCTTCAGCAACGGATCGAGCACCGGCAGTTGCTCTAGCACTGACAGCGGCAGCAACTCAGTCTGATCCAGCTAAGGATTGGGCACCGACCGCGTCAGCGGATCAGGCTGATCTACCGGAGGATCGGGCATCGACACCGGCACCTGCTCCGACACCGGCACCAGCTCTACAAGGAGCACCATCTCCGGCAGCAGCGGCGGCTTCGGCACCTGCACCAACACTTGCACTTGCATCTACTCCGGCCTGTGCAGCGGCAACCGAACGAGCAATTGCACCGGCAACAGACTGGGCTGCAGTTCGCACTTCATATACCAAAGTCCTTACAAAAACCGACATGTCCACCTTCTTGGTAAGCATTGGCCACCCAAGTGTTTCGTTCTTTTTTCTTTCCATGTTGTTTCGCATGATTCACTGTGTTGATCTAACTGTTTGGGTATGTCTTCTTGTTTGCAAATAGAGAATTCCTAGAGCAACGAGGGAGTCGTTCAACAATCCGGGCGACAGCGGCCAAGTTTCTCTTACTATGCGCAACCTTGGTGTGAATGAACCTGCTCAATATACCATAAGTACAAAGGATGGTCGCATGATGATTAATGCTAAAGGATGGTCAAGGTTCAAATCTAAATCATATCTTGCGGTAGGGTGTGATCTCAAAATCAAACTTTCTCGGCAAGGAGAGCTGGTCCAAATCAACTTTGAAATTCTTCAGTAGCAGCACGCAACTGTCGAACTGATCTATCCTATGAGAGATTTTAATGTAATAATCTGGCATGGTGAAACAAGTGTCCTTTGTGTATAAGTAATACGACAGTATTATTTATCACATGGTATATCGTTGATACAATTGCAATTCTCATTGCTGGTTAGGAACTGTCGTTCGATTTCATTCCAACAGCTGCCGTGCTTTATTCAATTTTGTGTATTCGCCTTGCGACAACATCTAAAACCAGCGCCGTACCGATCGTTTGCAATATGAAAAGCGCTGAGGTAGAACACATGGGCCCCCAAACATGCAGGGTGGGCCTGCGGCCCAAAGTCCAGAACCGTGAGCCTGTCTGAGTATTATATTCTCAGTTGAACCCCCATACTGCCCGTGCATTGCACGTAACATCAAGATGCATTTGTATGAGTATTTTATCTTGTGAGAGAAAAGTATGAACGAGGGAAGGCCTTATTTGCAAATGTGGAGAGGTGTGTGGGTACCTTTTTGCAAAATTGCCATAGTTTCCTTCCTATCCGTCAGATATAAATCGGACGGCCTATATTGCAGGATGGCAGGCACACCATCATCACCAACTTGTCTATACTGTGTTAAAAACAACTCTGTTTTTTATAATTATATATGTTATATATATTCCCCTTGATTTTTCTTATGTATAAAGTTGTGATATAAAAGATTTGTATATTTCTTTACAGAGGGAGTATCTCTCTGTCAAAAATATATTTTTGTGTAACTAGTTACTCCTGTCTTTCTACTTCCTTTCGCTGATATGTGGGGCATCTGGCCATATGCACAAATTAGAGTGCACAACTGCACGATAGACACACCCCGGTCGTAGCGCCGCAGTAATGCCCAATGAGCCGTCAAATCACAACCCCCCCACTTTCCAGCTTTAGCAGTAAGCTGGACGGACGAAGTGGCAATATTTCATTGGGCCTGAATCCCCTTCTCCCTCGTCTGCTTGTTCAGAGAAAACCCCCTCTCGGCGATTGCATAGGGTTTTCTCATGGAGAACCAAGTACGAATTCTTCATCCATCCTCGATAAATCCAAGTCCCTTGGTCGCGGGTAATCCTAGGATGGTAGCCGCCGCCGTTGATGCATTTTTCTTCCTACTGAATCTAGTGTGTTTCATTTGCAGTGCCGAAAGTGCGAGGACCCTACAGGTTTCTGCGCCCTCGGCGAGACACACTTGTTCCTTCTCATCCTAACACAGGATTTTAAAACGCGCACAGTATGTTCCTAGAATCCTCTTTTCTATCCGGGAGGGTGGGGTTTTTTTGAACATGTTGTCGACTAATTTGGAAATTTGGATTGCTATATTTGGATAAAAGGTACTACCAGTACGATGGTCAACACTGACGTGAAGGAGGAAGTTGTTTCTAGATTTGGATAGGGAATACATTGTGTTCTCATATTATTTTTCCTGCAGTGCATTATTTGCTCTGCCAGAACACATGTACTCAAGATGCTCGACCTTGCCATAACTGAATACACCAGTTTAATGGTCACAGTGAAGACAAGCCATGGATATAAGTTCCGAGTTGGGTTCATGAACCAAGAAGATCGCTGCTTTTTTTATGGCCGAACTTGGATAAACTTTCTCAAGTGTTATGGACTGAAAGTTGGTGCACGAATGTTGATGGAAATAACAGAACCTGGTCTCATCTTCACTGCGATCTTCCACCCCGACATCGTTCCAATTGTTCATCCATGTTAGTTTTGTATCTGGTTCTTGCTTGTTGCCTCGGTTACTTCTTAATCCACCTATTATGTCTAACTAATCACAATTTAACTTTAGAAGTAGCAACGAATCTCTCACGAAGATGCTACTTCTAACTAATATTTTCTTATAATTGGTGGCACGTGTAGGTTTTTTCAAAGTTAAGCAGGCTGCTCGTTTATTATTCTATAACAACTCGGCTGTTACTGATGGCACTAAAGTTGACTGGGATGACATCCACAAGTTCCTACATTTATTGATCGTCTTGAGGTCCTTGTGGGGCGTTTCAATGGTGGAAGGCCACGTGGGATATGTGTGCCACTGCTGCACTCGTTGAACAGGTCCAACTGTGTCGAGAAACTTATGGTATGAGCTGTTTTCTGTTATATATGTTGTTCATAAACTATTGCTTATCCACAGTTTTACAGTTGTGATCTTCTTGAAACAGAAACTGCCCAGTTCTATTGTTCCTATACAGATGCCTGACCATGGTCGGGTCAAACTTGCGCTTGGTCACAACATGATGTTTATGTCGACCTACTCCATTCCCCTTGGAGGTGAAAAGATACTTATTCATGGGTGGTCTCAAATAATGAAGGCCCGTCCATCTTGGAGAATAGGACAGAAGATTATGTTCCTCCTTTTCCATGGCTCTAAAGCGAATATCCTGTTTATTGACCACATTGCGAGATGAAGCCGCTTTCAGAAGCTTGTGGATGCACGGGTGGCGCATGGGCCTTGTCCTGGGGCTTGGCGGCCTCACCCTTGGTTAACTATAGGCAAAGTAGCACTGTACGAGGCGTGATTTGTACGGTTGAACCTATATAAGTACTCATACTGCTTTCAGCTATGGTTGTTAAGTGCCCCTACTGGTTTCAGTTAAGGTTGTTAAGTACTCCTGCTGCTTTTACAGTATGTCGTGTTTCTTCAGTCATGTCTTCCTCCAGCCGCCAAAACCAAACCAGCGCCGGCGGGGCCGCCTACTTCCGCCTCCCACGGCTGGCTGCGCGTCAGCGCACGCATCGCCGCCCCACCGTCTCCTAAATTGTTAACACCGACGTCCTCCGCGTGCTTTGGTGCGCTCGCCGCGGCGCCGCCCTCTCGCGTTGTCAACATGGTCAACAAACAACAGGAATCGACAGAAGTACGTGGAGAGGATGACAGTACGGGCCCACCATGTCAGCGCATGGAAAAATAAAATGCTTCCTCCTAGTGTTTTCCTGACATCTGGGACCCACGACATTGTGAGCATATATAGTCAATAGACAAGAGAACAGCACAAGATCGGCTGACACCTGGGACGTAGCTGCTCGAGCAGTATTTTTTTTGTTATTGTTGAGACGGAGCAGGGTTTGAACTGGGTTGTGGCCCGTCTTGCCCAGGCTTATATTTTATGTTCACCATATGACCAGCCCAGCTATTTTTTCTTTGTGAAAATGAGCCCAGTTTATTTTTTTCTGAAGAATACCCAATCCATGCCTATTTATTTTTCTACGCCCTGATGGGCTGCAACTCTTTCAAGACGCCTGCAAATCTTGAAAGTAATATGAAATTGGTTGTAAATATAAAAACAGATGACAAATTGGCAATTACTTTATAATTTCTGAATTTTTTCACATTTTCATATTCCTATTTCACTGGGCATTAACCTAATTTAAATATATCTTCAAAGTACTTTAAATTTGGCTCGACATTTCGGTATTAAAAATAGTTTGGAACCCACAGAAATATGCGAAATTGGCCCTGGCCAACCAAAAAAACGGACTGCAATAAATTGCATAAGAAGTCGCAATGAGCTATATATAAATTATTAAAAAAAGAGGGAATGGTCTGACTTATGGGCCTATTAAGTTGACGCGTATGCAAGATTTTTTTACTTATTATATACGTCAACAAACGATTCTAGCAGACGTAACCGTTGGATGTCAATCCAACAGCCGTCGTGTTTCTTCAATCTCTCATCTTCTTGCTCCAGCCGCCAAATCCAGCGCCGGCGGGACCGCCTGCTCCCGCCTCCCGTGCAGGCCTCACCGCTCCCTACTACTCCCACCGCTGGCCAGGGCATCCCTCTACTCACCCACACCCCCTGTTATTCTGCGGCGACGGCAGCCTCACACCGCAGCCGAACCAGTGAACCCTCGTACTCCTCTCCGCGTGGGCATCCACTGCCGCGTCTTCCCCGACTCCACGTTATCCCCTTCCTAGGCCTCGCCGTCATCCACCGCCCTGGTGCTCTCGGCGCGGCGTGGTCAACGTAGTCAAGGAACGACTTCCATCGGAAGAGTACTGTCGTGGAGAGGCAGACAGCTGGGTCCACGGCAGCCGCAAGGAAGTGCCTCCTTATTACGCAGAAAATAATTATTCCTCCACCTGACAGCACAGACCCACCGGACGGGCCACCGTATTTGGCGAAAAAACGTTTCCCCCCTGACTGCTG